>NC_134128.1:22582500-23866250 GCF_040939455.1 Microcebus murinus
ATGGACCGTGGAGAAGGCACAGAGGCACTGACCGCATTGTCACAAGCCTGGGACCATCTGGGTGTGGGCTTGGAGCCGGCCCCTCTGGGTACGACCAGGAGTCTCCTGGGAGGGACAGATTCTGTCCTTTTTTTTTTTTTTTTTCCACCAGCTATGACAAAATCTAAAGCAGATAAGTCACCCTCACCTCTCAGTCTCCCAGTGACCCACCTCTTCCTCCCTCCAAACCAAAGTTCCCCAGTTCATTCCTGGGAACTCACAGCCTCCGGGTTGGAGACCCCGGGTCAAGCTCCCCGGGAAGAGGAGAATTAAACCTTCTCCAGAAAAGTGTCTCGGTTCTGATGGTGAGAACAGAAGACAACAAGCGAGTTGGAAGGGCACAGGCCATGTCCAGATGCGGCGGCTCACGCCTGTCATCCCAGCACTCTGGGAGGCCGAGGCAGGAGGATCGCTTGAGCTCAGGAGTTCGCGACCAGCCCGAGCAAGAGCGAGATCCCGTCTCTACTGTAAATAGAAAGAAATCAGCCAAAGAACTAAAAACAGAAAATATTAGCCGGGCATGGTGGCGCATGCCTGTAGTCCCAGCTACTCGGGAGGCTGAGGCAGGAGGATCGCTTGAGCCCAGGAGTTTGAGGTTGCTGTGAGCGAGGCTGACGCCACGGCACTCTAGCCGGGGCAACAGAGTGAGACTCCATCTCAAAAAAAAATTAAAAAATAAAAAAGGCACAGGCCTCCCCGAACTCTCAGAGGGGACCTAGAAGTGAGACTATGAAAAGGTGGAAGAAGGAGGGACACTTTCTTCGAGTTCCAGGTGGCTCTCCCGGAACCAGCCCATCATTAGCCGCAAGTCAGAGACCGCAGCCGGCTCCCCGCTCCCGCCCGGGGCTCTTCCCACCGAGCCCGGCGAGGCTGATGTCATTAGACACACACCGAGCAGGGGAGGGACGTGCACAAATGTCAGGGCCGCCCTGCCAACTCGCCCTTTAATGACAGTGACGGTTACAGAAAGCCGTTGTCACATTTCTTCCTACCCAAGTGGCCCTCGGGGCTGGAAGCCGGAGCTTCTCCAGCCGGACTCTCGGCAAAGCCTGTCCCGCCCAACACGCCGTGCGTTTGGCCTGGTGGAGTTCTGGATACCAAACAAAACTAAAGCAAAAAATGACTCTTTATTTCTCTCAGGTTTACACAATCAGATAAGGGAGACACACCCGTTGAAGGAATCTCATCCAGAAAGAAAAAAAATACACCTTGCATTTTTTGCATGATAACAGATTGATATATTTTATTTTTCTGGATGAGATTAGGAAGAAATAGAAGTCAATGGAAACTCCATGATGCCATAAAGGGGGCCCAAGAGAGCTCATTGCAAAAAAAAAAAAGAAAGAAAAATGCCAGGTCGTGTTGCTGCAAGGTTAATGAAAAATGAAAAATGTCACGCAACTCAGAGGTGGCAACTGCCACACCTCTTTTTTCACCTGGTCTGTACTGGCACAAACAGCACAGAAGTGGCACCACTGAAATTTATGCAGGCCGGGCGCGGTGGCTCACGCCTGTAATCCTAGCACTCTGGGAGGCCGAGGCGGGAGGATCGCTCAAGGTCAGGAGTTCGAAACCAGCCTGAGCAACAGCAAGACCCCATCTCTACTATAAATAGAAAGAAATTAATTGGCCAACTAACATATATAGAAAAAATTAGCCGGGCATGGTGGCGCATGCCTGTAGTCCCAGCTACTCGGGAGGCTGAGGCAGGAGGATCGCTTGAGCCCAGGAGTCTGAGGTTGCTGTGAGCTAGGCTGACGCCACGGCACTCACTCTAGCCTGGGCAACAGAGTGAGACTCTGTCTCAAAAAAAAAAAAAAAAAAAAAAAACGTACGCAGATGCTCCTCGACTTACTGTAGGGTTTTGTCCTAGGAACCCCGTTATAAGTTAAAAAATGCATTTACTACACCCAAACTACCGAGCGTCGTAGCTAGCCCAGCCCGCCTTAAACGTGCTCAGAACACATGACATTAGCCCGCGGTGGGGCAAAACCACCTAACGCCAAAACCTGTTCCATAACAAAGTGTCGTGGAACGTTTCATGTACTTTATTGAAAGTGAAAACGAGAACGGCTGTACGGCTACACAGTATCATCAGAGTGCAATGTCCACTCCTCACCATTGTAAAGTAGAAAAATCGTGAGTCGAACTATATGGAAAGTTCCGGACCGTCTGTATTTTACACAAGTGACACTCACGCGGGACAGTCCCGAAGGACCACAGGCTCCTCTTGGAGTCTTTACTTGGGCTCTGGTGGACTGACGTGGTTTCCTTGGCCAGCTGTCATTACAGGGGACCTTGGCCGCAGAGCCTCGCACCCTTTGACCATCGTCATCTCCCAGCTCTCCGCCCAGCCCGGCCTCCAGAAGAAACACCACCCGCTCTGCTTCTGTGAGTCCCATCGATTCTCATTCCACTCGTGAGTCAGGACACCTGGTATTTGCCTTTCTGCGCCTGGGTTATTTCACTTAGCGTACTGTCCTCCAATTCCCTGCATGATGTCACAAGTGACAAACTTTCTTTTTCATAGCTGAATAGTATTCCACTGCGCGTGCGCACGCCACATCTTCTTTATTCTGTTCGCCTGTGGATGGACACGGGGCTTGTCTTGGCTACCGTGAACAGCGCTGCCACAAACACGGAAGGGCACAGGTCTCCTCGACATAGCGATTTCGAATCGTTCGGGCAGATACCCAGAGTGGGGTTGCTGGATCTTATACAATTCTATTTTTAGTTTTTTGAGGAAGCCACATACAATTTTCCATAACGGCTACACTAACCCACATTCCCACCAACAGTGCATGAGAGTTTTCTTTTTTTTTTTTTTTTTTTTTTTGAGACAGAGTCTCACTCTGTTGCCCAGGCTAGAGTGAGTGCCGTGGCATCAGCCTAGCTCACAGCAACCTCCAACTCCTGGGCTCAAGCGATCCTCCTGCCTCAGCCTCCCGAGTAGCTGGGACTACAGGCATGCGCCACCATGCTCGGCTAATTTTTTTTGTATATATATTATTAGTTGGCCAATTAATTTCTTTCTATTTATAGTAGAGACGGGGGTCTCACTCTTGCTCAGGCTGGTCTCGAACTCCTGACCTTGAGCAATCCGCCCACCTCAGCCTCCCAGGGTGCTAGGATTACAGGCGTGAGCCACCGCGCCCGGCTTGAGAGTTTTCTTTTCTCCACATCCTCGCCAACGCCTGTTATTTTTTATCTTTTGATAGTAGCCGCTCTGACAGGTGTGAGGCACTGTTTCGTCGTGGTTTTATTCTGTACTTTCCTAATGCAAATTAACGCATGAACGATGCATCAATCAACATTAGTGATGTTGAGAATTGTTATCTCTTGGCCATTTGTATGCCTCCTTTTGAGAAATGTCTATTTGGGTCCTTTGCCCATTTTTTAATCAGATGAACTATCTCTCTTTTTTTTTTTTTCTATAGACCTGTTTGAGAAAAAGCATTTGTCAAAACCACACATTGAACACTTTAACTAAAGGAGAGAGAATTACATCTCCAAGCCAGAAAAATAAAACAACTTTATACTGGCCCAGAGAAACTGGAAGTGAGTACATTTCCAGGGAAATCACATCCATGAAAAAAAAAGAAAGGAAAGGTCAGTTTTCCAATCTCAAAAGACTCTCCGCTCCACAGGGTTTCTTAGCTTTCTGGAAACTCACTGATTTTCCCTAATCACTGTGGCCCCAGCAAAGCAACATAACAAAGACATTGGCTTCATGGGCCCTTGGTAGCCAGGGTTACCTGGCTGATTTCCTACTCTACCTGTGACCACCTGTGTGGTCTGGGGCAAATATTTTAACCTCGAGAATTTTCTGAGCTCTGAGCCTGAGATTTCTCATATATACGACGGGGGGTGGGCGCATAACCAGCCCATAAAGTCGTGGGCAAGATTCAATGCCATGTTCTAGAACCAAGGCATTCAGCCCATCGTGGGCACTCAACTATTACTCGTTTACTTTTTGGCATGATTTATTTTTAGGGGGACCCGTTCCTCTGAGATTCCCCGGTGGAAACGAGAAAGTGTTCATTAGGAGGCGCCTGGGGGTTCCAGCATCCTCGCAGAGGTGGCTTGGGAACAGAGCTCTCCGTGGCCGGGAGAGGAGGGCCAGACGTTTCTCTTAACGCAGGGAGCACTGAACTCTTGAACCGACGGGACGTGCTTTCCTCTGCTTGGCCGTGGCCGGGTGGATGCCGCTGCCTGTTTCCTCCCAGTTGTTTCTGCAGACCTGCATTTTAGAGGGCCAGTTGCTGGAGTCTTCATCCTCCTTCCGCACAAGAAGAGAGCTTTGTCCGGGCAATTCAATCCGGCTGTCCGCGAGGCAGAGCCTTCCCATTTTAGATCAAGGGCTGGCTCCAGGACTAAAAGAGACAGCGCCTCTTTCTCATCGGGCTGACGAAGCCTCCTCCCTCAGCACCTGCGCCGAAGTTTCCTGCCCAGCAGAAACACCGGCCCCGCGGTGACGTCCCCCAACACCCAAATAAACGCCAAGGAGGCAGGATCCCCAACAGCAAAGCAGGGAATGAGGACGGCTGTGTAGACGTCTCGTTTCTACTTCCAGTGAGTGTGAATAGAGCAATGGTTGCCCTTGGCTCATCTACGTAATGGCCTCAACTGTCCCTCTTGCTCCGTGTGTTGCGCTTTTGCGTCTGGGCAACCAGGAGCAGGGAACCACGCCGGCCACGTGGTCACCCACGCCAGCTGTGGCCATCTCAGGTGGCTTCTTCGGCACCCAGCTTGCAAAACTTGCATTTTCCTCTGGCCCTCTAGGGCTGCTCGCTAAAGTGACTGTTCTCGGATGAAAGGATTCTGTTCCGTGGTTTTGATCTGAGTGCAAACGGCTTCCGTCCTTTTCTTTGGGAAATGCTGTCGAAGTTGCCTTGTGCAAGTTACGTGGCAGATTCCCTCTTTAAAGCAGGAGATGCCAAGAAAGCCTGGGTCTGGCCAGGGGGACAGCCATCCCCAGCAACGACCCGACCCGGAACTCGGGGCTGAGTGGAGGCAGCAGGAGGCCGAAGGGGCCTCGTGCAGAGTCCCTTAGAAGAGGGAAGAGCAGGGGGCCTTTCAGGAGGGAGGAGAAATTGTCCCTTGTCAGTTAGTCGCAGCCTAGAGCTCTCTTCTTCATGCCACCCAGAGCTTCTCTAACCCATCCTAGAGCACTACTTTCTCTTCCACTCTTTCCATGGAAGTAATTTTCGCTGAAAAGAGAGCGAGATCAGAAGTCAAGTTGTTTTGGTCCCAGCTCCTACGACACCCGCACTTGCTTTCCCTCTGTGAGCCTCAGTTTCCCCATCTGTAAAGTCGTGGAGTTGCACTATGGAATCTTGAAGGTCCCAGCTCCAGCAATCCGGGCTTCTGAGACCAAAAAGCTCATATAATGCCGAGTTGGTGCTTTTCTTTGATAGGAGCTGTTTTTCTCATGCATCTCTTGTAAAATTACCCGCTAGCATTCGGCACGACCTCGGACCGTAACAGGAACTCTGTGAAGTAGGAATGAATGAACAAACCTGGTTGAATCCGGCTCTTCTCCCCTCTGCATCACGGCCTGTCTGAGTGACAAGGGCAGCTCTAGTGTCCGATGGCATGTCTGTCCTTAGCTGCCCTGTTCCCATCCTTGTCCCACCCTACTAATCCTTTGTGAGCTGCGGATTTAAAAGACCCGGAATTACTTGTCCAGGTCACAGTCTGCTTGCAGGAGAACGAATTTATTCTTGTGTAACTAATGCCAGGTTCTTGACTGGGCTCAGGTGTGCCTTGTGGTCCGCTCTGACCCGGAGCACCTGCGGAATCTGGCTCTTCCTGGGTCCCAAGCTCACAGCTGTCAGGCCTGGCCCGACGTGAAGCACAGTGAGTGTTTTTCTAAAAAAAAGAGTGAGCAGAAAAACTGGTCCAGAAAGAGCAAGGTCCCTCCAGAAACTCCACGAAGGCCACGCTCATGTTCCTGCGGCCCGTGGTGGTTCAGCTACGTTGGAGACAGAGAGCTGGGTCTCCACTAAACGGCCTTCTCTGAGTGCTCCCTGTGCACTCAGTGAGTGGATGCTCGTCACGGGGTGCCCGAACAGCTGAGCTGAGGCCACCCTCTCCCCGAGACGGGCTGAGAAAAGACACAGCTGACACGATTAACCCCAAGCCCTGGAGGTTATAAAATGACCGAATAATAATTTTTTATTTATTATTTTTTTTTGAGACTGAGTCTCACTCTGTTGCCCGGGATAGAGAGCCGTGGCATCAGCCTAGCTCACAGCAACCTCCAACTCCTGGGCTCAAGCCATCCTCCTGCCTCAGCCTCCCGAGTAGCTGGGACTATGGGCATGCACCACCATGCCCGGCTAATTTTTCTTTTCTTTTCTTTTCTTTTTTTTTTTTTGAGACACAGTCTCGCTCTGTCACCCACGCTAGAGTGCATTGGCATCAGCCTAGCTCACAGCAAACTCAAACTCCTGGGCTCCAGCGATCCTCCTGCCTCAGCCTCCCCAGTAGCTAGGACTACAGGCATGCGCCACCATGCCCGGCTAATTTTTTCTATATATTTGAAGTTGTCCAGATAATTTCTTTCTATCTTTTTAGTGGGGGGGGGGAGAAAGGGCGTCTCTGAGGCGGTCACAGCGGGTTCCCTTTTCCTTTCTCATCCCTCTCTCTATACTTGTCCTTCCTAACTTCTTCCAACAATGCATTCTGGGATTTAATAACCAAGTCAAGAAAGTCTTGAATTAAGTTTCCCTCAAACCTCGGAGCCGAACGATAGATTCTAAATTTGTTGTCCCGAGGTGAGCTGCTCGGAACCAGCAGCGGCTCCTGTCCAACCAGGACCATGTGGCTTTTAAAGGAATCTTTTCTTTCTTTCCCTTTAATGAGACACTGTCCGAAGCTCTTGCACTCTTCACACCGCTAGCTTGGTTGTCTCGGAACTTTGAGGACCTGAGCACCCCCTCTGTGAATCGATCAAAGGTTAGCTCTGTCGGGGTGCTGACAAGTCTGCAAACACTCTCAATCTCTAGTGCTTAGAACAATGACTTGCATGAAACAGGCATTTAACAGACACATGCTGGTGGGTGTAGCCCAGGCGTCCTCAAACTACGGCCCACGGGCCACATGCGGCCCGCTGAGGACATTTATCCAGCCCGACAGGTGTTTTTGCCGCTGTTGCCTGTCCTGCTTAGCAAACATTTCCAGCTCTCATGTCCTACACCTGTGTTCTGAGGCCAAAGAACTTCAGAGTTCTGGCTCTTTGGTTGGTACCTTAACTAGAGAAGTAGCCTTTGAAGATCAACTTCCAAGCGCTCAGCCAAACCCACAGCCCCAGTTCTAATTTATTTTTTTATTTTTATTTTATTTTATTTTATTTTATTTTTGAGACAGAGTCTCGCTTTGTTGTCCAGGCTAGAGTGAGTGCCGTGGCGTCAGCCTCGCTCACAGCAACCTCAATCTCCTGGGCTCGAGTGATCCTTCTTCCTCAGCCTCCCAAGTAGCTGGGACTACAGGCATGCGCCACCATGCCCGGCTAATTTTTTTTTATATACATATCAGTTGGCCAATTAATTTCTTTCTATTTATAGTAGAGACGGGGTCTCGCTCTTGCTCAGGCTGGTTTTGAACTCCTGACCTTGAGCAATCCGCCCGCCTCGGCCTCCCAGAGAGCTAGGATTACAGGCGTGAGCCACAGCGCCCGGCCCCCAGTTCTAATTTATAAGGCCTGGCAAATTCTGAGAGTTGAGCAAAACCCTGAGGGCTGATGAGATCCATTTGGCCTGCTGGGGACTGTCACCCTTGGGACCTCTAGTCCCCCTGAAGGGAGCAGCAACTCAGGTATATGAGCTCTATGCAGACAAGTCGATCCCAGACCCTATGCAGCTTGATGCTGCAACAGCAGTCCTATTTGGCCATTTCCTCCTGTGCTAGGTGCCAACAGAGCTAGCTGGAAAGACTGGGTCTGACAGCTCCAAGGAGCACACACTGTGCCGAGGTGTTCCCAGCTGCAGCATGGCAAGAGGAAGCAGTGAAGAGAACACAGCAAGCAAGCTCAGCGTGGGCCAGCCCTCCCCAGGATCACCAGGATGGAAGAATGAGGCCTTGAAAGATTAGGCAGGGGTCCTCAAACTACGGCCCTCGGGCCACATGAGGCCAGCCAAGGACATTTATCCGGCCCACTGGGTGTTTTTGCCACCACTGCCTGTCCTGCTTAGCAGCCGACTCGCCCTGGGCCCACAGTGCGCATGCGTGGAATGTGCCCCGCACTCTCCAACGGCCCTCCAACGGTCTGAGGGATGGTGCACTAGCCCCCTGTTTAAAAAGTTTGAGGACCCCTGGTATAGCTTCTCCAAGGCAGAGGGTAAAAGAAGCTTCACTAGAACAAGGGAAATAATCCCCTCCAGGCTGGGCGGGGACATAATCTGCTGCAACGATGAAAACATTTTCCAGGCGTTCCAGTGAGAATAACTGCACCCCCACACACACAGGGCTCCCCCGAACACCTGAGAGTGACCTGTCACGGCAGTTGAGGCAAGAAGGAAACCAGGAATGAGGGTGCGGCTGATGTCTGGGTCCACAGTCTTGGACCAGTTCTACAAAAGCGCACACAGAGAGGTGAAGATGTGGAGATTTCTAGAATCTATTGCCCTCACCGCTTAGAAAATCTTCCCGCAAACCCCCCGGGGAGACCCTTGAGCCAATTTGAAGGGCGCTGTCCTACGCAGCTGTCTGGGCAGAGAAGGGGCTGGGGGAAGGGCATGAACCGAACCCAGGTCTTCGGGAGAGAGATTAGGGAGAAGGCTCAGGCCCACGTCAGACCCTCGAAGACCAGGAGTTGGAGAAAGGCACTAGGTGGGTTCCCTTTTGCCCCTTGGCAGCCAGTGGCATCCCATAATTACCCTAGTATAATCAGAAGGGCAGCCCGGAACAATCTGGTTGGTAAAAGACAGAAAGGCATGAGGCCACCCTGGGGGCAATGCCCTGTAGTTGGTGCCTTTGGGATGCATAAACGTTTTGCTCTTTGTTTACAAAGCAGCAAAAACTGTTGTGAATAGGAGCAAACTCCTTGGGCTGTTTTAGAAAAAGGTGACTATAGACTCTGAGGATCTGGAAACTTACTCTCTTAAAACATCCTATGCAGGGGGTACCCCTTAGAAAGTCTTCCTGTTCCCCAGGAATAGCACAGCCCCGTGGGCGCTAGGCCTGCTTGGAAGAGGCGGGGAGGGGAAAACACACAGCCTTAGAGGGTGGGCATCTGGTCTCCAAGGTGATGGGAGCGTTCTGAGCTACGGTGCATCCCAGAAAAATCTGCTGGTAATCTGGACACCGACGGAGGTCTCCATAGCCCCAGGGACACACAAAAGCCTGTTTGCTAATTAACACACCACGCCACTCCTCCCATTCCTGTGGTCTGGCGCCTCATCAAGTAGCACTGCCTTGGGCTGGGGTGTGGCTGAGAGCTCTGGCGGGCGGTCCTGCCCGGGACTCGCCCCCCATCATGGGTGGACAGAACCCAGCGGGAGCCCCGAGTCTTCCCAGCACCGAGCACACGTGATCGGATTAGCAACCACCAATCCGGTGCTCTCTGTGCCAGGAACCGGCAAGAGTGTCTCATTCATAAGGCTCAGCCCTCGCGACAAGCCCGGAAAGGAATTATGGCATTCCTTCCCTTCCGAGAGGAATTTTTTGTCTCCATTGAATACATCTGAAATAGGATTCTGTCTTGCATAGGATGTGTGTATGGCTTTTGTTTCGCATGAATCTTAGTAAAAAATATATATATGTGTACATATGGCATGAATCGCCCCATTTTGTGAATGAGGGAACAAGTTAAAAACACGTGAAATAGCTTGTTTCCGTCCACGCACGTGGAACGTGCTTGGGGCAGAGGGGTGAGCGCGCCAACGGTGGAGTGTCTCGGATTGGCCTCAAGGGACTCGAAGTGGGCAGCTTACCTGTGCCCCCCGCCGCCCCCGGGATCTAGTATTTACGGACAATACAACAGCGCCAGCCCCCACGTTGGGTTTCTTTTCTAACAGTCCCCTCCCAGCCTGCGCCCAGCTTTTCTCTCCCCCTCTACGTTGACTCCCACGAGGCTCACGATCCCCGGGTGAGAAAGGGGGTGAGGCTTCTGCCAGCTGCAGCCACGCCGTTAAATGCATCCAAAGCCGGGCTGGCGGGCCCCACGTGGCGCTGAGACAGACACCGCCACACCAGCGCTCCCAGACAGAGAAAGCGTTGTTCAAACCGGCCGACCGAGGAGCCAGGAGAACGAATCTGTCCGATCCGATCTGGGGAATGAGGCAGAAGCTCTCAGGCGGGGCGTGGCACGACAGAGCACTCACTCTGTGTGGCTTTGGGTGCCAGGCAACACCTGGTGTGACCAGACTCCTGGGTGTCACTGCCCACTGCTGTCGTCGTGGCGACCCCTGGGTGTTGGTTGGTGCACCTGCAGGCCAGACTCCAGGACCCTGGAGTCATCTCCTGCGCGTCACAAAGCAATAGCGAGTGCCCTGGTCCATCGTCGCTGGGAAAACAATGCCAGGTGTCAGGCGGGAAGGACGCGGTGACCCTGCACCAGTGACGAAGGGCCTGGTCCAATTTTACCTTCTTTTAGTCATTAGAGATGCCGAGAGAGGCCCCGCCCCGGGAGCCAAGCCAGGCGCAGGTGCTGGGCCTTGGGGACGCCATGGGACACTCTCTGTGCCGAGACAGAAGCCACGGAAAGGACTTTGGGAAGGGGAGCGACCAGACGTGACCAGACGTGACTGACGGTTCGGACCCCCCTGGCTCCGTTGGTAACAGGGCAGACGGCGGGGCTGGGGGTGCTGTTTGCGGCGGACAGGTTGGAAGCGGACGCCTCACAAGGCTGAATCTTCAGCCCGGTCTGCTGACGGGCTGGACAGAGGATTTAAAAGAGACGCGTCTAAGAATCTTCCTAAATTTCCAGCCACCTGCTGAAACGGGGCTGATGGATTCACATTGGGACTTGATTAATTTGTGTTGGAGATGCACAATCTTAGCTCCAAAAAATGTTTTAAGCATATATATATATATATTCTGGTGCTATTTCCTTCAAATCAACTTAATTCTGAGTCTCCTGAACAGCAGGGTTTAGGCTTCCATAGAATACAGGAAGTTTCTGCTCGGTTTTTCTGCACACCCAAAACTGCTCGAAAACATAAAGGCTATTAATTAAAAATACAAAAGGACAAAGAGAAGGAGGAGTATGTGCTTCAGGTTGGTCCAGACTGCTACCCAGCAGAAACCTCTAGAGCAACAAAGCAGCGCCTGGCCCCTGATGCAGGTGCGTGTGCGTGTGCACGTGCGTGTTGGGCAGCCAGGTGTCTTTGGGAAAGAGAGGTGAGATGCTCGTGGGATATATAAATAGCATTTGATCTGCAGTGAGTACACGGACACTCATGATACCAGCACCACAACCCAGGTGGCAGACATATCCATCACCTCCAAAAATGTCCTCTGTTCTTCTGTGTTGTGAGTTGTGGTAAGAGCAGCTAACTTGAGGTCTGTCCTCTTAACATATTTTGAAGCGCACAATGCCATATTGTTAAACTACGTAGGGACTGCGTCCGTAGCAAATCTCCAGAACGTTTTCATCCTGCATAATTGGAACTTTATACCCGCTGAGCAGCAAAGCCTGTACGTCCCCCTCGCAAGCCCCTGGCAGCCACCTTCCCATCCTGTGCTTCCATGAGATGGACCATCTTAGATAATTCACATGGGTGGACGCACACCACCCCTTCCTTACGTACAACGGCCCGTCTGGGCCAGCGGCTCTCCACCAGTGTCTCGCAGAATCACACAGGGCCCCTGCAACCACCCCTCCCAAAAAAAAAAAAAAAAAAAAAACATAGACGCCATGAACCCCTGAATCATCCACCGATCGCGGCCTCCCGGAAAGAGACCAGGATGTGTGCGCTTTGGAAAATCTCCCCGGGCAACCGTGATGTGCAGCGCTGATTAAGAACCACTGAATTTGAACTGATGGGCTCTGATTTCTGGCTGCTCAGGCGTGATCCCACGTGGCTGGGGCCGCAAGCCAGGAGGTCAAAAGGCTGATTGGCCAGAATCGGCACACCAGGCCCGTCCCCAGGCAAGGCCTGGCCAGCTGCAGGGTGACGGCCAGCGTTCAGAAGGACAAAGGACGTGTCTCCTCCGGGGCCAGATGTCCCCCAGAGGCAGAAGCCGGGTGCCCTGTCGCCAGCGTGTTAAGCTTGGAAGGCTCCGAAGGAATAGGGGGAGGAAGCAATGAGACCCGCATGTGGCTGTAGAGAGGTCCCCAGTGAAAACCGGCTGCCCCCACCCCAAACTGACTCCGCTGAGTGTCTCAGAAGGACCATGCAGCAGGGCGGGCTCCACTGTATACACCCTTCCAGCAATTCCACCAGCACACACCCTTGCCTTTCCAAGGCTCTCCTTTTGGTTTCAGAAACCTAATTAAAATGGATAACGGCAGGCAACAAATGTAATCAAAGAACATCAAATGAACACAGCTCACCCTGGAACAAGGCAGGCAAAGCGTTGATTACCACATGTTCTGTATGTCACAAGTATTTTATTCTACTCTTACAAAAGTAAGCAAAAGAAAGTGTTGTTAAGAAAATCATAAAAGGCCGGGCACGGTGGCTCACACCTGTCATCCTAGCACTCTGGGAGGCCGAGGCAGGAGGAGGATCGCTCAAGGCGAGGAGTTCAAGACCAGCTGAGCGAGAGCGAGACCCCGTCTCTACTAAAAATAGAAAGAAATTAATTGGACAACTAAAAAATATATAGAAAAAAATTAGCTGGGTGTGGTGGTGCATGCCTGTAGTCCCAGCTACTTGGGAGGCTGAGGCAGGAGGATCACTTGAGCCCAGGAGTTTGAGGTTGCTGTGAGCTAGGCTGACACCACGGCACTCACTCTAGCCTGGGCAACAAAGTGAGACTCTGTCCCAAAAAAAAAAAACCAGAAAATCATAAGGAAGAGAGAACGAATGTGCTATCCATTGAGTGGAAGTGGGTCATCACAAAAGTCTCCATCCTTGTCATTGTCACGTTGATGAGGCTGAGGAGGAGGTTGAGGAGGAGACTGAGGAGGAGGCTGAGGAGGAGGTTGAGGAGGAGGCTGAAGAGGAGTTTGAGGAGGAGACTGAGGAGGAGGCTGAGGAGGAGGCTGAGGAGGAGACTGAGGAGGAGACTGAGGAGGAGGTTGAGGAGGAGGCTGAGGAGGAGGCTGAGGAGGAGGCTGAGGAGGAGACTGAGGAGGAGACTGAGGAGGAGGCTGAGGAGGAGACTGAGGAGGAGGCTGAGGAGGAGACTGAGGAGGAGGCTGAGGAGGAGGCTGAGGAGGAGGTTGAGGAGGAGGCTGAGGAGGAGGCTGAGGAGGAGACTGAGGAGGAGACTGAGGAGGAGGCTGAGGAGGAGACTGAGGAGGAGGCTGAGGAGGAGACTGAGGAGGAGACTGAGGAGGAGGCTGAGGAGGAGGTTGAGGAGGAGGCTGAGGAGGAGGCTGAGGAGGAGGTTGAGGAGGAGGCTGAGGAGGAGGTTGAGGAGGTTGAGGAAGAGGCTGAGCAGGAGGCTGAGGAGGAGGAGCAAGGGCAGGGGCTGGTCTCGCAGTGTCCCGGGCGGAGGGAAATCCACCTGGGACTGGGCTCGTGCAATGCAAACCTGCGTTGTTCACGGGCCAACTGCACACAGATCGCCCAAGTGTTTCCCAGATCTGGGCCCTCTCACACGCCGATTTGCAAATGCAACAGCTGCCTCGCAGGGGCCCATGTCTGCACTTTGCCAATCGCTGTGTTTGCAGCTGGGGACTCTAATTCAGGCGCAGCTTTGGACCAGACGGGGCCGACGTCCAGCCTGGGCCGCCTCTCGGCACCTGCAGGCCCCGGGTGAGGCCCTCAATCCCACCGACCTGTCCTCAGTCTCCAAAAGGTTGCAAACGTCACCCAGGTGCCTACGGGACTCTCAGCATTTTTCTTATCACTCTAGGTGTGTTTTCAATTTATATTTTAATATAATTTGGTGGGGGGGAGGGTCAAATTTGTTGCAAATATTTTCGTAGCTTTATGATTTCCTTTTGCTCACGGTGGTTTTCTTTCTTTTTTTTTAATTTTAAATTTATATTATTTACTCTTTCTTCTTTATTTTTTTTCTTTCTTTCTTTTTTTTTTTTTTTTGCCAGGAACATGTGTATCACGGTGGTTTTCGATGGCTTTGAACTTATCAAACATTTATATTGTGGAATCTCAGTGATTCTTTTGTATTTTTTTTTATTATTGCTTTTAAGTTTGGTCTTTTCCCCATCTAAAAACTAGCTATTTGACAATATTCTTCTCTTTTTTAACACTCTGATTGTTTTTCAAACACATAGGTTTATGTGTATGGTACGGTGCTATGATCTAATTAGCTTCCCCCTCCCACTAAAGATCTCACCAGGTCTCCCAGTGCTGTTTATTAGATAATTCCAAGTAAAAAATAACTTCAAGAGTGCTGATGGGAAAGTGGGAAACCGGGCCAAGTGCAGAGTGAGCTGAGACCAAGCTGGGCAGGTGGCTCCTGCAGGGCCCAGCCCCGGCTTGGACAGAACCCCCGGCGTGAGGGTCCTGGCCCAGACGAGAGGGACAGCCACATGCCGTCTCACGTGGAGGGCATTTCAGGGCAGCGGGCCTTCCTCACCACCCCCAGCCCTGCCTCAGCACCCCCTCCCCCTCCCTGCCTAGCACCCCTCCCCCCCTCAGACCCACCCTTTAGCTGCGGGAGGGGCTCACCGGGAAGACACAGGACACCTAGCTGCTGCCACTTCTCAGGAGGGCCGGCAGGATTCTTCATGGGGGGACAACTCCCAAGAGGAGCTTGGGGCATTACCTGCGAATGTCCACAATGGGGGGACAAGGCCCCACCTTCTCTTGGTCCCCCTGCAGACGCTGGACCACCTGGCCACCTGACCACCAACTGGACAGAGGACCCGGCTATAGGCTCTGCCACCACGGGGGGCAACAAAGGACAGAGCCCACCTCCCAGCCCCTCCGTGAGCAGCCTAACGCTGACCTGCCTGACCCACGGCTGACCCACGGCTGACCCACGGCTGACCCATGCACCTGCAGAGACACCCAGGATGGGTGTCACCCAGGTGGAAGCTGTGGTCCTCAGAGTCACAGATTTGCCCAGATTTGACTCCCTGGGGTTGGCGTCCCAGGTGGCCTCGGGCGAATTACTAACCTTCAGTGAGCCCCTAACCTCCCCATCCGTACTACGGGCACCTGTAGGGGTCAGGTAAGGAAACCAGCGCACAGGCCCGAGTGCTGCGGCCGCTAGCGTTTGGCGTGACGGCGTCTCCATCTGCTCCCGGGCAACTGCCCGTGCGGTTCTCGGGGCAAGAAGAGCCACCGGGGGTGTCTGGCTCAGGTTCGGGGCCTCAGTACCTGAATGCATTTCCTCCTGGCCCCATGCCCCACCCCCAGCCCCGGCCCCTCCCCTGGCTCCGACACCAGGCGGCTGGTTACCGATTCTTCAACACTGAGTCAACGACTGCAGACCCAGCTCAAGGTGCCTCTCGGATGAATCTCTCGGCCTGCTCGAAAGTTCTCGGAACCACCGGAGGTCCCTGCAGCCCGGCAAATGCCCAGTACTTTAAAATGTACACATGCATCGTCTTTTAGAGCCGTCTCTGAATTTCCTGGGTAGTTAGCCTGAAAGCCTGCGTGTGCTCCGTGCCCCGCACCCAGCACGTAGCAGGCAGCCGCACGCAGCCCAGAGCGTGAGGGCCGGCCCCACGTTCGCCAAGACGCTCTGCCCAGTCTTGCCGCGTACCCATCACAGCCCTGGAAGTCACCTCCAAAGGCAGGTGCCAAGTCGCCAGTTCTCTTCGCAGCTTGGGTTGGAAAAGGGACGAAGACGGACGGATTTGAGGGTGGAGGCTGTTTCTGGAATGCAGCTGTGGGGTCTGCAGGAAGGAACTGCTCCGGGCTCCCCCAGTGCCATGGCCCCGGCCTCGCCCTGCCCCATCTGGGGCCACCAAGACACTGAAGCGCCCACGTGACATAACTACCGTGTTTCCCCGAAAATAAGACAGGGTCTTATATGTATTTTCCCTCAAGAAGACACCCTAGGGCTTATTTTCGGGAGATGTGTTGTTATTTCCCCCTCAAAGCCTCAGCTTGCAGCATGCACAGGACGGCCGGGACCCGACAGGGGAGCCGACCTTGTTGGTGGGGCTGCCCGCAACTTTCTGGTCACCTCTGGGATAGTAGCTGTCACCATGGGGCAGACGAGAAGGGCTGCTTGTCTTCTTTCCCGCTCCGCGACGACATGCATGGGTTGTGCAGATGCGCTGCGTAGCCACGCCCGTCACTAGGGCTTATTTTCGGGGTGGGGCTTCTATTGCGCACATGCTTAGAAATCCTGCTGGGGCTTATTTTATGGGGAGGTCTTATTTTCGGGGAAACACGGTAGCTGAACCCTTTGTGACCGCTGAGTGGCGAAGAAGCCAGGGCAGTTCAATCGGGTTTGCTCCCCACCCCCCACGGGAAACTGGGAAGGGGACGGAAGGGGAGGGGAGGGCGGGAAGCGAAAGGAACCCAGAAGGACCGATGCTGTCTGTCGGGGAGGCCTGGGGAGGGTTTGGACGGTGGGAACACACGGTGACCTGGCGTTCTGCACCAAGCACCAGCAGACTGGCAGCATGACGCGCGTGTCAGACCCACGGGACGTACACGGCAAAGCGTGAACCCCCATGTAAACCCCGCGCCCTCCTTCCTAACCCTGTGCCGGGAGGGGCTCACGTCCCACACTCGTGCGGGCTCTAACAGGAGGGACCGGTGGTGCGTGCACAGCTCTCTCTGCATCCCCTACTGTCAGCCCCAAACCACCCTGGCGAAAGAAGTCTATCAAGGAAACGAAACTCGACTCAGCTCACGCTTTCCCCAAATGCAGCGCCAGAGGGTCTTTGCTCCCAGGTCCCGTGGGAAGGAGAGTGACGCAGCGGCCGGCCGGGGGCAGGGTGGGGCCCTGACCGTACTCGTCAGTTAGAGACACCCCACCCCCTGTCCCTCCCGCCCCCGCCCCCCCCAGGAAAGGATGACAGGCGCTCGTTCACCGGGGTGTATTTCAACCAGGCATTTTATTGGTCTGGCAACGGCAAAATATACAAATTTTCCGGAAGGCGTCCCCTGTTTGAAAGCTGACAGGGCTTCACCCCAGGCCCCCCGGACAAGTGTACGGGGCACAGAGGAGTCTCGGGTCACACGGAGAAGGCCCCCAAACCAAGGAACAGCTAGACCCGATCTACATATATACATATACACACACACACACAGCTTTCTAGGGTTCAGGCTCCCCCGTACATTATTAAATAAATAAATAGCACATCTGCTATCAAAATAATAAAAAAATAAATTTCAAGTATTACAAATGAAAATGTCATTGGTTGTGGTTCCCAACAGTTCTTCTCCCCCCTCAGCATGGAGAGCTTTGCCCGGGGCAGCCTCGGGATGGAGGGAGGAGGGGGAGACCCACCCAAAAACACATAGGCAAAGTTCGAGATATTGGTCCCAGTTTTCGTTTTTTTGTGTGTTTTTTTTGGGGGGGGGGGCGGCGGCGGGGCGGGCGGGGAAGAGAACCTGCGGAAGCAAAAAGTCCTGGGACTGCTGCCCACGGTCGTGCTGCAACCGGAGGCCGCCTCGGAAGGCAGGCCCCGCGCGCCGGCGTGCACGGGCGGCAGGGCTGCGCCGTCTCCGAGATCCCCTCCCCCACCCCCGCCCAGGCCCCTCCCAAGCTGAAGTCCTCCTCCGTCAGGCACAGCCTTTATTCACGTGTACGCAGTCCGAGGGGAGAGGGGACAGGCCTTCACCGAGCCCCCTGCCTGTTGGGAAATGCCGTGTTTCCCCGAAAGTAAGACAGGGTCTCATATTTATCTTTCCTCAACAAGAAACCCTAGGGCTTGTTTTCAGGGGATGTGTTATTTTTTTTTAAGGACGGTACAACCATCTACATTTATTCAAATAGAGTTAAGTTGTCATCTTCTGGAACATCATCCTCACTCTCCAAACCCCGAATCCCATCCTGAATGTGTTGCGACTCTTATTTCCTTTAGAGCTGTCGGTCCCAATCTCTCATGTCGAGCAACAGAGCTCTCACGGGGCGGATGAGAAGGGCTGCTCGTCTTCTTTCCCGCTCCGCGACGACACACATGGGCTGTGCAGATGCGCTGCGCAGCCACGCCCGTCACTAGGGCTTATTTTCGGGGTGGGGCTTCTATTGCGCACATGCTTAGAAATCCTGCTAGGGCTCATTTTATGGGTAGGTCTTATTTTCAGGGAAACACGGTAGGACCAATCTACGCACACCTGTGCAGGCACCGGCCATGCACGCCACCTGGCGATGCATGGACATGGCGGGAGGGGACAGAGGCACATGAGTCCTCCCGGGCAGGCTGCCAATGAGTCGGGGTGGACAGGGAGGACTCCAGTGGTTCCCATGGAAACCCCGAACGTACGAAGCGCGGCCCCGTCTCCTACCTCATCCCAACCAGGGAAACGAGTCCTCTCTAAGCTCCCCAACCCGCCCAGGACCCGTCCCCTCCCTGAGCGGGAAGAAGGGTCTGGGGCTCCCCGGCAGAAGGCAGGAAAGGAAAGTGACCTTTGGCACCAGCGTTGAGACATCCTGAAAAAGGGTCATTTGGACAAACTCTACCGTGAGTTTCCAAACTGTTTCCTCCGGGCACAAGGCACCCCCCCTCCTCCTGCCCCGGGGCTCCAGGCCACGAGGAGAAACCAACAGGCAGAAAAGACAGGTGATCAGGACGCACGTCCGGTAAGCTCTGCTTTCGGCCGCCGCAAAAGTGTCACACAGATGCTGTGCAGGCGAAAGCCAGGCCAATGTGACCTCCCCGGGGTGCCAGGCTCACCCCAGACAGCCCCGGGGACAAGGCCTTGCCTGGGAAGATTGTCCCCACCAGGAACACTGGGGGGACAGAGCCAGTCCCAAGGGAGGGAAGCCGGGCATTCTCCTCGCTGCCGTCTTGCAAGGACCCGAGGATCCGAGCTCTCCGATCGTCCCCAACACGTGGGCACTCAGAGGCTCCGAGCCTCCGGGGCTGGATGACACCCCAGCGCTATCCTGCCGTGACAAAGTGTGAACGCAAGCCGCTCCCGGACAGCGAGAGTCTCGGGCACCTCCACGCCCGGGGAGAAGAGAGCAGACCCTGCGGCTCCCTGGCAGAGGGAGGCAGGGAGGCCCCGGCTCCTGCATTTCAACAAAGCAGCTTCCTTCCACCCACGAGGCCAGCGCGGCCTCGAAAACGTCTCCTTCAGAGGCAGAAACAGGCCGGGAAGGGGCGTGCGTGTCCGTTCAGCCTCCGGGGGAGTCTCGGTACAGGGACGTCTTGCAGAAGAGATGCCCCGGTCCTGCAGCCGTCCAGGTCTGCTCCACACGAGGCATCTTCCCAGGCCCCGTGAAAGCTCTTAGACGCGCCTTGCCCTTCCCTGGCTACGATCCGGCCTCTTTCCGTTTCGGGATCCTGCAGCCAATGTCGCCTCCCGCTCCGACCTCGGTGGTCCGGGATCACACAGATGAGACAGCACAGCAGACGGGGCCCCTGCTCGGCTCAGAGTCTTCCCGGGCATCTGGGAGGGTCTCCAGGGCTAGACCCCGCCCTGGGGGGCCAACAGAGCAGAGGGGCCTGCGGCGGCTCGAGGCAAGGAGCCAGGGCCCCGTGTGGCTGTCCGGGGTCTCGGCAGGCCCACGCCGGGCACAGGGCCCCACCGCCCCTCCTCCGTTCCGCAGGTCCCGGGCTTCGTTCGGCCTTGGGGTAGCCGGGAGGGCGCGAGCTAAGCGGCAGACATGGAGATGGAACAGTGGCGGCGTGTCCGCTTCAGTGTGTCCGGGAGGGGTCAGCGCCGCTCCGGGGGCCCTTCACGTTCTGCGTTGGGGAGAGAAGAGGGAGGGGAGGGTTAGGGCCGGTGGCTGGCTCCGTCCCCAAAAAAGAAGACGCGCACAGTCACGCAGCAGACACTGCCTCCGTCCCTCCCTCCGCCCCAGACATGGACACAACCCAGACAGGTGTCACCAGCCCTGCAGGTGGAACGGTGGCCCAGAGCATGATGGGACACGACCCCACAGCCACAGTGAGGAGGGCCTGGTGGCTCTGGTAGCGTCAGAGCTACGGGGGGGGGGCAAGGGGGACGGTGGGCCCCTCGGTGCCCCCTGGAGCACCCCTCATGCACCCAGATGCCAGCAACATGGCTCGACAGGCAGACACAGGTGATGCGTGGGACGGCCGGATGCAGTGGGGAGACTGAGGCAGGAGACAGGCAGAGGGGCAGTCACTAAAGCTCTGTCCCAGCTCTGATCATGGCGGCTGTAGCAGGAAGAAGCCCCAGCCCTAAGGCACCGGCAGGTCTCAAAACCCCCTTAAAAAAATTCTTAAATCAGCAAGAGCGAGACCCTGTCTCTACTATAAATAGAAAGAAATTAATTGGCCAACTAATATATATAGAGAGAGAGAGAGAGAAAATGAGCTGGGCATGGCGGCGCATGCCTGTAGTCCCAGCTACTGGGGAGGCTGAGGCAAGAGGATCACTTAAGCCCAGGAGTTTGAGGTTACTGTGAGCTAGGCTGATGCCACGGCACTCACTCTAGCCCGGGCAACAAAGCGAGACTCTGTCTCAAAAAAAAAAAAAAAATTCTTAGGCCAGGCGTCCGCGCCTATAATCCCAGCTCTCTGGGAGGCCGAGGCGAGTGGATCGTTTGAGCTCAGAAGTTCAAGACCAGCCTGAGCAAGAGCGAGACCCCATCTCTACTAAAAAAAAAAAAAAAAGTTAATTGGCCAACTGAAAATGGAAAAAAATAAATAAATAAAGGAATAAAAAAAAAAAATTCTTAAATCAGCCCGGGACACATGATTGCTGCCATCGCACAGCAGGGGTCTCTTTCCCCAACCTCTTTACCCCACAGTTAAAAAAACCACACAATTTTTGGCTGGGCGTGGTGGCTCACGCCTGCAATCCTAACACTCTGGGAGGCCGAGGCAGGAGGATCGCTCGAGGTCAGGAGTTGGAGATCAGCCTGACCAAGAGCGAGACCCCCGTCTCTACTAAAAAAGTAGAAAGAAATTAATTGGCCAACGAAAAATATATAGAGAAAAAAATCAGCCAGGCATGGTGGCGGCGCACGCCTGTAGTCCCAGCTACTCGGGAGGCTGAGGCAGGAGGATCGCTTGAGCCCAGGAGTTTGAGGTTGCTGTGAGCTAGGCTGACGCCACGGCACTCTAGCCTGGGCGACAGAGCAAGCAAGACTCTGTCTCAGAAAAAAATTAAAGAAAAACCACACAATTTTTAAGAGTGCTCTCTGCAGCCCTGCAGGTCTCCGCCAAGACCGTTCGGAAGGGGGTCGGGGAGGGCACGGAGCCCACCCCCACCCCGTGCGGACCCCAGGGTCCACGGCTGGAGACGCCCCCGCCCCCCCCCCCGGAGGAGAATCTCGTGGCTCCGCAGCGATTGCCCAGGTGGGACGGGACCCACCTGGGAACCAGGTGGCGGACGCCACTGTGGGCCGGTGGGTCTCCCGGGAGCGCCCCGGACCCTCACGCCTAAGCGACAGCCTAAGCGAAACCGAGATCGCCTAAACAGCCAGGTCTCGGGGCGGAGTGGGCTGCCCGTTCCCTCCCCAGCTGCCGGCGCCCACAGACAACAGCGATGCAGCGACACTGGAGGGCCCGGGCGCCGAGTACCGCCCCCCCTCATTCACGCGGGGGCCCCCAGCTCAGGACGCACACGGCAGTGAGAGGACACAGACCAGAAAGCAGCCCACGCCGATGACGGCACGGAGCCCGGCACCCCGCGCGCCGAGACAACGAGCCACAGACTGCACGCCGGCCGCCCTGCACACGGACCGCGATGCCACGGCCCCCGGGAGACGCGGGAGGGGCGGGCGCATGCACTCGGGGCATTTACCTTCGCAGGGTCAGTAGGGAGAAAACTTTGAGAAAATGTGACAGACAGTTCGTCTTTCAAGCACAGTGGGGAAGAGGAAGACACAGGTTGCAAAAGGAAAAAAAGAAAAAAAGAAAAAGAAAAAAACTTTTACTAGGATGTTCTTTCCCGTGTGCATTGGAAATATAAAAATCAAGGCTGTAGCATGAATGCCAGCTGGTCTCTCTCGACCTCAAGCAGCCGGCACAGCCCCGGGAGGACGCCTGCAGAGGGCGGACGTCCGGGCTGACGTCCCCGTTCTACCAGGAAACCGAGATCGCCGGCATCACAGCCCCGGGGCTGTCCCCCTCCCAAGTCTGAGAGCTCCAGCAACCCCGTGGGCCGTGGTACGGAAGGAGCAGGACAGCCACGTGCAGACCTGACCACCCCAGGGCACCGAGTCCCTCCCCGTGGTCCCGGCAGCTCTGTCCCCCAGGCACTGACTGGGGTCGGCTGTTTTGCTAAGTCATATGTCATACTCTCATTCTTCATCAAAACACCTTGTCAAGCCATTATCTCCACTTTACAGAAGTTAAGGTCCTGGGATTGCTTAAACGCGCCCAGAGGTCCAAAGACCAACAGAAGAGCCAGCATGAGACCCCAACTCGGTCTGACCCGAGTCACAAGTTTTGGTCACAGGGCTCAGGTCAGACGAAGCTACGGCCCCAGCCGAGGTCACAGTCCCCGGCTAGGAGGGACGCTGGGGCCCGGGGTGTGCTGGGTCGGGGGGACGCACTTTCGTGGGGCTGGAGGGGCTCTGGCCACAGGCAAGGTCGCCTTTAGCAGGGCAGGGCAGGGCAGGTCCCCAAATGGACCCTCCCAGCAGGGAGATTTGTTTCCTGGCAGCATCAGGCCATGGGCCGGAAGGACCAGGACACACGCACGGCGGCAAAACCCGCAGGCTCCAAACCCAAAGGCTGGTGTCACACGGGAGAACCCCAACCCTAACCCTAACTCTAACGCAGACCCACGCTCTGGTTCAGGGGGTGACGGGCACCGGCCTGTCAGAGCGTGAGTCTCACTCTTTGAAGGTGGACACTGATGGCCAGGCCACCACCGAGTGAGCACAGCCCTGGGAGGTGACAACGCGAGATGCCACCACCACCTCAGCACAATGCAAACACCGCTGGACTCCAGGCACCTGCCTCCCTTCCCAGCTTCTCGGGGGGAGCCTGATGAGCGAGAAATGACTAACAGGCAGGTGTGACTTGAGGGGTGGGGGGGTGACATTTTGCGGTGCTGTCACCAAAGCTCCGTGGCAGGCAGGCCTCGGCTCCTGGGGGTGGGGGCTCCAGGGCAACGGACCACTGAGTTATGCAGCCGGTGGCTGGACAGACTAGAGACTCTCTGCAGAAGGCTCCAGGCCCGGGGAAGGGGAGACCACACGGGACTGACACGGAACAACTGATCCACGGGACGGTCCCCACATGGCACTCTGCAGAGCGCTCCGGCCTGGCCACCCTCCCACCAGGGCACTACGTCCTCAGACATGGCTTTGCAGATGGGGCTCTGGGTGAGTTCTCCTGTCCACATGCAAGCAAGCTCCAGGAGACCTTGGGCTGCGAGGAATGGCAGCAGAAATAGGCCAGGCCCGATGCCCAGACACGATGCCGGGAGAGCAGAGGCGGATCCAAGCCGAGCCCCAAAACACGGCTGTTGCAAACGACACCCCAGAGCCCCCAGCGGGACGGGGAGAAGCCAGCTATGGGGCTGCGGCAGCGTCAGAACACGCTGAACGTCAGCGGGGCCGCTGTGACCTCAGAGTCCTTTTCTAAAAAAACCCACGAGTAGCCCCTTCCTTCCTCCTCATCCCCCCCCCCCCCGAAGATCTCGGACTTTATAGCGACCGTCCTTATCCCCGGTGACTGAACGGGGGGAGACAAACCGGCAAGCGAGAAGCGGGGCAGGCAGCGGACACGACCCGAGGGATACTTACAGGCAGGCCTGCCCTAGCAATGGCTGCGGGGAGGAAGCAGAGAGAAGTCAGTGGGACGGGCCCGCCACACGCCGCGCTGGTCCCCTCAAGATCACAGCAACGACCCCTGAACTTTCAACTACGACCCCACGGTGACACCAGGACAGACTGTCACAGACATGCCATTTCGGTCCTGCTCTGTTTTCACAAAAAAGCACCTCGAGTTTGAGACCTCGGAGGAGAGTATTTGGGAGACGTCCCGGCCCCGCCCGCCCGCCCGCCTGGCGTGGGTGACGCTGAGGGGCCAGGGCCGGGCAGGGGGGGGACCCTGGCGACTGTGGCTTTGCTCACGCTGCACCCAGACCTGCACGGGGTCTCGCCCAGCTGGGCGCTGGCGCCTCACCTCACCTGTGCACCCTCCCACGCGCCTGACAGCGGGCAGACCTGCCCTGTGCGGCCGGCCGGCGTCTCCCGGGTGGGAGCACTGGGCCACTGCGCCCCCCAAGTCACACTCCAGGAACGTCCCCCATCCCAGGTCTGGGGAAGCTCCGAGAAGGCGGGAAGGCGAGCGGCCGCAGAGGAAGGCCCGAGCTGGCGCCGGCGGCGAGCAGAGGACTAACCCAAAGGAAGCTCGGCTGGAAGTGAGTCGAGGGGCCAGGACTGGGGCAGGGCTGGGGACACCCTCGGCACTCCCCGAATTTGAATCTGAGCCCCCAGATTTCTGCGCCTCTCGTTTGCGAGGGCTCCCGGCGCTGACGGGGTATGGGAGGCCGGGGACCGCCGGGCGTGTGAGAAGACAGTGCCTTCTCCATTTTAGAAATGACGATCCGTGACCCTAAGCGGGGCCTGGACGCCTCGCTGGCTCTCCGGCTCTGCCCGGTTCCGCCCAGGGAGGCCTCGTCCCCAGAGAGGACGTGACGCGGTCACAGCGAGGAAGGACCCTGGTGACTTCACTCCAGAGGGTGCTCCTTTCTCATGCTCGCCCCAACACACGCACACATGTGCACACATGCACACACGCACACATGCACACACACGCACAAGTGTGCATGCACATATACGTGCAGACGTGCGCACACACAGTGTACACAGATATGCACACACGTGCACACATGCACACCACAACGACACCCACACATGCACACCCAGACACACAGACACCCACATGTGCTCACCCCCAACACACGCACACATGACACCACTCAGACACCCACACGTGCACACTCAGACACTCGCACACCACACGGACACCTATGCGTGCTCACGTGCAGACCCACGGACACACACGGCCCCGGCCTGAGGCCGCCACCCCCGCCCCGGCACTCGCCCCGGCAGGCAGGAGGAGGGGAGGCACTGACTTGTCCGGGCAGCGGCGTGGGCACCTCGGGGGGCAGGCAGCTGGGCAGGGCGGCCGAGGTGGAGGCCACGTGCTCCTCGAAGCTGTTGATGCGCGGCTTTTTGGTGGGCTCGGGGCTGGCTAGCGGGGTGACACTGTTGCGCCTCATGAGCGGGTTAGGTCCCTTCTTTGCATCCTAAGCAAGACAAAGACAAAAGAGGGAAGGCGACAGTTACAAGGGAGGGGAGGAAAAGGAGGCAAGAAAAATGGTCCTCGGCTCCTGGGTTTGAGGCATCCGCGTGTGCGGCGTGTGTGCGACGTAGCTGCCGCGTGTGCCGTGTGGCTGCAGGGTGTGCGGCACGGCTGAGCGTGCCGTGACTCCCGGGCAGCCAGAACGGGGCGGCGCGTCCCTCCCGTGCCCCTTCCCCAAGTGACGCCCACGTGGACGGACAAACACAGCGCGTGCAAGGCAGGGAGGGAAGTGGCGGCGATCGCGGCTGACGGCAGGATCAGAGATGAGAGAGAGCCCAGCCTCCCGTGTCCCGCCACCGAGGAGGGGAGCGTGGAGGGCGAGGCCTGGGTCCGAGGCCCCCGGACAGGGAGGAGGCCGGCGCCGACTCCCTTCGGCCAGGATCTGCAGAGCACAGCCCCGTCCGTGCCCACGTAACGACACCTGGCTTAGGATGGGGCACGGAGGCTGCGAAACCTCCGTGGAGACCAAAGGCACGGGGAAGCGGCAGGGGCAGAGGCTGCCGGCCAGCACCAGACAGACGCCAGCCCCCCGGGAGTGATGGCGTCACGGGAATCCTGCAGGCAAGCTCCCCGGACCCAAGCCCTGCCCTGGCCGGAGCTGTCTTCGTGCGGCTAAAGGGAGCGTGGCACCTAGTGGCCTGAGTGCAGAAGGGGACGTGTGGCCGGCCAGCAAGGACGCCGGGGACACCGTCCTCTTTGAGGTCAGCCCGCCAGCCGGGCCACTGCCTCTCACGCCCTCGACACCAAGATCCGACGGCCACGCTCCTTATGGAACAGAGGAGCCACCTGTCTCGGGAACTCCAGCAACAGAAAAGCCACACTCGGCAAAGGAGGTCTGACTAGCGCTGGCAGAGCGTCCTGCTTTGATGGCTTGCATGCAAGAATTCAAACCCGCTTCACGCCGTGCAGAAATCCAGTCTGCTCGGGAAAGCTCGGCCGGACTGAGCCCCAAATCTCGGGCCTCCCTGAGGTGCAAACCAGCTGCCGCCACTAGGCCTCGGGGGCCCCCTGAGAAACCCTCCCGCCCGCCACCTCCGGCCCCCGCTCTCCAGCGCCACTGCCTGGCTCGGCACCACCTGTGCCTGGAGATTCGGTACCTAAGTGCGTGCAGGCGACGGGGCTGCTCTGCCGATCCTGTGTGAGCCAGTAACCCGGGGCTTGACAGCACGGACTTAGCTGCCTGGAAGGGAAGGCAACAATGGCCGTGCTACGGTCACGGCTGGAAGCAGGACACACGTAGCTCCCTCTTTAACACGCGCTCCCTGGGCCAAGCAGACGGGGCCGGCGGAGAAGAGAGCGCAGGAAGGGGGAAAAAGGGTTTATGCTAAGAAGCCACGGAAAGACAGCGGCCAGCCGGGCGCGCCGGGACACACACAGGTTGGCCCTGCAGCTGACCAGTCGAGAAATTGCCCAAGGGCCCAAGGGGGACAGACGCCAGGACGGGATGGGATGGGACGGGGTGCTGCGGGGGCTCGCTCACCTCCGACCGCTCCCGGTGGGTGCTGACGGACTCCACGTTCAGGTAGATGGACTCCACGCGGCAACCTGCGGGCGCAGGTGGGGCTCCTGTTAGAAAGGCCGGCCCGGCCCGCAGCCCACGGCCACCACCGGGAGCCACCGTCTGTTGGGGGGTCAGGGCTGGGTGGGGGCCGCTGTTTACCGTAAGCGACGGGCGTCAGCTTCAGGACCGTGTGAAGGGGGCACTTCAGGTAGGGCATCTCCTCTGAAAGAGACAGCAGCCACCGTCAGACAGGGCATGGGGGGAGGGACGTCACTGCGAGAGCGAGCTCCGGCCACTCGAGGGCCCCCAGAAGCCCCACCTGGTAGGGGCGCCCGGCCCAGCCCACGGGGAGTCCTGCGTGGCACCTGGTCCTGGGAAAAGACCCGAGCCACCGGAGCACCCACCCTCCCACGGCGCGGTGGAGCCGCAACGGAACAGCCATGCCCCGAGACAATCTACGTCTGCCTCGGATCGGCTAAGCCTCGGACAGACACAGGCCTCACGGTTAATCGGACATTTGGAGTTTTCCGGGCTGCCTGTTCCCTAGACAGAGCTGAGGGGCAGGGCTGTCCCCACCGCCATGATCCACAATGGCTGGCCTGTGGCTGCTCCCCCCCCCAAAAGCCGTGGCCTTCCTCCCTCCTCCCCGCGGCCGGCCCCGCGCACCTGCGCTCTTGTCCAGGAAGTAGGCCAGCAGGCAACGCAGCACGGCCTGGTGGCAGATGACCAGCACGTTCTCCTGCCGCTCCAGCTCCATGATCACGGGCTCCAGGCGTTGCACCAGGTCCTGGTAGGACTGAGGGCAGGGCGGGCCGCCGCGTCAGCGCAGGGCGGGGGTCCGGGGGCCTCTGCCCGGGCCACAGCCTCCCAGCGGGCCGTCCGGAGAGCTCACCCGGACCCAGCCCGCCATCAACCACCAACCACCGGGAGGGGGTGTCTACAAGGGACACTGCCCAGCACAGACAGGACGGAGCCCCCTGGCGCCCACTGAGATGCGAACAAGCCCTGACACCTTTATTCTGCGAGAAAGAGGCCTGACACAAAAGGCCACGCGGGGCGTCTGACCCTATTTGCATGGAATGCCCGGAATAGGCAAATTCCCAGATGCAGGAAGCAGATTCCTGGTAGGCTGGCCCGGGGCTGGGGCGGGGGAGGGGGTGCCGGCGGCAGGTCAGGGGTTCTCTCTGGAGTCCGGGAGACGCCCTGGAGTCAGCGGTCACAATTGCCTGGCACATGGCAAATGTACCAACAGCCGCTGAGCTGTTGTGTGCCTGGACACGGGTGAAATGGTGACTGTTGTGTTCTGTGAGTTTCGTGCCAATTAAACAACGGGAAAGCAAGGAGCAGGGCCGCGCCCAGTAGGGCTTCCGCTCTGCTCACGCCAGGCCCTCGGCCCCTTATGCCGGGTCCCGGTGGGTGAGGCCAGAGGACAGCAGCCGGCTCACAGGGCGGGGCTGGGGCTTCGAGGATGCAAACGGGGAGGACCTGCCGGTGACAACACACCCGGCTGGCCACAGCCCAGATTCACGAGCGTGCCCACGCTCCACCCGTGGTCCAGGCAGCGGCCCACTGGGCCCACCAGGACTCACGGCCCCCTCCCTGCAGCCTGGGGACGTCCTCGCCAGCCGTGCACCCCTGTGCACCGTCCCCCGTCTGCCCCGAGCCCTTCTACACCCCCCCAGAGACTCCCACCTCTCGCTTTTGCTCGGGGGAAACACGACCAGGCTTCTCCCGGGGCCGCGCCCGGGTTCAGTGCGGGGACAGCCACCCGGCCCCCGACCCCGACGGTGGGCGCCCCGCTCACCTCCCCGGTGGGGTAGCGGTAGTAGTACTTGTCCTGCTCACGCAGCGCGTACTCCTCGGGGTAGGTGGCCCTGATCTCCTCGTAGGTCAGCTCCTCGCAGACGCCCTGCAGGGACCCCAGCCGGTCACTGGAGGGCCCCAGGGGCCTGGTCTGAGGACTCTCAGGGCAGGCGAGGCCGCCCTGCACACCCGCCCGCCCCGGCGCCCGCGGGACTCACGGCGTCAATCTCGTTGAGCGCCTTCCACTGCTCGTAGGGCAGCCTCAGCGCCTCGGCCGTCTGGATGGTGCTCTTCAGCTGGCTGGTCCACACCCGCAGGCCCTTCAGGTTCTGCTCCTCCACAAACTGGCTCAGGGCGCTGGCAAACTGAGAGCGTGGGGACAGGCCTGACGCACGGTCCCGGGAGGACAGGCCCCGACCCCAGTGTCCCTCGCCTCCTACTGGAGGCTGGGGCAGGGCAGCCCACGAGGGACCGACCGTGCACCACCCTGGGTAGGTGCTGGGTACCCGACAGCCACCTGGATGGCCGGCCCACAGGACACACCCTCCCCACAGCCCGGGGGCTCGGCTCTTCTCTCAGTCCCCACTGCAATGCACTCTTGTGCGTGCACATACACAGGTGCACACACACACACACACGCACACGGTGAGCACACACATACAGGTGCACACACACACAGTGAGCACACATACAGGCGCACACACACACAGTGAGCACACACAGGTGCATACACACACGGTGAGCACACACACAGGTGCACACACACACAGGTGCACACATGCCACACAGCCAGCACACACATACAGGTGCACACACAGTAAGCACACACACAGGTGCACACATACACACACCCACACACACGCACACAGTGAGCACACACACACAGGTACACACACAGCCAGCACACACATACAGGTGCACACACACACACACGGTGAGCACATACATACAGGTGCACACACAGTGAGCACACGTACAGGTGCACACATACACACACCCACACACACGCACACGGTGAGCACACACATGCAGGTGCACACACATACATGTGCTCATACACACACGCACACGGTGAACGCACACAGGTGCACACACACAGCGAGCACACATAAGGTGCACACATACACACACACAGGCACACAGTGAGCACACACATACAGGTGCACACACACACATGCAGGAGGTGAGCACACTGAGGCAACAGCAGCAGAACACACACCGGCCACCCACCCCGAGAACCCGCTGAGATGGCCCCAGGGCCGGAGCGGCCTCCCCCCGGGCCCCTCGCCCACCTTCTTGCCCCTGCTGGACAGGCCCGAGTCGCCGCCGATCCGGCCCTGCAGGTTGTGCTCGTTCTCGCCGTGCCGGCACAGGTAGATGGTGCGCGGCTGCACGTGGATGTTCATCAGGTAGTACACGATGCGGCTCTGGATGTGGTCCTGCACCCTGTTCACCAGGAAGCGCCGGCCCACGTCGATCACCTTGATCAGCGACAGGTCCCTGCGGGGAGGCGCACCGAGGACCCCGTCAGGCCTTGTGCCCCGCCCCCGACGGCACAAGAAGAGCCAGAACTGTGGCAGGGGGTGAGCACGCCGCGCTCCCCCAGCACGCGGCTGCTCCCGAGGCCGGCTGGCCTCCCAGAAGAGAAAAAAGAAACAAAATGGAAAAGAAAATAAAGGAACTATCAACAGTCCGGCGGCAAGATTGGGCGCTGCGGGACATCAGCTTCTGTCCTTCTGAAATACCCACGCTGACTGACTGTGGCTTGTCAACGAGGACTTTTGTTAAGAGACATTTCCGGGCCGGGCACGGTGGCTCACGGCTGTCATCCCAGCACTCTGGGAGGCCAAGGCAGGAGGATCGTTTGGGCTGAGGAGTTCCAGGCCAGCCTGAGCAAGAGCGAGACCCGGTCTCTACTAAAAATAGAAAGAAATTAATTGGCCAACTAAAAATATATATGGAAAAAATGAGCGGGACATGGCGGCGCATGCCTGTAGTCCCAGCTACTCGGGAGGCTGAGGCAGGAGGATCGCCTGAGCCCAGGAGTTGGAGGTTGCTGAGTTTGAGCTATGCTGACGCCACGGCCCTCACTCTAGCCCGGGCAACAGAGTGAGACTCTGTCTCCAAAAAAAATTAAAAAAAAAAAAAAAAAAAAAGACATTTCCAATGAGCATTCAGAAAGGTTTCCAGGAGCAAATGATTTAAAGGAGGAGCACCAGGAAAACACTAAACTCGCCGGCAGGTCACGCAGACGAGGGGCGGCCCCGGGAGTTACCTGTCCCACTTGTCGGGGTCCAGCGGCTGGTAGCTGGCCTCGTAGCAGCCGATCCTCCTCATGAAGTCGTCCATGGCTTCTGCCGAGTTGCAGTCTTTGTAATCCGGGCTGGAGATTTTAACTTCCTGCAAAGCCACAAAGAGGCAGCTGATGAATCACGCTGGAAGGCTTTCTGCCGAGATTAAGCAGGATTTGGGGCTTTCAAAAGGGGAAAGCACGAGGGCTCAGGATAAAGATTATCCCGCCCGGCGTTTAAGGGGGGAAAAAAGAGACAGACTGTGGGGGAGGGGCCGTGGCCTGATGTTACTCGGGCAGGACACCCCCGGGGTGGGGGTGGGGGGACGGAGGGTGGCCGACCAGAAGGGCAGAGACGGCGGGACCCAGGAGGATTCCAGACAAACACCTCTGCATGGGACCGGAGAGTCGGGGTCAGTCTAGCACCTGAGTCCCCACCGGAGAACCTGACCCGCCACTGGGCTGAGCACCTGCAATGTCCCTGCACCGAGAGGAGCTGCCTGTCAGCTGCAAGGTGCGCTTGGCAGCTGCTGGTGACGCCCCGTCTCGCCTGGTTCCTCCTCCGGCCGCCCAGACGGCGGCAGCCGGGCGCGACTGCTCTGTGGTTCTCTCTCTAACTAGAGCCCTGCCCGCTCCTCCCCGGGGCTTGCCCTCCTAGCTGGGGCCTGAGCAGGAACCACCCCGGGGGTCTGCAGACGCCTGCTGCCAAGCAGGTCCGAGACACCCAGCAGACGTGCAGGAAGTTCAGCAGGTTTCCATGCCCGGCTCTCTTTCCCATCAGCAGCTGCCACAGCTGGGAAGCAGCTGCTCTTAAAAGACCTGAGTCAGGCGGGGCGCGGTGGCTCACGCCTGTAACCCTAGCACTCTTGGGAGGCTGAGACAGGAGGCTCGCTCAAGGTCAGGAGTTTGAGACCGGCCTGAGCAAGAGCGAGACCCCCATCTCTACTATAAATAGAAAGAAATTAATTGGCCAACTGAAAATATATAGAAAAAGATTAGCCGGGCATGGTGGCGCATGCCTGTAGTCCCAGCTACTCGGGAGGCTGAGGCAGGAGGATTGCTTGAGCCCAGGAGTCTGAGGTTGCTGTGAGCTAGGCTGACGCCACGGCACTCTAGCCTGGGCAACAGAGTGAGACTCTGTCTCAAAAAAAAAAAGCAAAACAAACAAAAAAAAAAAACCCAAAGATCTGAGTCAGTGTGTCATGGGCACAGAGGTTCCGGCAGGGAAGATGACAAAGTTCTGGGGACGGATGGTGGCGATGTCTGCCCGCCCACAGCAACGTAGCTAAAGCCACCAAACTGCACACTTACAAACGCTTAAGATGGTCAGTCATGTTGTGCATATTTTGCTGCAATAAAACAAGTACCTAAGCTCGCAAATTCCGGGGCCTACCCTGCAAGACCACGTTGAGGTTTAATCAGAGAAAGAGATTTCTGGACGTGAAGGGTTGGGGCGAACGGCTCTCTGTGTGAATGGACTCCCAGACACGACAAACTCCTAGCTGAGCACATCAGTGACTCCTCGCTGGGCAAAACACCGTGTCACAGCTGCACTCTGCTACCCTACCGAGGGGAACCCGGGCGGCCACGCCAAAGAAACAGGGCAGACCTTCTGTTCAGATGACTGTGACTCTGTTTCCCCACACTACGGGCCCCTTCCTTCGGACCCACCCAGCAAGTGTGAACTGATTCTTCACAGTTCCAACAGCCCTCCCTGAAACACGAACCCGTTTCTTAGAAATGGTTGTAACCATTGCCACTGCCTTAGAGAAAAGGCGAGACGCCAATGCATCCTTAGCATTCCGCTTTAAGATGAGTACCGTGTTTCCCCGAAAATATGGCCTGCCCATAAAATAAGCCCCGGCAGGATTGCTAAGCGTTTGCACAATAAGAAGCCCTACACTGAAAATAAGCCCTAGTGACGGGCGTGGCTGCGCAGCGCGTCTGCACAACCCATGCGTGTCGTCGCGGAGCGGGAAAGAAGACGAGCAGCCCTTCTCATCCGCCCCGTGAGAGCTCTGTTGCTCGACAGGAGAGATTGGGGCCGATGACTCTAAAGGAAATAGAGTCGCAAGACATTCAGGATGGGATTTGGGGTCTGGAGAGTGATGATGATGTTCCAGAAGAAGACGACTTAACTCTATAAATGAATCAATGTAGACTGTTGTACCGTACTTCAAAAAAAATAACACATCCCCTGAAAATAAGCCCTAGGGTTTCTTCTTGAAGAAAAATAAATATAAGACCCCGCCTTATTTTTGGGGAAACACGGTGCTAATATGCAGAGCCCCACAGCTCTTGGCGAACAGGTGTTCAGAGCCACTCTGCCTTGTAGATACGCCTTATTCTCTTCTGTTTAAGCTGGTGAGAAACTTATCCCCACCGGGAGAAGGTGACCTGTGGTTAAGTCTCCAAAACAACCGTTCCTGTTTATCGGACACATTGTTATAAGGTGATAACATTCAAGAATTAATCAAATTCTTGAATGTTCATTCAAGTGCCCTCAATGAATCCAGGCAGGCTCCCCACCCCCATGCAGCGGTTCATGAGATGCAACAGCAAGAAGAGAGTTTTGCGTCCCTCCTTCCTCCTGAACTTGGGGACCTTGCAGCCAGCTTGCCGAGTCCTGCAGACTCTCGTCAACACGAGAGAATCCCTGCCCCCTAGGCGTGACAGCAAGAGACCAGCCTGCTGTCCCATCCCGGCACGGGCGTGAGCGGACCCTGTGTCCACACAGCTCCGTCACCACCCGGCTGCCAAGTTCCTGCCGCCAACGGAACCTGCTCTGGTCCCAACCGAGCCTGAGCACCGTCTCCCCGGAGACCCCGGGCAGAGCCAGCCCGTGGCAGGGCAGGCCTCCGGGTGAAACACCACCGTGAGCGCCCCACGTCTGGGACACAGCCGCCAGCAAGCTGGGGGGCAGCTGGTTCCAACGGTTTAGTGACTTCTCCGCGCCGGACCCGGCCGCCCGCTTCCCGAGACCGCAAACGTCCTCGAGGCCCAAGCTGCCTCGAAAGAGTGGGGGTTCCTGGGGTTTCTTACCATGATATTGGAGGCCACAACCGTGGGATCGTCACACACAGACTCGATGAAAAAGGCCTAGAGGAAGCAAGGCAGGAGAGTTAGAAAAGAACGAACCCCAGGAAGCGCCAACTGTGCCGTGGGCCTGCTCTCGTCATCACCTGCGGGGAGGAAGGACACCGGCTATCATCAACCCCCAGGGACGCCAAAGACCCACTTCCCCAGACCCACGGGTCCTGGCGCCAGGCCCCAGTTGTAGCCGCCAAAACTCAGAGGCGAAGGACCAAGCAGGAGTCGGGGAATCGGCTCTGTGCTCCCCCACCCCCCAGCTCTCCGGGGCAAGGCGGGAAACCTGGCTCACCTTGAAGTCGTTCTCTTTGGCGAAGTGAAGGATCATGTGTCTCCTCTCTCGAGTAGTATTGGTGGCGTCGAAAACCTGACAGGACAAAGGGAGAGCCAGAGAGAGAGGAACCTAAGCTTGCATTTAACAAAATTTTCTAAAACCCCCGGGGGGGGAAGCCAGACCTGTCGTTTCCAGGAATAAGCCCCAAAATGCACTTTCAGGGGGAGTATGCTCACCCACGGGCCTCTCCAGGGGCGAGCCCAGTAACTATAGCACTCGGGGACGGCCCCGAAAGCAAACTGCAGATGGTATGGGGCACCGGAGGCACACACAGAAGGGCCCTGCCCGCCCTGGTCGGGATAAGAGTCCAGAGTCCAACCCCCAACCCCCGACCCCCGACGGCCCTCCTGGGTCACTGGGCATCTCTGACTCTGCTTCCCTCCACCCTCAGAGCCGGAGGCACGTGTCCCTGTTCCGGTACCCCTCGGTGACTCTTGGCAGTGCCCAGGCCAGCAAGGCCACCGCCCTCCTGCTACGGGACTGGAGCCGGAGCCGGCTGCACCCCCCAGACTTACCGCGATTTGCCCCCCTTCCTTTGCCAGGTAGCTCTTGACATCTCTCAAGGCGGCTAAGGCACACTGCCTGCAGCACACGGAAAGAGAAGCTCACGTCAGCGGGGGCCCATCCCCCGGGGAGGCCCAAGCACCCGGAGTCACACGCCTCGACACACCCACTGGCCACGCTATGCACAAAGTGCTCCGTGCCGGCCGGGCTGGCCAGACAGAGGCTTCCGACCTAAGGCCCCGCGTGGGTGGCTGCAGGTCCCGCCAGAGATGGTGCTGGTGTCTGGGGAACGTGCCCTCGGGGAGCCCAAGGCCACCCACAGAGTGTCCCCGAGCTGGTGAGGGGGGAGGGGCCTGGCATGGGGGGCTTAACCAGCCCCCCAAGTGACTCGGACGTGCAGCCAGGTCTAAACGCTATTGCACAAGGGTTTCGTGACCCCCCCCTCGTGACAAAGTCCTTTTCAAAGGTAAACAGGCGCTTCCGACGAAAAGGACTTCGCCCACTCTCACTGAGAGGTGGTCGCTGGCTGCCGGGCTGTCACCAGCTGGGCTGGACCATTGGGGGACAGAGCAAGGCAGCGGGTCTCAGGCCCAGAGACCCGTCCCCACGCCGGCCAGCTCTGGCGGCCGCGCCGCAGGCCGGCGTCCTCCTGCTCTTGCAGAGCTAGCCTGCGAACGAAGCCAACCTGCACGCGCCGCGGCCTGCCTTACTTTCGGACTTTCATGGCCTCTTCGTTGTCGGGGCGGAAGAAGTCGTAGGAGCTGTACTGCCGCACGGCCTCCCGTCGGTACTCGCCCACGTTGAACACTGCGGGCGGGAACACAAGGACAGCCGTGGGTGGCCAGATGGGAGGCAGGGGCCAACTCCCGCTCCCGACCAAAGGAAGAGCCACCCGGCCCACCGAGGCCGGTTGCAGTAAGATGAGGATGCGACAGGGAAGCCACGGTGTGGACCCCGGGTTGGGGCCACCACCGCTCCCGGATGCGGCAGGACGGAGCAGCCCAGCCACCCCTCCCAGGTGGAGCCACATGGCCCCGACCAGTCTCCAATCCCAGGCTCAGACCAGAGACCATGACCGTAGGAACGGGGGTGGCCAAGGGTGTATGAAAAACAGGGACAACCATTCCCACCAACAGCATCGCAGAGCGAGTGGGGTCTCACGCCCTCTGCCGAGTCTACGGCAGCTGTCCTCCTGCAGTGGCCGGGGACCGAGTGTCATACCCAGTTCCCGGCTCTGCCCTGCGCACGGTGGGTGACAGCAAATATAAACTCTAGTTCCCATTGCTCAAGAAGGACATGGCTTCCTGACATGGTCAGGAAGACCAGGCAGAGATGCACAAGCATGTCCTCTGCCGGCACAAGGAGGTCACCCCTGAGTGTGATGGGAATTTAAAGGAAAAGACCCGCATCGAGGGAGGTGGCCGGAGAAAGGATGTCACAAAGGAGGTGACATCGAGCTGGGCAGGATGTAGGGGCGTGGGAAGAAGGAGAATGGCCACTGGGGATAACAACAGAAAGGGCAGGGTGTGGACAGGGCGTGGCGGGGACCTAGCTAGGTGGGAGGTGGGCCCGGGCCCCACCACGAGGGGACAGACCCAGCTGGGAGTGGTCCTGCTGGGAGAACCAGCAGTATGGGACTTGGGGTGGGGCTGCCCCGGCCCTGGGACCCCCCCTCACCCTTTGTGGGGACGCCGATCCAGTTGAGGTAGCGGGTCAGCTTCTTCGAGATGTAGGTCTTGCCGCGGGCGGGCAGCCCCACCATGACGATCACCGTGGGGGAGTTGGTCAGCTTCGGCCCACAGGCTGGGAGAGAAACAGAGAAGAGTGTCATCCACCACGTGCCAAAGCCCCCAGACGGTCCCACCCCCATGACAAACCCCCGAAGGATTTCACCAAAGTTTTTATTTCATCCGCATCCCAAAGCCCTAGGTATTTTATCATCCAACGGGACCATGGCCCCCTAGGACCAGTAGCACCTCGCTGTCAGGTTAAACTTGCAAAGAAAGTCCCAGCCCCAAATTCCCAACCTGATACCAGGTTCCCAAACCAGCAGGGCCCCTGGTTGCTAACACCACCTGGAAGGTGAAAGGGGCTCGCCCGTGGGTGTAGGAAGGGACTCCTTGCATGGGGGTGGGGGGCGAGAGGCTAGAGAGGGAGGGGTGTGAAATTAATAGGGGAGGGGGAGAGGTTAGCACTAGGGCCTGGAGGCCAAATGCAACATAAGGCCAGAGGCACGGCTGGGACTGGGAGCCAGGGCCCCGAGGGCAAGAGACAGAGAGAGAGACAGCCATCACTTCCAAACCTCTGCACAAGAGGTCTGGGCGGCCTTTAAAAAAAAAGAAAGAAAATTGCTCTGTGAGCAATTTTAAAAAGTAAGAGTTTATCAAATGAAAGTAGATCAGGGATGCAGAACGCTACTCCCTGCCCAGGGGACAGATAAACCCCCCACCCCTGGAAACTCCAGAGATGCTCTTGCCCGCGAGCTCCCTCCTGGCTTCCGCTGCTAAAGGACGGTCCCCTGCAGCTCAGACTCACAGTAAGACAAGACCCTGGGAGGGAGGCTCTTCAGAAAGCAGCTACAAGCAGTCACCCTGGAAACTGAAGGCCCGGCGCTTCCTTGGTCCCCAAGACTCTTGTGGAACTCCTGTATCCTAGTGACAGGAGAGCTCTCCTCCATCACAGTGACAACCCAGCTCTCCTGCATCCTAGTGACAGGCGAGCTCTCACGCATCCTAGTGACAATCCACCTCTCCCACATCCTAGTGACAGGCAAGCTCTCCCGCATCCTAGTGACAATCCACCTCTCCCACATCCTAGTGACAAGTGAGCTCTCCCACATCCTAGTGACAATCCAGCTCTCCCGCATCCTAGTGACAGGTGAGCCCTCCCACATCCTAGTGACAGGTGAGCTCTCCCACATCCTAGTGACAGGTGAGCTCTCCCACATCCTAGTGACAGGTGAGCTCTCCTACATCCTAGTGACAAGCCAGCTCTCCCACATCCTAGTGACAAGCCAGCTCTCCCACATCCTAGTGACAGGTGAGCTCTCCCACATCCTAGTAACAAGCCAGCTCTCCCACATCCTAGTGACAGGTGAGCTCTCCCACATCCTAGTGACAATCCAGCTCTCCCACATCCTAGTGACAGGTGAGCTCTTCCACATCCTAGTGACAGGTGAGCTCTCCCACATCCTAGTGACAGGTGAGCTCTCCCACATCCTAGTGACAATCTAGCTCTCCCACATCCTAATGACAAGTGAGCTCTCCCGCATCCTAGTGACAGGTGAGCTCTCCCACATCCTAGTGACAATCCAGCTCTCCTGCATCCTAGTGACAATCCAGCTTGTGAGCCGCAGCCGCCTGCCAGCTCCAGCCAGGGTGGCACCGCCCACACCCACTGGCCGCCATGGTTGGCGCCGTCCTCACCCCCGGGCACGGGCACACAGCCTGCAGGGAGAGCTCTGAAAGCTGCACCACGGAGCTGGGCAGAGGTCACCTCGCACAGAGGCCCTGATGTGCAGGGAACTTGGGTTGGGGGCTGTGGGGGCAGCAGAGAGCCAGCACCCCACAGACAGGCCACCCCGACTCTGAAGAGGAAGCCTCCTCCTCAGGCCAGACACCCCAGGACGGTCCCAAACTGAGGTCAATGTCCAAACACCTCCGTGCAATTCATTCCAGGATCCACCTCCCCGACCTGGAGCCCGGGGGGGCTGGTGTAGCAGGTGTGTGGACACCCAGGGCCTTTGTCTCCTGGCTAACACTGGGGACCACCGAGACCCTCCCGGCAGGCAGAGATGGGCAGAAAGGCCAGCAGAGGGTCAAAGCCCTCGGCTGGCATCGCCTTCGCCTCCAAGGGCCCTGGGGCAAACAGGTTCCTGGAAAACAGAAGCTTATCGCTGCCCGGGGTGAGCCGGGGGGTGAGGAGCACCCGGGTGGCCCAAATAAAGCACCAAGGGGCCTCTCTATGTCCCCAGGGTGTGCAGAGACAGCCTCCCTCCCATCCAGGGTCACCCTGGCAGCTGCAGTTGACACATCAGAAAAGCCGCAGCGCCTGCTGACAGCTCCTCACTTGTGCTCAGAAACAACCCACCCACGGCCCTTCCCCCAGGCCAGCGGTGCCTCCCCATCCCCCGCCCACCCTACAGCTGGGCATCCGCCTCCTGAGAGCACCCGGGCGCGCGGAGGCGGTGGCACGCGCACAGCTGTGCACGGGCACCGCACGCTTCCGCTGGGACCTCGCCAGGCAGGCAGGGGCCGAAGCTGATTGATTTATCAAAGCGGGGATTAGGTCTGTCCACTCAGCGGAGGGACAAATCTGCTCTGGCAGGAGACGCTTTGGGAGGGGAAAAAACAAACCAGCACAGACACAGCAGAGTAAACAGCCTGGGGCAAGAGTTCAAGCTGAATTCCAAACCCAAATAAACCACCGCCCCCTTCCTCCGCACATCCGAGCCTCTGCCTGCGCTGCAGGGTTTCTGCGTCGTCTGTCCTCCACCCTGCCTGCCAGTCTCCGTCTCGGGCAGATGAGGAAACCACCGATGCTTCTGACCAAATCTCGGAGTCTCATTCCTCTTTCGTCCTCCGCCCCTTTTGCAAACTGACCAGCACAGCTCAAGCTGCTTCTTCTGGGACCCTCGGTCGTGCTCTGGAGACCACGTGGAAGCCGGAAGGGCGGCCGGAGCCCACGCCGGCCCCGGTCCCCATCGCAGCTCAGCCGAGAGGCCGGCACCCCAAGATCCACCTCCTGTTCTCCCTGGATTCACCCTAGATTAAGGTGCTAATAACTCTCTGATAATGCTGCGACACAGGGACAGATGCAGGCACTCGACTGCAGCCAGTGGCCCCGCTCTGATGCCCAGAGCTCGTCTTTGGGAGAGAAACCACTGGAAGGACACGCTTTGCCGTGGGTCCCGCGCCTCCCTCGAGCTCCCTGCTACCCAGAGGCTCTGCGGGATGCTAACCTCAGGGGAAGACGCTACATCATCTCTGTTCTTTTCTACACGTCGGTGAGTCATGCTTCGATGACAAAACTGGAAGGGGCTGTTTGTAACGGCCGTCAGAGAGCTGCAGACCAAGAAGGGCCCAGCTCCGACTGCCTGAGGGAACTGAGGCTGTGCCCGTCTTATGTACAGGAGCCACCTGGGCCCACTCCCGCCAGGCAAGGGCAAAATCGAAGCCGCGCGGAACACCTGCTTTGGCCCTGCAATTCCGCAGGGCCACCGGAAGGAGGTCTCTCTCTGTGAGAACTGGCTTCAGGTGCCTGGCCCCGGGGAAGACTAGGAGGCCCGCACAAGGCGATTCGGGACACAAGGCTGTCTACCCGGCACAAACTCTCTCCTGGCATCACAGACCCCAGCCCTCCCTCAAAGCCACCAACATCTCAGCGAGCCCTGCGGGGCGGGGACAATGCAGGTAACCCACACCTGTTCCAAAAGCGCCTCTGCACTACTCCCCTGTCACCATATACGTGCACCACTTTGCACGCACATCTTAACTAACGTCCACGTAATCGCACCTCTGAGTAATCCCACGCAGAATGAACAGTGCTGGCAACCCTGTGTGGCCTCAGCCAGCAAGGCTGAGGGACTAGGCATTGCAGTGACCCAGTGACAATCTTGGGAGGCAATACAACAGCTCCATGGTGACCAGGAAAGGCCCAGAGCCATGCAAACAGCTCGAAGCCTGGCTTCACCACTTCCCGGGGCAATTCTGGCTTGGTTCATGGTTCCCATATAGGTTTTTTGTTTTTCCTCCCCCCCTGAAATCTCCCCTACGTGATTCTAACTTGCGGCGGGGGCTGCAAATCACTACTGCAAACTGTAGAGGCCACCAAGAATGCCATCAGGGATTTCTCTGGAACCCCCACCTGTCTTGTTTATATTAGAATACTATCAGCGGCTGCAGCCCCTACCCAGATGAAAATCTTCCTGTCAGTATTTGAGTATCTAAACCCGGGGCAAAGACAGACTGGCAGCTTGTCTCATTCCACCCTATTTAAGGGGGAAAAAGAGCTTGGTGCTTTAAGAGGCCATCGTTCTTCTTCCTGCTGTTCACAACAACCGGCACTGATCACTAGCAATGCCCCCCCTTCCCTCCCCTGATGATGACAACTATTTATTCAACGCCTGCCAAGTCCCAGGCACTGTCTTTGGGACTCACCAGTGCCACCCAGGAGGTGGGACAGTAACCTACTTTACAGATGAAGAAACTGAGGTTCCGAGTGGACACACAACCCACTCCACTAAGCAGGGACTCGGACACAGAGGCTCTCGATTTTGAGTGCTGGATGACAAAGGACACAGGACAGCCAGCTCCTGCACGCCAAGAACTCGCTTCCTGCCGATTCTGATGACAAATTCAGTGGGTCTCCCTGAATTATGGGCTGCATTTGAAGGAGGCTGCAGGTTCTGCAAGAAACACGTGCACACGGGCGCCACAACAGGGCACCCCAGTCATGTGCTTGAGAGGCAGAAGTCTGCAACTCGTGCTTCCTGCTGCATTTCCGCTGCCTTGTCTACGAATAATAATGCCCACACACACACACCCCCTCCATGAGACCACCTATAAAGATGGTGACAGGTCTAGGAGGAAGAAAAGAAACCCGGTGTTCCAAATGCCTTTCGAGAAGGGAGGGCAGGGTCTCAGGAGAGCTGCCAAGAAATAGCCTCTTTCCCCGGCTCCAGTAACAGACAAATAAATGTGACTGCTTATTAAACCGAGAAAGACACCGGCACTTGAAACAAGGACCCGTAATCCCAGGCCGCAGTTATTTTTACAAGAAGGAATGTGTCCCCAACGACACCCCGGAGCCCCAATCAGGGGATTCCAAGAGTGGGCGGGTCGAGAGACTTAATCCATCAGCTGCAGCCAGCAGCAGCCCCGCCCCCCTGCTCTGAATGGGTCTGACAGGGACCCGTCTGCAAATCTCCCCTGCGCGTGTGAGACGTGCGGGCTGCCGCAGGATCGGTGTCTGATGCCTAGAGGAAGGACGCCTGGCTGCACACTGGTGTCGCTCAAAATTACGACTCAGCTCATGCCAGCCAATCTCCATGCCATCGGACACTGGGGACACTCTTGCCAGCTGTCCCTCGGGGGACGAGTGTGTGTAGATGTGTACAGTCACGTGTACTCATGTCTATATATATATATATATATATATATATATATAGGATCAACCTGTATTTCTGTGATCAATTGCAGTTTGCAAGTGCTCTGTAGATAATATTTGTTTTATGCAAAAGTGAAAAGTGGGAGGGTGGGTTGTTTCTGCATCTGGCCGTGGACAAACCTCCCCAGGGGGGTTAAAGGGTTGCATTGCACACCATGCACAGGTTGTACACAAAGACGAGCAGTGGGTGGGTTTAGTAATAAGCACCTTAGGAAGGGCCAGGGAACAAGCAGCACACCTGCCAAGCCCCCAGCCCTGGGCTACCTTGCCAAGAAGGGGTTTCCAGAGGGCTTCCCCAGAACCCCGCAGGTTCAGCAGAGTGGACCTGCTGGCGTCCCCGCCCAGGGCGCACCGCGGGGGGGCCTCTGCAGCTGCCTCCCAGGCAGGTCTGGGCGAGGCCGGTGATTCACACCCGGCAAGGATCCAGGGAGCTGTCATGTCCAGTGGGGGCCGTCCTGAGAAACGTGGCAGTGGCAAGTCTTGCCCGCCGCCTGGCGCTCAGGTGCCCTCAGATGACCTGATGCCACGAGGTTTTGCGCGTGGATCCACGGGTATCTCTCAGGCTACAGTCCCGGCCAGGGACCACCCCACCAGGCTACCCCACCAGGTAGCTGGCCCCTGTGCAGCTGATGGGCGCCCAGACCGGACCGTTACCTGGAGAGGCAGCGTTGCCTCCCTGCGCTTTCACCTGGGTGGTGGGGGGCCGTATGGGGAGGGGCACTGCCCGTAAATTCCGAGCACCCAGAGTGTGTGCGCCCTGGGCAGGTGAGACGCCGCCAACCGTGCAGTCACCAACCCACCGACCCTCATCAAAACCGGGGGCAAAGGTGTAGCTCCAGGTGGCTCTCCCGGCGCCCCCAGCACGAGCACCCCGATGTCCCTGGGGGTCTGGGGAATGGGAGTAGGGAGGTCGGAATAGGAAGAAGTTAAAAGAGAGCGCATAGGAATATAAAGGAGAAAGAGGAGAGGGAAAGAGGGAAAAACTTAAATACGCATCTGGAGAGAGGAGACAGGAATGCGGAGGCAGAGAGAGGGGAGATACGCAGGAAGGAGGCAGCACCCTACAGAAGTGGGGAGAGGAGGTGCGAGTGCAGGCGGGGAGGCGGGGACCGGCGCGAACGCAAAGGGGACCCCCGGGCCAAAGTCGGCCGCCGGGGCGGGGGCCCGGGCGGGGCGAGCGGCCCTCCCCGAGCGCGCGGTTTCCGGGCCGGCGGGCAGCGACGGCGGCCGGGTCACAGCGCCCCTGTCGCCCGTCCCGGGAGGCGCAGCCCCCGCCCCCGCCCGACCCGCACCGGCGCCTCCCGCAGCGGGGCGCGGCACAAAGGGTCCCGCACAATGGCCCGGGCCGCGCGGCGCACTCACATCTGGGCAGCGAGGGCCGGTGGTCGACCGGCACCCAGATCTTCTGCACGCGGCTCTGCGTCAGCTCCAGGGGCATCGTCGCGGCGGCGCGGGCGGCCGGGTCCCGGCGTGGGGCGGAGGGCGGCCCGGGAACAAAGGCGCGGAGGGGTGCGAGCGCCGGCGCGGCTCGGGGACACGGGCTGGGGCAGGGGGTCGGCGGGCGCCGGGTGCGCGGGGTGCGCGGGTGCGGGGTGCGGGGCGCGCGCTCGTGCGCGGCGGGCAGCCGGGATGCTCGGGCGCGGTGACAGCCGGCTCCGCCACCGGCTCGCGCCTCCTCTCCAGCTCTGCTGGGCCGCCCGGCGCAGCACCCGGCCTTTTAAGAGTGGCGGCCGGCGGCCAGCGCGCGTCAGCCCGGGGCGGGCCGCATTCCCGGCCCCAGCCCCCTCCACGTGGGGCGGCGGCGCGCGGGCGGCCTGCTGGCGCCGCCTGCGGGCCACGGGCGGAGGCGCAGCCCGGGCCTCCGAGACGCCCCGCGCGGGGGCCACGGGTCCTCGCTCCGCTCCCCGCCCGGGTCGTGCCCTACGGGCGCCGGCGCACCTTCCCCGGGTCGCTCCACTCCCCAACCCGGGCTGTGCCGGCGGCGGGCGGCGGCGCGGCGCCGTCCCGCGTGGTGCGCGGACCCCCAGCCCAAACCCCCGGGACGCTGGTTAAGATGCGCACTACGGTCCGCCCTTCTTCCTGGCGGTGGGGCCCGGGCCCTGCGTTCCCGACCCGCGCTCCCGGGCTAGAGGAGCCCGGGGGTGGGGGGGACCCAGGCCAGAGCCGCTCCTTGACACCTGTGGGCTTCCGCGCGCCACGACCCCCGACCCTCGGGAGGAGGGGGCTTCCCTGGTCCTTCGACCTCACCCGCCCACGTTCCCAAATCCCTTAGACCCCCGGGCTGTGCTGAGCGCTGCTCCGCTCGCCCACTCCTAGGCCGGACTGTGGGCGGCCCGCGGGGCTGGGCACGAGCAGCGTGCGGAAATCGGGGGCGGGGGGTGGACTGAAAAGAGAACGGGACGGGGGGGGCTGGCATCTTGGTTTTCCCACTCCCCGTGGACACCACTCAATAAACCTGTGTCTCTCCCGGTAGACGAGTGAATAAAACCAGACCCCGTTCCGACCTGCGGTTCTTTTCCTGGCTATCAGCCCGGAATAACTACTGGGGGCGGCACCCTGATCCTGCAAACCCCTAAATTCATGCCATTCACCCCGCGCACCCTGCAGCCTCCCTCGCCCCGCTGTGTGTGCGCCCTCGCTCCTGCCGGGTCCCCAACGTTTGCAGCGGCCGCGGCAGTGACCCGCGCGCCGTCAGGGGAGGCCGTGCGGGGAAGGCGTGGGGTGCTCCGGGGACGCGGGGACCTGACACCCGCGGGCTTGCAGCCGGCGAAGCCGCGGCCCGGCCTGGCACAGGCGCACGCTCGGCCCAGGCTGCGCTGCGACCGGAGGCACGAAGGCGGCGCTCGCGGAACCCACAGCTTGGCGAGCCCTGCGCCGAGGCAGCCACACGTCGCTCACGTCCCGCATGCTCCGCAGGGAGGGCGCCCGCGCCCAGGCGGCGGCCACGGCTGCTCCCGCCCCGCCCAGCGCCCCGGCGCCGAGCAGCGCCCACCTGGCCGGGCCCCCGGGGCCGCCCCGCCCCGGCGTTCCCTGCCACAGCCTTGCTGACGGTCCGGTTTCTGCGCTGGAGCAGCTGTTCGGAAACCCGAGGCGTTGCATTCGGACTTGTTTTTCTGCAGCAGGAGCGAATGCCAGAGGCGATACCCTAGCTCGCTCGAGGGAGAGTCCCAGTCCACTCCTGAAATAAGAGTGGGCTGGCCCCAGGCCCCAAGAGGAAAACAGCAGCGCCCGCTGGGGGTCTTGCGGGGTCAGGGCGTGGGGGCTGCGGGCCGTGCGCGCGGAGAGCGGCTGCACCCCTGCAACGCGTGACGCTGCACCCGCGCGCCTGCTGCTTGCCCACCCGAGACCTTGCGCACACCTACAGGCCAGGCAAGGGGACCAGGTGACATTCTTCTGCACCCCCCCTCTCTCACCCCAAGCTTGCAAACTCTCGCAGTTGGTTTCAGCTGGTGGCGGGGCGGGGGTGGGGGCTGCACCAACAGAGCCACGTCTTTCATCTCTTGACCTAAGTACCGCGTGTGGCCACGGCCAGCTCTCGGGGCACCAGGCCGTTGACGTCCCAGAGCTCCAGCTGAGCAGTAGACCGGGCAATTTTCCTGGGACTGGAGCGCAAAGACTGAATTCGTCCCGGGTCTCCTGCACCAACCAGATAGGCCGCAGGTGGAGGGAAGTTAACTCAATTCCCCCTCGGGCTTCTGTGTCTCAGTGCAAACTGGCAGTGAGTAGGGGACAAGGATGAATTCACACTGGATTTTTGTTTTGTTTTAATGGCCAGCTAGAATTCTTGCAGCGTTTACAGCCCCAAGAAAACTCGGGTAGACTCCTCATGGGAGATAAAATTGCTCCATTACAAAATCGCTCATGAACCACCCAACTGCAACTGTATTCCAAGAACGTGAGGTTCAGGGCTGACTGGTGCAGACATGCTCCGAACTTTCCCCTAGTTCTGCTAATGGCCCCATCGTCACCCCAAACCTCAACCTCCAGGTCTTCACCAATTAATGCCCCTGTCCCCAACCTGGATATCACGAATATAGTCCTTCAGAAAACGCTGCCAAGAATGTGAGCATTCGCCCTATACAGCGACGTTCTCACAGCTGGAAGGACTAGGGCAGATGGATGATTTCTCTCGGGTCTGAATGAGGACTGAGATCCTTATTAAAGACAGGAGGAAACATCAAGAGACCCTCTTGTTTTATGGGAAGGAGAAAAGGGAGTGGAGATTAGGGCAGTCGCGGGACCAGTTCATCGGTCAAGGAAGAAAGCCAATTAGGAACAGGGTTTGCCTCTGTGGGGTTTTTCCCTCTACTTGCCACAGACAGCAGGTTCCTTAGGGGTCTCATTGCAGGCCCTCCAACCCCAGGGTGCTGAGTGGAGTCCTGACTTAGGACACGCAGGTTGCCATTCAGACCATCTCACCCAGAACAACCGACGGGTTTGGAAGGAGGGAGCAGAGAAAGACCGCCGCTGTGTACAATGAGACGACAATAGCAGGGAAGCTATTTTAAATGATCCTCTAACATTTATGAAGAACCCATCAAGTGCCTGGTGGGAGCTCACAGGGGTGAATCACTGAGCTCGGTCCAGCCTCAGAGACAGGGCTGTGGGAGTGGTTTTTCCCGGGACTTTATTTCTTCCCACGGCCCTGCACCCCCCCAATGTCATGTAACCTGTACCAGTGTCCCCAGAGCAGGCCCACCTCTGTGCTCCTGGGCCAGCCATAGCCAGGTTTTAACCTCAAACCACACTCGGACCCACCTCCTCCCCGGGGAGAGAGAGAGAGAGGGAGGTGACAAGCTGGTGCAGGCTGCGGGCAGTCAGAAGTCGCTAATTAGACTCCAAGTGTCATTATTTGCTCCTGTGAAAAGTCGCAGGTGTGCAAGACAGAAGTGAGACGCCAAGTAAAACATGGAACCGAGTAAAACCCTCCCATCGCCGTCCACCAAAGACAGGGCAGAGGGGAATATTTTTTTTGCATAAAACACGTACAGCGCATGCATGAATGGAAACAGAAACTGAGGTCCACATGATGGGACATCGGGCGCTCGAAAAGGCAATGCATAACCGTGCACGGAGATGTTTACAGCAGCTTTATTCGTAATTATCAACATATGGAGGCAACCAAGAGGCCCTTGGGTAGGCAAAGGATAAACTGCAGTGCATCCAGACAACAGAATATATATTAATAACTCAGCACTAAAAAGAAATGAGCTATGAAGCCGTGAAAAGACGTGGAAGAAACTTAATGAATAGGACTAAGTGAAAGATGGTGATCAGAAAAAGCTATGTACTGTAGGTGTCCAACTATAGGACATTCTGGAAATAGTAAAAAAAAAAAAAAAAAAAAAATCAGGGGTTGGGGGAGGAGGGAGGGAAGAACAGGCAGAGCAGAGGGTCTTTAGGGCTGTGAGCCTGCTCTACGTGGCACCGTAGTTGCTACATGTCTTTATACACCTGTCCAAAGCCACAGAATGCACACCACCAAGAGTCGCCCTAGAGTGCACTGTGGGGCTCAGGGTCATGTCAGTGTAGGTTCTTCTGTCACCATCTGATTGGGACGTGGACAGCAGGGGAGGCCGTGCACATGGGATGGGGGAGGAGGCAGAGGGGAACTCTCTGTACTTTCCCCACAATTTTGCTGTGAACCTAAAATTACTCTACCAAATAAGGCTTTTAAAAAAAAAATTCATTATGTTCTACAAATACCATATACTTTTTTGCCTCCAATCTAGTGGACTTAAACGTCTCATTTAAGGGGGGACGGGGGGTTAGGAAGGGTCCACTGCGGCCACAGCCTGGCTCTGGCTGGACGACTCGAAGTCCCAGCAAACCCTCCGGCGAGTTTCCCTTTCCTTCTGCCCAGTCCTGTCACTCCACCTCCGGGGGCCCTTTCCTTTTCTAGAGGACACCCCGGGAGCTGAGGCCAGGTTCCCGGAGCTGCCTTCAGGGGCTGCACATCCAGCATCACACGGGTGACAGCTCCGGGAGGACTTCACACTCCCTGTCACCCTCCCCTCCCAGCAGCAGGACAGAGAGTTGTGTTACAAAAGTTTCATGTTATGGCTTCAAAATACTCAGTGCACGTGTTAAAAATCAGGCACACCGTGCCCTAGTTAACGAGTTTTGTACCCACTTCAGTGTCTTGCTTTTTGGTATTTCGGGACAGCCACATAAGCTGTAGCCATTGGAAGAAGCTGGGTGAAAGGTTCATGGGACTCCACGTACTGTTTTGCAACTTCTTGTGAGTCCGTAGTTATTTCAAAATAAAACGTTGTTTTTTAAAAAAAAAAAAAATCACTGATACAGCTGAGCTTGCCCAAGTGCTGGGGAAAATGCAGACTGTGCAGACTCAGGCATGGAAGGAGGAGGGGCCGGGCGGAAAGGCAGTCGGGAGCTCTGTGGCGATTTGCATGTGTTGGTGACACTTGTGGGTCTTGCAAATGACACACGTATACACGAGATCGGAATCTGCACTCATCCTGCACCCGTGAGACAAATGAAGCAAGCTCAGGCTGCAATTTTCACTTGGGAGGGCTTCCGTTTCTTGGGCTTTCGTAGATTTGGGGGGAGAATATCAATGAGTTTGTGAGTCTTTGTCACCAATTTGCATGCTTAGAACGACACAAAGAGGAGACAGTCACACAGAGTGCAGTTGGACCGGGAGCGGTTCATGCTGAGCCTGTCTTCCCCTGAGGTGGTAGGTGGCTCAAAGCAGGTTATCTTAGGAAGGGCGCTGTCCTGCTACCCGAGCCAGCCTGTCCATCTTCCTGTGGTGCCCAGAGGCTATGACATGCTCACAGGCAATAGCTGTGTCTCAGACCCTGAGGGGAGGAAGCTGCAGGTGGAATCTCAGTTATCTCGGGTCCCGCCTGGGAAGAGAAGGAGAGGATGGAGTAGCTGTCATCGTGGCCCCATGCCAAGCCCCTTGCTATTACAAAGAAATAGCTCCTGTGCCCAGGGGCTTGTCATCGCAGATCCCGGGAGAAAATGTCCATGCGTTAGAATAAAACCAGGGACCTAAGAGAGAGGTGTCAGGAGAGGTAAGAACATGCCAAGTGCAAGCTAAGGGCAAGCGCATGTCAGGATGCTGCTTGCACGTAACTGGGAGCAGATCAACCGGGAATTTCACGTCCATCTCACTGTTCTTCGGGGGTTTTTTCCTACTGAGTCCGAGGACATACGGAACCAAAAGCCAAGATCTCTCATTTCTTTCTGCCTGCAGCAAGTATTCGCTGACAGCCGGTTGTACCAGGGGCTAGAAAGCTAAGCAAGATATGGTCCTTGCACAATTAGGAATTTACCTGGGAACTCCATAGTGTCTCCCAACACACACACACACACACACACACACACACACTCATATACGCACACCTGACTTTTTCCATAGAGCTGATAAAACTGAGGCCCAGAAATAGTAAATAAATTGCCTGTAATCACACAGGTGATAAACTGAGGAATAAAAAAACAACATCTTGGCCAGGCGCAGTGGCTCACGCCTGTAATCCTAGCACTCTGGGAGGACGAGGCGGGTGGATCACTCAAGGTCAGGAGTTGGAGACCAGCCTGAGCAAGAGCAACACCCCGTCTCTACTAAAGATAGAAAGAAATTAATTGGCCAACTAAAAATATATACAGAAAAAATGACCCGGGCATGGTGGCGCATGCCTGTAGTCCCAGTTACTCGGGAGGCTGAGGCAGGAGGATCGCTTGAGCCCAGGAGTTTGAAGTTGCTGTGAGCGAGGCTGACGCCACGGCACTCACTCTATCCCGGGCAACAGAGTAAGAGTCTGCCTCAAACAATAATTAATTAAATTAAATTTTAAAAAGCAACATCTCATACATACATAATGAGTGAGATGTGCACCATCTGGGGGATGGTCATGCTGGAAACTCAGACTTGTGGGGGGAGGGGGAGAAAGGGCATTTATTGAAACCTTAAAATCTGTACCCCGTAATATGCTGAAATAAAAAAAAAATCTAAAAAAAAAAAAAGCAACATCTCCAGAAGGTCTGGTATTCTCTCGAGTTTCTCCCAATTAAATCACTTTCCAACTATTAGTACACTGTTCAATCTCCTTCCCAATGACGGTGCTAACCACCAAATGCGGGGGCCCAGTGTTTTAGGTGATGCTCTCTGAGTTACAGGGTATTGATTTATAATGCGCAAGTGAGAATCATCTTAATAAACTGTCACGACATGAATAACTAAAACCTTACAAACGGCCCTAATAATGTCAAGTGCTTCCGAACACAGGACAACAACCAACAGCCTCTGGAAGACTCTCACGCACCTGCGAGCCTCCCAGGACCGCACGACACAGGCAGGTGCCTCCCACTAAGGGTGAGGTCCATTTAACCGAAAATACTAATTAACAGTTTTATAAAATGAAACTGGATTAGCATTTTAAAAGAAAAAAAAAGGGGGGGGAGGCGGCCTGGGGCTTTTCGTGTATTTTTTCAAAGATTTCTAAGATGTCCTAATTTATCGGTCAGGCAAAGAGGAAGAAAAGGAAATACAGTCACGGGTCACTTCACCGTGGGGATGTGTTCTGAGAAACGCATAGTTGGGCGGTTTCGTAACCGTGTGGCACAAACCTAGGTGGCACAGCCTGCTACGGTCCTGGGCTGTATGGTGTCACTCCCGGGGCCACAAAAACCTGCAACCCGTGCGGCATCTTACTGCGACAGTCACGCTAGGCAACCGTCAAACGGTGGTGAGTATCTGTGTGTCTAAACAGATCTCGACTTAGAAAAGGCACAGTAAAAATGTGGCATTAGGCCGGGCGCGGCGGCTCACGCCTGTCATCGTAGCACTCTGGGAGGCCGAGGGGTGGATCGCTCGAGGTCAGGAGTTCAAAACCAGCCTGAGCAAGAGAGAGACCCCGTCTCTACTAAAAATAGAAAGAAAGTAATTGGACAACTAATATGTATATAGAAAAAAAATTAGCCGGGCATGGTGGCGCATGCCTGTAGTCCCAGCTACCCGGGAGGCTGAGGCAGGAGGATTGCTTGAGCCCGGGAGTTTGAGGTTGCTGTGAGCGAGGCTGACGCCACGGCACTCACTCTAGCCTGGGCGACAGAGCGAGACTCTGTCTCAAAAAAAAAAAAAAAAAGGAAGAGGAGGGAAGCAGAAAGCACCCTGCCTGGGCTGTGTCTCCAGCTACTGGCTCTCAACTCCCCTCCTGCCCTCTCTCCCAAATGGAGTTTATCCACCCTTACAAAAGAAAAGGGGAGGGTGAGCCAGAACGCTTTGTTCTGGAAAATTCCTCTCTCCGAGGCTTGAAAACAAGAGGTGGAGCTAGGGTAGAGAAAGAGCAGGATGTCTACCCGGTGGCCTGCTGGAGAAGTGGGGCGGGCCACCTCCCGCAGGAAAATCACCCTCTGCCGTGAGCAGGAACGAGTGGAAAATTCACGGACAAACTCACGTGTCCGGCCGCCTTGGCTCTGCCAGAGCCGCCAGCATAGTAACCCGAGTTCCCCTCCCCTGCCCCACCTCGCCCTGCGGCCTCTAATCACCACCCCCGTCCTGCAGAGGGGAACTTTCTGGAGAGCCCACCTGGACATCCTGCTCTGCCCGGCAGCTGTGACCCCCTGGGAGTACATCACGTGTACGCACCACTCTCTTACCGGTTTGGCTGGTGGCTCAGTCTCCCCACGCTTGGCACTCTGGGTGCACTGCCTACACCCCGCTTCTGAAAAGGGAAGTCAGGCCGGGCGCGGTGGCTCACGCCTGCCATCCCAAGCACTCTGGGAGGCCGAGGCGGGAGGATCGCTCGAGCTCAGGAGTTTGAAACCAGCCTGAGCAAGAGTGAGACCCCCATCTCTAATAGAGACAACTTAATTGGCCAACTAAAAATATATACAGAAAAAATGAGCCGGGCATGGTGGCGTGTGCCTGTAGTCCCAGCGACTCGGGAGGCTGAGGCAGGAGGATCGCTTGAGCCCAGGAGTCTGAGGTTGCTGTGAGCTGGGCTGACAATGCCACGGCACTCACTCTAGCCCAGACAACAGAGTGAGACTCTGTCTCAAAAGAAATAAATTAATTAATTAAATAAAGAGGGAAGTCTGAGGATGAGACACTGGGCTACAGTGGCCCCATGCAGGTATACGCAGTGCCCAGGAGGTGTGGCCGAGGGGCCGCCCATCTGTCTCGGACTCCTCCGTCTTGCTTCTTCCCACGGCGAGCCGTGGAAATATGCCCTAGAACACAAGCGGCTTTGTGTCTTGCCAGACGTCTCAGTGACAATATTCCGTGCACCCACGAACAACGAGAGACTAAAGAAAAACCCAGACGTGTGGGGAGGCCCAGATAAACTGATGGAAGCGCTCTGGCTACAGACCCATTCTCAGGTAGGGGAGACAGGCCCACCGCTAATCCCTGAACCCCCGGCCTGTGTCTCCGGTCCCAGGGTCCCCGGAGGCCCTGACCACACCCTCCCAGATCACGGGTGCCACGGCCCTTCACGAGGCAAAAGTGCATCACTGGGTAAATTGTGCGTAGGTCTGTGCAAGAGGACAAGCTAGGAGGTCACTCAAATGCCCGCGGGTGGCTCCTAGACCAGCTCCCCACGGATCCGGCAATCCCTTCCGGAAGATCCCTCCCGGGCAGCCTGAGCTCGGGCTTCCAGCTCCAGCTGAGTGCTCTGTCTTCAGCCGGGGCTACGGGCTGGCAGGTGTCGCTTTCTCTGAGCCAAGCGGATCCCTCTGGAGTGGCCCCCTTGTTCTCATTCCGTCGCTGGACGCAGAGCAAGCCTGTGCCCCTTCCAACAACAGACGGCTGCCACGGTCATCGAAACAGGCACCCTCCGGGCTAAGGGGCTGCTCCTGGACTCCAGAGCAGCAGGCAGGTGGCTTCCCCACGGCCCCCAGCACAGGGACCCTGCGATCCGCCACAGTGAGCCCACCTCGCGTCCAAAGAGTCGGCTGCAGGGGGAGCTTGATGTCGAGCCCTAAGGTACACGCCGGAACCGGCCTGGGACTGGAGCAGCAGCGCTGGGGAAGCTCGGGAAAATCCGGGCGGAGATGCTCGGCCGCGGCGAGCCACGCCGTCAGTCTCCGAAGCTGGTCCTGCAGGATCGGGAAGGCAGCAGAGAACCGGCGTGGTGGTGCGTGGATGGGGACATGGCCTGGGTGTCAGGGGCCCCAATGCGGTCCGAGCCTGCCCACACCTGTTCCCTTATGTGCTGGTGAGCATCTGGCCGGCCGCTAAGCATCTCTTCTGTGGATGCTGCCCCAGCGGCCCCGCTGGTCGCAACGGCATGCAAACAGAAACACGACAGGAATACCAGGCTGCAGAACTTAGCAGCAGGGACAGCGGTCCACGTCTGAACCACCAGGACCTTCCACAGCGTTGGACACAGAGGAGGTGTGCAAGATGCCTGAGGAATGGATGTCTGCGTTTGCAACAGGCCAGCTAAGCACCATGCAGTCCTGAGTAAGAACAGGTACTGACTCCACCATGGCCGGAAGCCGCCTCTATGACCCTCCAGGAAGGGTCCGTGAACCCCGCCCTCCATGGGGCTCCGGGGTGGACAGACAGCCCCTCGCTGCAAAGTGCTCTGCAAACGCGGCAGGCCCGTCTACAACGAAAGGGCCTTCTGAGGACTGAATTGGATGTCAACTCGCTCTTGGAAAAACTGAACGATTCAACCTACCCATAGATGGGCATTTCTTCTAACTGTCCAGGCCCCTGGGGGGTGACTCAGATGTTTGAATAGATTCCCTCTGACCTTGGCTGGCCTGTGATTTGGTCTCCACCCCTCGGCTTCCTCAGCAGATCAGTGACATCACACACACATGCACACACACACACATGCGCGCACACATACACATGCACACGCACACATGCACACATGCATAGACATGCACAGAGACATACATGCACACACAGACACACATGCACACAGACACGTGTGCAAACATGCACAGACATGCATGCACACAACATACATGTAGACATGTGTGCATCCGCACGCACATATGCACACATATATGCATGCACGCACACATGCACAGACGTGTGCACACACACACTCTCGGCTGAAGGGAAGAGTCAACCTCAGACAACCGAGGCTCCCAACCCCGGACTGGGGAGAACAGAAACTGGAACCAGATCACGTTCTGCGGAGGCCAGGAGGGGACAGGCTCCGTGTCGCAAGTCCAGCTGGTCCCCACGGTGCTGACGCCCGCGGTGGAGCAACGCTGGGGTGGCAAACACTGGCCCCTTCCTGCCCTGTTCCCCTCATGCTTCTTCCTTCTCCCAGCAGAAAACATTCTAAAAATAGAGCCGAGCCAAGCCAAAAGAGAAAGAAAAAAAAAAACATGCTGGCTTTGGACGGCGATGCCGGCTGCGTGCTGAGAAACCTGCCCCAGCTGTCTCGGCGCGTGTGTTCCGATCGGAGGATGGGACGGTCCGTGACCGCCGGCGGCGAGACCCCAGCATGTTCGGTTCTATGACTCCTTCTGGGGAGGACGCCAACAAGCACATAATACCCCCCCAGAGAGGGGTGATCAGGCTGCGCATCCACGCAGAGGCCACCCCCGTGGGCGACAGGTAAAGAGCTGGGCCGAGATGACGAACGAGACGCCCAGAGCAGTGACAGCCACCTGCTAACCCCGGGGAGCTGTCTGGCATCCTGTCTCTCCAGGAACAGAAACCGCAGGCTGGCTCGGACGTACAAGGAGACCCCGTCCTCGTACAGTGGACAAGAGGCGCCAGAGAGACAGCAGATGTCTGCCCCATCACAGTTCCCGGGCCCGCCCGCCAAGAACGTTCCAGAAGGGTTCTCACAGCAGCTGCAAATCCAACTAGCTGGGCCTCCGACTGGCCCCGCACACGGAAGACCCTACGATTCTGTAGGACCTGAACCCTGTCCCGGCTCTGCCTCCCAGCAACTCTGTGACTTTGCACAAGACACTCGCCTGCACTTCAAGTTGAGGCTGATCTCTCTCTTCTGTTTTGAAGTCTTTTGAGTCCAGAACTGCTGTGGGAAGAACCTGGGCACAAATCTGCTGACCCAGCCTGTAGCCATGCATTTGACCCACATGCGTGATCCGGGAGCAGGGGCCGTGGACTGGGTGAGACATTCATTCTTTTGTCTCGCTCTGCTGCCCAGGCTGGAGCAGAGGGGCGCCCTCACAGCTCCCTGCAGCCTCGAACTCCTGGGCTCAGGCGATCCTCCCTCCTTGGCCTCCCAAAGTGCTGGGATTACAGGTGTCTTTATACAGTGATTACTTATGGGCATACATGAAATACTAAATAAGATTAAATAGATTTCCTGCTGGGAAGTGGCCAGAGACCAAAAGCTACCACAGGAAAAATGTACAAAGATACATTTGTTAAAAAAATGCATTTATTGATTAAAACATTGGAAATTGAAACAGACGTGTTTCTAGCTGGGGTGTGAACCCCCCCATCACACTTGGCGAATCCCTGCCGCAGGGACTGCTCAAGGGAGACCCCATCTCCAAAATAAATAAATAACACAAAGACAGGAATCACAAGAAACACAGATGTTGCAATACAGGGTAATGAGAAGATGAAGAGGACATGTCAAAAAAGACAGAAGAGCCTGCTTTAAGGGGTTCCCACTGGCCAAATATGGTACAATTTGAGCAAGAAAATAAAGATATTAATGGCTTATAACCCAGGGAAACATCAGAGCCCATGGATCCATCCAAATGTAGATCAAATGAATGAATGAATGAATGAATGAGTGCAGGAGATGGGAAAGCTTTTCCTAAGAGCACAATGCCAACAGATAGATGTAGAAGGAGTGATATAATCTGTACGTATTCTGTAAGAAGTAATCTGTAAGATCACTGGGTAATCACCATAGGAATGATTATTTCACACAAGAATCATCAAGTGGTGAACCTCTGATGAGAAACAAGATATCTGCAGAGTTGGCCGGGCGCGGTGGCTCACGCCTATCATCCCAGCACTCTGGGAGGCCGAGGCAGGAGGATCACTCAAGGTCAGGAGTTCGAGACCAGCCTGAGCAAAAGTAAGACCCCCCCCCCCCGTCTCTACTAAAAATAGAAAGAAATTAATTGGCCAACTAAAAACATATATAGAAAAAATTAGCCGGGCATGGTGGTGCATGCCTGTAGTCCCAGCTACTCGGGAGACTGAGGCAGGAGGATTGCTGGAGCCCAGGAGTCTGAGGTTGCTGTGAGCTAGGCTGACACCACTGCACTCTAGCCCAGGCAACAGAGTGAGACTCTGTCTCAAAATAAATAAATAATTTTTTTAAGTGATGAAGGTGGCAAATGTTGTGTTAGGTATTCTTACAATTTTTAAAAAATTTAATTATTTTTAAAACATCAGTGCCAATAAATAATTAATAATCAATCAGTGCCTATACTCTTTTTTTTTTTTTTTTTTTGAGACAGAGTCTCACTTTGTTGCCTAGGCTAGAGTGAGTGCCGTGGCGTCAGCCTAGCTCACAGCAACCTCAGACTCCTGGGCTCAAGCGATCCTTCTGTCTCAGCCTCCCGAGTAGCTGGGACTACAGGCATGCACCACCATGCCCGGCTAATTTTTTATATATATATATCAGTTGGCCAATTAATTTCTTTCTATTTATAGTAGAGACGGGGTCTCGCTCTTGCTCAGGCTGGTTTTGAACTCCTGACCTCGAGCAATCCGCCCGCCTCAGCCTCCCAGAGAGCTAGGATTACAGGCGTGAGCCACCGCGCCCGGCTAGTGCCTATACTCTTGAAAGGCACCCAGGCCATGGAAGGCAGGAAAGAGTGAGGACTACTCTATATACAGGGAACTGATCCTCCCACAACCTGTGAGCCTGGATTAAACCCCAGGTCAGTCAAAACGTTTGTTCTTTCTTTTGCTATCAACAGTTAACACTAGTGGGAACATTGCTGAGACTTAAATAAGGTCTGCATATTAGATACTAGAACAAGATCCATGTTAATCTCCTGACTTTGTGATCATTAGACAGTCCTTGTTTTGAGGACATACACTCTGAAGTATTCGGGGGCAAAGAGGCATCCTGTCTGTGTCTAACTCTCAAAAGTTCAGAAAAAATTTTTCTATTTCTCTCTGCCTCTACACAAAGACACACACCTATGTCCACATATAAATATATTCTCTATATATATATATATAGATAGATAGATAGATGGCACACAGGTGTATGGGCAGGTGGGCGGATGGATGCGTAGGCGGATGAAGAGATAGCTAGCCAGGCAGGGAGCCAGCGAGGGAAAGAGGGAAGAGAGAAAGAGGATGATGAGGAAACTAATAGCGCAAAACTTTACCGCTTGCAGAATCGGGGTGAAGGTGCAACGGGCACGCTTTGCGCCATTTTTTTGCAACTTTCCTGCAAGTCTGAAACTATTTCAAAACGAAGAGTTAAACCTCAAACATGTTAAAGTTCGCGCGGAGCACACGACGGCACTGAGTCTGCACGCTCACCTCAAAAGGACCTCCTTCAGATGTGGGAGTTGCATGCGTGCAACTTCTGATCAAAATATTTATGAATCTAGGCCGGGCGCGGTGGCTCACGTCTGTAATCCTAGCTCTTGGGAGGCCGAGGCGGGCGGATTGCTCAAGGTCAGGAGTTCAAAACCAGCCTGAGCAAGAGCGAGACCCCGTCTCTACTATAAATAGAAAGAAATTAATTGGCCAACTAATATATATAGAAAAAATTAGCCAGGCATGGTGGCGCATGCCTGTAGTCTCAGCTACTCGGGAGGCTGAGGCAGGAAGATCGCTTGAGCCCAGGAGTTTGAGGTTGCTGTGAGCTAGGCTGACGCCACGGCACTCACTCTAGCCTGGACAACAAAGCGAGACTCTGTCTCAAAAAAAAAAAAAATATTTATGAATCTTGAGTGAACGACGAAATCAAGACGTCGCTGATATGTCAAAAACCCAGTGCTTCAAGATGAGGACAAACACATCTGATTTGGCTGTCCAGGTGCAGGCAACACAAGGCCTGCCACAGGTGAGACTGGTGCAATGGGTAGAGAAGCAGCCCAGAGCAGCTGCCTGGAACTTCCCCCCCTCACCACTCACCGTGGATCACACAGCACACTGTGCACTATGCAGTGCACGCTGTACTAGTTAAACACTGAGATGCCACTGGCAGTAGAGAAAGCAAGACAGGACAAAAGGGCGCTGCCTTTTCACTTTTGAGGCAACTTTCCGGAAGCCCATGGAAGACTTCCACATTCATCTCACTCGCCAGATTTAGTCACCGTGGCGCCACACCTAGCTGCAGAGGGGCGTAGCAAATGCCCAGGGATCTGCTACTACTACGGGGAGGAACGCTAGCAGTCTGCCACCGTAGCTGTTTCCTGTAACACGCTTTTCAACAAACACCTTCTAAAGATGGTCTTTTGTTATAAAAAAAAAAAAAAAAAAAAAAAGAGTGAGAAAAGACACGCTCAAGTTGCTCTGAGCAGTACGGCCAAAAAGAGATGCGCTTCAGACAGAACCAACCAACGGTATTTATACATTCACGCTCCCACCCACACACACATACCGTGCCGTTCTTGAAATCATCCGTCAAAAAGTCACATGTCCCTGCAATACCTCGAGGAAGCCAAATAGCATCTGATAATTGCACACTACAGACAGGTGAAGACGTATGTCTCTCTACGCCGAGACGCTGTCCCCTGCGCGGGCTGCAGCCGCCCCGTGCTGCTTCTGGGCTGATTGAACCTCGATTTAGCAGGTGGAGGGGGGGAGGTAAGGTGGAGACCCCCGATTTCGGAGGAAGTTGTTTTCCATCCCACCCACAGGGATGAGTCGTGGCCAGACTCACCCACTCCCCCTCGCTGGGCACTTGCCAGCCCGGGATGTGGCCGTGGGCTCAGTTCTGTTCGGCGAAGCCACCGTTGGTCTTGCATCCTGGTACAGCCAAAAATATTCCCTGACTGATGACTATGCCATGGATGTATAGATGAAAATTCCAGTAGGAGCTTTAGAATATATAAACCATATAATCCAAAACAAGATAGTTTTACTTCAAATCGGACACGACCCAAAACACCACCACCACCACCGAACAGAACACCTGTGTGTCCTGGCCTCAAAGCATTCCTGAAGCCAGAGGGTCGCCCGCAGCTCTCCTGGAGCCCCCGGGAAAACCGGGCAGGGCTCCCGTCTTCCCGATGGGCAAGACTTTCCATGGCTGGGGGGAGACGGTTTGGAGTTCTTAAAAACTGGGAGAAAGGAGGAGCACTGATCTAGCGCAAGCCGGCGAGGGGCTGAGCCCCACCGAGTGGCCTGTCTGGGCCTCCGGGTGGAGCGTGGGCGCAGCAGCCCGGGTGGGACGCGGCTGAGACCCGAGCGGAGCTGGCTGGACACTCGGCCTCCCTCTGCCGCCACCTCCTGCCCCCTTGGTGGCCTGTTTTTATGTCCTGCGCCCTCCACTCTTGTCAAACTTGTTGTCAGAAAAGGGTCTGCCCACCCCCACTCACACACTCACGTTAGGGTTAGAGTGTCGCCCTGGTGGCACTTTGGGAGTGGAGTGGGGGAGGTGAGCTATCTGCAGAGAGGCCCAGCCCCAGGGGCCTTGCCAATGGATCGCTGAGGGCGCTGCGGTTCCTTTGGTCACCCTGCCCGGGCAAGGGAGGGATCAGAGGAGAGAACTAGAGTCCTTGCGGGCTGAGAGGGACGTGTCTCAAGGTCACGGGAAACCCTCTGTCCGTGCTCTGGCCACCTGAGTGCTGCCTCCCCCGGCATCCAAGTGGGAAGCAAGAACGTGGCCTCCTGGCCACTTAAATCAGGCTCTGGTTCCGATAGGCTGGGCTCCAGGCTACTTTGCCGAGTAATCTGGGAGGAGAAAAGGAACGAATGAAACCGACCACTAGACCCTACCGTGGTCAAGGCCAACGGTCTCCAACACCAGACTCACCCAACGTGTAAAACCGCCTCCCAGACCAGGAAATCAGAATGGCAGGGACGGGGCTCAGGCTGTGCATGTTGCTTTTTTTTTATTTTTGAGACAGAGTCTCACTCTGTTGCCCGGGCTAGAGTGAGTGCTATGGCATCAGCCTAGCTCACAGCAACCTCAAACTCCTGGGCTCAAGCGATCCTCCTGCCTCAGCCTCCCGAGTAGCTGGGACTACAGGCATGCGCCACCATGCCCGGCTAATGTTTATGTTTTCTATTTATTTTTAGTTGGCCAATTAATTTCTTTCTATTTTTAGCAGAGACGGGGTGGGGTCTCGCTCTTGCTCAGGCTAATTTCAAACTCCTGACCTTGAGCGATCCGCCCACCTCGGCCTCCCAGAGTGCTAGGATGACAGGCGTGAGCCACTGCGCCCGGCCAGGCTGTGCATGTTCTAAAAGCTGCTCCAGCGATGCTCATGTCCGTTTCCCCAAAGCCTACCGGGCGCTGCCAGCCACGCTCCGAGCCTCCTCTGGGCCCGCCCGCGCTGTGGGACCGCAAGGATTCCACGCCTCGGGGAGAAACGAGGGACAGACGCACGGAAGCGGCTAGTGAAGGAAACCGCAGTGGGGCGTGGGGATGTTCTGCAGGGAATCTGCAAGTTAAAACAGGGTCTGGAGTGAGCCCAGCCTGAAGCTGGCGCACCTGCCGCGGAGCCCCCTTCCTTCCCACGAGGCTCTGGCAAGTGATTCAGCGGCTTTGGGAGGTTTTTGTGTTTGTTTTGTTTTTGAGAATGAAGAACCGACTTGACCTTCTAAAAGAAGGCTGGATACATTCTTAGGATTTTAAGCTACTAGGTGGTTTCCAGAGAAAATTCCCCTGGGCAGCCAGACCCCCTGGAAGTCCCCCCAGGGGCACAGCAGATGTGGCACAGAGGGCTCCACCTCCTAGGGATGGGGCTGGGGGGGGCAGTGTGTGTGCATGTGTGTGTGCATGTGTGTGCATGTGTGTATGCATGTGTGTGTTCATGTGTGTGCATGGGTGGGTGGGTGTGCATGTGTGTTCGTGTGTGCATGTGAGTCTGTGTGTGTATGCATGTGTGAGTGTGTGCATGTATGTGCATGTGTGGGTGTGTGCGTGTATGGGTAGGTGTGCATGTGTGTGCATGTGCGTGTGTGCATGAGTGTATGCATGTCTGTGCGTGTGTGTGCAGGCGTGTGTGCATGTGTGTGGTGTGTGTGCATGTGTGTGTGTGCGTGTGCGTGGTGACGTCTGTGCACTGTGCTCTGGAAGTCCAGGCCCTGCTGGGCTTGGCCGTGGCCACTTTCTGAACCGGAGGCAACGGGTGGGTCCGTGGCGACTGACAGCCACTCGGCTGCCCCTGCTGTGAGGCAGGAGGGGCCCCTGGGAGCCGGGAAGGGCCTGCACCGTCTGGCCAAGCTCAGCCCTCTGCCCTCCCAGCCCTGGCCGGGCCCCGGGCGCTGGACTGGACCGCAAACTTGAACCTGACCCGCACTTGGGTGCTGTCCAGCTGAGACAGCGAGGCACAGGCGGCCCCACCTCCCTCCTCCACTGGGCCCCGGCCCCACAACCCCGGCTCAGCCTGGTGTGGCAGAAGCCTGGAGGGGGGACACCTGCATCGCCCAGCCAACGCCCTGTCTCTAGCCACCAGCCCGATGCCCTGGCTACGCCAGTCGCTTTGCACGTTCAAGCAAAACCCAGAGCACCGGGGTGGAGACCTGGCCCTGGAGACCCTGGGGAAGAAAGGGGTCCGCCTGCGACTTGGGGAGCTCCTGCTTCTCCCAGCCACACGGCCCGAGGACTGAAGGCTGCCCAGGCACCGGGAACCCTCCCCTCCCGGTCCTCTCGCTGGCCGGCCTTAGCTGCCAGCAATTTGGTCACGGTCACAGGCGACTCCGGTTCTGCTCTTCCCATCGCCCCCACTGCCACCCTCCCAGCAAGCACACATGACACAAATGTCATCGTTTTAACCATGCTTAAGTGCACACTCAGTGGCATTAAGTACATTCACAGTGGGTTTTGGGAGGGGGGTTTCTTTGGAGTTTTTTTGAGACAGAGTCTCACTCTGTCACCCGGGCTAGAGTGCTGTGGCGTCAGCCTAGCTCACAGCAACCTCAAACTCCTGGGCTCAAGCGATCCTCCTGCCTCAGCCTCCCGAGTAGCTGGGACTACAGGCATGCGCCACCATGCCCGGCTAATATACATACATATATATATATATATATATATATATATGGTTTTTTTTTAGTTGGCCAATTAATTTCTTTTTATTTTTAGTAGATACGGGGTCTCGCTCTTGCTCAGGCTGATCTGGAACTCCTGAGCTCGAGCGATCCTCCCACCTCGGCCTCCCAGAGTGCTGGGATTACAGGCGTGGGCCATGGCGCCCGGCCACACTCCCACTGGTGTGCAACCACCACCACCCTCCGTCTCCAGAACGGGTCATCTTCCCCAGCTGAAACTCTGTCCCCGTGAAACAAACTCTCCTGATCCCCCACCCCAGCCCCTGGCAACCCCCTTTCTACTTTCTGTCCCCTGGGCTGGACTGCAGGGACCTCACCGGAGTGCAATCACACAGTGTGTGTCCTTTGATGTCTGGCCTATTTCACCGAGCACAACGCCCTCAAGGTCCATCCGCCTTGCGGCAGGTGTCGGAATTTACGTCCTTCGCTGTAAGGCTGGGCGATACCCCGTGGTGCGGGCAGACCTCGTTTGCTCGCCCATTCGCCCCTCCGCGGACACGTGGGCTGGCTGCCTCCGCCGCGTGGCCGCTGTGAATGCCGCTGCTGTGACCGCGAGTGTGCAGATACCTCTTCCGGCCTCTGTCTTCGCTTCCCGGCTCTTGTCTTTTAAGGAACTCCAGCATCAGCCTCTGCCTCGCGATCAGGGTAGTCTTAGTTTTAGGGACACATTCCGCACTTCTGTCGGTTCTCCAGAGAAGCAACCCCCCAGAGGAGAACATCTTAGTTAAGATCAAAAACATCTCAGTTAAGAGCAAAGCAAGCAGAATGCGAAATCGTGCACACCGCGTGGGTGGTCAGCGCATACGCTGGAAACAAACGAGAAGGAAACCGAAATGGTAACCCTGGCCACTTCCGTTATGGAATGGCAGGTGATTTGTTTCTTCATATTTTTCCTCTCCTACCTCCCGTGAGTGAGCCTGTACTGCTGCTACTGTTAGAAAAAAAATGTTGCTTTTTCCCCCCTGGTCAGTCTGATTGCTTTAGGCCTGTCTGTGGGACGTGGGGTTCGTGTTGAGTTGCTAGCAATCTCATTCATTCACTCATCCACGCATCCATCCATTCATGGAAAAGCATGCTAATGACGGAGACTTTTAGAGCTGATTACTCTGGATGGTTGAGTCCGTACTATCACGGAGATCGACCTCAGTCTCTAAGAGATGCTCCTGAGCTCGAGCTAGTCACATGCTAGGGGGTCACTCAGGTGGCCCGGGGGTCATCTCACCGTTTATCACCCTGGAAAGAACACTGGGCTTAACCACCACACCCTCCGCAGCCCGAGGGCTGGTGTGCTGTGCCTGCTGTGATGCAGGTCTTGTGACCCAGGCATCGGGGCACCCCGGCGAGAGGGTCCCTGCCCACCTCGGCCCCCTTGCCTGCTGCACTCCTGGGCCTCCACGCCTGTCCTTTGGCTACCCCCACGGACGGCAACATCCCATGGCCAAGGAAAAGCCCTGCTGCTCCTTCCCGGGGTGCTTGCCGGGGGAACCGCCCGAGCGAGGTACTTCCCAGCCTCCCCCCACGCCCCATTCCTTCTCTTGTACATGTGGGTCTTTCCGCACAGAAGGGAACAAACTGTTGACCGATTAGTGATCAGAAAGCCTTGAGCAAAGGATAAAGGATTTGGACAAACGGCCCGGAAGCAGCAGCAGGGCACGGCTGCGTACACGCTGTTGCTGATGTATCCTGCATTTGCTGCTTCTCCCAGGAGAGAAGCCAGACTGCCGGGGTTCAAACTCCAGCTTCCCCACTCACTCCCTAGCTGTGTGACCTCGGACCAATCACTTAACCTCTCTGTGCCCCAGTTTCTCCACCAATAAAACAGGGAAGAAAGGCGGGGCGCGGTGGCTCACGCCTGTAATCCCAGCACTCTGGGAAGCCGAGGTGGGCGGATCATTTGAGCTCAGGAGTTCGAAACCAGCCTGAGCGAGAGCGAGAGCAAGACCCCGTCACTACTAAAAATAGAAAGAAATTAATTGGCCAACTAAAAATATATAGAAAAACTTAGCTGGGCTTGGTGGCGCATGCCTGTGGTCCCAGCTACTGGGGAGGCTGAGGCAGGAGGATCGCTTGAGCCCAGGAGTTTGAGGTTGCTGTGAGCTGGGCTGACACCATGGCACTCACTCTAGCCCGGGCGACAGAGTGAGAGTCTGTCTCAAAAAATAAAAAATTTAAAACTTAAAAAAAAAAAACAGGGAAGATACCAGAACTCGACAAGTTTTAGCTATTTTTATTTTCATCCAATAAATGAATAACAGGGACATATTATGGAATATACCAGGCATTGTGCTGGGCAGGTCCAACAGATGGTCTCTGCTCTTTAGAAGTCTGGAGCCAGGTAGATGGCCCGCTCGCTACTCTGGAGACTAGAAAGCAGTCTCAGATTGCCGCCCAAGGACGCTGGTGGTGGAGAGGCTGTCATGGTAATGAGGAGGAAACAGGGGCTGGGGACTGCCACCCAAGGCAGTTAGCGTCACAGGTGGTGACCGACCCCCCCAATCCAAGCCCGTCACTGCTCGGCCGACTCAGTTTCCAGAGCAGAGGGGCCGGGGCGCTGGCTGGGGCAGAGGGGCAGGCGGAAGCAGGCCACACCGAGGGCCCTCTGCCCTCCAACGCCCCCCAGCCTGCACTGGGACGGAGGGGCTCCAACTGCCACAAACCCTTCACCCCACAGACGGGCGGGACTGAGGGCAAAGGCGCCACCCCTACCCCCAGGAAAGCATGACACCTGGCTGCGTTCCGGAGTGATCCCCACATGGGACCGGAGGGCAGGAGGGGGACCCGCAGGGCAAGCCTTGTCCACTCTCCGCGGCCTGAGCTTCCCCAGCTCCGGGCTGGTTCCCGCCCTTCCCTGCCATTACCTGAGTCCCCTCCCGGCCAGGCCTCCGGGCCCCAAGATTTAAGGCGCAGCCCGCCAGTCCTGCCCTTCCTCCTAAGACTCTTCCCCACCGCGCCCTCCGCGCTTGGTTCCTCTCCTCGTGCATGCATTCCTGCCTAGCCCGAGAGACAGTTCTGGGGATGTCCGTCCCTGAGGGTGTCCTGACGCCCAGAGCCGGCCTGGCACACGGCAGGTGCCGCACGGAGAGTGGCCGCGTGGATGAGTGGGCGGTGACGGACGATGCCGCACACCGGCACGGACCTGCAGAACCGGGCGCGGGCCCACAGCCATCGGACCGCAGACGCACAGGGGTCTGCCCACACGCGGCCCTCCCCAGGGCCCGGGAGTCACTGGGTGCTAGATTCCTCAAGTTCCCTCTTGTCACCGGGCTGGGACCAGGACAACCCGGGCAGCTGCAGAGCTTCCCTGGGCACCTTGGCCCTCCCGTGTGAGGGCTTCACAGCAGCCCTGCGCCGGCACCACCCTCCTCCCGTCCACCCCCCATCCGCACCACGCCTCCCTCCTCACGTGCCGACCATCACATGTCCACCTCACGAGCCAACCATCACGTAACCGCCCCCACGTGCTGACCGTCACGTGTCCACCTCATGTGCTGTCACGTGTCCACCCCCACGTGACAACCATTTGTCCACCCCCACATGCCAACCATCACGTGTCCACCCCCACGTGACAACCATTTGTCCACCCCCACATGCCAACGTCACAAGTCCGCCCCACATGCCAAGCATCACGTGTCCACCCCCACGTGCCGACCATCATGTGTCCACCCCACGTACCATCACGTGTCCACCCCCCCACATGCCAACCATCACGTGTCCACCCCCACGTGACAACCATTTGTCCACCCCCACATGCCAACGTCACAAGTCCGCCCCACGTGCCAAGCATCACGTGTCCACCCCCACGTGCCAACCATCATGTGTCCACCCCACGTACCATCACGTGTCCACCCCCCCACATGCCAACCATCACGTGTCCACCCACAGGTGCCGACCATCACGTGTCCACCCCACATGCCGACCGTCACGTGCCCGCCCCTACGTGCCATCACGTGTCCACCCCCACGTGCCAACTGTCACGTGTCCACCCCCACGTGCCGACCATCACGTGTCCACCCCCACGTGCCATCACATGTCCACCCCCCACGTGCCGACCATCACGTGTCCACCCCACGTACCATCACGTGTCCACCCCCCCCATGCCAACCATCACGTGTCCACCCACAGGTGCCGACTGTCACGTGTCCACCCCCACGTGCCGACCATCACATGTCCACCCCACATGCCGACCGTCACGTGTCCACCCCCACGTGCCAACTGTCACGTGTCCACCCCCACGTGCCGACCATCACGTGTCCACCCCCACGTGCCATCACATGTCCACCCCCCACGTGCTGACCATCACGTGTCCACCCCCACGTGCCATCACATGTCCACCCCCCACGTGCCGACCGTCATGTGTCCACCCCCACGTGCCATCACGTGTCCACCCCCACGTGCCGACCGTCACGTGTCCACCCCCACATGCCATCACATGTCCACCCCCCCCACATGCCAACCATCACGTGTCCACCCACAGGTGCCATCACGTATCCACCCCCCATGTGCCGACCGTCACGTGTCCACCCCCACGTGCCGACCGTCACGTGTCCAGCCTCACAGCCATCCGCACCCCCCCCAGGCGCCCTCCGCTCTCAGCAGCAAACCCTACCCCCAGTTCCCGACGCTCCACACGGCCCGCCCTAGACGCCCGTCAGCGCCTGCTCTCGAGCTCTACCAAGCGCAGGAAGGTGACCGGACGAGAGACCACGCCGAGATGTGGGCGCTGTCCGGTCACCAAGGAGCGTCTGAATCCCCACCCCGCCCACGGGGAGGAAAATGAAAGCAGCCGGCCAGGCCCACCTGCAGGAGCTCACTGCAACGCTAAGAAGCGTGCCACACGGGAAACCAGGAGGGAACAGCTCGGGGCTCAGCGGGACATTGCGCCCTCAGGAGGACCCCAGGGCCCGCACGGGCCGCCCCTCCCCGCAGGGCCGGCGTGGGCAGCGGGTGCTCTGGCCCCCCCAGTCGGCTTCCAGAAAAGTGCGTTCAGGACACTCCACTGCGTCGTCACTCACAAGTCGGTGGCAGCCAGGACTGGAAGCCAGCCTTCCTGTCGCTCGATTCATTTTTAAATGGACGTGCGACGGAACTAGACACACAATGCGCAGCTCGCCAGTTCTCGCAGGTGAGCACACCTGTGCGACCCCCGCCCGGCTCAAGAGCTGGGGCCCCTGCAGGAGCCCCCAAGGGGGCCGGGATCCCGAGTCCCGCCGTGGGCTCGTCTGTTTGTAACTCTGGGTCACCGCTACCGGGGCTGGCTGCGGTCACCCCACACCCTGCCTGCAAGGTCCTCCCCCCTGTTGCCTCTCACAGCTGCCATTCGTTCCTTGTCCCCGTTCTGCCGTGTTCCGCCGAGGGGACATTCCACACTCTATTTACCCAGCTGAAGGGGCACTGAGTCGCTGCCACCTCGGGGCTCTCAGGAGCCGTGAACATTCTTCCGCGTGCCTTCCGTGGGCGTGCTGGGTCCCCGTGTGTGCGTGCCTCCGCTCAACTTTGGTAAACGCCACCGAGCGGTCTGCCAGAGTGACGGGGTTCCCGGCACCCCGTGGCCTCGCCAGCACTTGGTCTTTTCCTTGTCGGCCCCTCTGGCTGCAGTAGCTGTGCACTAGTGTCTCCCTGTGGCTTTAAGTTTTATTTAAGTTTTTATTTTAAGTTTTAAAATAAAAACTTTAAGTTTTTATTTCTCAGGTGACTCCGGAGGCCGACCGTGCCATTGCCACTTGCATGCCCTCCTCTATGCACACCGCCAAGCGTGGGACAGCGTTTCCACGCTGAGCTGTCTTGGGTCTGCTGAGTTTGGGGTTTGTTTTTTTTGTTGTTGTTTTGTTTTGTTTTTGCTTTCTCCACTGTGTCTCTTGTTGATCCAGACAAACAGGAACAAAACGGTTTCCTGGACGAGAGCCCGGGTTCCTGCCGCTGCCCCGGCACCCGCCGGGCGGGACGTGGGGCCAGGGAGCGACCGGCTGTGCCATCCGTCAAACAGGGATGATGACGACGGTGACGGCGGCCCGGGTCCCTAAGCTCGCGTGAGCTCCTGCACACACACGCTGGGGTCCGTGCTCGGCACACCCTCTGCGCCCCGTAGGGCAGGATTTGCACCAACACCCTGTGTACCTGAATGCACCCCAAAAATTGCCATGACGGACAGGGGAGAGAGACAGAGAGAGACAGAGAGAGAGAGGACAGAGCAAAACTGAGAGGCAAAATCTCACAATGTTCTGGTCCTTGTGGCCCTTTTACTGCAACCTGGTATTTCTCCCCACTCCCGTGTACGGGAACCAAAGAGGCGACAAAACTGGGGCTTGAGGGGGAAGCTGGGGGCGATTTAATCTCCAGTGAAAAGAAACAAACCAGAGCTACTCACGAGGAGGCCCACGGCTCTCACACTGAAGGAACCCGCCTAGAGCACCCCATGGCACAGCCGCAGAAGGGGGCCCCGCAGCCCCGAGGCTGGAATGCACCAGAAAGACAATAGCCCAAGCCCTGAGCACCCACTCTCCTCTGGCGGGAAGTGACAAGGACAGGCCTCATCCCGGGCCACCCAGCCCCACCCTGGCTTTCGCTCGGTTCCTGCTGCGTCTCAGCAGTCCGGGGGGCGTAAACACGCCTGCCTGCGAGCCCCGGGTCCCCGAGCCGGACCTGGAGCTGGACGCCGGCGTCCCCTGCCCGCCAGGCGTGACGTGGCCAGGCAGGTGCAGAACGGAGCTTGTTGACTGTTTACTGAAGACTCTTAAGAACGCCTACCCGGGATTAGGAAACTGGGCTATGTGGCCAGACAGGGAAAGGTCAGCGCTCACTCGGCTTCTGCTAGTAAACAGGCCGGCGCCCCGGCGGGAAGGAAGCAGCCTGTCTGGGTTAGGAGACCAGGGTGAGCCCCAGAGATCAGCCCCCTCCCCCTGCAGATGAGGAAACTGAGGCTCGCGGAGCCTAACGGAGGGAGTGGGGGCTCTGGAGTAAGGTCTGCCTGGTGAGGGAGAATTACCGCTTTACTGGAACTTGCTTCTCCGATCCTCACATCTGGTTAGCCACCAAATCTACTGCACATGTTTCTCATGTATGCAATCTACATGCTCTCGTGCCTGCTCTCTCGGTGCAGGGCCTCACCTGCCCGAGGTCACTGCTTCCCACCCCTGCCCCCAGCCGCCCCCGTTCCGGCCACTGTGCACGCCACCAACACTCATGCTCCTAAAACACCACTCTGGTTCTATTTCTCTCCTGTTCAGAAACTACCACTGGCTCCCCACCGCCTCTGAGACCACGTTCAACCTCCTCGGTCTTCACCGAACGCCCTCTGCCCCCGCCCCCAGCCCCTGTCCGCTCGATCTGCTTCTCCCCGAAACGTGCCTTCCTGCCGGCCACCTCTGCGCACCTGGAGCCCTCCTCCCGAGTCCCTCTTCCTCTGTCTGCTCCCCGCCTGTGCGCTGCGTCTACTAACGGCCCTCCCCCGCTGCGCCCGTAGCTTTATTTCCTGCACCACCTCGAGGCTGCTGTCTGTGCCTTTTCCTGTGAGTGCATACATGCGGTGTGCACGTGTGTGCATGTGCATGTGTGTGCACGTGCGTGTTCCCATCCGAACTCCGAGCCTCTTCAGAGCTCGAGTCTCGCTCCTGCACCCGGCACAGGCCTGGCACCCCTCCTCCGCGGAAGCGGGGCTACAAATACACGTGGCTGGGCGGGGTACCCGAGAGCAGCGACCGGCGCGGGCAGCTCAGTGAGTGCTCCCTGCGGGCGGGAGCACGGCGTGTGCTCAGCACCGGGAGCGGGAGGACTCCAGACACCGCCTCGGCCTTTCGTGGGCGGCTGGCGGAGACACGACCACAAGCGGGGAAGCGTGTAAGGGCGGACAGCAGCACGGAGGACGACGCTCCGACTCCGCCCACCAAGTCAGGGAAGGCTCCTGGAGGGCTGGGAGAGGACTCCCCAGGCGGGAGGACGCATCTCGTGTAAGGGCCACTGGGAAGACCTGAGCCGCCCCAGGGGACTCCAGCTCGTGGGTGGTACTAAGAGGCTTAATGAGGATTTACAGTGGTGAAGACACAGCGGATTATTACAGAGTGGCCTGCTTTCAGTCAGAGACAGATGTCCCTAGCATTTGTCACAGGTGGAAGAGCTAGTTTTGTTCCTGTCCTCAGAACCTCGGTCTTTTAAGACAGACGCTTTTATCCCCCTTCCCCTGCCCACAAGGGAGACTCCGAAAGAACCCACCTGTGCCGGGCGCGGTGGCTCACGCCTGTCATCCTAGCACTCTGGGAGACCGAGGCAGGCGGATCACTCAAGGTCAGGAGTTCAAAACCAGCCTGAGCAAGAGTGAGACCCCCGTCTCTACTATAAAATGGAAAGAAATTAATTGGCCAACTAAAAATATATATAGAAAAACTTAGCCGGGCATGGCGGCGCATGCCTGTAGTCCCAGCTACTCGGGAGGCTGAGGCAGGAGGATCGCTTGAGCCCAGGAGTTGGAGGTTGCTGTGAGCTAGGCTGATGCCACGGCACTCTAGCCCAGGCAACACAGTGAGACTCTGTCTCAAAACAAAACAAAAAAGAACCCGCCTATGTCTTAACATCTAACAAGGCAACCCGAGGCCACATCCCGGTGGCCGTCACCAAAACCCTCAGCCTTACGCTCCAGTTTAGGGTGCTGGCCTCTCCTGGCTCCCGACCAGGAAGGAGCCCGTTCCTACGGACCACCGGATCTCGATACAGATCTGGGAACCTAGCGGTGGAACCCTGAGGTCTGCCCAGTGACAATGCCGCCAACAGGGCATTCAGATGCTTACCTGGGGGAATCTCTCTGGTTCACCTGGATGGCAGAGACACAGAAGCAGATGCTCACCTTCCCAGGTGGAGGGCCAACCTCTTCCACAGGATGTGTCAAACCGTACATTTTAGGGTGAGGTGGGGGTTAGAAATTTTCTGGTGTTCTGGGGCTTGACCAGGGCTTCCTCACGCTCCCTTCCCACCGCAAGGGCCCCCTGGACACGATGTGTCCGACGTGAGCAAACCCCATGTCAGCTGACACCCTCCCCGTCGTCATAAGGGGTCACGGTGAAGTCTGCGCTTTTTCAGGCCAGGAAGGGGTCGGAAAGGAACAGCCAAGACCCTACATGCTAGGATGCAGCGTGAGGGATGGGGAGGGCGGAACAATCTACCCAGGAAATCTCTAGAAAGAACAGGCCCAACTTAAACCCAGACTCTCTCCGCTCAAAACAGACTGGAAGAACAAGCCTTTCCCTCTCACTTCTCCCCCCACCTCTTTGCGCCTCTGGGGAATAAGGAGGGACAAGGGGCTTTTGGTTCTTGTGTGAAGACAGTTAATAATGACATTAAATATAAATGGCCTAAACACTCTAATTAAAAGACACAGTCACGCTGGTCAAAAAGAAAAAGCAAGCCTGACTGTAAGAAATCCACTTTAAACATAAAAACACAGGTTAGAAGTACAAGGATAGAAAAAACACACCACGCAAACACTAACCAACAGCACGATGAGCAGCTGTATTAACAGCAAACTACAGGACAAAGAATTCTTCCTGGGTTAAAGAGGGACATTTTCCATGATGATGAATGGGTCAATCCACCAAGAAGACGTGACACTTAATAAGCATAAGTAATTGGAATTATCTTTATTACAGTTCAGATGTATTATCATCTTTTCTACTTGGGTTTTATTGAGGAAATGGTCCTGATATTTGTGTTCCGATTCTCCCACGGGTAACTCTCCTTGGTCTGTATCTAGCTGGGCTACTGCCCCGTCGGGGCTGAGCCTGGACACTCTTTCCGTTAACATTCTCAGACCATGGGGCAGGGTGGGGTCATGCGGCTTCACCCCCACAGCACCCACCGGCAGGTAAATGCACCTTTACTCATCTGTCCCCTCCGCAGACCAGGAACTCCCTAAGGCTGGGGACGGTGTCACATCCATCTCTGAATTCTCACGCAGAACTGGACACACTATAGACACTTATTTGAAGAATGAGAATTTAAGTCTCAAAAACTCAAGCCCAGTAACTCTCATGGACTCTCCGAGCAGCGGCAGTTCTTATTAAAAAAGAAAGGTGAGCACGAAGTCAGAGATTGCCCGCCTTTGCCACTCACAGGCCCTGTGATCTCAGACATGCCACTTAGCCACTCAGTGCGCCTCGGTTTCCTCATTTGGAACTCGATCAAAAGAATACTAGCCCCGTGGAGTGGCAATTTTGAGTAGCTGTGTTTAAATGTGCTTTCCCAAGGTCGGTTCGCGCTGGAAGCAGTGGGCAGCCTACAACCGAGTGACAGACTGCCCAGAGTCTGGGGCCAGGAAAGGCAGGCAGGGCACAGGTCTGCCCCACCCCAGGCAGCAGAAGGGGAACAGCAGGGTTTCCTGGCTTCCCCTGTGCCCTCCCCTCTCCCCACCCCCTGCAGGAGAGCCTGGTCCCTCTGGCTCCGCCAGCACCCGGCTCCCCTGCAGTGGCTGAAGCCGTCTAGACCATGCAGCAAACCGCCACAAGGAAGTGGATGCAGCCCTGATGGGAACAGAGCCTGGGACTTTCTCAGTCTCCAGGACAGCAGCAGGGTGTTCCCGGAGGAGACGTCAGTGCATCTGTCCCCGACACCCGGTGGTTTTCAGGTTTCCCTCGATGACTAAGAGTCCAAATGGAGTACTGTGGCACAAGGGGGAAATCACCAACTCATGCTTTCTGAGTCAGCCTTCCCACAGCAGAACTGCGGGCTCCAGCCCAGACCTATGGAACAAGAATTTGCACTTGAACTTCATCTCCAAACGATGCCCAGGATCCAAGCTCAAGAGGCGCTCGCTCCCCTCCCCACTTTCTCCCCACGGCCTGGAGCTGAGGTATCCGTACTTTTCTGATCACAAACTACTACCCTCAATAAGATACCTATTTGTAAACTACGTACACATGCTACTGCACGGGTGCGCTACATACAAGGTAAAGCTTTACATAAAAATAGACCTTTTAAAAGAGGGGTTAAGGCCGGGCGCAGTGGCTCACGCCGGTAATCCTAGCACTCTGGGAGGCTGAGGCGGGCGGATTGTTCTAGGTCAGGAGTTCGAAACCAGCCTGAGCAAGAGCGAGACCCCGTCTCTACTACAAATAGAAAGAAATTAATTGGTCAACTAATATATATAGAAAAAATTAGCCAGGCATGGTGGCGAATGCCTGTAGTTCCAGCTACTTGGGAGGTTGAGGCAGCAGGATTGCTTGAGCCCAGGAGTCTGAGGTTGCTGTGAGCTAGGCTGACGCCATGGCACTCACTCTAGCTTGGGCAACAAAGTGAGACTCTGTCTCACAAAAAAAAAAAAAAGGGGGGGTTAAAAATAAAGAACAAAAGCTGTAATTTTCTCCAGGCAACCAAGGTGATCCTGTGAGGTCTAAGGACCCCAGGCACATTCTGCCTTCCCAGCTGCCAGATCAGAGGAGCTCACTGGGATCTGGGATCTCCCGGGGCTGAGCTGAGAGCACTTTCTGCACAGCTCTCACTTCCTTCCCGAGGCCCAACCCAGCTCCTTGAGGTTCAGCTCAGCCAGACCTCCCCTGGACCCACCTCCTACACTGTCTCCACCCTGCACTTTTGCTCCTCGTCTTCCCATTTGCACCTCAACGGCCCCAAGGATTTTTGCGGCTAGAAGCTTCTAGTCCAGTTTAATTACATTTATGTATTCTGTACTTCATTTGTTAGAGGCACAAGAACGCATTAAGAAGGGGTGGGGGAAGGAGTGAGTCTGGAAGGTGACTTCTTCAGTGTTCCAGCAGTAGGTAGTCTAATTTCCAGATTAGTAAACAATCCAATAAATCACTGAGATAAGGTGACTAGTCAAGCTAGAGGTTTTTAAATTGCTTCTAGGCACAACACCCTTGACCTTACCCCTGCCATTTTGGGATTAAACATCTATTTCTGGGCCTCTGGTAAAGGGTAAACAAGGTTCTTTTGCTTAAAAGTAAAACCATGGTCTCTTCATTAAAGAACCACGGGGTGGGCGCCAGGCACGCCCTCCCATGCCCACCTCCCACTCCACAGTAACCATAAACACAAGTCCAAGAGATTCAATGCAAAAAAGAGACCCAAAATGTTACTAATTTAAAGTAACTATAAATACAGAATATAAGTCTTTCAAGAAAGCAAATTCCACGTACTCCCAGTCAGTCCTCTCAGTATCCTAGACCCAGAACCTAAAAGAGGTTGGGAAAGGTTTAAGGAAATGCACATCCAAGAAATAAAAACATTATAAAAATGTAAACCTGGGAGTCAGGAAGGACCCAGTCCTTCCTTGGGCCTCTGATCCTTCTGGGATTTCACCCTGCGGCATAAACATTTGGAGAGTGCCAAATTTTTAGTGCCACAGACTCTGCACATTTGTAAGCCTCCTACAGACTGCAGCAAACAGTGTTGCTGAATTCTCAGACAGTACTGGGCACGTTCTCCTGTTCTTCCCCCGCCCACCAGTCCTCAGGGGCAAGTTCATCCCATCTCACCTGAGGATCACCCCTAAGGCCCAAGATCGCAGTCAAATATCCTGCGAAAACAGGTCTACTCTGCATTTATTGGTAATGCCTGCCTCTTACCCCTCCCCACACAATTGCATGGTGGCCCGGTTCTGAGCGCCTGGATCCCTTTGCTCACTAAAATTAAGATCCCACCCTGCCTGCAGCCACCAGAGACCCCATTACAATCCAAAAAACAGAAAACATGCTTCCCCCCCCCCAAATGCACCTGCCCCCCAAGCAGATCCACTGTGGCAAGGAAGTATGAGGGGGGAACTTTGTTCGAGGACTTTTAGGGAGACACTAGGGACCACTCTGGGAGGCTGTACTGGTGGATGATGTGGAAGTTTCTTGGACAGCAAGCCAGACCACAGAGACTGCCTAATCCCACCCCCACGCCCACAGGCTCAAGCAGATCTGCAAGAACACTGAGCACCTGCTGCTGCCCATCCCATCCTTGTATTTCTGGCCCATTAAACTCATACACAAGTGAATGGTGGCAATAATTGGACCATCTTGCTACAGACTTGGCATCTGGAATATGACACTGGGGGCCACAGAGCTGAATGGGACCAGCACTGACACTTCCCTTCTGACTTACCAGGGCACCATATCTGGTGTTGCCTGGACAGCTGAAATGTACTGGTCAGGGTTGAAGTTACTCCTCCAGTCCTCAGCCCTTCCTGTGTGGGCCCCACTTCTAGCTTGGTCCAGGCATATGGAGTGGAAGGGGAAGGACTGCCAGATTTGACCAAAAAAAAGGGCTAGGAGGAAATGGGAAAGATGGGTGGCAGTGAGATACTGTGACCACATGTGATAAACCCAAAGTCACGATTGTTCTTTTAACAAGTTCAAGGGCACCTGTAGGGACAATGGATCAGACACATGCACTACTGAAGACCTGACTTGCTGGTGAGATTGGGGGGGGGGGGGCTCCTACATCCCAGAGTTGTCCTGGCATCCTCCTCTGGCCAGGGACCAATGTCCCTCTTCACCTGTGGTAGGCAGTCAGTGACAACACCAAACAGGGTTAGACAAACCCTCTAGTCCAAAGCAATTGATCAATGGAGAAACCCTCTGTTACTTTGTAAATAATGGCAGTATCATTATTCACAAAGTAACCCGTTCCATGAAAATACATGCATTTTCCACCTGTAATCCCAGTGCTTTGGGAGGCCAAGGTGGGAGGGAGGATTCCTTAAAGCCAGGAGTTTGTGGTCAGCCTGGGCAACATGGCAAGATCCCCATCCTACAAAAAAAGTAATATTTTAAAAAATTAGCTGGGCCTGAAAGCTTGCACTTATAGCCTCAGCTACTCAGGAGGCTGAGGCAGGAGTATTACTTGAGCCAAGGAATTCGTGATCCAGCCAATGCACGCCAGCCTGGGAACAAAAGATCAACTGCCTCTTCAAAAAAAAAAAAAAGAAAAAGAAAAAAGGGGGGGAAGGGCTTTGGAGTCTGCTGGCAGACAGAGCATTTGCATCTTAGCTCCACCATGCTCTCGCTAACATTATGTAAACACTCAGCTGTACCTGACTTCTGGAGAAAACTCCACACACCCTAACCTGTTCACCTCTAACCCTTATCTGTAATTAACCTGAACCCTGCCTCCCGTGAAAGTCTCTTTTCGTCCGGAGGCAGCAGGGGACCAGCCAGTTAACCTCCTTGTTCGCAGGAGAGACAGACTTCCAAACACACTTGCAAGCAGGGGTCGAGTGCCCTGTCAGTCCTTCTAGAGTAAACACCCCCAGTTCTCCAACACGCGTGCTGTGACTTCTTGCCTGACACTTCACCAGCTAAGTCACCCTCCCCAAGCTCACTCCGGGCAGGCCCTCTTAGGAAAAATACTCGGCCTCAGCCACAGACCCGGTGCTTTGTAGGGCCCTGGGGGGGGGGTAGGTCTGGACCACGCAGCAGGGGCTAGGAGGGGCTAGGAGGGCGCGGAGCCCTCAGAGGGCCAACACCCGGGAGGCAGCACCTGTGCTGTCGTCACCTGGGGGCCGCCGCGGATTCGGGGCGCTGTTTCCATGGGAGCCAGGTGGAACGCCGCGTCCCCGAGCCGCGCGCGGGTTCGGCACCGCGTTCTGCTTTCTCGCAAAGACAAAGACAAAAACACGGCGTGCCCTTACGCAACCTCCCAGGTCCACCGCATATTTTTAAAAGCGCGGCCCGCGTGGTTTTCCCCTTCTGCGTGCGGCTGGCGCGCCCGCCCCGCCCCGGTATCCGGAAAAAAAAAAACACCTTCCCGTCCGATTTCCTCTGGCGCGTTTACAAAGCACAGCCGCTCCCGGGCGTCCTGGGAAAACACCCTCGGCCGGGAAGGCAGCGGCGGCGCACGGGGCGCGGGCGGGGAAGGCTCGCGGGGAGAGCGCCGGGCCCACGCCGCGCTCACGCGCCGCGCAGGCACGCGCGGGGCAGGCTGGGGCGGCGCGGGGCACGCCGGGGGCGGCGCGCGGCGGCGCACGTGAACGCGGCGTGCCGGGCGGCCTGGGCGGGGCGGGGCGCACGCTGACCGACTCGTGCGCCGCGCGCCGCAGCCAATCCGCGCGGGCGTCCGCCACGCCCCGCCCCCGCTGCCCCGCCTCCCCCGAGTCCCTGGGTGACCCCGCTGGGACGTTCCGCGCACGCGCGTAACCCCAGGGCGCCGTCGCCGCCCGGCGGGCTGGGACGCCGTAGTCAGGGGTTACCGGGCTGGGCCGCTCCGGCCTCAGAGCTGGCTCGCGTCCGGCCGGGCGCCTCCCTGAGCTCCCGGCTCCAGGAGGAACGGGTGGGACTGCGGAGCTGGGGGTCGGTCTGCAGAGGGTGGGCGGCCTGGCTTAGAACAACAACAACAACAACTTAGTATTGTTGTTAACTTGTTAGCTCCTGCGCGGTGACTGGAAAGATGTCACGTAAAACATTCCTGGTGGTATTTCCTTGCAGGCCCTCCTGCCCATGCACATGTTTCCAAAGCCCGGGGAGCCCCTCCTGCACGGGGCCGCCACCCGCGGGGGCAGCCGTTACCTTGAGGAGCTTTATTTTTATCATTAATACCGCCAGGAGCAAAGGAGATTCAAGATGAAGACGACATTCCCCCGGGGGGAAACACAGAAAAAGCACATAGAAGATACGAATGGGGCAAGGGGAGGACGGGTGTTGGACTGGAATAAGAGCGATCAGGGTGAATTTTATGTCTTAAAAAATAACTGTTTCCGAGCTCTGTGCACTGAAAAGGCCCTAAGATACCTCGCTAGCAAGAAGCAGGGCTGACTAAATGGACCCCCTCGTGGCCAGAAGAATATTCAAGGGCAAAGTTGCCTGCCAAGAGGAGGGAGGTCAGACAGGCCTTATCATGCCCCCCCACTCCATTCTTAAAGACTTCCTTTATAACCCATTAACAGGCCTAAGGGTATGCAAGACAAACCTGCAGGCCTTCAATTTGCAACAAATGGTGGCTTATCTCTGATAAACAGTTTATGTTAAAACTTTCTTTAGACAAAGCTTCATGTCTTTAGCCAATTACAATCTAGGGAATCTTTAAACCCACCTATAACCTGTAAGCCCCTGCTCCGAGATGGCCCTCCTTTTTGGGCCAAACCAATGTATGCCTCCCACACATTGAAATGGCTTTACCCATAACCCTTGTCTCTAAACTGTATAAAAACCAAACTATAACCCAGCCACAGCGAGTCCACTTGCCCAAGGCCTCTTGGCAGTGACTCTGGGTCATGGTCCTCAAATTTGGCTCAGAGTAAATCTCTTTAAAATTATTTTGCAGAGTTGGCTTTTTTCCGTTGACACTTCTCACTACTGGTCTACACTAAAAGGGACAGGGTTCCTTGGGCGAATGGCTAATGCCAAGGCTGAAATTAGGAAGTACAGGACAAGCCTGGGACATCTGGGGATGCCAGGAAGTACCGTGTTTCCCTGAAAACAAGCCAGGGTCTTAAATTTATTTTTCCTCAAGAAGACACCCTAGGGCTTATTTTCAGGAGATGTGTTATTTTTTTTAAGGACGGTTCAGCAATCTACATTTATTCAAATAAGAGTTAAGTCGTCTTCTTCTGGAACATCATCATCACTCTCCAAACCCCGAATTCCATCCTGAATTTCTTACGACTCTATTTCCTTTAGAACCATCGGCCCCAATCTCTCATGTGGAGCCACAGAGTTCTCATTAAAGGAGCAGGGCTGGCTTATCTATCAGAGATCCAGTGAGCACTGGGTCAGAGCTGCACAGTGGAGCAGAAATGATCTCTCTGGGCTCAGTAGGAGACTGCTTGCTGAAGCTTTTCCCCTGTCCCCTGGTGTTTGTGGGGGGTGAGGGAGGCCCACGGTGCTGAGTAAAATGGCAGCCACAGCGTTCCTTCTTCCCCCTGGGGACACACAATACCTAAAGCGGAGCGTCCTGCTCCTCACTTCACCGAGGAGACTTCCTCCTCAAAGCCTCAGCTCGCAGCACGCACAGGGTGGCCCGGACCCGACAGGGGGAGCCGACCTTGTTGGTGGGGCTGCCCGCACCTTTCCGGTCACCTCTGGGCTAGCAGCTGTCACGACGGGGCAGATGAGAAGGGCTGCTCGTCTTCTTTCCCGCTCAGTGACAAAATGCATGGGTTGTGCAGATGCGCTGCGCAGCCACGCCCATCACTAGGTCTTATTTTTGGGGTAGGGCTTATATTGCCCAAATGCTTAGAAATCCTGCTAGGTTCATTGTGGTTATGATGAAGAAAGAAAAATAAAATAAAAAAAAAAGAAATCCTGCTAGGGCTTATTTTATGGGGAGGTCTTATTTTCGGAGAAACACGGTAAGGACGAGCTCAAAATGTATGGGGACCAGGCACAGTGGCTCACACCTATAATCCCAGCACTTTCAGATACCAAGGAGGGAGGATTGCTTGAGGCCAGGGGTTTGAGAACACCCTTGGCAACATAGCAAGGCCCTGTCTCTACAAAAAATTTTTAAAAATTAAAAATTGGCCGGGTGTAGTGGTGTGAGTTTATAATCCCAGCTACCCAGAAGGCTCAGGTGGGTGGATCACTTGAGCCCAGAAGTTCTAGGCTGCAGTGAGTTATGATCACATCACTGCACTCCAGCCTGAGTGACAGAGCAATTCCCTGTCGCTAAAATTAAAAAAGCAGTTGGGGTGTGTCAAAAGTACACAGCAGCCTTCCTGAAAGGGCTGTCAGCCAAGTTTGGAACAATTTGAGCATCAAATGAATCATGCCAGGAATAGATGATAACACGGGCAATAATAGTTTTAAAAATCCCTGAGTCCATAATGATACTATTACTACTACTAACAATAATAATGAAATTCAAACAAGTGAAGGGGAGGACAAGCAGGAGAGTGCTCCTGTACAAAAGAACGACAACTAATAAATGTTGAAGAATGATGGAAACAGCGAATTGCCCTTTCATAACCACCATTGTAATCAGTGTTTCAGTCAAGCATCATCAACAGATGCCAAAACTGTTGCATAAAGGATTATTCTGGGTATTTATCCAAAAGAATTGAAGGTCTCGAAAAGATATCTGCACATCCATGTTCATAGCAACATTATTCACAGCAGCCAAGAGGTAAAGCAAGATAAGGTAAAGATGCTGTCTTACATTCATAATCACAGCGTGACCACCACAATCAAGAAGTTAACTCCAGTACCATACAGACTCCAAATCAACTTCACCATTGGTCCCTGAAACATTCTGGCTCCCATCTGGGGTCACACCTTGCATTCATAGTCCTGTCTCTTTAATCAGGTTGTCTACCTTTAAGGACCTATTAATTAATAGGCCTTACTCGGCTTTTTGGAAAATAGACTCTCCAAATAATTTCATTTCTTGGCTAAGACTTAAATATAATTGGTAATAATAATGGAAACAAGAACTTAAAACCAAAAAAATGGATTTTAGGTTTTGATGACGTGTGGCAATCTGCTTGTATTAAAGCTATTTTATAAGCCATGCAAACATACGGGTTTGGGAACTGCTGGTTTTTTTGTTTTTTTTAACAAGCAGGTGGGGGAACTCCTCTTCCTTCTAGCTTTCTGGACCTCAGGTGTAGAAAGTTTCAGTAACTATAATTCTTGGTTCATCTCATGCTCTTGTACCTGAGCCGTGCATGAGCCTCTTTTGTGTTTATTTGTTTGTTTCAATAATATAACAGACAACTATGACTCCATCAGCCAACTGGCATCTGAATTCCTGACACTAAGTTACTGTACCCCCATGACCTGTTCCTGCCTCCCTCCAAAGAAAAGTAACCATTACCCTGAATCTTATAAAAAAATATATAGTTTTATTATATATGTATCCCTAACAAGCATATTGTTTCATTTCAGTTGTTTTAATTTTATTAAAAAGTATCTTACTGTACCTATTTTTTTGGAATTATTTTAGTCATCAACAATATTGAGAGTACACTCAAACAACATTTGAGTGTAGCCCATTTTGACTGCTGTATAAATATTTCCTGCTATGAATATACGAAGAATTATTTATTTTCCTGTCCAAGTGCGTTTGGGTTGCTTAAACGTTTTCCTATGAGACTGCCATAAACACATAAGCACAACTGTGTGAACATCAGTTCCTCTCTGTGACACTAGGAATGGTATTGCTGGTTTAGAGTATGTGGATTTCAACTTTACAAGATAATGCCAAACTGTCTCCAAGGCGATTGTACCCATCCACACTCCCACCAGCCATGTATAAGGGACTTTTGTGATCCACATTCCCTCTGACATTTAAAACTATGAGACTTCTTCATCTATGCCAGCCACATAGCGTTGAAATGTGTCCCTCACTGTGGTCTCGATCTGCATATTCCTGATCACTAAAGAGGTCAGATTTCTTTATTTCCTTTTGGTGCACACTGCCTGATTTTTAGCAGTTTTCACCAGTCATTCAGTTATCTCTAATCGAAGCTAGAGAAAAGAGCACAGCCGAAGAGAAACAAAGGACTGCTCGCATGCTAAAGAGCCGGTTCTCCCATAATGTGGATTAGGATTCACTGTTATGCCATGTATTACTTATTACTCATTCTGAAATGTATTCCTTAAAGTTTCACACAGTTAAGAAACCAATTTCCTATAGAGCAGTAGTGACAACATGACCTTTTGCTTCGTTCAAGTGACTTTAAATGAAAAGGCTTTTCTAGAATCCTAGAAAACATGATTTCACCTTGAAGTCGGTTCCGTGTAGTTCTCCCTGTACATCCAGGCCACGGGAAACAATGTAACAGTGGCAAAAGTGGTTCTTGGTAGAGTGCGGACTGACTTATTCTTATTGCAAAGGGATGGCGTTGGAGTTTAGATTGTTCGCCAGAGAAACAGGCCATGTGCAGGTTGAGATCCCTTTGCAGTGACTACGGCAGCCCGTTCGTTGGTAGTAAAATTCTGCTTTCAATTATCTATGAAGTCTGTTTGGTGAAACTGCTTTGAAAAACATCTTCTGTAATTTCAAGCCAGTAGCCCAGGGCCATAAAATTAACTTTCTTCTTCTTTCTTTTTATGTTCAAACATTAATGAGTTTTTTGTTTGTTTGTTTGTTGAGACAGAGTCTCACTCTGTTGCCCAGGCTAGAGTGAGTGCCGTGGCGTCAGCCTAGCTCACAGCAACCTCAAACTCCTGGGCTCAAGCGATCCTCCTGCCTCAGCCTCCCAGGTAGCTGGGACTATAGGCATGCGCCACCATGCCCGGCTAATTTTTTCTATATATTTTTAGTCATCCAGCTAATTTCTTTCTATTTTTAGTAGAGACGGGGTCTCGCTCTTGCTCAGGCTGGTCTCGAACTCTTGACCTCGAGTGATCCGCCCACCTCGGCCTCCCAGAGTGCTAGGATGACAGGCGTGAACCACCACGCCCAGCCTATGAATGAGATTTTTAAACCCATTTCTCTAAGATGCAGTCATCCAGCTGTCATCAAGGCTGGGGTGCAAGGGCTGGCTGGCGATGGGGGTGACCTGACTTTTGAGGTTGAAACCAGGGCAGTCTGGGCAAAACAGGAAGAGCTGGTCACCTGGCTGGAGGCTACCTTGGTCAGCAGGGGGCTGGGCTGGGTCTGTTCATTCAGGAAGCCTTCCTGGAATGGGGTTTTATCCTTCCCCTCACCACGGAGCCCCTCGCTCTTTGTGGAAACCGAGGAAAGGACAGAAATTTAGTTGGTCATCGGACCTGACTTACGTGGACGCACTGGGAACGGGGCAAAGCTCATAGCTGCTCCCCTCCAGCTTGGAGGGTGCCATGCCCCGTGGCCACGCGTCAGCCACTCGGAAACGTTAGGAGCTGCTGGGCGTCGGCCCTGATCCGGAAAGCCCGCTGCTTCTTAACAGAGGTCTGTCTAGGGGTTGACCCAGAGCACAGCGGACCTTTCTGGAAGGCTGCCTACTGAGTCCCCCATCCTTTTGGACCACGGGCAGACACAAAACTGCTCAGGGAGGTCACCCTTGACCTCGTGGGCTGCTCAAGGCGTCCACGAAAGAAGAGCCCTGGAGGAATCAGCTGCTGCTCTTGCAGCCCCGGCTCCGCCTGGCCCCCTGCGGCCCACCTGGCTGTTCCCTGCGGCTGGCGGCACCCACGGCTCAGACAGAAGGCAGCTGTGGGAGGCATCGGTGATTCACTCTTGCTGCCCCACATGGGCAGATCCCGCCTTCTCCGTCTCCTAAATATATTCAGATCCAGCCTCCTCCAACGTCCCCCAATCTCAGGCTCTGTCACCGCCCACCTGCAAGACACCCAGAGACTCCCGCCCGGCCTGCCTGCTTCACCTGGCACATCCAGTCTACTCTCGGGAGAGCAGCTGCCTCCCCAGTTCATTTGGGCCACACCTCCACTAAAACCCTCCAGGGGCCACAACCGTGGGGACCCACACCGCCCTTGCCTAGCCTACGCTGACACCCGCCACCCCTCGGGCTCCCAGGCTCCCTGCTGCAGCTTTGCAGGGCCTCAGGGGTTTCCCCAGTGCCTGGCCCCAAACACAGGGACTTCGCCTTGCGCTTCCTGAGCTGTCAGCGCCACCCACTCCCTCCCTCCTGTGGATCTCTGCCCTAATGTCCCCTGGCAGGGACCTCCCTGTCTGCAGCAGCAATCCTCCCCACCCCTGGCACCCTCCTCCCTACCCCCCCTCCACCCCCCGCCAGCACTCTGCCTGTCACTTGCTCAGCTGCTAGCCCTCCGCCTTCCCTGCAGAACGCAGTCTCCACGCCTGGGCCACTGGGCATTCGGTGAGTATTTGCAGAGGACTGCAAGGCTTGTGGAAGTGACTCCAGTGACATCACAGACCAGGGTCGGCTCCAATTATGTCTCCTGCTTTTCTGCTAAATTTCCTCAGCTACCACATCCATAGCCTCTCTTTATCAGTTCCTTTTGTGAATGTCCCAGAGAAATCTAGCCCTTTGCGGGTGGCTGGCTGGTTAGGGTGGTGCCTCTTGGCCTCTTACCCAGGCTCTTCTTCCCCCATGCCTGGCTCACAAAGCCCCAAGCAGGGCCAGGGCCCTGCAGCAGTGTTCAAGAGGCCCCTCTTCGTCTCTTGGGACCTGAGTCTCACCCAGGGCCCACCCGCGGGGCAGCCTGGGCGGCGAGGTGTCTGGCCCCAGCCTCTGCAGTACGAGCCGTGCCCGGAACAGCAGGTTAAAAAATGTGGGTTGCCACCCATTAGTGGCCTTGAAATCCATCTGCTGGAACAGGACCAGAATCTTTCTTCAATGAAATGGAACAGACTAGAAAACATCAGCGGTGCGCCCTATCGCCTAAGGATAAGTATTGTTTCATGACACTTTTTGCCTGGGCATCAAGCCAGAGTATTAAATAGAGTCCCGGGGCGTCAGTTAATCCGATGTGCGGCCGGGAACAAGAGCCGCGGGGGTCTGGTTCCGTCCTTCCGAGAACGATGCTTCTCTGCCGATGCTGTGAGCCAGCATCTGCTCGGGCGGGCCCCTCCCTAGTCCCACGGTAGCAAATGGGTCTCGCTCACGCCGGGGCCACTCCTTCCTCCCACTTCCCCCCCCACCTCCTGCTCGTCAGCCACTGACCCATTAAACCTCCCTCCACTCCTGTGACCTCCACTCCTGAGCCTCTGCGAGGACTTCCAGAATCTGATCACCAGGGCTCAGTGCCCCGAGCAGACGGTCAAAACGCCAGTCCAGGTCCACTCTAAGAAATTAGAGCACAGGTGTCACCTCACGAGCACAGGTGGCACATGAAGGGACAGGTGCCAATGCAAGGGGCCACTCCCTCTAGAAAATGTGCTTAGCGTCCATGTGGCCGAGGACAGGGGCACGAGGAGGCTCTTTCTGACAATCGAGTGTTGAAACCCCGGCCGGGGGAGCGCGTTTGCCGAACTGCAACGTCAGAGTGCCTTCCGGCGTGCACTCGGGAGGCTGCTCCAGGAAGTGGCAGCAAAACCAAACCCCTCTGCTCTTCAGGTGACCCTTGGCTGCCCCAGCCAGGACCTCAGATGTCCCCAGAGCCGGGCCCCTCTGCTCAGAGCCTGGCCACCAGGAGCCGCACACGCTGTGTGTGGGCTGCAGGGAGGGGGATGGTGTCCACAGATAGAGGCTGTCCTCTTCCGTCCCCTCTCCCTGTCCTGTGCCCAGCAGGAAATCCTGGATCTGCTCCCCTGCAGGTCCTGAGAAGATAAGCAAGCATTGTGTTCTTGTTATCGTTTTCTGCATTTTGCAAGTTGCCTCCAATCAAACCTACAAAGAAAACACTGGGTCTTTTAACTTTTGCAACAAATTAACTAGATTGCTTCCTCCCGCCTTCCTGGAGGCGCACAGTCATTCTGTCCTGAGGTACCGCAGGATGTGCCACTAGACAACCTGAAGGATTCCTTGCCTGGGAGCCACCTGAAGGAGCCGCAGACTGGTGACAAGGGTGGTCGACAGCAGAGACAGGGGGTGCCGGGCTATCGTCCCAGCAGGACAGAAGGTACGATGTGCCACCAGGGGCTTGGATCCCAGCACGGACTCCGCCCTTTGGACATAAACTCCAGTGCGTGAATGAAAGCCAAAGGAGCACACTGGCTGCGGAATCCAGGGCTGTGGCCTCTGCATTTGCCACTTGCCTGAAAGCCTGGAGATTCGGGAGGCCCCAGGCTGGGGTGCTCAGGACAAAGTCTTCGGAGGACAAAGGTGCAGGTGGAATCCCTTTTTGCTGCCTGCAGCCAACCGAGCCAGGGAGTTCGGGCAGTGTCTGTGACGAGCATCCTGAGCGATTGGGAAGCACCATTCTCAGAATTAGAGCTGGAGGGAACCTTCTTTGACAGATGGGTAAACTGAGGCCAAGCGCTCTTCAGTGGCCACCTTGAGATTGCCCAGCTGGTGCCTGGAGCAGGGGGACCTGTCAGGAACCTGATTCTTGCCCGACACCACGGCATCCTCGTACAGGTTCCCAACTCTCCCCAACGCTTCCTCCAACCACGCCTGTGCTTGAGTGGCTTCCAGAACTCTCTGCAGACTGTCTTCAAGCCCAACCACAGTGTTTCAGAATGTGGATGGTGTCCACTCGAGGTCTCCTGGAAGCCGAGGTGCTGGGGGCTGGGGGAAGGGGCAGGTGGTATAAGAAGCCCCGAGGCTGGCCGGGCACAGTGGCTCACGCCTGTAATCCTAGCTCTCTGGGAGCCTGAGGCGAGCGGATTGCTCGAGGTCAGGAGTTCGAAACCAGCCTGAGCAAGAGCAAGACCCCGTCTCTACTATAAATAGAAAGAAATGAATTGGCCAACTAATACATATATAGAAAAAATTAGCCGGGCATGGTGGCGCATGCCTATAGTCCCAGCTACTCGGGAGGCTGAGGCAGGAGGATCGCTTGAGCCCAGGAGTTTGAGGTTGCTGTGAGCGAGGCTGACGCCACGGCACTCACTCTAGCCTGGGCAACAGAGTGAGACTCTGTCTCAAAAAAAAAAAAAAAAGGAAGAAGAAGCCCCGAGGCTCTGGCATTACCCAGACCGCACCCCCAGGCAGAACATGGGGTGGGGGGGCAGGTCCTCCCTGCGGTGCCCCTCCCCCGCCCTTCCCAGGCTTCCCCAGTGACTTTGCAACTCCTTTCCCCCTGTTCATTGTATCCATGTTCATCTGCAGACAAACATCCGGAAGGATGGGCAGACCTCGGGCAGCAGGAAGGCCTCTGTGTCCGTGCTGGATGCTGCCACCAAGCCGAAGGTACAGCCCCCGTCCTGGGAAAATCCAGTGGCCTGGAAGGTGAAAGGACCCAATTGCAGGTCGCCGCAGTGGGCAGGGGAATGTGCGGCGTGCTCGGGAACTTGAAAGATCTCCAGTTCCTGAGGACTGAGGAGCAGCTGGTGTTTTTCGCTCTGTTCAAGAAGAAACCAACTGAAGGAGCCCCCGAGGGCTGAACGGACCGTCCGCAAGCAGACTGTGCTCGAGCTGGCCGCGCCAGGTGGTGTTGTCCTTGAGCATCTGACATTTGGTATTTCCAAAAAAAAAAAAATTAAGTACCAAAATGCTGACCATAGTAAAAATCAGAAATGTGTTCATCTTCCTTACATGTATGGCATGGTATTATCTTTTGGTTTTTTTAAAATTATAGATGGGGGGATGACAGTCACCCTTCAATGTTTAGGGTTTACAATGATCTTCTTTTCTTCAAAATATTAAGCCAGTGCTTTTGCTACATGGATTCATCGTATAATGCCGAAGTCAAGGCTTTTAGTGTGCCTGCCACCAGGACAGCGTTCCCTGTATTAATATAATGATCTTATTTTAGCCCTGCAACTAACTACCCATGCCAGAAGAAAATGTGAACGTGAGAAGGGCCTTAAAGAGCGATCAGAAGCTTGCATGCATGCGTGTGCACACCTGTGCGTGTGCGTGAGTGTGTGCGAGTGCAGCCGGAGGCGTGGAAGGCCCTTGGGAAGGTGGATTGGGTCTGAGGAGGGAAGCCACAGGTGAAATTGCACACACAGAGGGGGTCCTAGGTGGCCACCGTCGGACACTGAGGAACACCCCTGACCACGGCGGAAAACGCACTTGCAGAAGCCACGGGAGGGGCGCAGAAGGGCGCAGCTCCGTGATAAAAGGCCTGGAAAGGCGTTTTCAGCAGAGAGGTTGAGTGACAAACTGCAGAGGGAAAGTCTTGGGACCAGAAGGCCCCTGGTCTGACATGGGGCTGGCCCAGTCTGGTGGGCAGGTGCCCTCCCAAAGCAGACGTCCGTCCCCTGGGTCCCCTCTCCCGAGAGAGCATGCCACAGTGGAGGTCAGAGGCAGGCTCCCAAGTGGCCAGGGAGCGCAGTTTCTGTCCTGTCCTGTCCTGTCCTGGGTGGTCCTGTGGGAAAGGCAGACCGCAGAGGTCTGAGCCCCGGCTCTTGTCTAGCTCACGATTCGCTGAGACACAGAACCTCTCTCAGCCTCACTTCCTTTATCTCGAAAATGGAAACAGCAATACCGGGCACTTCAGAGGACTGTCGTGAGGATAAACGGATGCACGGGAAGCACTTTGCACAGTTCCCAGAGCTGAGAAGGTGCCCAGTAAACATTCATTTCACATTGTTGTCATTAATACTAGAACTTTCAGCTGCTGTTCCCTTGCCCCTTCTGAAAGTGGGGACGTGTAAGAATACTCGGAACGCCGTTGTCTGGAGACATTTTCTAGGATTCCAGACCCGAAAGGGACCTCGAGAAGACAGTCAAGACCCCGGTCTCGCAGCAGGGCCGCACCTGGTCACCTGGGAGACGTTCCGGTTTCTTACACACCCGGACCTTCAGGAAGTGGCATCCACAGAAAGGGCGGACGGATGGTACCTTCCTCTTCATGCAGATGAAAAGACAGACAGACAAGCCCAAAGCTTCACGTGGTTGGCAGCTTGCAAAGGTCTCGTCCTGTGCGGTCTAATAATGCCCTAAAATGCACTGTCACAGAGCAGCACCTTCATATGCAAAAAGTACTCGAAGCAGCCCAGGTATTTGATGCCTTGGTGCAGGGGGCCGCCCCCTGAGTGCCGGGACAAGCGAACAGATGTCTGTGCCTTCTAGGAGTTTGCCAAGCAGAGACCACAGGGCAAAAGCGGGCAGGAGGTGCTAATGATGGGGAGGACCCTGAGAGCCTCCAGTCACCCCAGAGAGAGGTGAGGTGGCCACTTACACAGGAAATGATGGTGACCCCCAGGACAGCGGCAGTGGGTCCCAACGGCCCCGGCTGACGAGGGGGACAGAACCCATCACCCTGCTCTCTGGCGTCACCTTCCCCCAGGTGTCCCCACGCCCTGCACAGCCAGGCGCCCACATGGGCACGTTGGCACCGGCTGTTTAGAGGGAAGAGGCCAGGACGTCCTCCCGCGGCGCTCTCGCCCTGACAGTTCGCGGGTTGAGGGAGAAGGAAGAGGCGGCGAGGTGGGTGGAGGGCGCGGAGGGCTCAGGGCGCAGCGGGGACGGGGCGGCCACCCGCTTCCTCTCTCAGGCCCGCAAGTCCCTGTGCCCAGGCGCCAGCCCCTCCCAAGCCAAACACAAAGTGCAGGAGTCGCTGGCTCTGGTGCGAACGTAAAATCGCGTCCCCACCCTCTGCGGCTGCGGCTTCTGTCCGGGGCTCTGCGCTGAGGGTGGCCCCGGCTGCCCGCCCGCCTGGGAAACGCGGCCTCCCCGGGCACCTGGGCCTCCCCGGGCACCTGGGCCTCCCCGGGCACCTGGGCCCCGCGCAGGGCAGCGGAGAGGCCGGGGCGCCCGGGGCTGGAGTCGCGCGCGGGGCAGCGCCTGCGGGGGACAGGTGCCCTCCGCGCCTCGCTCCGCTTTTCTGGGCGCGGGCTCCGGCCCCCGCACGGCCGCCTTCGCTACCCGCGAGCTCGGTCCCCGAGCGAGGAACTCAGGCCGGTGGTCGAACGACCTCCCGGGGCTGGCGCAACAGCGGCCTCCTGCGCCACGCCGGCCGGCCACGGGACGGCGGCCACCTGGCGCCTCTGGTTCCCGCCCCTGCTCGGGACGGGCCGGCTGCGGGATGCGAGGATTCGCCGAAAGTGCCGCGACTCGTGCCCGCCGCTGCCCGGCTCCGGCACGCGCGGTGGCCGTGGAGTCGCCAGAGGGGCCGGCGCGGGGCCGGAGGGCAGTGCAGGCCGAGGGGACCGGCGGCGGCGCGGGCGGGCTTTCCGCGCAAAGCAGGGGACGGAGCCGCCGGTGCGCGCAGGTGGCCGCGCGGGGCCCCGGGACGCGCGGGCGGGCGCGGGTCGCGACGGGCGAGCGTACCTTTCCTGAAGGGCATCTTGCCGGGGGCAGCCCCGCGGGGCCGGCCCGACACTCCCAGGCAGGGCGACGTGCAGGCGGCAGCCCCGCGGCTCGGGGCGCCTGCGGGTGGCGCGGCGGGCGAGGGAGGAGAAAGGGACTTATTTGGTCAGAGGCTGGCGCGTCACGGCGAGGAGGAGGACCCGCGGCGAGGCAGGAAGCGCGGCCCGGCGCAGAGCGCCCGGCGCCCTGGGGCTGCAGGGGAAGCCGGGGTGCGGCCCCCCGTCCCGCCCGTCCCGCCTGTCCTGGGGCCGTGGCGCACGGACCCCCCAGTCCCCAGCGCCTCCCGCCTGTGCAGACGGTGCGTGGGGCGCGGGGAAGACAACTCCTTCATCTGCTCCTTCGGGCTGCTGGGGCCACCACCCGGGGAAAGGACGGGGGGGAGGGGGCGAAATTCCATCCCATTTTCGCCTTTATGTCCTCGGCGCGCTCCCACGGCTAGTGGACGCGAATTGAAATTAAATGAGGGCTGGAGGAGCAACCCGCAAAGACCCGTCTCTAACCGCACTCCCACCTGCGGCACCTGCCGCCGGGCACTGTCCCCGCTGACAAACTCTGCATTTGTTCACGAGAACCAGGCGGGCAGATATTTTTCTCTCTTTTGGTCACTGCTGTTTCCCCAGAGCCCAGAACAGTCCCTCTCACACCGGCCCCCCCAAGAAAAACATCAAGGGGAATAACAGTGTGACATAAGAAACTGAGAATAGGAAGGAGGCGGGGGTGTCACCCTCGTCATTACTTTGCCCAGGCCAAGGCCAACACCTGAGAAGATCCCTTGCATCTGGCAGCCCCGGGCGTCTCAAACGCAGATGCTCTTTGGGGTCTGTGAACAGCTAATTCCTGTGAAAACTGCTATCCACATTGCACTTTGGAGACGATGATGTTAGGAACCCTCCGGGAATGCAAACAGCAATTGGCAGCACATTTTTTTTTTTTTGAGACAATTGTTTTGCTCTGTTACCAGGGCTAGAGTGCCCTGGCGTCAGCCCAGCTCACAGCAACCTCAAACTCCTGGCCTCAAGCGATCCTCCTGCCTCAGCCTCCTGAGTAGCTGGGACTACAGGCACGCGCCACCATGCCTGGATGATTTTTTTTTCTGTACAGATTTTTAGTTGTCTGGCTAATTCCTTTCTATTTTTTTTAAGTAGAGATGGGGGTCTCGCTCTTGCTCAGGCTGGTCTCAAACTCCTGACCTCGAGGCATCCTCCTGCCTCGGCCTCCCAGAGTGCTGGGATTATACAGGCGGGAGCCACAGCACTTTCTAAGTGGTGGGAAAAAGGCGTCCAGGTGAGCTGAAAAGTTGCAGCCGGCGGGTATAGGGATTCTCACTTCTCGTCTTAATCAGAACCCGTTTCTCAGCCTGCTGTCCTTTCTGAGTAAGAGTCCAAACTGCCTCCCCTTGTTGAAGGGAGAGGACGTGGGGGAGGGGGAAGTGGCTCTGGAGTCAGGTCAGGCGTCCTGAGGGCTGGCTTGGGAACAGGTGCTGGTGGAGCCATCAGAACAGCCCCTCCACCCCCAACCCCCGCCAGCCTCAGGGGCCCCAAGGCCTCAGAGGAGCAGGAAGCGGGGACCGAGTGGGGGTGGGGCGCAGTGTGTGTGTGACCCAGTTTCCACCTTGCGTGAGTGTCAGCGCCCTCCGCCCTTCCCCTGCCGTAACTGTAATGTCAGCCGGCCTTCGATTTGGCTCCCTGGACTTCGTTGCTGCAGGAAGCAAATGTTATCTAAAGCCAGCTGGCCCAGATAAAGAGGGCATCAAGGTTGCCCCATGCCAGGTGTGCCGCCGGCACACGTGTGCTCGGAGGTGGAAGGGTCCCAGTCCCTCTGGTTGGCACCTTTGCTCCCGTGGACTTGTGCGTTCGCAAGGGTACATTGCTGCATGTTGGGTCTCTGGTCCTGGCTTCTGGCCCAGAGCTTCTAAAACCCTTGGAATGTCCAGGGTGATAGGAGTGTCATTTGAATGCCAAGGGGAGGACTGGGGCTGGCTGGGGGCCCTAGACAGCGTCAGGGTGGGGGCTGGGGGCCAGGAAAACCAAGGCAGGACTAGAGGGCGGGACCTAGAGCTCAACCCCTGACCTCGGGGGAGGGGAGAGGGGCTGCAGGTTGAGTTAGTCGCCAGTGGCAAATGCTCCATCAGCCGTGCCTGTGTACTGAAGCCTCCAGAAAACCCCCACATGACAGGGCTCAGAGAGCTTCCAGGCTGCTGAACGCCTGGAGGTGCGGGGAGGGTGGTGCTGCTCCTTGAGCCCCAGCCCCCGCCTGTGCTACGCGTCTCTGCAGCTGGCCGCCCTGAGCTTTACCAGGGCAAACTTTGCCAGTGAGCAAAGTTCTGTGAGCTGCTCTAGCGAATGAGTGAATGTGAAACTGGGGGCCCGGGGTTAGGGGAGTGTAGGAACCCTGGACTCTGCAGCCAAGTGTGGGTACGCCCGGGCGCCCAACGCTTCCGACTAGCACCCGAATCCAGGGCAGTCTGGGGGGCACTGAGCTCTGGAACCCGGTAATCAGTGTCAGAATTGAATTGAATTGAATTGTAGGCCACCCCGCGGGTGTGTGCGGAGTTGGAGAACTGGCTGTTAGTGTGGGAAAGCCCCACGCGCCTGGTATCAGAAGCGCTGCAAGTGAAAGCAGGTCAGACTGATGTCTTCTAATCTCTCTGCTTTGAATCTTCAAATCCTGTGTAGGGGGGGGGAAAAAAGAACTTTGGAACTCGTTACTGTCTTGTTTCCTTTCCTTGTTCAGATAACAGCCCCGTCAGTTTCGCTGTTGTTTAATAATCCCTGGGAACATTTGGATTTGCCGAGCCACCGGAGGCTGAAGGAGGGACACGCCACAGCCGTGCTGGTTGGGAGAAATGGGCAGGGTCCCTCTGGTTTTCAGACCCGGAGGAAAGATTTGAAGCAATTTTAAACTGAGAATATATTCCCAGGCCTGTCGCCGACATGAGTCACAGAACCAAGCATTTCTGTTCTGTCTGCAGGACTGCTGATTTGAACATTGCTCCACTCCTAAGGAGCTCTTGGCACAACCAAGTGTGTTTTAAAAATCGAACCTGATTGCTAGGATTCACGCAGGAATTACAAGGACTGCCCGGTCAGGCTCGACCTTCCTCGTCCTCCTTCCTTCTGTCGTCATTTTACAATGTCACCAGCGTAATCTGAGAAGCCACAGTCCTTGGGATAAAGGTCTAAAGCCCGAGCAGAGGTCAGAACCCCCTCCTGGGTGAGCAGGTAGCTGAGCCTCACCCGGGGCCAAGCGTCTGCGTGTCTAGCACTCTCCACGGCTCCCAGTGGGCAACTGTGCTGCTCCACCTGCTACTGCAGGACCACACCTGAGAACCGAAAAGGAAACGTAATTTACACCTGGAGCTGACCCAGGGCAGGCATTCGGCTGTGGGGTGGGGGCCCCTGGGACTTCCCGGCCCCCTATGCAGGGCACCCATCCCTGGGCAGACAGCAGTTCGCAGACCCGACAGTCCTTTGGTCAGGGCACGGGGGAGAGGGAGGCGCCGAGGCTCCAGGGGTGGCAGGTGCTGGTGGCCACAGCTCTGGTTGTCTTCACTGCAGGAGGGGCCCTCCCTAGATTTCCTCTCCTGGCTCAGGGCCCCACGGCTCTCGCGCTGGCTCCGAGGGGTGGAGTGCGTCTCTTGAGTCTGGAAAGCGAGGCACTTCCAGAACCCCACGCCCGCCCCCCGGGTTCTGCCTGCGTGCTATTGATTAGCTTCAAGGCAAGCCGAGAAAGAGAATAGTTGGCATGTCTAAAGGTTAAATACGAGGAAGGCTTTGGGACTGAGAACCGGGCTGGACTTTGCCCGAGGCTGCCCCGCCCACCATACGGTGTCCTCCCAGGGCCCTGCGTGGGGCCCGCGGGAAGGCTGCGCGGGTGAGTGGACCGGCCTCGTGTGCAGTCTCCCTCGGGTCCAGAGGGAGAGCCTGGCGATCCGGCCAGCACGCCTGAAAGGCGAGTGTGTCCAACACACCAAATAAGAAAGGCTGCAAAAGGCGCAGAATAATTGCAATGAAATTCCCTTTCGGAATCGGAGAGGACGGGGAGACTAAGTTGGCCACGCTCACAGACCCCGCCGGACAGCAGCCCTGAGGTGCCCCCTGCCTGGCGATGGACCGGGGTCCTTGGCGAGCCGCCGGGCGCCTCACCTCTGCTCCCTGGGACACCCTCCTCCACTCGGCCGGTGCAACAGGTTGGCGCCTGTCCCTAGGAGCCACTCACCGTCAGACACTAAGTTCCCCATCAGTGAGGGACGCTCTGTCTTTGAGAAACAGAACCCCCAGTTTGCTGTGAATTCACAGAAAGAGGCGCGTGTCTCTCCCCGAATTCCGGAGCGCGCAGTCCAGGGCTGGCGGGGGCTCAGTGCTCTTCTGTTCTGCCGACCGCTGGCGCCCTGGGACCGCCGCTGCCGTCCGCCCGTTGGAGGCCGGGGCCGGAGGCCAGGGAGTGGCACGGGCCGCCTCTCTCCCTCTTGCCCGGAAATCAGCAGATGCTTTCCCGAGAGACTCGAGACATTTGTTTCTACTTTTCTCTTGCCAGACAGAATCGCGGCGCTGAGGTGCCAGGGAAGGGGGAAATGCACGGTTTTTCTAGAGGAGGGGTGTGGAGTAGAGGACAGGGACGGGTGTGGCTGCCACCGGCTCAGTGAGGGCCACCACGGCATTGCCGGGGTATTGGGGGGCTCACGTGGCCTTTCAGGGTCCCTCCAACGTGGCCCAGGGGCGGTGTACTGAAAGCCCTCAAAACTTCCTCAAGGCCAGTGTTTTAGATGAGCACCTAAGGATTTTAAGAAACATTACTAGAATGAATGAACTATTTCAGATCCCCAAGACTAACGGATGTTCAGAACCGACATGTCAATGCATGTCCGATGTCATGCATGGCTTTGTCATCCAACGGAGACGGCTTGGGGGTCGCCTCTGGCTGGGAGGACGGAGACCTGAGAACCGAAGGGTCCCCGTGTGTGGCTGGGAGGGGTCGAGTCTACGCGCATGTCAGGGATCGGGGAAACTCTGTGAGCCAGTTAACCACTGAAGCTCGGCGTGGATGATCAGGGGCTTCGTGAAAGGTTCCAGCTTTGAAAGCTTTTATTAATAATAAGACTGCGAAGCCCAGTAAAAGAAAACAAAAGTATCTTTTCTCTAAGCTCTGACTTGTTTTTCACCTTAATCAGTTCACTAGCATCATTGTTTACATATTTTAGAACCATATTTATGTCCTTTTGAACGTGATTTGGGGATATCTAATACTTTTTTAAAAAAACCTCTTGGCCAGGCGGTGAGCGGTGGCTCACGCCTGTCATCCTAGCACTCTGGAAGGCCGAGGCGGGCGGATTGCTCAAGGTCAGGAGTTCGAAACCAGCCTGAGCAAGAGCGAGACCCTCGTCTCTACTAAAACTAGAAATTGGACAACTAAAAATATATAGAAAAAATTAGCCGGGCATGGTGGCGCTTGCCTGTAGTCCTAGCTACTTGGGGAGGCTAAGGCAGGAGGATCGCTTGAGCCCAGGAGTTGGAGGTTGCTGTGAGCCAGGCTGACGCCACGGCACTCTAGCCCGGGCAACAAAGTGAGACTCTGTCTCAAAAAAAAAAAATTCTCATAGTTCCTACCTAGTAAGCACTGAATGAATCCCTCTTCAGTGGTTAACTGGTATAAAAATATATAATTTCCCCGAACGGTTCTTACTCTGTGTAGGTAAGTAGAGAGATGGCATCTTTTAACACTGGGAAAAGCAAGATATATCACTGTATTTCCAAATTCGCTTGTTTCGAAAAGAAGTCGGACAGCTCACTCGAGCCTCCTCTCCCCTTCACGCCCGGGAAGATGACGGGGTCCAACATAAACAGGCCCGACCCCGGCCAGGCAGGAGGGCAGCAGGTGTGGTGGCCGCGCGCGCGCTTGGACACGCCCTTTCCGTCTTTGGAGGCGAGCTGCGGGTCTGCCCGCACGGCTGTCGCGGCGGGAGGGGATGGGCTCTTCAGAGCCAGAGGCTGAGTGGGCGACGAGTGGGAGGCGGAGAGGACAAGTGAGCAGGCGGGTTTATTTTTTGTCAGAAAATATGCTTTGTCCAAACGCTTGGAGAATGTGTTGCCTTCATCCCTGCACAGTCGTCGTGACAAAATAACACAACTGGCGAGATGCGGCCGAGCGTGGAAATCACACCCCGTGCTTCTTGCATTTAAAGAGTGCTGCAGGCAGCTACCCACCGTGACGTCTAGAGGGGACCTGAGACTCTTTATTAAGGTGAATGTTACTTATGTTCAGTTGCTCAGGTGTTTGTCTCACGGTCAGGGATGGGACGCTTTGGTGAGAAGCCACCGGAGTGTCTCACTCTCAGGTGGGGAGCACACCTGGGGAGCGGGGCAGAGACGCAGAGGGGCAGGCTCAGGCCAAGGAGGGTGGCCGTCCTGGACCTGCCTGTCCCTTGCACGGTTCCGCCCCCCACGCCCCCAGTCTGCACCTGGGCTGAGAGGTCACGAAGCCTTTCCTCCCAGTAAGTCTCCTGGCCAAGGCGAGCCGAGATGCGTCCCCTGGCCACCAGGCAGCGACGGCCGTTCACCCCAGCAAGGGGAAGGCAGACAGACGTGTGGAGGACACAGTGGAGGAGACCGTGGTCTTGGTGGCCAGGACGCTCATCTCTGCAGGAGCATCGGGAGTTCAATGCAGAAAGGAGAGCAAGGCGACTCAGAGGACATGAGTCAGGGTGAAAGATGCTGACCCGCGGACCAGGATGCAACGTGAGTGACACGGAAGTGAGGAAATAGTCCTCTTCCCGTTTTTCGCTTCTCTGTTTTGAATCTCCTCAAATTCCTTTCTTACCATTTTTTTTTTTCAGTGAATATGATGTCTTCCCCAAAAAAGTCTTCCCCTTTGTGTTCTCTGTTAATGCTCAGAATTATTAGATTGTTACAGAAGTGCCAGCTCTTTTCGCAACTTTGGATGCTTAATGAATACCTGGAAGGAAGGGGCCGGGACAGAGAAGGCACCTGGAAGAGCCACGCAGAGAAGCTTGCGCCACCTGGTGTGCAGGTGTGTGGACGGGAGGGGGCACTGATGCCCGGTGGGGGGACTCCGGGCAGGACAGGGAGGCTGGGACCTGCTGGGCAGCTCCGCCCGACCCCAACCGGGCTCCACGGCATCGGAACTCCGCTCGAGCTTCTCAAGTAATGCAGAATTTCTTTCTTTCTTTCTTTCTTTTTTTTTTTTTTTAAGTCTGTTCAGGAATTTTTTTTTTCCCAAAGAACCTCTAATTTGGTTTTTTTTTTTTTTTGAGACAGAGTCTCACTCTGTTGCCCAGGCTAGAGTGAGTGCCCTGGCGTCAGCCTAGCTCACAGCAACCTCAGACTCCTGGGCTCAAGCGATCCTCCTGCCTCAGCCTCCCGAGTAGCTGGAACTACAGGCATGCACCACCATGCCCGGCTAATTTTTTCTATATATATATATTAGTTGGCCAATTAATTTCTTTCTATTTTCAGTAGAGACGGGGTCTCGCTCTTGCTCAGGCTGGTTTCGAACTCCTGACCTTGAGCAATCCGCCCGCCTCAGCCTCCCAGAGTGCTAGGATTACAGGCGTGAGCCAGCGCGCCCGGCCTAATTTGTTTTAATATTTAAATTATAACAATACGATAACTAGAAAAAGGTCAGTGCCTCAATGGCTTTAAACACCATCAATTTCAATTTTTGTTTTTCAAAATAACGATGCAATTAAATCTGTGTTTCTCCAACAATAGTGCAATGCTTTATCCCTTTCTGAATAAAGGAACTGAGATTTATCCAAGTATAAGCTTTAAGTAAGGTAGACTGTTGCCAGCTACATATCAATCCTACATGTTTGATATAAAATACGCCAGGAAAGCTTAAAGTGACTTGTAAATCTATAACCGGCTAACGCTTCACGTAAGTGGCAATGGAAATGAACAGACGTGCACTCGATATAAAACACTTTTCAAAACGAGTCCAAAAAACAAATGACAAAAAGTGGTTAAGAACTGAACATCTGTTGTGTGTACCAAATGTAAAATAAGAATGGACCCTATGGTTACTTGTACTGTTTCAATTATGTGAAGGTAAAATTAACACTTAGTCCGCCTCCATCTCTCCAGAAGATTTAGTAAGCTGTGAGTCGTCTTTTGTTGTATCTGGTTTAGTTTCAGTTCCACCCTGTCAATCCATTGGTCCGTTGTGTTCACTATCAGCTTTTGCTTTGTCTTCAGCAACTTCTACTTTTGGTTTAGGCTTGTAAATGATGGGGTCACAGAAATTATCCAGTTCCTTTGATTCTGCAACTATTTCTGAAACTTTTCCCACAGGATCTTGAGTGACAGTCTGTTCTGTGCATTCATCTTACTGTTTCAGGAATTCTTTGGCCATCTCTTATTCCTGCACACACACAGATCCCTTTTATAGAGAAAATGTGATCGAGACATTTAGAAAATCATTCAACCAGCACAACTGCTTTTGGAGAGATTCAGTTAAGAAACTACTTTCTATAAATGTCGTAGGAGAGCAAAAAAGGGCCACCCGCCTGTGGAGAAGACAGTTGTATGAATCCTACTCATTCTACGTGTATAGAATATTTCAATAATCCTTCCCTTCCTTACACTTAAAAAAAAAAAAAGTTTTAGGTTACTTTTTAAAAAATTACATCTATTTTGTTCATTTAGTAAATTGCATCGTTTTGATACTTGAGCACCCAGGAAGAGGAACGTGCTTTAGAAGGAACTTGCTAACTTCCTCATATCTATCGTCAATATATGGACATTTATATGAAATGTCACTCGATTCATCGTTCTTCAAAAGATCTTACCTGGCTTTAAAACAATAAAACAACATGTGTAGCTCCTTCATTTGGATGCATCTCTGAAGACTTTTAAGGCTCCGGTCCAGGACTCGGCCGCCTCTGTGCCTTAGATGAGGGGCCGGCCCGTGACAGAGGAAAGAGAGATGACCGAACCAGAAAGACACTCACTAATAAAAGCCCCGGAGAGAAAAGCTATCAAGGAAACATTACAAGAATAATTTCCAGAATCAGAGGATATGGATTTCCGGACTGCAAGTCCATCCCAAATGCCTGGCATGGTGAACGAAAAGAGATTTACGCTGAGACGCATAATCGTGAGACCGCGGGATGGTGGTTCCAAAACCTTCCGGAAGGGGGGAAAACGAGCCCATAAAGGGCACTGATATTATTAACAGTGCCGCAGGAAGACGGATGATGTAGCAAGGCCTTCAAAATCCTGAGGGAAAATGGGTTTCGATCAAAAATTCCACACTTCCGTCAATTAATAAGCATGATGACAGCATTGAGATATTTTCAGGCATGCAACGCCTGAAAAAACATCATGTCCCTCTCAGGAAACCACGGGAGGATAAGCTCCACCAAAGCTAGAGAGGAAACCAAGCAATGAAGGCATGGATTCAGCACAGAGGACACGGCACAGGGGAGACAGAGAATTCCGACAATCCACTGATTTCCCAGAAAATGGAGCAGTGCAGCTTCCCGACACCTCTTCCTTCCTGCCCCCTGTGTGCGTTCGTTCAGCTTAGTCATGAAGCAACGTTAAAAAACAAATCTCTGATCGGTATTTACATAATTAAGACATTAGGCATGTTATTTTCAGCTGAGCTAGCTGTATAGCATGATTAATTTCCATTATCATAATACAACCTCGCGTTCTCGCTGGAACTGAGTCAGACAAGGTACGAGCACTCAAGCCCACCTTCCCCCTTGCACACAGACCTCCGAGAACCCTCCATCTGCCTGCTCCCGTGCGGGCCCGAGGGTTCTCCAGGTCCCCGCACGGCGACTGGACCAAGCCTTCCTTTCGTCCTCCTCCTGGGGATTACCTTCCTCTCTCCTGCGCTGGGCTCCCCATTTCCCCGAGTCACTGTCATCCCGTTCTAGATTCGCCCCTTGAGTTTGTGGTGGGTGGACGAGTAAATGGGAATTAAGGAGGTGGAAACTAAGTACAGACTATTCTCGGAGGCATCTGCTTAGGAGAAGGAAGAAGCCTTATAAGGATGTATTTAGAAATACGGGGGCAGCGACCAGCAGCAATCCAGATAAAAAAAAAGTTAAAAGCGGTGACTGTGGGGGCGGAGCGGGGCAGAGGGCCGCCGCTGTTCTTCACTGTGGGGCTGGGGTGGGGGCGGTCACCAGGCATGGATGACTGGGGAGAGAGGGACAGGAGAGGGACCGTTCTCCAGGCGGAGGGGAGAACAGGAGCAAGAACTACTTCCAGTGTTTCCACCTGCTGGAGCCTAAGGTGAAGCAGTGGCTGGAAAGGTCTGAACACCCGAGCGCGGCTGGAACAGCTGAGGCGTGGCCCTGGCAGACCAGAGGAGTGCAGGTGGCAGCAGGGAGACCCTCGGGCCTATTCCAGGCAAGAGGGGAAGGGGGTCTGAGGTTAAAGCACCCCACTGGGTTAATACGAAAGGTGGAGGAAAGGAGACAGGACCCACAGGTGCCTCTACTGACTGGATCAGGACGGGAGGGAGGGACGGAGGACGATTCCTGCGCGTCTGACTCAGATGCCTGAAGAACGGATGACGCTTTTCCTCCAGAGGAAGAGAATTTAGCGGGAGGGTCTGGAAGGGGAAGAGTTAAGTTGGGGACACGTGTTTGAGGTGCGAAGGGGACAGCCAGGTGGTGCCCGGCAGGCAGCTGGATACAGAGCTGCAGTTTTGCAGTGAAGACCGGCTGAGATGAAAACATGTGCTGAGATGAAACATGAAACCCAAGGCCAGGAGAGTAGACAAAGTCACCAAGGAAGAGGGTGGAAGGGGCACGTTAGCAGGAACAGGCCCGCTCGAGGAAGGCGGCCTGGTGGGAGTCAAGGCCTGACCAGCAGGCAAGCACAGGCCTCACTCTGTAAGCGTGGGCTGCAGGGAGAGGGGTGGGAAGGGAGGAGGTGGAGGCGGGACGAGCGGCTCTCTGAGGAGCCCAGCTGTGACAAGAAAAAAGAATCAGAGCACCGGGGAGTGAGCTAAAAATTCAAGGGCTTGACCGTTCTCCCCTGCAAGGTCCCCTCAAGGAGAGATCTGAGGGTATTTATATGGCAGTACAGGGAGAGTTTGAAAACATGGGGACAAAAGCAAACAGTCTTATCGTGCAATCCAGTAATCACACGCTTAAATAATTGCCCAGCGCATGTGAAAACTTAGGTCCACAGAAAACCCGCACACGGATGTTTGCAGCAGCTTTGTTCGTAACTGCCAAGAACTGAATGAGCCAACGTGACCTTCAATGGGTGAATGAATAAACAAACAGTGGAGCATCCACAAATGGAATACGAAGAACTGAGCTACGAGGCCACAGAAAGAGGAGGATGAATCTGAAATGCACGTGCTCAGGCAAACACAGAGACCTTACCTAGAGGGTCCTCACACTGCAAATCGCCGGCCTGCAGCAGCTGGTGTCAGGGCCCAGGTCCCTTTCCCTTACCTGAATGGTGTCCGGTTGTTGTCTTGAAGCAACTCAGAGTCCTCATTTGAGTGGAAGAGCAACACCTTAATTCCATTCTTGCAAAACCACAACCTCCAGTCTCAACTCCTGCTAAGGCTGCAGCTGGGCCCTTTGGTTTTGATATAGTTAAGGTAGGTTTTCCCAAACCTGCAGGACTGTCAACCTTGGGACTCTAATTCAACCTCGATTGCAAGTTGCAAGCAGAAAAAGCTTCTCTTACAGCAAGGCTACACTGTCTTCTTCACTGTGCTTTCAAACCAGCTTCCTTAAGTGTCAGCATATAGCTCTTTTGCAGGACTCTGTAGCTTGCATTTACTGAACACTCATGTGTCACTGCTTTCCACATGTGCTATGGTCTGTTTGCCCACACCCTTCCTGCCATGTGAGGATGCAGCGAGAAGAGGGCTTGTCCATGAACCAGAAAGCAGCCCCCACAGACACCAAATCTACCAGTGCCCTGACCTTGGACTTCCAAACTCCAGAACTGTGAAAAATAAATGTGTTTCTTATGAGCCACCTACTTCATGGTTCGCATGTTATGGCAACCTGAATGGACTAAGATATGACTTACTTAATCCTCCTAACGATCCTACGTAGATCTGATCATCATTTCCATTATCAGACTAGGCAACTGGCCACACAGGAAGCAGCAAGGCCAGGGTCTGGCCCTCCCAGTGCAGCTCAACACTGCAGCCGCCCGTTATGTCCCTCAGCTCCATGTGGTCTGTATCCAAACCACAGCAACAGTTTGGTGAAACATTTCACAACCAAATAACCAGGTTCCCCAATTTTCGGCCTCGGGAAGCTGGGTCCTTGTTAATCCTGTCCTACCGGCCAGGCACGGTGGCTCACGCCTGTAATCCTAGCACTCTGGGAGGCCGAGGCGGGCGGATTGCTCAAGGTCAGGAGTTCAAAACCAGCCTGAGCAAGAGCGAGACCCCCATCTCTACTATAAATAGAAAGAAATTAATTGGCCAACTAATATATATAGAAAAAATTAGGTGGGCATGGTGGCACATGTCTGTAGTCCCAGCTACTCAGGAGGCTGAGGCAGGAGGATCGCTTAAGCCTAGGAGTTTTGAGGTTGCTGTGAGCAAGGCTGACGCCATGGCACTCACTCTAGCCTGAGCAACAAAGCGAGACTCTGTCTCAAAACAAACAAACAAACAAAAAAAACGTGTCCTATCTCCTCCATCTTTTAGGGTTTGTCATTTGCAAGTCCAGATATCAATCTGTTTATCAGTCGGGGTTCTTAGTACAAATGGAGGAACTCACTCTAGCTTGCTTAAGCAGAAAAAGAGTCTATCAAAAAAACAGACTGGGTAGGGAACAGAAAGTCCAGACAGGTAGGGGCAAGCTGGGAGGTTGTATGTAAAGACAGCCCACACCTAAGCCGCCCCGAGGACTGCCCTGCCTGACACCACACGCCAGCAGGGATGACGAGGAATCTGCCACTGCCGCCCCAACGCTGGACAACATCGTGCGGATGGGCCCTGGCCAAAGTGCGAGGGCAGGTTCTCCATGAAGCTTTCTCCCAAGCTGGAGTCCTGGTGTGATCAGAAGATCCCAGTGCACGCCCCTGCCTGACCCACAAGACAGGCTGGGAGAGTAAGTTCCTAGTCTCTAACTTGGGGAGCGGGGAGTGGTGGTCAAAGCAGAAAATTCCCCCCACACAGGAAGGGTTTTCAAACCGATGGGCCACCAAGGACAAATGGCTATTACATTGAACCTTGGCAGTTATACTGTAGCTTAATTTTTAATTTATACTGAAATTAATTTTTAGTTAATACTGAAAACTATTTTCTCTGAAGCACTAAACTTGCAGGAGGTTTAGAACTTATTCCAATATCAGAAATTCATTATAAATAAAGCACTAAATGATTGGTATAGTTATAGATAACTTAAAAAATAATAATTACAGAGACTGGGGAGAAAGACATTCATTAAGTTATGTCCAGACTAATAAAAATCAAAGTAGTATCAATCACTTGCATTTCTCTGGTTCTTGATCATGAGAATGCCAGGAATGGCCACCTAAATACAAATAATGTTATTACAAACAGTAACAACAATAAATGCAAGCATTAAGGGTAGGTTGTAACTCATTCCTTATTCACGTTAAGAGTTTATACAAATTGCACTAGCCATCACAATATTTAGCACAGCACATTTAGGTACCTGTCAGCTAAAATGTGGTATCCACATTAATATTCATACACCCAATTCCACAGGTAAAACTGTTTTAAGTTTCAGGGCTGCTTTTAATTCTTACTGTCTTGTAAAATGTTCAGTTATATAATTCTTTTACCTTATAGTCTTTAACTAAAAATCATTTTATAGAACATGTGCGCTTTTATCACAAAACTCCAGTCTTAATTCAATTTTATTCAGTAAAATAATTCCACAAAAGATAAAATGTTATTCTTTTATTTATGTTAAATAAAAACATGAGAAAATCCTTTTTTAAAAAGGGTCAGAATATTTCTTATGTCTCCAAACTAAGTCCATGGATGCAAAGAAATGTTGAATTCTTCATATGCTTTCTGTTGTAATAATCAAAAGACACAACACAGGCTTGTGTTGCCACTTCAAAAAGTCACACGCAGGATTTGGGAACGCAAGGAACAGAACGCAGGCATAAGTATTTTCTTAAACTACCTCCTGCCCTGGCAATGAACCTCAGTACCAAATATTTTTATGGATTCTTTTTTATGGTTCTGCTAAATTGTTAAGCCACACATACTACTGCACTTCAATGGTACAATTTCTCACAGTCCAGAATTATACTGATTGGCAGTACAGTTTAAGTGGCTGACGTAGACGAAATCTCATAAATTTTAAAATTACATACAGGAGAACTAACACTATCACAAATTTTGCCCATAGCAACATGGCCCTAAGGAACTGCCATTTCCAAAACATAATCGGCCACACATTACAATGCACCTGGCTAGGTTCTGAATTAACCTGTCATTTCTGATCTACCATAAAGACTATGCTTCACTCTCTGAAAACAAATGCTAGATTCATGCATGGTTTCTATTCCCACATACTCCATAAATCCATCACAACCCATCTGCCATCTGGCTTAATGGCAAATGATTCACCCGAACAGGTCATGTACGCTCACAGTCCTCCAATCTCAGTTCAGGCTGTGAAGAGTGTTTTCTATGACTGGAGTCACTAAGAAGAATTTCTCTGTTAGAGAAAGCAGCCGTGCTCACCTCTGGCACACCGCCAAGATGATTCTTTATTACAGAACTTATGAAACTACAGCTTCATGACTTGGAGGCTTTATTAAAGGGGGGGGGGGAAGAAAAACAAAGGATAATTTAAGACAACCCCATGTCCCAAAATTTCCTAGACTTTTTTTTTAGTGCAAGAAATGCTGCATCATTGAAGCACTTGAGAATTACCATGAAATCCTAGCAAAAAGACAACCAACTCAGAGTGGTATTAAACAGAGAAACAACCAGAGGCACACAGATTGTTGGTTTTTGTTTTTTTTTTTTTAAAGGATTTTTACACTATATTAAAAAACCACAAAATAAAAAAGGGTCCCATCAACATATATCTTAGAAGTCCCTCCAAGAGTCTCAGTATCCAGCAGCCACGGAGGCTGTGGTCTCTCTCCGCCTTCGCTCAGCCTGCAGCTCATTTAAGGATCACTGGAGATGACTCGTGCTCTAGTTCTTAAAATCAAACTTGTTCCGCCAAATCCAAGACCCTGAATTTATCCAAATTGTAGAAACATGCTTTTACCACCCGTCCACCAAAATACCTCCCATTCAGATCAACAACAGCTGAAAGGCAAACAAAAAGAGAGCCAGTTAATACAGGCATCCTAAGTACACAACAACTTTAATAATGAAGAGTAAGGTCACAAATTCAGCTTCTTAATAGTTAGTATTTAGCTGTCCAACTTACCTTTAATCGCTGACTCTACTCTCTCAAATTCTAAAAATATCCGCACTGCTTCATCATCTGGGGCCCCAGGGATCTGCACAGAAATCAGAAATAAAAGCATAATGAGCAAGGTCATCGTCTGAGATAGCTCTGCAAGTGAGTTTTCTCTTTTAAACGATTTGTGCCAGAGTGAATATTCTAATTATCATCACATAGTAGTCAAAAGAAATAAGTATAATCTGTTCACCATCAAAAACGTGCTGCACATCCACTGATGACAGGCACTGCATTAGGTGGGAGGACACAGAGCTGAGCGAGGCAACCTCTGACCTCGTGAAGGTCCCACGCCAGCGGGCACGTAAACAAATAATTACACAGCTGACTGCGCATCACACAGCAATGTGATAAAGAAAGGAGCAGAAACAGGGGCAGAACTTTAAGGCAGAAAGACTGGTACTCTAACTGCCTTTCACACCAGGTCTAAACTGAACCCAGCCTTGCCTAGTCTCTCAGCCCTGTACAATGAAGCCCCAACCATGCCAGCACGACTGCCGGCCCACCCCCCGCTCCCCCATTCCATCCTAGCAGCCCTGGTCCCGTCTTCCAGAAACTGTCACCCCAATCCCAATACCGTTCCCTGCCTGCTCAACCCTACCTATTCATTCCAAAGCGCAGCTCACGTCTGCTGTTATTCACAGAGCCTTCAATAACTGTTTTGTGCTGATCTAATCCTATTCTCGACTCCTGAACTTATAGTCAATACTACCAGGTCTAGCACACTGAATATCCTCTAGTTATTTCACGGGTTTCTTTTGTGTTTCTTCAACGGAATACATCACTGAGAGCAAAGAACACGTTTCTGGTCTCCCCAATGCTCTCAGCACAGGAGAGACACTAGATAAACCTGCCAAAGGACTGAACCCAAAGGCACGCCTAAGTGACTAAACCATTGACCACACTGTAATCAAGGTCCTCTACCACCACACTGACCTTCATTTATAAAATAAAACATTTACGTTTCTTCACCAAATAAAACTTTAAGTCACTTTTATGTTTAAAACTATTATAATTGAACAAGAGAAGTATAACTAACCAATATGCCACCTTCTGCAGTAAGACAGTGTATTACTTATAGCACACCCTGAGTCCTAGCTGTAGAAAATGTTCTGTAATATGCAAATTACAACTTGGGTTATAAACACCAAAGAAAACTCTTACTTCAAATATCACACATTTTCCAACTTTGCCATATTTTTCACATTCTTCCTTGGTTTCAACTTCCAAGTCTTCATCCACCTCTCCTGCACCAACCATGTTCTGCAAACAAACACACACACAAAATAGTTCAAGTATCAAGTATAATTTACAGAGGGATATGAGATTTTCTTTCATAATAGCAAATGTTCTCAATCTCAAATGATACCATGGGAAATTTCATCCCTAGATATCCAAAAATTGGTATTTCCTAAAACACCAAAACATATATTAAGCTTCGTAAAGAGTTAGAAAAGCATGCAAGCACCAAAACATATAAACTAAGCTGAAGTTCTAGCAGTTTGAAATATTTAAAAGTAACTACTCACTGCATTTAGCTAAGAAACTTATACATTTAGTGAAAAGGGAATCTAAAATCAGCTTTATGTAGGATCTGCCCAAGGCATTATTTGCAAGAGCATCACTCTCAGTTTTACTTCTATGGTATCTGTAGGGAAAGCATGCAGGGGTAGGGCATGTTGCGGTGACACATAAAAATCAAGGCAAGCAGACAGGTCGTTTCCTTTTGCTTCTTACCCTCAATAGGACCACTTTAGTAGGACACTTAAGTATTTCAGTTAATGGATTTGAATCCGACTTCTTAGTTGCATCTGTATATAGAGAGAGATCTGCCATCACGTATGTTAAACAACACATCCTACTTAAAATAACTGATTTAATTTCAATAGCAATCTCCACCATTTACATCCTAGAGTCATCTATAAACATCTACACAATCAGTCTCTGAGCAAAAATGTAGCCTTATCTGCCATGAAACATCTGACAGCTTTGGTGTATGATTTCACAATAATATCGGCAAGTCTTCAGCTTCTGCCATTACCTGCAATTTTTGCTCATTTCACTTCATAAAGACTCTTACAGGTGAGTCTTAACTTGGAACTACAGTCCAAGGTCACTAGCCCAGAGTAAACAGGCAGTTCATTTATTACCCTGCCACTGGCTAACTTCTTGGGGATGACCGCTGGATCTTGGTACTCACCGGTCAGGCTAACTGGCTGCTTGCTAAGCTGTGCACCAATAGGGCTGCCAGAAAAGGTTTCCTCTTTCTTTAGGAAAGGGAGCTCAGCTAAGCTGACTCAAAATCAACACCATATTCATGCTTAAAATGCTAATATAGGTTTCTCAGTCCTATATACCCTCAGTACAGAACAGACTGTAAAATTTAAATAGAAATAAAACACCAACTAGGTATCAATACACTGCAAAATAACATTAGATCTCAAAGACAGAGCAATCTGTAAGAAAATCAGAAACTACATCTATAACAAAAGGGCAGAGAGGAGGGGAAAAAGCAGGGAAGACCCCCTAGGATGGAGATACAGCAGATATAACCACTGATACGCTGTAGACGGCTCTGTCCTTCATGCTATAAAAACATAACCATTGTTTTAGCAGGCTAACAAGGTTCTCTGCATGGCCAAAGTAGGGATGCAATCATTTTCCTGAGGACAGTTCATTCTCTGCCCAAGTCTCATAATCTTTTTCCTCCCACAGGCCTTCATCTTTGTACCTCTGTTCTGACAAAACAGAGATGAGCCCTGGGATTCCTGGCATCACAAAACAGAAGTGGCAGAGCACTGTGACCAGGAATGACCATGTTCTAGCACATAGGGGCCCAGCAATACCCTCCCCACCCCCACCCCCACCCAGCCACACAAACCCTCCCTCCCTCCCCCCTCCCCCCAGCCGTCCCAACGACGCACCGCACTTCCCTGGGGAGTCACCTTTCTCCGTCGCGTCACCTACAATGATCTTGCCACCACGCTTGCTGGTCTTCTCCACTGACAGGGCGGTGCTCAGGCCCTGCTCGTGCTTCCCCAGGCCCTGGCCCTCCCGGAAGCCGTACTTCTGCATGATCTTATGTGCCACCGTGCCCCTGGGCAGGAGGAAAGGACTCTGAGCCTTGACAGCGTCATGAGATGGGCTGTAGTTTACACCACAACAGTCTCCCACAAGGGCTCCGGACGTCACACATAACTAACGGTGGGCCATTAGGCGGAAGAAGTATGGAAAGCTAACGAATAAAACCCACAAGCTGTTACCTTTGAGGGGAAATGCTAGTTTCCTCAGTACCCCGTTAGAAAACCCTATACCTCCAGTGTGCTGCAGACCTGTATGGCTACAGAGCTTATGATCACAGTTCACTATAAAGTGGCCTGTCGACGACAAGCATGAAGTTTCACATAACGAAGATGATGCTATTATATTTTCTTCCTAAATCACAGAGTGGAGTTTCCAGTGACAGACCATATGAAAAGACCTTAGAAATCACATATTTAACAGATGGGACATGATGAAACCAGGGCCCAGGTAAGCAGACGAGCTTCAGGCTGACTAGAAGCAAAGCAGGACTCACATTTAGAAATTATCCCCATAGGTGTGGACAGCAGCACTGAAACCAGATCTGAACTGACGCTGAGCCCGCCGCCCTCCGTCCACCGCCTTTTCCGCACCAGCCCGGGCCTGCCCGGCGCGCTGGGGCACCCCAGCGACCACTGCTACTCGGGGCTTCCACCAGAACTGCGCCTACATCACTTCATGTAATGAGTTCCCTTGAAATTTTCTTTTGAACAGGTTGTTCTAGGGCTAAAAAAGACTGAAAACTGATGAACTACACTACTTGGCATCTTTCTCACACATGAGTTAAAGATTTAATTCCTATTTAAAAGGAAATTCAGCCAAGAAGCCAATTTTACCCTAAACAAAGCAAACTCCGTGTCCTCCCAACCTTCCAGCACACACTCTAAGGCAGCAACGTCGAGTCATGTCCTGCAGTAATGGGAATGTCCCGTATCTGCACCGGTCCAGTGCGGCTGCCGTTTCCATGTGGCTACTGAGCCCCTGAAGGAGACTAGTGTGACTGAGGGAGTAAACTTTAAGTTGTATTCGTTCTAAATTGACTTACTAGCCACCTGTGAGGAAGGAAGCAGTTACCACAGAGAACCACCCAGGTCTGGGAGCCACAGCGCAGGAACACCAGGAGAGTCAAAACTCAAAATCCTCCCTCTGTGCTCAAGCCCAGCCACGTGCTCCCACTCTGACCAGCCGCCACCCCGAGGGCTGCGAGAACCGGAGCAGACGGCAGCGGGCCAGGCGGCGCAGTGTGCGCGCTGCACTGGACCATCTCGGGAAGCGCCCTCCCAACGCTGCAGAGCAAAGGCCTCGTGAGACGCCGCTTCACTCAACAGCCCCTTCACGGTATCCAAGCAAACACCTTGAAACACTAAGCAAAACGTATACCGAATCCACCAGGGTTTTTAAAAAAATCCACAAGCCCCACCTGAACGTCAACCTTAAACTTGACTTTTATGCACTGGCAAACAAATCTCTAATTACAGTTAAACAACCAAGAGTGTTTAGACTAAAGGTATAGAGCCATGACCTTAAAGCAAATAACCCGAGGTCCCGCCCCCAGCTGCGCTTGGGTCCCTCTATCACTGCGGCCCCTTCACACGGGTCAGGACGGGCAGCAGATGGCGTCTGCCAGCAGGGTCGTCCAGGTCGTCAACCCACACACTCCACTAATAAGATTTCCTAACAGAAGAGACAACCCTAAACCCAATGTAGCAGAAGCTTTGCGATCAGCAGGGTTACCATCTCACTCTTCTGCAATTTCCCAGCATTCTAAGGGAAGTAAATCACCAGATAATGATAATGTATCAGGGTCCACCAGGCACTGCAGAAATAATAAAAACACTGCCTCAGAAATACAGAAGGAAACTTGTGTGTCTCAAGAAGAAACTGAATCTATCCAATGTGGAGTCCAGAGTAATCACTGTGGCTGCTGTTTGTCATCAGACAAAAGAATTACCTTTACAATAAATGACTTCTAAAATGAAAAATGAGAAATTGTATATTAAGCAACTGTAATAAATATTCCGTAAAAGAAATGAGATATAGAAAATTTAGGTGGACACTTGTATCTCCTAATTTATGTATCTTGGTCAGCTTCTCCACAAGCTTACCTAATTAATTGTTTATATACTTTATACTTATTAAAGTATACCTTTAAAAATGAAAAAGCAAATGACCCATTTTATCAGGAAAAAAAGATATCACTCACCCTTTGTAGATAGCCTAAGTCAACTCTAATTCGTGTGAGCCATTTTCAAATGTTATGGAAATAAATGTAAATAATTATCAGATTCTGTTCCCATCTGGAGGAATACCACTCAATGTCAAAATCAGCCAAAACTTACATTAGAAGACTTTCTGTTTGTGCAAACAGTATGTTCATATGGCAACACACTCCCTGTGACTTGCAGTGGGCGTCGTGTGACTGCTCACACCAAGTGTCTCCCTATAAACCTGAACGTCCTCATGTTCAAGCAAGCTGCATCTACAGAAAGGGTTATCGACACTTCACGCTGTTTCTCAAGCTCTCAGACAGGAGCACGTAAATCATTACCCCATGTTAGCGAGGAAGGAGTTGCTAGGCCCAGTTGGAGATCTCGGTCTGTCCTGTTCCTCGTATGATGGGGGAGGAATAGCAGCTTTGGAAGACTGTGATCGAGGTCTTGAGTCCTCTTCATAGGGGAAGTCTCGAGGTACTGTTGGAGGAAATAAAGTACTACAGAAAACATTTTGAAACTACACTTGTGTCAATTACTTATCTTGAACTAATTTAACCTATATTTTTGGCTTACTGCAAGGAGAAAAAAAATAAATAAATTTTATAGCCTTTGCTTGACTTTTTTTTTTTTAAATCACAGAGGCAGAACTACTTTCCCGATTCTAACTTTGCTATTTGTATCTCCTCAAATGTCCTTTTTACATCTTAATAAAATGATATTTACCCTTTATAAATCCTCTTACATGATAATTCTTGCTGGAACCCTTAAGATTTTCTGTATGTTCCCAAGAGATATAATCTCTCTTTTGATTCCCACAACATCTTGGGCACGTGTCATAAGACTCTGACGTCACCATCTCATTAACCTCACGAACCATAAAGGTCTTTGAGGTGAAGGGCCACACACGAGAGCAGTGGCTTCAACTGTCACTACACAGGAGAATCAACAAGCAGCTTTAAAACTACCCAGGTGCCTGGGCCCCACTCCCAGAGACTGGCTTCAATGAGGATCTACTGTTTGCCAGTTCTTTTCACACAATAGGTATTTAACAATATTTCAAACATTATCTTCTTTAAAAAGATAACATCAACAGTGCAGCAGGTACTGAAAAGTACTATAAGTGATTAAACGTTCTTGGGATAGTTTAGGTGTGGCCCAGCCAGAGCATGGGATCCAAACAGAAACTAAGGGGAGAAAAAATGTAACCAAGGAAGACACTGCCACCTTGGGGAAGGCCAGGAATATAACAGCCTCTAAACCTCTGAGGAAAAAAATTACAAATGATCTACTTGTGTTTTAACTTAACTCCAAACAAATACAGAATGTTGAAGAAGCAAAACAAACTGCATGAAAAAGAGATGGGTCCATGGTGTAGAAAGCCAAGCCTCAGATCCTGGCACAGGAAGGTCCCAGCAGGAGGGCAGAGAGGCAGCAGCCTGCTCAGGGCAGTGCAGCCGGAAGACAGATTTCCAGGCCACTTCCCTCTAAACTCAGGAGACCTGGGGAGCCAGCTAAGATTCCCACAACTGGGTTAAAGCCGGGTAACAGCTCTACTTACACTCTTTATCTTTCTCCACCAGAGAAGTAGGTGGGGCGATGGCAGCTCCGCCCATACCTGCAAAAACAGGAAGCAGGGAAAAGGTTTCCGATGCCAGACTCCCAAGGACTGCCACACACACCATTTTCACATCACCCACCCCCTAAGAAAAACTAAAACAGGAAGAGACCTGCTACCTCATCCCTCCTGCTAACACATAAACAATTAAGCTGGGTCCTGCTAACACACAAACAATTACATATCTGAAGCTGGGTTTAAAAATGCAGAAAACTGGCAATACCCAGACAAAATTGTTTTTTTCATAAGAGGCATTCAAGAGCCCCAGATCATAGATAACAAGCCCCCACCACACAGCACGAACCTTTGCCAGGGCACAAGGCACTGAACTAACACCCATTTGGAAGTGTGGGTCCCTAACCCTAACCCTAACCCTGCCATGTGTTGTCACTATTCCTGCTAATGTTTCCTACACAGAGAACGGCAAACACAAACCAAAATGGTGAGAGAAATTGTTTCTATTTGCTATCAGACAACCAGAGGAGAACCGGAGTGGAGTCTGTAAAAAATTTTTCATTAGGCATGAACCCTAACATATGTATTATGGCTTAATCACCAATGAAATAATAAAAAAATAATAATAAAGCATAAATTTAAAAAATTGATTATGAAATCATGCTGCATGAGCATGTTTCTTTACAAAAGAAATTATTCTAAAGCCAGTGTCCATGCACTATGATTAACAAGACCAGACAACATGAAATACTTAAGGACAAATATGAACCTGAGTAAAAACCTTCTGATATTTCTTTTGAAATATCTCCTTGATCATTTTATTAATATTGTCACTAAGACCTAGAGCGATTTCTGAGTCTGAAAAATAGAATAATTCTAATTAGTATAAAAAATTCAGGGTGAATACTGGAAATCCACTACCCATCAGGTTAAAATAGGAATATCAATCTATAACTACAGTATAAATAATGGACATACTGCTTCTACTCTCTCATGTTACTTACAAGGTCAGTCAAATATAAAGTCTTTTCATTAGAGGCCACATAGTTTTCAGAAAAACTGCAGGTAAGGAAAAGTACCAGAATAGATGTTAAGCTATTCTGAAAAGTATCTAATAAATGCTAGAAAGTGGTTGTGAAGCTCAAAGGAGAGTGAAAACACCTGAAAACACAATATAAATTAAAAGGAATTTAAATTAAAGGATATGCAAATGTGGATTATTGGGATTCAGAGAGAAAACCACCCAAATCAACATCAAAGGACGTATTTATCAAATTGAAATGACAAGCCAGTAGTGGAAGCGACCGTGTTGGAAAGGTATTCATGCTCCTGCCTTACTTCTTTTCCTCCTCTCTCGCTCATAATCTTCATCTTCGTCAGAATCTGGATCTGGTCGTCTTGAAAACCCACTGCCTTCGTGTCTGTCCTTACGCCTCCTGTGAAAACAAAGAACACAAACGTTCACCACAGACGAACCAACTTAGAGATGTGGACCTGGGCGGCACCTTGACTTCCTCTTGGCCAGAAAATACTCAAATCCTCTTTCACAATAAACTATTAGCTGGTGGGTGGAAAACTGTTTAAAGACTCAAGTAGCAAAAGTACGGCAAGTGACAAAAATTCGAAAGATTAACTGAACAAATTTAATAAGCGTATGAGTGTAACTGGCAAGAAGTTTTCTTGACATTTACCTCTTTTGATTTTCAAGTAGATCAACACAGTAATAGTTCAATAATTTCAATTCTCTAGAATATTCTTTCACTCATGAAATGATTCAATATATGGGAAGCAGTATATTTTAAAACGTTGACTATTTAATATTTAAAATTAAATATTTTACAAAGAAATAAAAATAAATTCTGTTACTCATACTTTTCAGAAACATAAATAAAAGCTGTATATAAGCTTTTAAAAAAATTCTACCTGGCTCAAAAATAGTAAAGTTAAGAATAACATTTTAAGTATTTTCAATAGTTACGATTCTACAGATTGAGTATCCCTTATTCAAAATGCTTGGAACCAAAAGTGCTTTGGATTTGTTTGGATTTTGGAATACTTGAACTGCACTCACCAGTTCAGCATCTCTAATCTAAAAATCCGAAATATGAGATGCTCCAATGAGCATTTCCTTTGAGCATGTCAGCGTTCAGAAAATTTTGGGTTTTGGAGCACTTCAGATTTTAGATTTCAGATTTTCAAATTGGAGTGCTCAACCTACAGTAGAATCACAGCATATAAAACAAGTCCTCAACACCAGGTTTCTGTTATTTTTCTAACTCACCCAAAATATACACTCTGGGTTTTTAGAGTCCATAGATGAAGTGCACTGACATGCTGGGATGCAACAACTACAAATCTTAAAAACAATTTGATTCCTTTTTTTTGACTGTTCAAATCAGCCCTGACAACTAACTTCAGCATTATGGACAGCACAACAGTTCATTAATATTCCAGTGAACATTCAACTGCATAAAATCCCCAAACCCAAAGGAAGCCTTACTTTTCCCTTTCTTCTATTTCCTTTTGTCTTTCCAGCTCCCGCTGTCTCTGTCGTTCCTCTCTTTGGCGCTTCACTACTTTCTCATAATCGTTAGGAAACATAGGATCATATTCGTCAGCTAAAGGAATCAGAACTTCCCCTGCAGAAAACCCACTGGGAACAGGATCCTGAGGAAGGTAAAAACACCAGAGTGAAACTCGTTTTCACATCTTACAAGTTAGCTCACAGAATTAAGGTCAAAGGTATGGGAGATAAGAGGGGCCTTGAAGACTACCTACCCAACGCACCCCACTGTCTTACAGCCATCACCAACAGAAACTCAACACACTAGTACTCTGAAGCAAAAAAACTTGTTTACAGAAAAACACTGAATATTTATGTATCTCTACAAAAATTTAAAAAGCAAAATAACCAATGAACAAAATCTTTCCTGCATTCATTATTTAATAGAAGAACTTCAGATTCTGATTACATGCAGAGAACAATATATTATGGTTTTAGAAAGCATGTTCTTATTCTTTTAAAAATCCTCTGGACCATATATCCCTTCCTAGGTAGGCCGCACTTCAGGGACTGAGTTTGACACAGGTGGATGTAATTCCCGCCCAGCATCATAATCTTTTTAAGGTCCACGGAGATCAAGCTCAGACGGTGACATCTGTGTTTTCTCTTCTATACATTCAGAAACTTGGACTATTCTTTGAGAGAAAAGAGGTAATGTAACAAAGAAACGAGAAAAACACGAGACACAGAAGATAGCCTACTAGGAAACACATGACTAGAAACAGGGTTTTACCCTAGGTTGGCAGCCTCAATCTACATGTGGTACTATAAGCCCCGAGCCAGCTTTCCTAACCTGCCACACTTTGTCCTCTTAGCTTTCTTATTACCATCATTCTCCCTTGTTACCCGTTAATAAGAAGATACCTTCACAGATACCTTGAACAAGCACAGGTTAGGATTACAGCCCTTGAGTGCCCAGTCTGTGCCTCCTTCATGAGGTACACTGCCCAATAGTAGCAAAGGTGAGAATGTAGTTTGTAAATATATTTTGTATTCGAACACAAAACTGATATGATCAAGACAGTTTTATGTTCCACATCAACAGATTAAAATCTAACAGTTCCTGTATTCCTGTTAGGTTTGACACTTTGCGTTGTGAGACAAATACTCCATCATTTCCTTATGACTAAAAAATCAGAAAACCCTATGATCCAATGAATAAAAGCAACTAGAAAAATAACTATAATCACCTCCCAGGCTGTACCACTGGAAAATTTATTTAATGTGGGGCTCCTGAAGGCTAGTTATTAACTTGTATTCACATAAGAGGCATTTTAAAAACACAGAAGCACATGAATGAGATTTCTTTCCCATTATTATTTAGAGATAAAGCAGCCACAACATTTTTACGATGCTATTATCACAGTGTGTCTAAGAGAACAAATTGTCAGTATGAATGCTAATTTTTTGTCATTTCAAACTTTGAAAGGAACAACTTTTACTCCTTAAACCCTGCTAAGCTTAACAATGAAACATTCCTTTTCTAAATGCTATAAAAATTAAAGGAGTTTGTTCAATTTTAAAAAATTAAAATGGTAATACCACCAATGCTAGGAGGGGAGCATGGGATAACACACAGGCACACATTTTAGGTGACACTGTGTGCTGCTGGAAAAAAGCTGGAGCTGAAACAGACGGGCCACACAAAGGCCTGATCTCTTAAGGCCACCTCGGAAAACCCACCCTAAGAAAATAACTCTAAGTGCACAGAAAGCCTTCTGCAACGGTGTTCACTGGAGTACCATTAATAAGGACAACATAAAAGCATGTCCAGATGGGTCTACAGTTAGGGAATACTTGTGTAAATTATGCTGCATTCACTTGATGTGAATATTTTACAATTAGAAATTGGTCATGAAAACTATGTAGCAAGGAGGAAAAATGCTTATTGATTAAATGGGGGGGAGAACAATATCATAGGTACTAAGATCAACACACAATTACAGAAGAAATGATGAACTAGTTTTTGGTTAGATGTAGAAAGAAAAAAATTAGGGGCCGGGCATGGTGGCTCACGCCTGTAATCCTAGCACTCTGGGAGGCCAAGGCGGGAGGATCACTCAAGGTCAGTAGTTCGAGACCAGCCTGAGCAAGAGCGAGACCCAATCTCTACTAAAAATAGAAAGAAATTAGCTGAACAACTAAAAATAATAGGAAAAATGAGTTGGGTGTGGTGGCACATGCCTGTAGCCCCAGCTACTTGGGAGGCTGAGGCAGAAGGATCGCTTGAGCCCAGGAGTTTGAGGCTGCTGTGAGCCAGGCTGACACATGGCACTCTAGCCTGGGCAACAGAGTGAGACTATGTCTCAAAAGACGAGAAAAAAATTAGGTAGCACATTTATGGGGGGAAATGTCAACTGAGTAAGAATCAGCATAAAATACCCCACGGTGAGGTGTCTTCCCTCTTGAAGGACTATTATTCCCCAGGAGCAGCACCAGCTCCTCTGGCCGGACCGCTCCCCAGAGCTAAGCTGCAGCCTGCCTCAGACATCAGGGAGCAGCCAGGGACACGAAATGCAGTGGGGGAGAGGGTCATGGAGCTGGGACTATGTCTCAGCCTGACTTGGCCCTTTCTAATAGCTGGGGGAGCGGGCAGGAGTACCTTGCTAAGAAACGGTCAAGAATAACAGCATCATCTATTATTACTCTTTTGATCATTTTTCATCAAGCAGTTGTGTACAATGCATGGTGTTGTTTAAACTACCATAGTCTTATTACCTGAATGCCATTACGTGGAAAGATAACTGTATACTGAAATAGTGGGTGTCATTTTAACTATAGTTTATATATTAATAATTCATCTGTACTTCCTTTTGTCTAAGATTAACTATGATTTTGAATTATCCTTCTCCAGATCTTCTTCATCCTCATAAATCTAGTTTCTGTTATAGGGAGCTGACCCTATCTGGTTTTTAAGCACATGTAAAATCACTGGGATAATTAAGGTTAGGGTGGTAGAAGGGTTTTAGTGAGTTTTTTTTTTAACTCCTTGTTCTACTTTAATCCACAATAAAATAATAAGTATTAACATTGTTTATGACAACAAAAATTAGAAACTCATATATTCAGCATTAAAGGAATTAAATTATAGTACATCCATAAAGGAAATACAGTGAAGCCATTACAATGATCATACAGTCCTGGATTTTTTGACCCAGACAGTCAATATATTAAGTGAGAGAAGCAAGTTAGAGAACAGAAGGTAGAGGGGGCAGAGTGGGAAGGTTTTACAGAATATAAAGTTTTAATTTCTGGAGGATAGGACTGAAGGTCATTTGTTTTTCCTTTTGTGTATCTCTAGTTTCTGATTTTTCTATTAATATAACCCACTTTTATTTTCTGTTTTAAAATTGGTAAAACACTGGGAGGCCGAGGCAGGCGGATTGCTTGAGGTCAGGAGTTTGAAACCAGCCTGAGCAAGAGCAAGACCCTGTCTCTACTATAAATAGAAAGAAATTAATTGGCCAACTAATAATATATATAAAAAAATTAGCCAGGCATGGTGGCACATGCCTGTAGTCCCAGCTACTCGGGAGCTGAGGCAGGAGGATCGCTTGAGCCCAGGAGTTTGAGGTTGCTGTGAGCTAGGCTGACGCCACGGCATTCACTCTAGCCTGGGCAACAAAGCGAGACTCTGTCTCTCTCGATCAATCAATCAATCAAATTGGTAAAACAAAAGTAAAAATTAAGTTGGAAACCTAGATTTCAAAGGCCCACTGGATCATCTGTTCAGAGTGACACATACAGAAAGCAGTGTCAAAGGTAGGGGGAGGGCTCACCTTCAGCCCAGCGGCGACATGCGGTGGTGTGTCCACAATCTGCCGGTCGTCTGAGGAGCCGCCTCGCTTTAGGTCAATGACTGGGGCAAGAACTGTACTTTGCTTTGTCCTTTGGCTCTAAAAATCATCAAAAATAAATAAATAAATAAAACGTATTGAAGCTTCAAATTATGTCATGGCCCGACTGCAAGACGGGGAATGAACACATAAAGACATAAACATAAAACACAGACACGAAAGAATCGGCTGTAGTCCCAGAAATCAGAGCACACAGACACATGGACGGTTCAAGACTGCAGCGCTTAAAGCACCAGTCGTTTTATTTTTATACTGTTTAATTGGGCAAGTGTCCCGCAGCTAGTCTCTCATGCCAGCTATTTTCCCAGTTACTTTCTGGTACGTGACTTCCCACGGGCCAACAGCACCTGTTCCTCCAGACATAGTACAAGAGATGCCCTTCAACGTTTGATACCGTTTGCGGATAACAAGACGCCTGGCTTGGTTGCAGAGCACAAGAGAAGATGTTTGCATTCTTTCTTCTACCGTCTGGTACCGCGTGTGGATAACAGACAAACTTGGCTCACGTGCAAAACCACAGGTCCTTGGCCATTTGCCTGGAGGAACAGTTCTCTCTGCTGGTCAACAAGTCACGTCCTGCTAATTGTGGGAACAAGCAATGTGCTCCCGTTCTGCTGACTTTGGGTCTCGGCCAATCTGACCCAGGGACGTCTCCTTCAAAATTAAAATTCTTTGCAACAAAGATTTTTTTTTTTTTCTGTCTCTGCAACAAACCTCTGGCGGTCCTGGAACCAATCCTGTGCACATACCAAGGAGAGACTGTATAATCTTAAAATAGACATACAAATGGAGCCACAGCTCCATTTTTCAGCCACAGGTAAAATTTTCTCTACCAAATATCTTTACAGGTTTGGTTGAGCCAATCTAGTACTCCAAGTACTTAATTAAGCAGCCTAAGTGAATCAATGCAATGTATCTTCATTTCCCTTCAAGAAAAAAACAATTCTAACTGTATATAGCAGTTAAGTTATATATACAGAAGGAGGTACTAAAGTGGGTCTCTAAGAGCCTAGATTTCATATAAAAACATAATTTTTTGCTCATTAGCAACTAATTCTACTTTTCATGTGAGTAAAACAATGGTATAAAAAAATCAATGTGATTCATAAATTAATTACATAACTTTTTAATGCATTTTTTTTTTAAGAATTTTCTCAATTGTATTTTACATAAGTTAGTTTTAAACCTGTAGTTTATAAGTATGCATTGGCTAGACACAGAAAGTGACAGAGGAGTACACTGACCAGAGGAAACAAATTAGGAATTTTAAAAATTTGCTGTAAGTTGGCCAGGCGCAGTGGCTCATGCCTGTAATCCTAGTACTCTGGGAGGCTGAGGTGGGAGGATAGCTCAAGGTCAGGAGTTCAAAACCAGTCTGAGCAAGAGCGAGACCCTGTCTCTACTAAAAATAGAAAGAAATTAATTGGCCAACTAAAAATATGTAGAAAAAATTAGCCAGGCATAGTGGCACATGCCTGTAGTCCCAGCTACTGGGGAGGCTGAGGCAGGAGGATCACCTGAGCCCAGGAGTTGGAGGTTGCTGTGAGCTAGGCTGACACCACGGCAAATTTGCTGTAAGTAATCCATAAAGCTGACAGTTTTTAAGTTAATAATAAATGATCCCAACCAGTTTTACTGTATATCTCTCTACATATCTTTTGCTGACTTCTGCTTTTCTATTTTGCTATCTTCTGTTGAATTAAGATTATCCATTAATGATGTCTACTCAAAGTCTAATTGAGTTTATAATAACTTAAATATTAGAATTGCTTGGTAAAGCTAGTCATTTCAGAAAAAAGGGTTCAGGAAGAATCAAATGTAAGAAATGATACTGGCATTAGAATATAATGCCTTAATTATACACTTTACATGCAAAGCTAAAGTTACATAAAACCTACATATATTTTAAAAATTAATTTTAAAAAAATTAAAGAGAAAAACAAGATTTGTTTACCTTCCTTTTATTTGGAATGAAAGCTTATTTTAAAAAGACAAAATTCTGTCTATTTAAAAAGAAATGCTAGCATCAAAAAAATTTAAATCTGGTAATGATGAATTTGAAAAAGAAAACCTAATAAAACTGACAAAAAGAACACAAATCTTAAGACAGTGTTGCTTTATCTGTGGGTAACCTAATCCTAAAAACCCCCTACTAAACAATCAAATGTAAGTACCTCCATGGAAGTATCTATTGATGATGGGGTAAAGGAAAAAGAAAAACAATTAAAACGTAAAAAAAAAAATGTTTATTAAAGAAAATGTCAAACATAAAATTAAAGAGAAAAGACTAATGAACTATTCAGTCTCTACTACCCAGTTTCAACAATTTTCAACTCATGGTCAACTCTGTTCAACCCTACACTCTCCTGCCAGGGACTGGATTATTTTGAAGTAAATTCCAGAAATTAAATCATTTTATCAGTAAATGTTTCACCATGTATATACAAAGCAGTTTTTCTCAGCCTTTTTTCATTACTGCCTCCCTGCATCAGAGCCTTTTAATACATTTTTCCCCACCCATGAAGTTTTCACACCACAGACACATCATGTATCTGTTTAGGTATGACACTTCTATTAATATCTGTGCTTTACACATAAAGTGAGCAAGATCTTTTCACTCCTGAAGGACCAACATTCACCCCGTTTGGGGGGATGTAGCCTCTGTTAAGAACGCGTGCTCCAAACCTGCCGTCAAGAGCACTGTCTCCTCGTCGCTATCCCGTGAAATGTGCCCGTTGCTAGCAGCAGTGAAGTGACCTAACACTCCTCGTTCCTCTCTCCATAAATGTGTAACACTCTCCACCCAAGAAAAAGGCAGGGGAGCAATCTACAACCAAACTGCCTGCGCCCCAACAAGGAGCCCACCCTGCAGAGTCCTGCCGGCCCCCGGCTGTCCTCACCTTGGCTTGCGTGAGAGCCGCCTTCTTCACCTGGAGCTGAGACTGCAGGAGTTTGAAGTTTTTAGACCAGCCTTCTGTTTTCGAGTCACTGGTCTCCACTCCCAGGTCATCGTACAGGGACATCTTTTTTTCAGTTTAATGCTGAAAGGAAAGGGAGGTGTAGATTAAAGAATGCAAAATATAGTATAGTAATGATTTCGAAATTGTTCACGTAAAAGTGAAATTTTATTGGCAAAAGGCCTAGGGTCCTTCAGCAACAGAGGCCAAGACCTCTGCTATCACCAACGCAGGGGTCTAACACATGAAGCTATACCCATGTGCTATTTTTAAAATAAACCTCTACAATCAATTTTTCCGCCTATAAGGTCATGTGGTCAAATAATTCACGAGTGAAAGCCTTTGGTTCTCCAGCATATAATGAAATAAGACGGAAGTTCTGGATTGAGGGCATTATTAACTACATATATCCAATTTTAAAAAAATTTTATTCATCTCAGTGGCAAAAAGTAGCAGATTCACAAAAAAACACCAATTATCAGGTTGATTTAACACAATTAGCTATCCTTTTATAAAGAAAAAATTTAAACATGCTCCTAGAAAAAAGGGACAGAAATGATCTCACAGATGCTGTAATTTTTGTAAATCATGATTATTTGTTAAGCAGGGAGTAGACAGGTTATACCTTAAATGCTTTGACTTTCTCATATCCCATAAAGTGGACATTTATAATGGGTGATTACAAAGAAGCAATGGACAACTGACATGCGAGCAACACAATGTATTCCTTGCAGAACAGAGGAATACATGATAATGATAGCAAGAGTTAATCCTGCTAAGCCTTGCCCTTGCCGCCCAGGCTTGATGTTAAATGCAGTAACTGCAGTACACACCGTTAAAGCCCAGCACTTCACAGATGAGGACACTGGGGCTTAAGGGGTTAACAGGCCCAAGGTCATAGTGGGAGGCCCCTTCCAACCCAGGTAGGTAGTCTAACTCCAGGGCCCTCGCTAGTAAATTCCAACTGCCACCTTAAAAAAAAAACCCCTCAACATTCTGAAACTCACTAACAAGGTCCAATTGTTAAAATACGAAATCAATCTCTTGGGGACAGAAAGAGAGAAAAAAAAAATTTAAACTGAAATCAACAAATTGCAGATAAATGCTTAGCAACAGAGTTTCCAATTTATAGACACATTCTTAAAAGTCTCGTCAGTTCCCAGAGGCCCAGGAAGCATTTTCCCATAGAAACTGAGTTATACACAGCCTGCTTTTGCTTGTGTTCTGTAACTCAGAGGAAGAGAAGGGGAAAGAGAAGGGCAGGAAAATATTTAACACTCCCCCTCCCCTCAGCTCTGACTCACGGCAAACATTTCTCTTTGGAGTACCTTAACTTCTCAGCCCCCCACTACCTGCCAGCCCAACACCTTAGCTGGCCTTGGAGGCACACTGTGTGGGGCCGAGGACAGGGAGTGGATGCCAACTTTTATTCCCCAGGACGAGTGGCTCTGGTCTTAAGTACAATTAACCCCCTGCCTGAAGTCAGCGCCCCACAAAACTGTTGCCCCTTTTCAGTTTCTTCCATGCCTTCAGACACAAACCCTCAGATTATTTAAAACCTCTCCATTTTGATTGTTAATGAAAGGTCCCCCAAGGCAATGGAGAAGCAGGGCTTATAAAAGCACAGGTCTGGGTACTGGTGGCTGAGGGCTCCAATGACTCCATGAACATGAATGCAGGGATGCCTCTGATTCTCCTCCCCATCAAGGCTTCTCTAACAACTCGCCAGCTCAGGTGGCAGCAGCCCGTCCCACAGGGCAGGCCCACTGCCCTCAGGGCCACAGTTTAAGTGGTACAGGAATCTGGTGATGCCTTGTGACATCAGATTAAACACTGAGGCCAAATCAAGAAAAAGTAACAAACTCCATTTTTTAGGTGGCTGAAATACAACCACGACTTCAAAGTTTTAGGAATCTACTGCAGAACCTAGTTTAATCCACTCTACTGTAACTCCGTGAAAACCTCAATCCAGTTTGTCCTGCTCTATCCCCAGACTAAAATCACTGTCTGCCCACAGGCAAACAGGAAACGAGGCCAAACATGGAGTTTATACTCTACTTACAAAGCCCTCCCAATCCACCTTTTAAAAAATTTCTGGCTAACAATTACTTTGCCCAGAAGGAAGATCACTGCACCAAGCAGCTTCTGAGGCTTTGGCTCACTTCTCCTCTAGCTCACCTGGAATCTAAAGCTCATTGTTCATATCCAGATACGTATCCTTAAGCTTTAAAATGGAAAAATCCAAGCAGAGCAACAGGGACCAATCTAAGCAGAGCTGTTAGGACCGTGGTTCCCAAAAAGCTACTTTGGAAATGACCGTGCAGCTTTCATCTGACTTGATCTTTTGAGCTCTCCTCCTTCAACTGGTCACCAAACCAAAGTCTAGTAAACAACAGGTTCCTCTGTTCTTCATTCTTACAAGGGCAGGGGAAGACTAATACATTCTGAGGAACAAATACAAACAAGGACACTTTCTGGGAAATCACAGAGACAAATCAAATTTGTTTGAGACCCAAACTGAACTCCACTTTAGGTATTTACTTTTCTCAGTACAGGTTGAATATCCCTAATCTGAAAATCCAAAATCCAAAACTTTTTGAACATCTCGACATGACACTAACAAACAGAAAATTCACACTTGACCTTGTGTGAAAGGTTGCAGTCAAGATTTTTGTCATGCACAAAATTAAAAATATTGTATAAAATTATCTTCAGGCTATGTGTAAAAGGTACATATGAAACATAAATGAATTCCATGTCTAGACTTGGGTCTCATCCCCAAGATATGTGTATGCAAATATTCCAAAATACTAAAAAAAAAAAAAACAAAAAAAAAAAACCAAGTCCGAAACACTTCTGGTCCCAAACATTTCAGATAAGAAATAGGCAACCTATATCACTTCATAAGAAATTTGAGGCTGGGTGCGGTGGCTCACACCTTTAATCCTAGCACTCTGGGAGTCCAAGGCGGGAGGATCGCTCAAGGTCAGGAGTTCGAGACCAGCCCGAGCAAGAACGAGACCCTATCTCTACTAAAAATAGAAAGAAATTAATTGGCCAACTAAAAATATATATATAGAGAGAAAAATAATTAGCCAGGTGTGGTGATACATGCCTATAGTCCCAGCTACGTGGGAGGCTGAGGCAGGAGGATTGTTTGAGCCCGGGAATTTGAGGTTGCTGTGAAGTAGGCTGACGCCACGGCACTCTAGCCCAGGCAACAGAGTGACACTCAGTCTCAAAAAAAAAAGAAATTTGAGAACTTTAAAGATGTTTACAAATGTGCTAATGCCAATGGAAACAGGTTAACCAAATGCCCACTAAACTAGGAGGGGAAAGATTAACTTATTCATTTTTGCATCTCCAATTTCTGGCATGGAGTAAGCATTTAATAAGCACTTATTAAAATATTAATAGTGAAATAAGCCTATGTAGCCACAGGAATCAGCAGTGAAACTAAGCAAGGTCCACAGGTTCCACCAGGGAGGTAAAGAACAGGCTGAAGGTTCTAGAGATGGGTGACAGGTGCACAAGGTGAGTGCACTTAATGCCATGGAACGGCACACTTACAAATGTGTAAACATGGCAAGTTTTATGCATATTTCACCACAATTTTTAAAAAGCTTAAAACAGAATAGGCAAAGAGGTAGCACTGGAGTGTGGGAATGAGGTAACTAACACTAGAGTTTATCTCCCTACCCCGAAGAGTCAACTCTGATAGAAACATTGTTCTATATTTTGAAGTTAATTATCAAGCAGTATAGATCTCAGCTGCCAACACAGCTCCTCCATCTAAGAATATTTAACAAAAATTTCAACACTGAATTAATGAGGTTTTATGAGACCAGACATCTCCTATGATTCCATTTCCACTGAAGATGGTTTGTTGACAATTCCATGATTTGCCTCGTTCTGCAAGCTTCAGAAACCATTATGCAGCAGAATCTTACATTCCTTTAAAGTTCCCTAATTTTCTTTTCAAACCTTCAACACTTTAAATATTAGAAACTGATGTAACTTACCAGCATCTGCTAGTTTTCTATAACACAGAGCTTATAAAATCAAATCTGTGTCTCACAGTAATGTAGAAGAGCTTTATTTGCTTTTTTCGATTTTCACTGAACGTTTAAGTTCAAAGAAATGGATTAATCATAGTAAGACACACTATCCTTATCCATCCACGCACGTGTGGCCTGCTCTTATTTTATTTTTATAATGTTAAAAGCACCTGTGAATTCACTATCCAAAACAAAAGATTAGGCAAGAAACCACACTCAACCATATGGCTCCCCTAACCCACTCATATAATTTTACCTGAATCCTGTTCTCATTATTTCCTTACTTTTATCCTTTTATATAGTTTTATTTACCTAGTTGTAGTGCATTTACTCCTTAAAAAGTGGTTATTTTTTATTTTAGCTGTTTTAAGCATTTATGAATATACAATAGCTTATTCACTAATTCTTCTCACTGCAACCACTGAAATGTTAACAAGTAAATTAACACAAACTTAACCTAATTAATGTTGAGATATCACTTAGGTAATATAACAGTTATGTCATGAAGCTGGTGCCAGGTAATAAAAAGCAGCACTTTCTATAAAGTTTGGATATGCTAGAAAAAGCTGGGAACAAATTTAAATACAAACCACTGGTTTTTATAACATCTTTAAAATATTTACTTCTTTTTTGTGGCAACACCATCTTTTGATCAACCCATCTTTCATATATGCTTTATTCTTAAGAAGAAACATGGTTCTGCCAGAAGAATGGTGACTTTTCAACATTCCACCTAAGCCAGAAAGTATTTTTTAAACGTGCGACTGGCAGGAAAAGAACAAGGAACACGTCTGTCAGAGGCATCCCACCTACTTCTCTTTCAAGTGCATCTTAGAAGCCTTTAGTGACTACCACCTCCACAAAAAACCAACAACTTCCAATTTGTTTCCCCTAACATACTCAGATCATAGCAGTGTTTGGATGTTATGCTGCCTACTGGGTATCACATTTGTCTCTTACTATACCACAAGCCCCCTACAAATAGGGGCTGTTTTTGTCTTTATATCTTTAGCTTAGCATCCAGTGCTCCATTAGTATTTTTGAAATGTATTAGTGAATGGATGTAAATGTTAGTGCACCTATTTAAATCACATTATGAAACAGTAAGATCTGCAGATCTGCTTTTTAAGGACATTAACTTACAAAAAGTGGAATCTGAGGCCTAGATGGGAGGATCACTTAAGGTCAGGAGTTCGAAACCAGCCTGAGCAAGAGTGAAACCCCCCCCACTAAAAATAGAAACAAATTAATTGGCCAACTAAAAATATATACAAAAAATGAATCGGGCATGGTGGCGCATGCCTGTAGTCCCAGCTACTTGGGAGGCTGAGGCAGAAGGATCACTTTGAACCCAGGAGTTGGGAGGCTGCTGTGAGCTAGGTTGACGCCATGGCACTCTAGCCTGAGCAATAGAGCGAGACTCTATCTCAAAAAAAAAAAAAAAAAAAAGTGGAATCTGATTTAAGTATGGTGAAATTTAAAATTGTATATCATAATTAATGGGAGAAAAACTGCTACCATCATACAATCAATAATGATTCAAGGTCTGAGTTCCAAGCACCTAAAGAAGCAGAGTTGGTAGGAAAAAACCTTTGTAATCACTAAGCAGATATTTATGCATCACAAAACAAGGCCTGCCTCCGTGAAGCCTAAAGAATATGGCAGGTATACAGAAAGGGACAGGAAATAGGAGTGGTGGCACACTTTGATGTCTGCAAAAAATATGGCTATGCAAGGAACATACCTCATGTATGTGACCTACAATGACTTTGTAAGAAATTTTTAAAAATTTCCCCCTATATACATTCACCTCTGACACCCTTGTCACAATTCAGTATTTCCATTCATTGTCATACTCTGCTATTACCAAAACACCACAGGCCAGAGTGCACTGCAAACAAAGTCCACTAGAGTCGCCAGTAATTTGGGTGACAGAACATCCTTCACTACCTACTACTATAAAGCCAGAAGGATCACGGCGCCTGGGATCATCTGTTCTCTCGCCGGGTGGGGAGTGTTTGAAAAAAATCCACGTGCAGAGAGGAGAACAGAAAAGTAATTTAAAACAAATCAAGCAGAAAGAAATCCACTTATAAAATTATGCTTGGGAGCGTACAACATAATTCTCTCAAAATTCTCCACAAAGGCCATTTTGGGTTCTGCAGAACTCTACAATCCCACCACCTACTCGCTCTGCGTTCTGAACTGCACCTTGCTTAATAAACTCTAAAAAATAAAAGGCTCCCGGTTTTACTAATCCGTTACCCATATTCCCTGAAAAGTCGTCAGTATGCTCGACGTGTCCTTTGGCCTTTTACCCAACCAAGAACGTGGGAAAAGGGGGTTGCATCACACTTTTAAGAACCGCACCTGTTGCAGGGAGACAGACGGCGCTCATCCTGCCCATCTGAGCACCGGCAGAACCTCGCCTCTACCTGGGACAGCCTGTGTATTCCGCCCATGCGCCTGGCCCTGGCAGCAGCAAGTACCTCCAAGCGCCGGCGCTCCTTGACCGGCTCCTCCGAGGACCTCCAGGATCCGGCCCGCGCGCTAGCTCTCCAAGCGCCGTACCTACCCCGCTCGGTAACCCTTTCCCTCTGCCTCGCCTGCACTCTCCAGGACGCACGGCCGGGCTTCACCTGCGCCCCTTCTCTGCACCTCCTTCCTTCCTCTGCAGGGGAGCCTTCCCCGACCGACCTCGCACGCCTAACGGAAGGAGCGCGCCGCCTCCAAAGGCTCAGGTAAAAGCACCGACCGAGGCCGCCTCCTCTTCCAAGGCCCTGCCCGGCCCCGCTCTCCTCCCCCTGGCCAACCCAGGCCGGGACTTTCACCGAACCGGCTCCCCGAGAGCAGGTGCAGCGAGCGCGCCTCACTCGACTCGCATGCTGTCTGCTCGTTTAACACGCCGTCCCGGCCAAGAGGCAAAAGTTCGACACTGCTCTCGGGGGGAACGGACGCGAGCGCCAAAACGCCGCTCCGAAGCGACGACAGGCGCCGAGGCGGCGCCAGACCCGGCCCCGACGACCGCCTTCCCCGTGCCGGCCGGGGGGCGCGGGTCTCCGAGAGAGGGAGAGAGGCCGACTTCCGGAACCCAAGTCCCGAGGCTCGGGGAGGACACGGACGGCTGTGCGGGGACACCGGGAACACCCTCGGGGCTGCTCCGCCAGGACGCGGTCCCCGAGGACAGAGAAACGCTCTTTCGCAGTCCCAGAGGGCGAGGCGGCGGCGGCGGCGGCCCCGGAGCTCGGAGACCGCCGGCCGGGCCCCCGCGCCTCGCTCGCGCCGCGGCCTGAAGCCGCCGCGGCCTCGCGTCCCGCGCCGCCCGGGAAGGGGCCCCGCCGCGGCGCCGCGACTTACCCAGCCCGCCCGGCCGACTCTGCCCATGGGCCGCAGCGGCGGCGGCGGCGGCGGCAGCGCGGAGCCGGGCGGCACTCCGCGGACACCCGCCGGCGGCCGGACCCACGGCGGCGCCCACCCTCCGCGGAGTCCGCTCGGCGCTCGGCGGCGGCGGCGGCGCGGGGTCAGGAGCGCGGGATGCCGGGAGCGCGCGTCTGCGCCTGCGCTCGCCCCTGCGCCTGCGCTGTTTTCTGTGTCTGTGTGTGTGTGTGCGCGCGCGCGCGCGCCGCGAGCGCCTCGCCGCACTGCCCCCTGCCGGCGGGAGGACCGCACTACACGCTCCCCTCTGGCGGCGTCCTCTTCGTCCACCGAGAGGTGTCGCCCTGGCTCACCTTTTCGGAATTCCATAGGTTTGGCGCGGGTGGCAGCGACCCCAAGTGGTGAAAAGGAGAAATGTGCAGCTCGAGGCTGCACTTTCCAAGGAGGGAGAGAGGGAGGGGACCCCTCCCCCGCAGCCCCTGGTTCTCATTCATGCAAAACCAGCCATTTATAAGCAAAAAGCTGAAAATAAATCTCTATGGGCTGTTTTCTTCTTCCCCTTCTGGAAAAAGAAAACTCTATGTGCGACATGCTGCAAAAGAATGGCAAGGAGTACTGAATTAAGCGTAAGAGTATGGAAAAAGATGCTGATATTAGGGTTATGAAAAAGAATGTTATAAAACCGTGCAATTTAAAAATGATGTAACTGACAAAAGTTGGGAGGGGAAGAGAACAGGAGCCTTCATGTAAATTTCATTTTCACCTCCATAATTGGGTGTCAGAAATATTTCTGATAAATATTTTATATTTAAATATAAGCTGATAAATCAAATGGTAGAGATTTACGTAGACATCTTAGTTTAAAGGAACATACCAAGAAAGATAAACAACTAAAATCTGGTGATTGGGACCAGGGAGGGAATGTGAGAAAAGAACTATAGTAGGGAGGCAATAGACAATCTAAAAAATTAGAGTATTAAGGATGGCAAGTGATGGTATAATTATGATGGTAACCCAGAATAAAAATGCAAACCTTTCCAATGATTAAGAAACACACACACACACACATACCACAACAAAGCAAGCATAACGACAGAGTGAAATGTTTGAAAAAGTTACAAAACAGAAAGCAAAACAAAACAATATGCCAGAACTAAGACCCAACGTCTCACATGAATAAATGTAAGCAACATAAGCTTGCTTGCAACCTCAGAGTGGCATACAAACTGTCATGCAACTGTGCCTTGTGTGTAAGAATGTGCTAAGATAAAGTGGTTCTGAAAGTTTGAAAATATAAAACTGGAAAAGACATGCCAGGAATATGCAAATATAAAGAAATCAGGGATTGTAAAAAACTTAGGCAAGGTTGTTTTCAGAGCAAAAAGCATTAAATAAGATTAAGAAGGGCATTTTATAATCATAAGAGGTACAATTTACACTAAAAAAAAATAGGAAAATCTGCACATCAAATCACATAATCCTGTCAACAGTAAGAAATATATTACCTTTATTTTATTATTCATAGCAAATATTGAGGAATGAATGAATACACAGAAATAATTGGTACAATCTTTGCCAGATTAAGGGCACAGAGAGTAAGATTTGTTCTAGACCTACAAACAATTACTGTGATAGATCTAATATATCAAACTTGGTATCTTGAAACAGACAATATATTTTTAAATGTCTATGGAATATTTACAATTATCACTATTTTAGGCCACAAAGAAAAAATTTTAATATATTCCAATAAATAGAACCATATGGATAATATTATCTGATCACAATTCAATAAAACTAGAAATAAAACAAAATATAACAATCCCACGTCTTGGAAAATTTCTTTCTCTTTTTTTAGCCCCAATATGGACACATGGACATCCTTGGAAATTTTTAAATGCTTAAATAACATTTGGATCAAAAAGGAAAACAAAACCAAAATAAGATAGTACCTAGAAAATGACATATCAGAACTCATGGGATTTAGCTAAAACAATACGAAGAGAAGAATTCCTGGTTTTCAATTTTTGTATTAATTTAAAAGTTAGAATAAACTAAATGAATTAAACACCCGTGCAAAAAAGGTAGCAATAGAGCAAAATGAAATTTTGAAAGGCAGAAGGAAGTGATCAAGAAAAAAAGCCAAAAATAATGGTGCGTACACAGAAAAGGGGTGAAGAGCAAAGATAGAAGGTGTCTAGACGGGGTTCTCCCACTTGCTGAATAAAGCACAGGTGTGTGTGCAAAGGCCCCGACTCTGAGTCCCTCAGGGACTCCCTGCAAGCTGCACCTGCTGTCTACCAACCCTCCCTCATCTGCTTGACACCTGTACTTTGCAGTCCCTTTAGAACCACTCCTCTTCTCCCCTTTTGGTTGGAGTTTTCTACATTTGGTCCCAAATCGTTCAATCACACATTCAAAGCCAACTTTTTGGTTTTGCAGACCAGAGATGCAGTCACACCCATGGGTTGGCGAACTTTCTAGTTAATCTCTGGAGAGGAAATCTTACCTCGCTCGTGTCCTAGTACGGGAGAAACATCACTCTTGCCTCCACTCCCCGTCAACGGTAATGAATGTTCCCTTTATTTTATAAGCCAAGAATCCGAGGAGGCTTAATATGATGGAAGAATACAGCCCAGGCCACGGAAGCATTGGGCGACTTAACGGAGGGGGTCTGGCAGAGGGACAAGGCGGAGGGATGGGGGACAGTGACACCCGGATAAACAGGTTGTAGGGTCTCTTCCAGCTGGGCTCAGCAGCTGGAGGGAGGCAGGCAGCAAGTAGACGGTGGAATTAATGAAAAACCGGAAATTAGCAGGGCAGATGTTCCAGAAAGAAATAAGGTGTCGGGGCTGGCAGGAGAAGGCTGGTTGAAATTCCACAGCATGCAGAATGGACAGCGATTAGAAGGCAGGCAGGACAGGTAGAATAAAGGGGTGGGGGCCTGGGAGGAACACAAGCTACTTAACATGACAATTTGTTCAAAATTAAAATTTGCACTCTGGGAGGCTGAGGTAGGCGGATCGTTTGAGCTCAGGAGATCACGACCAGCCTGAACAAGAGCAAGACTCTGTCTCTACCAAAAATAGAAAAAATTAGCCGGGCATGGTGGCGCATGCCTGTAGTCCAAGCTACTGGGGAGGCTGAGGCAGGAGGATCGCTCGAGCCCAGGAGTCTGAGGTTGCTGTGAGCTAGGCTGATGCCACGGTGCTCTAGCCCGGGCGACAGAGTGAGACTCTGTCTCAAAAAAAAAAAAAGAGAGAATTAAAATTTGATCAAAAATGGGTAATTCCAAGGATTCTATGCATAATGATACTTTTTTTTTCTTTTTTTTTTTTCATTTTTAAAACAGAAAGTCTCCAAGTATATAATGATACTTTTGATACACCACAGAGAATGATTTTGTCTCCTCTTGTCTATCTCTAAGCAGTTTTGTCCGTTTTTCAGAAATTTTTTTTAGGTTCTTTTCCCCACTACATTTTTTTTCTTTATATGAAATAAATCATTCTCTACAGTTATTCTTGCTCTGTAATGTTCATAATGGCAAAAATTTAGAAACAAATTAATGAGCAAATAATAATGGCTTAGTGAAATTCAATTATGTTGGGAGACAAATAATCATATGGAATGATGTCATTTTTGTTTTAAAAATACATAAATATACACAGAAAAAGTATCTAAAAGATATTTGCCAATATATTCTTTTTGTCTAGATAGGTGGGATTACATGTGTTCTTTATTTAAATGTTTTGCTTGCTTTTTTTTTATTTTTCAGTAATATGCTTGCATTGCTTTCATAATCAAATAAAGGAAATGATCAGTTTTTAAAGCATGTAGAATTTTCTGAAGTTTTCAGAAAGTTTGAATTCATCTTCCACCAATTGATGTCCATTCTGCTTATTTTACAAGATCTTCAAAAATTTTTTTTGTATTTATTTATTTATTTTTGAGACAGAGTCTCACTCTGTTGCCCAGGCTAGAATGCCGTGGCACCAGCCTACCTCACAGCAACCTCAAACTCCTGGGCTCAAGCGATCCTCCTGCCTCAGCCTCCCAAGTAGCTGGGACTACAGGCACGCGCCACCATGCCCCACTAATTTTTTCTATATATTATAGTTGGCCAGTTAAATTCTTTCTACTTTTTTTTTTTAGTAGAGACAGGGGTCTCGTTCTTGCTCAGGCTAGTTTCCAACTCCTGACCTTGAGCAATCCTCCCGCCTTGTCTTCCCAGAGTGCTAGGATTACAGGCACGAGCCCCGGCGTCCGGCCTCCCTACATTTTTAAATTGCATTGACTCATGGAATGCTGATCTTTTCGATAAGAAATGGACCTTTTTTAAAACGTAATTTTGTGGATGCTTTATGGCTTTCGTGCGGATATTTTTCAAATGCCTAGCTTACAGGTGCACGCACCTAAAACAGTCCATAAAATGATAAAAAAAAAAAAACTCTTTATCCCTTCCCAGCTGTGAGGTTCCCACTCTTCAAGGCGGTGAGTCCCAGAGCTTAATCTGTGAGTGACGCTGCTCGGGGGCTGGTCCTTTCCACCGTGCCCTTTAGTGCCGTCCCAGAGGGCGCGGGCAGACACGCAAGCCTGGCTCCAGCGCTTTGATGGGTGCAGCTTTGAGTGGCAGCCTTCATGTGGTCCCCGCCGTGCACCCGGGGCCGTCAAAGCAGGATTCGTGGGCTTACGTGGCACGATCGGGAAATGAGTTTATCTGTGATCTGAGGGTTTCGAGGGACTAGCAGACCTTTCAAGTCACGCCCCCTCCCTCTTGGTGAGCAAGTGTCATCAAGACCAGCCTGGCACAGGGGTGACACATGCCCGGGATGGGCGGGGATAACGGCTGCCAGCCATGCGCCAGCGATTTTAACAGCGCGTCTCATCTATTCCCAGTCGCTCAGTGAGACGGGTGGGTGGGGTGGGGGTTATGATGCCCATTTTTCAGAGCGGGAAAACCGAGGCTGGGAGAGGTTAGGGAACTTGCTAACGTCACACAGCTAGGAAGCGACTGAACTGTGATGAGAACCAGGTCTGTCTGACTGTGGCCAGTGTGCCGCTTAGTGTGACAAGCTGCCCGGTGACGAGAAGGTGATTTCACTAATGAATGAGCAGGACAGAGATGCTCCCACCGGGTGTGTTCCCGGGCACTGCAGAGTTTAGTCCCCGAGGTCCCGTTGGAACTCGCCTCTAGTCCCCACTCTGATAACTAATGCCATTTATCCGTCACTTCCTATGCATTGGGCTGGGGGGGCGAGTGATTCACATGTTCTATCTAATTTATTCCTCCTGAGGGCTCTATGTACCGCGTTTCCCCCGAAAATAAGACCTACCCATAAAATAAGCCCCAGCAGGATGTCTAAGCATGTGCGCAATAGAAGCCCCACCCCGAAAATAAGCCCTAGTGACGGGCGTGGCTGCGCAGCGCGTCTGCACAACCCATGCGTGTCGTCGCGGAGCGGGAAAGAAGACGAGCAGCCCTTCTCATCTGCCCCGTCGTGACAGCTGCTGTCCCAGAGGTGACAGGAAAGGTGCGGGCAGTCCCGCCAACAAGGTCGGCTCCCCTGTCGGGTCCCGGCCACCCTGTGCGTGCTGCAAGCTGAGGCTTTGAGGGGAAAATGACACATCCCCCGAAAATAAGCCCTAGGGTGTCTTCTTGAGGAAAAATGAATATAAGACCCTGTCTCATTTTCGCGGAAACACGGTAGTATGATCATTAGAGAAGTTATTTGCCCAAGGTCAAAAATACCTGAGCCCTCTGAAATTGCACCTTTCTCCACGGGTGACACTCGGGCAGAGCCGCAGCTCACTGCCACACACGGTCTCCATACAGGGAAATATATTTATAAGTCCAAGATCACATTTTTATTTCTAAAAACATTCGAGTATACTTAAATGTTTGGGATGATTCCTTAGATTCTTTGAATTGCATCTTGCAGTTTCTGAGTCCAATTTCTTAGAAACTCCTTCTAGATCAGTCTGATGGTTCAGAAATTAAGAACTCTACCTGGGCTGGGGCAGGTGGCTCACGCCTGTAATCCTCGCACTCTGGGAGGCCAAGGCGGGAGGATCGCTCGAGGTCAGAAGTTCAAGACCAGACTGAGCAAGAGCGAGACCCCCGTCCCTACTACAAATAGAAAGAAATTAGCTGGACAACTAAAAATATATAGAAAAAACTAGTTGGGCATGGTGGTGCATGCCCATAGTCCCAGCTACTTGGGAGACTGAGGCAGGAGGATCGCTTGAGCCCAGGAGTCTGAGGTTGCTGTGAGCTAGGCTGACGCCATGGCGCTCCAGCCTAGGCAACAAGGTGAGACTCTGTCTCCAAAAATAATAAATAAAATAAAATAAAAAAGAACTCTATCTGGCATTGACTATCACAACCAGGGCTTAGCAAGCCCTCGAGTTTTTAAAGGGGAAAAATTGAGTTGGCTCCCCTGTTTGTCTTCTCAGCACAGGCAGGATAAGAAACAGAAGCGAGAACTCAGTCTTTAACCAGAATATGCCTCCGATTCTGGACTGAGGGGAAGGGTTGCCAGACGCAGGGAAAGAAAATCAAGACAGGAAAACACTGGTTGCAGCTGAGCACCTTCGACACCGGAACAGCACAGCCCTTCAAAGGGCAGCGAAGGCTGAGCACAGCCGAGCAGCTGCTCATGGAGAGAAATAAAGGCGGAAGAACAGATTCCACACGCCTGCTCCCTGTGTCCAAGAATGTCTGCTATTCCGGGCCACCACCCCAGATATTCTCTACCCAAGCCCTTTGCAGATAGCAAGTTTAGGAAGAACTTGATTCACTGAAATTGTCATACAAATAAAAAAAAACAAAAATAGTGCCCAACACAGATCAACACAAAGTTAGACCAAGAAGAAAATTAAAAAAAAAAAAAAAAAAAAAAGAAGAAAGCAGGCCAGGCGAGGTGGCTCACGCCTGGCTCACGCCTAGCACTCTGGGAGGCGGAGGCAGGTGGATTGCTTGAGGTCAGGAGTTTGAAACCAGCCTGAGCAAGACCCTGTCTCTACTAAAAATAGAAAGAAATTAATTGACCAACTAAAATATATAGAAAAAATTAGCCGGGCATGGTGGCGCATGCCTGTACTACCAGCTACTTGGGAGGCTGAGGCAGGAGGATCACTCGAGCCCAGGAGTTTGAGGTTGCTGTGAGCTAGGCTGACGCCACGGCACTCACTCTAGCCTGGGCAACAAAGTGAGACTCTGTCTCAAAAAAAAAAAAAAAAGGAAGAAAGCAAAATAGCATCAGAAAGAGATCTCATGGTCAGAGAAATCCCAGAGTCCAAGTATATGGTCATGAATAGTTTAGATGTCATGGTGCAGTGGCCTCTATAAAATAAGAGCTCAAAGCAGAGATTTGAGGGGAGATAGGGTAGGAAAAGGAGGTGAGCCATGGGCCGACTGCGCTCAGCAAATTAGAGCGGAGGTCAAAGTGGAAGTAGCACATCAGATAAGACGGGTGGAGAACAGAATGAAAACGGGAGGGCAGGACTGACACAAGCGAGCAAACTCAAAAAGGGCAAGGACAGAGTTACAATGTAGAAAACATTCTAGGGCCAGGCGCAGTGGCTCACGCCTGTAATCCTAGCACTCTGGGGGGCTAAGGCGGGCAGATTGCTCCAGGTCAGGAGTTGGAAACCAGCCTGAGCAAGGGCGAGACCCCGTCTCTACTAAAAAATAGAAAGAAATTAATTGGCCAACTAATATATATAGAAAAAATTAGCCGGGCATGTTGGTGCATGCCTGTAGTCCCAGCTACTCGGGAAGAGGCTGAAGCAAGAGGATCGCTTGAGCCCAGGAATGTGAGGTTGCTGTGAGCTAGGCTGACGCCATGGCACTCACTCTAGCCTGGGCAATAAAAAAAGTCTGTCTCAAAAAAAAAGAAAGAAAGAAAGAAAGAAAGAAAGAAAGAAAGAAAGAAAGAAAGAAAGAAAGAAAGAAAGAAAGAAAGAAAGAAAGAAAGAAAGAAAGAAAGAAAGAAAGAAAACATTCTAGGTGTGTTGGGCACTGGCACTGGCTCTTGTAAAGCGTCACGTGTCTGAGAAGTCCAAGGAAATCCTAACTAAGGGGACGACGGGATTGCGTGGCCGGCGCCGTACCTGGGAGCTGGCTCATTCCCCACTGTGGGTCCTCGGCCGGTGGGATGAGGGCATCACAGTGGGAAAGACCCAAAGGCAGATTCTGAAGCCTCCTTCTCCAAAGTCAAGATAGAAAATTAAAGACAGTCCCACGTGGGGGAGAAAGGAGACTTGGGCTTCGTCCCTGGAAGGCTGGCTGAAAGACCAACTCACAACAGGGCAGATTAGTCAGAGAAAGGGAGCACAGATGTATTTACCACGTGCACGGGGAGAACCACAGAGTGACTGCCCGGTATCCCAGTGGGGGCCAGAAGCTTATCTGCTCTTATTTTAGATGGAAGGGGGAGATGAGGAGTATAGTAAATCTGTTGAAGGGCAATAAACGTTTGCTGGAGAGGATGAATGGATGTGGGGGCGGGGGGGGACGGACTGACTCATAGATGATTCTCTTTGGAAATTAAATTCACCTGAGAGACAGGCAGGTATATTTAAAACGATTTGGGCCAGGTCTGGTTGCATTCTCGATCTTCTTTCCTGCAATCTAGGGAGATAACCGGGAATGGAAAGAAAGACCATTGCTCTTTTTGATGGGGTCCGTCTGGTTTTATACAGATAGATGGAAAGCCCCTTTCCAACGCCTGTTGATCTCTAAGGGGCCTTTCATTCAAAATACTCTTTATACCAAGGAGTCATGTTTTGGGGTGAAATTTCCTGAGCTCCTTCAACCACATCCCAAGGGCCGGCCAGGGTGGCAAAGATCAGCGCCATACTTAAGGATCTAAAATAAGCGAGGTATTCTATCCCCTCCTCACCTTCCTTGCTCGTATGCTCAGAAGACAAGGCTGCTCAGCTCGGTAGGAGCTGGTTAGTATCTGAGGCTTTGTGGACCATGCAGTCTCGGTTGCAACCATTCCACTCTGCAGTAGCACAAAAGCAGCTACAGACAATCTGTGGATGATGGAACATTTCTGAGTTTGAATAAACCTTTACTTGCGCACACTGAAATTTGTGCTTCATCTAATTTTTACGTATCCCAAAATATTGTTCTTTTGAATTTTCACCAACCACTTGAAACCGTAAAAGCCATTCTTAGCTTGAAGGCTGCACAAAAACGCAAGGTGGGCAATGTTCGGCCCATGGTCACACGGAACTCTTGTTTCTGCCTCTCCCTGACCACCCTAAACCAGCTTCCCCTCATCTTCCCTGCCTTAGTAGCCAGCAACATCCTCCGCCGGGCACTCAAGCCAGAAATCTGAGTCACACTTGGTTCTTCTATTCTCATCCCATCAGCCACACAAGCTACACGACGGGCTCTGCTTGCAAAGTCCATGCCCAAAGTGGCCACTGCGGACCACGCCCACTGCTGTGACCTTGGACCTCAGTACCGTCACCTGGGCTGGACAACGGTGACAACTCCGTCACTCTCTCCTCTGCTTCTGGTCGCCTCCCATGAACTCAGAATAACGTCCCAAACTCCTGACCTGGCAGACAAATCCTTGCACAACCCGGCCCCTGACCTCCTACCTGTGCCCTGGGCTTGTGCATTCTCACGCCAGCCGGCTTGCTGCTCCTGGGACGTGGGGCTCGTTCCTGGCTCAGGGGAGCTCGTCCCCCTCCCCCTAAATAGCAACATGGCTTGCTGCTCCCTCACTCCGTCCCGGCTCCACTCAATGTCACCTCCCTGCAGGGGCTTTTCCCGACTTCTTCACCTAAATGAGCCCCAAACCTGGTGGAACTTATTGCCTGCGTTAGTTATTTTTCTTTGCAGCACTTGTCACCGTGGCACGTCACATCGTTTGCTTGTCTGTCTCCCTCGCCAGAACATAAGCTCCATCCTGAAATCAAGGGTGTAGTCTGTGTTGTTCTCACTATGATGCCAGTCCTTATACACCTGGCTGGGACCCAGCAGGCACTCAAAACACAGCCTTAGACTCAGGGCACCAAAAATGAGCTCAGCCAAAAATGAGGAATTCCCTTTTTGTGTGTGTGTAAAAACAGACAGACAAGTTGGCCGAGATGGGGAAATGTGTGGGTCATGACAGGAGAGAGATGGGGTCGTCAGAAAAAGACAGGCGGGAACATTAGGAATTCCTCCCATTCCCGCCACCGATGAGAGCCACGTGGTCTCAGCAGAGCCTCAATCTCTCCATCTGTCAAACAAGAAACCCAATCTTTCGCGGAGGGCAGGGGCGGGGAAGAATGAGGTTACTCAGACAAAAAGTTTTGAGCTTCTCAGAAAAAAATGAATTTCGTCAATTCTGGGTATTCTTAATACCCCCTCTGGCCACGACTGATGAAACAGATATTCGGATTCCATGAATTTAACCACTTGCTAATGTCACTTCTGGGCTCTTGAGACGCCCTGGCAGGTGGCTGGCGCCTTGGACCTATTTGAACCCGCCCGCCGTCGTGGGAAGAAAGTTTGCCTGCTATGAAATAGTCTTCGGGCCTCGCTACCCAGGATGCCCCTGTTTTGTGTTTTTGTGGGGGTTTTTTTGTTTTTGTTTTCTCAAGCTCTGACAGCAGAAGTTTCTGGGGGGAAAACTGGGGAGAGTTTTTTACGGAGGGGGGCGAAGTTGCTCAGAACCTAAAATAAGCGAGATATTCTATCCCCTCCTCACCTTCCTTGTTGCATGCTCAGAAGACAAGGCTGCTCAGCTGGGTCCCCAGGGGCCACAAAAAGGCACGTCCTGAGCCAAAGAGAAGGGTTCCTAAAAGAAGGGTTTACACCAGCAGCCTGGTTGCATTCGGTTCCTGGGATTCACGGTCCACACGCTCGAGAAGTCCCACCTACTCACCCCGAAGGCTTCCATCAAACCCTCTGTAACATATTGAGCAATCGGGGAACTCTGGACTCAAAGACGAGCCACAATCGAGTCATTTTCCCTTAAACCCAAGTCTGCTAAGGAAAAACCTGATGAAACACAGGGAAGGCTGATGCCCCGATTAACCGTGTTTCCCAAAGCCAGAGCTCTAAGAGGGTCTCCCTACAATCATTCATTCTTCCTCTAATTACCGAGTGCCCTTTATGTGCCAGGAACTGCGCTCAGTGCCAGGCATGGAAAAGTGGCTTAGAGGCGTGTCCATTCTCTGAAGATGCTCAGAGCGGAGCTGGGATGGGCAGGTGTGTCTCCAGAGAGCTGCGGCGCACTCGGAAATTGGCGAGAGCCCTGAGACTGGTGGGGTGGCGGCATGTTTAAGGCTTGGGTAACCAGCCGTGCACCGCTCCTAGGGAACTGTGCAAGTGCGAGCATTTCCCAACCCCGGTGAGACACAACGTCCTCACCTGTAAGATGAGAAATGTGAGGGTCCCCCTGCCCCATCAGACCTGCTGGGAGAAGTCGGTGACATGATGCATACGAAACGCCCAGCATGTGCCTGCCGTGAAGAGGTGCTTAATCAGCGCCCGCGATTATTTCCATATTGCTGTGACGTGGGTAAGGCAGCAGCTCAGCGGAGAGGGACACTTCCCGACGGAGGTGTGCGGCAAGACTTCCTTTCTCAGGTAACCTTTGAGCTGGGTCCGAAAGAGCAGGTGGGTTTGGGGCTCACAGGTTTAGCAGAGAGAACCGAGAAACGAGGAGGCCGTGTTGGGGGACCGGTGGAAATGAATGATTTTTTTTTTTTGGCTTGTTGTTTGTTTGGGCTCTTTTTTGCAGCAAAGACAGCGTGGAGGGAAACAGTGGAGAATTAATATCGGAGAGACAGATGGGCTAGGGCAGGTGGCGAAGGATGTTGAATACCAGGCTAAGGGATTTGGGCTTACTTTCAAAAGACATTATTATGGACACCCCTAAAACTTAAGTTTCAGGTAAGGGAGGGGGGAGATCGTGTTCTTCGGGAAGATTAAACTGGAAGCAGCAGCGGGGGAGAACAGTGGAGGAGGGGGGAGACACGTTTGTGTCAAGGAAGCCAGCCAGAAAGTTCTGCAGGCGCCTGGACAAAAAGTGGCACGGACACCCCTTCCCCTCCCCGCAAACACCCGCAGCCCACCAAGCTCAGACGGAGCCCCTGTACCCTTGCCCTGGGCCACCCTTGGTCACCTCCCAGTGCTGGCTCGAGAGAGACTCTGTAGCGTGTCCGTCCCTGAACCAGGATCATGGCAGAAGAGAAGAGGGACCTTTGCAGATATCCACACAGCAAACACATCCTACGTGCGAACGGAAAAGGGGGTACAGGAATCCGGCCTCGTGACAATATCCGTGGGACCCTACAGATCCCATCAAAGTGTCGTGTCAGTCACCATAAGCTGCCCAGTGACAGCAAAGTCGACGTTCGGTTGTCAGGGACGGCGGGCTCGGTTTATGACTCGTCTGAAGCAACTGCTGTCTCCGGGTGTTTCATGGGTGGGGCATTTCCCAAGTCAGAGGTCTCCTCCCCGGGAGCCGGGCGTTTGAGGAGAGGAGGGTCATTTGGTTCACAGCGGACTCTGGTTTTCCACGGGACCCCTCTGCCCCGGCTAGTAAAATCGGGTGGAAACGACAAACCGTAGAGATTCAGCTCAGCGCCGCAATAACAGGATGCACCTGTAGATTTCGTAGAATTAGCAGCAACCTTCTCTCCGCGCCGGTTTGAGAGAAACAGGCCTGTTTGCGCAGTGCCAACCGGGGCAGAATCTGAAGCGTCCCCACGCGCCTGCCAACCCCGAGAAGCACCTGTAACGGCGACACCGTCCGCTCACCTGCCATCCGCTGAGCAAGCAAGGGATGGGAGACCCGAGAGCTCCAGGCAGGCTCTGATGTCGTCGGTCTATTTGCTCCTCTTGGGATTATCCGTGCGACAGATGTGTGTGCAATGAATCGGGGCTTTTCTGCCCCTGCCCCCCAACCCCCACGGTTAGACCACGGGCTCTCTGGGAGCAGCCCAGACTTCTTCATTTATTTTTGCACCTCCCGTGCCCTGGGCGGGGCATCCTGCTCCTAGATCCCAGCAATTCACTGAGCTGAATCATACTTTAAAGGATGCAGCCAAGAGTGCCTGAACCCCGACGTAAAAAAGTTAACCTCGGGACCTCAAATGGACAGTTCAGCTCCCTGTCAAGGACGCAAAGACAAAAGGCCTGGGGGATGGGGGGTGCGGGGAGTGACCTCTTACTAAACCCGACAGGAATGTCGAATATGTAAACTGCAGGCTCTCTGCGACCACCCTGGTCCCTTCCACTGCCGCCTCCAAGAAAGCCGAGGGTTCTCTCCCTTCGGGTCTTGGCTCCGAGACCACAGCTCAGCACGCCGCCCGCTGGTCTGGAGAAAAGCGAGTGTGAGGTGGAGAGCGAGGCTGCTTTCATGTGGTGTCGCTGGGAGCACAGGCAGGCTGCTCCTCGAAAGGGTCCCTGTGGACGTGATGGGCCACTTCCCTTTCCAGGGCTTGTTTCCTTTCCTCTTTGAGCAAACTGCGAGCAACGGGTCTTCGCTTCTCGGATCTCCCCCAGATCCTGGTATAATGCTGCGAGGAATCGCAGGTGCCAAATACTTGTGCATGGCTTGCATGACAGAATGGGTTCTTTCTTTTTCTTTCTTTCTTTCTTTTTTTTTTTTTTGAGACAGAGTCTCACTCTGTTGCCCGGGCTAGAGTGCCGTGGCGTCAGCCTAGCTCACAGCAACCTCACACTCCTGGGCTCAAGTGATCCTCCTGCCTCAGCCTCCCGAGTAACTGGGACTACAGGCATGCGCCACCATGCCCGGCTAATTTTTTCTATATATTTTTAGTTGTCCAGCTAATTTCTTTCTATTTTATAGTAGAGACGGGGGTCTCGCTCTTGCTCAGACTGGTCTCGAACTCCTGACCCCGAGCGATCCTCCCTCCTCAGCCTCCCAGAGTGCTAGGATTGCAGGTGTGAGCCACCACGCCCAGCCTCAGAAGTGGATTCTTTCATCCCGGTTTCACCGTGTCTTCGCCTGGTGCTTCCCTGGTGAAGATGCAGGTAAATGATGAACCGACGACCGAGTCAGGAGGACGGGACAGCAGCCGGAGGAAAAAAGGAGGAACCTCTTGGTCCCTGTCATCCCGGCTCACAGAGGAAGCCGAGCTCTGCATTTGAGCCCATGCCCCGGGCTCGTTCAACTCCAAAATGCGTGGACAAGAAATGAGAATGTCACTCAAGATTTTTGTGGGATGCTAGGGGGAAAAAAAGGTTCATATTGCAAAGCAAAATTGCAAACTATTATCTTCAAAGGATTTTTAAAGTTCTCCTTTGAGCTCTTGCTTATTTCTCCAGAGCTGTTCTGATCTTCCCCCTCTGTCCCAGACCCTTCCAGCCACTCCCTCATCCGGCCAGCACTGCTCTTTCTCTATAGAGCAGGTGTTCTCGCCCTTGGCATCTCTGGTCTGCATCGCCATGCCCACGGAGCCCAGCAAGGCATGAGGGATGTAGCAGAGAGCTCATCTGACCCACCTCTCGTTCCCACTGCGACACTGTCCCCAGCAGCCAGGAGACAGCAAGCTACTGTGCCCTTCCCCAGGCCAGACCCCTGGTTCCTCTGTGCTCACCTCTCTCCTACCATGTTTCTCGGAAAATAAGACAAGGTCTTATATTTATTTTTCCTCAAGAAGACACCTTACGGCTTATTTTCAGGGGATGTGTTATTTTTTTTTAAGTACGGTACAACAGTCTACATTTATTCAAATAGAGTTGAGTCGTCTTCTTCTGGAACATCATCATCACTCTCCAAACCCCGAATCCCATCCTGAATTTCTTGTGACTCTATTTCCTTTAGAACCACTGGCCCCAATCTCTCATGTGGAGCAACAGAGCTCTCACGGGGCAGATGAGAAGGGCTGCTCGTGTTCTTTCCCGCTCCGCGACGACACGCATGGGTTGTGCAGATGCGCTGCGCAGCCACGCCCGTCACTAGGGCTTATTTTCGGGGTGGGGCTTCTATTGCGCACATGCTTAGAAATCCTGCCAGGGCTTATTTTATGGGTAGGTCTTATTTTCGGGGAAACACGGTACCTGCCTCCTCCTTGTCCCACCCTGGTCCCTGCCTTTTACTTCCGCATTCAACCATTCGTGGCCATTCCTTTCATAGGCGTGTCTGCGCCACTCAGGACTGGGGCATCGTCGAAAGGACCACGGATGAGCCACGAGGGGAGGTGGAGGGAAAGTGAAAGCAGGGGTCTGATTTCTCACCACCTTTCCCCTCTTCCCCTTTATGTCTGCCTCCCTCCCCAATCTGGGCTCTAACACGCGGAAACGGTTTCTGTTGCAAGCAAGCTGACTATTATTCATTGGTTTGGTGCGGGGAGAGATTGGGGAGCCCAGGCTTACGGCAGGCAGGCTGGATAATAAATGCAGTCTTCAAGGACCGTCCAACATTGTGGGGATGAGAGAACAACCCAAGGGAGCGACTAACTCCCACCCGTAAATGGTGACACCTCTCTTGCCATCCCCGAGCCTCAGCCACTCCACCTGGATTTCACCGAGCCATTCGATTGACTCAAATCAGTGACGTTTTTGCCCCGGCAGAGCTCACAACCTCTGTCCTCCGCCTCTTGCCTGTATACAGGTATTAAAAACTGCAATTTTGTTTTGCAAGATAATTCTGCTGTCGGGCCTCCTTGTTGTTCCAATTTGCACTACCGCGTTCAGGTCCTTCTGGTTTCGTGCCTGGAGGGCATCTCGGTGTCTCTGTGCCGCAATCTCCCCTGCACCTTCCTTTACCTGCCCCGCACGCCACACCTGCTCTGGTCAGTTATGTCACCACGTGGACTAAGTCCTGCCTTGTTTAGACATGTTCAGTGGCTGCAGTCCCAACATCTTGTTCTGTCTTTCGAGGTCCACCCTGCTGTGAATCTGGCTGATGTTTCTACCCTTAGCTTCTACTGTCCACCTGCCAACTCCACTTCCGGTCAGCTGTAGACCACGCCTTGCCACCTCAGGACCTACCTACCAAGGCCACATCCATCCTTCAGGGACCAAGCTCAGCTGAGACCATGTCAGCTCCGTACCTCTTCCCTTCTCTAGATTTCGATTGCTCTTCTCATCAGATCATTGGCATCCGCCACCTTGCAGAAAGAAGAAAATGGCCCCACACCTCAGGTTAAGGCGGTCTGGGTCAGACATCTGTTATCTGATGTGATGAGCAATTGCTTCTGGGAAGTACCACATATTTCTGGTAACAGAGGTGAGCAATTTCCTGATGAAGTGAGTCTCAGCTTGCACAGTTGACCACCCGTCCCTTGAGGAACTTTGTTACCTTTTAACCAAAGGTTCCTTTCTTGACTCTAACCTACTAACATTATCTAGATACCTTTGCTTCCTAAAAAAAAAAAAAAATTCTCTACCAGGAAAGAAACCCCATTTGAACTGGACTTATTGGAACTTACCTCTTTGCAACAGGTTTGGAAACAATATTCGAATTTGTCTCACAAAGAATTTGTCTGAGATTGTTTTAAGATATGCTAATGATATTTTTATGTGCCTATGGCTTAACACGTACCAGTTGGACACTCACGTGTGTTACACACTATGTTAAGGCGACTAGAGTTCACAGATAGCCTGGACACAGGCCTGTCCTCAAAAGGTCTACGGTTGGGCACCTTTAACTGAGATCCTTAGACCCCCCCCCGAAGTTCAGAGTGCCCACGACACTCCTGAAAGTTCCCACAGACACTTGTCCATAAGGACATGTGCTGATGTGCATTGTTTTCAAGGGAAGAAACCAAACATTCTAGCAGGTTCTCAAAAGGGTTCTTAATACCCAAAAAGCTTAACAGCAACTAGAAGAAAAGACATATAAACAGTGGATTACAGGCCGGGCGAGGTGGCTCATGCCTGTAATCCTAGCACTCTGGGTGGCCGAGGTGGGTGGGTGGATTGCTAGAGGTCAGGAGTTCGAGACCAGCCTGAGCAAGAGCGAGACCCCGTCTCTACCATAAATAGAAAGAAATTAATTGGCCAACTGATATATACAGAAAAATATTAGCTGGGCATGGTGGTGCATGCCTGTAGTCCCAGCTACTCAGGAGGCTGAGGCAGGAGGATTGCTTGAGCTCAAGAGTTGGAGGTTGCTGTGAGCTAGGCTGATGCCACGGCACTCACTCTAGCCTGGTCAACAGAGTGAGACTCTGTCTCAAAAAAAAAAAACAAAAAAAACAGTGGATTACAATGCCACAATGGCAAGTGCTCTGATAGAGTCCAAAGGATTAGCAAAGGCCTCCTGGAGGAAGTGACACTTAGGTGCCATTCCATTTCCATTGTAGACTCAGAAAGTGCAGAAGCTTTGATATGGATAGCCTCAGTATGGGATTATGTACAATTACGTACAATTCAAGACAAGATGGGTCCATCTGTTTCTCCTCCCTCCCTCCCCCTCACCTCCCTGCATAGTGCAGTGAAAGATCAGATGGAAATCTGCAGGTGAGTCAACCACACCAGTGTTCTCTGCAGTGCAAACCAGCAGAGATGAGAGTTGGTGACGCACAGGAGGATTTGGTCAAATAAGTCTACTAGGGGTGGTGGAAGCCAAATTTCCCACTGTCAGAGGAGGAAGTTACAAAATACAGAAAAAGGTAAAAAGGAAAAATGCAACCCTACAGTGTTAGATTGGAATCGGGGTAGTTGGGTTGTATCAGTGTGAATTAGTGGCCTTCAGTATGTACAGGTGAGTATAGAAATGAATATAGCTATAAAGGTGTGTGGGTGTGCATGTGTGCACATATTCTCTAGCTCTGCCCACTGGGAGAGCCTAGGGGATGTTCTGCCCCAACAGCAATGAGCACACCGGTGCCCAGAGCTTGGCTTCTAAAGACTGTTTTCCTTTAAAGGAACCCAAGGCACTTGGGGAAAATGGCTGATTCCAGGGCTGGGACAGAGAATGAGCAAGATGAGTCTGGAAGGTCTGTTTTTCCCTCAAAGCAAGGAAGGGCTCGGAGAATGATGGGGACACGTCCATAGGACACAGAAGCTAGCTTGAATTGGCTCCTAGTGGACAAACAGGAGGCAACTTAAGTAATTAAAATAAGTAACGATAATGCATTATAATTCATTGCATAAATTAGAAGATCATGAGTCCATATAGATATAAATAAGTAAATAAATAAGATATCTATGTCATCTCACAAAATATTTACTGCACAGGGGGAAAGAGTAATTTTAAAGTGGAGGCACCTGGAAAATACCATATTAATCAAGTGGTCAAAGCAGTAATGGGATACAAGGATGCTATAATAAGAACAAGCACCACTTCTGTGCTACCCCCTGCCAACGGTGGGCAACCCGTATCCAACCACGAGGAAGCAATAAAAAATTCCAAGTTGAGGAATATCCTACAAAACAACCTGGCTGGAATCCTCCAAAGTGTCAATGTCATGAGAGTCAAGAAAAGACAAAGGAACTGTTAAAGATAGATGTAACAAGTGATTCTGAACAGGCAACTAGAGACACTTGGGTATGAGGATTGAAGGATAGTAATGCATCGATGTTATGTCCTGACCATAGTCAAGATGTTGGAGAATGCCCTTGTTTGTAGGAAATACACACTGAAGTATCCAGAGTGATAGAACATCACATTGGCAACTACTTTCAAATGGTTTAGGTGGAAAATGTTATTTGTATTATTCTTTTTTTAAAATTTCAGAATATTACAGTGGTACACATGTTTTGGTTACATAATTTGTTTTTGCACAGTTTGAATCCAAGTTATAAGTGTGCCCTTCACCCAGATAGTGAGCTTGGTACCCGTTAGGTGTGAATTTACCCATCCCTTCCTCCCCCCTCCCGCCTACTTTTGATTTCTGTTGAGTTTTACTTCCATATGTGCACATAAGTGTTGATCACTTAGTTCCAGTTTAGTATTGAGTACATGTGGTGTGTGTTTTCCCATTCTTGCAATACTTCACTTAGAAGAATGGTCTTCAGCTCCATTCAGGTTGTTATAAAAGACACTAAGTCACCATTTTTTGTGTGTCTGAGTAGAACTCCATGATATACATGTATCACATTTTATTAATTCACTCATGTATTGATGGGCACTTGGGTTGTTTCCACACCTTTGCAATTGTCAACTGTGCTACTATAAACAATCTAGTGCAGATGTCCTTTTTATAGAATGTCTTTTGTCCTTTTGGGTAGATGCCCAGTAATGGGATTGCTGGATCAAATGGTAGTTCTACTTGTATCTCTTTGAAGTATCTCCATGCTGCTTTCCACAGAGGTTGCACTAGTTTGCAGTCCCACCAGCAGTGTATGAGTGTTCCTATCTCTCTGCAAGGACACCAACATTTATTGTTTTGGGGCTTTTTGATAAAGGCCATTGTCACTGGAGATAAGTGATATCTCATTGTGGTTTTGATTTGCATTTCTCTGATGATTAGAGATGTTGAGCATGTTTTTATGTGTTTTTTTGGCCATTAGTCTACCTTCATTTGAAAAGTTTCTATTCATGTCTTTTTGCCCACTTTTTATTGGGGTTGATTTTTTTCTTGTTGATTTTCTTGAGTTCTCTGTAAATTCTGGTTATCAGCCCTTTTTCAGATGTATAGCATGCAAATATTTTCTCCCATTCTGTAGGTTGTCTATTTGCTTTATTGATTTTATCCTTAGCTGTGTAAAAACTTTTTAATTTGATAGTGTCCCATTTATTTATTTTTGTTGTTGCTGTGATTGCTTTTGGGGTCTTCTTTGCCTAGGACAATATCTATAAAAGTTTTTCTAATTTTTTTTCTATAATTTCTATGGTTTTGTGCCTAGGGTTTAAGCCTGTTATCCATTGTGAATTAATTTTTGTGAGTAGTGAAAGGTGTGGACCTTGTTTCAGTCTTCTACATGTGACTATCCAATTTTCCCAACACCATTTACTGAATAGGAATTCTTTACCCCAGTGTATGTTTTTGTCTGCTTGTCAAAGATCAGATGGCAATATGAGGATGGTTTTATATCTGGGTTCTCTGTTCTGATCCATATATCGATATCTCTGTTTTTGTGCCAGTAACATGCTGTTTGGGTTACTATAACCATGTCATATAGTTTGAAGTCTGGTAAAGTGATGCCTCCCAATTTGTTCTTATTATGTAGGGTTGTATTGGCTATTTGGGGTCTTTTTTGGTTCCATATGAAGTGTAGAACTATTTTTTCTACGTCTGTGAAAAATGACATTGGCATTTTAATGAGGATTGCATTAAATCTGTAAATCACTTTGGTTAATATAGGCATTTTAACAATGTTGATTCTGCTGATCCATGAACATGATATGTTTTCCATTTGTTTACATCATCTGCAATTTCCTTCCTCAGTGTTTCATAGTTCTCCCTGTAGAGGTCTTTCCCTCCTTAGTTAAATATATTTCTAGATATTTTATTTTCTTTGTTGCTATTGTGAAAGGCATTGCATCCTTGATTTGATTCTCAGCTTGACTGTTGTTGGCGTATATGAAAGCTACTGATTTGTATATGTTGATTTTGTAACCTGAGACTTTGCTGAATTAATTTATCAATTCCAGGAGTCTCTTGATTGAATCTTGGGGGTTTTCTAGATATATCATCAGCAAAGAGCGATAGTTTGACCTCTTCTTTCCATATTTGGATACCCTTGATTTCCTTCTCTTGTCTGATTGCTCTTGCTAGGACTTCCAGCACTATGTTGCATAGAAGTGGTGACAGAGGGCAACCTTGTCTGGTTCCAGTTCTAAGTGGGAATGCTTTCAATTCTTCCTTATTCCTCCAACAGAAAATAAGCAAGGAAACAGAGGTCTTAAAAAGAACTTTAGAACAAATGGGCCTAACAGACATTTACAGAACATTTTATCCAAAAACAACTAATGAATATGCATTCTTCTCATCAGCTCATGGAACATTCTAAGATTGATCACATCCTAGGCCAAAATATGTCTCAACAGATTTTTTTTAAAAAATAGGAATTATACCATGTATCTCAGACTACAGTGAAAGCAAATTAGAAATCAATTCCAACAGAAACACTCATGTCTACAAAGTCATGGAAACTAAACAACCTATTACTAAATGATGGTTGGGTCAAGGAGGAGATAAAGATGTAAGTCAAAAAATTCTTCAAACTAAATGATAATGGGGACACAAGTTATCAAATTCTGTGGGATACAGCAAAAGCAATCCTGAGAGGAAAACTCATAGCCATAAATGCCCACATCCAAAAGACAGAAAGGTCACAAATCAACAATCTAATGAATCATCTCAAGGAACTGGAAAAGGCAGAGCAAACCAATCCCAAACCCAGAAGAAGAAAAGAAATAACTAAGATCAGAGAAGAACTAAATGAAATCAAGAACAAAAGAATTATACAGAAGATTAATGAAACAAAAAGTCGGTTCTTTGAAAAAATAAACAAAATTGATGGGCCTCTTGCTAGATTAATTAGAAACAGAAAAAAAACTCCAGTGAAGCAGATTAACCTTTAGAAGTTTAGATAAAAATGAAAAATAATGTGAAATAATTAATATAAAAAAGGAAAAAAAGGACTCTAATAAGCTCAATCAGAAATGAAAAAGGAGAAATCACAATTGATATCACAGAAATACAAAACATCATCTTTGAATACTATAAAAATCTCTATGCTCATAAACTTGAAAACATGGAGAAAATGGACAATTTCTTGGAAACACACAACTTCCCTAGGCTAAATCAGGAAGAAATAGAACTCCTAAATAGACCAATATCAAGCATAAAAATTGAAGCAGCAACAAAAAATCTTCCAACAAAAGTCCCAGACCAGACGGTTTCACACCCAAATTTTATCAAACCTACAAGGAACACCTGTACTGCAGAAATTATTTCATACCAGTGAGAAGGCAGAAATCTTCCCCACTCATTCTACAAAGCCAATATCATCTTAATACCAAATCCAGGAAAGGACACAACATAAAAAGAAAACTACAGAACAATAACCTTTATGAATATGGATACAAAATTTCTCAAGAAAATCTCAGCAAACCAAATTCAGCTGCATATCAAAAAAATAATTCACCATGACCAAGTGGGTTTCATCCCTGAGATGCAAGGATGGTTCAACATACTCAAATCTATAAATGTAATTCACCCCATAAATAGGGGCAAAAACAAAAACCATATGATCCTCTCAATAGACAAAGCAAAAGCACTGGACAAAATTCAGCACCCTCTTATGATAAGAATGCTTAACAAAATAGGCATAGATGGGACACACCTTAAAATTATAAAAGACATATATGACAAACCCACAACCAACATCGTATTTGTATTATTCTTCCAATTTTTCTGTAAGTTTGTTTCAAACTTCTATGATAGTAACTGTAGCTATTAAAAACCCTCAGCGTAATAACTGGGACAGATCCTGGGAATAATAGGAATTGCTTCACCCACACAGTTGGAAATGTTCCTAGCAAGGAACATTTCTGCTCTGGAATCTTAAAAGAGCAAGGAACATTCCTACTCTGGAATCTTAAAAGAGAATCTTTTCACATTTTGATAAGTACCCCATTCCCAGAAAGGGATCAGTTGACTATTATTCTCTGAGAACTCTGGTACTTAGCCTAAAAACCACTCTTAGTTCCTTTTGAGAGCTCCAGATCTCTTTTCTGATAGCATGGATTCCATTTGGGAACCATGCATTCCTTTGCTTGCCCAGACCGTCTTCCTTTAGTCAATATGTTCGCTTGCTTTCTAATATTTTTTAAATTGTGTTTTCCTGTAACTATATGATTGCTAATGGACACAGATTTCTGGGTAGGAAAACACAGTCAACCATTTCATGAAAATCAGAAAGGAGCTCTGATAAATAAATAAGCAAGACTGAAATTTACAAAAAGAAAGAAAAAAGAAAAAGTCCAAAGCTTAAAACCAAAGCCCACCTTTTAGCATGACCTTTTAAGGGAAAGACAAATCTAAAAGCAAAACATCTTATAAAATGACAACAGACTTTCAGGAACCCAGAATCCCATGGTGAAATGATTACAGCTAGTACCAGTTATAAATCTTACATTATACATGAATTCTGAGTATCGGTGCACTGCTTACTTCTCGATTATCTGAATACTGGCACCTGCCCCTCTGTGGTCTTGGCATGACTTTGCTCCCCCATCCCATGGGGCCCCTGCTCCCTCTCCAGGGAGCTGCAAAGCTGGGGAAAGACTCGGTTTGCAAAATACTAGATGAGACCACTGCCAAGAAGTGCTTGTTCACCCCTCCTTCAACGGCAGGGGAATCTCCCTTTCCTTTTATGAGTGAAGCTGAAGAAAAGATTCATACATGAAGCTCAATCCTCCTCCCCAACCCCAGCCCACACCTCCCAGCAATTGAACTTGAGAAAAGAAAAGAAAAAAAAAGACCTGGTTTGAAACATTACCGCAAACTATATTGTCATCAAAAAAACACTTCCTATATTTGAGATCAGAGAAGAGAGTGAGAGGCACAGTTTCCTGGCTGAACACACCAGTCTGATACTCAAAGAGAGCAACTCCTGAGGCTCACAGAGACCGCATGGACCCAGAGGGATGACGGCACAAGGGGACTGAGCCTTCTATCCCACATCCTCCCAGCACGATGCAGGAAGGAGGCTGACGCGGGAAAGCCGGCCTTCTGCGGAAACAGATCTCCTTGGGCTGCCGGAGCTGATCCCAAGTGCCGGGAAGATGGAGCCACACTTGCTGGTGTGGGGAGTGATCGCATTCGTCCTGGTGCCCGGAGGCAAGGCAGGTAAGAGTCCAAGGGCAGGTGCCCGTGGAATTCTTGGAGAATTCAGCTCTCCCCAGCCACAGAACCAAAGGGTCACCCAAGCAGACAGTTCCTCCAAGAAGGGGGCTGGATTCTGGGTTCCGCTCTTGCCCTGACCTACGGGGGCCTCATGTCGGGGCTCAGTGCCCCGATCTGTATAGGGGACTCGGGGTGCTGTTGTTGGGTTCTCTTCTCTCTCACTGCCCTTGACTGTTAGCTCTAGATGAACAGAGTGACATGATATTTGGGTGGTAACTGGACACGGATGAGTAGATTCCTCAAGACATTTTCTTTTATTCTCCTGTGAATTTCCTTTTCCATATAGCACCCCTCATCCCCCAGCTGTAAGGTAAAAAGTTGTCAGGAATCTAAGACCTGGTTCATTTGGCTGACATGTCGGTAACTCACGCATGAAACACTGGGATAATTTAAGATCTCAGGAAAGTTTAGCTTCAAGGATGTATATACTTTACTCTGACTGCCTCAGAAAAGGAGACTGAGGAAGCTCCTCGTCACCAGTGCAACTTTATAGAAATTTCAGAAAATGTAAACATACTCACTTTTAGAACATCGCTTTTCCCTGTGTTCCTGTGCATATATACGATGTATATGTTGTGTGTGTGTGTATGCAAATTTTGGATTTCATTCATCCTTTCAAATGGGTTTTCTCAAAGATTTTTTTTTCATAAAGTAATAAGAAAACCACCAACTTCTACCTCAAACCACCCTTCCTAATTGAGTGTGAATTTTCTAATAATATCTTCCCTTGCTTACCCGGGTAGGACAGATAAGATAACAAAGTCTATAATTTCTTTCTTTCTTTCTTTCTTTTTTTTTTTTGAAAGTCTATAGTTTCAAGAAATAGAATGCTAACTGGCTACAGAAAAAAATACGTGAAGAAGTGAAATATGATGATGCATTTAAGAAGTCTGTTTGCTGGTGTGTGGGAAGGGGCCGAGTTGTGTTGGGCTACGCACCGGCCCGGGTGTAGGAATGTATTCACTTTGGAGTTAGAGTGAGAATGATTTGAGGAAGTTCTGTAATGTGATTTCTGCTTCAGTGGGGTCTTTGCTGAGTCAGTCCAAGCCAGAAAAGCAAAATCTTTACAAGGCATCATGTTCTATCTCTGGGGGAACACATTTCAAGTCCACGGGTGTTATTTCTAGCCACGGGTGACTTATCTGAGAATCTGAATGGTCTTGGTAGCAGCAGGGCGAGGGGAGTCTTGTAGGCACTGTCTCATTCACTCGATTCTCCAAGAATCTATCTAATACGTCTTATGCCCCTTTTCGACACTACAGGAAATAGAAAAATGAACAAGACCCAGTCCTGATCCTTAAGGGGTTTTGTAACCTAGGGAGGAGGAGAGAGGCATGGACACAGTAACGGTGACACAGGTCAGAGTGTGGTAAGGTCTAAGGGATCGTGGGGCTGTCAGAGTCAGTTTCATGAAGGTGGCCGGACAACAGAGCCCTGAGGGACTGCACGTTTATTTCCACGAGCGGAGACTCCAGACAGAAAGGGCCGGACGAGCACAGACACAGGCACGAGGTCCGAGGCGGCTCCTAGACTAAATGGGGATATGGGGAGATTGGGAATTGAGACTGGGAAGTTAGGAAGAGATCAGATGAATGGTCCAGGGCCTGGGATAACCAGTTGAAAGTTTTTAACTTCATTTGGTAGACAATGCTAGAATTTTTTTTTTTTAAATGACCATTTATACAGTACCTTCTATGTGCCAGACATGCGTCTTATTGTGGTGATCTGCACAACCACCCCGCAAGGTGGATGTCACGGACCCCTGGGTGAGGAACCCCAGACTGAGAACCACACAGGCAGGGACAGAGCCAGGGCTCAGACCAGGTCTTCCGGGCTTGCTCTCTTTCTGTTCTTTCTGTGGCCAAAGAGAGCGCCAAGGATTGAGTTTTCAGGATCAGCAGGTGGCTTAGGAACCAGTCCGGGGCCAAGGGATATCATCTCATCTCAGACTTTTTCCTCCAAAGGGAACCCAGGCCTAAAATAAACAAGCTTTTTGACTCCTCGGGGCTAAGAGTTCTCTAACGAAATCAGACTCTCAACAGATGCGATTTCTAGCTGATTCATAAGGCAGATTTTCATTCTGAAAATTTCCAAAGCCACCATTTAACACGGTGATGGGTTATAGGGGGCGGATTAGTCAACTCGGGTGTTGTGAGTCTCCGTATTACTGGGCCCTGGGATGCGGTCAGAAAGAGAATTCTCCTGGTGTTGCCAACACGGCACGTTATTGAAGGCACTTTTCTCAGAAGGGTGGAAATTCTGAGAGTGTCTATGTCCCTTGATCATCTTTCTTTCATTCTAGGAATTCTGTGATCAGATCTGTATCCCCTAGACTTGAAAATTTAAAAAGAAAACAACGCAGTGCAGGAACCCACTGTGATGAAATGTTTGCCTCATTATCCCTTCTTGTAAAGGCTACTGCCCACACTGGAATTTCACATCTTCACCTTGTCATTTTTTTTTTTTTAAGAACCTAAGAAATATCATTCACTTTTGCCATTAAAACACAAAAGCTTTAACCTTTCCCATTTACTCTTTCTATTTCTCTAGACTCCAAAGTATTCTAGGCCAGGCGTGGTGGCTCACGCCTGTCATCCTAGCACTCTGGGAGGCCGAGGTGGGAGGATTGTTTGAGCTCAGGAGTTTGAGACCAGCCTGAGCAAGAGCGAGACCCCATATCTACTTAAAAATATATATATATATAAAGAAATTAATTGGCCAAATAAAAATATATGGAAAAAATTAGCCGGGCATGGTAGCACATGCTTGTAGTCCCAGCTACTCGGGAGGCTGAGGCAGGAGGATCGCTTGAGCCCAGGAGTTTGAGGTTGCTGTGAGCTAGGCTGACGCCACGGCACTCACTCTAGCCCGGGCAACAGAATGAGACTCTGTCTCAAAAAATAAAAAATAATACAATAATAAAATAAACAAAGTATTCTTACCACGGCTACCTTGTTCACCTTCCATACGTGCCTTGGAGACATGGGGCTTTGGTATACCTTGGGACCCCTCATAAAATAGTCACCACTTTCCTTTTTTTTTTTTTTTTTTTGAGACAGAGTCTCACTCTGTTGCCCAGGCTAGAATGAGTGCCATGGCGTCAGCCTAGCTCACAGCAGCCTCAAACTCCTGGGCTCAAGCGATCCTCCTGCCTCAGCCTCCCGAGTAGCTGGGACTACAGGCATGCACCACCACGCCTGGCTAATTTTTTCTATATATATTAGTTGGCCAATTAATTTCTTTCTATTTATAGTAGAGACGAGGGTCTTGCTGTTGCTCAGGCTGGTTTCGAACTCCTGACCTTGAGCCATCCGCCCGCCTGGGCCTCCCAGAGCGCTAGGATTACAGGGGTGAGACACCGCCCCCAGCCGGTCACCACTTTCCTTAAAGCAGGGTGTCTCCAATAGGCAGTTGGCTATCTCGCCTATGCCTGTGCTTCATTTTAACTTTGATAATTGAAAAAGAATTGACTTCTTCATTCTGTACCGAAAGCGTGGGCCTCATGAAAGTGTCAGAGACGCTAATGAAAGACAGCTGACGGGCTCCACAACTCAAAGATAGTCCTAGACTTTTTTTTTCCCCCAGCCAAATGCTTGGGTATTCTGAATGCTTGTTTTCTGAATTATGTTGTTGTTGTTGAAGCCATTCCTCTAATAGCTGTAGACACCATCGAGGCAGGTGAACTCCCTGCTCCTTTCATTGCCCCGTGGTGAGCGGAGACTTCACAAAAAAGCAGAGAATTCACCCAAGGTCAGTGGGGAATCGAATTAGGAGGAAAATAAGCCTTGCAAGAAGCGGCAAGCGGGCCCAGGCACCTCCTAGCGATGCTGCTGGAGGAAGAAAGAGAAGACAGGTGAAGGGCACGACTTTTGACGGGTTTCCCTCCGCAAAATGAGAACGCTGACCCAGAGATCTTGGAACTCCCTTCCAGCCCCATCCCAAGCCTTAGGTCGAGGATTCTGAAAAGGAAATAAAATAAGCTCTGCTTAAAAGGCATTTTCAAACTGGGGGATTTTTGGATGAAAAAGTTTCCCAGCTGAAGACATACCTACAGGGCCAGGGCTGAGCAACCATTGCACGTCAACAGACCAAGCCTGACGTCTGGCTGTAGGTTATTTCCAGCCCTTAAAAGGGACCGAACTGCGCTGGCGTGTGACCCGCCTCTTGTAGCACTGCTGCCGTTGTAGGTGTCAAGCAAAAAACTGCCCCGAACCGTTGGCGAGGCCTTCTGCTGTTTGCTTATGCAGGGAATTTTTGCCCTCAAACAATACCCTCATTTCCCACGGGAGAAGTTTTGCACAGATGGGAGCCTATTTCTCTTCTCCTTATCCTGGGCCATTCCCCGAGAGAAAAGAGAAGATCTTAATTCAATTGATTGCTTCAAAAAGTTATAAGCTCTTCTTCCCTGAGAAAGTTCAAGTAGAGGCCGGGCGCGGTGGCTCACAACTGTCATCCTAGCACTCTGGGAGGCCGAGGCGGGAGGATTGCTCAAGGTCAGGAGTTGGAAACCAGCCTGAGCAAGAGCAAGACCCCATCTTTACTAAAAATAGAAATTAATTGGCCAACTATATATATATGTATATATATATATGTGCGTGTGTGTGTGTGTGTGTGTGTGTGTGTGTGTGTATGTATATAATTAGCCAGGCATGGTGGCACATGCCTGTAGTCCCAGCTACTTGGGAGGCTGAGGCAGGAGGATCACTTGAGCCCAGGAGTTTGAGGTTGTTGCGAGCTAGGCTGACGCCACGGCACTCACTCTAGCCTGGGCAACAGAGTGAGACTCTGTCTCAAAAAAAAAAAAAAAAAAAAAAAAGTTCAACTAGAGGGTCGACTAGAATCCAAGCCTCTTAAATTTCCATCCAGAATTCCCTGCATGTCTTTACGTTGATTTCAAGTGGTAGTCCTTCATCCATCCATCCATCCATCCATCCATCCATCCATCCATCCATCCATCCCCCGTTAGGATCACAGGGATGAAAAAGCTTCCAGTCCTTGCCCTCAAACTGCTCATGGTTTATCAGTGGAGACAAAACATCTGCAGAGAGAGATTCCCATCTGGAAGCCTCCCAAGAGAAGCCGGGAGTGTCTGCCCATGAGTCAGCATCCCAGCCCTGAATCCCCACCAAGCTTTCAAATAAATCACCCAGTGAGGGGAAAACAATTACATAATCATCTCTAGAAACTTCAGGTATTTTCCGCTCCAAGACCACTCACACGGTTTTTGGCTATTTGATCAACTTTACAGTTACTCTGGGATTGGCCTCCCTCAGTAAGAGAACGCACTCCACACTGGGACATGCGTTTAGCGTAAGGGCTCGAACTCCAGGTGTGCGTCAGACTGTGCAGCTGGGATCCTTTAAAAAGTGGTGTCCAAGACTGAGTGAGACCAATCGAGTTAGTCTCTCTGGGGAGCAGAACCAAACAGAACAATAACTTTAAAAAAAAAAAAAAAAAAAGCTCCTCAAATAATTCAAGATTCAGTTAGGGTTGGAAACCACCAGTTTAGAGAGACAGAGCCAATGATGCGCGTGGCCGGCCTGACTCCATTATTTCGTTTCTGCTGACCAAGCACAGGTGCGCTAGAGCAGCATGTCCCAGACCTCAGTGGGTTTACGAATCGCCTGGGAATTTTGTTGCAAAGAAGGTTGTGATCCTGGTGCAAACAGGTTCCCGCCCGAGGCCTGTGTTGTTGGTGCAGGGACACCCCCCCCCCGTCTTGAGTGGCTGGGCTGTCTCGTGAGAGAGGAGACATGCATTGCCTCTACCCACACAGAACTGGGGGATTAAAATGGGAAAACCAATCTGGGAAAAGACCAAATCGTGATCAAACACAGGGTGTCCCAGGAGCCTCCGTGCAAAGGAAAAATTTTGTAAGATTTTGTAAACAAAGGTACACTTAGCTACACGTTCCCGTTTTCCCCGTGTACGGCGACTTTTGCGACACCCCGCGTTGCAAAGTAGATACAGCGAGGCCGGCGAATGCCGTAAGTGATCGGAACAGGGGGAGTTAGAAAAGGGCTTTTCGCTGAGACACAGCGACAAAAGTAACTTTCACAGGTAGGAAATGATGGAACTAAGATTCAGTCCCCAGCAATCTGATTCCAGCATCAAAGTGCTTGTGACACACAAGAATGCCTCTTGAAAACCCTTAATTTGCTATACACATTTATCAAATCCTATAATTTTAAATAGAGTTTCCTGAGTGGGAGGGGAAGCAATAAAAAAAAAAAAAAAGGTGGGGGCTTTTCGGAGAAGGTGGGCCTGGGGCGTACTGGCTCGAAATGGTGCCTGTGAACATCAGGACAGGGGGTGGAGGATGGTATCTCCTAGTGATTTTGCTACAGCTGTATACATGAGCCATGCTCCATGAGCAGCAAACTGAAGACTGAGGAGTTTAGCAGGGCAATTAAAGAGGCATATTGGCCAGGCGGGAGCAGTGGCTCACACCTGTCATCCTAGCACTCCGGGAGGCCGAGAGGCGGGAGGATCACTCGAGGTCAGGAGTTCGAAACCAGCCTGAGCAAGAGCGAGACCCCCCCCCCCGTCTCTACTAAAAATAGAAAGAAATTAATTGGCCAACTAAAAATATATAGAAAAATAAGCCGGGCATGGTGATGCATGCCTGTAGTCCCAGCTACTCGGGAGGCTGAGGCAGGAGGATCGCTTGAGCCCAGGAGTGTGAGGTTGCTGTGAGCTAGGCTGACGCCACAGCACTCTAGCTGAGGCAACAAGTAAGACTCTGTCTCATAAAAAAAAAAAAAGACCCATATTTCAATATACGTGCATTTTTTGGTGTATGTGCTGAGCAAAATGAGGCTCAAGTGGTCAGTGATTCTCCTAGAAACCAATGCTTTTGCTCAGATAAAAACAATTCAAGTGCCCCTCAGCTCACTTTCATCCACCGGATAGTGGCCAAAGAAGTCCTGGGTCTTATTTCCCTACATCCAGATTTCTTGCCCGACCCAGCCCCAGCCACCTGCAAACCGCAAGGCTGGCACCCCCGGGCCTCGCTCCCGACAGCCCCTCCTGCACCCCCGCACCCAGGCCACCGACTCCCAGGGGCTTTTGGCCAGCAGCTGCACCTGCGGCTCTCGCCCCGGTTCCAGGCACCCTGCGCCCAGGGGGGCGGGGGTTTCAGCTGGCAGAGAACCCTAAGGCACCAAAGTGTGGGTGGAATGGGCGGAGGTTGACCGGAAGGTCAACGTGCTGGGAGGAAGAGGGACGAGAGGGGAAGAGCGAGATACTGATCAGAAGCGTTGGCGTCCTGGGCGCGGGGGGAGGAAGGTGTGGCCAGCCAAGCCTCCCCCTGCCTGCCGCCTCCCTCTTTCCAAGCCTCCCCCGCCACCTGCTGGGCGCGGTGCAAGAACTAGCCGGTGCGATCGGACTCGCAGTGACTGGGTTTTTCCCGGTAGAATATAGAGCAGTGTGTTTTCAAGGACAATAATCGCTTCCTTTACCCTGAAGAGCGTGGAGACCAGCCCTGAGCCCCTACTAGAGCAAGGGGAAGAGGAGCAGGGGACCACAGCCGGTCCCAGCCCCGATGCGGACACCTGTTCTTCCTTTGAGACGTCTGTGCTTTTAGCCTTGTTCTCACCACCGTCTCCTGAGAGCAGTGAGAGCATTGCCTACGTGCTTTTTCAGGCGTCATGTCAAGCCGTAGGAGCACTCCGGTTACTTCTCAAAATAAGGCAGGTCTTACTATCGTCCCCGTTTCACATCTGGCAAACTGGAGCTCGGCGCTTAAACGGGTTTTCCGGCACGACCCAGCGCCGGGGAGCCGGGCTGCGCGCCGGGCGGTGGCCGCGTCCCGGAGCCCGGGATTCGCTGCCGTCCGACCCGGTCAAGGCCCGTGTGCGCGTGTTCTCAAAGAAGCCGATCTTCGCTTTCTGCAAAGCCGAAGTCAGCGTGCCCCGCGGCACGGAGCCCACAGAGCCGGGCCCGCGGCCGCCGCGGGCCACCCCAGCCCCCCATGCAGCCGGGGGGTGGGGTGGGTGTCTTCCTCCCATCGGACGGCGCCTCAGAGAAAGCAGCGCACCCCGTCTGCCCCTGCAGCCGCAAAACAGAGGAAATTCTGAGCACCTCCGGGCGTGAGTCACCACACCACATTCAGGAATTGCCGGGTCTGCCCATGGAGTCACCCACTCTTTTCTATTTGGGACTAAAATAGATACCTCCTTCACAAGCCCGCTGCTTTCTGTGCTCTCAGCAGTAAAAAAAAAAAAAAAAAAAACAACGGCAAGGCTAGGTGTGTGTGCTTGTAAGGGATGTGGGGAGAGTTTTCTCTCCTGCGAGGTTTTTCAGAGAGCAAAAACGTTGCTGCACCTGTCGCAGCCGCAGACGGGCCGGGGGTGAGTGAGCAGGTGGAAGAGGGGAGCAGCGGGGTTCATTCGGGAAACGTTTGTTGAGCAGCTGCTATATGTCAGACACAGGGTTGGAGACACAGATGTGAGTCAGATCCAGACCTTAGCTTCCCGGCACTCACCGCCCGGCAGGAGAGAAAGAGATGGCACAGGCAGCTGCAACAAAGCTAAGTGCTGAGGCACGAGTGTAAAGAAAGAGCCCGGAGAACACACAGGTGGACGTCCGTAGCCCCCGCAAGACCCGGCTCGGGCTAGCTCGGGTGCTGCCTCTCCTTTGCAGCAACGACCGGAGCAGAAAGGAGAGGGAAGAAGAGCATCGTTTTGCCATCCTTAACTGTGAAAATCTACTGAAATCAGACGCCACTAATTTTGAATTTAGGATAATATAGACAGAAGACGGGCAGTTTCGTTTTGTTCAAGGAATTCCTGGCCAGGCGCGGTGGCTCACGCCTGTCATCCCAGCACTCTGGGAGGCCAAGGCGGGAGGATCGCTTGAGCTCAGGAGTTCGAGACCAGCCCGAGCAAGAGTGAGACCCCCGTCTCTACTATAAATAGAAGGAAACAAATTGGCCAGCTAAATATATATAGAAAAAATGAGCCGGGCATGGTGGTGCATGCCTGTAGTCCCAGCTACTCGGGAGGCTGAGGCAGGAGGATTACTTGAGCCCAGGAGTCTGAGGTTGCTGTGAGCTAGGCTGACGCCACGACACTCACTCTAGCCCGGGCAACAGAGTGAGACTCTGTCTCAAAAAAAAGAAAAGAAATTCCTTTACAGAGAAAACGGGAGCATTTCAAGTGGGAGTATTTAAATTCCTTTAATAACAAGCGGTTTGATCGCGCCTCCTGGCCCCAAGAATCTCAGACGCGTCCTTTATAGCCAGGGCTGCCCCGCCGCGTGGAATCATGAGAGGAAGAGAGAGGCAGGCAGGCAGGGAGGGAGGAAGAAACCTCATCCGTCCAGTTTACATTATTATTATGTTGATTTAAAAAAAAAAAAAAAAGCAAAGCAGCTGTGTTACTTAAAAAAAAAAATTCATATCTATGCATATGTTTTTTCCCCATGACAATGAGTCCCTTGAAGCAAGCTGGCTCCTCTTCTCAGAAAAAGACCAGTTTATCTCATGTTACCAAGTAAAGGGCACAGGACTCATTTCTGAAAGTCTTGTTTGAAGTCCCCGGAGCGTAAGCTGATGTCAGCCTCTTCCTGCCCCTGCGCTCCGAGAGTTTCCCGGGAGTTTTGGGGCTGACGCGGGGCGCCGCGTGCGTGCCATGTCGCAGGCAGGCTGTGGGCAGGCCTCGGTGGCTTCCCTGGCGGCGCTGATGCCAGGCACAGCCTGCAGCCCGGCTGAGCACCGGTGTGGCTTCTGCTTCCGGCCCTTGCGGTAGCGACACCTCTGTTTGGAACCTGATTTAGAACAGAGAGAGCCTTTGTAACGAGAAAACTCCTTGTTTTAAGTTGAAAGCAAAACAAACACTCACAAAAGGGGGGGAAAGCCTCTTTAGAATAAAAGGGCAGTTTCCCCAGACATCCTGCCGGCGCCCAGAGCCCGCGGGGCGAGGCTTGCAGCCTGATGTTCTTCCCTCCTCACCCCTGTCACTTCTGGCTTTCACTGCCCTGGCCGCCTCTGCCACCCAGACCACCGGTCTCACTTCCTCTCTCCCCGGGGTGCCGCTTCTCGGGGTGGGTTTCCAGGGGCGAGCGCCCCCTGCCATGCGGTCACATGCCTTCCCAGCCAGCCAGACCCCGTGTGCGTGCCACAGCCCTGCCCCTGTGGTCCCACGGAGTCCCCACCACAACCTACCGTGTTTCCCCCAAAATAAGACAAGGTCTTCTATTTATTTTTCCTCAAGAAGACACACTAGGGCTTATTTCCAGGGGATGCGTTATTTTTTTTAAGTACGGTACCACAATCTACATTGATTCAAATAGAGTTGAGTCGTCTTCTTCTGGAACATCATCATCACTCTCCAAACCCCCGAATCCCATCCTGAATGTCTTGCGACTCTGTTTCCTTTAGAACCATCGGCCCCGATCTCTCATGTCGAGCCATAGAGCTCTCACGGGGCAGAGGAGAAGGGCTGCTCGTCTTCTTTCCCGCTCCGCGACGACTCGCATGGGTTGTGCAGACGTGCTGCGCAGCCACGCCCGTCACTGGGTCTTATTTTCGGGGTGGGGCTTCTAATGCGCACATGCTTAGACATCCTGCCGGGGCTTGTTTCATGGGGAGGTCTTACTTTCAGGGAAACTCGGTAGGAGATGGACTGTTGTCGCCATTCCCATCTTACAGATGAGGAAACTGAGGCTGTCAAGCGGTAATTCACTTGCATAAGAAAGTGAGGGGCTGGTCCACCTGACCAGAAGCCGCACGCTCAAGGCTGGGGGCAGGAAGCAAGCTGTCAACAGGTGTCACTCACGCCCCGGGGTTCTCAGGCAAGGCCCTGGTCTCTCTTTTTAAGCCACCCTTTGAGCCATCCCCGAGTTAATCTCCCTCAGGCTGACTCCTGGGCTTCCCTCGGGCGCTGCAGCTTGAGACACCCCCGGGGCGGCACACCAGCCTTCGCCAGCCTCTCATTTCCCTCCCATTTGTCCTGCGCGCTCGGCGTGGCACGGGCCACACTCCTGGCCTCCACTGCGTCCGGCACCACGCACGGCACCAGGTCAGGATGGAAATGCTATCAGCGCAGGAGCTGTTCCTCGGGTCAGTTGTGTCCACACGGCCCAGTGACCCCTTATGCTAAGCAGGGAGAAGGTCATGTAAGATTATAGGTTAAACGGTACCAAAAGCCCGTCCCTGCGCAAAATCTCCGTGGACGGGCAGAACAGGACAGCAGCCCAAGCACCCAGGACCCTGGATCCTCAGTGAGTGGGTCCCGCTTGCTGTGTTTGCAGACCGTGGTTCCATATTTGTTTTTTTTGTTGTTTTTTTTTTTGAGGCAGAGTCTCACTCTGTTGCCCAGGCTAGAGTGAGTGCCGTGGCGTCAGCCTAGCTCACAGCAACCTCAAACTCCTGGGCTCACGCGATGCTCTGAGTAATTGAGACTACAGGCATGCGACACCATGCCCAACTAATTTTTTGTACATATATTTTTAGTTGGTCAATTAATTTCTTTCTATTTTTAGTAGAGATGCAGTCTTGCTCAGGGTGGTTTTGAACTCCCAACCTCGAACAATCCACCCACCTCGGCCTCCCAGACTGCTAGGATTACAGGTGTGAGCCACCTCGCCTGGCCGGTTCCACATTTGGATTCTCCAGGGAAGGGTTTGATCCCTGTCAAAAATGCACAGTGGGGCCTGGCGCCGTGGCTCACGCCTGTAATCCTAGCAGTCTGGGAGGCCGAGGCCGGCAGATCGCTCAAGGTCAGGAGTTCGAGACCAGCCTGAGCAAGAGCGAGACCCCGTCTCTACTAAAAATAGAAAGAAAATTAATTGGCCAACTAAAATATATACAAAAAATTAGCTGGGCATGGTGGCTCATGCCTGTAGTCCCAGCTACTCAGGAGGCTGAGGCAGAAGGATCGCTTGAGCCCAGGAGTTTGAGGTTCCTGTGAGCTAGGCTGACACCACGGCACTCTGGCCTGGGCAACAAAGTGAGACTCTGTCTCAAAAAAATAAAAAATAAAAAATGCACAGTGAGTACAACCTGCTGTACAACCTGTGTCTTGCTTAAAGCTAAATGTGAATTTTTGAGAGCAGAAAGAAAACAGGTACAAGAGGCACCCCCAGGAGTGGGCAAGGAGCAGGGCAGAGCTGGCCGCTGGGGGCCCCCGGGCAAGGACCCAGTTCTGGACACTTGGCTTAACGCACTGGACACAATTAGGGCTGATGCCAACGTGTCTGCCAACCCCCCCCCCCCCGGGTCTCCATCATTTCCGATGACTTTTTCTCTTTCCTTCTTTTCCGTTTCCCTTCTGGTCTTGAGTTTCTGCTTGCCATTGTGCTTACTTATCTGGTCTTTCTTTAAAATCTCGGGGGAAATTCCGTCGAGTTGAAAATCTCCTCGGCTCCATGGCCCGATTTCTCAGAAGTCTCTCTCTCTCCTTGCAAAAGACGGTGGGTGGGATTCACCGTTTTAGCCTATTTCTGCTAAAAATGGGACTCTGTCCCAAGAAATTGGTCTCAAAAATTTGAGGGAAAGCTGCTTTTAGATTTCAGAGAAAGAAAGAGTCTATTTCTACCCTCCCCGCCCCTTTTTCTAAATCTGATAACCCTTTAATTTTAATCAGGGTGACATTCTGTGGTGAGCTTGTGGTTAACTCTTTAATGTACCAAAGCTTGCTAGCGACCGAGAAGAGTCCTGGGTTAGGAAATAACCGGCCCCCCACGTTTCACTTACCGAAAGGTTTGAGATCCCGAAACTTGACAATTTAGAGACAGCTGTGTAGAGGGACATTTACAGTTCCTGCCTCCCTTTCCCTTCCAAGTCAAGAGAAAATAATTAGATCCCCAACCCCTCAATCCTGCTTTTCTCGTAACAAGTATAGAGTGAGGCTCCATTGGTCTTCAAACGGGTCCTGCCCCGTGACTCACTCATTCTCAGTCGTGGAAACTTTGACTATTCCACCCAGCTAGTCCCCAGAGAGTGTGGGTCAGACAGCAAGCAGCCACAGATGGTCAGCGCTAATCACTGCAGAAACATGCCTGATTCCCTTCGGATCAGCTTCCTCTCCTGCCCCAGGGAACCCCGGTGCCTTTTGTTTGATGACAGCAACTTCCCTAACGCCCCTCGGTGACAGGCACTGTACTTCTGCCATGTTTCCCTGGGCATTCATGTTTGCTCAGTGGAAGAACTGGGGTGGATATTTGTTTGAGTGAATACATTAATGGGTGTCAGCAGCGACTAGGCCAAAACACTCCAGACCTCATGCCGTGCCTACCGCAGCCCATTCGAAGGGTGCTAGGAAGCCAGACAAGGCTCCTGCACCTGCCGGGCGCGGTGGCTCATGCCTGTCATCCTAGCACTCTGGGAGGCCGAGGCGGCAGGATCGCTCAAGGTCAGGAGTTCAAAACCAGCCTGAGCAAGAGCAAGACCCCATCTCTACTATAAATAGAAAGAAATTCATTGGTCAACTGAAAATATATAGAAAAAATTAGCTGGGCATGGTGGCGCATGCCTGTTGTCCCAGCTACTCGGGAGGCTGAGGCAGGAGGATTGCTTGAGCCCAGGAGTTTGAGGTTGCTGTGAGCTAGGCTGATGCCACGGCACTCACTCTAGCCTGGGCAACAGAGTGAGACTCTGTCTCAAAAAGGCTCCTGCATGGGTCGTGGGTGCTGCTCCAGCCAGAACAGCCGGTGAGGGTGCATGGGGCTGGAAGTACCCACACTGCCAGGGATATTTTGCGCCATCCCGTTGTTTTGTTCCCGTCCTGTGCATCTATTAAACTTTATATCACTGTGATTATGCCCTTTTCAACATCCTCTTACCACCTTCGCTGGGAAGATGCTCTAGCCTTAATCGTGTTGTTGAATTGAGACGCCGAGGACTGAGAGGGGATGGAGACAGTCCACTTGATAAATAAAATTGGGAGTCAGACTTGCCCCGCCCAGGACGCGCTGTTCAAGTTGGGGGAGAGGGAGTTTTCTTCCTCCGATCAATTTCCATAGCCACAAACCGAAGGAAGAAAACCCGAACCCCTTACTTCCTGCAGAAGAAGGCTTAGAAATGCATTAGTTATCTGTGGATTTGGCGAGTTGGCAGAAAAAAAAAAAAGCCATTTGCTCTATAAACATTTTTAAATGGTTAAAAAGCACAAAAGAGGAACGTGGCTGTCATGTGCCTGCCATCAGCATTCAGTGAGTGTTTACAGTTTACTCTGGTGGCTTCTTGTCTTTTTTTTGCTTAGTTTTAATACACACTACAGATACAGGGACGTTCCGTCTGGATGCAACCTAATCCATTCTTCTCCTCTCGTCAACTTGGGGTATATCTTCTAATGGTTTTTTTTTTGTTTGTTTTTTTGAGACAGAGTCTCACTCTGTTGCCCAGGCTAGAGTGAGTGCCGTGGCGTCAGCCTAGCTCACAGCAACCTCAAACTCCTGGGCTCAAGCGATCCTCCTGCCTCGGCCTCCCGAGTAGCTGGGACTACAGGCATGTACCTCCATGCCCGGCTAACTTTTTCTATATATTTTTAGTTGGTCAATTAATTTCTTTCTATTTTAGTAGAGACGGGTTCTCGCTCTTGCTCAGGCTGGTTTCAAACTCCTGACCTTGAACAATCCCCCCCCCCCCCGCCCGCCTCCCAAAGTGCTAGGATTACAGGCATGAGCCACTGCACCCGGCCACATCTTCTAATGCAATTTATATACTACTGGTTTGTTTTTTTAACTTTTAAATATACATAAATACATACTATGTTTCCTTTCACAGTTTGCTTCTCCCCCCCAACACTGTGTTGCTGAGATTTGTTCTTGATACTTGTTTATTCTTTCTAACTCCTTATATTATCACATTGTATCGTTAGAGATGAACAGATACAGTGTGTCTAATTTTCCCCTGTTACAAGCAATGCTGTAATAAATAGCCTTGAACAGGTGCCCATGTGCAAGAATATCCCTAGAAAGCATACCTAGAAGTGATATTGCTGATTCTAGAACAGGGACAGCTTCGATTTTGCTGCGATATTTTTCAATTTCTCTTTGAAGTAACTACACGCTAATTTACACCCTTCATCAGCAATTTATGAGATTTCCCAAATTTCTCACATGTTCCTCACCATCACTTACAGTCTTTACTATCTTAAGTTGTGGTGAGTACTGGGGATATTTGGCATGCTTCCACCTGTTTATTGGTCTCTGTGGCCTGCTTGTTCACGTTCTTTGTTTTTCTATGGATTTTTTTGCTTTTTACTTACTGACTGCTACGAGTTCTTTATGTATGATGGATAATAGGGCTTTGGATAATAGGGCTTTTGGATAATTGTTTGTAGACTCCTGGGTTTTCTAAGTACACATCGTTATTTACAAACCACATTTTTGTTTCTTCTTATCCACTCCTTATTCCTCTTATTTCTTTTACTTGTTTCATTGCACTAACTAGGATGCTCAATACGGTGTTAAATAAAAGTAGGGATTGTATACACTTCTGCCATTAAATAGAAGGCTTTTAAGGTATCCTGTAAGTGTTGTTTGCTGTAAGTTTTTAGTGTCTACCTTTTATTCATTAAGGAAGTTCACTGCTATTTCTATTATCTTTAAAGTTTTTTTTTTCTTTTAGTCCTTAATGGGTATTATTTTAATCACCACTGGATGTTCTTTTTCTTCTGTTAAAATGATCATATGATTTTCCCTACTTTAAACATTAAAAGTAGTGAATTACATAAAGATACTTTCTAATGTTAAATCATTTGTTATTGCTGGGATAAATTCTAATTGGTCAGAATGAGTTTTTTTTCCTTAACACATTGCTAGAATCTGGTGCAAATATTTTATTTAGAATTCTTATATCTATTGTCATAGAAGAGGCTGCCCTACAATGTTCCTTTTTCTATGGCCCCACACAGGTTCAATAGAAAGATGAAACTAACCCCATAAAAGGAATCAGGAAGACTTGTCCTTTTTTTATTATTATTATTCTCCGAAATAGAATAGAATTAGAATATTCTCCAAAATAGAACCATCTGTTTGTATGAAACAGATGGTATTTTGGTAAAACTTTGTGTTCGCGTATGGGTTGATTTCTTTAAATTATTTATTTAATTCCTTTAATGGTTAAAGTTCCATTCTTCTTCTTGAAATGATTTGTTCCTCTTGAATCTAGTTTTTTACCTATCCATCTATCATTTTACAGTGTCCCATTTCATCTGTTTTCAGATTTGTCAAAACATTCTCACAGTAGTCTCTTGTTCTCTTTTAGGTTTCTATCATATATCGATAGTCATACCTCCCTTTTCTTTGTACCATCATCTTCCCCCAGGGCTCTGAAGCCAGGCTGCCTGGGGGAGACAACCCCAGCTCTGGGACTGTGGACCCCCCAGCTGTGTGACCTGGATAAGTGATCTCAGGCAACCTAACAAATCGCTCTCTGCCTCAGTGTCCACATCTGTAAAATGGCAATAATAACCTTAACTTCACAGTGTTGCTGTCAGAATTAAATTAGTTAATATCTGTAAAGGGCTTAGAACAGCTCTTGGGACATGGTAAAAACTCCAAGGTTAGGGCTCTGGGAAATTCCCACCCTGATTCCTTCTTCTTCTTTTTTTTTTTTTTTTTTTTTTTTTTTTTTTTGAGACAGAGTCTCCCTCTGTTGCCTGGGCTAGAGTGAGTGCCGAGGCATTAGCCTAGCTCACAGCAACCTCAGACTCCTGGGTTCAAGCAATCCTCCTGCCTCAGCCTCCCGAGTAGCTGGGACTACAGGCATGCGCCACCATGCCTGGCTAATTTTTTCTATGTATTTTTAGTTGGCCAATTAATTTATATTTTTGGTAGAGACAGGGTCTCGCACTTGCTCAGGCTGGTTTCAAACTCCTGACCTTGAGCGATCCTCCCGCCTCAGCCTCCCAGAGTGCTGGGATCACAGGCGTGAGCCACCGTGCTTGGCCTCTGATTCCTTCTTAACACGGTTTTTGGTCACGGATGCCTTTGAGGATCGTATGAAAGCTGTCATCCTCCGAATCCCAGCCTAATCATGAGAAAAACACAGGAGAAATTCCAGTCCCACAGGGAGGCATCCTACAAAAATATCTGACCAGCGTTCCTCAGAACTGACAAGGTCATCACCAGCAAGGAAAGTGAGACACTGTCATAGCCAAGAAGGGCCTCAGGACACGTGACAACTAAATGACATGTGCCATCCCGGGGGGGATTTTGGAATAGCAAAAGACTTTAGGAGAAGACTGTACACTACCCCCAAAAATATTCTTCCCAGAGACTAGATCTGAGTGTAACATCCCGTGGTTGGCCGCCATTGTCCCATGGCAACCTCTGGGGACAGCTGCTCCCTGGAAAGGGTCCTTGACCAAGTCTTTCTTCGTCGGAGCCAGAGACTGCTAGCATGGAAAAGGCTCTCCTTGTTGTCTGAGCTGCTCTTACAATGCTCTAGAACAGGGGTCCTCAAACCGCGGCCCACCGAGGACATTTATCCAGCCCACCAGGCGATTTTGCTGCCGCTGCCTGTCCTGCTTAGCAGCCGACTTGTCCCAGGCCCACAGTGCGCATGTGTGGAATGTGCGCCGCGCTCTCCAACGGTCTGAGGGACGGTGAACTGGCCCCCTGTTTAAAAAGGTTGAGGACCCCTGCTCTAGAGACACCTTGGTTTCATATTAAGCCTTTTTTGTTTCTATTTTATTTACTCATTCATTCCTTTAACATTTAGATTAAGAGTTTGAGGCCGGGCGCAGTGGCTCACGCCTGTAATCCTAGCACTCTGGGAGGCCGAGGTGGGCGGATTGCTCGAGGTCAGGAGTTTGAAACCAGCCTGAGCAAGAGCGAGACCCCATCTCTACTATAAATAGAAAGAACTTAATTGGCCAACTAATATATATAGAAAAAATTAGCCGGGCATGGTGGCGCATGCCTGTAGTCCCAGCTACTCGGGAGGCTGAGGCAGGAGGATTGCTTGAGCCCAGGAGTGTGAGGTTGCTGTGAGCTAGGCTGACGCCACGGCACTCACTCTAGCCTGGGCAACAAAGCGAGACTCTGTCTCAAAAAAAAAAAAAAAAAGAGTTTGAACCAGTCATTATAATATGCTCATGGTGCATGAACTGGCCTCATCCTGCCTCTCGTATTGTTATTTATCTTCTCTTTAGTCACTATCTAGATTTCTATTTTCCTACCCCATAAGATACCCACTCTTCTGCCCCTGAATCGCCTTCAACTCCGCTCCTACCAAATAAACGTCCCACATGTGCTTGGGAAAAGAGTTGATTCTGGCCAGGCGCGGTGGCTCACGCCTGTAATCCTAGCACTCTGGGAGGCTGAGGCCAGCGGATCACTCAAGGTCAGAAGTTCGAGACCAGTCTGAGCAAGAGCAAGACCCCTGAGCAAGTAGAGACTATTTATAGTCTCTACTATAAATAGAAAGAAATGAATTGGCCAACTAAATATATATATAGAAAAAATAAGCCAGGCATGGTGGCACACACCTGTAGTCCCAGCTTCTCGGGAGGCTGGGGCAGGAGGATCACTTGAGCCCAGGAGTTTGAGGTTGCTGTGAGCTAGGCTGACGCCACAGCACTCACTCTAGCCTGGGCACCAGAGTGAGACTGTCTCAAAAAAAAAAAGGATTTGATTCTGCTGTCGGAATGGTTTTCCATAGTTGTCCATTAGATCGAATTTGTTAATTGTGTTTATTACATTTTGCTTATTCTTACTGATTTATTTGGTCAGCTTGATGTATCCATCACAAAGGAAGATGTGGTTGAAATGTTTCAGTATGATGGTAGATTTGCAAGTTTATCCTTATTTTGTCAATATTTGCTTTGTATGTTTTGAAGCTATGTTATTGGGTGCATACAAGTGTAGAATTTTTATGTTTTACTGGAGAATTGAACCTTTAATAACATACACTCACTTCTGGATTTCTGTTCATGGTTTTGTCTTGAAGTCTGATATTAATATAAATTTTGGGGGGGTTGTAATTGTACACTTTTTTTAGTCTCAAACAATGCTTAATTGTGCTTAATTGAGCCTTAATGCTTTAATAGTGTATCTTATAAATATCATCGAACTATGTATTTTTAAAATATAATTCAGCATTCTTTTTTCTTTAAATGCATCATGCATTTACATTGGAAAATATTAGTGATATATTTTGATGATTTCCAGTCTCTTGTTTTGTTCTTTATTTTTAATCTCTATCGATGCACAGAGATTTTTTTTCTCCCTTCTTTTGACTTAAATAAGTTTTTATCCTATTTTATTTTATTTTTTTGCACTAGCCTGTAAGCTATTCACTTTACTCTTTCATGCTAGATGTAATTTTCAACATTTTAACATGAACCTGGACCTTACGAAGTCCAGATCTAATCAGTATCCTAACTCTCCTCTCAAATAACGAATAGCCACAGCGTGCATCGCCTCCGCGAACCTTTTCTACTCACTTCTCACACTTCTGTTCTCTTCCTCTTTGTTTCTCTGCCTGCACGTTTAGGTTTGGTGTTTGAAAGGATTTCCTGAAAGTAAAAGTGAGATCTTTTAAAAAGGCAGAAAGGAGGCCAGCGATCGTAGACTCTGGTGTGACCCCTGTCCTACTGCCGTGAGCTGTGCGGTGTAGACAACTTACTTAACCTCTCTGGACTGTAGTCTCTTGCTGTGTGGAGCCAGGGTGACAATATCTACCTTTTAGAGCTGCAGTGAGCACCGAAGGTGATATATACCTAGGAGCAGCACGCAGGCAGGTTCTCAGACATTGCTGTTATTATTACATAAATAACCCCCAACAGAGGGCCTGAGCGCTCTGACTTCTTCAAAGATAACGATCTGAACTAAACCACAACATCACAAAACACCTCCCATCGCCCGGGGAGTTTAGACACAGCCCTGCCTCTCGGTGAGAGAGAACCCTCAACGGATGGGCGAAAAGCACAGTCTCTCCTGAAGATTATGATTCTGTGCGAGGCCGAAACATAGAACCGGGAGGCAGAGGACCTGGCCCTCGTCCAAGGCTCACCACGAACTCCTGGAATGACCACGGCCTCAGTTTCCTTATCTGGACAATGTGGATGTTGATCTAAATGATGGTAGAGGTCTCTTCCAGTTCTCAGAGTCTATGATACCATTGAAAGGAATATTCAGTGTGCCCTGTGATATTTTCTTATTCTTTTTTTTGTTGTTGTTTTGTTTTGTTTTTGAGACAGAGTCTCACTTTTTGCCCGGGCTAGAGTGCCGTGGCATCAGCCTAGCTCACAGCAACCTCAAATTCCCGGGCTCAAGCGATCCTCCTGCCTCAGCCTCCCGAGTAGCTGGAACTACAGGCATGCGGCGGAACCACACCCAGCTAATTTTTTCTATACATTTTCAGTTGGCCAATTAATTTCTTTCTATTTTTAGTAGAGAGGGGGGTCTCGCTCTTGCTCAGGCTGGTTTCGAACTCCTGACCTTGAACGATCCTCCTGCCTCGGCCTCCCAGAGTGCTAGGATTACAGGGGTGAGCCACCGCGTGCCTGGCCTATATTTTCTTTTGCACCAAAAAGCACTCACCTTCTGTAAGGCCCGGAGGGCTGGTTTGGGTTTCCCAAGGCAGGAGGGGGCAAGTTGTGACATTAGGCATATCCGTGGAGTTCCTGTCAGATCTGACACAGAAGAAGAACCACTGCAGGGCAAGAACCAGATCATTTCTTCACCAGGTGACCCGAGCTCCCAAGCCACTGCTTCGTCCTCTGCAAAGTGCAGTAACTCGCCAGCTAGAAGCTCTCTTGCTCGAGAAGTTGTTCTAATCCTCACCTCCAACCTCTGCTGGCCGGAAAAGAGACATGGCACAAAGACGAGCATTGGCTCGGTGCTGGCTGGGCTATGGTTAGAACTCCCCGGTCTTGGCCGTGGGTGGTGGCTCACGCCTGTAATCCTAGCACTCTGGGAGGCCGAGGCGGGCGGATTGCTCGAGGGCAGGAGTTCGAAACCAGCCTGAGCAAGAGCGAGACCCCCGTCTCTACTATAAATAGAAAGAAATTAATTGGCCAACTAATATATATATATATATAGAAAAAATTATCCGGGTATGGTGCCTGTAGTCCCAGCTACTCGGGAAGAGGCTGAGGCAGAAGGATCGCTTGAGCCCAGGAGTCTGAGGTTGCTGTGAGCTAGGCTGACGCCACGGCACTCACTCTAGCCTGGGCAACAAAGTGAGACTCTGTCTCAAAAAAAAGGTGAACTAATGCCTTTCGCAACAACCTGGCTGGAATACTTGGCTAAGTGAAGTATCATCGTAAGAACGGAAAAACCCAAACCACACGAAACTCACTTCTAAACCGGAGCTAATCGATCAACACCCAGGTGCACACATGGTAGTAAAAATGCAACGGAAATCAAGCAGGTGGGGGGGAGGAGGGGATGGGAGAATTCACACCTACCGGGTACGATGCGCACTGCGCACTATCTGGGGGATGGGCACACTTATAACTTTGACTCAATCTGTACCGAAGCAATTCGCGTGACCAAAACGTTTGTGCCCCTGTAATGTTCTGAAATCCAAAAAAAAAAAAAAAAAAGATTACCTTGTGTAAACACATTTAGATCTCTTTCATAATTCCTTATTAAAGAGGATATCCTTGGTCTCGTGCAGCTCAGCGTGTGCCAGTCTGGTTTGTAATAGACAGTCACTAATTGCAAAATTAACCCCAAGGACACTCCCTTTCACCACTGTTTAGCTGCAGGGTTTGGACCAGACCGAGAGTTCTCGCCCACAGGGACTTCCTACGGGGGCTTAACTCATTAAAAAAAAAAAAGAGAGGAAGTGGGCGGACAGAGGGGAGGTGTCGGCCAGGGCTTCCCTCACTCTGGGCTCTTGGGACTCCAAGTGAGGTCTGTTAGGTCTTGTCAGAAATGGCCTGAGCCCCAGGCCGGGCGCGGTGGCTCACGCCTGTAATCCCTTCACTCTGTGAAGCTCAAGGTCAGGAGTTCAAAACCAGCCTGAGCAAGAGCGAGAACCGGTCTCTACTAAAAAATAGAAAGAAATGAATTGGCCAACTAAAAATATATATAGAGAAAAAAGAAATTAGCCGGGCATGGTGGCGTGTGCCTGTAGTCCCAGCTACTCGGGTGGGAGGCTGAGGCAGCAGGATGGCTTGAGCCCAGGAGTTGGAGGTTGCTGTGGGCTAGGCGGACACCACGGCACTCTAGCCTGGGCAACAGAGTGAGACTCAGCCTCAAAAAAAAAAAAAAAATATATATATATATATATATATATTAGAGATGTAAAATCGCTGAGTGTACTTCTGATTGTGTTGAGGTAAATGACTTATAGAGAGAGGCACACTCGCTGCACACATCGGGTCCGGTGTTTTAGTTGTTTTCAGCAGCAAAGTAAGTTTCGGCTCCGGTTACCCTGTCACAAGGCTGGAGGTGGAATTCCTCGCTGCTTTCTAGTTATTGTCCGCCTCTTGCTTTAGCAACAGATTTACCTGCTGATACTTAAAATGCTGGTCGGTGTCCACGCACGATGCGTGTTGGCAAATGGCGCCGATGATGTGGGCGGGCGAGAGCCTCAGGGTGTGACGTCCATGCGCTGGCGGGAAAGATTTCTCAACGTGTAGAACGGACAGAGCGCAAAGTTTTTATTTACTCTCTCTCCAAAGACAGAAAGACAGAGAGGCGCTGGTCCTGCGGCCAGATGACTTTGAGAAGGGGAGGGTTTGTGCCTCATTTGTCTGCTCAGCTTCTCTCAAATTGCCGGGCAAGCATCTCTGCAGGGGAGCGATGCACGTTACTAACCCCAGAGGCAGGTTTATGCTACCCTAAGTAGCTTCCAGTTAGAAATTTATTTTCTTGTTAGCCTGTTAGCAAGAGCCTTCTTTCAGGGAGAAATGACCCTTTTTGCAGGAGTTGGAGGTTCAGGCAAACTTCAGCCCAGTCTCTGTGTGAATTATTAACACCATTCCCTTCTCCCAGACGGTGAAAAGCAGGAAGGAGGCAGAACTAGCATCCCTTCCATGCCCGTTCTTTGCCAGGCCCTCTGCAAGTTGCCTTCGTATGTTATTTCATGTAGTCTTTAGATCAGCAAAATAATCATCATTATTATTATGCCCATTTTTACAGAAAAGGCAGCCAAGCTTGAGGAATTAACAACAATGAGGGTACACAGCTAGTAAGCTGGTAGAGGTGGAATTTAGAAGCCGGTCTTCCTCCCGTTCCCCCCACGCTGCCTTGCTCGCCTTGTTGTGTGGTCACCAGAACGCACTGAGTGCTCGTGTTGCCCTCTCCGATGTAACTGCTGGCACTGCGAGCCCACTCAGCCTGCTTCTGTTTAGTCCCCGCTTGGTGAGAGACGGGCCAAGCTGTCCAAGTTCTCCCCACCTTCAGTTCTTGGGGCAGAGTCAGGACAGTCCTGAGCTGCTGACTGGGGTGCCCTTCACATGGCAAGATGCTGGGCCGAGTCTGAGCACACAGAGAAGCTTCACTCAGCCTGGGTGATTAATGAGCAGCCGGCCAACCACCAGCCGCGAGTACAGCGGCCAGACCTGCCCCGGGCTCTGTGCACGTTTCGGTGGCTGGAGAAGCTCCCTGCAACCCCCTCAGCCGCTTCCTTTATCCAACCTGGGGCTTTTTCCCAAAGGTCCAATCTCTTGAACCAGAAGAACTTGTTGCAAAGCATGCAATGGAATTATTTTTCTGATCAGACCAGCTCCATTTTTCCCCCCTTAATAGCTGGATGTTTGGCAACTGGTTCTGGTGTCCTTAGTGGGATACCAGTGTCTGTGTTTTGGGCTAAGAGCGGATAAAGAAGGTCTTCCTGGCATCAGAATGTATCTGGCCAACTCAGAGGGGGAAAGGTGGGTGGGAAACACACATTTCCTACTTGCCAGACATTGAACACCATTTTGTATATATTTCTCAAAAAATGGCACAGAGTTATTAATTGTAGAAGGTCTGACACTCCTTATTTCCTGAAAAATACTTTCCACAGATACATTTTGTCCCTTGATTAAATCTACACGTATTTCCTTTCCTCCTTTCCTCCCATTCCTTGGCCCTCCTCTCTATTTGCTTGACATGAGGCACCTTCAGAATAAAACTTCATCAATGTCTACTCTTTTAGTTTGAAAAATATGGTATTTTAGAGAGGAATTTGGTTGAAGCTCACTTTCGAGCCAGCTCTGATACACAGGTTTCTAAAGAACAACGGTAGCAGCCTTCGTTCCTTTCCTAGGAAAAAGCGGGGTCTTCGTAAATCCTTTAAATAAAGTGGAGAAATGTGTGCTTAAACCATTGCATGATTTTTTTTTTTTTTTTTTTGAGACAGAGTCTCACTTTGTTGCCCAGGCTAGAGTGAGTGCCGTGGCGTCAGCCTAGCTCACAGCAACCTCCAACTCCTGGGCTTAAGCGATCCTTCTGCCTCAGCCTCCCCAGTAGCTGGGGCTACAGGCATGCGCCACCACGTCCAGCTAACTTTTTTCTATATATTTTTGGTTGGCCAATTAATTTCTTTCTATTTATATTAGAGACAGGGTGTCACTCTTGCTCAGGCTGGTTTTGAACTCCTGACCTTGAGCAATCCACCCGCCTCGGCCTCCCAGAGTGCTAGGATTGCAGGTGTGAGCCACCGCGCCCGGCCACCATTGCATGATTAAACGTGTGCGTGTTTGGCCGGGGCCTCCTGAGCTCTTAAGATGCTCCTTTCTCAAAAAAAAAAAAAAAAAAAAAAAGATGCTCCTTTCTCTTTGCAGAGCTTTGTGACGATGACCCACCAGAGATCACTCACGCCACGTTCAAAGCCTTGGCCTACCAGAAGGGAACCATGTTAAATTGCGAATGCAAGAGAGGTTACCGCAGGATATCAAACGGGTCACCCTACGTGCTTTGCACGGGGAACTCCAGCCACTCTTCCTGGGACAACAAATGCCAATGCATGAGCACGGGTAAGCGGTCCCTTTGATAACGGCCGAGGGAAAGGGACCCTCAGCAAAGAGTGGGCCCGAGCCCAGCTTTTGTTCCCTCCGCCCTATAGACAAACGGGCCAGCCCAGGCGACGGTAACTCCTTTGAGTGGTCCCTGGAATATTCACTTGCTAAACAAACGTGAGCGTCTACTAGTTCAAGAACAGCTCTAGGCACCAGCGATCCAATAGGCTCAGCCTCTGAGCACTTATATTTGAGTCAGGGGGCAGACATTACACTAATAATTACTAAGCAACTAAAACATAATTCTAGCTCACAACAATGTGGGTGTGTTTAATGCCCTCGAACTTTACACTTAGAAATGGTCAAACTTTTTTTTTTTTTTTTGAGACAGAGTCTCACTCTGTTGCCCAGGCTAGAGTGAGTGCCGTGGCGTCAGCCTAGCTCACAGCAACCTCAAACTCCTGGGCTCAAGTGATCCTCCTGCCTCAGCCTCCCGAGTAGATGGGACTACAGGCATGCGCCACCATGCCCGGCTAATTTTTTTTTTTTGTATACATATTTTTAGTTGGTCAATTAATTTCTTTCTATTTTTAGTAGAGACGGGGTCTCGCTCTTGCTCAGGCTGGTTTCAAACTCCTGACCTTGAGCAATCCGCCCGCCTGGGCCTCCCAGAGTGCTAGGATTACAGTGGTCAAGCTTTCTGTTATGTGTATGTTATCAAAATTTGGGGGAAAAAAATATGACTAGGCAGAATACCAGCCTATTACAGAGAATGTTAAAAAGCATAGCAATCCCAATGGGAGATCTCTACCTCTCCATTAGGCAGAGTTAATTGATCTGATACCATTATTTTGCCATTGAATTTTCTTTCTTTCTTTCTTTCTTTCTTTCTTTCTTTCTTTCTTTCTTTCTTTCTTTCTTTCTTTCTTTCTTTCTTTTTTTTTTTGAGACAGAGTCTCACTCAGTTGCTTGGGCTAGAGTGCCGTGGCGTCAGCCTAGCTCACAGCAACCTCCAACTCCTGGGCTCAAGCGATCCTCCTGCCTCAGCCTCCCGAGTAGCTGGGACTACAGGCATGCGCCACCACGCCTGGCTAATTTTTGCTATATATATTTTTAGTTGTCCAATTAATTTCTATTTTTAGTAGAGACGGGGTCTTGCTCTTGCTCAGGCTGGTTTTGAACTCCTGACCTTGAGCGACGCACCCGCCTCAGCCTCCCAGAGTGCTGGGATTCCAGGCGTGAGCTACCGCGCCCGGCCGCCACCAGGCACTTTGTGGGCACTCAAGGGAGACTCTTCTCAAGGGAATGATTACGTGAGCAGTGTTTCCCACGTTAGCCACTTGTGAGGCTATTTGCTTCACTTCGCTCATATTTTCTAGCCTCTAGGCACACAAAAAGAGTTACCCCTCAACCCGAAGAACAGAAAGAAAGAAAAGTCACAGAAGTGCAAAGTCCAGAGCAGCCTGTGGACCAAGTGAGCCTTCCAGGTAAGAGATGCACCTGAACACCTGTCCCCAGGTCACTGGAGGAGCTGGCTCTCTGCTTGCGTGTAGGTGACGTGTTCCCCAAAGGAGGAGGGTCCGTCCCACCACCGTAAGCACGCACGTGATGTTCCCCTCGTCCCAGGTAGCCCGTGAACGAGAACTAGCATCCGGCGTTTGTAGGCTGTTTGCTCGGCACCGCAAACCACTCTTACAGCCGGGCTCTGGGCTTGCTTCCTAGCTTGGAGGCTGGTCGTGTAGACGGAGTCAAGTCAAAAGCGTGTGCTGCAACTACGTGCCAGACCCTGCTGACAAAAGATATTACCGTGTTTCCCCGAAAATAAGACCTCCCCATGAAATAAGCCCCAGCGGGATCTCTAAGCATGTGCGCAATAGAAGCCCCACCCCGAAAATGAGCCCTAGTGACGGGCGTGGCTGCGCAGCGCGTCTGCACAACCCGTGCGTGTCGTCGCGGAGCGGGAAAGAAGACGAGCAGCCCTTCTCATCCGCCCCGTGAGAGCTCTAGTGCTCAACAGGAGAGATTGGGGCCAGTGGTTCTAGAGGAAATAGAGTCACAAGACATTCAGGATGGGATTCGGGGTTTGGAGAGTGATGATGATGTTCCAGAAGAAGACGACTTCACTCTATTTGAATAAATGTAGATGGTTGTACCGTACTTAAAAAAAATAACACATCCCCTGAAAATAAGCCCTAGGGTGTCTTATTGAGGAAAAATAAATATAAGAGCCTGTGTTTTTTTCGGGGAAACACGGTATACAAACAGGAGTGTGACAACAGCCCCTGCCCTCAAGGAAACGCTGTGTTTTTCCCTCTAAGTACAAGACAACCAACTACAGCCGAAACGATCTCCTGCACGGTGTCTCTCGCAGGGCAGGGCTGAGAAACGTGCCCGCCACACCGATGACTCTCAGGGAATCTCCCGCCAACGGGCTGTGGATGAGCCAGCCCCTCACCTGTCGCTCACCTGCCTGCGGCGTTCCCACGGGAGTCAGGCTGACGCTGGGTCACAACGTCAAGAAGAAACAGAGCCCGCCAGGGAACATGGAGCTTTTCTTTTTTTCTTTTTCTTTTTGAGACTTCTGTTGCCCGGGCTAGAGTGCCGTGGCATCAGCCTCGCTCACAGCAACCTCCAACTCCTGGGCTCAAGCGATCCTCCTGCCTCAGCCTCCCGGGTAGCTGGGACTACAGGCACGCGCCACCACGCTCAGCTAATTTTTTCTATGTATATTTTTAGTCGTCCAGCTAATTTCTTTCTATTTTTAGTAGAGACAGGGTCTCGCTCTTGCTCAGGCTGGGACACGGAGCTCTTTGAGGACTTCTTGCTGACTTTCTGAGACGCCCCTGGTCCTAGGCTGGCTTTATAACCTTGGGAAGAACGGCACCGTGCAGAATCTCACCTGCGCCTCCCCAGAGGCGGAGCCAGGCGGCGGGAGGTGAAGCTGAAGGACGGCCAGGCTCCTACGGCAGGGTGGGATCAGACCTCGGTCTCCTGGATCAGAAGGGGATCTTTCTACCGCTCACTTGTGTCCAACTGGCTTGCACTGATTCACAGCTTCCATTATTTTTTTTCGAAATCCTGTTGCATTACCGCAGCATGATGGTTTTGTCCCTCTGGCTCCCTGGCTCTGGCCTGGAACGGCGTTTCCAAACCCATGTCGCCGCTCGCTGTGTTATATTTTCTCCACCACCCTCCCCGCTGTCAGGAGGTTTTGCAGAGGACAGGGTTTGTTGTCCTGACCCAGGAGGTCACCGGCGGGGTCCGGCCAAGGCTGCCTCACAGACCGTCTCAGCCTGGAAGCCGCAAACCCCGTTCATGCAGGTTCGGACGGCTGTGGAGAGCTTGGCCGTCAAACAACAAACGGTTCGTTCCGAAATGAGAGCACAAGTGTGGCCACGATGTGCGAGGTGCTGCGTGGCAGAAGCCGGCTTGGGGCAGGGCCACTGGGCGCCCTGCCGGGGCAGAGGGCTTGGCAGGGCACGTCCGGAACTCGGAGGGTGGAGGGTCCAGCAGGTCAGAGCACCTGCGCAGCCTCACGGGCTGGGGTCAGAGGGTACATGCGGCAACCTCTGCCCAGGCTGCGTGGGGGACTCCCAGACTGGATCAAAACAGGACACGCTCTCTGAGGCCAAAAGTCGGCCGGGCGCGGACTGCGGCCGGGAGGGTGGAAAGTTACTGGGCTTGGGAAGTTTTTAGAGGTCTTGGCAGGGCTCGTGGGGACAAGCTGCAGGCACTGCTCGATCAGAGATCACGCTCCGTTTCTCTGAGATACCCCCAGCCCTTCCTGCCCCTTCCTTTGGCTTCCCCTCACCCCTGCTACGGCCCCATCCTCCTGCCATGGTCCCAAGTTGGCCACCAGCTGCCACCAGAGAATGTGCCTCTCAGCTCTCCAGCGGAGACCCAAGGTGATCTTCAGGCTTCGTTGGTGCAGATTGGCTCGAGCCTGTCCTGATGCCTCAGCCAAGACCGCCCTCCCCATTCCTGTCCCCTTATCCAAACCCTCACTGTCCTCGAAGGCCAGCTCTGTGCGCCCCTGCAAACGTCTGCTCCTCAGCGACACTCAGCGACCGTCTCCCCACCCTTGCAGGGCTGACGGGTCTTTGCGCCTTCCTACAGGGCCTAGCAAAGCTCTGGAGCCGCAGACACCCCCCGCTTGTGCGGGCCGGATGAAAGAATGAATGCGCAAAAGCATAGGCACCCGGGGCCAGGCTCCAGCAAGGGGCAGGCTGGACTGGCGTGCACGCCCTCGCGGTCTCTCCAGCTCGCCTCCAGAACTTTCCTCCCCTCCGCCAGGTCACTGCAGGGAGCCTCCGCGGTGGGAACACGAGGCCGCGAAGAGGATCTACCACTTCGCGGTGGGGCAGGCGGTCCACTACCGGTGCGAGCAGGGATACCGGGCTCTGCAGCGCGGCCCCGCCCGGAGCGTCTGTGAAGTGGCCGGCGGGAAGACGAGGTGGACCCGGCCCCGGCTCACGTGCGTGGATGGAACGGAGCCCGGTCAGTTTCCAGGTAGGGCAGCCTCCCCGCCCGCATCCCCTCTGCCCGCGTCTCTCTGCCGGGCCCAGCGGGAGGGAACCCCTGACCCCACCTGCCATGTGACCGTGGAGGGGCCAGTCTGTCTGCCTGGGCCTCCACTTGCTCTCGTGCTGAAAACACCTGACCGGTTAGCTCTGGGAGCCCCTGAGACCGGGGTCCTCTTGTACCTTCAATAGAGGGAGGTAGGCAGAGGAGGAAGGGCCTCCTGAGGGCTCGACGGCACCCCACGTGCCGCCTCTCCCGGCTCAGTCGGAGATTCTACCTCGTCCCTATGCCCCCGAGACTGCCCTGGCTCCGGGGGAAAGTGCGGCGCCCACCCACGCGTTGTTGCTTTTGCTGGCGACCCTGCTCGCCCATGGTTGTGCAGTGCTTCCCCCGTGTGACTCCCCATCTGGGCCTGGATCAAAGTGCCAAAGTGCAGAGAAGGGACTTACACAAGAGCATATGAGCACACACACACACACACACACACACACACACACACGTGCGCACACAGCCTGCCCACACCGAGGTCCTTTGCTACCTTCGCTCTGAAATCTTAATGATGTTTCCACAATCGAAAGTGCCTTAGGGTTGGGCGCAGTGGCTCACTCCTGTCATCCTAGCACTCTGGGAGGCCGAGGCGGGAGGATTGCTCAAGGTCAGGAGTTCGAAACCAGCCTGAGCAAGAGCCAGACCCCGTCTCTACTATAAATAGAAAGAAAATTAATTGGCCAACTAAAAATATATGGAAAAAATTAGCCGGGCATGATGGCACATGCCTGTAATCCCAGCTACTTGGGAGGCTGAGGCAGGAGGATCGCTTGAGCCCAGGAGTCTGAGGTTGCTGTGAGCCAGGCTGATGCCACGGCACTCACTCTAGCCTGGGCAACAAAGTGAGACTCTGTCTCAAAAAAAAAAAAAAAAAAGAAAGTGCCTTAGGGCCGGGCGCGGTGGCTCACGCCTGTCATCCTAGCACTCTGGGAGGTGGAGGCAGGCGGATTGCTCAAGGTCAGGAGTTCGAAACCAGCCTGAGCAAGAGCCAGACCCCGTCTCTACTATAAATAGAAAGAAATTAATTGGCCAACTAAAAATATATAGAAAAAATTAGCCGGGCATGGTGGCGCATGCCTGTAGTCCCAGCTACTCGGGAGGCTGAGACAGGAGGATCGCTTGAGCCCAGGAGTCTGAGGTTGCTGTGAGCTAGGCTGACGCCATGACGCCATGGCACTCTAGCCTGGGCAACAGAGTGAGGCTCTGTCTCCAAAAAAAATAAACATGCCTTGCGTCGACCAGCGAGTGTTCCTGGTTCCTTGCTCACCCGTGTTCCTCATGCCTGTGTGTTCCTCCTGGGCTCTCTGGGACGCCACTGCTGTCCCTTCCTTAAGTCTGCCTGCAGTGGGCCACCCTGGCAGCCAGGGCTCCCCACGGCCAGGGCTCCCCACGGCCAGGGCACCCCACGGCCAGGGCTCCCCACGGCCAGGGCACCCCACGGCCAGGGCTCCCCATGGCCAAGGCACCCCACGGCCAGGGCACCCCATGGCCAGGGCTCCCCACGGCCAGGGCTCCCCACGGCCAGGGCTCCCAGGCACGCCCTGAATCACAGGCTTCCGGAGCCGGGTGGGGCAGGGGTCGGGCGGGGAGCCTGTGCCTGGGGAGAAGCCGTCCCTTTGTGTGTTGCTACTTCAGCTGGTGGTGGCAGTACTTGGGTGGCCACGGCCCATTCCCGAGTCGCAGGGCTGAGCCAGAAGCCCCCGGAGCCAGCCTCGCCCAGAGTTGCACGCACAGCCCAGGCCGGGGTCCGATTCCCTCTCACCCGCCCTGCTGAGGCCGCGCCACCACTTCCCGGTGGCCCTGGGGTGGAGCTACGTGACGTGCCATCCCCAGAGATGTGCCCACGATGGCATGGCGGGGTGGCCCCTGGCTCGGCCTCGGCGGGCACACCAGGGCCACTGCCGAGGGCAGGCGGGTAGGGGTGAGGCTGTGTCTCCCATCTTTAGCTCTCAAGCATCGCTTACTCTCCCCTCCAGGTGAAGAGCCTTCTCAGGCAAGCCCCAGTGACCTTCCTGAGAGGAAGACGTCCTGTCCCCTCACGACGATGACAAGTACAGGAGCTCGGCCACCAACGACAGGTACGTCAGTTGCCAGAGGCAGCTCGGGGCAGATGCAGAGGGGACCACAGTGTGGGGAGGAGGAGCCCCCCGCCCCACCAGCAGCTCCCCCTCCTCCAGAGCAGGGACAGGGTCTCAGCGACCTGCTCGCCCCAAAGCGGGCGTCACCCAGAGGAAACACAGCACTCAGCAGCGTCTCCAGGCAGAGGGGGGAACACCTGCCTCCCTTCCTCCCACCGGCCTCTGAGCTGCCAGTCCCCGGAGAAGCCCTGGCTCCCGACAGCCCTCTGGGTGCCCACGGTGACCGTAACCAGGCGCCTCCTCTCTCTCGTCCCCAGATTATCAGGAGCACACAGAAGCAGCCGCCACCACGGAGACATTCATATTCACGACAGAGTACCAGGTGGCAGGTGGGTGGCTTTCCCTGTGGACAAAACGCACACCGTGCTGAGACGTGGGCTGGGTGGTTGAAAGGGCCCCGTGTGTCACACCGCAGAATGTTGACTTGGCTGAGAGACTCACCCGGGCGTTTGCATGCCCCAGCCCCAGGGCCGGTCACACAGAGGCCCAGGCCAGCCCCACCGGCTCCTCCCGGGCCAGCGCAGAGGGCTCTCTCTGGAGGAGGGGGCTGCGTAGCCAGCAGAGGCTGGACAGAGGCTTCCAGAAGCCCTGCACTATCTGCTGGTGGGGAGGCTTTGAGGCTGCCTCTGCCTGAACACACAGATAACAGCCACCCCCGGGACCCCAGCCAGGCAGCGTCTGGACACCGTGAACGCTTCCGAGAGACACCAATGTGCTTGTTGTTTATCTCCACGTTTCAACACTTTTCTTTCCCCTGTTCTCAACCTCCTTAAATGAGGCCCGGCCTCTGAACCTGCCCCGCCCACCTCTGGGGAGGGACTTGTTCTGAGAAGGGGAGTAGACACTGCCCGTCCACCTTGGGGACAGTCTCCACCGGCCCCGGGGCCCTGGCCCCTGCTGCCCCAACGCCACGCGCAGGGCCCCTTTGCTGAGCGACCTCTCTGTTGACAGTGGCCGGCTGCGTCCTCCTGCTGTTCACCGTCCTCCTGCTGAGCGGGCTCACCTGGCAGCGGAGATGGTGAGTCCAACCTTGCCGAGGAGGTGCGTCACCGAAGGGCAGAGCAGGGCTGGCCACAGTGGCTCAAATCTGGAATCCCGGGGAGGATCGCTTGAGGTCAGGAGCTTCAGAGCAGCCTGGGCAACATAGCAAGACCTTGTCTCTACCAAAAAAAAAAATTTTTTTTTTAATTAGCCAGCCATGGTGGCGTGCACCTGTAGTCCTAGCTACTCAGGAGGCTGAGGCAGGAGGATCACTTGAGCCCAGGAGGCTGAGACTCCAATTAGCTGTGATCTGGCCACTGCACTCCAGCCTGGGTGACAGTGAGTCCCTGTCTCTAGAAAGTAGAACGGGATGAGCAGAGGGCAGAAGACAGACCCTGTGCCCAGCCCAGCCCATCCTCTAGCTGACCGATCACAGTGGGGGCCTTGCACAGGGAAAAGCCGCCAGTGCCTTCCCAAAGCATCCATCTGGAAGAACTAACGCTCCAGGGAGACAGGAGAGCAAAGGAAACTACCATTCTCTGAGCAGCCACTGCACGCCAGGCCGGGTGCTTATCTTAAGCACATTATCGCAGCTCGACTTCCCAGAAGCCTTTGGAATAGCTAATAGGTCCAGAGAGATTCAGTAGATTAGACAGACTGCAGAGCAGAGGCCAGACACAGGCAGCCTGAATCTACAGCCCGGGATCTCCCTATCCAACCCCTTCCCAGAGGGAAACCAGGGCAGCGTCTACACTGGGCTTCGCAAGCTCCCCACCCATCTCCGCACATGCTCACACCAGGATCCCCTCGGCCAGTGATGGAACCCACACGTGGTCTTATTTGCACTAAGTCAGGTTCTCAACCCTAGTGCATGTTAGATCAGCCAGGAGAGAGCCTTTTTTTTTTTTTGAGACAGAGTCTCACTCTGTTGCCAGGCTAGAGTGCCGTGGCGTCAGCCTAGCTCACAGCAACCTCCAACTCCTGGGCTCAAGCGATCCTCCTGCCTCAGCCTCCCGAGTAGCTGGGACTACAGGCATGAGCCACCATGCCCGGCTAACTTTTTCTATATATTTTTAGTTGGCCAATTAATTTCTTTCTATTTTTAGTAGAGACGGGGTCTCGCTCTTGCTCAGGCTGGTTTCAAACTCCTGATCTTGAGCCATCCTCCCGCTTCGGCCTCCCAGAATGCTAGGATGACAGGCGTGAGGCACCGCGCCCGGCCGAGAGATCCTTTTAAATACCAGTGCTCGCACTCCATCCAACCAGCATCTCTAATTGGGGGGTGGAGGGCAGACATCAGTACTCTTTTATTCCTAATTGAGGTAAAAATTCATCATTTAACCATTATAAAGAGTACAATTCAGTGGCATCTTAGTCTGTTTTGTGCTGCTGTAACAGAATACCTGAGGCCGGGTAATTGACAAAAAGCGGAGATTTATTTCTTACGGTTCTAGAGGCCAAGAAGTCCAAGCTGGAGGGACCCACATCTGGCCAGGGCCATCGTGCTGCGCCACCCCACCCAGAAGGCGGGAGGGTAGGAGAGGGAGAGAGAGCAAGAGGGGGCTAAACTCGCACCGAAGCCACCCGCCAATAACAACATTAATCCATTCCCGCCTCTCAACACTGTTGCATGGGGGTGAGGTTCCCAGCAGGTGATCTCTGGGGGACACATTCAAACTGCAGCAAGTGGTATATCGTATGCTCACAATGTTGGGCAACCCACACGGCTATCTAATTCCAGAACTCGTGCATCACCCCAAAAGGAAACCCGATATTCCCCGATTCCCTACTTCCCCTGTCCCCTGGCAACCACTCCTTGACTTTTTTTTTTTGTCTCTGTGGATTTGCCTTTTCTGGACATTTCATGTAAACGGAATCACGTAGCCTTTTATGTCTGGGGCATCAGTTGTTTTTGAAAACCCCTCAGATGCATTCAGTGCGCACGCGTCTGGGGTTGACGGCCCGTGCTGGGCCTTTGGTTTCCAGACTGGAGAACGTGCGTCAGAATAACCCGGAGGAACACACAGACAGGAGGAGTCAGTTTGGGTTGAGGGCTGCGCTGATGACCCTGAACGGATCCATATACACTGTGCGTCTCAAAACGTCACTAGGGGCCGGGCGTGGTGGCTCACGCCTGTAAATCCTGGCACTCTGGGAGGCCGAGGCGGGCGGATTGCTCGAGGTCAGGAGTTCGAAACCACCCTGAGCAAGAGCGAGACCCCGTCTCTACTATAAATAGAAAGAAATTAATTGGCCAACTAATATATATATAGAAAAAATTAGCCGGGCATGGTGGTGCATGCCTGTAGTCCCAGCTACTCGGGAGGGTGAGGCAGGAGGATCGCTTGAGCCCAGGAGTGTGAGGTTGCTGTGAGCTAGGCTGACGCCATGGCACTCACTCTAGCCCGGGCAACAGAGTAAGACTCTGTCTCAAAAATAAAAAATAAAAGCCTCCGACAGAGGACGAGGCTATTGGAGAGTGGGAATGGCTCAGTGTGTATGCTGTGAAACAAAGAACTACGTTAAGGTCTCCCAGAATTACGACCTTAGGGGAGACTCAAACATAAATCCTGAAATGACCCCTCATTTGGACCCATCAATGAGTTTGTCCAAACTCCTCCTCCTTAGAATCTAATGCCATCTGGTGGTGCCTTCTTGTGGCAGCAGAAATCCTACATTTGAATTACTAAAAGATAACCACATCCTAGCCAAAGAGAGTTTTGGTTTAGGGTTTTTGGGTGTGTGTTGTTTTGTTTCATGTTGTTTTTTTGGGCGGTTACTAGGAGCCAATGGTGTGACACAACAGACTCACACTGGCCACATGCCTACAAAAAAAAAAAAAATAGAAAAATTAGCCAGGCATGGTGGCACATGCCTGTAGTCCCAGCTACTCGGGAGGCTGAGGCAGGAGGACCACTGAAGCCCAGGAGCCTGAGGTTGCTGTTAGCTAGGCTGACGCCACCGCACTTTAGCCTGGGTGACAGAGTGAGGCCGTGCCTCAAAAATAAATTAGTTAATTAAGTGAGGATCTCAAGTCATATACCCTATTGGGGATTAGCCACAGTAGAGCCCAGACTGTAGTTCACTGCACGCCCCTAACCACCTAGCCTTGGTGTCAGCAGGGAGGTGGAAGGGCTTCCTTAGGCTAAGAACCCCAGAGCTGAGGCCGGGCTTGGGCGGCCAATCTTGGCCTCCGGGAGGGCGGAGAGACCTCGAGGTCAGATTTCAGCCCTTGAGAAGATACCAGTAGCCTGGGGTGGAATTAAGAATTAGCAGATCAAGGCCGGGCGAGGTGGCTCACGCCTGTAATCCTAGCTCTCTGGGAGGCCGAGGCGGGCGGATTGCTCGAGGTCAGGAGTTCGAAACCAGCCTGAGCAAGAGCGAGACCCCGTCTCTACTATAAATAGAAAGAAATTAATTGGCCAACTAATATATGTACAAAAAATTAGCTGGGCATGGTGGCGAATGCCTGTAGTCCCAGCTACTCGGGAGGCTGAGGCAGGAGGATTGCTTGAGCCCAGGAGTGTGAGGTTGCTGTGAGCTAGGCTGACGCCACGGCACTCACTCTAGCCTGGGCAACAAAGCGAGACTCTGTCTCAAAAAAAAAAAAAAAAAGAATTAGCAGATCATTTGGGACCAAAGTTGATTTGGGTGGGGACCATGTTTTTCCTGGTGTCACGTTACACTTGGTGTTGTCATGTCACCCCGACAGGAGGAAGAGCAGAAGAACAATCTAGAAAACCAAGAGAACAAGAACCTCCTGCTAAGAAGCCAAGAACAGCCAACCCTCGGAAGTCACGAAGCGCAAGCAAAACCAGTGAAGTGCGACGCTCGCCCGAGAGGCATCTCTCGTGCCCGCTCGGGTTGCAGAGCGCCGAGATGTCACATCACCGGACCCCGGGCAGCGGCAGCCCCGTCACTAAGCCACCCCTGCGCTGTCACAGAGCAAGCTCTACCGGCTTCTAGACAGCAGGTCCAAGGTCCTTGAAGGAAAAGGGCGGAGCAGTCAGAACTCTGCCTTATTTTCATGTAGATGTGTTCATGGAAGCTTGCAGGGCGTTGAACTCTCCACACTTTATACCGTGTAAAGAAAAGTAGCTTCATATTACCTTCTTCCCCACTTAGGAATCCCAAGTAAAGCCCTAGCACTAACGTAAACGGACTCACACGCGTGTGCGCACGGACGCACGCGTGCACACTCACTCTCTGCCTTGTAGAACGCGTGGGCCCTTTCCCAGCCCCTGCTCTCCCGACCGCATTGCTTTCTTCACCTCCTTCCAGAACTCCGGGCTGGCAGCTAGGCTCCTTTCCGTCTTCGGCCTCAATCCTGCAAAGCGAGCCGTCTCTACGGAGCTTCCGGTTTTGGATCTCCAAGGAGGAACAGAGGCCGAGGCAGGACGATCTATGGATGACCCCAAAACGGGGCAGCCGAGCCCCTGAGTCAAAGTCGGGAACAGAAGGATAAACCGGGTCCCGGGTGACGACTTTTACTCAATCAGAAAGGTTCACCAGTAGGCCTCTATAAGAGTCTGATCCTCTGGGATTGCTGCAAGCGACGCTCTGAATTTGGGCTGCACTCCTTCGATGTTTTACAGGTGGACGCACGGTCTGCGAATGTGTGCGTGTCCCAATAAGTGCCTAAAAGCCCTGGATGGAAACGAATTGATACGCTCCGTGTTTATGGAAGGAAGGAAAGGAAGAAGAAGGAAGTGAAGGGGGAGGTTGGAGGGAGGTCACGATGATGGGGCGTCACCTTGGAAACGGGCACAGACCGGTGGTGCCCCAGCAGTACCAAAAGGTTCGGCCAGCCGGAATCCCTGGGGGGCCTTGTCGGGTAGATCGTGACTGCTGGGCCCGCCCGGGTTTGAGCCCGCACGCAGGTGCGGGACGGAGCCGGAGACATTTCCACATTTCTGGCAAGGTACCAGGTGTTGCTGATGGTGCCTCGGCAAGGAACCTCCTTTGAGAGCCGCTGTGCGGTGGCTCTGCACACCCGCCCAGCGCCAACTCCCGCTGAAAACTCAGCGCCACGAGCCGCGACTTCAGGGAACGTCCTCCTTCAACCTTCCGCGTACGACCGCCCCTCCCTAACCGGTTATCTCAGGTGTTCCTGAGTTTAACAGCATCACCCGAGTGAGGAGATGGGCGAGAGAGGTTTACACTATCAGCCGGTGTTGTTCATTTCTGAAAGGGCAGGAAAGAGTTAAGAGAAATCACAGTTAAGAGAAATCACAGCAGGGTCAAGATCCAGATGAAAGAGCCACTTTCTGTCTTTTCTGTGGCCCACCGACAGAGTACAAACCGTGCTTGCCCTGCCCCCTCAAGCATATGTTTTCTGAATAAAGTTGAGGAGAATCTCAGACCAGAAAAAAATATGTATTTTTAATTCTCACTTGAGTAACATGGAATTGAATCATCATTACTCACTTTGGGTGGGTGGGGGGTTTATGAGATCACATTGTTTTTTTTGTGTGTTTTTTTTTTCATGATAATACTAAGATGTTATTTACCTTTTTCTCTCTCTGCTTCTTTCTCAAATATATGGTGGAATTTTCCAGAAGCTATTTGATATGTGATATCATCCCTCTGCGGTCAACATGTAACGAATTTATGACTATGGTTTATAACAAAATAAATGTTTTTTAAATTTCTTGGCTTTAATTTCTAAATACGGTAAATATCGCTAGATAAAAATCTGCATAAACAAAAGCCCTTTGGGGTCTTCAACTGCTTTTAACCATTTTAATTGCGTTTAATGATGCAAAGTAGTCCTGATACACGGTCAGTTAGCCCAGGAATATCACGGTCATTTCGGAAAAGCAAATCAAAGCCACTATTAGATATCATTTCTAAGATGACTTTAAGAAACCTTTATGTGTCCCAGCACTCCGGGAGGCTGAGGCGGGCGGATGGCTCAAGGTCAGGAGTCCGAGACCAGCCTGAGCAAGAGGGAGACCTGCGTCTCTATTATAAATAGAAAGAAATTAATTGGCCAACTAAACATATATATAAATATAAACAATCAATATATAAACATAAACAATATATATATAATTAGCCGGGCATGGTGGCACATGCCTGTAGTCCCAGCTACTCGGGAGGCTGAGGCAGGAGGATCGCTTGAGCCCAGGAATTTGAGGTTGCTGTGAGCTAGGCTGACGCCACGGCACTCACTCTAGCCTGGACAACAAAGTGAGACTCTGTCTCAAAAAAAAAAAAAAAAAAGATAGAATAATTAGAATAATCATATATACTTTATAACTTTACAAATGTTCTTTCTATTCTATCATAAATTTGATTATTGATTAAATTCATTCATAATAACAACAGCTTTCTCTCTCTTTCAAAATACCTCATATGTTCTATATAAAGATCATATAATGGAATTTATTTAAAATCACTACAATGTAATGAAGATGTGGGGATAGGCTTTCAAGTGTGTTAAAATTGGTGAAAATAAGAATATACTATATTTTTTTCCTTCCATCAGGAAAATGAAAACACCATAGCTCATGAAAAAGAAGTTCATAAGGCAAAAAAAAAAATTCCAAGCCCATCGAGAATGTAGTGTCTCTTTTAAGGTGTGTTGTTAGGCTAAACGTTAGTTGCTGGTGAGGGAAAAACCAAAACTAACAATGACAAACAAGACGGATGTCGATTTCTGTCTCACATTGGAGAAGCTGGAAGGGAGACAGTCCCAGGCTGGTCTGGGGGTCCTGGTGTCAGGGACCCACCCTCTCCCCATCCCGTTTCTCCTCTGTGGGTGGCATGTGGCTTCCACTGTCCCGGGTATCCGTGTGCTCATCAGCCAACACGGAGGAGGGAGGACGGAGAGAGGCACGTTCCCACCTTTCAAGGCTCCTTAAGTTAAGTCACAGGGTGTAACTCACATCTCTGGTTTACAGACGTGTCTTGCGTGGGCGAACTAAACTTGGCTGTTGGTTCGGGGAGAACACGTAAAGAGGGTGCCCGGAATACAGGAACCATCTTTTCAGTACGTGACAATGTCGCTTCCCTGAGCCTCCCCCAAGCTACCAGAATGCCAGATTTAAAATCTGCTATTGATTATTTTCAAAACAGTCTCACTGGAGAAGCCTGGTTACGGCTGGCATCTCCCTTCTCTTTCCGTGGGTTCCCACGCCACCTCCCTGCGATCTTCCCCCTCCCACCCATCCCTGCTGTCTCGCTCTCTTTTTTTTTTTTTTTTTTTTGAGACAGAGTCTCACTCTATTGCCCAGGCTAGAGTGAGTGCCGTGGCATCAGCCTAGCTTACAACAACCTCGCAAACTCCTGGCCTCAAACGATCCTCCTGCCTCAGCCTCCCGAGTAGCTGGGACTACAGGTGCATGCAACACCATGCCCGGCTAATTTTTTCTATATATTTTAGTTGACCAATTCATTTTCTTTCTATTTTTAGTAGAGACAGGGTCTCGCTCTTGCTCAGTGCTGGTTTCGAACTCCTGACCTTGAGCGATCCTCCCACCTCGGCCTCCCAGAGTGCTAGGATGACAGGCCTGAGCCACCGCGCCCGCCCGGCCTCTATCTTAATTTCTGCATGAGAAACCTTTCTCCACCTGCGCCGTAAGCACCTACGAGGCTTTCCCACCCTAACATTTGGTGGCCCGCACAGGGACCGTTTTCTTTGCCTCCACATGGGGGAGAAGTCATTTTTCTCCCTCAAGAGGGGACCATTGCATTCTCTCATTTTTCTATCCCTGGATGGGGAGCTGCTTTGGGCTTGAAACTACTCCCTCCTCTGCAATTCCTAGGAGATCCCTATTTATAAAAAAAAAAAAAGAAGAAGAAGAAGCCTGTTTACTTTAAATATCTTATTTATTTAAAATAGCTACTTTACACTAAACATAGCCCTGGAGCAACAGCCAAAGTCAGCTTTCACTGGGAGATAAATCTACAAAACTGTGTCATAGCTATTATCTTGCCTTGTTTTGATAAAAACAGAAAAAAAATTATCCATGAACTAAAAAAAAAAAAAAACTATCTTAAAAACAAGATGCTTGACTTTTTTTCAGGAGAATTTTCAAATTTAATTTTTAACATGGGTAATACAATGACATGTTCCAGAAATAAGAAAAAAGTGCTAAAAAGTAAAAACAAGTACACACTAAAGCATCTCTCTCACACCCCATTCTCCCATCTATTCAGTTCCCACACCCAGAGGGAAGCCTGTTTGTTTTATGTGCATTTTCGGGGTGTTGTTGAATATGTATGGAAATACAAACGAACGTAAATAATATTCTTACTTTCTCCCTTTTAATGCAAGAGGCAGTCTAGTATTAATATATACACAGCTATGCGTGTTATTTGTTCTAACAGTCTATCTTGCAGACCTTTCCATACTAGTACAAAGGGAGCTAATATTTTGGGTAACTGCATTCTATTCTCTTGCATGCATGTTATGGAATTTACCCAATCATTTTCCTATTGATGGGCAATTGGGTTATTGCCAATCTTCCCCATGGTTTAAATTCTTTTGGCCAGGCGCGGTGGCTCACACCTGTCATCCTAGCACTCTGGGAGGCCAAGGCGGGAGGATCGCTCGAGGTCAGGAGTTTGAGACCAGCCTGAGCAAGATCGAGACACTACCTCTACTAAAAATAGAAAGAAATTAGCCAGACAACTAAAAATCTATATAGAAAAAATTAGCCGGGCATGGTGGCGCATGCCTGTAGTCCCAGCTACTCGGGAGGCTGAGGCAGGAAGATCGCTTGAGCCCAGGAGTTTGAGGTTGCTGTGAGCTAGGCTGACGCCATGGCACTCTAGCCAGGGTAACAGAGCAAGATTCTGTCTCAAAAAATAAAATAAAATAAAATGAATTCTTTTTTAACGCATTGTTTAGGACACAGCTGTAGAAATTATTTGGGGGAAAAAAAACAGAGACAGAAATTATTCTAACCTGGGTGATACATAAGGGATGAACCAAAGAACAAAGGCGAAGGCAGGAGGCTCTTTAGAGATTTTTGTCCATTCCCAAGATCTCCTTGCCAGGAGAGAAGATGAGGACGGAAGAGAAGGAGTTGGACAGTCCCTGAGTAGGGGCAGGTTTGTCGGGGAGATGAGGGCTGCAGGGGTGCTCCTGGTGGGCTGGCAGACTGAGAGGGGACATGAAGCCACTTCATCGAAAGTGTTGGCTTGCTCTACAGTGTCACCGTCTTAGCTGGATGAGGTCTCGCTACGGGAAGAGCTCTGGTCCCAGCCGTGGGGACTTCCAGGGAGGGTGGCACTCCTCTCCTCCCATCCGCTCCTGGGTCCCCCCCCCCCCCCCCCGCCTTCTCCCTGGCGTCCTGCCTGGACAGATGGCTCCGTTGAGAACAACAGATAATATTTCTCCAAACATCTTCAACCCCTGACTTGTACTTAACATTTTTCAGCTGACAACTCTCCCCACGATCATCTTCGGTAGTTTACAAAGGGCAGCATGTTATCTATCCTCTATGCTGTATTACATATCAACACGTGCAATACGTACTGGGAGTTTAGGCACTGTTCAAATGTTTTTGTTTTTTGTTTTTTGTGGGTTTTTTTGAGACAGAGTCTCACTTTGTTGCCCGGGCTAGAGTGAGTGCCGTGGCGTCAGCCTAGCTCACAGCAACCTCAAACTCCTGGGCTCAAGCGATCCTCCTGCCTCAGCCTCCCGAGTAGCTGGGACTACAGGCATGCACCACCATGCCTGGCTAATATTTTTCTATATATATTTTTAGTAGTTCGTCTAATTTCTTTCTGTTTTTTAGTAGAGATGGGGACTCGCTCTTGCTCAGGCTGGTTTCCAACTCCGGACCTACAGCAAGACTGTATAGGAACAGCTTTCATCTTTTCTTTTCCCATTGTATATAATCACTTTACATTCAAGCATCACTAAATTCCTTCAAAGAGAATTTGCAAGTATTATCTCAGGAAAGCCTCAGGACAACACTGTGAGATTTTAAGAAGCAACAGACTGGAGCGCAGGGAGGGAGGTCTGGTTTGGCTGAAGCCCCGGCCCAAACTGCAGAGTTTCTGGCTGCGCACTGGGAGCCGGCCCAGGGCAGAGCGGTTCCCGGAACTTCAGAGCTTTGACTTGAGATCCCAAGAAGGAAAAAAACCCGCCTGCCAGCAGCGAGGGGGGTGGAGGCAGCCTGGGAGTGCTTGTCCGAGGAAATGCAATGAGGGGCAGAGACGAACAACTGCTGGGTCCCGTCCTGTCCCTTCAAACGCCCTGCATCTTCCTGGGAGGACAGCTGGGAGGATAGCTGGCAGGGTGACCAACCTGCAGCCTCTGGTTTTAAGTTCTTTTTTAAGCATCAAAAGAGGCAAGAAAAGCATCATATATCTCTGCAGCACCCCTTTTATTTATTTGTTTATTTGTTTGTTTGTTTATTTTGGAGACAGAGTCTGACTCTGTTGCCCGAGCTAGAGTGCGGTGGAGTCAGCCTAGCTCACAGCAACCTCAGACTCCTGGGCTCAAGCGATCCTCCTGCCTCAGCCTCCCGAGTAGCTGGGACTACAGGCGTGCACCACCACCATGCCGGGCTAATTTTTTCTATATATATTAGTTGGCCAATTAATTTTCTTATTCTATTTATAGTAGACACAGGGTCTCCCTCTTGCTCAGGCTGGTTTTGAACTCCTGATCTTGAGCGATCCTCCCACCTCGGGTCTCCCAGAGTGCTAGGATTACACTCGTGAGCCACCGCGCCCGGCCCAGCAGCATCCCTTTTAATAAAAGGATTTGTTCTGTAAAATTTGGATTCAGCCAAAAGGCCTCACTTAAGGACCCAGAAGGCCACTGAGGGAGCTTAAGGCCGCAGGCTCCCCATCCCTGCGAGGAAGTAGGCAGAGCAGGACTGGAGCCTGCGAGCCAGCAGGTGGCCGGCCGTGCGCCCGCCCCTGGTACCGCAGCGACTCCCCGGTGGTCACCACTCACTCTGGCGGCGGACAGCCTAGCGCAGGGCCACCGGAGGGAAACTTGGGAAATCTGAGTCGGAGTTACCGGAGGACAGACACCAGCAGGGAAGGTGACAAGTGAGCGGGGCGCACGGGGGTGGGGGTAGGGGTGGGGGAACGCCGAGTGGTGGGTGTCCTTGAAAAAGCGCGCCCGGATGGCTTTGTGCGCCCCCCCCCCCGCAGTGCGGACTCCAGACCAGACGGACACTGGGGTTCCCCAGAGTCAGGAGCGGGGAGGAGGCTGAGGAGGAGGCGGAGGAGGGGGAGGTCCCGGGGTCCCAGCTGAGCGCGGCCGGGGGACAGAGGCGGCGACGCCGGGGCCGCGATGGCCGCCCGGGCTCCTTCCCGGGCAGGGGTGGGGATGCTGAGTCACGGGGCTGTCACCGCTCCGCACCTCTCCGCAGCCCTCCGGGGGCTAAAGCAAAAGCGAAAGCGGATGCGCCTGGCGGGCGGCCGGCCCGCGAGCCGCGCTGGCCACCTCCCCCGGGCCTCGGTGTCGCACGCGCGCTCGGCCCGGGGCGTGCGGCGATGACCCGGCTGCGGCCCCCCCGCGGCCGCCCGGCCCGCGCGCTCCCCGCGCTGCTGCTGCTGCTGCTGCTGCGGACGCCGGCGACGCGGGGTAGGGAGCGGCGTGCGCCCGGCGGGGCGGCGGGGGGCGCCGGGGCGTCGCGGGTGACCGCACGGAGCGCCGCACCTCCGCGCGGGGCTGGGAGTCCGTGCCCGCGGGGACGCGGTGCGCGCCCGCCCGGGCCGGGGAGGGGGCTGGCGACACGTGCCGGGGGACACACGCGGGCAGCGCCGCAGCCTGCGCCCGGCTCGGCCACGGGAGGGAACGGGGCGGCCCGCGCGGGCTTCCCAGCCAGGGCAGGACTGCAGTTCAGATGAGCCCGGCTTGGCCCCCGCCGCGCGGCTTGGAGGTGCGCCTGGAGGCGCGCGCGCGGGCGCTTCTCCGAGCCCACCGGGACCGCTGCGCGCATGTCGCACGGCGCGCGGACGGGGAGGGGTCCCGGGGAAGGCGACCCCTCTCGACCCTCAGGCCAAAGTTAATTATGTAAGTGGGTAGCTGCAAGGATGGGGTAGGGACTGTGTCCCTGGAGAGGAAAAACCTCTTAGGGCAAGTTGCGCACCTGGGACGTGGAAACAACTCCCAATCCTCAAGCAAGCAGGAGGCTGACAGAAGGCACGGGTGGGTGGGGCAGCCTGGAGTCTACACTCGCAGGAAAACGGGCGGGAAATCTGGTGATTGCTTGGTGCTAGATCTGATCTCAACAGGAAGACTTGCTAGGGCTTTGTGCCCGGAGCCAGAGGAAAGGGGAGAAAGGGTAGGTGGGTCTGGCTGTATCCTTGTTGGTGCTTCTTAATCTTTTTACAGTCAAGGAGCTCTTTGAGGGTCTGATGACAGCTATGAACCCTCTCCCCAGAAAAATTCATGAATTCACATACTTACAAAATGCGCGCGTGATTTTGGGCACTCCACAGGGCTCTCTATGAGAGAGTTAGATTGGCACGATCTCTGTGCATTTTTAGGCAAGACGCCCAATAATTTACATCCAGCAGGGCCAGTCTGCCCAGGACGTGGCTAGAGCCATTTCCATCCACAGTTGCTGCTGCCTGGCTGGGTCTGAACTTTCTAGATCTGCAGGGTTTCATGAAGTTTCGTTTTCACTGAGGCTGTGATGCTTGGATTTTCCCCACATCTGAGAAGCTGGGTTACGTGGGTGACCTGGTCATTTCCTCCCATCTGGCTAGCCAGTGACAGGCATGACCCAGGAGGAGACACCAGCTCCACTGCAGAACAGGAAAGTGAAATGCAGTTGTAGTCAGAGCCCAGCAAAGACGAGGTGTCTGCCTTACAGCGGAGGGAGAGCCAGAGGGGAGATCTCTGGAGTTCATCAGCTACACCTGGCCCTGCTCATCCACCTTATAGAGGTGCAGCTCCTTAGGCCGGGCGCAGTGGCTCACGCCTGTAATCCCAGCACTCTGGGAGGCCAAGGCGGGAGGATTGCTCAAGGTCAGGAGTTCGAAACCAGCCTGAGCAAGAGAGAGACACCCCCCCACCCCCCACCCCCGTCTCTACTAAAAATAGGAATTAATTGGCCAACTAACAATATATATGTAAAATTAGCCAGGCATGGTGGTGCATGCCTGTAGTCCCAGGGAGGCTGAGGCAGGAGGATCACTTGAGCCCAGGAGTCTGAGGTTCCTGTGAGCTAGGCTGACGCCATGGCACTCTAGTCTGGGCAACAGAGTGAGACTCTGTCTCAGAAAAAAAGAAAAAGAGGCTCAGCTCCCAATGTTTGTTTTCGGTTTTGTTTTTCTAACAGCCTTATTGAAGTGTGACTGACACACAATAAGCTGCATGTACTTGAATTGTGCAAGGTGCTAAGTTTAGAGGTAAATGCATTCACCCGTGAAACCAACACTGCACTCCAGAGAGCAAACACACCTATCACCGCCAGAAGCTTCCTGCATCCTCCCTGCCTCCCACCCCACCCATCTCCCAGACAACCATTTATCTGTTTTCTGTCACTGTTGATTTGTGGCACTTTCTAGAATTTTATATAAATGGAATCATACAGTGTATCCTCTTTCTTGTGTGGCTTCTCTCACTCGTAGTGATTATTCTGAGAACGTGTCCAGCTTGTAACTTGTACTGAGTATTCCTTTCCATCCCTTCGTAGTATTCTGCCCCATGGCAAGCCCACCGTGTGTTTATCCATTCACTGGTTAATGGACATCTGCGTTGCTCCCAGGTTTGGGCTAGTACGTAGAAAGCTGCTATGAACCTTCCCATGCAGGTTTTGGTGTGGACACATGCTTTCACTTCTCTTGGGGCACCAATGATTAGGAGTGGAGTGGCTGGGTCCTGTGGCAGGTATATGTTAAACTTTTTAGGAAACTGCCAAACCATGTTCCAAAGTGGTTGTACTATTTGACATTCCCACCAGTAGCCTAGGAAAGTTCCAGCTTCTCCACGCCCTTGTCAGCACTTGCTGCGATGAGTCCTTTTACATTTTACCCATTCTGTTAGGTATGCAGTGGTCTCTCATTTTTTTAATTTGTGTCTTCCTGGCCGGGCGCGGTGGTTCACGCCTGTAATCCTAGCTCTCTGGGAGGCCAGGGCGGGAGGATTGCTCAAGGTCAGGAGTTCAAAAACAGCTTGAGCAAGAGCAAGACCCCGTGTCTACTAAAAAAAATAGAAATAAATTAATTGGCCAACTAAAAAATATATAGAAAAAAGTAGCCGGGCATGGTGGCGCATGCCTGTAGTCCCAGCTACTCGGGAGGCTGAGGCAGGAGGATGGCTTGAGCCCAGGAGTCTGAGGTTGCTGTGAGCTAGGCTGACGCCACGGCACTCTAACCCAGGCAACAGAGTGAGACTCTGTCTCAAAAATAAATAAATAAATTAATAAATAAATAAATAAATAAATTTGTGTCTTCACAATAACCACTGATGTTGAGCATCTTTTCCTGTGCTTATTTGCCATGTAGGTATCTTCTCCGCTGAATTCTCTGTCCAAATCTTTTCGCCCCTTTGAAAATTGAGTTGTGTCATTACTGAGATTTGAGAGTTCTTTATGTATTCTGGATATAATGCCTTTATCAGGTGTATGATTTGCAAATAGTTCCTCGGAGTCTGCGGCTTGTCTTTTTGTTCTCTTAACAGTGTCTTATGAAGAGCAGAAGTTTTAAATTTTGATGAAGTCCAATTTATTTGTTTGTTTTCCCATATATTATGCTTTTGGGTGTTGTATCTGAGAAATCTCTAGCCTAAAGTTACGGTGGTATTCTACTGTGTGTTCCTCTAGAAGTTTTAAAGCTTTAGGGTTGACGTTTATGGCTGTGATCCATTTTGAGTTAATTTGTGTATAATGTGAAGTATGGATGGAAGGTTGTTTCTGTTTGTTTTTTGCATATGGATATCCAATTACTCCAGCACCATTTATTGAGAAGATTATCCTCACTGATTTTCTCTGATACCTTTTGAACATCAGCTGTCCATGATGTGTGGACTTGTTGGAGTATACAGCAGGCTTTCTTGCAGAAATTGGCCAACTGATTCCAAAATTCACATGTAAATGCAAAAGACCTCGTATAAGCAAAACAACTTTTAAAAAGAAAGGAGTTGGAGGAACAAGACTCCCTGATTGTGAGACTTAATTATAAAGTTACAGTAATCAAGACCGTGTGGCGTTCGTATGAAAATGGGCAGAGAGTTCACAGAGCAGAGGACTCCTGGTGTTTTTCAGGGAGCTTGGAAAGGAAGTGGCCCCAAATTATTAAGTTTGCCACTTGGTAGAAAGATTCTGGCAGGAAAAATATAGAGAACAACTCATCTCTCATCAGGAATTGAGTAAACAATGCCGTCTCCAATTTGTTCGTGCTAATTCAGTAGGCGTGCAGTGCTAGTAGGCACGGGAAGTTGTTGTGAGTCTGTTCTTAAAGGCCTAAATTGGAGGGAAATTCACATGTTCAGCACTCTGGAGGCTTTACCCAAACGTTTATTTTTTTTTTATTTCAAATCAATTTTATCTAGTTATTACTGCTTTTGTGCTGCTACTGATAGCAAAAAAAAAAGTGATAAAAACTTAAATGTACAAAATATATTGATTAGGTTGATTTATTGAAATCAACCTAAATGTTCAATACTTGAGGATTGCATAAATAAAATGGAATTGCTTTCACATAGTATGCATCATTTTTCACTTGAAGATCCAGAATCGAATAGGAAGATATTATGTGTCAGGCAGATGTGTGCATTTATCTGCCTTTTCTTATTTTTCTGCCATAATTTGAATTATTTTTGAATAAGGAAAGCAAATAAATAAAGCTACACAAGAGATATCACAATAGCGATCTAGAATTTTGGAGTTTTTTCTAATGTATCTTTAATTAATTATAGGTGATCTTCTTGTTTGGCAGGGTTTTCCTGACATTATACATTTTGCAGCACAACTGTATTTTTTTTTTTTTTTTTTTTTTTTTTTTTTTTTTTTTTTTGAGACAGAGTCTCACTTTGTTGTCCAGGCTAGAGTGAGTGCCGTGGCGTCAGCCTAGCTCACAGCAACCTCAAACTCCTGGGCTCAAGCGATCCTCCTGCCTCAGCCTCCCGAGTAGCTGGGACTACAGGCATGCGCCACCATGCCCGGCTAATTTTTTATATATATCAGTTGGCCAATTAATTTCTTTCTATTTATAGTAGAGACGGGGTCTCGCTCTTGCTCAGGCTGGTTTTGAACTCCTGACCTTGAGCAATCCGCCCGCCTCGGCCTCCCAAGAGCTAGGATTACAGGCGTGAGCCACAGCGCCCGGCCAGCACAACTGTATTAACTCCCCTTAGAGGCAGACAAAACAATAAAGAAAAAAAATAAAATAATTAAAAATTTCAATGTTCTAATTTATAAATAAATAAATTTTGCAAGTCGCTGAAAATGCCGTTTTATAAAGTCACTACGTGTAACATTTTGTGCGGACTTTACCAACACTTTATAATCCTTTACAACTTTTTTTAAAAACAATTCTTTATTGTTGGAGCTGTGGTGAGGGTTTACTTGCCTCCTGACTGTTGGACTTTTAGTTTGTTTTAGAATGTTTGATGTCCTGAACAGCGCAAAGTAGGAATAACTGGAAGACACTGAGCCATACAGGGGAAAAAAAAAAAAGAAAGAAAAGCAAGGAGGAACCCCTCAAGATCCAGAAAATAGCTGAAATGTTTCTGGGAATATTCTTTTTCAATCAAATCATCATTTCGACTAACTTGTTTCAGGCTAAATCACGTTAGCCAAGTTGATCTCATCAAGCAGTACATGGCTCAATGAATAAATATAGAAAATCCCTGGGTCTACATACGTCCTAGGAGTCATGCCAGCGTGGTTCCCTGCACGAGGTTGATGTGATGTGAATGCTTCTCCTTGGGACAGCTGATTCCCTTGGTGCAGTGGGATTCTGTGCAGGGATGGAGCTGCGTGGTGGGAGGAGTGTGCAGCACGAGCTGTAGCCAGGGTCGCTTTGCAGTGGCTCCAGTGAGTGAGGAAGAAACCCTGGGCCCAGGCAGTGTTAACACAGGAGACAGGCGGGGCCAGGTACCCTCTCGAGTCCGGGAGGTGTGGAATGTGGTTCATTCTTTTCCTTTCCTTGGCTCTTCAGCCCACAGCCCCCTCCTCCACCCTTGCAAGCCTCCCAAAGTCATCATTCACGGGTTCCAGCTGGGATGGGATTCACTGCAGAGGTGGGTTGGGGAGCTCAGCTGAGCCTGAGAGACAAAGAAAGGAGTCCTTGGGTTTTGGATAAGGATCTGGGTGCAGTCTGTACTGACAGCCAGCTGCAAAAGGAAGCGTATTGTTGGCACGGCTGGCACTTCTGCTAGGAAAATAAGGAAGGAGAACGGATCGCTGTGAGTGCAGAGGCCTTTGTTCTTTTGGGGACGTCCACTTCACAGTGAGCTTCTTGGGGGCAGGAACCACATGTGACACTTGTTAGTGTCCCCCCCACCCCACCCCCACCCCTGCCCCTGGCAGGTGGCAGGCATTGGAATGGTAGAAATTGGTGAAAGGAATGCTGGAATGAGCTCTGACTTTCCTTAAGGGACAGGAAGGGCGAGCTCACCTGCCCGCCTCCGATCTCTGGCTGTGAGACCAGGCCAAGGTTCCTCGCTCCTATTAGACTCTGTAAATCAACCTGGTAGATAAGGAAGTTTAATTCACCTGTTCTGGGAAGCAGAAAGAAGCATGGCCTTACACTCTATTTTGATGACTGCACATGATCGTTAGGACTTGTTGTATATGTTTTTTTGGCTACCTAAGGGTTTTGAAAATCCTAGAACGTTCAGTTTACTCTAATTTCCATCACCTCGTCGTTTCAGTATATGTTTCCGTAAGCCACTAACTTCATAAAATACCTATTGTGTACACGGGTCAAAACATGAGAACGCCAGAGAACTATGAAATATATGCACTGCCTTCGAGGGGGTTATGATATCGTAAACGAGGTGGCATTTGCTTATAGTGAACACCTAGGGAACGATGTTATGAGAAAGCATATGGAAATGATAACTGAGGTATCAGAAGAAGTGATTAAGGCACGTGGAAATGAAACACTATTGCTACAACTAGACGTTTTGTCTCCAATGTGGTTCTGAGGCAATCTAGCTTTGCAAAGTAAGTAACGGGCCACCATTTGGCTGGTTGAGTTGACTGCAGTGTACTGATATCTTTGTGTAGTCAAATGTCAACTGTTCTTGGCTTTCTCTTAACTTTGAGGACTGTTCACAATGGAATGACCACTGGTAGACTTCCTTTATCAGCAAAATGACAGAGTGGATCCTAAAAATACCTCCTGCTGCAAAACACCCAGAAACGGAGACTAATAGAGCACAGATGTCTTTTTAAGTCCATAGGTGAGAGAAGATAATCCATTGTTTAATGCTATTTAAAGATAATAACAATGTGTTGTGGGGTGCATAATTTGTGTAGAAGCAAAATGTATGGCAACAACAGCACAAAGGCTAGGAAGAGACAAATGGAAATCTCCTGTTTTAGGTTTTATGCTATCTGTGTAAAGTAGTATAATATCACTTGAAGGAAAACTGTAAAGATTTCTAGGCTGGGCAAGGTGGCTCACGCCTGTAATCCTAGCACTCTGGGAGGCTGAGGCGGGTGGATTCCTTGAGGTCAGGAGTTCAAAACCAGCCTGAGCAAGAGCAAGACCCCGTCTCTACTATAAATAGAAAGAAATTAATTGGACAACTAATACATATAGAAAAAATTAGCTGGGCATGGTGGCACATGCCTGTAGTCCCAGCTACTCGGGAGGCTGAGGCATGAGGATTGCTTGAGCCCAGGAGTTTGAGGTTGCTGTGAGCTAGGCTGATGCCATGGCACTCACTCTAGCCTGGGCAATAAAGTGACACTCTGTCTCAAAAAACAAAAACAAAACAAGACAAAAAAAACACAAGATTTCTAGTATAGGCCCTAAAGCAACCACTAAAATAATACAACAATGAGTTATAGTTAATAAGCCAACTAAGGAGATAAAATGAAATCATAAAATATACTCGAATAATTCATGACATGTTTATCTCAGTAGAAAATCATGTGGGATCTACAAAAATACTGTTAGAATAAGTGTGCTTAACAAGGTTGCAGAATACACGGTCAAATATACCAAAAAAAAAAAAAAATCAATATACAGAATCCCAGCAACAAACAATAGGAAATTGGAGTACAAACAACACTATTTGCATTGGCATCAAAACGTATTAAATACTTAGGGGCACATCTGACAAAAGAAGTACAGAGGCTTCCACACTGACATTATACAATATTTCTGAGAAAAATGACAGAAGACAAACAAATCAAGAGAGATGATGTGTTTGTGGGTTTTGACAAGACTCATCAATATGATTGTCAGTTTTTCCTCAAACTGATCTGCAGATTTAATGCAATGCCAATCAAAATTTGGGCAGGCTTTTTTGTTTTTGCAGAAATTAAGATGCCGATTCTACAATTCAGCAAAGGACCTCGAAGCGCAAACTCAACTTTTAAAATGATACAAAGGGCCGGGCGTGGTGGCTTACCGCCTGTCATCCTAGCACTCTGGGAGGCCGAGGCTGGTGGATCGCTCAAGGTCAGGAGTTCGAAACCAGCCTGAGCAAGAGCGAGACCCCGTCTCTACTGTAAATAGAAAGAAATTAATTGGCCAACTAATACGTATAGAAAAAATTAGCCGGGCATGGCAGTGCATGCCTGTAGTCCCAGCTACTCGGGAGGCTGAGGCAGGAGGATGGCTTGAGCCCAGGAGTTGGAGGTTGCTGTGAGCTAGGATGACGCCACGGCACTATAGCTCGGGCAACACGGTGAGACTCTGTCTCAAAAAAATAAATAAATAAAATAAGATGATACAAAGTAGGAGGATTTACACGCCCTGACTTGCAGTTACTGGGAAGCTGCAGTAATCAAGACAGCACGGCACTGGTGGGAAGACAAACAGGTCAATGGCATCGAATGGCGAGTCCAGACACAAACACACACACACACACACACACACACACACACATGCTCGGTCCTACGCAAATATGTTGGCGGCCTACCGCTGCTGGAAGAAGGGAGGAGGAAATTTTCCAAAACAGAGCCTGCCGAAGATACAAGGGAGAGGTTGGCTCCCCCTCTGCAGGGAAGAAGCAAAATAACTGAAAGCTCCAACTGACACAGGAGTCCCCCCCTCCGCCGAGACTCAGGACAGTGGGCGGCTGTCCTCAGCCCCACTCCCACCCCGCAAGCAGGCACCAAGTGCCCAGCATGGCCATCTGTGGACCAGGGTGGGTCGTGGGGGTGGGTGACTGTGGTTTAGGCACATAGTGGACAGAGGATGAGGGTGGAGCAGAACATTGAAGAAAACCCTCTGAGAGACGCAGGGCAGCGGTAGATAACCCTAGAAGGATTCCAAGCCAGTGGGGCTGGCGGGTAACCATAGCAACAGCAGAATCCAAGCCCATCTCCGGAACTGCCTGGATCGGCTCCATCCTCCTCCCCTGCACCAACCCCCTCCCCGCCCCCCGACACCCCCCGCCCCCCGCACTGTCAGCCAAGGCGAGGACATGTCTGTCCCCAGCCCATCGGGCAACGAACGCCTGGGACGGGAAATGAACAGAGGAACCGCCACTCTGACAGAGGAGAAGGCTCTGGGACAGGGCTTGAGTTGCAAGAACAATCTAGAATTTGAGATTTCTCCCCCATCATCCCCTACCCAAGGGACAGGCACAGCCCTCACCTGAGTGGGAGGAGCCCTGGCATAGGAGCCTTCAGCTTCAGAGGCAAGAGCAGAGTTCACGGAATTCCAGCGAGGATAGGTTAGTGACGTTTGGGACATTGTTCGTAGGGATGTAAGTGTAGCCTCTTTTGTGAATTACTCATTGTGTCCTTTGCCCATTCATGCCATGAGGCATGTCTTTGTGTTAATTTTATGAGAGTTCTTTTTTTTTTTTTGAGACAGAGTGTCACTTTGTTGTCCAGGCTAGAGTGAGTGCCGTGGCATCAGCCTAGCTCACAGCAACCTCAAACTCCTGGGCTCCAGCGATCCTCCTGCCTCAGCCTCCTGAGTAGCTGGAACTACAGGCATGCACTGCCATGCCCAGCTAATTTTTTCTATATATTTTTAGCTGGCCAATTAATTTCTTTCTATTTATAGTAGAGACGGGGTCTCGCTCTTGCTCAGGCTGGTTTTGAACTCCTGATCTCGAGCGATCCTCCTGCCTCAGCCTCCCAAGTAGCTGGGACTACAGGCATGCGCCACCATGCCCGGCTAATTTTTTCTATATATTTTTAGTTGACCCATTAATTTCTTTCTATTTTTAGTAGAGACGGAGTCTCGCTCTTGCTCAGTCTGGTCTGGAACTCCTGAGCTCGAGCGATCCTCCCGCCTCAGCCTCCCAGAGTGCTAGGATGACAGGCGTGAGTCACCTCGCCGGGCCTGTCCCTTTACTTTTTAACTTAACACTGTATCCTGGAGATTTCTCCACTTCAGTGCACAGAGAGCTCTCTTAGCCCGTTGTGAAAAGCTAGGCCATCCTTCGCTGTGTGGCTGTACTGTCACTGACTGAATAAGTCCTCTCCTGGTGACGTGCACGGTTATTTACAGACGCCGGCTATTATAATCAATAACTTTGTGTGTACTCACTGCTCAAATAGGCCAGTATATCTGTAAGATAAATTCTTGGAGGTGGAATGGCTGGGTTGAAGGGCACATTGTAACAGCGTTCCCTTTGTATGCAGATATAGCTGTGCGATAAGTTACCAGAAGTAGAACTGCGGGGTCAGAAAGCATGTTCATGTATAATCTTTAGAGAGATTGTAAATAGAGCTCATTAGAGTTGCGCAAGCAGTATGAGAATCCCTTCTTGACGTACAAGGAATATTGCTCAACTTTCAGTTCTTTCTCCAACTTGGCAGCTGAAAGTGCTGGCTCAGGTAGCTTTATTTTACATTGCTTCCATTACCCATGAGATTGAGCATCGTTTTCTACATTTAAGAGCCATTCGTGGCCGAGCGAGGTGGCTCATACCTGTAATCCTAGCACTCTGGGAGGCCGAGGCGGGCAGATGGATGCAGGTCAGGAGTTCGAAACCAGCCTGAGCGAGACCCTGTCTCTACCAAAAATATAAAGAAATTAATTGACCAACTAAAAATATATACATACAAAAAATTAGCCAGGCATGGTGGCTCATGCCTGTGGTCCCAGCTACTTGGGAGGCTGAGGTGGGAGAATCGCTTGAGCCCCGGAGTCTGAGGTTGCTGTGAGCTAGACTGACGCCACGGCACTCACTCTAGCCTGAGCAACAAAGCAAGACTCTGTCTCAAAAAAAAAAAGAGCCATTTGTGTTTCCTCTTCTGGAAACTGCCTGTTTGTACCTTTTTCTGATTTTCCTATGGGATTTGGTGGTCGTTTCATTGATTTCCAAGAGCTTTTTACGTATGAGAGGAATTTGCCCTATGTGATGCGGGATGCTGTTTATTTTTCATTTGATCTTTCTGGGCCATGGGTGCCCTTCCTGAATATCTTCCACACGCTTGGCACTCGGGGCTTATGAGGCTTAAGGGGCCCCTGGGACTAGCCGGCCCCGGCCCTAGAGTGGCTGACCACTGCCCGCAGGTCCCCAGAAAACGCCTGTTCACAGCGGCAGTCTTTTCATCCCTCCCCTCCACTCTTGCAGGCATCACGTGCCCTACGCCCACCTCCGTGGAACACGCGGGCATCCGTGTCAAGAGCTACAGCGTGCACTCCAGGGAGCGGTACGTGTGCAACTCGGGTTTCAAGCGCAAAGCCGGCACGTCCAGCCTGACCCAGTGCATGTTCAACGAGACCACGCAGACCGCCCACTGGACGGCCCCCAACCTCAAGTGCATCAGTAAGTAGCCAGCCCCACTCTGTGCCCACCCCCGACAGGGTTGCCAGCACAGCAGGGCCGGGCCCGGGGGCCCCAGAGACCTGTAGGGAGGTCTGAGGCCAGATGCACCAGTAGGACCCTCAACGACACCTGCTGGCGTTGGAAATGCACGCGTGTTAGTGTCACCCGGTTCGGGGCTCACTTCCTGGCTCTGCCACCTGCATCCTCGAGGCCTTGGGCAAGGCTCTTCCTTAACCTCCTGGAACTCTGCTTCGTCACCTAGAAAATGGCCCCGACGCCAACACTGTGGGCCGGAGGAGGATTAAGAGAAGATGGTAAACATTAACTACCATGTTTCCCCAAAAATAAGACAGGGTCTTGGCTGGGCTTGGTGGCTCACGCCTGTAAATCCTGGCACTCTGGGAGGCCGAGGTGAGCGGATTGCTCGAGGTCAGGAGTTCAAAACCAGCCTGAGCGAGAGCGAGACCCTGTCTCTACTATAAATAGAAAGAAATTAATTGGCCAACTAATATATATAGAAAAAAATTAGCCGGGCATGGTGGCACATGCCTGTAGTCCCAGCTACTTGGGAGGCTGAGGCAGGAGGATCGCTTGAGCCCAGGAGTTTGAGGTTGCTGTGAGCTAGGCTGACGCCACGGCACTCACTCTAGCCTGGGCAACAAAGCGAGACTCTGTCTCAAAAAAAAAAAAAAAAAAAAGACAGGGCCTTATATTTATTTTTCCTCAAGAAGACACCCTAGGACTTATTTTCAGGGGATGTGTTAATTTTTTTTTAAGTACAGTACAGCAGTCTACATTTATTCAAATATAGTCAAGTCGTCTTCTTCTGGAACATCATCATAACTCTCCAAACCCTGAACTCCATCCTGAATTTCTGCTTCCTGTTTCCTTCAGAACCACTGGCCCCAATCTCTCATGTCGAGCACTAGAGCTCTCACGGGGCGGATGAGAAGGGCTGCTCGTCTTCTTTCCCGCTCTGTGACGACACGCATGGGTTGTGCAGACGCGCTGCGCAGCCACGCCCGTCACTAGGGCTTATTTTCGGGGTGGGGCTTCTATTGTGCACATGCTTAGAAATCTCACTAGGGCTTATTTTATGGGTAGGTCTTATTTTCAGGGAAACACGGCATTAATTACCATTGATACTTAGTTTTGAGATTACGGTGACAAGACAGCCTGGGCAACATAGTGAGACCCTGTGCCTGTAAAAATAAAATGAAATAAAATAATTGGGCATGGTGGTGCATGCCTGTAGTCCCAGCCACTTGGGAGGCTGAGGCAGGAGGATGACTTGAGCCCGGGATTCGAGGCTGCAGTGAGCTATGATTGCACTGCTGCACTCCAGCCTGGGAGACAGAGTGACACCCTGTCTCAATAAAAAAAAAAAAAAAATGATGGTAGCAGGAGGATTTGCCTAGGACCAGGGCGTGTGCTCCAGGGGATGCCTGAGTCCCAGAGAGCTTTCCAGGTTCCTCGCCAGATTCAGGGACGCTGTGTGACTGACGTCCAGCAAGGATTTTTCTGTGTGACTCCCCCACCTCGGGATAACCATCCCGGAAGAAGCCAAACACTGTCAGGGCAGGGACGTTCGCTGCAGTTTCCAGGAACACTCAAGCCCTCCCCTGCTCCCCTCTTCCTTCCTCTAGAAAAATAGAGATTAGCCCACGGCCGCGGTCTGCGCCAGGGGTCCTCAAACTTTTTAAACGTGTGGGGGGGGACAGTTCGCTGTCCCTCAGACCATTGGAGGGCCGGACTACAGTTTAAAAAAAAACAAAAAACTGTGAACAAATTCCTATGCACACTGCACACATCTTATTTTGAAGTAAAAAAACAAACGGGCAAAAACACCCGCACGTGGCCCGCGGGCCGCAGTTCGAGGACGCCTGGCCTGGCTGCGCAGGGCCCTGGGGCTGTCCCCGTCCTGCTCCCTGGATGAGCCGGGCGGACACCAGAGGGAAGGCAGGGAGGAAGCCCTTCCCCTTGGGCTGGGGAGGAGGCGCCCAGACATGGGGGCAAGGGAAGGGGGACTTGGCGCGGCTGCCAGCAGCATCCATGGGCGGCGGGGGGTGTCTTCCCGCACCCAGGCGGGGACTCGGTTCTCTGCAGGGACTGTCATGTCTCCTCAAACCTCCGCGGGCTGCAGGCTCTGAACAGGGAGGAGGAAAGAAGAGAACCCGGAATCAGGGTTTTCGTGCCCCGGGACTGGGGCAATCTTCAGGTTCCGTCTAGTCCAAAGCGTCCCCCCAACTCCCTTCCGACCTCCACAAACTCCCTTCGTTTTTCCCCCCAACCTCTTATGCTTTAATAGATTTTCTTTTTCCTGCTAAGCAAACAGAATCTATCGAGTGATCATTTATCTTCCCATGAGAAACCAGTATTATAAAATTGGGTTGATAGCCATTCAGCCAAAAACCAAAGAAATTCGATATTTAACCTGCACAGTCTTTTTTGGAAATGCTAGAAAAAAAAAAACAGTTTGCAGCCAGGCGAGGTGGCTCACGCCTGTCTTCCTGGCACTCTGGGAGGCCCAGGCTGGAGGATCGTTTGAGCTCAGGAATTCGAGATCAGCCTGAGCAAGAGCGAGACCCTGTCTCTACTAAAAAACAGAAAGAAGTTATCTGGACAACTAAAAATATATACAAAAAATTAGCCGGGCATGGCGGCGCATGCCTGTAGTCCCAGCTACTTGGGAGGCTGAGGCAGGAGGATCGCTGGAGCCCAGGAGTTGGAGGTTGCTGTGCGCTAGGCTGACGCCACGACACTCACTCTAGCCCGGGCAGCAGAGTGAGACTCTGTCTCAAAAAAAAAAAAAAAGAAAGAAAAAAGAAAAGAAAAATAGTTTGCAGTCTGTCTTGGCATTCGAGCTGGGAAACATTCATTGTTGGTTTCTCACACTTGCAACCTGTCCTAGGAAGCCGAATCTCGCCACTGTAAACACGTTGACATATTCTGTGTGTGTCCAGTTCTGAGGCCACCCTGGGTTCCGCGCTTGGGATCATAAATGCCGTGTGGTTGTCCTCTTTCTAGGAGACCCCTCCCTGACTCACCAAAGGCCAGTGCCATTCTCCACGGCAACAACGGCAAGGGTGACCCCACAGCCAGAGAGCCCATCCCCTTCCGGAAAAGGTAGGAATGTTGGAAACTCTCTGAGGACTCCCGTTCGAATCCTCCCACCAACCCAGGGCCATCCTCCCCCACACAACCCCACGAATTCGCAGACCTCGGCCGCCAGCGCGCCACCGCGGATTTAGGCAGTAGCGCGGACGTTTTCATCGAAGCCGAGGGCCAGAATTTCCAGTGGGTTAATTTTCTTTTTGAAATCAAAGCTGCTTGATATGCATGCACACGATGCACCGCGGTGTACAGTGCACTGTCGGTGCGTCAGGTCCTGTTTAGCTGGAGACTCCTGCCCTCTCCGAGCACCAGAAGCGGTCTGAGCTTTGACCTGACTGGCGTGTTGGCTCGCCACGGCTTCACGGGTGCTGGCAGAGAAGGCCACGCTGCCAGGAGGGAGACTAGAAACCGAGAGCTTGGCATCTTTGCATCCATTCCCTTGTCCCCCGGGGACCTCCACAGCTGCCTGTCCGGGCTGCAGGGCAGGAGACAGAGCCCAGGCTCCAGGGACCTGGGTGTCTTGTCCTGGGCAGGAAACACGCCTGCTCTGTGCCGCAGGGGAGGCCCTGCCCCGCTTCCAAGGCACTTGCTGTAGAAGCATCCGGAGAAACTCCGGACCTCACGTTCCCTAGAGCCCTGGGCCGCTCGGTCTGCAAGATGTACAGAGTGTCAGAGACCCGTGCAGACTTGCCCCCAAGTCCTACACACTAGCAAATTCGTGGTCACTGCTCTACCCTACCGTGTTTCCCCGAAAATAAGACAGGGTCTTATATTTATCTTTCCTCAAGAAGATACTCCCTAGGGCTTATTTTCAGGGGATGTGTTATTTTTTTTTTTTAAGTACGATACAACCATCTACATTTATTCAAATACACTTAAGTCGTCTTCTTCTGGAACATCATCATCACTCTCCAGACCCCGAATTCCATCCTGAATGTCTTTGCGACTCTATTTCCTTTAGAACCACTGGCCCCAATCTCTCCTGTCGAGCACTAGAGCTCTCATGGGGCGGATGAGAAGGGCTGCTCGTCTTCTTTCCCGCTCCGCGACGACACGCATGGGTTGTGCAGACGCGCTGCGCAGCCACGCCCGTCATCAGGTCTCATTTTCGGGGTGGGGCTTCTATTGCGCACAGGCTTAGAAATCCTGCTAGGGCTTATTTTATGGGCAGGTGTTACTTTCGGGGAAACACAGTAGAAGCATCGCATGACACTGCCAATGATCTGTAGTTTGACAGAGTCTTACATGGTCTTCCAGCCCGATTTCCTCAGCACTTTCTCAGTGTTAAGAGAATTTGAAACATGGGACGCTATTTGCCCTGGGATAGCATGCCCTGCATCCCACAATACTTTGTTCTGTCATGTTCAGCTCCCGGTGTTCGTGCCGCATCACCAGGTCTGTGGCTCTCAGCAGCCAGAGTCTCCTCCTGCCCTGCAGGCACTGGCACATCTGTTGGCCTCATTCTGCCAGCACCGTCCCTCCCCTGGAGCACTGGGTCTCGGTCTGGGGTCTCCCGCTGGCCTGGAGGGCTGGCTGGGAATCGGGGGCTCTCACAGCCTCCCAGGTGGCTCTCAGGTGGCTAAGGACAGCAGGTGAGGGTGGAGGGAGAGGCTGGGCAGAGATTTCCCCTAGAGAGTGAGCTGCCCGCATGCAGATGGGGGAGGGCTCAGGTGCCGGCTGCATTTGAACCTGGGGCAATGCCCGAACGCCTTTGATCTGGCCACACCTGACTCACCCAAGAGATGAGAACTACCACGTTTCCCGGAAAACAAGACCTACCCATAAAATAAGCCCTAGTAGGATTTCTAAGCATTTGCGCAACAGAAGCCCCACCCCGAAAATAAGCCCTAGTGACGGGTGTGGCTGCGCAGCGCATCTGCACAACCCATGCATGTCGTCGCAGAGCGGGAAAGAAGACGAGCAGCCCTTCTCATCTGCCCCGTGAGAGCTCTGTTGCTCCGCATGAGAGATTGGGGCCAGTGGTTCTAAAGGAAATAGAGTCACAAGAAATTCAGTATGGGGCCGGGTGCGGTGGCTCACGCCTGTAGTCCTAGCACTCTAGGAGGCCTGAGACAGGAGGATTGCTCAAGGCCAGGAGTTCGAAACCAGCCTGAGCAAGAGCGAGACCCCATCTCTACTATAAATAGAAAGAAATTAATTGGACAACTAAAATATATAGAAAAAGTTAGCGGGGCATGGTGGCGCATGCCTGTAGTCCCAGCTACTTGGGAGGCTGAGGCAGGAGGATCGCTTTAGCCCAGGAGATTGAGGTTGCTGTGAGCGAGACTGACGCCACGGCACTCACTCTAGCCTGGGCAACAAAGCGAGACTCTGTCTCAAAAGAAAAAAACAAGACATTCAGGATGTTCAGGATGGGATTCGGGGTTTGGAGAGTGATGATGATGTTCCAGAAGAAGACGACTTCACTCTATTTGAATCCATGTAGATGGTTGTACCGCACTTTAAAAATATAACACGTGCCCTGAAAACAAGCCCTGGGGTGTCTTCTCCAGGAGAGATAAATCTAAGACCCTGTCTTATTTTCGGGGAAACACGGTATCGGGCAGCCTCTCCCAGCCCCACCTCTGTGTCCCGAATGCCTGGTCTGGTGTCCGTGGCTGAGACAAAGCCGCTGTCAAGAGCGCAGACGGGAGAGAGCAGGGGCTGGCATGGCCACGGGGCGCTCTGATGGGCTCTGTCTGCAGGGCGCCCGGAGGGCTGGCACCGGGGGTGGCGTGAGGCACCTGGGAGGGGGTGACAGAGGATCAGGGGTGTGAGGGCTTCTCCCAACATGTACGGCCGGGGGACCGTGGGAACGCCGGCCACGGCATCGTGTACGGAGAGCCGCGGGGCTGGACCTCACCTTCCCTAAGTCTGCCAGGATAGAGGAGCCGTTTCTCCTGGGAAGGGAACGGAGAACAGGTGTGCCTCGGCTTACAGCACAGGCGCGGCCGCCTGCCCAGCAGGGAGGAGGAAGACAAGGCAAGGCAGCCCTTCCTGGGACTGGAGCTAAGTCAGGGCACTGTCCTCAAATACACCCCGTCTCGGGTTTCCCCTTTATTTCAAAAAACTGTGCCAGCGTGTCAAACACAGTCAGCTTCCGGCCGCCGTCGTTGGCAAACACAGCTCCCCGCCTGGTTTGGGCTGAGTCGTTCCTGTCGGATGCGGCTTCTGCAGTAAACGAGCCTGAGCTGCATCAGATCTTTGGGGCGCCCCGAGGACCCCGTGTTCTGTGGGGCCATCGCCAGTGCCGGGGCTCCCCGGGGTGGACGGGAGCGGTTTGCGGGGGAGGGCTGGCCGGGGTGGACTCCCTGCAGCCGCTGGCTGCGCAGTGGCCCCTCTCTGCAGGAGCCGGGCAGAGAGGAGTCCAAATGTTCACGCTCTCCCCGTCTTGGAATCTCCTACCCGCAGCGTCATCTCCCGGGGCAGACACCACGGTGGCCGCAGAGACAGCCGTTGCACCGCACTCCCCCTCCAAGCCGCCCTCTGCAGGACCCCCAGGCCCGGGCGGGCAGGAGTCCTCCCAGGCCCCCTCCCAGACCACAGCCGCGGGGACCTCGGAAGGCACGCCCTCTGCCCCCCGCCAGCCGCCAGGTCAGCTCTCGCTCTTCTGCGCTGGGGGGGCCGGGGCCGCAGGCGCTGCCGCTCCCGGGATCCGGGCTGAGCTCTGGCGCGAGACACAGCTGCACGGCTCTATGGTGCCCCAGCCGCTGCCCCAGCCGCTGCCCCAGGCTCAGTCCGGCGGGGATAGCTAGAAAGCAAAGCCCACCGGCCAGAGGTCACTGCACCAGCCTGCTCCACCTGCCAAGACTCTCTATTTTTTTTTTTTTGCCAAGACTCTTTGAGTAACACCCGCTGCCTCCTATGGTGGCAGTGTACAGAAGTGCTCCTGCGGTGGCACAGCCTGGAGCTGAGATCTGGGGGGCAGAGAAGCTGCTGCAATCTGGGCCTTCTCTAGGGCATATGCGAATCCGGTTTTTTTGTTGAGACAGAGTCTCGCTGTGTCACCCAGGCTAGAGTGAAGTGGCGTCAGCCTAGCTCACAGCAACCTCAAACTCCCAGGCTCAAGCGATCCTCCTGCCTCAGCCTCCTGAGTAGCTGGGACTGCAGGCATGCGCCACCATGCCCGGCTAATTTTTTTTTTCCATTTTTAGTAGAGACGGGGTCTCGCTCTTGCTCAGGCTGGTCTCAAACTCCTGGCCTCAAGCGATCCTCCCGCCTGGGCCTCCCAGAGTGCTGGGATTACACGAGTGAGCCACCGCGCCCACCCCGATTCTTAAGTGTGGCCCAGACCCTTGGTCAGTCACCCTGCCTGTTCTTTGCTAAGACAAGCGTGCTTTCGCCAGCTGCCAGTGTCCCACGGGGCTGAGATGGGAACCAAGTTGTCCGTGATTTCTCCTGCTTCATGAGAAACTGTGCCTTCAGGACCCAGCCCCGACCCCAGCTCACTGTCGTCTCTCCTCCACAGGTGCTAATCCGTTCAGCTCCAGAAATGCCACCGGTAAGTATTCCCCTTGGTCCAGCGTGTTTGTGATCAGGGTGACCTCTGTCCCCTGAATGAATTCAACAGAAAATGGTAAATAGTAGATGCTCACATATTGCACGAGTGAGCCCACGATTAAGTGCATTAGAGGGCTCAAATGTTTTAAATAAATATTTAAGAAATGTAGTTCATGGTCTCATCGCCTTAAATATCCGCTGGTTCCCTCGGCAGCACTTACTGTCAGTAATTTTACACTGTTATTCCAATATCTGGTCTCTCATCCCTGTCCTTGAAGACTCCTGATTGTAGAGTAGAAGGTCAGGATGCAGCATTGACACGACCACATTGGTGGGCTAACCCAGGAGGGAGGAGTGTGTTGTTCAGGATGGTTTTGTGCCTCTAGTCTTCCATATCTGAGATGAAGTTGCTGCAGTCGACGTGCACAGCCTTTGACAGGGGCTGTGTTGCCTCCTTCAGCCGTTCATTGCCTGTAAACTGGGTTCCCGTTCTGTGCCCAGGTGTGGTCCTGAGCTGATGAGAAATGAGTGAGTGTCATTAAAACGCAAATGTCACTTTAAATGTACTCCAGTGTGTGGAACTGTAAAGGCTTAATTCGATCCAGGAAGTACTTTGAGTGTCTGCTCCAAACCCAGCATTGACGACGTGCTTCGTGCAATAGGATTTAGAAAAGAGGCCGGGCGCGGTGGGTCACTCCTGTCATCCTGGCACTCTGGGAGGCCAAGGCGGGATGATTGCTCTAGGTCAGGAGTTCCAGACCAGCCTGAGCAAGAGCGAGATCCCCCCCCCCCGTCTCTACTGAAAATAGAAATAAATTAATTGGCCAACTAAAAATGTATAGAAAAAATTAGCCGGGCATGGTGGCGCATGCCTGTAGTCCCAGCTACTAGGGAGGCTGAGGCAGGAGGATCGCTTGAGCCCAGGAGTTTGAGGTTGCTGTGAACCAGGCTGACACCCCCATGGCACTCTAGCCCGGGCAACAGAGTGAGACTGTCTCAAAAAAAAAAAAAAAAAAAAGAATTAGAAAAGAAACCACTGCCCAGAGTGATGAGTTGATGCTATTCTGTCAAAACCGCCTTGGCCACAAGCACTCTGGTCACAGCCAGCCGGAGCTACCGCCCCTGGTCGCTAAGGGGTGACTGTTCTCCGCACATTCCCAGAGGACACTTTTGTCATCTCTGCCATGCACTGGCCACTGGCTATCCCTGCTGTCCTCTGTCGGCACCGGAGCCATCTACACTGCTGGCCGAGAATAATCTACCTCACCTCTCGTCTTCCTCCCCTCTTCTCAATCCCACCAGATCTCTTCCCCTGCTTTCCCTCCAGTCCACACTCCCCCCAGGAAAGACCAAAGGGTGGAGAACAGGGCAGGAGCTTTTTAATCCATGGTCTGGTGACTCTGGTTTGAATTCCTTTCTAAATTTGCCCGGGGTACAGCTGGGAGAGGCCAGGGGTCCAGGAGGCAAGGCTCTGAATTCAACTCTTTGTTTCCCCTGTGACTGCGGGGCCAGCCCTCTTCTCTCTGCAGTTTGACTCTGCAGTTTTTATTCTTATTTGAAAAGAAACAGGAAGCAGGGTTGTGAAAGGAGAACCGCAGCTTACAGCAACTCGCATTTTCCAATAAATCGCTGCACAAACAGTCCGTGCCTGCCAGGCTCCCTAGCTGATGTCTTCATGCGGTTTGCCGTAGGGTATGTCTCTGCTGGGAGAAAAATGCTTTTTTTAGTCGTATGATCGTGAATGTCAAGTTCGAAGGCAATATTTTTCATGTTTCCTGTTACTTCTTTGGTAACAACTTTTACCGACAAGTTATGTTTTGGTTTGTTTCTATTTTATTGTTTCTTCTAATTACAGTGTGATTGCAAAACTATGAGGAAAAAAAACAGGAACATTTTTTACATTGAATATAAAGATTAGGACCGGGCGCGGTGGCTCACGCCTGTAATCCTAGCACTCTGGGAGGCCGAGGCCGGCGGATTGCTCGAGGTCAGGAGTTCGAAAACAGCCTGAGCAAGAGCGAGACCCCGTCTCTACTATAAATAAAAAGAAATTAACTGGCCAACTAGAAATATATAGAAAAAATTAGCCGGGCATGGTGGCTCGTGCCTGTAGTCCCAGCTACTCGGGAGGCTGAGGCAGGAGGATCGCTTGAGCCCAGGAGTCTGAGGTTGCTGTGAGCTAGGCTGACACCACGGCACTCACTCTAGCCTGGGCAACAAAGCAAGACTCTGTCTCAAAAAAATAAATAAATAAATAAATAAAAATAAATTTTAAAAACGAGACAATAAAATAAAGATTAGCTACATGTACTCTGTAGAGATATACAACTATTCTATACCATAATAGGCAGAGGAAGAGATTTGGTGAGATTGAGAAGAGGGGAGGAAGCTGAGGGGGGAAAGGAAAGTAAATATATATATATATATATATATTTCTTAAAAAGAAAATAAAAGATTATCTATAATCACACCACTACTTAACGCTTTGCTATAAATTCCTCCAGACTTTTCTGTGCGTATAGTCTCGCACACACAGTTTCTTGGAGATTATTTCGGGTTCATTTGTGTCTCAACCACCTTTTTTCACTTGCAGTATTGTAGACTTCTTTCCGTGTTAATCAGTGGAAATCTATTTCATAATTTTTAATAGTCGCGAATAGCATTGCATTGTATGGGTATCCACATTTTAATTAACTGATTTTCTTTCTTTCTTTCTTTCTTTTTTTTTTTTTTGAGACAGAGTCTCGCTTTGTTGCCCAGGCTAGAGTGAGTGCCGTGGCGTCAGCCTAGCTCACAGCAACCTCAGACTCCTGGGCTCAAGCGATCCTCCTGCCTCAGCCTCCCGAGTAGCTGGGACTACAGGCATGAGCCACCATACCCGGCTAATTTTATATATATATATATATATATATTAGTTGGCCAATTATTTCTTTCTATTTTTATAGTAGAGACGGGGTCTCGCTCAGGCTGGTTTTGAACTCCTGACCTTGAGCAATCCACCCACATCGGCCTCCTGGGATTACAAGTGTGAGCCACCTTGCCCGCCCAACTGATTTTCTTTTGCTAAGGGATTTAGATTAACATCCTGAAAATTATCTTAAACAATACTTGAGTGGATACCCCTGTGTATATTTCTCTATTCCCTTAGAATAAATTTCCTGGTGGAACTGGAGGGTCAAAGGGTATGGGCTTTGTTATATGTTGCAAACTGCCTTTGAGAAAAGTGGCCTCAATTCACACTCCGGGCCACAGAGATCTTGAGTGTCCCCCCATCCTCACACCCAGCTGTTTCCGGGAGCGTTGTGTTGGAAGGCCGAGCCCGGAGACATTTATCCTGGTGTATGTAAAAGGCGTGGACTGGCGGTCGTGCAGACGAAGGTCCCCAAAGCCCCCTCAGTCCCTGAGCCACGTGTGGCCCGTGGTCCCCAGCCAAGCTTCCGCTGTTCAGATGTCAGCGCTGTCGTCTTGCCCCGTACGGCAGCTGGGTGATTTTTGCAGGGAGGTTTCACGACGGGCGAATTGCCCACAGCTACAAGCGTTTTTTGACAGCAGTTCTGTCCCCCGGCCCCCAGGCTGAGCCCCCTTGCTCGTACATGAAGGCACCCCTCTTCCTGTCCTGTCTGTCCACCTGATATTTCAGGTGTCCCGTTCTTTCAACTCGGTAACAACATCCCTAAACCCTTACCTTCCCCTCCTCTTATCTGCAACACCTCTCTCAGAGCACCTTCTCTGCTCTTCTCCGTCATAAAAAGTTGCAAATGAAAAGAGTTGATGGTGGCCGGGCGCAGTGGCTCACGCCTGTCATCCTGGCACTCTGGGAAGCCAAGGCGGGAGGATCGCTCAAGGTCAGGAGTTCGAAACCAGCCTGAGCAAGAGCGAGACCCTGTCTCTACTATAAATAGAAAGAAATTAATTGGCCAACTAAAAATATATATAGAAAAAATTAGCTGGGCGTGGTGGCGCATGCCTGTAGTCCCAGCTACTCGGGAGGCTGAGGCAGGAGGATCACTTGAGCCCAGGAGTTTGAGGTTGCTGTGAGTTAGGCTGACGCCATGGCACTCACTCTAGCCCAGGCGACAGAGTGAGACTCTGTCTCATAAAAAAAAAAAAAAAAAAAGGATTGATGGTGAAACTGGAAAGAAATGGCACTGCATGCTACTGTCTGGCATCTGTGACATTGGAGCAAAGGGGTCCCTGTGCCGGGGACAGAGCCAGGGACAGAGCAGGAGGAGCCAGTCCCTGCCTGCTCCCCTCCCCCCTCCTCCCCCGCAGTCCCTCTCCCCTCCTGACCTGCTCTGTCACCCCAGGCGCCTTGCCCGGTAGGAGGGTGAGGATGAGGAGCAGGGCGAGGGGTAACCTGGGTGGGGACAGTTGCGGCCGGCAATGTCGGCAGGAAAGTGGGGCGCAGGGGCTGTGATTTTGCCCAGAGGCAGGATAAGGGGGACTAGCGTGGCCTCCAGAAATGTGAGCTGCGGGAAGCTGGTTGGGAAGAACGCCCACCCGCCCACCTCTGTAGAGGATTTTCCGACCCGCGGAGGGGGACGCGTCCCTGGGACTCTCGGGGTGCTCTGTTCTCTTGCAGTGACCATCTCCACCTCCGCCGTCCTGCTGTGTGTGCTGGGCACGGCTCTGCTGGCCTGCTGCATGAAGTCAAGGTGAGTAGCACGGGAGACCCACGCTGGCCGGTCCGTCCTTCCCTACACGAAAAGATGGCCCTCGGGAAGGACCCCTTTCCTGCCACGGACTCTCACACACCCCTTCCTTACTGGCTAAATACGCTAAGTAGCTGGCCCCTCCCCCCTTCCCTCCCCTTTCCTGCACTTCCCTACCCTTCCCGCCGCCCTTCCCTACCCTTTCCTGCCCTTCCCTGCCCTTCCCTTCCGGCAGGGCCCGGTGGCTCACGCCTGTAATCCCAGCACTCTGGGAGGCCAAGGTGGGCAGATCGCTCAAGGTCAGGAGCTCAAGACCAGCCTGAGCAAGAGCGAGACCCCGTCTCTACTAAAAATAGAAAAAAAATTGGCCAACTAACAATATATAGAAAAAATTAGCCGGGCATGGTGGCGCGTGCCTTTAGTCCCAGCTACTTGGGAGGCTGAGGCAGGAGGATCGCTTGAGTCTAGGAATTTGAGGTTGCTGTGAGCTAGGCTGACGCCACGGCACTCTAGCCTGGGCCACAGAGTGAGACTCTGTGTCAAAAAAAAAAAACAAAAAAAATAACCTGCCAATCATCTACTTTGCAGGCAAAGCTCCCGGCCGAACAACGTTGAGATGGAAACCGTGGAAGCTCAGCCGATGACCAGCAGCAGAGAGGAAGACGCAGAAACCGGCCCGCACGCCCTCTGAATCCCAGGGGGGACCAGCCCGGCCCCGCCTGCAGGGAAGAGCCCCATTCTGCTCTGGCTGCAGAGGACCGAGGGGACATGCAGGGCGGTGGGCACAGGAGCAAGCCCACCAGGATCACCAGGCGCCCCTGCTGGGATCCCACCACCTGTGCCTGTGCCCGGCCCACGTGTCTCCAGGATGAGCGGGTTCTCCAGCATGGGGATGGATGCCGCCCGCCCACCTGCCCACCGAGGGGGCCGGCTTCCCAAAGTCCGAGCAGCTGAGGCCCCCCCGGGAGAAGCTGGAAGATTCCAGGCAGGGCTTTTATTTCATCGTGACTTGTACTCAGGACAGCTCCTCGGCTCACTGTGTGTTCCGTCCCTCAACCTGACTTGCAGTTTGCAGAGAAAAGCAAAACTGAGGCTCTCAGCTACGAAGCTCCTCCTGGCTCGGGAGACGTCTGCAGGGGAGAATGCAGCGGTCGGGGCTCCCAGGACTCTGTCTGCAGCCGCCCCGCGTGGGCCGAAGGGGGGCCCAGAGAGACAGAAGGGACACTGGGCCCCGTGAATCCTCTGGATTCAAGCGTCAGAAAGAACAAAACAGAACGCACTGACATTTTACATGTCTGTGCATTTATATTTATGCTTTCCTTGTCTGTTATATCTACGTATTGTATATGATTTGCATTTTGGAAATTGTGCCTTGTAAAAATAAAATATCTATTTTCAATATTTAGCCGGGCCCGGTGGCTCACGCCTGTAATCCTAGCACTCTGGGAGGCTGAGGCGGGCGGATTGCTCGAGGTCAGGAGTTCGAAACCAGCCTGAGCAAGAGCGAGACCCCCGTCTCTACTATAAATAGAAAGAAATTAATTGGCCAACTAATATATATATAAAATTAGCCGGGCATGGTGGCGCATGCCTGTAGTCCCAGCTACTCGGGAGGCCGAGGCAGGAGGATCGCTTGAGCCCAGGAGTCTGAGGTTGCTGTGAGCTAGGCTGACGCCACGGCACTCACTCTAGCCTGGGCAACAAGCGAGACTCTGTCTCAAAAAAAAAAAAAAAAAAAAAAAATTTAAAAGTATGTCATGAGACAATCACCGAGGAGAAATGTTCCGCAAAAGGAACAAAGAGGAGAAAGAACGGGGATGCAGAGTCCAGAGGGACTGGGCTCAGGTTTTCCTCCTGCAAGACAGAGGGCCGTGGCCGGAGCTGGCTCAGATCACGGTTTGGGGGAATTTGCGACAGGAATCTCCGTGTGAGGAGGAGCAACGAGGCTTTGTTCCACACCATGGCAAGTTTTGGCCAAGTCACGCCTGGTGCACACACTGTCTCTTCCCTTCCTCCGTGCCCTTCTCTTTTTCTTTCTTTGCTGTTTCTGACATTTATTTCTAAAACCCGAGGCCTAATCCTGTCTCCTCAGTTCATAGATGGGAACGTGGAGACCTGGAGAAGTTGACCTGCCCACAGCCACGCAGCTCAGTTAGTGCTCGGGCAGGATCAGAACTCGGGTGCAGGTAGGGGTGATGGGGGAGCCGTCCTGACTGTGCACAGCTGCCACCCCTCATGCAGCCAGGGGAGAAGGGGGACCTCGTGTGAGCTCTTGGGAGGCGGGGCACAGGCACAGCACCCAATTCCCGTGCCACCTGACGCTTTCAAAGCGCCATTTCTCATGCCTTCTGCGTGTCGTCAATTTAGGTGGTTTCATCAAGACCAAAGGAAGCTGGGCCTGGCGCGGTGGCTCACGCCTGTAATCCTCGCACTTTGGGAGGCCGAGGTGGGAGGATTGCTTGAGCTCAGGAGTTCGAGACAAGCCTGAGCAAGAGGGAGACCCCATCTCTACTATAAATCAAAAGAAATTAGCCAAACAACTAAAAATAGAAAAAATAAGCCGGGCATGGTGGCGTGTGCCTGTAGTCCCAGCTACTCGGGAGGCTGAGGCAGGAGGATGGCTTGAGCGCAGGAGTCTGAGGTTGCTCTGAGCTAGGGTGATGCCATGGCACTCTAGCCCGGGCAACAGAGTGAGACTCTGTCTCAGGAAAAAAAAAAAAAAAAAAAAGACCAGAAGAAGCTGCTTGGGCTTCCTCAGAGCATGGTGTCCTTGAGCTCTCAGAGGGACCAACAGCAAGTAGGGACTGCCCGGCCTCTAAAAGCCTAGGCTGGACCCCGGCACACAACACTCCTGTTGCATCCTGTCGGTCACAGCAAGTCACAAGCCCAGTGCAGATTGGAGGTTGGGGGTACGACAGAAGGGAGGGAGGGAACCAACGGCAGCTGTCTTTGGCGACTGTCTTCCATACTTTTCAGGGCCACTGGGAAACTGTCACTTACCCTCGGTAAATGCCAGTAAACACTGGGTGGGTGGATGAATACAGTGACCTGGGGCTCAGTGTCTGCAGGTACTGGGAAGAGTCTATCCTTTTAGTTTTCATTTTGAAATAGAAAAAGTCCCCAGAACTCCGAAGGAACTCCTAGAATGCTGTGGCATTAGCCTCGCTCACAGCAACCTCAAACTCCTGGACTCAGACGATCCTCCTGCCTCAGCCTCCTGAGCAGCTGGGACTACAGGCATGCGCCACCATGCCCGGCTCATTTTTTTCTATATATAGTTTTAGTTGTCCAGCTAATTTCTATTTTTAGTAGAGATGGAGGTCTTGCACTTACTCAGGCTGGTCTCGAACTCCAGAGCTCAAACGATCCTCCTGCCTCGGCCTCCCAGAGTTGCTGGGATTACGGGCGTGAGCCACCATGCCTGGCCTTACTCTTCTTTCTTTATGCCCTCCTCTAGACATTAGGAAGACGTAGGAGAACGGGGCCTAGAAGACACAGTGGAGGACCTCTCCGTGTTTCCGACTGCCCTCCCTCCGTCTTCCTTGTTGACCTTTTCAGGCTGTGTTTCTGGGGGAGTCTGGTTTACGCTTTCCTCCCTGAGTGCGTGCCTGTGAGCCCACCCGTTCTAGTCTCCTGTCCTTAGCTATAGAGGACACAGCGCCCCCCACCCCCAGCGTGGAGGCCCCCTATTGTGCTGGAGCGGCTGCCTCCTGCCCTCCCTGCTCCCAGCAGGGCCTGGGCGCCCGTCATCGGGGCCTCACCCAGGGCTAGAAGCTGCTGGGGTTTCCAGAGCAGCGCCCAGCACCGCCTCGGAGCTTCCGACCTGTTTTCCGCACCTCGTCCTCCACTCCCCTGTGGTTCCGTGAGCCCCCGATATCCTTCTGACGCATTTTCTTTTCCTCTTTATAACAGATTTTGTTTCCGTTACTTGTCCCTGAGAAGTCCCTAGCTGGCATGGAATCTGGTCCTGGGAGTGGGTACTGGGGATTAGAGGAAGCAGGGAAGTGGGGACTGTCTGCGCCCGGGCACCTGCTGGGGGGGGGGTGTCGGAGGGGCGAGATGCTCCACCGGTGCTCGGGTTGGGGGGTGCAGCCGCCACGTCGGGCAGGGAATGAAGAGCTCACCGGAAGCTCCCAGCACGGCATGCCCCCGGAAGGGACGCCGGCTCTGGGGGACTGTGTCACTTCCATCCTAAAACGGTACAGCCAGGGAGGAATCCAGGGCCACAGCGGGGTGGCTCCTTTGAGTGGCACTCGAACACTCAGAAGAGAGAGTAACAAGCTCAGGTCCTCTGCCGCCCAGGGACCGGGCGTGACCTCACCGCCGAGGCCCACGGCGAGCCTCTGTCTTTCCTAGCCAGTCCCTGCCGCTACACCCACCCTGCTCTTCGAGAGCCGGCTGGCTGCAGCGGACCTCCTCCAGGGCCTTCGCTAACTACTCGAATGTGTGCAGCTGTCTGCGCCGGGCCCTGGAGACATTTATCATCCGTTCCAGGAATGCGACATCTGCTAAACACTGCCTTTGTGCAGTGGGAGGAATACGGATGTAGGAAGCCTGAGCATGAGGCGTCCGTCCTGCTGCTTGCTGGCTGTCCCCCGGACGAGGCGACACCAGTCCACGCAGCTCATCTCTAATGTGGGGGTGACAGCCCACGTGTCACCTTTCCCACAGAGGAACGAGGTGACACGAGATGCCGGCGTGTGTCCCCCGTCTCTCTAGACACGGGCAATGCTGACAGTTAAGACCTGGCACTGGGCCTGGCGCGGTGGCTCACGCCTGTCATCCCAGCACTCTGGGAGGCCAAGGCGGGAGGATCGCTCGAGGTCAGGAGTTCGAAACCAGCCTGAGCAGGCGCGAGACCCCATCTCTACTATAAAAACAGAAATTAATTGGCCAACTAAAAATATATATAGAAAAAATTAGCCGGGCATGGTGGCACATGCCTGTAGTCCCAGCTACTCGGGAGGCTGAGGCAGGAGGATCGCTTGAGCCCAGGAGTCTGAGGTCGCTGTGAGCCAGGCTGACGCCACGGCACTCACTCTAGCCTGGGCGACAAAGCGAGACTCTGTCTCAAAAAAAAAATAGATAAATAAATAAACAACAGGAGGAGACACAGGCGAAGGCCCAACGGGAGAGCGGTGTCGGGTTCAGGAAAGCAGGAGCAAAGCAGCTGTGACAGGTGGAGTCGGACAGACCGACGGGGAGGACGGCCCGGTAAGTCGAGTTAAATAAAAGCGAAACCAGGGCAAAGGTCTTGCAAGAACCGGTGCAACGGGCAGAGCCCTGGGAAGCCGGCTCCACCCGGCCCCTCCCTGCCGGCCCACGCCTTCCCCGGGACACAGCGCTGCTCTCCGTGGGGCTGTTTCCTCACTTCTCCGGGCAGACGGCCAAAAGCCCGATCACGAGGGCGTGTGATCCTCAGGTGTGACGCATGCCACGGCCAAGGACTTCTGGAAGCTTCCTGTGCTTTGGTTTCGCGTGACTGTGTTGAAGGGTTCTGATTCCAGACCTTCACACGGTGGTGGGTTTGGGGACTGACTGACCTTGAGCTTGAACTTTCGTCCAAGCTCCACTCCATGGGACGAGCACACGATGGTCCCGGCCCAGGGGCTCTTCGAGGGCCTGCTCCATCACCGGTGAAAGGTGGCTGTCGTCGGCCTCCCAGGTTCCACGTGAGGACAAAGTGACACCGTGCACACGGAGGCCTGGTGGTGCCCACCCGGTGGGAAGGAGGCGCTTAACAAACGCCGGCTTCAGTTTCTTCAACGAGCTCTGTCCACACACTGGCCCATCAGACACTGGCGCCGGCCCTGCCTGCTCCAGAGAACCCTCAGCAACGGCGCCGAGCGAGAGATGAGCCCCGCAACCCGCCCCTCTCTGGACTCCCAGGTGGAATCAGAACATTTTATGTTTTTCCTTTTTTATTTTGGGACAGAGTCTCACTCTGTTGGCCGGGCTAGAGTGCCGTGGCGTCAGCCTAGCTCACAGCAACCTCAGACTCCTGGGCTCAAGCGATCCTCCTGCCTCGGCCTCCCGGGTAGCTGGGACTACAGGCATGCGCCACCATGCCCGGCTCATTTTTCTTTGTATATATATTTTTAGTTGTCCAATTATTTCTTTCTATGTATAGTAGAGATGGGGTCTCGCTCTTGCTGAGGCTGGTTTTGAATTCCTGACCTCGAGCGATCCTCCCGCCTCGGCCCCCCAGAGTGCTGGGATCACAGGCGTGAGCCACCGCGCCCGGCCACGACCTACCCCTTTAGTGAGCGCTAAGCTGCATCGGAGTCCCCCCATTTGCCGTCTAGGGTGGGTACGGGAAATTCTATGTCTAGCGAGCTCCCCGATGCCGCTGCCGCTCCTCTCGGACCACACTGGGAACAGCTCACGTCTGCGTCCCGTCCTCCCGCACCAGCCCCTCCGCTGCTGAGATGACAATCGCTGAAAACATCCCCAAACCACAACTGGGATGATCTTAAAACGATGACCTGACGTCAGAGGATGGTGGACTCCGCCTGGCCCGGCGGTGGATTCTCTGGGTGATGCCGTGTAGACCCCTCTGCCAGCCGTCAGCACCCTGAAACCGCTCAAGGGCAAAAGTGTCCAGGCCGGGCGTGATGGCTCACACCTGTCATCCTAGCACTCTGGGAGGCCGAGGCGGGAGGATCGCTCAAGGTCAGGAGTTCGAGACCAGCCTGAGCAAGAGTGAGACCCACGTCTCTACTATGAACAGAAAGAAATTAATTGGCCAACTAATATATATAGAAAAAATTAGCCGGGCGTAGTGGCGCATGCCTGTAGTCCCAGCTACTCGGGAGGCTGAGGCAGGAGGATCGCTTGAGCCCAGGAGTTTGAGGTTGCTGTGAGCTAGGCTGACGCCATGGCACTCACTCTAGCCTGGGCAACAAAGAGAGACTCTGTCTCAAAAAAAAAAAAGTGTCAAATGCCAGGTCTACGGACATGTACGGGGTGGGCTTTCAACGGTGGTTTCGGTAAATACGCGCGACTTTCATTGCCACGTCCTCCCGGCAGCACCGAGCCCAGCGGACCAGGCGCCAGCTGCCGGGTCTCCCCCGCCCACCCCTCTCCGCAGCGCTGGCCTCCTCCACTTTCCCTTTCAGCAGGACACACCTAGCCTCCGTCACCCCGCACTTGTCTTTTTATGTGGTACGTGGCCTATTCACCTGTGTGCTCCAGGCCGGGCACGGTGGCTTCCGCCTGTCATCCTAGCACTCTGGGAGGCCGAGGCCAGAGGATCATTCGAGCTCAGGAGTTCGAGACCAGCCTGAGCAAGAGCGACACCCCGTCCCTACTAAAAAAAAAAAAAATAGAAACAAATTAATTGGCCAACTAAAAATATATAGAAAAAATTAGCGGGGCGTGGTGGCGCATGCCTGCTGTAGTCCCAGCCACTCGGGAGGCTGAGGCAGGAGGACTGCTTATGCATGTGACTCCCCACAGCGCAGATCTTTGACGCGCCGACCACCTAACATCTCGGACTCGCCTGGGGCATCACGTGAACCACGGCCGAGCTACTGAAAGGAATACACGGGGCAAAGACAGAGCTGGAGAAGGTTCCAGAATGGTGCCGAAGCCAGACGCCACGCTGCCTTACACCAGTGCTACAATGCCTGTTTAATTGAAACCTGGTAATAAAAGTTTAAATACATAAAATGTTTGTTTTTTTTATCAAAAGAACGTCTCCCGCTTGCCCGGCCCGATGCGCGAGGACTGGCAGGTGGGGACTGGCTGTCTGAGGCGCGGAGGAGCAATGGCAGGTGCAGCGCCGGCGGGTCCCTTCTTCCTCGGAAGATGCTCCGTGGATGGACTTGGAGTCCCGGGCAGCGGGCGCCCCGCCCCACCGCGCCCCGCCCGGGCTCTCTCGGGGTCCGCGGCAGCCACGAGCCCCTCGGCCTCAGAAGACGAGGAAGAGCAGGGCCTCGTGCCTGGGCAGCACGATGTTCTCCACGGTGCGCTCCATGGCGCGCACCTGCTCCGGCGAGGCCGTCAGGAAGGCCAGGGGCCCGATGCGCTGCTCCACGCAGGAGTGGCACAGGTAGCCGCCCTTGTTCTCCTTCCTGTTGCTCTGCAGTGACAGGCGAGAGAGGCAGATAAGGGGGACAATCAGAGAACAGGATTTTAGCCGGGCGCCGTGGCTCACGCCTGTCACCCCCTAGCACTCTGGGAGGCCCAGGCGGGAAGATTGCTCAAGGTCAGGAGTTTGAGACCAGTCTGAGCAAGAGCAAGACCCCGTCTCTACTAGAAAAAAATAAAAGGAAATTAGCTGGACAACTAAGAAAAAAAAAAAAAAAAATATATATATATATATAAATTAGCTGGGCATGGTGGTGCATGCCTGTAGTCCCGCCACTCGGGAGGCTGAGGCAGGAGGATTGCCTGAGCCCAGGAGTTTGAGGTTGCTGTGAGCTAGGCTGAAGCCACGGCACTCTAGCCTGGGCAACAGAGTGAGACTCTGTCTCAAAAAAAAGGGAAAAATACCAAAAAACAGGAATTTCCACCAAAAAGCGCAGAACTGTCGTCATAGCTGCCTAGGGACAATGCGTAAGGATTCTGGCGTCTGATTTTCACGCATGTGCAAGCCCTCTGCGGTGACACTTCCCGCGGCACTGTCTTCTCAAACAGACTCCACTCTACCACATGCCCTCCGAGCACAAAACCACGACCTATGCGGTCGGGAGGGAGAACCAAGGACAACTGAACGGGGCCCTCCGGGGAAGCTCTGGTGTGCGGCCTCGACCGTCTCCGGACCGCGGGCTCCAGCACGTCCAGGCAACGTCACCCGTCCCGCCCCGACCCTCGGGCCGACCTCGCCTCCTGCCCATGCCCAGCGCGGGCAAAGCCCCTGATCTTCCCCCCACCCACAGCCGCTTGCGAGCAGCGAGATGCCAAGGAAAGCCGCCCCCGCCCACGTACGTAAGTGATGGGAGGCTTCTTCATGGTGAGCACGGTGTCCACGGGGATGGCGTTGTTGCACTGCCCCACGCAGCAGCGCACCACTCCCGTCTTCAGCACGTTGCTCGTCAGCTCGGCTTGCAGGAAGTACTCCTGAGGAGGGCAGAGCCAGGCAGAGAGTGACGGCGGTCTCTCTGCTACACCCCGCTCGCAAACCCCCACAGCTGAGGGGCCGTGCGCACAAAGCGCTAATTTAGACGCCTCCTGAGTCCCAGAAACACACCGGCTGCCCCGTCCTCCCTTACTTTCTCTAACTTTTCCCTGCCTGCAAAGCTACGGCTGTTCCAACTGGCTTCTTGATAAAATTCATAAAAAAAAAAAGATTTGCGGTGGCTCACGCCTATAACCCTAGCACTCTGGGAGGCCGAGGTGGGCGGATCGCTCGAGGGCAAGAGTTCGAAACCAGCCAGAGCAAGAGTGAGACCCGTCTCTACTATAAATAGAAAGAAATTCATTGGCCAACTAATAAATAGGAAAAAATTAGCTGGGCGGGCATGGTGGCACATGCCTGTAGTCCCAGGTGCTCGGGAGGCTGAGGCAGGAAGATCACTTAAGCCCAGGAGATGGAGGTTGCTGTGAGCTAGGCTGACGCCATGGCACTTACTCTAGCCTGGGCAACAGAGTGAGACTCTGTCTCATAAAAAAGAGAAAGATTTAATGGGCAAACATGTAAAGCTACTGCGTACAGTGATATCTCAGGCCTATGTCTGGGTTTTACCTTATGCTAACCCATCCCCAACTGAATCATTAGAGATCATGTGCAACGTGTTCACTTTTTGACTCAGGCAAGCTGACACGGAGGACCTTAAAACAGCTTGCCCAAATCAAGCCACTCGCACGTGTCGGCCTCCCTATGCTGCCGGCCGCACGGGTGCAAAATACCCCAGCTGAGCCTCAGGGCCTGTATCCAGGAGACGCAGACAGCACGGGGCCCGGCGACGGAGACACACCACAGCACATGCCAGGTGCTCACGCCGGGCGCAGAGCGAGTGCCCAGGTGAGACATTAGTGGCCAGAGACCACAGGACAGGGGCTGTCGGCTTCACCACCACCCTGAGGACTCCGGCTCGTGCTGGGACTCCCGCACGGCCCTGTCGTGTGCTGCCCGGAAACTATGATGTCATGTTTTCTGGATCAGGCCTGGCTGCTGATCTAACTTTCCCACAATCTTCACACAGACAAAGAATACGAAGAAAATCCAGATGGGTTTGCTGATGTTGCAGAAAGGAAGATAAATCAATGACTTTTTTTTTTTTTTTTTTTTGAGACAGAGTCTGTTGCCCAGGCTAGAGTGCCGTGGCGTCAACCTAGCTTACAGCAACCTGAAACTCCTGGGCTCAAGCAATCCTCCCGTCTCAGCCTCCCGAGTCGCTGGCACTACAGGCATGCGCCACCATGCCCGGCTAATTTTTTCTATATATTTTTAGTTGTCTTTAGTTGTCCAATTCATTTCTTTCTATTTTTAATTTTTTTTTTTTTTTTTTTTTTTGAGACAGAGTCTCGCTTTGTTGCCCAGGCTAGAGTGAGTGCCGTGGTGTCAGTCTAGCTCACAGCAACCTCAAACTCCTGGGCTCGAGTGATCCTTCTGCCTCAGCCTCCCGGGTAGCTGGGACTACAGGCATGCGCCACCATGCCCGGCTAATTTTTATATATATATATATCAGTTGGCCAATTAATTTCTTTCTATTTATAGTAGAGACGGGGTCTCGCTCTTGCTCAGGCTGGTTTTGAACTCCTGACCTTGAGCAATCCACCCGCCTCGGCCTCCCAAGAGCTAGGATTACAGGCGTGAGCCACAGCGCCCGGCCGCATTTCTTTCTATTTTTATAGTAGAGACAGGGTCTTGCTCTTGCTCTGGCTGGTTTCGAACTCCTGACCTCGAGCAATCCTCCCACCTCGGCCTCCCAGAGAGCTAGGATTACAGGCGTGAGCCACCGCGCCCGGCCCAATGACACCTTTTTAAATCAGCCACCAGTGGTGGAGGGAGAGAACAGTCTAAAGGTGACAAGGAGCAAACGAGACTTTCTCATCACCAGGTTCTGACTTTAAAAACATGAATAGGTGTCACAGGTTCAAAACAGACAATGAAATCCAAAAGAAGCACCACGTTCTCTGTAGGGACTGCAGACAGACAAGACGTCTAACTGTGTATTAAGGAGGAATGGAGCCGTTTGGGAAATCTTAAATTGCATCCAGTACTCTATTAACAGTCACACTGGTGTTATTCTGAATGCTACCGTGAAACACATAGAATAGTGTGAGTAATTAACACATACCATTAGGAACCAAGGTTTCAGCGTAAGAGGAAAAAGATTCAAGTGTTAAAGATGCAGCAGAAGCCTCTTAATGTGGGATCTGAAAGGGACTGTGGATCTACGGCGTACGAGTCCCCCGGGAGAGCGCTAGGGGCTCTGAAGTGGGGACACAGGGCAGCTTCGGGAAACCGGGGGGCGGGATGAAGAGCACAGGTCCATAGCACCCCGTCTTCAGTACCCGTGGCTGGTGGTGCGCACCTGGCAGAACGACCTCGGGAGGGGAGAACGCGCCGCAAAGCCAGGCAGCGGTGGAGGCCGGCGGACCGCATCTCCCGATCTGGTGTACGCTGCTGCTGCATCGTAATCTTAAGCTGCTTTACGCTGTTTTACATATTTGTGTCATATTTAACAACAAAAAGTTTGAGTTAAAAATCAAAAGGGGAGCCCGGGCACAGGGCCTCACACCTGTCATCCCAGCACTCTGGGGAGGCTGAGTTGGGAGGATCACTCGAGGCCAGGCGTCAGAGACAAGCCTGAGCAAGAGCGAGACCCCAACTCTACAGAAAAAAAAAAAGAAAAGAAAGAAAAAATGAGCTGGTGTGAAGGTGCGCACCTGTAGTCCCGGCTACTTTGGACAATGAAACGGGAAGACGGCGCACGCCCAGGGGTTTGAGGCTGCCGTGAGCTAGGGTCACAAAGCGGCACCCCCGCCTGAGTGACAGGGCGAGACTCTTACCGCCCACACCCTGCTCAAAAAAAGTCTGTTCTGGTTTCCGACAGGGTTGAAAGACTACATGGTTTACACTCTAGCCGCGAAAGGCAAAGAATAGACAAAAGTGAGTTACGAGAGTGGGGAGAAGGTATTTTGGGGAGGAGTGCCGAGCGAGTGCTGACTAGCTCACTCTTCTGCCTCTCGGCCAGTGGCAACGGCCAGGAGCCCGCACCCTTACTCTCCCCTGCCCTGGACGTGTGCGCCGGAGAGCCCGCTGGTGGCGGCTGCAGCAGCCACTGATTGCCAAAGGGACGAGGAGCAGTCCGGATGCAGAAGACATGCTCGCCGTTTTTTCCCCCTGAGAGTGCTGAGAGTCGATTGGGAAAGGAAGAAACTAAAGAAATGCATGAACACCGCTGATATTTTAAGCACAACTTTTTAGACTGAATTAGGAAAGAACTTGGAAGAGAACGTTTCCGTCGCCGCGGTGAGAAGACTTCCTGCACCGCCATCGGCCTCGGCACGCTCGAGAAGCGCTTCCCGCCTTCCAACCCGGGACCCTGGTCCCTGGCGCAGAGCAAACACAGCCCAGAGCGGCGCGTGCCGCCCGCCCATCCCTCTTACCCCGGCCAGGGTCAGGATGTTCTCCAGCGACTTGGTCATGATGAGACGCTTCTTGGCACGGGTGACTGCGACATACAGGAGATTCCATTCGTCCTCAGAAAACGACTCTGAAGAGAGTAAAGGGGGGAAAAAGTCAACTCAGAAGCAGCTTATGGCCGGGCGCGGTGGCTCACGCCTGTCATCCTAGCACTCTGGGAGGCCGAGGTGGGAGGATCGCTCAAGGTCAGGAGTTCGAAACCAGCCTGAGCAAGAGCGAGACCCTGTCTCTACTAAAAACAGAAAGAAATTAACTGGCCAACTAAAAACATATGTAGAAAAAATTAGCCACGCATGGTGGCACGTGCCTGTAGTCCCAGCTACTCGGGAGGCTGAGGCAGGAGGATCGCCTGAGCCCAGGAGTTTGAGGTTGCTGTGAGCTAGGCGGATACCACAGCATTCTAGCCTGGGCAACAGAGACTCTGTCTCAAAAAAATAAAAATAAAGTCCACACTCTTTCCACTTCCTTAGGCTGCCTCTCTGGACAGAGTCCAATCTAGAAACGCGAGACGCCATCCCAGGACACGCACTCGGGAGGCCTGCCCCACACCTGTCATCTCGGTCACAACACCCGCACGACAGCAGGAACGCAGAGAGCAGCTGGTCTGCGGACATGCTACCGGCCACCGGACCACACGCTCTGAACTACGTACATTACACCTCAGTAAAGCTGGGGCCAAAACAGACGACAAAAGTAATCCAGTATGTAAATGTGTAAACCAGCAAGAAAAAAATAAATAATAAAAAGAACACCTTCTCCCCTTCAATAAAAAGCAGTGAGTATCTCCCGAGGGCCCCTCCCGCCCCCGCCCCCACTAGGGTTCATGCTCAGCCCCGCGCCTGCCACCTCCCGAGCGCGCCCGCCAGAGACAAACCGCGCTCCGAGTCTGTATTTCCAGCACCCCGGTGTCTGCCATGCCCCAGATTTTGAATTCACAGTTAACAGCTTTTGTTTGTTTGTTTGTTTGTTTGTAGGGACATTTCAAACGGTTTTATTCTGAGATTTAAAACCAGAACAAAGTCGCCGATGCTTAGAGTTTCACAATCAGCCTTGAGCATAAACTTATTAAAAAGCAGACAAGACGATAAGGACTGTTTACTATTTTGCCTTTTATGATTCCCTGATCTCTTTAATAAAAAGAAGGGAAATTGGCCGGGCACGGTGGCTCACGCCTGTAATCCTAGCACTCTGGGAGGCCGAGGTGGGAGGATTGCTCGAGGTCAGGAGTTGGAAACCAGCCTGACCAAGAGCGAGACCCTGTCTCTACTATAAAGAGAAAGAAATTAATTGGCCAACTAATATATATAGAAAAAATAAAAATTAGCCGGGCATGGTGGCGCATGCCTCTAGTCCCAGCTACTCGGGAGGGTGAGGCAGGAGGATCGCTTGAGCCCAGAAGTTTGAGGTTGCTGTGAGCTAGGCTGATGCCACAGCACTCACTCTAGCCCGGGCAACAAAGCAAGACTTTGTCTCAAAAAAAAAAAAAAAAAAAGGGAAACTGATTAAAGAAAAACACAGCCCAGTAAGCAGGTAACGGCACATGTTGAAGCTCTCACGAGGCCGGGCGCCCAGCGTAGATGGCGGAAACCCAGAGCAGCGGTGCGGATGCAGGCTGACCACTCGCCACGAACACGGCAGGCAGCCAGCCCAGGGGAAGTTTGCTTTTCCTAAAACCCGCAGATGTAGGAATCAAAAGTTTAAGACAGGCGTCCTCAAACTGCGGCCCTCGGGCCACATGCGGGTGTTTCTTCCCGTTTGTTTTTTCACTTCAAAGTAAGATGCGTGCAGGAATTTGTGTGCATAGGAATTTGTTCATAGGGTTTTTTTTAAACTACAGTCCGGCCCTGCAACAGTATGCGGGACAGTGAACTGGCCCCCTGTTTAAAAAGTCTGAGGATCCCTGGTTTAAGGCCACAAAGTGGTTTTGTTTTTCTTTTTTCTAGAAGGACCCTACCACCAGGAGGCCACGCCACCCAGCAAAAATCCAGGCAGTCAAAGGGAGGCGCCCGCGCCAACGCTCCCCTGCTGAGATGAGAGGTCCGGGGGACGGGGCTGCTTACCGACGCGGAAGTGGGGGAGCTGGGGCAGGTTATGCCTGGCACAAGGCACTTTCACAAAATCGTCCAAAACATGCACAGTGTCGAACTCCAAGCCTTTGGCTTTGTGCACGGTGCCCAGAATGTACTCTAGAACAAACACACGGCGTATGGTTACACGGGGGCTTTGCAGGGAAAGGAACAAAAGAATAAAAAAAAAGCTTTGTGTCCTACTTGACCCTTAAAACTCTAAGTTTTCTTGCTACCGTGTTTCCTCGAACATAAGACAGGGTCTTATATTTATTTTTCCTCAAGAAGACACCCTAGGGCTTATTTTCAGGGGATGTGCTATTTTTTTTAAGTACGGTACAACCATCTACATTTACTCAAATATAGTGAAGTCGTCTTCTTCTGGAATATCATCATCACTCTCCAAACCCCGAATCCCATCCTGAATTCCTTGCAACTCTATTTCCTTTAGGACCACTGGCCCCAATCTCTCATGTGGAGCAACAGAGCTCTCACAGGGCAGATGAGAAGGGCTGCTCATGTTCTTTCCCGCTCCGAGACGACATGCATGGGTTGTGCAGATGCGCTGCGCAGCCACGCCCATCGCTAAGGCTTATTTTTGGGGTGGGGCTTCTATTGCGCACATGCTTAGACATCCTGCTTAGAAATCCTGCTAGGGCTTATTTTATAGGGAGGTCTTCTTTTTGGGGAAACACGGTAAGTATAGTTTTGTGGGAAAAGGAGGACAGAGGAAACTATGCTCGGAAGAAAAAGGAAAGGCAGGGAAAGTAGAAAATGAGTTGCAGGAGTCAGTACCTCTCAGAATCACGTTCCAGAGGCCAAAGGGACTTTACACACATCCTGTAATTCACACGTACAGGGACAGGGGCCCAGAAGAGGGCCGTGTGCCTAGCCCAGAGCCACCCGTGGCAGAGTTGGGGCTAGAGAATCTCCTCCTACGTACGGGCTTGGAGGTAAAACGGAGCCAAGGGCCCTGGAGTAAGAACGAGAACTCTGCTCCCCTTTCTCTTAAGCGACGAAGCCATCCCTGCTCACGGGTAATTCACGCAGGTAAGAAACATCAGACCACCTGCGAGGCCTCCTCTTGGTGGGAAAGGTTAAAGGCCGACCGCTCCCCTCACCTGCGAAGTCCAGGTCTTCGATGTGGCATTTCTCTATCCTCTCCACCAGCTCTGGGATCCTGATGTTGTACTTCTCCACCACTGCGATCTTGGCCTCCAGCTCCTTGTCCTCGGCGGCAGTCACGTACCTCTTGAAGCCGCTGAAGCCTTCTTTGTGCACCCATCTTCTGATGAATTTGTCTTTGATGACCAGGTTTCCTGAGGAGGGAGAAGACACCGCAGGTTGACCCGACGCGGGCGACACGCGCAGAGTCGCTGTCACGGAAGGGGCAACGTATGAGGCAGCCAGGCGAGAGGGGCGGGAGACAGCCTGGGGGACTGGCGTGAGAAGGAAACTGAGGCTCCTGAGGGAGGGATGGGGCACCTGTTAGTACCCCTGAAGACGGGAGGCCTCAGGCACCCCACTCTTCGTGGGAAAGGGCGCCGCCTGCTACCCCTTCTCCCCGGAAGGAAGAGTAAGAACCCCGACTCGGAGCCGCCCTCCCCTCTCCCGCCCCAGCACCTGCTGCGTCCCGAGGCCAGGCCAGGCGGGGACTCACGTTTCTTCCGCTCTTCCTCGGGCTGAAGGAGGATCCAGATATCGATGATTCTGTCCAATCCGAATGATCTAATCCCCTGGAAAAGATTTTCGCTTTTTTGTTATTTTTTTGTTTTGTGTTTGTTGTTTTAACAAAACAAAGTATGCCAAATGTAGGGACGGGATTTTGGAATGAGATAGATGGTTTCCTGGAAGCGAATCCGAAACTGCACCCGAAGCATCCACTAGAGCATCCCTCTCGCCCGATTACTCTGTTTTGACAGGTCCGCTCCCTCGGGAGAGAAACGGTTGTGAGTTCTGGTTGTGAATTATAATGGATACTGTCATATTTCCTTTTCTTTTTTTTGATTAAAATATTTTTTCAAGATAGTCTTGCTGTGTCACCCTAGCTAGAGTTCAGTGTCATCATAGCTCACACAGCAACCTTAAATTCCTAGGCTCAAATAATCCTCCTGCCTCAGCCTCCCGAGTAGCTTGGACTACAGGCATGCGCCACCACGCCTGGCTAATTTTTCTGTTTTTAAGTAGAGACATCGTCTCGCTCTTGCTCAGGCTGGTCTCAAACTCCTGACCTCAAGTGATCCTCCCGCCTCGGCCTCCCAGAGTGCTGGGATTACAGGCGTGAGCCACCGCGCCCAATCTCGGTCTCTGTTTTATGTCAGTTTTACCTGTCCTTCCTCAAGGAACGGCAGCCCTTGTCACGTGTCTCCTGAGCCGGGCCTGGTGCTCAGCAGGTGCTTCCTGGTCACACAGTAGGCCCTCAGAAATATTTTCCCATAAATTAATATCTTTTGGTTGTATAACTTTTAGAGTTTAAAATGCCATCAAGGTACCCTCTAATCCTCCTAGCTCCCCGTTGGAAAGGCAAAGGAGAACATTCCCTTTGTCTTAGAGGTGGAAAGAATGAGACACACAGAAGTTGTGACTTGCCTCAGGCCACACGAAGCTAGTGACAGAGCCAGACCTAGACCCCAGCTCTTAACTCCACATGTGGGCAGCCCAGCTGCTCTTAAACTAACGGACAACGCACAACCAGAAAAGCTTCAGGTAGCTGGCAGCATCATTTGCAACATTAAGGTGAGAAGGACGTTCATTTTTTAAAGTGTGGAGGAAAAGGGCCTCGGTCCTCATTGGGTCTGCTTCCAAGAAGGTTCCACTAGCAGAAAAGAGCAGCGGGGCAGAGACTCCAGTCATGGCATAGCCCGGCCGACAGAGGAAAAACCCCAAACATTCTTGCATAATAACCTCATAGAAGTTGAACATGTTCACTGGGTGTGTTCATCTGAAAAGTTTCCATGCATGAGGTGTCAACAGAAATCTCCTCTCGGCCGGGCACGGTGGCTCACGCCTGTAATCCTAGCACTCTGGAAGGCTGAGGTGGGAGGATCGCTCAAGGCCAGGAGTTCAAGACCAGCCTGAGCAAGAGTGAGACCCCCGTCTCTACTATAAATAGAAGGAAATTAATTGGCTAACTAATATATATAGAAAAAATTAGCCGGGCATGGTGGCACATGCCTGTAGTCCCAGCTACTCGGGAGGCTGAGGCAGGAGGATTGCTTGAGCCCAGGAGTCTGAGGTTGCTGTGAGCTAGGCTGACGCCACGGCACTCTAGCCCGGGCAACAGAGTAAGACTCTGTCTCAAAAAAAAAGAAAAAAAAAGAAAGAAATCTCCTCTCACCCCAATCAGGTGTATCCTTGAAGGTACTTCTCCTTCAGTCACTCGAACGGCCTCATCGAACACGTTGGCGTTGGTCCGGGACAGCAGGGCCACCTGCCCCTTTGCGTCACCGCTGATGCCACCTTTGGGGAGAGAGCACAAACTGTACGGCACATCAAAATAAAGAGGAAAACTACTTTTTGTGACAAGTGCGGGAGGAGTAACTGAAAGCCTTACTCTGATGGTTTCCTCCGACCAGAGTCTTTTTCCGTACTCTCTTGCAGACGTCCAAGATGGTAGCGCCCACGTAAGCTATCTCCACGCCGAATCTGAAACTCTTGTCAGAAAGCAGCAAAACAAAGGCAGTTAGCAACCGCCCTGACGTCCACGCGCACGCCATCCCTGCCAAGGCACGGCCTCGCCCAACCCGGCACGGAAAGGGAATTTGATTTGTTTACTTTCAAGATCCTTCACCGCCTGGACAGGGCTTTATGTTCCGTTATTCCCCAATGCCAATAGTAAACTTTTCCTTTAAGCGAATCTATCCTTTTTTTCCAAATCAAATTTAGTGAAGTTCAAATTATACAAAAGATTAAGAGAAGGTGGGGAGGGTTTCTCCCCTTTACCTTTGAGACCCCTTGCTCGTGCTGTTTTAACTCCTCCTCCTCTACCAAAATCACTTCCTACCCCCCAAAGCTCAGCCCGAGACCCTACGCTTCCTTGACCATCCGGCTGGAAAGACGTCATTCTTCCCCAAACTCGTGGTATTTACTGCCTGTTTCCATGTATTCATAGCTTCAGGCAATGAAGTTTTATGTGCTTTGGTGACTAGCAATGACACAGCCAAAGGAAAATTAGACTTTTAACAAACAGTACTCTGTTGCTATAAAACTATTCTGAATGAACCATAGCCCCAATCACAACTATCCATGAGTCCAGACGGAGACAGATGAATGACTGACTGAATCAATGGGAGAGAAGAGACAACTCTCCTCCACAGAAGAATTCCAATAACTGATGAAGATTCCCCAACATGTGCTCAGTGTGGACTGAGGACAGGGACTTCCTTCAGCGCACACAGTGTGCAAGGGAGGGGCTTGGAGAACCCTGCTCCAGCCAGGCGATCAAGTTCAGCCCCGACTGTCATGAACTGCACTGATGAACACAGCACCTGCCCCCTGCCGCCTTTCTCCCAGAACCCAGAACCCTAGTCCAACCATGAGAAAAAAACATAAGGCCGGGCGCGGTGGCTCACGCCTGTAATCCCAGCACTCTGGGAGGCCGAGGTGGGCGGATTGCTCAAGGTCAGGAGTTTGAAACCAGCCTGAGCAAGAGCGAGACCCCCCGTCTCTACTATAAATAGAAATAAATTTGTTGGCCAACCAATATATATATAGAAAAAATTAGCCGGGCATGGTGGCGCATGCCTGTAGCCTCAGCTACTCGGGAGGCTGAGGCAGGAGGATCGCCTGAGCCCAGGAGTTTGAGGTTGCTGTGAGTTAGGCTGACGCCACGGCACTCTAGTCCGGGCAACAGAGTAAGACTCTGTCTCAAAAAAAAAAAAAAAGAAAGAAAGCAAACTCAGCCTCACACAGATGTGCTGCTGGAGAGGGGGGAGCGCCTAACGACTTTTTCGCAGTTGCCATGCTCACCGCTTGCCAAAATTTTAATTTGACTCGAAAGCAAAAATGTTATCCTTAACAGCAAACACTGTCACAGTTATTTTCCCTGGAGTCACAGCACGCTTCATTCGTCTTCGGAAAAAAAAATGCCAAATACCCAAGTCGGGACAACCGGCGCTGTCCTGTCGGTTGTCCTCTCGAGCACGAGAGGTGCGAGACAGCAGCGGCCAGCTCGGCTCACAGCTCCTCCCCTGGCGACCGCCGTGCGGTAGCTGCCAGGGAATCGGCCCGGCTGTGCAGACCCGGGACCCCCGCTCTGGGAGGCCCTGCACGGGAGCCAGGGTGTTTTGCTGCGCCCTGAGCCGAGCGGGGGCCCTGCGCAGTGCCGGTGCGTGGGTGGCGCATAACGACGGGGGAAGCGTGACGCCGGCTCTCAGGCGCGGCGAGCGCTTACCTGCGTGAGATAGAAGACGTGGGTGTGGGGGACCGTGAACAGAGCGTTGACCGCACCGCGGAAGGTGTAGATCTGCTGGTGCGGGTCCCCTACGAAGATTTTCCCACAGGGCTGGGACAGAACTATGTTCATGATGGCTGCAAGCAACGAGAGGGGCGGTGAGAGAAACCTCGAGGCCTCCAACCCGCCCGGCAAGCAGAAAAGGGCGAAAACGCTTGCACAAAGTCGGCCGGGGAACGCGGAAAACAACGCTGCCTTTTTCTGCAGGACACGTGCACGCCATCAAAGGCAGCAGTTTTACGACGGACTAAAGAAATTACATTTGGAGGCCGGGCGCGGTGGCTCACGCCTGTCATCCCAGCACTCTCAGAGGCCCAGGCATGCGGATCGCTCAAGTCAGGAGTTTGAGACCAGCCTGAGCAAGAGTGAGACCCTGTCTCTACTAAAAATAGAAAGAAATTAACTGGCCAACTAAAACTATATAGAAAAAAATTAGCCAGGCATGGTGGCGCATGCCTGTAGTCCCAGCTACTCGGGAGGCTGAGGCAGGAGGATCGCTTGAGCCCAGGAGTTTGAGGTTGCTGTGAGCTAGCCTGACGCCATGGCACTCACTCTAGCCCGGGCAACAAAGCGAGACTTCTGTCTCAAAAAAAAAAAAAAAAAAGAACCGAGCGAAACAGGTGGAGGAAGATAAAGGTGCTGCGGGTGGTGGAGGGGCGGCTGTTGGAATCTTAAGTCTCATAAGGAGGATCATATCTGCTCCTCTTCTCCATCACAAATAGGAACCGTCAACTCATGGCACACACGGGTCCTCTTACGTAGTCCCGAGGGTGTTTCTAGCATGTGAGACTACGGGTGTCCAGAGCAGTGCATCACCTGGGGTGCAGTCCTGGGCCTCGTCCACGAAGATGGCGTCGTAAGAGGCCAGCAGAGGCTTGCTCAGCTGCCAGAGCTTCAGGTAGCCTGAAAGAAGGGAGCGGCGAGGGTCACGGCGCGCAGGGAGGCGGCTCGCGCCACAGACGCCACGCCCGGAGCCCGCCTACCGTCATGAGTCATCTGGTACGCCTCTTCCGTGCACTCCCCCAGCTTCCGCATGTTGTCCCAGAGGCGGCTGGCTTCGAGGACACTGTTCTAGAGAGCAAGGGACACGCACGGTTTGAATTCCTGGAAAAGGCAGCATCCTGCAGTCCCACTGCCGCGCCCAGACCCCGGCGGGGGCGAAGGTGTCACCGCAGAAGGGTGAGCGGCGCCTCTGCACGCTGCAGAGGGGGAAGCAGCTGGCGCCGCGCCAAGCCCGGACTCTGGAGGAACCAGACAAGGCTGGACCGTGGTCCTAGATTCACGAGTGATACTTAACTCACAAAAAGGAACGGCAAGGGACGGACAGAGACTCGATAAAAACAAGAAGTAGCTTTTCCACTAGTAAACTCTATTCTACGGAACCAATAACCAAACAGACGAGGAAAGAGATTCCCAGTCTTGAGATAAGACCAGATTCAGGGGCCAGAAACCCCAACGTCAAGCTCTTGTGAGCCCCGGGCGGGCCGTGTCCTGTCCTGTCCTGTCCTGTCTCCTGCTAAAACTGTTCCGAGGATTGAGTGAGAGGTCCACGGGTGTTCCTCACGGGAGAAAACACCAGACCATCGGCAGCTACGAGTGTGGGCTGCAGCCTCCCCCTGCCACCTCCCACTTCCTGCGGGCTGCTCTGCAGAAACGACAGCCTGACGCTGTGCCACGCCAGCCCCGTGCCTAGGAAGCCCTCCCGCCTGTCCCCGGGCCCTGACCCGAGCGACGCCACCGGATGCTCACCAGCTTCTCGCTCTGCTCCACCATCACTCTCTGCCCTTGGCTGTTCTTACACCAGATGGGCACGTGGTCGATGGTCAGCTCCTCGTCGGCCGAGGCGAAGAAGTTCTCCAACGTCTTGCACACGAGCTTGGCCCGTATGAACCCGCCCTTCCCCTCGGCGAGCACGGAATTGACCATGAAGGGCGTCAACTTGAAGAGATTCAACTTCTTCTTTGACTGGTACCTGTAACGCACAGCCCAAAGGAACAGAATTTGCCCTTCCTGGTCGGGGGCAGGGGTTGGGGGTGGGGTATTTACTATCTGCCCCGTCCCCTCCAGCAGCATCACAAGGTGGCTCCAAGGTGTCACATGAGCTGAGACTAAATTTTTAAAAGCCAGAGAGAATCCTGCAAGGTCCATGCCCGATTTGAAATGGCTTCACCTGGGCTTTCAGGAACTCACACGGAACAACCCAGGAGAGAAATCAGCTCGTGGCAGCTGATAGCACTATTCCAAGGCGTGGTCCGGGCTCCAAGAGGCCCCCTCTCCAAGGGGACACTCAATGTTTCCTGAAGTTTCTACACCCAGGAAACCCGGGGCAAGGGCACCTCCGCTGAGTCTCCCACCCACCCCAGCCCCCTTCCAAGGAGAGCCGAAAACCAATCAGGACTGGTGACAGCCCAACTTTGAACAAGGTGTTTTGACCTCCGTGCCTCAATTCCAAAAAAATGAGAACAGCCCCACTCAGCAGGATACTTTTACGTGCAAACAATGTATTTTACAGGATAAAAAGCACAAATCACTAAATCTGTAAGCGGAGGCGATGGCATGACGCTTCCTCAGGCTGCTGTGGTGCAAGCTCACACGTGGCCGCAGCGACGGCCACGGCAAAGGCAGCGGGACGAGGGCCGCACTCACTTGCGCCCGACGTGCCCGTAGGCCATGGAGTGGAAGGTCTTGCAGGTGACGTTGCTGGGGAAGGCGCGCTCGGCCTGCTTGGCGATGCTCTTGTTGAACGTCACGTACAGGAACCTGCTCTGAGACCACTTCTCCGCGTACTTGACCAGGGTGGAGGTCTTCCCGGTGCCTGGGGAAGCCCAGAGGAAGGAGGTGACCCTCTGACCCGGGCAAAAACGTGCCCGAGGACCCCGCCAATCAGGTCCCGGCTCGCTCCACAAGGGCAGCGGATTCGAAGCCAGGATCTCTCGGCCCTGGCGGTTCCCAGCCGAGTCACAAAGAGCCCCTGACCGCACCCAGCTTCCGTCTGCTCCTCAGCGGTGCGCCGGTGACACCTGCTGTAGGGTTTGTGAAGACAATGATGATTTGGGAGGGGGGGCCATGAGAAGAAGGAATGTCTCTGGAGAGACCTGGATCTGGCTTTGAATTCTCTACCACTGTGTGCCTATTTAACCCGGGGTGAGTCTCTCTGAGCCTCAGTTTCTTTCTTTTTTTTTGTCTCACTCTGTTGCCTGGGCTAGAGTGCCGTGGCATCAGCCTAGCTCACAGCAACCTCAAACTCCTGGGCTCAAGCAATCCTCCTGCCTCAGCCTCCCGAGTAGCTGGGACTACAGGCATGTGCCACCATGCCCGGCTCATTTTTTCTGTATATTTTTAGTTGTCCAATTAATTTCTTTCTATTTTTAGTAGAGATGGGGGGGTCTCGCTCTTGCTCAGGCTGGTCTTGAACTCCTAACCTTGAGGGAGCCTCCCGCCTCGGCCGCCCAGAGTGCTAGGATGACAGGCGTGAGCCACCTCGCCCGGCCCAATTTCTTTATCTACAAAATGAGCGTAACTAACCAAGCTTACAGGATGTTGTTAGGATCAGCGCCACGCCGTGCATACTGCAGGCATTTAATAAACGCTATCAGCAGGACGCTTGGCCAGGAAAGCAGCAGGATGGAATTCCAGGTTTTAAAAAATAGCATGAGCAAAGGTTGTGACAAGAGACTAACCAGGCTCCTGGGGAGACTGTAAGCGGCTCGAATTGGCTGACAGGGCAGGATAACAGCAGACACGCAGGTTACAACAGAGGGAGGGCCGGCCCTCTGGACGTCACCCTAATCAGCGAGGGAGGGACCGAAACCCTCTGCGCAGGAGATCACCATGGCCTCCCTCTCCAGGGCAGTCAGGGACTGAGCACACACGACAATGATGATGATGCTGATGAAGGGCTGGACCAATCCCAGTGGCATCTACCCCACAGCTAACCCCTGTGAACAGGAGGGTGAGGGAGAGGGAGCGTCCTGAGCCCGCCGCTTCTGAGATGGTCTGATGAGGTAGTCCAATAACTGACCCGGGTGATGGCTGGTAGCCGAAAGGGGACGCAGTGAGAAAGGGCAGAAAACAGCCACATGCTGAGCCCGACACACTCCCTCACCTGCAAATGCCATAATCTTCACCACCTGCAGAGGTTCCATCTTATGATTCAGAATCAGCTGTTGTTCGTGTGTAAGCTGGATGGTTTTCTTGCTATAATCATTACAGAAGAGAAATTAGAAAAAAAAAAAAAAAAAAAAAACAGAAAAGGATCGAAAAGCCCAGAGGACAGACTGCCCCAAAACCAAACAAACTGAGTAAACAAAAGGAGACCCACACCTATCACACAGGGAGGCCGTGGTGGGTGGAATCGCTCAAGGTCAGGAGATCGAAACCAGCCTGAGCAAGAGCGAGACCCCGTCTCTACTACAAATAGAAAGAAATTAATTGGCCAACTAATACATATAGAAAAAACGAGCCAGCATGGTGGCGCATGCCTGTAGTCCCAGCTACTTGGGAGGCTGAGGCAGGAGGATCGCTTGAGCCTGGGAATTTGAGGTTGCTGTGAGCTAGGCTGACGCCATGGCACTCTAGACCAGGCAACAGAGTGAGTCTCTGTCTCAACAACAACAAAAAAAGGTGACCCACAAAAGGCCTCCCCCCAGTAGGGGGATAAAAATGCTCTAAAAATAGATTACAAATGCTGATTACACAACTCAGTGAATTTAGTAAAAAAATGACTGAATTTTACTCTTAAAATGGGCAAATGTCACATAATGCACGATAGGCCTTCATACAGTCGTTGAAGTGAAACAAAACACCTCCCTTCTTAAGTACAGAGAGAGTCAAGAACGAGAGAGAAAACACACACCCAAATTGATACAGATCCTTACCCTGGCCAGACGGATGGCTCCTCCTTAACTTTTGTGGTCTGAGTGCAGGAATTCTCCTGAAGATATAGGCAATAGAAAATGTTGTAGTGAATCCTAATAGGGAAAAAATCAGATTTAGAGAGTTTCAAATTCAAGTCACAACCTGTATCTCATTTTTCCTCACATGTGTTTAAACTCCTTACCAGTCCTAAAAAGAAAACACTACCATCATTTTATTTTTTTTAGAAAAAGGGGGGAAAGTAATTTAAATGTATCTACGGCTGACAGAGCACTCTGGGGACACAGTCTGGGGACCGGTGCCCTGTTTCCGAACATAACACCAAGCAGGGACCAAGACCAGGACAGGAGCCCGGGCTGTGCTCTCGAGACACAAATAATCAAAAACATGAAGTAAGAATGAACCAGTGGGCCGGGCGTGGTGGCTCACGCCTGTAATCCTAGCACTCTGGAAGGCTGAGGCGGGCGGATTGCTCAAGGTCAGGAGTTCGAAACCAGCCTGAGCGAGACCCCGTCTCTACCAAAAATAGAAATAAATTAATTGACCAACTAAAAATATATATACAAAAAATTAGCCGGGCATGGTGGCGCATGCCTGTAGTCCCAGCTACTCGGGAGGCTGAGGCAGTAGGATCGCTGAGCCCAGGAGATTGAGGTTGCTGTGAGCCAGGCTGACGCCACGGCACTCACTCTAGCCTGGGCAACAAAGTGAGACTCTGTCTCAAAAAAAAAAAAAAAGAATGAACCAGTGGGCAACAATATAAACTCTGCTCCTAGCGATGAAATTCTTGTTTGGGTGATATTTACAACACTTGCTAATAAAGTTAACTTAACACGAGTACCTTCCTGTAGAGCTCTGTTTCTCTACCACGGGGCGGGGGGTGGGGGGGTGGGGAGGGAACAGCGAGAAGGTGGCCATCTGCAAGGCGGGAAGCTGGTTCCTAACCAGGAGTGGAATCTGCCAGCACCTTGATCTTGGACTTCCAGCCTCCAGAATCGTGAGAGAGTGAATGTCTGTGGGTTAAGCCTGCCGGGCTGAGGGACTGCATCACGGCAGCGCCAGCAGACCAAGGCACGTGCTTTCCTGTTTCTCACCGATGTCCCCGTGAGCATGCAGATTCGTGCGTGAGGACACTATTCATCATTTCTGCACTCGTCTTGTGCAGATCCTACCACACAGCTCCTCGCCTCGATGCCACGGACAAGGGGACAGCACAAGCCACAGTCCACAAAACCGGAACACAGCTCAGAAGCAGCACAAGCTTCTGCAGAATCGCATTCCCTCCTCGTACCTCACCAAGAATGATGGCATCGTTCCTCTGGGGCCACCAGCCAAGTTGCGGGGGGCGGGGTGGGGGGCTCACTAATTCCAGGGGCCACTGTCTCTCCCTGGAGATGGAGAGCCCCCTCTGGCTTCTCCTGCTCCTCCAGGACTGGCCGCGTGACCGTGCTGCCCAACCCCGCACTCGGGATCAGGGCCCGGGCCCCTGCCCAGTACCCAGCACGCTTGGGATTTTATTCCAACTCCAACCGTGGCCCCGTCCACCTCTCAGGATCCCGTGCGAGCCTCCCGCTCTTGCCACACTGGACCTTTTCTCTTCCTCACCTGCCCCAAATTCATCTTTGGCCCTCGAATTGTCTGTGCCTTCTCCTGAGACGCTCTCTCCCCCAGTCTCAAAGCGACACACACAACAGATGTGCCTCCTCAGAGACGCTCTTCCCACCCAACCGAAGGCGGCTGCCCCCCCACCCCTGCGCCCCATCCCGTCCCGTTTCTCTGCAGTGCTTTGCGCTCACTGCGACGTCCCTGCTTCGCGCGTCTACTCACGAGCTCCCTGTCTGCCCTCACTAGAGCAAGAGCCTGTCTAACTTTTTTCACGCCCCTTTCCACACGCCGCCCAGGAACACCCTCGAGTCCCTGGCACCCGAACCCGCACGCCACGGCCTCTCTCACAGGACTTTTCCACCATCCTTACAGCCCACCCCCAAAGTGAGGCGTGCAGGAAGCAGGGCCTAACGTTCTCCCGGGAAACCACCGTGGCTGGGCGTCAACAAAGAAGGCTTCCCCCAGTGAGGGGCTTCACCTAAGGCTGCGATACCTGCGAACGTAAAAACCGCCCCGGGGACAACGCACCCCCACCTGCTGCCCTTCACCCTGCAGGGGAGCCTGAGGTTGGGCAGGGCGTGTCACGTGAGTGCCTCCCACGCCATCGCAGGGCTCCCTGTCCTCCTCCCGGGGGTTACCTATTGCTGATGTTGATGCCCTTCTCCCGCATGGCGTAGAGAAGCACGGCTATGCAGTACAGCGTCTCGGTGACGTCCGGCATGGTCACCGTGGAGCCAGGTCTCCGGAGGCAGAAGAGCAGCTGCTGGATGTCGTTCACGCTGCCGGAGAGAAGGACCACGGCCGCCACCAGGGCCCAGACGTTGACGCCCTGCGAGCCAGGTGCGCCGGGAGAGGGGAGAGACCCAGACACAGGCCGCAGTTAGTACGAGTCACAGCGGAAAGCAGCCCCGAGTGTTAAAGAATGCACTCCAAGGCAGGAAAGGCCCACGGCCCTGCTCACTGCAACCACGCCGCGAAGGAAAACTCACTCCCTGCCCCACGAAGTGTTTCACACGAGAAAGAGCCATGCACACGCCTGGATTTCCCCACCCACTGTGGCCTTCAGGAGTACAGGCGGGGGCTGCGAACAGCTTCCAGGATAAAATCCGGAACCCCTGAACTGGATGCGGAGCAACGGGACTGAGACTCAGGATGCTGAGGGCTCCCTCCAGCTTCTCGTCACCTCACTGTGTCTGCAGCAAGACCCTTAATTCCTTTGCCCCTTTCAAATAACCAACATTGTCAACAAGGGAATGGTTGTCTTATAAAAAAAATCCTATTATTCAAAGTGTTCAGAGGCTAAATGACCACCTTTTGGAAATATTTTGGCCAGGCGTGATGGCTCATGCCTATAATCTTAGCACTCTGGGAGGTCGAGGCAGGTGGATCGCTCAAGGTCAGGTGCTCAAGACCAGCCTGAGCAAGAGCGAGACACCATGTGTACTAAAAATAGAAAGAAATTATCTGGACAACTAAAAAAAAAAATATATATATATATAAAATTAGTCGAGCATGGCGGTGAATGTCTGTAATCCCAGCTACTCGGGAGACTGAGGCAGAAGGATCGCTTGAACCCAGGAGTGTGAGGTTGCTGTGAGCTAGGCTGACGCCAAGGCACTCTAGCCCGGGCAACAGAGATTCTGTCTCAAGAAAGAAAAATATTGCAAACAAATTCCTCAAAAGAATGGGACATCAGATTAAATTTTTAAAAAAATTCCTTCTAAAGCCGGGCGCCGTGGCTCACGCATGTAATCCTAGCACTCTGAGAGGCTGAGGCGGGCGACTGCTCGAGGTCAGGAGTTCGAAACCAGCCTGAGCAAGAGCAAGACCCCGTCTCTACTATAAATAGACAGAAATTAATTAGCCAACTAATATATATATAAAATTAGCCGGGCATGGTGGCACATGCCTGTAGTCCCAGCTACTCAGGAGGCTGAGGCAGAAGGATTGCTGGAGCCCAGGAGTTTGAGGTTGCTGTGAGCTAGGCTGACGCCACGGCACTCACTCTAGCCTGGTCAACAAGCGAGACTCTGTCTCAAAAAAAAAAAAAAAAATTCCTTCTAAATCTCATAACCTATAACTATATGGCTTTTTATTTATTTCTCCAATGACAAAATTAATGCTTCGACATGTTCAGATGTTAAAGATTTTGAACATAAGGCTAGGTGTGGTGGCTCATGCCTGTAATCCTAGCACTCTGGGAGGCCGAGGCGTGAGGATAGCTCCAGGTCAGGAGTTTAAAACCAGCCTGAGCAAGAGTGAGACCCTGTCTCTACTAAAAAATAGAAAGAAATTAATTGGCCAACTAATATATATAGAAAAAAAAAATTAGCCGGGCATGGTGGTGGCACATGCCTGTAGTCCCAGCTACTCGGGAGGCTGAGGCAGGAGGATCGCTTGAGCCCAGGAGACTGAGGTTGCTGTGAGCTAGGCTGACGCCACGGCACTCACTCGAGCCCGGGCAACAAAGTGAGACTCTGTCTCAAAAAAAAAAAAAAAAACAGAAAGAAATATTTCAGAGACGATTCCTCAAAAGAATGGGAAGTCAGATCAAATTTTTTTAAAAATTCCTTCTAAATCTCATAACCTATAACTATATGGTTTTTCATTTATTTCTCCAGTGACAAGATTAATGCTTCAGCGTGTCCAGAGGTTAAAGATTTTGAACGTAAAGCAGCCCCCAGCTGAACTTCTTCACGAGCGCACTCTCTCCCAGCGAGAAAAGACGCCGCGCCTCCTCCCACGGCCTCCCGACGTACCCCGGCGGCAGCGTAGAGGTCGGGCAGGTGTTGGCGCACGCACGCCTCGGCCTCGGGAAGCAGGGGGTGGTCCCTCAGGCTCCACAGCACCCTCTCAGGGTCCACGCTTGGGGAGCACTTCACGGTGGCGGTGTATCTGCAGAACGTTCCCAGCAGAGCCCGTGAGCAGGGTGATCGCAGGCACCGACCGCCGCACAGGGGAGGGCTTTGAAACCTGCCTCCCCTGCGGGGGTGGGGGGAAGCAGCTCACCGTATGAGGTTCAGCACGCACAGGTCCGACTCCTTGTCTATGCCACAGGCCAACAGGACGCCGTCCACTTTGCTCACTGCTTGCTCCTCGTTCATCACGTACCGGTGATACAGCTTCTTCCAAGGAATGAACTGCGTGGTTTAAGAGACCCAAAATAACAAACGGCTATTAGAAAGCAGACTGAGCCACAAACACATAGATAACTTTTTTTTTTTTTTTTGAGACAGAGTCTCACTCTGTTGCCTAGGCCAGAGTTGAGTGCCATGGCGTCAGCCTCGCTCACAGCAACCTCAAACTCCTGGGCTCAAGCGATCCTCCTGCCTCAGCCTCCCGAGTAGCTGGGACTACAGGCATGCGCCACCATGCCCGGCTAATTTTTTCTATATATATATTGGTTGGCCAACAAATTTATTTCTATTTATAGTAGAGACGGGGGGTCTCGCTCTTGCTCAGGCTGGTTTTAAACTCCTGACCTTGAGCAATCCGCCCACCTCGGCCTCCCAGAGTGCTAGGATGACAGGCGTGAGCCCCCCGCCCCCGGCCCATAGATAATCTTCTAACAACTGAAAAGCAACTATAGCTCATGATTCGAAAGCTGTGCAAACCAGGTAGAAATATAATACAAATTTTAGTTGGAAACCAGGAGAACGGGGTCAGTCTTGGTCCTGGTTCTAACACTAACTTGCTATAGAATTTGGGAAAAGCCAGCGCAGTTTCCCTGGCTGAAATATCAGCCCACTAGTAGCTCAGGGTTTCAGTGATAATAAAATAGTATGAAAGCTGTGGCTATACTAACATCAGACGAAACAGACTTTAAGCCAAACACTGCTTCAGAGATAAAGAAGGACAATACACAATGCTAAAAGGGTCAGTTTACCAAGAAGATACAACAATTATAAAGCGTATGCACCAAATATCAGAGCTACAAAATATATGATGCAAACATTGACAGGATTGAAGGAAGAAACGGGCAGCAACACAGTAACAGCAAGAGACTTCAACACCCCAATTTCCATAATGGATAGAACAACCAGACAGAGGATGAACGAGGGAACGGGACTTGAAGAATACTGTAGACTAGCTGGAACACACACACACACACACACACACACACACACACAGTGCATTCTACCCAACAACTGCAGAATACTGGCCTCTATCAAAGAGCGAATAATTTAAACTGGGGAGGAAAACCATAAGTTTTCCTCCATCTATCACCATCTATCACCAAAGTACGTGATAGATCCTGTAAGAGAGGTGTAAATTGCTATAGTAGCACACAGAAGAGAACACGATTAACTCCAGTGGGCTGAAAGGGGAAGGAACAGGTAGGTAGTAAGAGCTAAGCCTTCTACCCCTCAGTCAACTGTAGGAATAAAAAGAAAATAAAAAAAAAAGAGAGCTAAGCCTTGGACAACAGGTCAGGTGTCACGGGGACGCGCGGGGCCCTCCAGGCGGGGTTGGGGGACTAGAGCCATCACAGCGGGCAGACAGGAGGCAGGGACGACGGGCTGAGGCTGGGTATCAGGGGCGGCACAGACACGAGGCCGTGATCGACCCTGAGCAGCGCGGACGTCACCCCGAAGGCAAGCGGAACAGGTAGGTAGTAAGAGCTAAGCCTTGGACAACAGGTCAGGTGTCACGGGGACGCACGGGGCCCTCCAGGCGGGGTGGGGGGACTAGAGCCATCACAGCGGGCAGACGGGACACAGGGAGGACGGGCTGAGGCTGGGTATCGGGGCGGCACAGACACGAGGCCGTGATCGACCCTGAGCAGCGCGGACGTCACCCCAAAGGCAAGGGGAAACCATCGTTTTCTGAGCGGACCCTCTGGTCAGAAGCATGCACCCGTTGGTGTCCCCCGACCCCGAGCACTGCACTCACCAGCGGGTCTCGGATGATCTCCCTCCATAGGTGGCACACCAGGCTCAGGTTCCAGTAGAGGTCCTCCACCGGGAGGAAGGCGAACACATGCCGCAGGACCTCGCTGGGCAGGCTGCAGATGGGACTCGGCGCCTCCTGGCAGGGCAAGGTCCCAAGAAGCCCATAGTGCTCGTCAGGCTCGGGATCGGGGCCAACGCCCCCTACGTCCTGGTCGGTTTCCCCAGACTCTGCAGAGAGCCGTGACCCGCCGTCCTCCACCTCCTCCTGCCGCGCTTCCCCGGGCCTCGGGCACGGCGGGGACGGATGATGCCGCGGGGTTTTCTTAGAAAGTCCATCCCACTGGCCGGCCCCTGTGGCCTGATTACCATCGTCCTCCTCAAAGGACCGGGACCGCTTCCTGGTGGGCAGGGGAGACCCCGAGGAGCCCAACCTCGCTTCTCCATGGCTCTCCTGAGGTGGGGCGCAGCTGCTCTCTGCAGGAGAGATCATGTCACCCTCCGAGTCCTGACAGCTGTCCTGGCCAACAGAATTGCTTCTGGCCATGTCATTGGTGCGCGGCTGCTGGCCAGCTAGGAAGAACTCACGGTTGTATCTTGGACATCCTCGACCTGTCCAGAGAACCCAAAGAAGAAAGGACGAGAAGTGAGCAATGACTGCTCACCTGCCGTGGAACCAAGTAAGACAAACCAATTTACACGTATCTATGTTAACAGAGGAAAGAGCAATGAATATATTTATGGGCCAGCTGATTATTTAAACAGCTAATCCAAAAATATTTATATTTAGCCCTGGGGTACAAGCAGACACACACTTGCAAAGAGACGGAGGCCAGGGTCTGGGTGGCGTGGTGGCCCACAATACACCCTGCAATGTACACAAGGGTGACACGCTGCTCATGCAACAGACAAAAAGGACACAGCTGCCCACACTCACAAAACACAGCTCTCCCGACTCGCTCCCACGATAGGAAGTCTAAGTGTGCGTAAGTGGAAAGGAACATGCTTGACGTTATTAGGATCCAGAAAATCCCACTCCTCATTTGACAAAGTTAAACCTTTTTATTTCCTCCTGTGAAGCTGACACATCAATATATTTTACAATAAAAAGGAAGGATTCGGAATTCTTTTAATATTACTAGAGTGGCACCTAATCTCTGCTACACATTTATTTATTCGACCAGCATTTAACTAAGTACCTATGAGTAGGAGACAAATATAAAGTGAAAAACAGCCTATTTCCTGACCTCACAGAGTTTTCAGGCACGTGGGGAAACCCAAATGGTCACTTCACACATCACCACGGCATTTTTTCAAACTCCTAAAAATTATTTTAAAATGCTAGTGAAGTGACTGAACATCTTATCAATATATAACAACATCCATGGTTCCTTTCTATTTTTTATTTTATTTTTTATTTATTTATTTTTTTTGAGACAGAGTCTCGCTTTGTTGCCCAGGCTAGAGTGAGTGCCGTGGCGTCAGCCTGGCTCACAGCAACCTCAAACTCCTGGGCTCAAGCAATCCTCCTGCCTCAGCCTCCCGAGTAGCTGGGACTACAGGCACGCGCCACTATGCCCGGCTAATTTTTTGTATATATATTAGTTGGCCAATTAATTTGTTTCTATTTATAGTAGAGACGGGGTCTTGCTCTTGCTCAGGGTGGTTTCGAACTCCTGACCTTGAGCGATCAGCCCGCTTCGGCCTCCCAGAGTGCTAGGATTACAGGCGTGAGCCACCGCGCCCGGCCCATGGTTCCTTTCTAAATGGCTGTAGCCAAAACTCTCACTTTGGAAAATAAGAGAATGGACTGACACTAAGTTTAGTCTTTAATAGAATTTATGAAATTGAAACTCCTATTTTTTTCTATATTGGGGGAAAAAAAATTATAACTGCGTCTGGGGCAACTTGATAGAAACCTGGAGTTTGAAGTCAGGATGGCCAGGGTTAAATCCTGGTATTTTCTTTTTTTTTTTTTGAGACAGAGTCTCACTCAGTTGCCCAGGCTAGAGTGCCGTGGCATCAGCCTAGCTCACAGCAACCTCAAACTCCTGGGCTCAAGCGATCCTCCTGCCTCAGCCTCCCAAGTAGCTGGGACTACAGGCATGCGCCACCATGCCCGGCTAATTTTTTTGTATATATATTTTTAGTTGGTCAATTAATTTCTTTCTATTTATAGTAGAGACGGGATCTCGCTCTTGCTCAGGCTGGTTTCGAATTCCTGACCTGGAGCGATCCGCCCGCCTCGGCCTCCCAGAGTGCTAGGATTACAGGCGTGAGCCACCGCGCCCTGCCAAATCCTGGTATTTTCTGATCGTCACATCCAGCCACCCTCCCACGCCCCCGGTCATGCAGAGCCTGCCACCTGCTCAGAGCGTGCTCACAACACAGGCCACAGCCACTACTGATTTTGAAGACGCCTGTTTGGAAGACGTACCCCTACTCCCTCTCTTTGTTCTGGGTTTAGGGTAGAGTCCATGGTTCGGGTCTCTGCTTGTCCATCTCTGACCAAAGGGCTGGGTCGCAGACAGATGACTCAGAGCCAGATGCCGGCAGTCGATGGCGGTAAGATGTTTCCGCTTAAAGGGCCTCACTGTTTTGTACCAATGGGCAGAAGAAATGGGACAGTCGTGAGTGATCACCGGTTCTACAAGCTAGCCAGCAAATGACCCCCGACTTTCTGTACAGTGACCAGTGATTTTGTGGAGCACCCCAGCCAGCCCTTTCCCTCCCCTCATAAGCCCACCAACTTTTAGTCATTTCACAGTTTCTTTGCATTTCTCACTTAAAATTTAAGAAAGTAGGCCACTCGTGGTGGCTCACGCCTGTAATCCTGGTACTCTGGGAGGCCGAGGCGTGTGGATCGTTTGAGCTCAGGAGTTCGAGACCAGCCTGAGCAAGAGCGTGATGCCATGGCACTCTAGCCCGGGCAACAGAGTGAGACTCTGTCTCGAAAAAATAAAACAAAGTAAAAAATAAAACATTGAAATATCTTTCAGATTATAAAGATGACATCTAATAACAAGAAAAGAGGAAGTACAGATGCAGTCCAATTATAGCCAATTCCATGTTATCAGAAATGACTTTAAATAATAATAAGTAGGCCGGGCGCTGTGGCTCACGCCTGTAATCCTAGCTCTTGGGAGGCCGAGGCGGGCGGATTGCTCAAGGTCAGGAGTTCAAAACCAGCCTGAGCAAGAGCGAGACCCCGTCTCTACTATAAATAGAAAGAAATTAATTGGCCAACTGATATATATATAAAAAAAAAATTAGCCGGGCATGGTGGCGCATGCCTGTAGTCCCAGCTACTCGGGAGGCTGAGGCAGAAGGATCACTCGAGCCCAGGAGTTTGAGGTTGCTGTGAGCTAGGCTGACGCCACGGCACTCACTCTAGCCTGGGCAACAAAGCGAGACTCTGTCTCAAAAAAAAAAAAAATAATAATAATAAGTAACATGTCTCAACTACTTATGAACAGAAAATCAAATAGCCCCTCTGCTGTAATGATTTTGCAATGATGTATAACAGTTTCTCTACACTAAATGCCAACAGTCTTATTCACACAGAGGCAAAATACGCATGTAAAGTTTTCCTACATTAAAAAAAATTTGAGGCCGGGAGAGGTGGCTCACGCCTGTAATCCTAGCTCTCTGGGAGGCCGAGGCGGGTGGATCGTTTGAGCTCAGAAGTTCAAGACCAGCCTGAGCAAGAGCGAGACCCCGTCTCTACTAAAAATAAAATAAAAAAAAAAGTTAATTGGCCAACTGAAAATGGAAAAAAATAAATAAATAAAGGAATTTAAAAAAATTTTTTTAAAAATTGAAATTTTTCTATATTGGGAAAAAACATACGCTTAAAGTCTGATCGTTTTCTTCTAAAAAATAAGACATGATGTCAGGCGTGGTGGCTCACACCTGTAATCCCAACACTTTGGGAGGCAGAGGCAGGAAACAAGATCAGCCTGGGCAACATAGCGAGACCCCTGTCTCTAGGGAAAATTTAGAACAAAATTAGCCGGGCGTGGTGGCACGCACCGGTGGTCCCAGCTACTCAGGAGGCAGGAGGATTGATTGCTTGAGCCCAGCAGTGTCAGGCTGCAGTGGACTCCGTGGGCTGAGATCACACCACTGCACCCCAGTCTGGAAGACAGAGCAAGACTCTGCTTCTAAAATAAAATTAAAATTTTAAGAATTAAAAATAAGATATGAAATTTTAGTTTTCTGTTCAAAACCCTTCATATTATAAATATAACTTCAATTACTATTTTGCCTGAACGAGGACCTCTGGTCATACTGGCAACAGAGAGAAGGTACAGGTACAATGGGACATCCAGAATACAGATAAATCCTAGGCTAGGTGCTCTACAACACACACGTGGCTTAACTACAGGAGCAGCTGCAGGACTCCAGCCAACAAACCCCAAAGACCCTATAAACCCAAGACAGCAGACTGGTTATCTGCTTTGCTCTCTCTTCAAGTATTCCCAATTGCTTCAGAGCTGGCCAGTACGACGTCTATAATTAGAACTGGAGATGCTAGAGAGAAGTCACCAATAGAGAATGTCTCACTTAAATAGGAGGTGAACGTCTACTGCCAAACTGGCCGGGAAGAGGGAAGGCTTTCATGAACAAAATCACCAAGGAGCAAGATAAACATCAAACCACTCAAATGTGTAACTATGTGATCCCGGACCTTGAGGCCAGCTGCAGGCTGCTCAGCCGAAGAGCGCATCAGGTCACAGAAGGATTCTGGAAGTGAACGGAGACACACAACCGATTAGAACGCCAGGCTCAGTCGAGGGTTCTGATGCCCGTCCAAGTCTGACATAGTCCTGAATTTGGACGTAGCGATGCAGAAGAAGCCGTCAGACTTGTGTGGAAGAGTTACTCATACATGCAGGATGAACCCCAGAACTTTTTCTATTAAGGATATAAGAATGGTTTCATCCCAGCCTTTCCTGGCCGACTAACTGCAGGCGGTGGTACCCTAATACAAAGCACTCAGGCATTGATAGTGACCGTCAACTAGATAGAGATGTCTTAACCACGCACCTAAGAGTCAAAGATGGCAAGTGTGCTCCAAAATAAGGAACTAGCCCACCTTATTCACACCTGTACCCTCTGCACATAGCTCTGTGCCTGACACGTAGCACATGGCATGAACTCAATGTTTGTGTCCCCCAAAACTCATATTTTAAAATTCTCCCCACCTAAGGTGATGGTATTAGGAGGTAGGGACCTTGGGAGGGGATTAGGTCACGAGGCTGGAGTCCCCTGATTGGGATTAGTGCCCTTATAAAAGAGGCCCCACAGCGGGACGGGGTGGGGTGGCTCACGCCTGTAATCCTAGCACTCTGGGAGGCCGAGGTGGGCAGATTGCTCGAAGAGGAGTTCGAGCAGGAGTTCGAAACCAGCCTGAGCAAGAGCGAGACACCCCCGTCTCTACTATAAAAATAGAAAGAAATTAATTGGCCAACTAATATATATAGAAAAAATGAGCCGGGCATGGTGGCGCATGCCTGTAGTCCCAGCTACTGGGGAGGCTGAGGCAGGAAGATGGCTTGAGCCCATGAGTTTGAGGTTGCTGTGAGCTAGGCTGATGCCACGGCACTCACTTTAGCCTGGGCAACAGAGTGAGACTCTGTCTCAAAATGAATAAATAAATAAAAATAAGTAAAATAACTAAAAGAGGCCCCAGAGAGCTCCCTCACCCCTCCTGCCACATAGATCAAGCTAGAAAAGGCACCACTTATGAACCAGGAGATAGGCTCTCACCAGACACAGGCTCTGCCAGCACCTTGCCATTGGACTTCCCGCCTCCAGAACTGTGAGATGGGAGTTCTGTTATTCGGGGCATTTTGTTATAGCAGCCCAAAATAAACTAAGACACTACGTGCTCCATGAATACTTAATAAGCAGACGAAGCTAACAAAGACAGCAGGTGGAAGTGTCAGGTTGGGAAGCACAGGAGCCTATGTCCTGGATCACCGGGAACGTGCTGCAGATCTGCTCTCACAAGGAACTTGGGAGACCCAAAGGGAGACCTCCCCAGAGATACACCAGACAAGAGGACATCAAAAAATTGTTCATCCCTGGGCAGGTGCAGTGTTCACACGTATAATCCCATCATTTGGGGAGGATGAGGCAGGAGGATTGCTTGCAACAAGGAATTCAAGACCAGCCTGAGCAACACAGTGGGACCTCATCTCTACAAAAAATTTTAAAATTAGCCAGGCATGGTGGCACATGCCTGTACTCCCAGCCACTTGGGAGGCTGAGGCAGAAGGATCACTTGAGAACAGGAGTTCAAAGCAGCAGTGAACTATGCTTGGGCCACTGCACTCCAGCCAGGGTAACAGAACAAAATTCTGTCTCCAAAAAAAAAAAAAAAAGTTCAACCCCACTGTTTTGAAAAGTAGGTAATATGGACAGATCTTTATTTATGTATTTACATCATAATATACATCTGAATCTAAAATGCTTTTTGAAAAGGTTAACTGTTTGCCAAAATCTAATAGCACAGGAGTAAAAGGAAGAGCTAATGGGAGTGTTGGAACATAATATTCTGCTTCTAGAGAGTTCTGGTATATTCCAGTGTGTTCCGGCCAAAAAGCCACGGAAGGAGCTAAGGTTAACCCCTGGGAGAGGGGCACCTAGACGGGAAGTTCTGGCTTTTGTGTACTGATGTAAGTTGTCCTTTTTTTGGTTTTTTTGTTGGTTTTGTTTGTTTGTTTTTGAGACAGAGTCTCACTCTGTTGCCCGGGCTAGAGTGCCGTGGCGTCAGCCTAGCTCACAGCAACCTCAAACTCCTGGGCTCAAGCCATCCTCCTGCCTCAGCCTCCCAAGTAGCTGGGACTACAGGCATGCGCCACCTTGCCCGGCTAATTTTTTATATATATATATATATTTTTTTTTTCCTTAGGCATTCCCAAACATTCTGTAATATATATATATATATTTTAGTTGGTCAATTAATTTCTTTCTTTTTTTTAGTAGAGACGGGGTCTCTCGCTCAGGCTGGTTTCGAACACCTGACCTTGAGCAATCCGCCCACCTCGGCCTCCCACAGTGCTAGGATTACAGGTGTGAGCCACCGCGCCCGGCCCTGATGTAAGCTGTCTTTATCTGTGGTCCCCAATCCCCAGTACTGGTCCGTGGCCTGTTAGGAAATGGGCTGCCCATCACTTCCTGAGTTCTGCACCCCACCCCTACCCCTACCCACAACACGGCCGGTCTGCGGAAAATCTGTCTTCCATGAAACCAGCCCCTGGTGCCAAAAAGGTTGGGGACTGCTGGTCTATTTTATACACTTGGAATGGAGTTACCTGAGCCCTGACTTCGCTGGGAGGCAGAGCTGGCACTTTTATTGGATTTGCATATCAAAAATAACTTTTCTAACTCGAGCTAAAGGTCATGAAAACTAAGCTGTATTTCAGGTCTCCAAGAAATAAGGGTTGTGACGCACTACACTGGGAGCCAGCAGCCCTGTGTCCACCACCTCCAGTTGCAAGAGTCCCTTAATGTCCCAGTCACTTAAAGCCCACAGAGGCCGTGTGGCCCATCAGAAGACCACCTACACTTGACGGGTATACCCACCCACCACCGAAGCCCTGATTGAGTCCCTTACCTGTAAGAATGAGGATTATAATAACCTACCATACTGAATTCACAGAATGACACAATATGTATACTAAGTACTCATGACACCCGGGTTGAGGGTGACAACAGCTACCTCTACACCTATGTCATCATAGCTACCAATGGAAGTGTCAGAAGAATTATGTGACTACCACATCAATCTCAGTGTCTCCTAAAAGGCACATCAGTTTTAACAGCTTTAATGTCCTTGCTAAACAATTTTTAAAAAAAAACACACTACACTGAAATTCTAACCACCCTTCTATTCTTACTAACATGCCTTTTTAAAAAGCAGTTCAAATGTAGCTTTATCAAAATAAAGGTGCTCAAGTACAACCTTTTCCATAAAACCTTCCTTCCCTGAGTCATCCGAAGCCAACAGAATTGCTCCCGCTGTACACATTTCACACCTCTCTGAAAGGGCATTTATTGTTAGAAGCCGTGCGTGGCTCTTCAGGGAGTGGAGTCAACAGGTGTGACGTGACGAACACACACAAAGGGCAGCCATGTCTAAACCAGGGGTCCCCGTGTGCGCAGAAGGTCACAATCGCTTGTGGGGCTTGGCCCAACTGCACGAGGCCCCCAGAGACGCTCCGGCTGATCCCTTCCCAACCAAACTGGGTGTCTGCACCCCTCTTTGACTCTCTTCCATTGTGACTGATATAAATGTGTCACAGCCCTCAGGGGTCAGGCCAGTAAAACGCTTGAGAATGTACAAAAACCATCCTGTCAAACAGAAGTTGCCCGGGCTCAAGTGAGCCCAGTCACACACTGCCTTTTCTGTGATGGCTTTCTTGTGGCGTGACTTCTCTCCGTCCCCCATTCCTGGGGTCACCCTTTCCAGGACCCACGTTACCTCTGCTAAGCCGCAGCTCAGCGCACGCTCGGCAGACTGGCGCCCCAGCCTCCTGGTCCTTGCTGACTTCAAGATGGTCTTTGCCGAGAGCGTGGCCCTTCACCAATCCCCAAATCTCCTCCTCACCCTGACAACGGTCTGTTGCTTCCCAGCCCACTGCACTCCTCTGCCGGAGACGAGCGCAGCCCCCCGAACCACAGTCCTCACTAAAGCTCCACTACTGGGCAGCAAAAGGCAAGGAGCACGCCTGCCCGCCCATCCCCCCACGCGCTCAGCACACCGCGTCGCAGATAACAGACGTGCCAATGCTTGGAGGAGAAGCGTGTGGCCATGATGCCTCCGGTACGCTTTCATCTGCCTGGCTGCATCTTTTTCAATCTTCTTTATTGAAAAACAACTTACAAAACAAGTCAGAGAAAGTAAAACTTGAGTGCTTCAGATTTTGTTGCAGAAGACTGTTGTTCCTCTTCTCTCTGAGCACATGGCTGGTCTACACTTCCCAGTCCTGCCTGTGTGCATGCACTTGGGTCTCGCCCTACAGCTGGGCATTAGCCAGCGGACTGCGAGTAAGAGGAATAAGAGCGGTGCGTGCCTCCTCCAGGCTCTTCCTCCACTCTTCTTCTCTTCTGGCTAACTGAGAAAAGCTGATTCCCAGGACGTCCTTGAAGCCTCGTGTTCAAAATGGAAGAGGCTCTAGCAGCCTGATTCCTCCAATTAGTGCTTTAAAGACAGCCCCCCCAGATGGGCACGTGGGTGGCTCACGCCTGTAATCCTAGCACTCTGGGAGGCCAAGGCAGGAGGATCGCTCAAGGTCAGGAGTTTGAGACCAGCCTGAGCAAGAGCGAGATGCCATCTCTACTAAAAATAGGAAGAAATTAACTGGCCAACTAAAAATATATAGAAAAAAATTAGCCAGGCATCGTAGCGCATGCCTGTAGTCCCAGCTACTCGGGTTGCTGAGACAGGAGGATCACCTGAGCCCAGGAGTTTGAGGTTGCTGTGAGCTAGGCTGACGTCACAGCACTCTACCCAGGGCAACAGAGTGAGACTGTGACTCAAAAAAAAAAAAAAAAAAAAAAAAGTCAAGCTGACTGTCCAGTACAAAGTCCCTGACTAGACAAACTGCTTGCAACACCACACATCCTGTAGCGAAGGCAAACAGCGGGCAGCTTTGCTAACCTGGGTATTTACTGAGTCACCTAACCTCCCCCTGGCTGTTTCCCCAGGGGGCCTCCGCTGTCTGCGGGGGCGGGCTCCGGAAGAACAAACAGCAAGTGGACCCTTAGCCTCTGGCATTGGCGGTGAAGGTGACAGTGCACAGCAGCGGAGCCCCACGTTACAGGGACCCCTCTGTTTGACGAAGTCCAGTCACGGGAGGGAAGCCCAACAGCCCAACCTCAGCAGTTACCTGTGTTGTTTCCCAACTCCAGCGCTGTAAAAAGAACAAGCTAGGATGCAGTTCACAGTTAACAAAACCACCCTGTCATTGAGATACTTGTAACGATTCTTTGGAGGAGTATGTATTTAATGTGTGTCTTGCACAAATTGTTTTTAATACATATTTGTTATTTTATACTACCCCATGAATAACAATTATTTGTATACATGCATATTTAACACATCTTCCACCCTAGACTAAAAGCTCTATGGTCTTGGGGGGGGGACAAGGAACTCACCCCCAGCACACACTGCTGCGTGAGCAACTGCTGATTAAACGAACAAATGTGCAACTGCAGCACTTCCTTCTAAGTTCAGGCTGTCTTCCTTGGCTTTGAAGCTCTTTATCTTATAGCTCCCAAGTGCTCTACGACATTTGCAGTTCTTTTCCCTGTCTGTCTGTCTCTCTCTCTCTCTCTCTCTCTATATATATATATATATACACATTTTTTTTTTTTTTTTTGAGTCACAGTCTTGCTCTGTCGCCCTGGGTAGAGTGCAGTGGCATCATGGTAGCTCACTGCAACTTCAAATTCCTGGGCTCAAGCAACCCTTCTGCCTCCCAAGTAGCTGGGACTGCAGGCCTGTGGCACCCTGCCCAGCTAATTTTTCTATTCTTAGTAGAGATGGGATCTCACTTTTGCTCAGGCTGGTCTCAAACTCCTGAGCTCAAGTGATCCTCCTGCCTCAGCCTCCCACAGTGCTAGTATTACAGGCGTGAGCCACTGCACTCAGCCTCTTTCCTATATTCTCATTTGATCCTCACAGCAACCCTATGATTCTGCCACGATTAAACTGGGGCTCAGAGAAGACTCGCCTGAAGTTACAACACAGCTCATACGTGATGGGGCCCACACCACCACTTAGGTCTTCTGACTCCCCAAGTCCAGTGAGCTTCCTACTGTAACATCCTTTCTTCTATAGCTGGAAGTCTTTAAAGCAGCATCTAAAAACCTTGTTTATCACTTTTTTAATCATTGTGAAATATCAGAACTGAAGAAATTTAATAACAAGTATTTAGAAAACATAAGGAACATATTGATAAATACGGTAGACTCAGAATGGAAACACTTCAAAATATCTTGCCCCCATAAGCTCTAAAAGAAACAAATGCAGAAAAAAAAAAACACGACAGTTCTAGCTCAGTCCTGGGTATGCACTCCTGACCAAGAGCCAGATCCCTCCTGGCCACCAGAGCCTGCTTTTCTGTAAAACCAAAACGTCCAAGTCAGCAAGCTCAAGCTCCCCCAGGTCCTCTGACACCCTGAAATACCTACTCCTCTCTTGGAGACAGCACTCATTTATGACAGCAAGCAAAAATGGGTAAGGCGTTTCACACACTGTTTCTCGGAAGGAAGGAATGTTAGAAAAAAGAATACTATTTACTGTCTAGAATACATTTTTATATATTTAAAAGCCTTTTTCTACACTCGATTTATTCCACAACCACTTTTAAATATCTACTATGTCCCAGATTCATTATAAACTCCATGAGGGCTTTCTCTTGTGGTATCCTTGGTGCTAAACTGCTATTTTAGACGTTGACAATACAAAAATGAATTAGCCTACCCATAAGGCGGCTACCAAAACAAACACACGTTACTAAACATAAGGCAATATATAAGTGTTACATAAATGCGTGCATGAAGTGCTACGGCAGTAAAGAAAAGCAGACAGACTTAGGAAAGTTGAAAAGACTTTATGAAGAGTTGAGCCTTGAAAGATTAGGCAGGGGTCCTCAAACTACGGCCCGCCGAGGACATTTATCCAGCCCGCCGCCGGGTGTTTTTGCCACCGCTGCCTGTCCTGCTTAGCAGCCCACTCATCCCGGGCCCACGGTGCGCATGCGTGGAACGTGCACTGCACCCTCCAACAGCCCTCCAACGGTCTGAGGGACAGTGAACTGGCCCCCTGTTTAAAAAGTTTGAGGACCCCTGGATTAGTGGGATTCAGTAAGGCAGAAGAAACAACATGTGCAAAAATACAGAGGTATAACAACGCACCGGTGTGGCAGAAAAGTGGAGTTTCGTGTTCACTGATGGGGAGATGACAGGAGACAAGGCTGGAAAAGGGAACTGGAGCCACAGACTGTTACAAAGGTCCTTAAAAAAAATGCTAAAAAAAAAAAAAACCTGGGCTGGTCCGATGGTAGTGGGTTATCAGAACTTATTCACATTAGTGTCACTAAAGTTGGTATTCAACCCCCCACTGCTAAATTTGACTGGCTTAAAAAAAAAAAAAAAAGCCTGGACGTTACTGTGCAGGCAATTCTGGGCATCACCCAGTTTTTAAGCAGGCTCATTACATAATCCAATTCACACTTTAAAACAGTGACTCTGGAGGTATGCTGGAGGATGGACAGACGTGGAGATTGTCAGGAAAACAAGTCGGTAAGCCACTGGAACAGCCCAGGTGAGAGTTGGCAAAGACCTGAGAGCAGCGAAAATCGGGCAGAGAGGGCAGGCGAACAACAAGGCTTTCCAGACAAGACTGGAAGAGCAAGATAAAAGAGAAAGAGCAGCAAAGATAACTGACATTCCTAGCAGAACATTAAGAAAGACGATAATGTCATTAACCGTGTTAGGGTTTTGTTTTAATTAGCTTTTCCTGTAGTAAGTGGGAGGCCTAAAATTTTAGTTTGGAAAATAATTTTTGTTTTGATTTTCAGTTACCTGTGGAATACTAGGTTAAGTTCCAGGGGTACTTTGAAATATGAGACTGGTCTTTAAAAGGCACGCACAGGGACAACAGTTGAAGATAAGAGATTTGAGACACTTAGGTGATAAATTTCTAGGAGTAGGTAACTTCATAACCAGAAGAGCAAAGACATAATCCAAATTCAGTTTCCAAATGAAATCAGCCTAGGAAGGATAGAGGGATATGATAAATAGACAAAAGATGATGGCAACAAATCCGAAATTAGAATTCTAATACCAGTAGTTGGTGTCCACACATGCTCACAAATCACGTAACACATCAAATGATCAACACACTAATGAGTATGGCTGCATGCTCCATAACCATGAAACAGGTGAGAAAAAGGCAAGACAGCCAGGTAGCAAATCACAATGTCATGAACAACTACATGGGAAGTTAGAAAAGGCCAGACCACAAACCCTAAAAGCCTGCACAAAAGAAATGGACACCCCAACCAGGAAAACAGCGAGACCCCAGAAATAGCTTTCTCCAGTCAGCTTTCTGTGTAGATCCCACCCCTCTAGACTATGCTTTTGCTCCAGAAAATCACAAGGGCTGTGGGATAGATTCATATTCATTATTATTTAGCTATCCTATCCAAAGGGAGATACAGACCAAAATAAGCGGAAAAAAAAGAAGAAAGAAAAGGTAGAATTGGATTTAGAACACCAATTAAGTAACCTATTATTCTGGACTCAAATATTCCAGTCCATTGTGAACCCATGTGTCCCAATTATGTTTAAAATAACAGGGAAACTGAAGACCGCAATGCAAGAGAAAATGTCATTGGTAATTGGGTTGGAGGAGAGAGGAAAGAAAAGAATATGAAGCTACCAGGCTCCTCAACTTCCAGTTTGTACTGACTCCAACACTGCTCTGCAGTTCTAAACTTTTGTGCATTTCAAAATACTTTTATACCTTTTTTTTTTTTTATCGAATTACAAGAGACAACGCAGCAACAACGCCAGCCAAGCTGATACCTGGACCTACTTCTGTTTCCAGTGGCTACCCATATAAGCAAGTTACCTTAACCAGATTGAATCTGCCCAAATTGAATCTGCTGAAAATGGGTTTTTATTTTCATGGGCTCATACCAGAGATCTTTTTTCATTCTGTCTCCGCTTATTTTAGCACAGTGTCAGGCAATGGCAGGCACCTGAATGGATCTCAACAGATCCTACCGTCCTTCCTTCCAGAAGGCTTTTTATAAACCTATATACTTCCATGAGAAAAATCACTGACTTCATTAGGCCTCAATTTCCCCCACCTGTAAAACCAGAGTGATGCCCGTTGCTCGCAGATCGAAGTGCTTTGTAAACCTCAGACTGCAATATAAAATGTAAACGGTAATTGCTTTTAGGCCTGGCAAACAACAGCGACTCCCATTTTGCCCCTGCAGGAACTGCAGACACCAAGAGTTTACGAGACGAGCACCTACTAAGGTCAGGTAAGGAACCCAACGCCCACCCAACCTCTTCCACCACCCATACGGCTTGCTCGGATCTCCAGGTACCCTACAAAAGTTCCAGGCCTTCCCACACCACCTCAGTCTCCTTATGTTCAGGTGAGACAGAGGGAGGCTGCAAAGGAAAGCGGGGCAAGGGGCGGCATAAAATGACTCGCCCAAGGTCAAACGTCGGAGCGGGCAGGAGAGCCCGGCTCGCCCGCCACGGAGGCCGCGTCCCCCGGGCATCCTGCTACAGCCCCCGGGCAACGACGAGCCGCCCGTCCCGGGCCTCGGGGAGCGGCGCGGGGCCGCGCCCGGCTCGAGCTCGGCGGGCACCCCGGCCTGCCCGCGCACCCCGCCGCGCCCCGCACCTGCCCGCGGCCGGCCGGCCCCACCCCCACGCTCGGCCCGGCGCCCAGCGGCCCCACGCCCGCGCCGGGACCCCGCGCAGGACCCCGGAAGGCTGGGTTTCCCACGCGGCGGCGCCCCGCCCGCGCTCCCTGCCACGTCTGCGGCCTCACGCACTATGGCGCTCCGCACCGGGGCCCCCGCCGCCGCCGGGCCCGCGCCGCCGGCCGCCCAGCCCAGCGTCCCCCGGCAGCCAGCTCCTCCTCGCCCGGACCGCGAGCCCGAGACGGCCGCCGACTTCCTCCGCGAGCTCCGCCCCGCCGGAGGCCCGGGAAGCGCCCGCCGCCGGAACGGACGGACGGACGGCGCAGCCAGTCGGGACGCACGCCCGGAGGGGGCGTGCTGACGGACGGCCCCCGCGACCAATAGGAATGCGCTGTCGGAGGGGGCGCGGCCACTTCTACCGAGCCACGCCCCACCTGCGCTTCCTTTCGGGCCGAGGTGGCAAGGGGAAAGTTTCCCAGAGTTCCTCCGAGCTGCCTGGGTGCCCGCGGGGCCGCGGCGGCCGCGGGGCGGGGTCGGGGAGGTCGCGGGCTGGGTGAGGGGAGCACCGGCTGACGGGTGGCCGGGTGAGGGGGGCGAAGACTGGGGGCCGCGGGCCGGGTGAGGAGAGAACTGGGTGAGGCAGGCAGGCCCGGGGCGGCCGCGGGCCGGGTGAGGAGAGAGCTGGGTGAGGGGCGGCCGCCGGTCGTGTGAGGAGAGAGCTGGGTGAGGCGGGCAGGCCCAGGGCGGCCGCGGGCCGGTGAGGAGAGAGCTGGGTGAGGGGCGGCCGCGGGCGGGTGAGGAGGGGACCCGGTGAGGGGCGGCCGCGGGCCGGTGAGGAGAGAACTGGGCCCGGGGCGGCCGCGGGCGGGTGAGGAGGGGACCCGGTGAGGGGCGGCCGCGGGCCGGTGAGGAGAGAACCGGGTGAGGCGGGCGGGCACGCCGCGCGGCCTCCGGAGCCACCTGTTCCAGGCGTAACGCGGGGCGAGGCCCGGCGCGCCCCGCCAGGCCCCTCCGGCCCACCTCAGGGCCGGGCGGTGGAACGGCGCACCCCACCGTGTTGTTTTCAGCCCCAACCGCGCCGGTGCCGGGGCAGCTGGGGAAGCGGGCGCGCCCCTCCCGGAGCCGTGGGCTCGGCGTAGACGCCCGGGCGCCCCTGGGAAGGCGCCCCTGCACCGCGCTCGCCACCGACCGCCCAGTCCCCTGAGGAGTCGCCTCCCCACGCTGGAGCCCCGGGCGCCCGGGGCAGGGTCACGTGCGGGAAGCGGAAGCCGGGCTCGCTCTGGGCTGCTTCCAGCCGGACCGCCGGGGTCCCTCCCACCCGCTGCCAGCCTGGCCTCGGTGCCGGCCCCGCCCGGCGACCCGCGGCGCCTCTGCAGGCTGGTGCAGGAGGGCCGGCTGCGCGCCCTGCAGGAGGAGCTGCGGGCGGCCGGTGGCTGCCCGGAGATGGCCGGGGACACCCTGCTGCACTGCGCCGCCCGCCACGGGCGCCGGGACATCTTGGCCTACCTGGTTGAGGCCTGGGGCGTGGACGTGGAGGCAGCCAACCGAGACTACAAGCGGCCTCTGCACGAGGCCGCCTCCATGGGCCACCGGGACTGCGTGCGCTACCTGCTGGGCCGAGGGGCGGTTGTCGACTGCCTGAAGAAGGCCGACTGGTAGGTGGCGGGGTCCAGAAAGACGACACCTTGCCTCCCCGGTCCCTGCAGGGTCCCTGCAGAGTCGTAGGCTCCACAACCGGTTTTTCACCCCAGGCCTGCTCCGTGGCAAGGTCGCCCTGCCTTCCCCTGTGGCGCAGGTGACCTTCGTTGTGCTTTGTTTCTGCTCTTGTGTGTGAATTGGTCCAGAAGTTTCCATCTGTGTAGAATATAATCAAGCAGAATGTAGTCAAAACAATGGATTGTGTGTACTATATATAGCCCCAGGATGCAACGTTCTGGGGACTTGTAGCTAAACTCCTACTGCACCAATTGCATTGTTTTAATTGGCATTGCCTCAATCAGTAGCGTTACTCAGATTTCATGAGTTACACGTGCATTTGTGCGTGCAGAGCACTACGAGTATTTTGTCATCCAGGTGTAGCCTTGCATAGCAACCACCGCAATCAAGATGCTTTACTTCATCATCACAAGAACCAGTTACAGCTGAAGTGTCCTAGTGAATCACGGCTCACTGCAGCCTCCAACTCCTGGGCTTAGGTGATCCTCCCGCCTCAGCTTCCCAAGTAGCTGGGACTACAGGTGTGCACCACCACACCTGGCTAATTTTTTATTTTTTGGGGATGAGGTCTTGCTATGTTGCTCAGGCTGGTCTCCATCTTCTGGCCTCAATCCTATTATAGGTGTGAGCTGGGATTATAGGTGTGAGCCACCATGCCTAGCCTTGGCACTGTGTCAGGTTCCTTAGAGGTTGTGAACCTCTTAAGGCTCAGGAACATACTGAAGTACATCTTCCGCTCTTGGTCGGGGGTATAGACCTGGTAGTTTTGAAGGTTGTCTATGGTTTTTATTGCTGTGCTCTAGTTCACTGCCACCTGTGAAGTGGTTCATAATCAGCATGGCCTCCTAGGAACCCTATTCCTGGGGGGTGCACATTCATCACAATCGTTTTCCCCTTGTTATTTCTCCCAGGGTCCTCACAGCAGGCAGGGAAGTTGCCAGTCAAAGCTCCGACTTTTCCACATGTTCATAATGGCAAAATAAAAAAAATAAAAAAAAAAAAAAACTCCGGCTTCCCAGACCCCTGTATCTTCTAGGTTTTCCATCTGGGCCAAAGATACGCATTTTCAGAAAACCTAGCCCCTCACTTTTCATGTCCTAGCTGCTTCCATCTGACAGCTTGTCCTGGTTGGCCTTAGGACTCCTCTGATGATGGCCTGCACGAGGAAGAACCTCGAGGTGATCCAGGACCTCGTGGAACATGGCGCCAGTCCTCTCTTGAAGAACAAAGATGGCTGGAACAGTTTCCACATTGCCAGTCGAGAAGGCGACCCTCTGATCCTCCAGTATTTGCTCACTGTTTGCCCAGATGTCTGGAAGACAGAGAGCAAGATTAGAAGAACTCCTCTGCACACTGCAGGTACAGTCTACATCTCTGCCTGCGTGCAGGTGCACATGTGCAGCCTGCCCCACCCAGCACTGCCCAAATCTCATCTTGTTCAAGTCACCCGCAGAGGAGCAGAGAATTTTGGGAAACAGAGGTCACGAAATAAGAGTTTTAGGGGCCCTTTGCCATAGTTATTTTATGAAGCTAATGTAACTTGGCTACCATGCTCTTCTGGTATTAGTTCACTTTTCATGTCTGTCTTATTCTCCCTAGTTAGTTAGCTCGTAAACTGGTTCTGATCCTTATAAAGTTCCTTGGGCAAGGAAACTAGTCTCTCTCATTGGCAAAATAATGATGGTAATGATGCCCATGTCACAGGGTTGTTTTAGGGTTTAAGGAGCATGATATGATATATGTAAATCCCTCAGACAATGCTTGGCACATAGTGAGCACAAAGTGGTTGCTGCTGTTTATCATTTCCACATTGTCATTACATAGAGGCAGGAGGAAAAGAGACTATTATTTTCTCATGTCTTTAGTAATACCTACTGCAGTGCTATACATTTAAACAGATCCTTATAATTAAATAATCTGGGCCCAAGTATATTTGACTTATGTAGTGATAATGTCAAATATAAATTTTGGGGTACAGTTTGCATTATTTGGAGTAGTGATCTTTAACTCTGAATTGTCTATTTATGGATTATTTTAAATTAGATCAAGAAATTTAAAAATAAGTTTTAGCCTTCTGGTAACACATTGGATTAGGATACGGGACTTTTAGTTTCTGTAAAAATCAAGACCTGTGATATCAGATAGTCTAGGAAATATACATGCAATCATTCTCTAGCTATGGTTGACAGTTAAGGACCAAGGAAACCTTTTTAAAACTTGGCAAGTAAGTAGAAAAAAATTTCTCTGTTTTGTGAATTATTTGACCAGCTTCCTGAAGAAACAAATAGTACCCCATTATTCACCCAAAATAGTGGAGGACAGATAGTCAAAATCTTTGTTATTGAGTATAGTTACTTTTAGTAGGAGAATTAAATTAGGAGCACACCTTGCTGCTAATTCACACATAGGTTGAGTGGACTCACTTCCACTATAGCTTTCAGCACATCGTTATCCACCTTGGTCTCAGGTCACCCATGTGGCTCATTTTCAAGATTAAAATCACCAGAACAGAACTCAAACCATCAATGTACTGTATGTTCATTAGCCATGTCCTTCCCAAACACTTTGTTGATATTTTGAGCTATCTGCACTGCATTGGTTCCACAATGGAACTCATATTAAAAAATAACTCGAATTTTTGATTTATCCATGGTTTCCCAAAAACAGCTTGAAAAAAAATTTTGAAAGATAATCACAAGTCCAACTGTGTGTTTGCAAGACTGAGGATGTACCATCACAATAAAAGTTTTCTAAATTTCTTGATCTGTGTACTAAAAAGCTCTAATTCTCAACTCTTTTCTCCTAGCAATGCATGGGCACTTAGAGGCAGTAAAGGTGCTCCTTAAGAGGTAAGAACAGCACAGAAAATGGGAGAAAATATTTGATATTTGTGACAATTATTAATCATAATAATTGAGTTAATATCAGTGTATATAAAGAGCTCAGACACACTGTTAAAGAAACTAAACTGTCAAAAGAAAAATGAGACCAGAAACAGTGGCCAGCCTGAGTGAGACCCCATCTCTATTATAAATAGAAATGAATTGGCCAACTAATATATATAGAAAAAATGAGCCAGGCATGGTGGCACTTGCCTGTAAGTCACAGCTACTTGGGAGGCTAAGGCAGGAGGATCGCTTGAGCCCAGGAGTTTGAGGTTGTTGTAAGCTAGGCTGATGCCACGGCACTCACTCTAGCCTGGGCAACAAAGCGAGACTTTGTCTCAAAAAAGAAAAAGTTTAGCCAAGCATGGTGGCACACGCCTGTAGTCCTATCTACTGGGGAGGCGGAGGAAGGAGGATAACTTGAGCCCAGGGGTTCAAGGTTGTAATGAACTCTGATTGTGCCACTGCACTCCAGCCTGGGCACAGAGCGAGACCCTGTCTCTTAAATATATATATATGTAAATATATAACACAAAAATAGCTAGCCAAATGCATGGGAAAAACATGCTTTTAATGGCAAAATTATCCACTTATTTATTCAACAAATATTTATACCTTCATTCAGTGTCTCACATAAACTAAGCCCTGCCCCATATGCAGGGGCTGCAACAGAAACAAAGACAGATGTGCTTGCTGCCCTCCTGGAACTCTCAGACTGGCAGGGAAGACAGGTTGTGAACAAATCCTGTTGGTTTGATGAGCATTGCAGGATCCCTATGGGAGTACATAATAAATAGTCTTTCCTTCGTTCATTCAAGAAACGTTTTTGTTTTTTTTTTGAGACAGAGTCTTGCTTTGTTGCCTAGGCTAGAGTGAGTGCTGTGGCGTCAGCCTAGCTCACAGCAACCTCAATCTCCTGGGCTCAAGCGATCCTTCTGTCTCAGCCTCCCAAGTAGCTGGGACTACAGGCATGCGCCACCATGCCCGGCTAATTTTTTCTATATATATATTAGTTGGCCAATTAGTTTCTTTCTATTTATAGTAGAGACAGGGTCTCGCTCTTGCTCAGGCTGGTTTCGAACTCCCGACCTCGAGCGATCCGCCCGCCTCGGCCTCCCAGAGAGCTAGGATTACAGGCATGAGCCACCGCGCCCGGCCTCAAGAAACGTTTTTTGAGCACTTCCTGTGTGTTAGGTTCTGGGTGATAAACACAGTCCTTTCTGTAATGGAGCCTATGGGCTGGTGTGAGAGACAACTATAGACGAATAATCCCACAAGTAAATACCATATAATTACACAAAGTGTGGCAGTACCACAGAGGAAAAGTACAAGATGCTATGGGAACAAAGGTCCTCCTGTAGATGGGGGTGATGAGGAAAGCCCCTGGGGAGGTCCCATTTACGGTGCAACTGAGAGCAAGCTGGGGAAGAGTGGGCAGTGCTGCTCCAGCAGAGGCACAGCAGTGCAAGGGCAGGAAAGGGCTCAGCAGCCGGGGCCCTGGGAAGAGCAAGGCCAGCCTGGGCAGGAGACCTAGAGAGGGAAGCAGGTGCCATGTTCTTCTGGCCCTTGGAGGTCATGCTGATATTGGAGGTTTTGTCCTTAGTGCAGGGTAGGGGGCAGTGTTAAGGCTTCATCCACTTGGAGCATGGAAAGAGGATGGTGGTTGCTGTGCAGAACGGCTCGGCAAGGCAGGAGTTGAGATGAGAAGCAGGTCGGGAGGCCATTGCCAATTGACTGGGTCTTAAGGGATGGAAGTGGAGTGGAGAGGAGGAGATAGATGTCTTAAATATTTTGGCTGTAAAATTGAGAGGTGGGGGATCAGTTGGGCATAAAGAATAAAGGGAAGGTGGTGGCAAGGCTGACTTCAGGGCTTCTGGCATGATAAGCTGACGAGAGGAAGGTGCCATCAAAGGGATGGAGACAGTTAAAGGAGCAGTGAGTTTGCCAAGGAGGATCATTGTGCTCTGTGAGCACTCCAGACTATCCTGGGTCATGTGTCCAGCTTACAGTCTACTTGCAAGTCATCAGGTGTCACCTGTCTCTTGGGTTTGAGGTGGTGAATTTTCTCAACTCTCTCACTTGGGGTTTTGGCTCTAGGTGCCAATATGATCCGGACTGCAAAGACAACTGTGGCGTTACCCCCTTTATGGACGCGATTCAGTGTGGTCACATAGACATAGCCAGGCTGCTCCTTGAAAAACACGAGGTATAAAATGGTTTTGTTTGATTCCTTTGACTCCTTCTACACATTTTAGATGATAGGATAAGCAGAGCACATTGTTATTTAGATCGTGGGTTCAGATCCCAGTTCTGCCAACCTCCCCCTGTGACCTCTTTAAGCATCCGTGTTCCTATCTGTAAAACACAGACAAATTTCATTTTAGAAGGTTCCCACCAGAATTAAATAATGCACATAAAGCAGTTAGCAAAGTAAGTATTCAACTGTCTCTGCTGACTGCTTTTGGCACTATAGCCTGGAGCACTGAGCCTTAACCATTTTTTTTTTTTTTGGTTAGAGAATCGTTTAAGAATCAGACAAAAGCTACCTCAGAGTTTTGCCAAAATGTCAGTAGGTGCCTGGACCCAGGTTTCTCTGCTTCTCATCTTTGCTCCTCTCTCCTCTGTCCATCAGGTTTGCCTTTCAGCCGAGGACAGGCTAGGCGCCCAGGCCCTGCACAGGGCAGCAGTCACAGGGCAGGATGAAGCCATCCGATTCTTGGTCTCTGAACTTGGTGTTGATGTAGATGTGAGAGCAACCTCAACCCACCTCACAGCGCTTCATTATGCAGCGAAGGTTTGTTTTTCTCATGATAGTGTCCCTGCTTCCCCAGGCTTGCCTTACTTGCTGGTGGATACCTCCATAGCCCTGGGTTCTTTGGATCTGTTTCTGTGGAATAAATTGCCCACGATATACTCCTGAAATATTCATGATTCTGAAGCCCTTTATCTCTTTAAATAGAAACCTGGCATTATTTTGTTTCTAGGCAAAAACTGAAAAAAATCTTTTACTCCGTACAGTGCCTGGGCTTTATGCCTCCTCTTTCCCCAAGTTTTTGTTTTCAGTAATAATGCTATTTGAAGTCATAAATATTGTTGAAATTCCTGGGTCTCTCTTTTGTACTGGATTTCAGAAGTTAATATCTTTTTAACTGGGATGAAGGAATTGCATTTACCAGGCTCTCTAAAGTATAAAATATTGAAGATAAGTAAAAATTTTTCAATAGTCACCATTTTAAATGTAGGAGTCTTTTGTGTATTATCTTTTTTTTTTTTTTTTTTTTGAGACAGAGTCTCAAAAAAGTCTCGCTTTCTTGCCTAGGCTAGAGTGAGTGCTGTGGCGTCAGCCTAGCTCACAGCAATCTCAAACTCCTGGGCTCAAGCGATCCTCCTGCCTCAGCCTCCGGAGTAGCTGGGACTACAGGCACGAGCCACCATGCCCGGCTGATTTTTATATTATATATATTAGTTGGCCAATTAATTTCTTTCTATTTTTATGGTAGAGACGGGGTCTTGCTCAGGCTGGTTTTGAACTCCTGACCTTGAGCAATCCGCCCGCCTCGGCCTCCCAGAGTGCTAGGATTACAGGCGTGAGCCACCGCGCCCGGCCTTGTGTATTATCTTTAACATTTTTATGAGAGACTATAATCTAGTTTATCTTTGCCCTAAAAATTTTAGCAAAGAGTATATTTGCTTGGGAAGTTTTGGAATTATAGATTCTGTATAAATTACAAAATTCATACTGCTTATACTAATGGGAACCCAAATGCATTGGGTCAATAATTTTGCCCACAGAATCAATCATCTATAATCTAATCATTAAATGTCACCAGAATATTTATTTAGTGATTTATACTAGAATTTGAGAGTAACATAATGTCTTCCTTTAGATAGGAAATTTCAGTTTTAGCAGTTGATTGTTTTCGAAAAAGCACCCAATATGCATTAGAGTTTGTTTAAGAGTATCCTTTTATCTTCATCACAGTGATAATGAATTTATTTCAACACTCAGGAAGGACATATAAGCACAATTCAAACTCTCTTATCATTGGGTGCTGACATTAGTTCTAAAGATGAAAGAAATCGATCAGGTATGACTTATTTCTACATATGCCTTGAAAATAATAAATTAAACATAAATAATACATATACTTTTATACTTATAACATTGGTTTTAACATTATTCTTCTAATAGCTCAGCAACTTTTCCTTAAAATAACTTTTCCTCTGTTTGCAAAGCCGTAGAACTATTGCTATTACCATGACCATGATGTTGACTGCTACTCATTATTGCTGTTGTAGCTACTGTTGTTATTTTAAACCATAACAATGTATGTGTCATAAAAGCACTTTCTAATTCATATGACACCTGCTATCCAGGTATTATATAGATTTTTCAGAGGTCATCTGTCTTTGGGGTATATTTAGAAACTATGTTCACTATAATTGTTTAAATTTAGGGCTCAGAAATATATTCTCAGAGCTGATTCAGAATAAACCCTCTAAGGAGGGTTAGCCATTTTTCAAGGGTTCGGTGGGATCTTTAACATGTTTCAAAGACTGGCAGTTAACTAACTACTCACTCTAGGTCTGGAAAGGGCAGCCACCAAGCCCAGGAAGGGACACAGACTCTCCCAAGGCAGGGCAGCAGACCACCGATGCTCTTAGACTCTCAGTGATAATTTCTACACCCAGAATGGGAAGCTTAGTCAACAGTTTTTCTTTTTGTCACATCATTCTTATTCATGGTGATATTTTTACTTACAAAATAAATTCAACAGAACTTTAAGAAAGTTTTCTGTACTATTTAAAATGTGTTTCTATAGCACTGAGGAGTGAGTATAAGGAGGGTGTCTCCTATTTCTCATTAACTTTCTCTGTTGGTTTAGACAAGTTTCTTAAATCTTCCCTAGTAGTATTGTTATCTTTAATACTATTTCAACCCAGTCAGATTAAAAAGAAATATTTTGACCCAGTATAAGCAAAGTCATAGGGATTGATTATGGCCGTATAATATCTGTATTATTGAAAGAATCAATATTTTTATTGGGCACAGTCAGCTCCTGAGGTCAGTATTGCTCCAGGGATCACACACAGAGTCTGTATTTTTTGTCACCCCTCAGCCCTGCACCTGGCCTGTGCAGGTCAGCATGTGGCCTGTGCCGAGTTTCTTCTGCAGTCAGGCCTGAAGGATTCTGAAGATTTGACGGGCAGCCTGGCTCAGCAGCTCATAGGGGAAGCAGCTCCGGCCACAACGAGAGGACATATGGACATTTCTGAAAGGAAGCAGTAACGTGCATGGTAATTTACATCCCGCTTCTTAAATCATGCACAGATTCAGTAAAACCGGTCCATAGCCACTTTCCATCTCCTACTCCCCCCTGCCCTCCTCCTGCACACCCTACCCCTGCCAAGGATTTCCTAATGCTCAGGAAGCTGGGTTCCTCGCCCCTAACTAGCACACTGTGGCATCCTGAGCACAGTCATAATCTTTCCACAATCCATATTTCACTTCTTCTACCCTTAAAGTGGAATTAGATGCTTTTGAATTGCTCAGGATCAGGAGTTCAAAACCAGTCTGAGCAAGAGCGAGACTCCATCTCTACTATAAATAGAAAGAAATTAATTGGCCAACTAATAATATATATAAAAAAATTAGCCAGGCAGGGTGGCACATGCCTGTAGTCCCAGCTACTCAGGAGGCTGAGGCAGGAGGATCGATTGGGCCCAGGAGTTTGAGGTTGCTGTGAGCTAGGCTGACACCACGGGACTTTAGCCCAGGCAACAAAAGTGAGACTCTGTCTCAAAAAAAAAAAAGATGCTTATGAGATCAATCTTTGGAATCCTTAGATTAGATGCATGAATATAATATTGTCTGTATACTTTTATAAATATATCAAATGTCTTATACTGTATGGTAAGGCAATGATAACATTAAAAATGTAACATAAATTGCTATTAGTCTGAGCCATAAAACATAATTGGCCTGTTACTTTCTTCCTTCATAGGCTTCTACTTGGTCATTACAACAAACCAACTTTTGGTTTCATAACCAGGAAGGAAAAGCTTATAACCTGTTTACACATTTACAGGAAATTAATGAAAACTTTTATATATTCTAAGTGTTGCTAGTTAAGCTGTAAGGTTTTAATCTTAAGGGTTTTTGTTTGTTTTAGGAGATAAGTTCTGTATTGGCTCTCTTTCATTCTTACCTACAAAATTTAAAGATATTTCCAAAACTTTTCTATCAGCCTGAGTTGAAGAATGGGGTTTTTGTTCTTAAAACCTACAGGTTACATTTCCTATACTGTCCCATTCATCCACCAAAGCCTCTGACTCTTAAGGAATGAAGCATTCAACATTACAACTTTAAAAATTATTGTAGCCTCTTAAACAGATCAGTGATAGGATGAGTCCTCAGGCATTTGTACTCTTTTTTTGTGGCTTTTTTCCTTTTCTTTTTCTTTTTTTTTTGAGACAGAGTCTCGCTTTGTTGCCCAGGCTAGAGTGAGTGCTGTGGCGTCAGCCTAGCTCACAGCAACCTCAAACTCCTGGGCTCGAGTGATCCTTCTGCCTCAGCCTCCCGGGTAGCTGGGACTACAGGCATGCGCCACCATGCCCGGCTAATTTTTTATATATATATCAGTTGGCCAATTAATTTATTTCTATTTATAGTAGAGACGGGGTCTCGCTCTTGCTCAGGCTGGTTTTGAACTCCTGACCTTGAGCAATCCGCCCGCCTCGGCCTCCCAAGAGCTAGGATTACAGGCGTGAGCCACAGCGCCCGGCCTCTTTTTCTTTTTTGATCATTTTCTCTGATTTGCTAAGAGTAATTATTAATCCAAATCTGTCTTTTGAAAAATTGTATGCATCAATCACGAGCAAGATTTAGGCCAAGCGAGGTGGCTCATGAGCAAGATTTAGGCCAGGCACGGTGGCTCACCCCTGTAATCCTAGCACTCTGGGAGGCCGAGGCAGGCAGATTGCTCGAGGTTAGGAGTTTGAAACCAGCCTGAGCAAGAGTGAGACCCCATTTCTACTATAAATAGAAAGAAATTAATTGGTCAATATATATAGAAAAAATTAGCTGGGCATAGTGGTACATGCCTGTAGTCCCAGCTACTCGAGAGGCTGAGGCAGGAGGATCGCTTGAGCCCAGGAGTTTGAGGTTGCTGTGAGCTAGGCTGACACCTCGGCACTCATTCTAGCCTGGGCAACAAATCTTTTTTTTGAGACAGTGTTTCACTTTAATCCTCTTGTTATTGTGACCCAGCAAGTACTTATTACCCACCTACCTTATTCTCAGAGCGTTGTGCTCAGCCTAGTAAGGAGCAAGAATTTCCAGTTCCTCTTAATTATTCCCAGACACTGGCAGATTCCTATCCCTAACCACCAAATAAACGGTTCTGGTAGGAGCACCATCACATAATCTCTCTGTCTGCACTGATTTGAAATGTGATTACCATTTTCCTGTTGCTTCAGAGACACCTATCATCGATGCCCTTGGGTCTGAAGATGATCCTGTTGTGTGGATATTTCACACGAGCCAGCGGGGCCCTCTCCCTCCTCAGCACACACACATGGCGGCTTCTTGTTTGCTGCCGGTACATGCGCAGTCAGTTCCCATTTGTAGCTTTGCTTCTGCCCTTACAAACCAGACAATGATTATGGCATATCCTGTTACACTTTTGTTTCCCAGGAGTTCTAGATTCCGTACACCTTTTGAACGTAAGCCTTGGCTACCAGATGGTGCTGCTGAAACTACTCAACATCCACAGTGGGCAATGATTATAATAACAACATTAACTGTGACAGAATAGCAATAATATAACAATATATTTCTGGAGCAGTAATATATTAAGAATGCTAATGGCAATGATGTAATAATATTTTTCCATCATTCCTAATTACAGTTACTTTCCTCACTTCCTTTGAGTCTATACCTAAAAGTCACCACCTTGGTGAGGCCTGCCCAGGCCTCCCTATCTAAAATTTCATTGTTATCTTCAACATTTGATATCTTCTCTCCTTAGTTTATCGTTTTCTCCTTAGCATTTGCCACTTGCTATACTGTATAGTTTGAGTTATTTATCCTGCTCATTGTCTTTCTCCCCAAACTGCTATGCAAGCTCCTTGGACAGGAATTTTTGCCTTCTTTGTTCACTTACTGTATCTGCAGGACCTAGAACAATCCCTGGCACATGTACATTTTGAAAGGATTATCTGGTGAATGAATGGATGCCAGTAACAATTTATGACCCTTGAACATTCACTATATGCTGGACACTGTGGTAAGCACCTTACCTACATTGTCTCATTTTTGTCCTCTGACCCTTGCACTCTGCAGCTCTTCTAGTTATTACTCCATTTCTCTTATACACTTCTTCCAAGAATAATCTGCTTGATACTCTCAGCTCATAGGGTACCACTCCCCGCCTGCAGCCTGGCTTCTCACTGCCACTCTGCAGAGAATTCAGTCAGGTTGCCAGTGACTTCCTAATTGCCAGATCAGGCAGTGTGTTTTTAGCCATTATGTTACTGACCTTTCAGTTCACTTACTGATCATTCCCACCTTCTTCTGGACTCTTGCCACCTGTGCTGACATGCTTGTAGGTTTTTCTTTTATGACTTTTCCTTCTGTCTATCCTTCATTTGCTCCTCTGCTAGAGCCTGCCCAAGCTTCTGTCTCCAGCTCACTCTTCCTTAGTCTGTGCTTGCTCCTGAAGCATTCTCATCTGTCCTCTGGTTTCACCTTCACCCTAACTTCGGCACTGCTCAGATCTCTCTCTACACCTGTTTTCCGCTGTCTGCTGTCCATTTTTGCATGGGTGTCCTCCAGCTGTCTCACACTGGGTTTATGCAGAGCCCAGCCTTCCCCGTAGCCCACTTAAACACAGGCTTGTGTTCTTGCCTTAGTTGTGACACCACAGTTCACCTGCCATCAAGCTGGAAACTCGGAGGTCACTGGTGACAGCTCCCTCCATGGGAAGCCCTGTGGAGGCAGTTCTATAATCTGTCTGTTCCAGTCTGCCCCTTCTGTGACTCCCTGTTCAGGTTCTCACATTCTCACCCCAGACCACAAAAGCAGGAGCCTCCTGATTATTCGTGTTCCTCAAATCCAGTCCCCTCGAATCACAGCTTCCAGAGAGCTCTCGCCAATTTGACCAAGAGTGTTTACTGCCCACAGAGGCTCAACCTGCCTCCCTTCCAGGGCACGTGCTACAGTTTCAGCAGGGTTTCCGATGCCTCGACCAAGACCCACTTTCACAAGAGCTGTCAGCTGATTCCAGAAGTGCACCTGCTCCAGGGCCAGTGTGTGTTATTAGCTCAATCAGGGCAAGAAGTCACTGGAAAGAGATGAAAACAGGTAAAAATTGCACTGACTTGAAAATAGCTAGGATCTATCATATATTACAAAAAATTAATTTATACAAGAAATTATTTACAAAACAAAATGGAAAAAGAATTACAAGGTGGAAAAGAAATGGCAAAACTCAGGCTGTAGAAAAAAGAGAATATTGCAGCAAGAGCACGGGTGTGGGAAAAGGAAGAGTGGGCGCTGAGTTTTAACCTTACCAGCAGATGGCAGACAAGAGAAACGTCACTTTGATTCTCCTGATTTGTTTATTTTGAGACAGTCTCACACTGTTGCCCAGGCTAGAGTGCCGTGGGGTCAGCCTAGCTCACAGCAACCTCAAACTCCTGGGCTCAAGCGAGGATCCTCCTGCCTCAGCCTTCCAAGTAGCTGGGACTACAGGCATGCGCCACCATGCCTGGCTAATTTTTTCTATATATATTAGTTGTCCAATTAATTTCTTTCTATTTATAGTAGAGACGGGGTCTCACTCTTGCTCAGGCTGGTCTCGAACTCCTGACCTTGAGCAATCTTGCTTCGGCCTCCCAGAGGGCTAGGATTACAGGTGTGAGCCACCGTGCCTGGCCGCCTCTTGAAAGTTTTGAGCAGAGGAGTGATTAAACCTGACCTGGATTTTAGGAGGATCATTCTGAATGTGGGGCAAAAGCAAAAAACCCAGGTAGGAGGCCATTGCAATTCGCCCTGTGAGACATGGTGGGACCTGGACCAGGATGACAGGGTAAAGGGAGCTCCCTGGAGGGACTTCGGTGAAGTGGTGAGCTAAGTCTAATCAGAGCAGGTGCCAGAAAGAATGGAACAGCAGGAACTGGAGCTAGAAACTGAAGCCGTGGAGAGGGATGTGGATTGATTATTTTTTTTTAATGGAGTAGATAAGAGTTTATAGATTGAATGCTGAGAGAATGACCCAACAGAAAGGGGAAGTGATGGGGAGGAAACTGTTGATTGGGGTGACGACCGAGAGTAGGAAAGAGGGAAGAGGGTCCAGTGTTTCTTAAGCTGCATATCCATAGGACAAACCGAGAGTCTTGTGAAAAGTGCAGACTCTGCATTTCCAGTAAGTTCCTGGGGAATCCCACAGCTGCTGCTCCACAGACCACACTGAGTGGCTTCCAGTGCATGAGGGGTAAAGCTGGTGTTGCCTGGATAGTTCCGCCCCAGTCTCAACCTAGAAAGCTGAACAGAAGGGTGCAGGGAGAAGAGGAGGAGTCTTCCAGTTGCTCCAGCTTTTCTCTGTGAAATAGGAAAGACCAGCTGAGAGTAAAGGAAAGGTTTGGAGATTTGAGGAGTTAAGGAAGCAAAGGCCTGGGCAGTGGCTCAAGCTCACCCCAGAAGTTTGTGGGACACAGGTGTGGTGGCTGAGCCCATAGGTCTGGGGTGGAGTCTAGGAATTTGCATCTCTTTTTCTTTTTTTAATGGTTTTATTGAGGTATACAAAAACCTGCACATGCTCATTGCAGCTGAGTTTGGACATAAGTGCACACCCATGAAACCCTCACCACAGTCAGGCAGTAAACTCATCCCTCACCTCCAGAAGTTTCTTCATGCCCCTTTGGGCTTTTTGTTTGATTTGTAGTATGAACCTTTAACATGAGATCTACCCCCTTGGCCAGGCGTGGTGGCTCACCCCTGTAATCCTAGCACTCTGGGAGGCCAAGGTGGGTGGATCGCTCAAGGTCAGGAGTTCAAAACCAGCCTGAGCAAGAGCCAGACCCCGTCTCTACTAAAAATAGAAAGAAATTAATTGACCAACTAAAAATATATATAGAATAAATTAGCCGGGCATGGTGGCTCATACCTGTAGTCCCAGCTACTCGGGAGGCTGAGGCAGGAGGATTGCTTGAGCCCAGGAGTGTGAGGTTGCTGTGAGCTAGGCTGACGCCATGGCACTCACTCTAGCCTGGGCAACAAAGTGAGACTCTATCTCACAAAAAGAGATCTACCCTCTTAACCAGCGTTCAAGCGCATAACACAGTCTTGTACTGTAGGCACTCTGTGCGTACCTGTCTCTGGGGCTGAAACCTCTCGCACAACCTCTGAAACCTCTGTAACTTTACCACCACCACCCCCTCAGCAGCAGCTCCCCACCTGTCCCTCTGGGATTCGAGTATCTCCCCAGTTTGCAGGGAAGCCCATGCGCTGAGAGCCAGAGGCAGGACTTCAAGGCTGCATGGGAGTCAGCTGAGGTTCCCTGTCTACTTTCTCCACCACAGTGAGCCGTTTCAGTAAGTAGAAAGTTTGATTTCATCAAGATGGGCGATTCCCAGACAAAAAGAGCAAAAGGATCATTTAGCACAATGTCTAGTATTTGGTGTGTGCTCAAAAGGCATAGGTAGTTATCTGGGGCCGGCCCCACCATCCTCCCTCCCCTGGAGACTGCACACTGTGCAGGTGAAGAGCCAGGCCCTGTGGCCGGCAGACCTGCATCTAGCTGTGGGACCCTGACCTAGTTCCTTAACATCTCCAAGTTTTAGAGTCTTCATCTATGAAATGAGGTAGGTGATAATAACTCTTGTTCACAGAGATGCTGGGAGCTTTAAATAAGGCACTGCATCTGAGCCACTTAGCACGGTGTCTGGCATGTAGCAGGCAATAAATGTCAGCGAACCTCAAAGACCAGAAAGATAGAAAGCATTTAATAAAAATTAGCTCTGGGTATAATCTCTGCTCATCCAAGCACAGCAAAATGTCATACATCTTCCAGATTCACAATAAGAATTAATTTCTTCTCATCTGTTCTTGCTTTGCACTTTGTAGCAATTATCACATGGTTTGCCTTATGTTAGACCTTATATACAAATAAATATATGGTAGTCAAGACCACTAAACCTTGGGGGTCATTTTTAATGAGTTTTTATTCTAAAAGTAGTACTTGTTCATGATGAAAAATAATACAAACAGTACTAATAAAAACCAGATAGATATTCCAAATAGGATCATACATGCCCTTGCAACTTTTTTTTTCTTTTTTTATTGAAACAGAGTCTTGCTCTGTCGCCCTGGGTAGAGTACAGTGACATCATTGTAGCTCACAGCAACCTCAAACTCTTGGGCTCAAACAATCCTCCTGCCTCAGCCTCCCGAGTAGCTGGGACCACAAGTGCACACCAACACACCTGACTAATTTTTTCTATTAGTAGAAATGGGGTCTCACTCTTGCTTACGCTGGTCTGGAACTCCTGAACTCAGGCAGTCCTCCCGCCTCAGCCTCCCAGAGTGCTAGGATTACAGGCACGAGCCTCTGGGCCAAGCTCTTGCAACATTTTTAACTTAACAGTGCATGTTAGAAATTGTTTCTCATTAGTTCTTATAGGTCTGCCTCACTCTTTTTAACATGGCTAAGTATTATGTTCTAACATCCCGTCCTTCCAATGTACTATAATTTATCTAAGCTGATTCCTATTTATAGACATTTTTGGATGCTTCCAGTGTTTATTTAAGTTACGGTTGTAAACAGTGGTGCAGTACGCACATATCTTTGTGTCCTTCTGTGATGAGAAGATAAACCCCTAGAAGCAGAGTAAAGGATCTATGCATTTTTTTATGTTACTGTCTCGGTTACAGTGCAGGTAGCAGAGAATAGCATGCATTCCAGCTAGCTTAAGTAGGAGATTTGTTATAAGCCTCCCTACTTGGGAGGCTGAGGCAGGAAGATCTCTTGGAGCCCAGGAGCTTGAGGTTGCAGTGAGCTGTGATGATGCCACTGCACTCTGGCCTTGATAACAGACCCAGACCTTATCTCAAAAAAAAAACAAAAACAGACTCCAATGCTTTTTCTAACCTCAGCTCTGTGTAGATGTTTCCATCCCATTTGCCCGAGCAAGTCACATGGCCATGCCCAGAATCAGTGTGTGTGGGGAGGGTACACCCAGAGGCCTGGACACAGGCCATCGATTGAGGTCATTAATGAAAGTATTTAATAAAAATTAGTTCTGGGCATAATCTTTGCTCATCTAAGCACAGCAAAATGTCTTGCATTATCTTTTGACCATTGTTTTGTTGATTTGTAGGAGTCCTTTTTTATATTGAGTTAATTAGCTCTACACATAATTTCACATAGTGACAGTCAAATTTTTGGTATCCATTTATAAGTGGAAAAACAGACAACAGTATAGCAGAAATAATCCTCTCTATATCTCCTTTTTTAAAAACTCTTGAATAGATATGGACATACAGCAAGGCTGCCTAAAATGATGGGAGTTAAATGGCACAGATTCTTTGGATGTGGTATGGTATTTCTATTTTTATTATAATGTGTGTTAACTTTAAAGCAACTCTGAGTTCTAGAGCTTTCATCTGTGCCAGCCAACCATATACATATTATTTTTCCCAATGTTACTGAAAATCCACAATCAACTAAGATGGAAATGAATATAAAAGACCTAGAAACAAAGTCCGACTTGTCGATCATCCTGCCCCTTGGGTGCATAGCTCTGGGTCTACCATATCCTTCCCCCTCTTCCAGCTGATACAGACTTAGAGAATTCAACTTTGCAAGTTAGTATTAAATTAAGGCTGGGCTCAGTGGCTCACACCTGTAATCCCAGCACTTTGGGAGGCCAAGACAGGAGGATCACTTGAGGCCAGGAATTAAAGGTTACCGTGAGCTATGATTGCACCACTGACTGTACTCCAGCCTAGGTGACAAACCAATATCCTGTCTTTAAAAAATAAAAATGTTAGATTGAAACAAAAATCAGAGTTCTGCAGGTAAAGAAAAACATACTCCAAAAGGCAAAAGAAAAATTTATCTTCCCCATTCGAGTGGCTACCATATTTTCTCAAAATCCCCCACTTCCCTAACCTTATATACACAGAAACACCCACACAGACACAGGTGGAAGGATCAATACAAATACTTCACACTTCATTATTCCTTCTTTGAGCTTCCATAGCACTCTGTTCATACCACCTTTGTGGCCCACGATGTTCAGGCTGTAAATTCTGCTGCTGTGACTAAGGCCCAAAACAACAGTGGCATAAACCAGAGTACATTTTCTCTCTCGCATGAGGATGGGGCACACCCAGCACGGGTCAGTTCAGCAGACTCTGGGTGCCAGGACCCCGCTCCCCACCTTTTTAGGTATTTATGTTTTGTTAGAGACAGTGTTTCACCCTGTTGTCTGACAGCCTCGGTAACTCACGGGGCTTCTCCCCAGGGTCTCTGCACATGGGCTGGTGTGAGCTGAGAGAGCTCCGAGTGCCAGGCAAGGCCTAGCTTTGAAAGCCACACAGGGTCACTTCCCTACATCCTTTTGTCAAGGCAGCCAAAAGCGTCTCCCCCAAGTTCAAGGGGAGGGAGATAGAGATGGGGCATCCTGGCAACGTTCTGGAAGAACATGGGAACGGGAAATAACATGAGAACACATTTTGAGCACGACTGCCACGTTTCTCTTGCCTAAATTACTGAGATGGCCTCGCCACTGGCCTTGCTACTTCCACTTTTGTACTTCCCCTCACACGATTCTCACAGAGCAGCCTGGAAAAGGGCTTAACAGGTTAGATATGTCCTCCTGGCTCAGACTCCCTCACGTGGGATGGAATCAGGCCCTACCAGCCCCAGGCCCAGGGGCATCCCAGCGCTACTGCGCCTCCCTCCCTGCAGACACCCTCCCTCTGGCTGCTCCCAGGCACTGCCTCCTTTCAGTTCCTCAAACAAAACACCCAATTTCCTCCCACCTCAGTGCCTTCCTGGAAATTTCTTTTCTCGGTTTCTCCTGTGGTTGACTCTTGTTTGTCCTTTGGTTCCTAGCCTGAATGTCACTCCCCCGATCCCAACCTAAAAGTGCTTCCTGAAATCCTGTCCCTGTGACAACATGGATGAAGCTGGAGGATGGTATTCACATGAAGTGGGCTGGCCACAGGAAGACATACTGCGTGATCTCACTCACATGTGGAAATTTTAAAAAGTCAAACCCACAGAAGCAGGGAGGGAGGTTGCCAGGGGCTTGGGGCAGGAGGCATGTGTAGATGTTGGTCAGAGGACATGAACTTTCAGATACCCGAGATGAGTAGGTCCCAGAGCTCTCCTGCACTGCATAGAACCTGTAGTTAACGTGGTATTGTATACTTTAATTTGCTTGGCCAGGCGTGGTGATTCACGCCTGTAATCCCAGCACTCTCGGAGGCCAAGGCAGGCGGATCGCTCGAGGTCAAGAGTTCGAGACCAGCCTGAGCAAGAGTGAGACCCTGTCTCTACTAAAAATAGAAATTAATTGGCCAACTAGAAATATATAGAAAAAATTAGCCAGGCATGGTGGCACATGCCTATAGTTCCAGCTACTCGGGAGGCTGTGGCAGTAGGATTGCTTGAGCCCAGGAGTTGGAGGCTACAGTGACCTATGATGGCGCCATTGCACTCCAGCCTGGATGACAGCAAGAACCTGTCTCCAAAAATAAATATATAAATAAATAAGTCAATTTGTATAAACTTTAAAGCTTCCTAAAAAATATAAAAGGATCTCATTTTTGTCAGATGCTTCTCTCCCAGCTAGACTTGCTTCCCTTCTCCTTGGTCTGAGGTGAGTGTGACCGCCCATCAGCCCCACCGTGGGAATGCCAGGGCAGGCTGGCAGGGATTTGGCGCCACTGGCTTGGGATAGCTTTTGGATAGTCATTTTACCTCACTGTTCTCTGAGCTCCTCGGGGGCCAGGCAGGAAAGGGACTATTCTTCATACAGAACCTCAGAGCCCCTTCTCCCCCACCAGGTAGCTCAGGTGCAGGCACTGCAAACACGTCACTCCTCTTCCGACACTAATTATAAAAATAGAAGCAGGGACCTGGGTCATTATAAGAGCAAAACTGAGGTGTTAAAGTTCCTCGTAGGTAATAAGTGTTTTATTCTTTTGTGAGAAAATGTGTCTTATGTTAAGAAATTAAATGGTTGATATATTTAGAAAATCAAGAAAGCATACTAAATGCTTATAAGACATTAAAAATATACAGATGGCTAAAAATTGAAATTCAAGTAATTAAGTTTAATATGAATAAAGAGGAACTGTGGAAACTTAAAAAAAAAAACAGCTTCATTGAGATGTAATCACATACCATACAGTCCACCCATTCAGAGTGCACAAGTCAGTGCTCTTTAGCATATTCAGATACATGCAAACGTTCACCGCCAGGTCAATTTTAGAACATCTTCAGCACCTCAAAAAGAACACCCGCACCCCTAGTTATCACATCCTCTACCACGCCCTTCGCCACTCCCCAGCCACTAACTTATTTTTTGTTTCTATAGATTTGCCTATTCTGGGCATTTCCTATAGATGGAATCATATCACATGTGGTCTTTTGAGCCCAGCTGATTTAATTTAGTACAAAGTTTTCAAGGACCACCCATGTCATAGCAGGTCAGACGGACCACATTTTGTTTATCCACCCTCCAGTCAGTGGACATTTGTGTTGTTTCCATCTTTAGGTTATTACGATTAACTCTCCTGTAAACATCCTTTCACAAGTTTTTGTGTGGACATATGATTTCATTTCGTTTGGAATGAAATATACACACATATATATGTGTATAGACATAGGAGTGGAATTGCCGGGTCCTGTGGCAACTCTGTATAGAAGTAACTGCAGTGTATTAGTCTAACCATTTGAGGACCTCAGGGACATCTCCCTCTTAATTCAGTTCTCCATTGTACATGTTCACAGGACAGTGAAGGAAATGCCTTCAATGCATTTCTGCCCTGGGAGTCATCGTTATGTCAATTCAAGGGGTAAATATCATGAGTAAGCCGTTTGCTAGACAAAGCTGTTAAGTGGCAGCTTCTGGTAAATGCAAACTAGCAGCCACATTCCGGTGATTTCAGGGTTACAGGAAGATCCACCACATGAAAATATATCCAAATCCCTTTTCTCTCATTTTTACTCTGTTGAGGCATTATATTCGTTGGGAGGAATAATACCTCTAACTGTTTTATTTGTAGGGATCAGTTTATTGAACATTGGACTCAGAGTTTAAAATCCCATACCTCATAAGCCTGAGTCCCGTCCCACCACTAACCAGCTGTTTGCCTTGGCCCAATCCCAATCTCTCCGAGTCAACTTCCTTATTGGCACAATGGATTTAGCAATACCTGCTTTCAGTGGTGATCACAAGGATTAAATGAACCAGCATATGTTAAATACCTAGCTAGTGCCTGGCCAAAGAGAACACCTCAAAACAGTAGTCTGAGTTTGTGTCACAGGACCCTGACAGGAACGAAAGCCGGGGCACAGAACAGGTGGCACTGTGTCGGGGAAGGAGCTGCAAGGAGCCTGGTGTTTATTAAAGGCTCAGGTTGGGGACCTTCCACCAAACAAGGAAATACCAGAAATGAGGGGAGAAACAAGGGGGCGTGGGGGCTGAGGTCAGGACAGCCTGTTGTCACAGGCCTGGACGGTGTCCCCTCAGGGGCAGCCGTGGGTTGAAGCCTCTCCGTGCTGAAGTCCTGCCAAGCCACCCGTAGGGAGCAAGGCCTCCCAGGGCCACATGGCATTAGCTCCGGGAGCCCTACCTCTGTCAGGCCTTGTCTCCCTCTTTGCCAGTCACCACGGGCTTTTCAGGAGAGCCTTGGACAGGGCGGCGTGCAGGCACGAATGCCCAGTGCATCTGAACGTGGCCCAGAGCCTCCCGTTTCCCCACTGTCTGCAATAGGCAGACACTTGCCCCCAGGCCCCCAGCGTGACAGGAGGTGCTCTGAGAAGTAGAAGTGCCCCTTCCTGCCTTGCAGCGCCAGCAAAGCAAAGCGCACAATGGCACCTCTGTTCCTCTCCAGCAAGCTCCTTGCCCCCAGGGATGCTGCCCAGGCCAGAGCCGTCAGGCGGGGAACACGCAGTCCTCTGATAATCGCCCTTTATCCCGGCCTCTAAATCAAAGCAGCAGACACGCGGACAGCGACTGCGGCCGACACAGCCGGCACTTTGAGATGTGACCCTTGAATGGAGACCCACCTCCACAGAGAGAAGCGCGTGCTTCTCTGGGGGCCCCGAGTTCAAAGGAAACAGGAACTTCGGGTCCCCGCGCACAGCTGCGCTTGCCTCAGTAGCCCAGACGAAATGTACGACCAGGGAAGATCTGAGTCACCCAGAAAGGCATCCCTGACCCCAGACGAGGAGCGGATCGCCCCTCCTCTGTTCTGCCTTTTTTTCATGTGCTTCGTGTGTCTTGTGCACAACGTCCTGTGTCTTTTTGTTTTTTTCTGGAGGTGAAATTCACAGGACATAAAATGAACTGTTTAAAGTGAACAAGTCAGTGGCATCTATAGCACATCCACGGTGTTCTCCAGCCACCACCTTTATCCAGCTCCAGAACAGTCTCATCGCCTGAATAGAGCCGTGCCTGTAAGCATCCTCCTTTCTCCCCTCCCCCAGCCCCTGGCAACCCTGGTCTGCTTCCCGTCCCTGTGCATTTACGCATTCCGGACATTTCCTATCAGTGGAAGCACCTGATACGTGACCTTTTGTGGCTGGCTTCCTTCCTTCGCTCATTTTAATGTTTTCAGGGTTCATCTGTGTTGCAGCAGGTACCAGAACTTTATTCCCTTCTATGGCTGATGATATTTTATTTTATGGATAGGCCACAATGTGTTTATCTATCTGTTCATCTGCTAATGAGTACTTGGGTTATCTCCCTTTCGGTGCTGCCAGCAGTGTTGCTATGACCGTCGGTACACAGTATCTGTTGAGTCCCTGCTGTCAATTATTTGGGTACACACCTAGGAGCGGACTTGCTGCGTCCCACGGTCATTCTGCATTTAACTTTTTTTTTTTTTTTTTTTGAGACAGAGTCTCGCTTTGTCACCTAGGCTAGAGTGAGTGCCATGGCGTCAGCCTTGCTCACAGCAACCTCAATCTCCTGGGCTCAAGTAATCCTGCTGCCTCAGCCTCCCGAGTAGCTGGGACTACAGGCATGCGCCACCATGCCCGGCTAATTTTTTCTATATATATTAGTTGGCCAATTAATTTCTTTCTATTTATAGTAGAGACGGGGTCTTGCTCTTGCTCAGGCTGGTTTCGAACTCCTGACCTCGAGCGATCCGCCCGCCTCGGCCTCCCAGAGTGCTAGGATTACAGCCGTGAGCCACTGCGCCCAGCCTGCATTTAACTTTTTATAGGAAACCACCACACTTTTTCACAGCAACTGTGCCATTTTACATTCCCACCAGAAATGCACGTTGTCAGTCTCTGGTTAGGTTTTGCATAATTCCTAAATTAGGAATCTCCTGCGGTCGTCCTCCCAGGCTGCCTGAAGCCGGTCCCTGCTTTCACAGAGAATCTGGGCTGCTCAGTTCACCCATTCACCGCCCACGTGCTTGCTGAGTGCCCGGGGTGGGTCCGCATGGGGGCAGTGTGAGGGCGGCCGGGATGCCAGCAACCTCAGATGTCCATAAATGTCTTCTGCTGGGCCGGGCGCAGTGGCTCACGCCTGTAATCCCAGCACTCTGGGAGGCCGAGGCGGGAGGATCGCTTGAGCTCAGGAGTTTGAGACGAGCCTGAGCAAGAGCAAGACCCCGTCTCTACTATAAATGGAAAGAAATTAGCCAAACAACTAAAAATAGAAAAAAAATTAGCCAGGCATGGTGGCACGTGCCTGTAGTCCCAGCCACTCGGGAGTCCAAGGCAGGAGGATGGCTTGGGCCCAGGAGTTGGAGGTTGCTGTGAGCTAGGCTGACGCCATGGCACTCTAGCCCACCCGGGGAACAGAGTGAGACTCCATCTCAAAAAAAAAAAAAAAAAAATGCCCTCTGCTGTAAGTGACCTCAGAGCTCAGAGCCTCTTTCCCTCTACAGATAACAGAAGTCATTCTCATGCTGTCTTGGTTGTCATGGGGGCTGCCCCTAGGATAAAGGCAGGTGCCTGCTGGCTTCTAGATAGCGAGGAAAGTGCAGGGACACCAGAATTCTTTTCCTAGAGTTTAATCTCTTTGATTTAAGGCATTGATACCTATCAAAATGTCAGCGCCCAAGGAAAGGCTTTATACCTCTCTGGACTGCCAAGTTCTAAAATGCAAGCAGGATCCAGGTGGACACAGATCACTGGCCGGGGGCCGCTCTTTCACAGATTGCTTTTCCCTTTCATCTGATGCCCTCAAATCGCCCTGCTCCACGCCCCAGGCTTGCTGTCTCATCCTCCCCCCCCTTCCCTCCCCGCAGCCTCAGTTCCGGCTTCCTTGGCTCAGCGCACCTGCCCTCCCAGCACCTTTGGGCCCTGAGTCAGGATTTGCCTGGTGCGGTCAGGGGCCATCCTGGTCCCGCCAGTTCTCAGGCCACAGGCCCAGGTGGTGCCATCATTGCTACCCGGGGTGGGGGTTGGGAGAAGGAAGGGTGAGCCGGAATCCTAAAGGCCCTGCTTGGTCAGCACACTCGTCACCAGACCCTGGCGGATGTGGGGTGCCACGAGAGAGAGAGCTGGGCACCAAGGACTATTCATTTGGTCAGGTTTTCAGTGTTCGTTTAATTTGCTTTTGAATCCTGTCCCGCTACCTTTGTCATGGCGGCCTCCAGGCTACGCGCACCGACAGGCCAGCCCTGTTTCGAACTGCTGAAATGGGTCAGAAACCACGTCTGGGGGGCACTGCAGAGCCCTTCCTGAGCAGTTCCCCCCTCTTTCCTTTCAACTTAAACAACAGTGAGCTAGTATTCGTTCGCCAACCAGCGTTTGTTACACCCAGCCTGGGCCTAAGAGCAGGGTGCTGACCTCCAGGGGCAGCAGACCATCTGGAGGAACAGAACGGGCGGGTCGCTGGTGTTCCCAAAGCCACAGCCCACCACGGGGAGGCCAGGCTCCTCGTCTCATCCGAGATGCACTAGGCTGGGCTTCCTGGGTGCAAGTGGAGGTAGTGACAGGGAGGGGTGCTGACCAGGGGCTGGGCATCTGGCAGGGCATTGGTTTGCCTGCCTGGTGGCTCTCTCCTGCTACCAGATGTGGTGGTGATCTCTTCCCCGTCTAAACAGATGGCTGAGGCCGGGCGTGGTGGCTCACACCTGTAATCCTAGCCCTCTGGGAGGCCGAGGCCAGTGCATCGCTCAAGGTCAGGAGTTCCAGACCAGCCTGAGCAAGAGCAAGACCCCGTCTCTACTAAAAAATAGAAAGAAAGTAATTGGCCAACTAAAAATATATAGAGAAAAAATTAGCCAGGCATGGTGGCGCATGCCTGTAGTCCCAGCTACTCGGGAGGCTGAGGCAGGAGGATTGCTTGAGCCCAGGAGTTGAAGGTTGCTGTGAGCGAGGCTGACGCCACAGCACTCTAGCCTGGGCAACAGAGTGAGACTCTGACTCAAAAAATAAATAAATAAACAGATGGCGGAGATGGAGCTGGACCAGACCCCGTGAGCCTTTCCCAGTGGGGCAGAGGCGGAACGAAGTCTGGGTTCTTCTCCAGTGGTGGGGCCCTGAGGGCGCTGTGCTGCCCCACCAGTGGTTTGCTTACCGGAGCCAGGAGGTCCCCCGCCGCAAGGTGGGGTGGTGATGGGGCTCAGCAGGCAGCGGGCATCAGGGAGTGTCTTGCACCCCATGCCTGAAAGTCAGGGCAAGAAAACAGGGGTGTCAGGAGGAGAAAGCCAGGGAGGCCCACAGCCAGCCTGGCCAGCCCTGCGGAAGCTAGGAACAGCCAGAGTTGTCCTGCAGAGCAAAAGGGACAGAGCCCCAAGTCTTTGTACTTCTGGAGCCATCAGTTACTGCTGTGGCCTGGGAAAGGCACAGCCCTGGGCCAGCGCCCCTCTGCAGCCGGGCCTGCCAGCCGCACCCCAGCCCCTGGGCGGTCAGTCACGACTGCGTGCTGCATCCGAGCTCCCAGCATGGTCCCCTCTCCCTAAGCATTTTGTTTAAGTCCATTATTTCTTTATTAATTTTCTGTTTGGAGGATCTGTCTTGTGCTGTCTAGAGTTTTGTTTAAGTTAATCATTTCTTTATTAATTTTCTGTTTGGTCCCTAAGCATTTTGAACTGCACTTTGTTCACACAGAGTCCTGGCTGCTTGGAGGGCAGATCGCTCCTCTGGTTGGAAGTGGTCACGGTGCTCTATGCTGGCACTCGCTGAAACGCACAAGAAAGAAGTGAATGATGTCAAAGGAGAGGAAAAACAAACCAGCCGGGGAAGGGCAGAGGCTGGGACGATGGCTGTGCTGAAGCTTCCCAGGCCCTAGCCTGGACACGGGTCTCTGCGTGCAAAGAGCTTCTGACCTTCAAACGAAGGGCAATTGGGGAGGACTAGGTGATAAGTGGCACAAGGTCACCCTTCCATTAAATATGTTCCTCATCTACCGAAGGGGTCAGAAAACTGGGGAAAATAATTTTTCTCCTTAATGTCTTCTCCTTCATATGGTGTGGGACGTGTGTGTCTTCCTCCAGTCATTCAGGAAGCAGTAGCTGGAGGAGGCCTTCCCCACGCGCCCGCCCACCCTGGACCGGCCCACCCACGCGGTGCTGCTGCAGCCCCAGCCCCAGCCTGCTCTGCCTGTTGCTGTTCTTCTGTTTGCTGTCCCTGCCTGCAGTCAGCTCTCCCTCTGCCTTTCTCTTAGGACTCCTGTCATCAGAGGGAGGGCCCGCCCTCACTCCAGGATGATCTCACCGTGAGATGCTCAGCTTAATCACACCTGCAAAGCCCCTTCTGCAAACAGGGTCACCTTCACAGATTCCAAGGGTTAGGACACAGAGCTGTGGGAGTCACCACTCAATCCACTACCTGCTCCTGGGGAGGAAGCCCACCCTTGTCCTGACGTAGATGCAACGCTTTGCCAGAAAGGTGCGGGTTTCTGTTTTATTTGGGGGTCTACAGTGGGTGTCTCCAAATTGGTTTTTTCTTTTGTTGTTGTTGTTGTTGTTGTTGAGACAGAGCCTCACTCTGTTGCCTGGGCTAGAGTGCCGTGGCATCAGCCCAGCTCACAGCAACCTCAAACTCCTGGGCTCAAGCAATCCTCCTGCCTCAGCCTCCCGAGTAGCTGGGACTACAGGCACGCACCACCATGCACGGCTAATTTTTTCTATTTTTAGTTGTTTGGCTAATTTCTTTCCATTTATAGTAGAGACGGGGTCTTGCTCTTGCTCAGGCTCATCTTGAACTCCTAACCTTAAGCAATCCTCCTGCCTTGGCCTCCCAGAGTGCTAGGATGATAGGCGTGAGCCACTATGCCCGACCCTTCACCTTATATGTTAATAATATTTTAGGGCTGGGCACAGTGGCCCAGGCCTATAATCCCAGCACTTTGGGAGGCCAGGGGGGAGGATCTCTTGAGGCCGGGAGTTCAAGACCAGCCTGGGCAACATAGTGAGATCCTGTATCTACAAAAAGAAAATTAAAAAATTAGCCAGGCATGGTGGTGCGTGCCTGAAGTTCCCAAAGCTATTCAGGAGGTTGAGGCAGGAGGATCACTTGAGTTTGAGGTTACAGTGGGCTACGATTGTGCCACTGCACTCCAGCCTAGGTGACAGAGTGAGACCCCCATCTCTAAAATAATAACAATTTTAAATATATACTATAGCCAAAAAAGCATCAATAGTGTGCTTAAATCATAGAATGCTACGCAACTGTTAAAAAGAATGAGTTAGAACTACATGTGGAGAAATGAAAGTGTCTATAAATTATATTAAATGAAAAAAGAAAAGAGCAGCATGATGTTAGGTATCTCAGCCACTATGTCATCATGCACGTATGTACATCTGAATTTTGCTTGGACACATGTAGAATATTTCTGGGGGAGAGGGACTGGAGGTCCGGATAGAAAGAACACATCCTGGCCAGGTGCAGTGGCTCATGCCTGTAATCCTAGCACTCTGGGAGGCTGAGGCAGGAGGATCGCTTGAGCTCAGGAGTTCGAGACCAGCCTGAGAAAGAGCGAGACCCTGTCTCTACTAAAAAGATATAAAGAAATTAGCTGTACAACTAAAAGTATATAGAAAAACTTAGCCAGGCGTGGTGGCACATGCCTGTAGTCCCAGCTACTTGGGAAGCTGAGGCAGGAGGATCCCTTGAGCCCAGGAGTTTGAGGTTGCTGTGAGCTAGGCTGATGCCGCGGCACTTATTCTAGCCTGGGTAACGGAGTGAGCCTCTGTCTCTAAAAAAAAAAAAAAAAAAAAAAAGGAAAGACAGAAAGGGAAAAAAAGCAAGGAAAATAGGGAGGATGGAGAACAAGAGAAGGTGTGGGAGAGGGGCGGAGCTAGGATCTGCCTCAATGATCCAGGACAATCTGGGTGGCCCACTGACCTATCTGCTAATCTCCTGGCCATCTGCTCCTGCCAGTGCTGGGGCTCAAAGACTCGGGTGAAAAATAAAGTGTTGCTTAACTATTATAAAAGAAATGCTATCCAAGAAAGTCTTAGGTGTTAAAGCCACAAAAGTGAACGCATACACTTAACTTGTATGTTTCCTGCTTTCTTGCTGTGCCAACGAGTAAGATAACAAGTCAAGCACGCAAGCCATCCGGGCCACACCTGTCAGCAGAGTCTCCCCCAAAACAAAGAGAAAGCACATTGGTGGCTTTTCCATGTGAAGAGCATCTCTGAAGTCACATAATGGAGAAATTCTCTGGGTCTAATTTACAACCGTCAAAACATAAAGCACAAAAAAAAAAAAAAAAAAAAAAACATAAAGCACAGCATGCAATGTTGATGGGATCCCACCAGCAGAGAAATTGCATTTGACTGAGCGATGACAGTTAATGGCACAAGTTATTTTAACTTTCTTAGTCAAAGGTTTCATAAAATGAATAATGCATGATGCAAATGCATAAAATGGAGAGATTAAATGGGATCTGGAAGGTCCTTTCCACTCTCATTCTACAGCCCCGTGGTTCTAACTTGTCTGAAGATCTTGGAGTGGAGAGGTGACCTGCTGGGCAGCCACGTCAGGGACTGTCCTCTGTCTCATGACAACACAGAAGCAGGAGGATAACTCAGGTGAGTGTGGAAAAGGCCAGAACGGAATGGCCAGAGCTCGGTCCACAGGTTTAAGCCATAGACTTCCAAGCGCTTCCAAGTCTTGGTCTGGAGATTGTTTTCATTTCCAAGAAAGAGGGGAGGGCTCCTGTTTTTGGTGCTCACTCGAGAAGTCGACAGCGGAGGAGCCAGGGAGGCCCGGCCCATCCACCGCCAGGGTCCCAGGACGTGCTCACAGTGCCTCTGCCGCTGCATTTTGCTCTCCTCTGCGTCTGTTTGCCGTGTTTTCCCTCTGTGCCTGCAGCTCTGGGATCCAGGCCTTTCTGGCTCAGCCTCTCCATGCCCACAGCCACCTTCTAGGGGCTGCCCCTTGCCCACACCTTCAGCCAGCTCCGCCTCCACCCCAGCTCACGTCTGGCCCTCGGGGGTAACTGCTCCCCCACGCCCCCCAGTCTTTTTCTGGGATCCTGCAGCTCCGATGAGTTTGCTTCTTAGCACCCCGCCTCTGTGGTCAGTTACAGCTGACCCTCTGCTTTCTTTTTTTTTTTGAGACAGAGTCTCACTCTGTTGCCCGGGCTAGAGTGCTGTGGCGTCAGCCTAGCTCACAGCAACCTCCAACTCCTGGGCTCAAGCGATCTTCCTGCCTCAGCCTCCCGAGTAGCTGGGACTACAGGCATCCAATACCATGCCCGCCTAATTTTTTTTTTTCTATATGTTTTTAGTTGGCCAATTAATTTCTTTCTATTTCTAATAGAGGCGGGGTGTTGCTCTTGCTCAGGCTTGTTTCAAACTCCTGACCTTGAGCAATCGGCTCACTTAGACCTCCCAGAGTGACCCTCTGCTTTCTATCTTTCAAGATCCCATCAACTTCTTTCCACTGTTGGATCTCCTTTTCCATTCTCTTTGAACTTGTGGGTTAGTTTTTTTAAATCCCTTTAATGCCATTTTAGCAGACTTTTAGGACAGAATCAAGATAAAGGCATGTGTTCAATCTGTAAAACGCCATCTCAAGTTCAGTCTTTTATGTTGTTATTGTTTTCTCACCCATGTACCCACTGTCTTATTTAATGAATGCCTTCACAGTTCAATTTTACTCATGTATTGAAACACAAGTATATTTTGAACAGTGTATATAACAGGTATGTGTTTTAAAATTTGACAATTAACCATATAGTAAATCTCATTGTGCCACTTACTTGTCTCAACAACTGTTTTCCAGCTTTCTCTGCATTGCTACCTTGTAGTTTAGTCCTTCTGATTGCTGCAGTACAATTTAATAAACATTTTAGCAAATCTTCTTATGTAACAAAAATTTCTTTTAGATATCTACCCAGAAATAGAGTGCTGGGACATAGGATTGACACATTTATTAAATATTACCAGATGCTTTTTCCAAAACAGCTATGGCAACACAAACTTCTCAGAGCCCTTAACATGTTCGTTGGCATTGTGACTGCCCCAGGGAAGATATATTAATAACATGCAAATTTGTATGACCTTGGAACTCTTTCCTTCAGAGCATCTTGAGGTTTTAGTGTCTCATGGAGATACTGATGTAGATTAGGCGGGAATGGAAAAGCAACACACCATTTGGGAGATGAGTAAAGATTAGTTTCTGTAAACCTAGTTTATTTTTAACCTAACAGGATCATTCTATATAACCATCACCGCAGAGTGAATCCTTATTTGCTGGCTAATGCAATAACTTATCTTTCTGTTATCTGGGAAAAGACAAAATGTGCTTTCTAATACTTTGTTATTTATTTCTAGTAGGAGTGAAGACTAACCATGGGACTTTTTTCCAGGGTCCTGGGCAAGTGAGATTCAGTGGTCAAAATTGTGACAATTCCAATAAAACAGGGCATCTGTTCACCAACTGTTGATAAGAAAACCAAGGCTAACATTCAGTTCTGACAAGCAGATAACAACACAGTGGTATAAAACAGATTGATTTAAAAACCTTTAAATAAAAAATAGTAATTAGATATTGGCCAGGTATGATGGTTTACACCTATAATCCCAATAATTTGGGAGGCCGAGGCAGGAGGCTTGCTTGAGGCCACGAGTTCAAGACCAGCCTGGACAACATAGCCAGACCCTGTCTCTACCAAAAACAAAAAACGAAAAATTAGCCAGGTGTGGTGGCATGCACCTGTAGTCCCAGCTACTCGGGAGGCTGAGGCAGGAGGATCGCTTGAGCCCAGGAGTTGGAGGCTGCAGTGAGCTGTGATTGTACCACTATACTCCAGCCTGGGTGACAGAGCAAGACACTATCTCTCTAAAAAAAAAAAAAGTAATTAAACATTGAAGGTAAAAATCCTAATCCAAAGTAGGCTATGTGGTGGATACACTGTTCTAAGCAGTAAATGAATCTGGGACTGAAATGAAGCCTCCAAACACAGGGCCCAATCTCCCCAGCCCAGGAAGGCCCAGCTCAGTGCTTGGCATGGAAGAGGCATGATACATAAGTGCTAAAGAAATAAATTTAAAAATCGGATATTTTTACCTTAAAGCCCTTATAGTGGAAGATTTGGGGTTCAATTTTTTTAAAAAGGTATATAGATATCCTAAATACATCTCTGAGAAGATCTCCCCTGATCCGCCCTGGAGTCAGGGCACCTAGAGTCAGGCCAGGAAACCTTGCATCTAGGATTGAGGTGTACCTGTCACCTACAGCTGTAACTGACACCTGTGCTAGAGTTTCTGCTCCTCCCTCTCTTCCAGGAATAGGAGTCCCTCCCTCAGGTGTGGGTGCCTGGCAGCCGTATTTCTGTGCCCTGGCTGTGGCTAATTGGGCCAAGCTGGGCCCACGCTGGGCCAATCAGATTCCTTCTTCTGGAAGTTCCATATTGGATTATGAAAACTGGGACAGTCCAGTCCACTGGCTTTCAAGCAAGGTGATTTTTGCCCACTGGGGACACTGGCGATGTCTGGAGACATTTCGATTGTCTAACTCGGGGGTGGGCGGGGTGGGTGCTACGGGCCAGCAGTAGCTGGAGGCAGGGATGCCGCACCACCTCCCACCGCACGCCGCACAGCCCCACGACAAAAGTGTGAGGTAGACAGACCTCGCTCTGCGTCTAAGCATTTGAACGGAGATAATGTAAACTCATTTCACTGAGGCTCCAGCCGCCCTATACCCTCCACATGCAAAAGAAGCAGACGAAGACGTCAACAGTAGAGATAGAAAATACTTCTGAAGTTGCACAGAGAGCAGCTGAGCTTAGAGACAGGTTTCTAATTCCCCGTTCCAGTTCCTTCCAGAGACCTGGCTACATTTTTGCCCCTTTATCCCTCTAATAAATTCTCTTTTGTATCTTAGATAGCCTGATAATGATTTTTGTTACTTGTACTCAAACTCACTTTAAATAATACAAGAAGTATATTCAGGTGCACAATCTTAAAATGACCTAAGAAACATTAAAGTTTAGGCAGCTTAGAGATCATTCTAGTCTTTAGGATGGTACAAAGAAATGAAATTAAGTGGTCAGTTGTCATTGCTTTTCCGCGACAGCTGAAATACTTCCCCACAACTTTCCCACGATTAGGTGCTCCTGTGTTTCCCCGAAAATAGGATCTACCCATAAAATAAGCCCTAGCAGGATTTCTTTTTTTTTTTTTTAATTTTATTTTTTTGAGACAGAGTCTCGCTTTTTTGCCCAGGCTAGAGAGAGTGCCGTGGCGTCAGCCTAGCTCACGGCAACCTCAAACTCCTGGGCTCAAGTGATCCTCCTGCCTCAGTCTCCCGAGTAGCTGGGACTACAGGCATGCGCCACCATGCCTGGCTAATTTTTTCTATATATATATTGGCCAATTAATTTCTTTCTATTTTTAGTAGAGATGGGGTCTCGCTCTTGCTCAGGCTGGTTTCAAACTCCTGAGCTCAAGCAATTCCCCTGCCTCGGCCTCCCAGAGTGCTAGGATTATAGGCATGAGCCACCTCGCCCGGGCCCTAGCAGGATCTCTAAGCATGTGCGCAATAGAAGCCCCACCCCGAAAATAAGCCCTAGTGACGGGCGTGGCTGCGCAGCGCGTCTGCACAACCCATGCGTGTCGTCGCGGAGCGGGAAAGAAGACGAGCAGCCCTTCCCATCTGCCCCGTGAGAGCTCTGTTGCTCCGCATGAGAGATTGGGGCCAGTGGTTCTAAAGGAAATAGAGTCGCAAGAAATTCAGGATGGGATTCGGGGTTTGGAGAGTTACAATGTTCCAGAAGAAGACAACTTAACTCTATTTGAATAAATGTAGATGGTTGTACCGTACTTAAAAAAAATAACACCCCCTCTTGAAAATAAGCCCTAGGGTGTCTTCTTGAGGAAAAATAAATATAAGCCCCTGTCTTATTTTCGGGGAAGCACGGTGGAGTGAGACGCAGCTTTGTGAAGAGCAAAGGGTGTAGGGCAGGCTGCACCGTGCTTATCAGGCTTGTGGGATCAGGACACCTGCGACCTGCTCTGCCACTACAGGTGAGCCCTGCCCAGCGCCACCAGCTCCTAGTCATCATATACAGAGTGCCCCACAGAGCTGTTACTAATCACACACTTGCAAGTGATTTCTGTTGGCATTTCATTTCCTGTTTCCACATCCGTCACCAACCTGAGTGCTGATTTCATTTTGCTGTGTGCAAAAAAATTCAGTAAAAGTTGTGACCTCTATTGGACACTGGTATGTGCACAAAACAAAAAAAAAGTTGTGACCTCTGGCAAGCCACTGGACATGGTCTTTGATACGTGGTTTCTTCCTGGAAGTTGTCTTTTTCTGTGGGTTTTTTTTTTTTGGAGACAGAATCTTGCTTTGTCACCCTGGGTGTAGAGTCCAGTGGCATCATCATAACTCACTGCAACCTCAGACTCCTGGGTTCAAGCGATCCTCCTGCCTCAGCCTCCTGTGTAGCTAGGACCATAGGTGTGCACCACACCCGGCTAAGTTTTCTATTTTTGGTAGAGACGGGGTCTAGCTTTTGCTCAGGCTGGTCTCCAACTCCTGAGCTCAAGCGATCCTCCCACCTTGGCCTCCCAGAGTGCTAGGATTACGGTCGTGAGCCACCGCACGGGCTTAAGTCTTAGGAATATTGTGAACTCAATTCCTTTGGCCACTCATATTGTTTCTTAATCATTTAGGTAGTCATTGAGCCCTTTGGGATGATGGATCTTCTCTCTGGAAAAAGGCACATGTGCATTCTATTCTGCTTACAATCCTGAGGGGTAATGGACCACTTAGAGGCCATCATAATTACCGTGTTTCCCTGAAAATAAGACAGGGTCTTATATTCATTTTTCCTCAAGAAGACACCCTAGGGCTGATTTTCAGGGGATGTGTTATTTTCCCCTCAAAGCCTCAGCTTGCAGCACGCACAGGGTGGCCGGGACCCAACAGGGGGAGCCGACCTTGTTGGTGGGGCTGCCTGCACCTTTCCGGTCACCTCTGGGACAGCAGCTGTCACGATGGGGCAGATGAGAAGGGCTGCTCGTCTTCTTTCCCGCTCCGAGACGACACGCACGGGTTGTGCAGACGCGCTGCGCAGCCACGCCCGTCACCAGGGCTTATTTTCGGGGTGGGGCTTCTATTGCGCACATGCTCAGACATCCTGCTAGGGCTTATTTTATGGGCAGGTCTTATTTTCGGGGAAACACGGTATTCCCAGGTTAGGAGCCCCTGTATTAAATACCTACTTAGTACCTACTCTGAACTAGATGGTGAGGAAAAGTAGGTGAATAATGTGGAGTTCAACCCTTGAGCGGAACACAACTTACTAAGAATGCAGAGCAGTAAACACCCAGCTACAGCCCGGGTGACGTGCGCCGAGAGAAGGTAACAGAGTTCTGTGGGCACCCGGCATAGAGGAATTTCCACCAGACTGGGGAATTCACCATGTCGGTGCGGCGCTCACCGGCCGCGACGCCTCGCCCGCAGCCGGCACCCACAGTCCGCGCGGCGGTCTGCGCTGCGCGTTGGCCACGGGCCCTTCTGCTCGTGGGTGACGAGGAAGGCTTGAAAGCACTGAGAGCTTATTTTACCTTACAGGCAGCTTTACTTGTCATGTAAATATCAGAATAGGTAACATAGACATATATGTTTTTATTATGTTAATTTTAAATGTTCACAATTTTATTTTGATAAATGGAAAATTAGAGAAGTCCTATCTCGGCTGTCGGCTACAGTCGCTGTGCACGTTCGTCTGTGGCTGTCGGCTGTAGTTGAGGCTCGTCCCAAAGTGGTTAAGGAAAGATCGCTGGAAGGCGTAACATGTGCATGGAGACTTTAAACAAGGCCACGTAGGAGGATGGCGGGGATGCCAGACAGTGAAAGAAATGTTCAGAAAGGACAGGGCCTGGGGCACGCTCCCACAGAAAAGCTGGGTGCAGCGTGCCAGTCATCCGTCTGGTGGCTTTCAGCTCCGCTCCTGAAATGGAGCCATTTCCTCCGCACCGTAGGGACTGACGCCTGCAAATCGCGTTTCCCAGATCCCGTTGCCAACCGGCTTCTGGCCAGGCACTGCCAGGGGAAAGCACTGGGGAAGACTGGAGGAAGGAGAAGCCACGTCTCCTGCTTTGGTGGCACTGCCACTAGTGGTGTCAGCCGCCGCCAGTGAGTGGGACCCCCTGGGTTCCAACAAAAATCTGGCAGTGGTCACTTCAGCAGCTTCGGAGACAGAGGAGCTCTGGCGGTGGCAGTAGTGGTGGTGGCTGACACTTTGAGCTCCATCAGCCGCAGCGGGACTTTGGGTAACACCAGCTTACCTCTAACTCCAGCCTAGAATTCCAGGCAGCTCCGGATCTCTGGGCAGGTAACCTTATCTTTTTACCCCTCCAACTCTTTCAACCATTTTGAAATCAACTCTCTATATTATGTTGCCTCTGTTTAAAATACCTAGAGTGGCCCAGGTGTGGTGGCTCACGCCTATAATCCCAGCACTCTGGGAGGCTGAGGCAAGAGGATCATTTGAGCTCAGGAGTTCAAGACCAGCCTGAGCAAGAGCAAGACCCCTGTCTCTACTAAAAATAGGAAGAAATTAATTGCCCAACTAAAAAAAAAATATATATATATATATATATATATATATAGAAAAAGTTAGCTGGGCATGGTGGCGCATGCCTGTAGTCCCAGCTACTCGGGAGGCTGAGGCAGGAGGATTGCTTGAGCAGGAGTTTGAGGTTGCTGTGAGCTATGCTGATGCCATGGCACTCTAGCCCAGGCAACAGAGTGAGATTCTGTCTCAAAAAAAATTAAATAAATAAAATACCTAGAGTGTTTCTGTCTTTCCGACTGGGTGCTGACTGATACAGCAACCCAATCAGAAAATATGATGAGCAGCCAGGTGTGGTGGCATGTTCCTATAATCCCGGCTACTCAGGAGGCTGCGGTGGGAGGGTCTCTTGAGGCCAGGAATTCAAGTCCAGCCAGGATAACATAGCAATAACAAGACCCCATCTCTTAAAAGAAGAGAAAGGAAGAAAAGATAATGAAGGGTGAAAGAGGGTTGTGGTGAGAGATTTGGAAGAATAGGTAATAATTCAGAGCCAGATTATTCAAGCTCATGCTAGGAAATGACCAGGTGTTTGGACTTTATCCTAAGAGTAATGAAGACCCATGAAAGATCTTAAAGACAAGATCATCTTGATCACTTTTTTTGTTTTGTTTTTGTTTTTGAGACAAGTTCTCACCCTGCTATGCTTGCTGGAATGCAGTGGCGCCATCATAGCTCACTACAGTCTCAAATTCCTGCAGTGGACTTAAGCGATCCTCCTGCCTCAGCCTCTCAAGTGTCTGGGACTACAGGCATGTGCTAATTTTCAAATTCTTTTTGTAGAGACAAGGTCTTGCTATATTCCCTAGGCTGGTCCGGAACTCCTAGGCTTGAATGATCCTCCTACCTCTATTTTATAGTCCAAGATCACTTGGGTAATAATATAGAGAACAGTTTTGGGCCACCTGAACTGAAGACTTGGTGTCTAATTAGGAAGGTGTGTTGCAGTGACCTAGGAGAGAACTGGGTGGTCTATACTAGGGGGGTGGTGGTGAAGGAAGGGACTTTTGAGGTGGAACAGCCAGAATTTAATGGGGTATTGTAGCAGAGTAAGATGGCTACAAAATCACTGATACTCTTCCCTTGGAGAGATTCATTCATTCATTCATTCATTCATTTATTTAGAGACAGAGTCTCACTTTGTTGCCCGGCATGGCATCAGCCTAGCTCACAGCAACCTCAAACTCCTGGGCTTAAGCAATCCTCCTGCCTCAGCCTCCCGAGTAGCTGGGACTACAGGCATGCGCCACCACTATGCCCGGCTAATTTTTTCTATATATTTTTAGTTGGGCAATTAATTTCTTTCTATTTATAGTAGAGATGGGGTCTTGCTCTTGCTCAGGCTGGTTTCGAACTCCTGACCTTGAGCCATCCTCCCACCTCAGCCTCCCAGAGTGCTAGGATTGCAGGCGAGAACCACTGTGCCTGGCCTAGAGGTACATTCTATAGCTGAGTGTGGGTGTGCTCTGTAACTGTGTTGACAAATAGAATAAGGCAGAAATGACATCGTGCTGGTTTCTGGGCCCACGCCTTAAGAGATGGGCATTTCTTGTTCCTTGGAACAGGTACTCTGGGAACACAACTATTGTGAGAAGCACAAGCCAAGTGGAAAGGCCATGTGTATACAGCCGCTCTGGTTGGCAGCCTCAGCTAAGCTCCCAGCTGATGGCCAGCCTCAACTGTCGGCCACTAAGTTTTGGGGTGGCTTGTTATACAGCAGTAGAAAACCAGAACAGACGTGGAAGGAGAGAAAGACGGCAGAATCAGGGATGATGGCAGAGACGGAGACTAGGAGCAGATGAACAGTCCGGGGTGGGGTGGTGGGATGGACGTGGGTAAATGACCTGTAGTAACCTAGGAAATATACATTTCTGGAACTATATTAAAATTTTTTTCCTAGATATCGTCTTTTCTCTGCAGCATTAGCTATCCAGATTTTAAACACACTTATATTTTGTGGATCTCTCTCTCAAAGACCCTTTAAGTTATTAGTTTTAGTATCTTTTCCTAGAAGAAAAGCTGCGCTTCTCAAAAGTATAGAGAGGAACTGGTAGCGATTTCATCACCTTTGGTCCTTGTTGATCCAGGGCTCCACTTCCAGATCTCCTATTCAAGCATTTACTCGTCCCCTACCAGGTGCTAGGCACTGCTCTGGGTGTCGGGGCATAGTTGTAGACAAGATGATAATATCCCTGCCCTCGTAGAGTTTGCGTTTCACTTTGGCAGGCAAACAAAGACTGGGGAAGAAAACAGTTATCAATTTGATAAAAACAGGGAAAGAAATGAGTAGGATCCTGATAGAGAATGATGATTGAGGGGAAACTGCTATAGACAAAGTGGTCAGGGAAGATTTTTTTATTTTTTTGAGACAGAGTCTCACTTTGTTGCTGGGCTAGAGTGCCGTGGCGTCAGTCTAGCTCACAGTAACCTCAGACTCCTGGGCTCAAGCGATCCTCCTGCCTCAGCCTCCCGAGTAGCTGGGACTACAGGCATGCGCCACCATGCCCGGCTCATTTTTTCTATACATTTCTAGTTGTCCAATTAATTTCTTTCTGTTTTTAGTAGCGGCAGGGTCTTACTCTTGCTCAGACTGGTTTCAAACTCCTGAACTTGAGTGATCCGCCAGCCTCAGCCTCCCAGAGTGCCAGGATTACAGTTGTGAGCCATTGTGCTTGGCCGGTCAGGGAAGATTTTTGAAAGGTAAGGGAGTGTAAAGAGCTAGCTGTGTGAGGAGGTGGGGCTGGGAATCGAGGTTTGCTAGCTGTGGGATCAAGAACTGTGCAAAGGCCCTTCGGTGGTTAAAAGTTTGACAGATTCTAGGAACTGAAAGACAAGTGTGTTTGCAGTTTAATGACCACGGAGCCAAGCAGCCGCATAAGATAAAGTTGGAGAGATACACAGAGGCCAGATTAAGCAATACCTTGTAGGTCATATTAAGGAATCTGCATTTTATTCTAAATGCAAAAGATATGCGAAACATGATCTGATTCACATTTTTAGAAGATAATGGCCAAAGCAGATAGGAGGAGAGTGAGAAGAGAGGTGGGGAAATCTGCTGAGAAGCTTGCGGTGGTCCAGGGGTGAGACAGGAGGCCTGCATGGGGTTCACTGTTTCTTTTCCTTAGACTAATCTCTTCCTTTGTAAAGTGCAGATGTAAGCTTACCTGCGGCCTTCTGATTTCCAGATTGTTCTTTTTTAAGCACCAAAGGAAGCAAGCAAAGCATCTTTCTTTGCTGCACCCCTTTTAATAAAAGGATTTATTCTGTAAAATTTGGATTCAGTCGAAAGGCCACACTTAAGGACCCAGAAGGCCACTTAAGGACCTTAAGGCTGCAGGTGCCCCACCCCTGGAAGTACCGAAGCATAAATAAGACGCCCACGGACTGTTGTTTTACAATTTTAAACATTTTCAAGATTGATGGTGCGTTTTCTACTCGTCTTCACCGACCAACCTGACCAACCTACTTCCCTAAACCTAAGGTTTCACTCTAACAGGAACTGCTATCTGTGGCACGCCATCCACTGAACCAATTAGTGGCTCACAAGCCTCACCATAAACAGTATTTGTTGTCTACAAGTTCCTTGGCAACTGGAATGGGTGGGGGTGGAATATCCAAGAACAGGTACAGAATTTTGGATAGACTCAGTCTGTTGAAGATTATTCCAGGTTTTTGTTGTTGTTGTTGTTTTGTTTTCTTCTTTTCTGTACTTCTGCAAGGGCATAGGACCTGTACTACTAACAAAACTAAACTTCAGTGTAAGGGATCCTCATTATTCTTAAATTCAATTCCCTTATCTCAGTGCCTTTGTTTCTCAGTAGCTCTGCGTATTGATGAAATATCCTTCACTTAAAACATGGTAACCGAATTCAGCTGATACCCTTAAAAGCCTCTTCAACATTCATAGGCTGATGGCAATATGTGGAAAAGGCTCTTTAGTGTTACTGCTAGTATTTATAAAAATGGGTATTTCATGTTGGTTCAAAAATATAGGATGAATCCTGACTACTTGAACACAGACTAACAGCAAGATCTTAAGGCAGTATCTGCTTAGCCAACAGAGAAGTCTGTTACACCCACTGTTATATAACCAGTTCAATAGTCTGGTAAATTTCGTATTAATTCTGTTTGGCCACGAATGTACATAAGTCCTATTAAAGTTATATGTTAACTTAAACTTTCTTTGGCTCCTACCCACCTCCATTGTCCAATGTAACATACTTTCTTAAACTCTTTAATGGGGGCCGGGCGCCGTGGCTCTCACCTGTAATCCTAGCACTCTGGGATGCCGAGGCAGGCAGATTGCTCCAGGTCAGGAGTTCAAGACCAGCCTGAGCAAGAGCAAGACCCCATCTCTACTGAAAATAATAAAGACATTAATTGGCCAACTAATATATATAGAAAAAATTAGCCGGGCATGGTGGCACATGCCTGTAGTCCCAGCTACTCGGGAGGCTGAGGCAGGAGGATCCCTTGAGCCCAGGAGTTGGTTGGAGGTTGCTGTGAGCTAGGATGACGCCATGGCACTCACTCTAGCCTGGGCAACAAAGCGAGACCCTATCTCAAAAAAAACCATTCTTTAATGGGATGAAGAAACATTGTAAAAAAATTGTTGCATTCTTTCTCCGATCCGAACGATTTAAATAAAGGGGAAGAAATGCTGTCGACCCAAACACGCTCCGAGTGGCTGTTCCCCAGCTACACTGGAGAGTGACTCTTGAAGGAAATACCAAACCGTCATTGTCTGCTGAGCATGCAGGCCGGTCACGTGCTGAAAACACCTGCTTTCCAAGTGCCGATATTGGCCTTTAGGACAATCGCGCCCGAGGACCTGCACAGGCGGTCCTCCTTGAGTGGAGACCTCCGCTTCCGCTCACACCCGCGTCCTCACCAAAGCTGCACACTCCAGACAGAATCCCAGGAAAAGGCTTTCGGAGGGTGAGGGCCACGAGGCAAACGGGGAACGGCTTCTACCGTGCTCATGGCCTAAACTTTTTCATACGTGTTAAAGGTTACTTTTTTTTTTAAAGGAGGCTGGCCCTTTCTCTCCCCAGATTTCCCAAGGCGCCCAACCACAAGCAGGGACGGCCCAGGGCGGGAGTTAACGATGAGACGCGGGCGACCCCCGGCCCGCGCCCCTCGCCCACGTGGCCGCCGCACGCTGCGGACGGCGCGCGCCCGCTCAAAGTCCGAGGGCGGCGGGCAGGCTCGGGGACCTTGGACCGAGGGAGTTTCCGTCCCAGAGGCGCCAAGCAGGAGCGCCGCCGCCGCCCTGACCACGGTGGCAAACCACGGAGTGGTGGGGGGGGACCGGAAGGCAAGATGGCGACGCCCTCGCCCTCCTCTCGCGAGAGGCGGGAAAGGGGAAAAAGGCGGGGCGAGCGGCGGGGACGTGGCCAATGAGAGGGCCGGGAGCGCTTCATTGACGGCCCCCGCGGCGGCGCCCCTGCAGGCCCCGCCCCGGCTGCGGAGGCCCGGTCGCCGCGCGCCGCGCCCCGCCCCGCTCCTCTCCGCTCGCTCTTCTCTTCCCGTCTGAGGTGGCGGCCGGCCTCGCCTCCTCGCCAGCTCCATCTTGCCTCTCCTCGCGGGCCGAGCGCGGCCGGAGCGCCTCCCCGCCTGCCTAGCGTGGCCGCAGAGCCGCTGCGCCTTCGCCGTCCCGGGTCCCCCGGTCCTCGCGCGGCCGCGCCATGAATGAGGAGTACGACGTGATCGTGCTGGGCACCGGCCTGACGGTGAGCGGCGGGCGCGGGCGCGGGGCGTGAGGTGCGGGGCGCGCGGGCGGCGGCTCCTCGCGGGCCCCCTCGCCGTCCGCTTCGGCTCTCGGGGCGGGGGCCGCGGGCGGGCGGAGGGCGCCGGGCGCGCGGGGCGGGCCGCCCGCGGGCGTGCGGAGGAGAACCAGGAAGTGGAGGCCGGAGGCGGGCGCCCGCGGGCCGGCGGGGAGCGGGTGGTGGCGGCGGCGGCCGCCGGGGGGCGGCCAGGGCTGAGCCTCCCGCGGAAACAGCGCCGGAGTCGGGAAGCCTGCCGGGGCCGGCGCGCCTCCGCCGCCCTCTCGGGCCGGTGACCTCCGGACCGGGGGCGGAGCAGCCCCGGGCGCAGGGGGAGGGCGGAGGCCGGCGCGCCCGCCCGCCGTGATTCCTGCCCGGCCCCAGCCCCAGCCCTGGGCTGCCCGAGCCGGGCGCGCGGTTCCCAGACAAGTCCCTGCACAACCGCCGCTCTGCAACTGCCAGAGTTTGATGAAACCTTGGGAGAAAATGAGGACTTTATTTTCTTCTTCATCCTCCTCCTCCCTTTTCCAAATGGCCATTATTGACTCTTTTACTTATTTATTATTTATTTGTTTATTTATTAGCAGCATCCCATTCTGGAGCGTTACTGATTCTTTTAAGCCTCGCCTCCTTCCCCCTTCTGGCGCATCTGTGGCATTGGAAATGTTTTCCCAAAGCTTGCCCGTCCTCAGATGCGTTCGCGCGCCTGACCTTTGCCGGCTCCTTTTGTCCGGCGTGACCCCTGCCCCCGCCGGCTCTTCTGGATGCTTCTTCCCCTGAGAAATGGACTGGTGATGGGTTGCTAGAGGCCAAGGTCTCTGTACTTACTTAGCAGCTCTCTTAGGGGAGTTAGAAGATAGTAACAACGTTGAGGATTGCATTGTGATATTTTATGAATGCAGGGCTTGCCTAAATGCCGTGGGATGTTTATTTTCCTGCTTAGAGACCTTTAGGTAATCTGCGAATAACAACAGCAGGCAGGTTTCGCATCTTGTACTTTTTGAGTTCTTGCTTTCTTAAGAAAAATGAAGACATTTCGTCTTGCAAAAGAATTCGATTTGGAAAGAGAACCCATTCTCACTATTAATTTTTTTGGGGGGAAATTTGAATATCTGACCTTGGACTACTTCATCATAAGAAGATGAGCACTGATGTAAAGTATCCTGTATACTCTGACCTCAAATTCCTGAGTCATTTAATGCAAACTACCACTTCAAATTTGTAGAAATTTATTTGTAGAAATTTATCTCTCAGGATCATATTAATTTTTTTTTTTTTTTTTTTTAGATAACATCCCCAAATAATAATTTTCTATTTCTCTAGACAAGAGAAAGCCTTTGAACTTTCACTGGACCTTAAAAATTTTGTTTTTCAAATTTGGCTAATTTTTAAGGAAAAGTTTGTTAAGAATTAGAATGGTGATTTTTTTCTGGCCTGTCATTTTTCTCTTTATAGTGATATATACTCATTTCTGAATACTTCATTGTGTTTGACCAGTCCAGAAATAAACATGTGACTGTCTAGGAAATAGTACCAAATAGATGTGATTACTTGTGTAGAAAGCCATTTGATCATTTTGAATGTGAGGGATTTGAATTTTTTTTAATGATGAGTTGGAAGACTGTTGGCTCTATCCACTGCAGGTTTTATTTATTTTTAAAATTGCCTAATTGAGATTCCAAGCTGAGCTTAGTAGTTTGTGGTGGATTTTGCCCATTGGAATGGGTACTGTTGCCAGCATGTTAGCTCCACTGCTTTTCTATGGTTATTGCTGGTCTTTCAGATTTGCTCATGATTAAGGTCAGTTGAGCATGGACAAGTGAGTGCAAATCCATACTCTTGCACGTTTTCACATGCCCAGTCCGGAAGCATCACTTTGTATCAAAGATGGCACAGTGTTATTGTATAATATAATGTAACAATCAACACATTTTGTTTAAATTTTTATTTGGAGTGTGAACTTTTTGATGGGTAGTAGATGCACGCTTAACTAGAAATCAGGGCAATTTCTGCTGTCATGTTGTAGCTATGAAAACTTCAGTCCTTATGAGCTTTCCTGAGATTGTTTTGTGTCATGTTCTTTGAGAATTGTATCAGTTTTAAGGGCAATCACATTGTTACTGTCATTGAGAGGAGTAGCGATGACAGGATGATTTTGACAATGAGAAATCTTATAGCCTCATTTTTAGCGATACCAGGACTTAGGTGGTTGAAAATTAAATAGAAAGCCGAAGTTGACCTTCAAATTAGAATTAACTTTGAGGATCTGGAGCTAATTACTCTTCATAATTTTTAGTTTGTAAATATTTAGCACCTGGGATTTAAGAACTTAAAGGCAAGTACTTTTAGTGCTAGGAACTTGCTACCTTTAAAGAAGGTGTAAAGAAGTGTTGGGAGTTTTCTGTGTTGCTATGTATCAGTTAAAATAGTCTCATATTAATCTGCAAACATTTTTTTTTTTTTTTTTTTTTTTTTTTTTTTTTGAGACAGAGTCTCGCTTGTTGCCCAGGCTAGAGTGAGTGCCGTGGCGTCAGCCTAGCTCACAGCAACCTCAAACTCCTGGGCTCGAGTGATCCTCCTGCCTCAGCCTCCCGAGTAGCTGGGACTACAGGCATGTGCCACCATGCCCGGCTAGTTTTATATATATATTAGTTGGCCAATTAATTTCTTTCTATTTATAGTAGAGACGGGGTCTCGCTCTTGCTCAGGCTGGTTTCGAACTCCTGACCTTGAGCAATCCGCCCGCCTCAGCCTCCCAGAGTGCTAGGATTACAGGCGTGAGCCACCGCGCCCGGCTTGCAAACATTGATAATACTGATAAAGAAGACATAAAATGATTTGGCATAAATTGGAGTACAGTCTTTATTCTTTGCCAAGGAGAAATGGAGTATTACATATAATTGAATTTTCTAAAGAATTGAGGGTTATCCCTTTAAAGAACCACAGCTTTTGGATCACAACTTCTTTAACAAACTAAGGAACATAATTTACTTCCAAACAAAGATTTCACATCAGGAAGATTAAATATTACGTTGTGCTATAACATAATGAAGCCATTAAGACCTGGTGAGCTTTGTCTTGCCTTCCTTTAAATACTGTCAGACTGCTCTGCTTTTGAGTTCTTCAGTTTACTTTCTGGTTTTGTTTTTGTGTGTGTGTGTGTTTCTGTCTCTTGCTGTTAGGATGGTAACTTTTACTTTTCTATGCTTTCAGCATGTATAGGCAGCCTTTCACCACATTTTTTTTTTTTTTTTGAGACAAGAGTCTTGCTCTGTTGCCCCAGCTAGAGTGCCGTGGCGTCAGCCTAGCTCACAGCAACCTCAAACTCCTGGGCTCAGGCAATCCTCCTGCCTCAGCCTCCTGAGTTTCTGGGACTACAGGTGTGCACCAGGAAGCCTGGCTAATTTTTCTGTAATTTTAGTAGAGACAGGGTCTTGCTCTTGCTCAGGCTGATCTCCAACTCCTGAGCTCAAGCAGTCCTGCTTTGGCCTCTCAGAGTGCTAGTATTAACAGGCATGAGCCACCGCACCGGGCCAACACATAATTTGCACATAATTCACTACGACCTTTGAAATAAATTCATGAATCTTGTTAGAAATAATAGATTAAAAAATAAGTACAGCTATTTGTGCTTCCCAGAGGTTACTTTTCTGTTTTTTTTGTTGTTCTATACAGTAAGGAATTATGAATAGAAACATATACTTTAGTGATATTTAACCAGATTATTCTCAGCATTATGTATTTAAAAAAAATTGTTTTATATCCCAGACATACCTTTCCCCATTTCTCTTTATTAACATTTTGTATATACCCTGTGCCCAGATATGATTGATAAATTTTATTAGTGATTTAATGACTTCCTTCCATGTTTTATTTATTTATTTTAGCGTATTATGGGGGTACAAGTGTTAAGGTTACATATACTGCCCATGCCCTCCTCCCCCCTTCCTTCCATGTTTTAAAGTGACATTTAAAGTATTATGTTTATGTTACTACACATTTTATTTCTTCAGCAGTGTAGAAGCAACCTTTTGTAGGTGGGTTCAGAAGAATCAGTCAACCTGCAGATTTTTGATTAGCTTTAGTTAGCTTTTGTCTTATTTGCTCCAGGTATGCCTTTGAAGCTAGTTACTGTTGGCTCTTTGGACTCAGCTGCATCTTTACATTATTGGGCCCTTAGTTTAGGCATCAGCCTTCAGTGCTTGCTTTAGGGCCATTGTGGATCACGCTTATTTGCAGTGTGGTGTGAAAAGTTATATATAGAAACAGTGCAGCACCCAAAGTTGCTTGCTGAGATTTTGCTTCCAAAAGTTGAACCCTGAAGTCTACTTTTTGTTAGCTGGGAAGGTGAGTGATCTTCCTCTGTTATGTCATAACCTATTTTTTAAAATTATTTATAGTAAACTTTATTTTCATTTATATTTCATTTAACATAATTTCAAAGTAGGTCTGTGCTCTAAGATGAGCAAAAAAAACCAGGTATCCTAAAACTCATAAGAGATTTTTTTCATATTGTTCCTCTGAGCAGGGTATGAGGTTTCAGGGCCCCCAATGTTGACACCTAAGATTTTACTTATAGATACAGAAAGAAGACATAACATCAATATGTAAGAATCAAACTGTCATAACCTTTTTTTTTTTTTTGAGACAGAGTCTCACTTTGTTGCCCAGGCTAGAGTGAGTGCTGTGGCGTCAGCCTAGCTCACAGCAACCTCAATCTCCTGGGCTCAAGAGATCCTACTGCCTCAGCCTCCCGAGTAGCTGGGACTACAGGCATGCGCCACCATGCCCAGCTAATTTTTTCTACATATATTAGTTGGCCAATTCATTTCTTTCTATTAATAGTAGAGACAGGGTCTCACTCTTGCTCAGGCTGGTTTCGAACTCCTGACCTCGAGCGATCCTCCTCCCTGGGCCTCCCAGAGTGCTAGGATTACAGGCGTGAGCCACCAAGCCCGGCCCATAACCTATTTTTAAGAGAATAAATGTTACTCTACTTTCATATACTATGTTGAACTATATATTATATATGTTAGTGCTGCTTTAGTTTTTTTGAACAAGTGGATTGTTTTAGATAATATTAGGGTTGATTTTTGTAGTTGTAAAATATCTTCAGTTCTGTTTATCAAGACATGGTTAACACATTACCATGTGAGTTGTATTTAACTCAAGCTAGTTTTGAGCCCAGGGCCTCATGAAGCAAAATGAGGGCAAAACCCTTCAGATGGTTCGTGAAAGTCTTGTTGATGTTCTTATTGTTATGATTAATATTGACAATTTGATTCTAAAAATGTGTATTAAATGAATAGAAGTCAGTAAATTTTGTTTTTCTATTTATGATTACTTTTAAATTACACTTAAGCCTGTCAAGAAAAGTACCCTTAAGAATTGCTTTTCAGGTTTTTGCATTACTTTTTACGTTACTACTTTTCAAGTTATTATATTATTTTTCATTGAAAAACACAGAAAACAATAAATGTTTCATTAAGTTAGAAAGGATTGTTTTATTTTTGAAGTTTTTACTTTATTTTCAAATAAAACACCGTGGCCTCAAGGAAAAACATATTTTTTTTCCTAGTGTGGCAGTCAGTGTGTTAAAGTGAAAAGGTAAGCCACAGAATGGAAGAAATTTGCTGTACCTATAACTAATAAAAGACTTACATACATCCAGAATATATAAAGAACTTTTATAAAGCAGTAAAAAAAATGACAGCCCACTTTAAAAATGGGCAAAAGATTTGAATATTTATCAAAAGAAGATACCCTAATAATCAATAAACTATTTAAAAAGTGCTCAACCTTCTTAGTTATCAGGAAATACAAATTAAATCATCTCTTAACTAGAATGGCTAAAATTAAAAAGACAACAATGTAAGTGTTGGTTACGGATTTTAAACAATGGGGCTTTGCAAACAAAAGTGTAAATTGGTACAACCAATTTGGAAAGCTGTTTGGCAGTATCTGTTGAAGTTGAACATACTCAACTCAAATGGAAATGCATTTTTTTTTTTTTTTTTTTTGAGACAGAGTTTTGCTCCGATGCCCTGGCTAGAGTGCAGTGGCTCATCTTGGCTCACTGAAACCTCAAACTCCTGGGCTCAAGCGATCCTCCCACCTTGGCCTCCCAGAGTGCAAAGATTACAGGCCTGAGCCACTGCAGCTGGCCTGGAAATGCATGCTTAAAAGACATGTGAGAATGTTCACAGGGAGTTATTTGTAATAGTCAAAAACTGGGAACTATCCAAATGCCCACTGATTATAGAAGGGAGAAGTGAATTATGGTGTATCCACGTGATATGCTCATTCAGTATAATCCTCTACAGCTGAGGTCCCCAAACCCTGGGCTGTGGCCCTGCGCAGTGGGCTGTTAAGAGATGCAACGTGCATCGGCACCTGAACTCCATGCTCTCCTCCCCCGTCCGTGGAAATACTGTCTTCCACGAAACCTGTCCCTGGTGCCAAAAAGGTGGGGGACCCGTGCTGTACAGGTTTGTTTCCCCAAAGTGGTCCATAGATCACCTACATCTGCAACACCTGAGAAATATAGAAGCTTAGGCCCCAGGCCAGATAGCACACAGAACCTGCAGCTTAACCTGATCTCCAGGTGATTCTTCTGCATGATAGAATGGGAGCACAACGCTTGAGTAGTAGGCCTGAAATTGGTCCTCCACTGGCAGCAGCTGCAGCACCGCCTGGGAACTTGTTAGAAATGCAGATTCTCGGGCCCCACCCAGACCTGCTGACTCAGGAGCTCTGGAGGTGGGGCCCGCGCTCTGTTTGGTCAGGCCCTTCAGGTGTGTGGATACACACAGCCCAAAGTAGGAGAAACCTGCTTAGAATTTACATTCTTTTTTTTTTCTGAACCCACTACTCAACGTGGTAATAATTTACATTTCTAATAAGTTCACAGGTGATGCCAAACCAGGAACCAGACTTTGAGATCACCAGCTTGGGGGTTAGGCACACTTTCTGTAAAGGTCCAGTTAGATAGTAAATATTTGAGGTAAATATTCCAGGCTGTATGGTCTTTGTCACAACTACCCAACTGTGCCGAGGTGCTGTGAAGACAGTTGTAGACGGTATGCACAGGAACGGGAGAGTGTATTTACCGGTAAAACTTTGCAGAAATAGTCTGCAGGTCGGATTCGGTGGGGACCCCTGCTCTACAGCAACGAGAGTAAATGAATTAGAGCACATGCAAAGCATGAATGAATCTTTGAAACATGATGTTAGTAAAAGATGTCGGGTACAAAAAATAAATTACACGGATTCCATTCTTATGGAGTTGAGAAGCAGGCAGAACAGATGTTTGCTGTTAGAAGTCAGGAGTGCCGGGGCGGTGGTGCCCCAACGAGGGTCTGAGGGCCTCTACGGTGCCTGGGAAATTTTGTTTTTTAGCCAGATAAAAAAATGATGCACACTTCTATAGTACAATTCGAATCTTATGGTAAGTAATTTAAAACATTTAAAAAATACTAAATGAATAGATACACTATGGAAGAAAAGTTGAAATTTACATGAATTTTAAAAATAAAGGATTCAAATAGATGTCTAGAGAATGTGATTGTTCTTCTCTGATGTCTAGGATCCTTTGGATGAATTTGAGAAGCACTAAGGATTTATAAAGATACATGGGATTTCCTTTGTCCTTTCATAATAAAGCACTGATCACCAAAACACTGGTGTAAGAGTTTTCAGTGGACATAACCTCATCTCTTTGTTTCTTCTCATTAATTATATATTTTTTTCTTGATTTTTTTTTCCTCCCACATCTTAATTTTGTTTGTCTTGGAATGTCTATGCTTTCTTTACCTTTTTTCTGAGATTGGTCATTTATAACTCTGGTTGGCAGTTTAGTGGCGGTTATCCTGGATGCTGTGTTTAGGGATCTAGTTCTCAAACTTTTGGTCTCAGGACGTGTTTATAGTCTGAAAGATTGAGGACCCTCAAGAGCTTTTGTTTATAAGGGTTATAGCTATCAGTATTTATCACATTAGAAATTAAACAGAATTAAAATTTTAATCCACTTAAAATTATAATCCCATTACATGTTAACATGAATAACAATTTTATTAAATTTAACTGTATTAATATATTCTAAAATTGGACAAAAGTATCACTGTTTTATATTTTCTGAAAGTCGTTAATGTCTGGCTGGTTTTTATATCTGCTTCTGTGTTTTGTCTGTTGTGATATATTATCTTGGCTGCAGTATGCGAAAAAAGTCAGGCCTTATACAGATTGTGGTTGGAAAAGAGAGGAGTTATTACAAAGTAACTTTTCAGACTGTTGTTGTGTTCTTTGATTTACACAAAAGCACAAAGTGGCAATTTTTTAAAAGATCAATTGCAATATGAAATCTGAAATTACATCAATGAATGTTTCATATTGTGATACATTAAAATCCATTGATGTGGTTTGTGCTTTGAATTCCTCTTTCTACCCCTGCGTGATTTTGTAAATTCATGCACCTGTCATTTGGAAAATAATGTTTTACTCTGAGTAAAGCAGGTCTTCTGGATGTTGATACATTTTATTTTATGATATAAGAAATCACGTTTGTTAATACTGTCACTGATAATGTCTGAAAAATACTTTAAGTTTTAAAAGGGACCTGATGTGCTCATGGTAGTAGATGTGAGTTTTCCAAAATTCCAATTTTTGTTCAAATTTTTGACTTATATTGGCAACAAATAATGTCAGTTATTTTCCTTGTGTTCATTTTTGAGAAAATGTCAAGTACCTAAGTCTGAATAACCATAGTTAGTTGATGATTTGTTCTTTCAAATAAAAATGATGATCCCTCAACAAAGTGTCTAGTTCAGCTTACAAATCGGTGGCATACAAAAAGTTTGTCTGTGTACTCCCCATTTTGTTACACAGAATATTCAAAATATGTATTGGAGGGAATATGTTTAGAAAGTTAATTTTTTTTTTTTTTTTTGAGATAGGGTCTTGTTCTGTTACTGAGGCTAGAGTGCAGTGGTGTCGTCATAGCTCACTGCAACCTCAGACTTCTGGTCTCAAGTGATTCCCCCTGCCACAGCCTCCTGAGTAGCTGGGACTAAGTGCATGTCACCACACCTGGGTAATTTCTGTATTTTTTTTTTTTACAGACAGTCTTGCTATGTTGCTTAGACTGTGCTCAAACTCCTGACCTCAAGTCATTCTCCTTCCTTGGCCTCCCAAAGTGCTGGGATTACAGGCATGAGCTCATCCTAAAATTAATTTTAATGCATTATTAAGGACATTTTCTAGTGAGTGCCTGGTGGTGAAGAATGTAACGACTAGTATAGTTTAGAGGCTCATCTTAATTTGTGTTACCTACCATTGATTTTGCGTCATCAATGCAAATGTCAACACAGTAAAAAAGGTGCCTTATGTCCACAGACTACAACACTTTGAACCCTGGTTGCTTTAGGGGTGTCTCTACAAATTATGTCATATGTTGCAGGAATGTAAGTGTTTGTCACTAAGAGAATATATAATGGTGGGCTTTAGAGGAAAAATATCAGTTTTAAACATGCTGTAGCGCTTTCTTTCTTTTGAAGATATTTCTGCTTTTCTTGTAGGAATGCATCCTGTCAGGTATAATGTCAGTGAATGGCAAGAAAGTTCTTCACATGGATCGGAACCCGTATTATGGAGGAGAGAGTGCATCTATAACACCACTGGAAGATGTGAGTATTAGTAAAGCCCAATATGCCTTGCACACTCCTGTGAATCTGCACCTAACTCTTTAGAGATGGTTTTAATTTTGTTATATTAAGTGGAATATCTAGAGCACCATTGTTTTTCAGGAGGTTCTATTGATAGTTTGGGGCTTGTAGAAATTTAAATTATGACTTTTGTTGCTGTCTGGAGCATTGTCTATTATCTCAGTTAATAGAGGATAGACCAGAAAAGGGGATCGCCGAAGATGGCAGAATGTGTGTGGTACGAGGCCAGTGATTTCCACGTGGTCTTATTTAGTCTCTCAAAGACATATTTTTATCCCTATTTTTCAGATTTCAGAATAGTCTTTGTGGGGTTAAACTTGCAGAGATGGGTTGTGGACCTAGGTTATGTGACTCCAAAGCTTAGTTCTTTTGCTATTCATCCTTGTTTCCTATTTTTTTTTTTTTTTTTTTTTTTTTGAGACAGGGTCACACTCTCTTCCCTGGGGCTAGAGTGCAATGGCATCATCATAGCTCACTGTAACCTCAGACTCCTGGGCTGAAACAATCCTCCTGCCTCAGCCTCCCTGGTAGCTGGAACTACAGGCATGGCCACCACAGCTCGCTACTTTTTCTATTTTTTGTAGAGATGAGGTCTCACTCCTGCTTGGACTGGTCTTGAACTCCTGGCCTCAAGCGATCCTCCTGCCTCAGCTTCCCAGAGTGCTGGGATTACAGCTGTGAGCCATGGAGCCTGGCCTTGTTTCCTGCTTTTTAACTTTTTTTTTTTTTTTTTTTTTTTTTTGAGACAGAGTCTCACTTTGTTGCCCAGGCTAGAGTGAGTGCCGTGGCATCAGCCTAGTTCACAGCCATGTCACTGTCCTGGGCTCAAGCAATCCTTCTGCCTCAGCCTCCCAAGTAGCTGGGACTACAGGCATGCGCCACCATGCCCGGCTAAGTTTTTCTATATATATCAGTTGGCCAATTAATTTCTTTCTATTTATGGTAGAGGCGGGGTCTTGCTCTTGCTCAGGCTGATTTTGAACTCCTGACCTCGAGCAATCCGCCTGCCTTGTCTTCCCAGAGTGCTAGGATTACAGGCGTGAGCCACCGCGCCAGGCCATCTGTTGTTTTTTTAAACCAGGATTAATTGAAGGTTCAAGTATTGCATTTGGTATTGATTCCTCTTTATTCTCTCAATCTATAAAAGTTTCTCCACTTCTTTTTTCTTTTCTTTTTTTTGGGAAGTTGAGACTAGTTTATTAGACATTATTGTTGAGGACTTCATATTGCATCACAGTTAGGAGGCATGTGATGTCAGGTCACCCCACCATTCGTGATGCTAAGTTCGACCCCTTGGTCCAGGTGCTGATCCAGATCTCTGCACTGTCAGTAAGCTGTGTCCTGGTAGGCTGGCACTGTGCCTCCCACACTTAGTACATTTATTTATTGCCTGGTCTTCGAAAGATGAGCAAGTTTCTTCTTTTTTTGGTGCTTATATTTAGGAACTCATGAATTTTTAGTAACTAAGTTTCTACCGACTTTGCATATTCTGTTCTACCTTAGCAACAGGATTCATGAGATTGAGTGAATATTCTTTATAAGCTTTCTTTTAACTGAGCTGCTTCTTAGTTCATGTAAATTATAAATTAAGTGTTCCTTACACAAGGAGATTGCTGGAGGTGATGATTAGTAATTTGTGGTGATGTCACATGATTATATCCAAAGTAATCAAAATGTATGTATGCATGAAATATGCAGTTTTTTAAGTATCGGTTATATCTCAATAAAGAACTGGAACAAATTTTTTTTTTTGAGACAGAGTCTTACTCTGTTGCCTGCGCTACAGTGCCATGGTGTCAGCCTAGCTCATAGCAACCTCAAACTCCTGGGCTCAAGCAATCCTTCTGCCTCAGCCTCCCGAGTAGCTGGGACTACAGGCATGCGCCACCATGCCCGGCTAAATTTTTTTATATATATATTAGTTGGCCAATTAATTTCTTTCTAATTATAGTAGAGGTGGGGTCTCACTTTTGCTCAGGCTGGTCTTGAACTCCTGACCTCGAGCAATCCTCCCTCAGCCTCCCAGAGTGCTAGGATTACAGGCGAGAGCCACCACTCCTGGCCTGGAATTAATTGCTTTTTCTGATTTGAAGAATCTAAAATTTATTTTTAACTCCTTATATAACTACAGAAGCAAAATTAAGCCTTTGTTAGCTTTTTATCGGGAGAGAATGAGTTTAAATGATTTTTGCAGAACTAGTGTGTTGTTAACGAATAGTTTTGTTTGGTATTCTTGCTTTTCTGATAGTTAAAAAACAAATTAAAGGCCTGTAGTCCTAGCTTCTGGGAGGCCAAGGTGGGAGGATCGCTCAAGGTCAGGAGTACGAAACCAGCCTGAGCAAGAGTGAAACCCTGTCTCTACTAAAATAGAAAGAAATTAATTGGCCAACTAATAATATATAGAAAATATTAGCTGGGCACGATGTCACATGCCTGTAGTCCCAGCTACTTGGGAGGCTGAGGCAGGAGGATCGCTTGAGCCCAGGAGTTTGAGGTTGCTGTGAGCTAGGCTGATGCCACGGCACTCTAGCTTGGGCAACAGAGTGATACTCTATCTCAAAAAAAAAAAAAATTAAAAACTCCTGTAATTATTTTAACATTCATCAAGTTAGTAATATACTTAATTTACATATGTATGAGAACTTTGCTAAATATTTTATCTGATTAAAAAATTAAATGCCCTCATACTTTCCATGTTTACATAGTTGTGCTTAGGTTTTTTTTTTTTTTTTTTTTTTTTTTTTTTGCTAAAGAGAAACGGTTTTGCTCTGTTGCCGAGGCTGGAGTGCAGTGGTGCAATTATGGCTTACTGCATCCTTGCACTCCTGGGCTCAAGTGATCCTCCTGCCTCAGCCTCCCCAGTAGCTGGGACTATAGGTATGTGCTGCTGCCCCAGGGTAATTTTTCGTAGAGGTGGGGTCTTGCTGTGTTGCCCAGGCTGGTGTGCTTAGTAGTTATATTAATACTGAAACCACTGGATCAAAAATAATTGCATATTATAATGAAAAATTAAATTTTGTAACATTGTGGGTATTTTTTGTTTTGCTTTTAGTTATACAAAAGATTTAAATTACCAGGAACACCACCAGCATCAATGGGGAGAGGAAGAGACTGGAATGTTGACTTGATTCCCAAGTTCCTTATGGCTAATGGTAAAGAATTTTAACTTAAATTTATGATAAATTTGTGATGGTAGTTTGAATCCAGTTTGAACATCAAATCTAACTTTTGACAGAATATTCTGGGTATGAGGAACTAGATTTTATTGAATGGCAACAGTATGGTGAGTCAAATGGTCCATTAGATGTCTGGAGCTAATAAGTTAAAAATGGAGGGGGGAAGAGATTGTGACTTATTAGTAATTGGTTCTAGATAAACAAAATTATGATGTGGCCCGATAGGTACCAAAATTGTAAACATTTGTAATGGACTTCCCTCTTGATACTTCCCTGACAATCTTAGATAATTGAGTCTTCAGAAACAGAGTCATTTTAATGTTTTACTAGTTTATAGGCTTTTAAAATTATATTTTCATATTAATTTTGACTATTTTAGAGGAGCTAAATCTTTTTAAATTGATGTGATATTACTACCTTTTTCTGAGATGATATTGAAAAACTAAATTTTTTGGTTCTAAGTCTATTTGTGTTACATAAAATATGTGTTACCCTTTCCCCTCTTTTTCTTGAGACAGTGTCTTTCTCTGTCACCTCAGCTAGATTGCAGTGGTGTCATCATAGCTCACTGCAACCTCAAACTCTTGGGCTCAAATGATCCTACTGTCTCTCTCCATAGTAGCTGGGACTATAGGCACGAGCCACCATGCCTAGCTAATGTTTTCTATTTTTAGTAGAGATGGGGTCTTGTTCTCGCTCAGGCTGGTCTTGGACTCCTGACCTCAAGTGATCCTCCTACCTTGGCCTCCCAGGGTGCTAGGATTACAGACTTGAGCCACCTGGCCCGGCCAAAGGTTTTTGGTTTATAGACAGAAAATATTTCCAGTTGTAATCCTGGCCTTAATCAGAAGTTAATGTTCAATTTAACAAATATAAATTGAGTTGGAAATTGAAGAGTACAAATTACTGGAAAATTTTGGGAGTTGCCTTTCTTTATTTTTCTTTTTTCTTTTTGAGACAAGAGTCTCACTTTGTTTCCCAGGCTAGAGTGAGTGCCTTGGTGTCAGCCTAGCTCACAGCAACCTCAAACTCCTGGGCTCAAGCAATCCTACTGCCTCAGCCTCCCGGGTAGCTGGGACTACAGGCATGTGCCACCATGCCTGGCTAATTTTTTTTTTCTATATATATTAGTTGGACAATTAATTTCTTTCTATTTATAGTAGATGCGGGGTGTCACTCTTGCTCAGGCTGGTTTTGAACTCCTGACCTCAAGCAATCCGCCCGCCTCAGCCTCCCAGAGTGCTAGGATTACAGGCGTGAGCCACTGCGCCCGGCCCCTTTAAATTATAGCAGAAACTGTGAAGCAACACAAACCTGTTTATAATAGTAGTGTAATTTTAAACCTCATACCTCTAATAAAGTTTTCATAGCTTTTGCAAAAGGATGTTGATAGATTTATTAACCTTTAAATTGTTACATTAAAGAAAGAAAACATCTCAGTATGCAATGCAATAAGTATGCATTCTTGTTGTCTTATTTAAAATATTGTTTTGGAGATCTTTTTTGGTCTGAGTTATCGAACATGTTGAGAAAAACTTGGAAAGCTGTCAGTATTAGTGAATGTATTTTTATTTTTGCTTTTTTTTTTTTTTTTTGAGACAGAGTCTCGCTTTGTTGCCCAGGCTAGAGTGAGTGCCGTGGCGTCAGCCTAGCTCACAGCAACCTCAAACTCCTGGGCTCAAGTGATCCTCCTGCCTCAGCCTCCCGGGTAGCTGGGACTACAGGCATGCGCCACCATGCCCAGCTAATTTTTTTATATATATATCAGTTGGCCAATTAATTTCTTTCTATTTATAGTAGAGACGGGGTCTCGCTCTTGCTCAGGCTGGTTTTGAACTCCTGACCTTGAGCAATCCGCCCGCCTCGGCCTCCCAAGAGTTAGGATTACAGGCGTGAGCCACAGCGCCCGGCCTATTTTTGCTTTTTTAATGATAGTAAGACTTAAAGTTTGAATTGTATGACTTTTCTAGGTCAGCTGGTTAAGATGCTGCTTTATACAGAGGTCACCCGCTATCTGGATTTCAAAGTGATTGAAGGGAGCTTTGTCTATAAAGGTGGAAAAATCTACAAGGTTCCTTCAACTGAAGCAGAAGCTCTGGCATCTAGTAAGTAACTCCATTTCATTTTCTCAAAATAATGAGATTTTATAGTGAAAAGAATCTTAGGGATTCATCCATCCAGTGCACAAATATTTATGTGCCAGACACTGTTCTAGGCAGTTGGGAAGACATCAGTGAACAAATGTTTGAACACCTCTACCCTTACAAATTTAAATGACCATCTATAGACCATGTAGCTTGCTGCTGGTGCATCTGAGTTCTTTTCATAGTAATTTGTAATAGCTGTGCTTTTCTTGAGTGTTTCCTCTCTCTTCAGGCTCTGTACTGAGCACTTGATGTCATTTTCTTATTTGACTTTTAAAACACTTCTGTGAGATAGCGTTTCTATTTATGAGTGAGGAAACTCGGGCCTACAATCAATCCAATAGGTAATAAGTAGAAGGGTCAGAATTGAAACCCTGGTAGTGTTGGTCCCGAGCCCTTGTGTTACTAAGCTGACCCCTCTGCTCCAATCTGTCAAAAAAGAAAAGAGAAGTACTCCGTTCTGGTGAAGCTCATCTTCTAGTTCAGGGGTCCTCAACATATGGTAAGTTGTATAATTATTGTATCTTACAGCGAAATGATAGAAATAAAGTGCATGATAAATGTGATGCGCTTGAATCATCCTGAAACCATCCCCTCTCCCCAGTCCATGGAAGAATTGTCTTCCATGAAAATGGTCCCTGTTGCCAAAAAGGTCAGGGACCCCTGTTGGTACTATTGTCATTCCCCAATATCTCTGATTTTAGGAATTCCCAGTGAGTTTGGAGTAATTGCATTCTCTGCCCCAAATTATTTTCTCTCCTCAATAAAGATTCCTGTTAACATTTCCTATTCTGGTGTCTTCTCTTAAATAGCAAATACCCTTAGAAAAGACCTTCCGTTCTTCAAGGGGTTTTAAAGTTGTACAGAGTGGTTTGAGGAAGGATACATCTGTGTAAGTAAAAGGTAGATGAGTCTTGTGGATGGTGATGTTCTCGGAGTTGAGAGGAGGGGAAGGTTTAGACTGGGAGAATAGGAAAACTGCTGACAAATTTTCTCATCATTATTTTGGCATCAGTGTTGAAAAGTTTTCTCATCCGTAAACCCAGTTTGAATTATCTTGGCGTTTTCTCTAAATTCATTTATTTATTTATTAGGGGAGAAAATTTTCGGTATAAAATGTTCAAAGACTTGATGGCTAGAAGGTAAAAAACACCACACAGAATCGTGGCTAGGTCGAGAGTGACAGTTGGGAAGAGAAAAGAATGGTTCCTCATTCAGCTGGAGCAGTTATTAGTGTGATCTTCGCTTTGAAATTATCTGAAATCTTTTAAATGACTGAAAATTCAATCCAAATAAAGTGTCTTCATAGCAGTTTAAGAGTTTAAATAGAATTCTTTTAAACAAAGTTTGCGTTTTTTTTAAATTTTTATTCTTGGAGCTCTTGTGTTATTAAAACTTCAGTTACCTCCTTTGTTTAACAGAAATTGGCAGTTTTATTTTTCCCCCTTTTTTTTTTCTTTGAGACAGAGTTTCACTTTGATGCTCAGGCTAGAGTGAGTGCCATGGCTCACAGCAACCTCAAACTCCTGGGCATAAGGGATCCTCCTGCCTCAGCCTCCGGAGTAGCTGGGACTACAGGCATGCGCCACCATGCCCGGCTATTTCTTCTATATATATTTTTAGTTGGTTCTTTCTATTTTTTTTTTTTTTTTAGTAGAGATGGGGTCTTGCTCTTGCTCAGGCTGGTTTTGAATTCCTGACCTTGAGCAATCTGCCTGCCTCTGCCTCACAGAGTTATTTTTCTCCTTTTTGATTTCATTTTTTCAAATATAAAAACCATTTATGGCCAGGCGAGGTCGCTCATGCTTGTAATCCTAGCACTCTGTGAGGCCGAGGCGGTGGGGGGGAGGGCAGGGGATCGCTCAAGGTCAGTAGTTCAAAACCAGCCTGAGCAAGAGTGAGACCCAGTCTCTACTAAAAACAGAAAGAAATTAATTGGCCAATTAAAAATATATAGAAAAAATTAGCCAGGCATGGTGACGCATGCCTGTAGTCCCAGCTACTCGGCAGGCTGAAACAGAAGGATTGCTTGAGTCCAGGAGTTTGCGGTTGCTGTGAGCTAGGCTAATGCCACAGCACTCTAGCCTGGGCAACAAAGTGAGTCTCTGTCTCAAAAAAAAAAAAAAAAAGGCTAGGCACAGTGGCTCACGCCTGTAATCCTAGCACTCTGGGAGGCCGAGGCGGGCGGATTGCTTGAGGTCAGGAGTTCAAAACCAGCTTAAGCAAGAGTGAGACCCCCGTCTTTACTATAAATAGAAAGAAACTAATTGGCCAACTAATGTATATAGAAAAAATTAGCCGGGCATGGTGGCGCATGCCTGTAGTCCCAGCTACTTGGGAGGCTGAGGCAGAAAGATCACTTGAGCCTAGGAGTTTGAGGTTGCTGTAAGCTAGGCTGACGCCACGGCACTCACTCTCTAGCCTGGGCAATAAAGCAAGACTCTGTCTCAAAAAAAAAAAAAAAAAAACATTTACATGGCTTGAAAATCAACAGGTATATTTATAGAGTCTTTTTTTTTTTTTTTTTTTTTTTTTGAGACAGAGTCTCACTTTGTTGTCCAGGCTAGAGTGAGTGCCGTGGCGTCAGCCTAGCTCACAGCAACCTCAAACTCCTGGGCTCAAGCGATCCTCCTGCCTCAGCCTCCCGAGTAGCTGGGACTACAGGCATGCGCCACCATGCCCGGCTAATTTTTTTTTTTTTATATATATATATCAGTTGGCCAATTATAGTAGAGACGGGGTCTCGCTCTTGCTCAGGCTGGTTTTGAACTCCTGACCTTGAGCAATCCGCCCGCCTCGGCCTCCCAAGAGCTAGGATTACAGGCGTGAGCCACAGCGCCCGGCCTTATTTATAGAGTCTTGGTCTCATTCTTAATCTTTCTACTCCAGTCTTTCTGCTCAGATGGGAATCATTTTCTGGTTTATGCTTCTTTTGTTTCTTTTTGAAAAATAAGCAAATATGTATTTTTGTGTTGAGACGGAGTCTCAGTCTGTTGGCCAGGCTAGAGTGTAGAGTGCTGTGGCATCAGCCTAGCTCACAGCAACCTCAAACTCCTGGGCTCAAGCGATCCTCCTGCCTCAGCCTCCTGAGTAGCTGGAACTACAGGCATACGCCACCATGCCCGGCTAATTTTTTCTGTATGTTTTTAGTTGTCCAGCTAATTTCTTTCTATTTATAATAGAGATGGGGTCTCACTCTTGTTCAGACTGGTCTCAAACTCCTGAGCTCAAACTATCCTCCCACCTGGGCCTCCCAAAGTGCTAGGATTGAGTCACCACACCCGGCTCAAATATGTATTTTTAAGGTTAGGTTTATTGAGGTATAATTATTTTTTAATTTTTTCATTATTATTTTTTGAGACAGAGTCTGGCTTTGTTGCCCAGGCTCGAGTGAGTGCCGTGGCATCAGCCTAGCTCACAGCAACCTTAAACTCCTGGGCTCAAGCAATCCTCCTGCCTCAGCCTCCCGAGTAGCTGGGACTACAGGCATGTGCCACCATGCCCAGCTAATTTTTTCTATATATATATTAGTTCGCCAATTAATTTCTTTCCATTTATAGTAGAGATGGGGTCTTGCTCTTGCTCAGGCTGGTTTCGGACTCCTGACCTGGAGCAATCCGCCTGCCTGGGCCTCCCAGAGTGGTAGGATTATAGGCGTGAGCCACCATGCCCGGCCCATTTTTTTTTTATTTCAGTGTATTATGGGGGTACGAGTGTTAAGGTTACATATATTGCCCATGCCCCCCTCCCCCAAGGTATAATTTATATGCAGTAGAATTCACCTGCTTTAGAATACAATTTCATGAATTTTGACCTAATTGCTACCTTAGGAGCAACTGTTTTCCTATGAGTAGAACGGATTTTGAGGTCTTCAGTGGCAGGCAAGAATGAAGGAATGCGACAGGGAAATGTATAGATTTGGTGAAGTGCAAGAGAAGTATGTCTAAGAGCAAATTGTTTAAACATTTCAACAACATAGCAAAGAAATAATTACTGGAAACAGTGAAAAAAGTAAAAAAAGCATAGTGTAATTCTTAAATTCTAAAGAAAATTAATTTTTTTATATAAAAAATAAAAAATAACAAACATTTTAACAACAGCTAATAGTTTTTTAGCATTCATGCGCTAGGCACGAAAGTACCGGGTACTTTATGTGACATCTAACTTTAGTTTGTGTGGTCCCTCCCGCAACCCTGTGAGATGCGGGTGCTGTTACTGTCTTTACACGTGGGAAGGCTGTGAGGGAAAGGCCCAAGCGGTGTAGCTGGTAGCTGCTGTGAAGCCGGGTCTGGCTCTAGAACCCGCACTGTTTACCATACAAGTGATCGTTTTTATAATATATAAAATTATATTGGTTTCTAGCTATTTTAACAACATAACTTCTGATTCCTTTTTTTTTCATGCTAAACACTTTAGTTTCCTTAGTCGTTTCTCATATTATATGCTACATAGATCCCTTGGCTACTCTTCTTTGGAAATTCTCTTAATTTGTCAAGGTCTTGTATATAATATGGCAGCCAGACCAGACACAGTATCCAAGTGTTTTCTGCCTACTCAATGTCAAGGGGACTGTTATTTTTCAGGAACAATGTATTTCTGTTAATGTAGCCTAAATTTACACTGGCTTTTTCAGGAACTGTATATACTCGTGCTTGTAATTCATGAGGCCAAATAAAAACTTAAGGCTCCAATAAATATTCGTTGATTATTCAAATATTATTTTAGTCAAATCAATGAGAGATATATTTGACCTCTAGAGTAAAGTTGATCACAGATATGTTCAGAAATGTTTTGGTAGGATTTTAGGAATAGCTTTCAAATGTGCCGAGCAAAATCTCGTATCTTAAACTAAAGGTTCAGCTTTTGTGTATAGTCCCAGTCTTGTTGCAAGGGGAGATGTGTTCGTCTGGGCCTGTACCACCTTCGTGGTCAGTGCATCACCTTTGGCATGGCAGAGCTCTGGGCTGTTTGAGGTGTTGGGGGCGGCTGCGGCACCGCTTCCACTCCTCAGGAGCCAGGGCGAGGAGGTCCACAGTGATTCTGCTCTAATGTTGTTTTTAAATAACATTAAAACATTACAGGCGTACCTCACTTTATTGCATTTCATAGATAGTGCTTTTTTTTCCCAATCAAATTGAACTCTGAGAAGCTGAGGCAGGAGGATCGTTTGAGCTCAGTCAAAAATCGTTTGAGATCGTTTGAGATCGTTTGACCAGCCTGAGCAAGAGTGAGACCCTGTCTCTACTAAACATAGAAAGAGATTAGCTGGACAACTAAAAATATATAGAAAAATTAGCGGGGCTTGGTGGCGCATGCTCGTAGTCCCAACTACTCAGGAGGCTGAGGCAGGAGGATCGCTTGAGCCTAGGAGTCTGAGGTTGCTGTGAGCTAGGCTGACGCCACGGCACTCTAGCCCTGGCAACAGAGTGAGACTCTGTCTCAAAAAAAAAAAAAAAACAACTAAGTATTGGTTATAATTGCTTATAGTTGTGTGGTAAAATTGAAGACTTTATAACTGACTTGTTTTCATCATGCCATTTTATTTTAAAGTGCTGTGAAACTGAAAGCCGTGTAGTCCAAATTGTAGTATCTTAAATGGCGCTTTGGGTTCCTCAGTGGAAGACACGGCATGTTTAAACTGACCTCTCATACTTTTTTTTCTTCAGTGTCCTGTTGGGAATGTGTACTTTCTGAAAAATTGTTTTTTAGGTTTAATGGGACTGTTTGAAAAACGCCGCTTCAGGAAATTCCTAGTGTATGTGGCCAACTTTGATGAAAAAGATACCAGAACTTTTGAGGGCATTGATCCTAAGAAGACCACGATGCGCGATGTGTATAAGAAATTTGACTTGGGCCAAGATGTTATAGATTTTACTGGTCATGCTCTTGCACTTTACAGAACTGATGAGTAAGTACTTTGGTTTTTAGGTTTGTATTTTTCTTGGAACACTCACTGAATTTCCCAGTTCTCTCCCAAGTAGAAATTCTAACCATCCCAAACTAGTATCTTTCCTAAAAAAAAAAAGAAAAAAGAAAAAGAAATTCTAACCAAACAAATATAGGTAATTAGATATGAAATGTCCAATTTTGAATCAAAAGTATAGGTGATCAAAGTATGTGCCTAAACTATCGACACAGTGTTGCCATCTCAAGGGTAGCGTGTTTATGCCAGCAGCGAAGAAGCCTGGAGAGCAAGTGGCGATGAAACTGTGAAAGGCGTTTTCCACTGCTTGTTGACAACTGAATATTTTTTCTTGAAAGCATTGGTAAAAAGCCTGGAAGAAGTGTTAGTCAGTTGGTGCAAGGTCTGGTGAATATGGTGGATGACAGAGTTTCCAAGTCCAGCTTCTGTAGTTTGTGCGACATGTGGTTGAGCGTTGTCTTGCAGGAGGATTGGCCTGTCTCTGTTGACCAGTCTGAGCTGCTTCATCTCAAGCATTCTCATCATTTCGTCCAGTGGGTTGCAGTAGACATCTGCTGTCTTCGAATGACCAGGTTTCGTGAAGCTGTAGTGGATAATAACCAGCACAGGACCACCAAATAGACCCTGTTAGCCTTTTTTGATGAATATTTGGTGTTTGGACTGTGTTTTGGCACTTCATCTTTAACCATTGCGCTGAGTGCTTGCAGTTGTTAAAAATAATCTATTTTTCATCACACGTAACAATACAGTGTCGAAATACGGTTCACCTCTATGTCGTGACAGCAAAGAAAGATAAGCTTTGACACGATTTTTCTTCTGACGCTTGTTTAATTCATTCAGTACCCATCAATCCAGCTTCTTTACCTTGCCTGTTTGTTTCAAGTGGTCCAATATTGTTGGAATGGTAACGTCAAATCTTGCTGCCTATTCACGCGTAGGTTGAGATGGATTCGCTTCCACCACAGCTTTCAGTTCATCATCCAGCTTGGTCTCAGGTCACCTGCATGGCTCATTTTCAAAACAAAAATAACCAGAAGGAACTTCTCAAACTATCGATGTATGTTCATTCTTTAGCCACATCCTTCCCAAACACTTCGATGATATTTCAAGCTGCCTGCACTGCATTGGTTCCATGATGGAATTCATATTCAAAAATAACATGAATTTTTGACTTATCCATGGCTTCACAAAAATTGCTTTTAGAAAAATGTGAAAGAGAATCAGAAGCCAAAATGTGCATTTGGAAGACCGAGGATGTACCTTTATAATAGGGGAAAAAACCAAGAAGTGTCCAAGTAAAATGCCAGCGAGATCAGCTGTCAAACTTGGAACTTAAAGAAATCGGACATTTCATACCCAAGGACCCAATGTATAGCCGTGTTACACTGTGAAAGAAGATGTTCTAGTTACAAATTAGTGTGGGAACTTTTTATGTGAAATATGAAGGTAGTAAGTTGAAGTCATTTCAGAAAATTGTTAAACTGAACACCAAGAATAAAAACTAAAACCCTTTTCTAATACTCATTTCTTTTTCTCCAGCTACTTAGATCAACCATGTTGTGAAACCATTAATAGAATTAAACTTTACAGTGAGTCTTTGGCAAGATATGGCAAAAGCCCATACCTTTATCCACTCTATGGCCTTGGAGAACTACCACAGGGATTTGCGAGGTAAGAGCCTATGTTAGCTCACTAGCTAGAACCTCATTCTTCCTAAAGATGTACACCAGATATTGTTTGAATACAATATAGTATATACACAAGGTATAGTTTGAATAGTGAGACGAGATATGTCTGTGAGTAATGAGATGGTTTTTTTTTTTTTTTTTTGAGACATGGTCTCACTCTATAGCCTGGGGTAGAGTGCGTGGCGTCAGCCTAGCTCACAGCAAACTCAAACTCCTGGGCTCAAGTGATCCTCCTGCCCCAGCCTCCCGAGTAGCTGGGACTACTGGTGTACACCCCCACACCCAGCTAATTTTTTCTTTTTTAATTTTCTGTATAGATTGGGTCTTGTTGTTGCTCAGGCTAGTCTCGAACTCCTGAGCTTAAATAATCCTCCTGCCTTGGCCTCCCAGAGTGCTAGGATTACAGGTGTGAGCCACTGCGCCCAGCCTAGCTAAATGCTTAAATACTAAGATATGGTCTTCTGGGGTGTAACCAAGTTCCTCTAATGTGGCAGTTTTAAAGTTGAAGCTTGTTTTCCTTCTGGCCAGCATCAATAACCTCTGCTCAGCTTTTAGCCTTTAGCTATTACTGTTTGATGGATTCCTGGATCCTCCCTCATGCATGAGTACTTTTGGGGAACTTGAAGAGATTTTTCTCATAGATTTGACTCCTTCTTTTGTGGCTGTACCCCCCACTAATTTTTATGCCCTTTAGCAGCCTTAAATTCTGTCCTATACCCCTCGGATCAGGGAGATGCAGGCTTCCTGCTTACGCTGTCTTTGCCTGGTGTCGTGAGGACTAAGTAGGTAGTTCCCTTGGGAAAAAGTGTATGAGACACAGAAAGATCTCACCCAGTTGGCTCCTTTTGAAAGTCTCTCCAGTTTCTGCCTGCGTTGTTGGGTATTCTCCAGTGTTTTCTGGTAATTGTGTTTTAAGTCCATAGTTTTATTTATATGTAGGAGAATTAGACAGTATAGCTATTTCCCCCATTATTGGTTAGTGAATACTCAGTATTCATAATGGGGACTAAGACATCAATTTATGTTTTTGACTCTGTTTTATAATTCTTGCTTTAATCACTTTTAAACTAACATCTTTCTAGAAGGAAATTGTGCAAATTTATATTGTCTATAACTCATTAAGAGCTAAGGAAGGAGACTTTAGTAATTGAAGTCTCCTTTAATTGTTACTAAGTTGAAACAATTACACATTATTAATTGAGATTTAAAAATTTTCTAGGCTAAGTGCTATTTATGGAGGTACCTACATGCTGAATAAACCAATTGAAGAAATCATTGTGCAGAATGGAAAAGTGATTGGTGTAAAATCTGAGGGAGAGGTAAGTAGCTCTTACAATTTAAAAAATAACGTGTTCTTAGGAAGAAAATTGTATTATCTATGTACTTTGGTGTGAACGCTGATTCCAGATTCTCTGTGATTTCTTTGTGATAAGTCGGTATTCGTCGTGGGCAAGCACTAGCTACCATCGTTCTGCTTCATTTAAAAAAGTGGATGTTAATACTTTATATCGTGTCAATTGTTGCTTCTTTTAAGTCTAAAATATGCATTACAGATGAGCTCTAAAAGGTAAATATTCTCTTTGTGTTAGTGCCTGCCTCCCACATTTTCATTTAAATTTAGTTTTATTCCTGACCATCCACACAGGTGGAGTTTTGAGCCGTGTTTCTCAAATATGAATTATATAAATGAGTGTTAGATTATTGTTCCTGTTCTGACTCAGTAGGTCTGAGGAGGTCTCATGTTCTCGAAAGCTGTCAGGTGATGCTGATGTTGCTGGTCTGCAAACCACACGTTGCAAAAAATTCTTCTTTTCCCTTCTACCATCCTGCTTAATTCTCTTGCCGTCTGATGCGGTTACTGTCCTCAACAGTTCAATTCTAAAGATCCAAGCTTTATCTCTTTTACCTTGAGCTGTGTGGGAACGTAGAAACCTGGGGGGGTGTATATATTTTCATTTGTTTTGATCTTACTGGAAATGAGGGTTTGAGATCAGATTTTGGTAGCCAACATGAGGGGATAATGAATGAGAAAAAATTCAGGACTGGCCTAGGGCAAAAGAGCCTAATAATAATAAAACATGAAGCAAAATTTTTATCTCAGTTTTTTCCTTGTAGCGATCCTAAGTGGCAAATATTACTGTTAGAGCTGGAATCTGCAGGGCTGCGGGACAGAGAGACAGAGTCACCGAGGCTGTAATTATTATTATTATTATTATTTTGAGTCAGAGTCTCGCTTTGTTGCCCAGGCTAGAGTGAGTGCCGTGGTGTCAGCCTAGCTCACAGCAACCTCAAACTTCTGGGCTCAAGCCATCTCCTGCCTCAGCCTCCCAAGTAGCTGGGACTACAGGCATGCGCCACCATGCCTGGCTAATTTTTTCTATATATATTAGTTGGCCAATTGATTTCTTTTTATTTATAGTAGAGACGGGGTCTTGCTCTTGCTCAGGCTGGTTTCGAACTCCTGACCTCTAGCAATCCGCCCGCCTCAGCCTCCCAGAGTGCTAGGATTACAGGCGTGAGCCTCCATGCCCGGCTGAGGCTGTAATTATTAAAAGGAGTTTTATTGTCTAGCTGGAGCTAGGGTATAAGCCAAGGGCACCAGCGCTGTGGCCTCTTGTTCGGGCAGGGACCCCCATGGTGTGTGAGTGAGCCTTTTATACCTAAGCTGTTTACACACTAATCACACATCTGCCCTCTACAGTGATTGGTGGGCCCCCCGCTGATCATGCTTTCCCCAGCCTCTTACTTCATCCTGCCCGATTGGCTCTAATCTGTTCCAGGTCCTGGCCAAGAGCCTCCAGTCTCAGCGCTCTTTCTCTGCATCCCATAATGCACCCATAATGCCCTGCGGTTAGCTGCGGTCAGCAAGCAAATGATAAATAGAAGCTGAAAGACGGCTGATAGCCTAATAGCCAGTATCTTACAGTTATCTCCAGTTTACAAATGAGGCTCAAATTGAGAGAGGTCTAGGAGAGCATGCAACATGGAATGCATAGCAGGGGTGCAGTGGGAACCGAGGCATTCTGTACTGACAGCCCTGTGCCCTAACACACCTGGGGTGGTGAGTCCCCCTGCTGGGGCTGTTAGCTCTGTGTGTTTTATCTCCTAAAATGTTATTTAATTGGGCCTTTATACTTCGAGCAGATATTGTAGGCAACTTCTTTATACCCCCTTTCATCTTGACTCTGTCATAGTGTGATTGGTTAATCTACTTTAAAAGGAGTTAAGAACCACAAAAGAAATCAGATTTTGTTTCACATATTCATTACAAGATTTTGTCAATGTCAATTCTCAGGTATATCAGCAAAATTAGCACCGTTTTATCATCTGGGTCCAAAAGATTTCTCCCCAGCCACCTTCTGTAGTATAGTCTTGTGTCACTTATCGATGGGGATGTGTTCTGAGAAATGCATCCTTAGGTGATTTTGTTGTGTGAACGTCACAGAGCCACTTACACAAACCCAGACGGCACAGCCTGCGGTGCGCTAGGCTGTTCGGTACAGCCTGTTGCTCCTGGGCCGCAAACCTGTGCAGCGCACGTCACTGTATCACATACTGTAGGCCATTGTAATGCAGTGTGTTTGTGTATCTAAACATAGAAGAGCTGCAGTAAAATTATGGTATAAAAGATAAAAAACAATAAACTTTTATAGGGCACTTACATGAATGGAGGTAGGACATACGAGTACCAGTTGCTCTGGGTGAGTCGATGAGTGAGTGGTGAGTGAATGTGAAGGCCTGTGTACTGTACACTACAGTAGACTTTATAAATACTGTAAACATAGGATGCACTGAATTTTTATTTTACTTTATTTCATTTTATTTTTTTGAGACAGAGTCTCACTCCGTTGTCCGGGCTAGAGTGAGTGCCGTGGTGGCATCAGCCTAGCTCACAGCAACCTCAAACTCCTGGGCTCAAGCGATCCTCCTGCCTCAGCCTCCCGAGTAGCTGGGACTACAGGCATGCACCACTATGCCCGGCTAATTTTTTGTATATATTTTTAATTGGCCAATTAATTTCTTTCTATTTATAGTAGAGGCAGGGTCTCGATCTACCTCAGGCTGGTCTCGAACTCCTGGGCTCAAATGATCCTCGCTCCTCGGCCTCCCAGAGTGCTAGGATTAGAGGTGTGAGCCACTGCGCTAGGTCAGGATACACTAAATTTGTAAAAATAAGATTTGTTTTTCTTTTTTTTTTTTTTTTAAGTTTTTTTTTTTTTTGAGACAGTGTCTCACTTTGCCCAGGCTAGAATGAGTGCCATGGCATCAGCCTAGCTCACAGCAACCTCAAACTCCTGGGTTCAAGTGATTCTACTGCCTCAGCCTCCCGAGTAGCTGGGACTACAGGCATGCGCCACCATGCCCGGCTAGTTTTTTCTATATATATATTAGTTGGCCAATTAATTTCTTTCTATTTATAGTAGAGACGGGGTCTTGCTCTTGCTCAGGCTGGTTTCGAACTCCTGACCTTGAGCAATCCGCCCGCCTCGGCCTCCCAGAGTGCTAGGATTATAGGCGTGAGCCACCGCGCCCGGCCAGATTTGTTTTTCTTCAATAATAAATTAACCTTAGTTTACTGCAACTTTTTTTTTTTAAGAGGGAGAGTCTTGCCGTCACCCAGCTGGATTGTAGTGGCACGGTCATAGCTCGCTGTAGCCTCAAATTCCTAGGCTCAAGCCATTCTCTCACCTCAGACTCCTCAGTAGCTGGGACTATAGGCATGTGCCGTTTATACCTGGCTAATTTTTAAATTTTTTGTAGAGACGGGTCACTCTATGTTGCCCAGGCTGGTCATGAATTCCTGGTCTTTAAGTGATCCTCCTCCCTCACATTCCAGAGTAGCTGGGACTGTATAGGCATGTGCCACCATGCCCCACTATGCACAAAATTTTAAAATTTCACGTAGTCTACTTTGCCCATTTTTTTTCTTTTGTTGCCTGTGTCTTTGGTGTCATATCTAAGGAATCAGTGCCAAATCCAGTGTCAGGAAGCTTTTGTCTTATTTTCTTCTAAAAGTTCTATAGTTTTGGGCATTGCATTTAGGACTTTGGTCCATTCTGAGTTAATTTTTATGCACGGTGTTAGGCAAGGCCCACCTTCGTTCTTTCTCATGTGGATTTGGTTTTCCCAGGACCATTTGTTGAAAAGACTGTTCTTTTCCCATCGAATGGTCTTGGCGTTTGACGTTGGGAGTGAGGGTTTATTTCTGGGCTGTCTGTCCTGTTGCTTTTCTTATCCACGTCTGTCCTTGGGCCAGCACCTCGCTGTTTCTCGATTGCTGTGGCTTCTCAGCGAACTAGTTCCCCGTATTTGCTGTTCTTTTCTCAGGGTTGTTTTGGCCGTTGCTGAATTCAATCCCTCGAGAACCAAGGTTAATTTTAGCAGGGGTTTTTGACATCCTAACAATATTAAGTCTTTTCATCATTGAACACGGGATGTTTCCACTTATTTAAGTCAGCTTTGTAACGTCGTTTTCAATGTTTCGTGGCAGATTGCTCGCTGTAAGCAGCTCATCTGCGACCCCAGCTACGTGAAAGACCGGGTGGAGAAAGTGGGCCAGGTGATCAGAGTGATCTGCGTCCTCAGTCACCCCATCAAGAATACCAACGACGCCAACTCCTGCCAGATCATTATTCCACAGAACCAAGTCAATCGAAAGTCAGGTGAGTTTTGAGGAGCAGATGTTTGTAGAATTTTCTAAGATATGATTTGCTTTGTGTTCTCTCCCAAATTCTGAATTTTATATGCTGTAATACGGTGAAGAGACTTCAGTGTAGATAGAGGAAACAAAATGCGATCTTGTTAGCTCCTGTTGCCCCGTAGCACGTGTGGAGGTGACAGATGAGAGTGGGAGGCCCGCTCCGGACTCGAGTCTGTCACCTGGATGAGTTTTCTCACCTGAGTGGGGTGGACGGACTGGACGAGGCGAGTGCTGAGTCTCCCAGCTCCAGCGCGTAGGTGCCTGTGGTGGGTTAGTGTAGGAGTCGAACAGACTCCACTCTGTTTGAGGTGATGCCACAGCTGCTTCTCCGTCATTATTTGTAAACTCAATACTTACATTTGAGTCCAGCAGTGTGGCAGAAAACAGCTTTCAATTCTGTGATGAAGATCAGGATGTGGCTCTGAAATTGTAATTCCTAATTTATTTGCTTTAACAAGTTGTTTCTCTTTTTTTTTTTTGAGACAGTCTTGCTTTGTTGCCCAGGCTAGAGTGAGTGCCATGGCGTCAGCCTCATTCACAGCAACCTCAAATTCCTGGGCTCAAGCAATCCTCCTTCCTCAGCTTCCCGAGTAGCTGGGACTACAGGCATGCGCCACCATGCCTGGCTAATTTTTTCTATATATATTAGTTGTCCAATTAATTTCTATTTATAGTAGAGACGGGGTCTCGATGTTGCTCAGGCTGGTTTTGAACTCCTGACCTCGAGCAGTCCACCCCCCTCGGCCTCCCAGAGTGCTAGGATTATAGGTGTGAGCCACCACGTCCAGCCTTTTTTTTTTTTTTTTTTTTATTGAGGCAGAGTCTCACTCTGTTGCCCTGGCATCAGCCTAGCTCACAGCAACTCCTGGGCTCAAGCGATCCTCCTGCCTCAAACTCCCGAGTAGCTGGGACTACAGGCATGCACCACCATGCCTGGCTAACTTTTCTGTATATTTTAGTTGGCCAATTAATTTCTTTCTATTTTTAGTAGAGACGGGGTCTCACTTCTTGCTCAGGCTAGTTTCAAACTTCTGACCTTGAGCGATCCGCCCGCCTTGGCCTCCCAGTGTGCTAGGATTACAGGCATGAGCCACTGTGCCTGGCCTAACAAGTTGTTTTCAACCACTAGATGTTCCCATCTTCCTTTCAACTATTCAACTTAAAAGGGGTCATCAGGTTTTAATGGCACAAGTAAGAGCTACTTATCTGTGTTATCATTTTTTTCCATAGAAGAAATCAAATCATAAAAGATTACCAGTAGAACAAAGGGACTTGGACTTAATCTTTCAAGGGTTCCCAAGCAGGTCCCAGGTCTGTTAGAACTAAAAAGAACAGAGGGAACCCCATGGTTTTCTGCACTGGAAGTTAGAGAGTCACTCAGAAGTGTGGTTCACAGACAAGTCTCAGTCTGTCATGCCCGAATCATTTATGTGGATCCTGCAATTTTATATTACTTTAATGGATATATGAGGACATCATTACTGAATAAATCATTTCTTCGCTATTCAAAACTTTTCCAAATGCAAGGTCAGGAGTAGTTAATATTGTTTTCCAGTTAGCTATGACACAGCTGGGAAGAGATCTCATTCCAAAATTCAGCAGTTCACTGCTACATGAACCCTGAATCTCTAACAGGTTAAAAGAAATTCCTGTTGTTGAATATTTGTGTAATTTACATACAAGTCTGTCTGCCTGCACTTAGAGCTTAAGCTTAGATCATATCTATTCCGAGTGACTTTAATGCACACCTCACGCTGACATGGTGAACCCTGTGTGGGCCGAGTCCTGGATTGATCAGCGTTAGGCAGTGATCTGATGCTGTTTGCTCCTAGACATCTACGTCTGCATGATCTCTTCTGCGCACAACGTGGCGGCACAAGGCAAGTACATCGCCATCGTTAGCACGACTGTGGAAACCAAGGAGCCCGAGAAGGAAATCAGACCGGCTCTGGAGCTCCTAGAACCAATCGAACAGAAGTGAGTGTTGTGTGCCTTTCTGATAGCTGAAGCCCACGCTGAGGCCTTTGATTTTTGGCTCTATGCTGGGGTGAGGGTGAGACGCAGGCAGCCACGGGCTGCCGTGCGGGGACCGTACAGTGTCTCGTCTCCGCCGGTCGTGTCCTTCGGGCTTGGAAACTCGGGCAGCGTGGTGGTCGCAAGAGGCCAGCTCACCTGCTGACTGAATTCTGTCTCCTGTCCAGGTTTGTTAGCATCAGTGACCTCCTCGTACCAACAGATTTGGGAACAGAAAGCCAGGTGAGTGTGGAAACATGAAAAGGATATGATCAGGCTTTCTTGGGTGCCACCTTTGAATAGTTTTAAGTCTTTGTAATTTCTATTTCCAGATCTTTATTTCCCGCGCATATGATGCTACAACTCACTTTGAGACAACTTGCGATGACATTAAAGACATCTATAAGAGGATGACAGGATCAGAGTTTGACTTTGAGGAAATGAAGCGCAAGAAAAATGACATCTATGGGGAAGACTAACAGCAGTACATGTCACTGTCTCATTAGGACACATTTACAATTTGGCAAATAATGCATTATATGAAATCAATATTGTAAGGCCTGCTTTTGTAATCAAAACAGAGAGGTTGAGGAGCACTGTGCCAGTGAACATTCGTCCCCTTCATCTTTCTAATATCATGTATTAACTTTTGTTTTCATGGAGTGGCAATTCAGAATTGGCAGGTTACCACATTCTGTTCTATTTAACCAAACTGGCTTTTTTTTATAGTGAGGGATCAGTTTTAAACGAACATTGTGATACAGATACAGCAAATTTGAGACAGTATTTGTATCTTTTAATCAGTGTAGCCTTTGCAGTTATTTGCTGCTGCTCTCAAGAGCTGGACCTGTATAATTAGTGTGCCATCTGTCCTCTCGGCATTAAGGAGATTCCGAATTGAGTATTCCACGGCTCGGATGGCATCCGTGGGTTTTCCCTATAACTTGACATTTTGTGTTATGTCGAGTATTATGGCAGGGCCCAAATAGCGCAGCCACAACTTGTGTTATATGGGCATAAAATCTTACCCAAACTCCAGACTTGGGGAGTCAATTAGAGGAAGCCAGTATGTGGTGTTTTAACCTAATAAAATTGGTGCGAGGATGGGGAGGGACCCATGGCAAGGCAGGTAAAGCGCAGACGCGTCTCCTGTATCCCAGGCGTGGCTTCTTCCGAGGACCAGGCTGCGATGCAGTATTGACCTGACAGAGCCCTGCTCCTGTCTCACAGTGGCTCCACATGATTTCTGTACTGCAAAATAAAGCCAGATGCTGGAAAACAGCGCTCCATGCGGTCTGTCGTGTCCTGATTGTAGCGGCCATGCCGCCGCGAGTTTCCTTCAGCAGAGCCAAGGCGATGCCAGGCGTGGGAGTGCGCAGGTGTGCTCAGGCACCCGCGCGTGACTGGCTCCAGGTCTGGACGGAGTGTAGCAGCCCCTGCTTTCCGGCTTCCCTGTGAGTAGACCTCAAATTTCATTCTTCACAACCATGTAATTGCTAGACTCTTTGAAAATCCTAGTAGTGGTTTAGAACAACTATTCTTTACTACACAGATACAAGTTACTGCCTTTAATAATTCTGCTTATAGCAGCAATTAGAAGAGTGCATAAATTCCATCAGGTAGAATGAATGCTTTAATAGTTTCCATGTAATTTATTTATTCCAAAATATTGAGTGGGTATGAATGTTTTTGTTACAAGGATAGCTTTTTTTTTTGAGACAGTCTTGCTTTGTTGCCCAGGCTAGAGTGAGTGCTGTGGTGTCAGCTTAGCTCACAGCAACCTCCAACTCCTGGGCTCAGGCGATCCTCCTGCTTCAGCCTCCCGAGTAGCTGGGACTACAGGCATGCGCAACCATGCACGGCTAATTTTTTTCTATATATATAAGTTGGCCAATTGATTTCTTTCTATTTATAGTAGAGACAGGGTCTCACTCTTGCTCAGGCTGGTTTTGAACTCCTGACCTTGAGCAGTCCGCCCGCCTCAGCCTCCCAGAGTGCTAGGATTACAGGCGTGAGCCACTGCGCCCGGCCACAAGGCTAGCTTTTATAATGCTTAAGTCAGGGCTGTGTGCGGTCACCCGAATTGTGTTCATTGTACCTGACAGGTCTTTTCCCCGTTTCGCGATTTCTAATGATGGTTACGTATCTCTGTGCCTGTGTGCCCATTGTTTAGCTTCCACTTATTAGTGAGAACATGTGGTGTTTATTTTTTTATTCATGAGATAATTAATCTCCAGTTCCATCCAAGTTGTTGAAAAAGACATTATGTTCATTTCTTTTTATGTGGTATACACAGGCCACATTTTATCAATCCACTCATGAATCTATGGGCACTTGAGTTGATTCACGTCTTTGCGATTATGAATTGTGCAGCAATAAACATTTGGGTACAGGTGTCTTTTTGATAAAATGACTCCTTTTCCTATGCCCAGCAGTGGGATTGCTGGAGTCAATGGGTAGGTCTACATTTATTTTTTGAGGAATCTGTACTGTTTTCTATATAGGCTGTGCTATTTAATAATTTGCAGTCCCACTAACACTGTATAAGCGTTCCTTTCTCTCTGCATCCATGCCAGCATCTATTGTTTTGGTACTTTTTAATGGCCATTCTGAAGGAGTAAGGTGGTATCTCATTGTGGTTTTAATTTGCATTTCTCTGATGATTAGTAATGTGCATTTCTTCATGTTTATTGACCATTTGTCTATCTTCTTTTGAAAAACTTCTGTTCATGTCTTTTGCCCCCCCCCCCTTTTTTTTTTTTTGAGTGTGTCTCACTCCGTTGCCCGGGCTAGAGTGCCGAGGCATCAGCTTAGCTCACAGCAACCTCAAACTCCTGGGCTCAAGCTATCCTCCTGCCTCAGCCTCCTGAGTTAGCTGGGACTACAGGCATGCGCTACCATGCCTGGCTAATTTTTTCTATATATGTTTAGTTGTCCAGCTAATTTCTTTCAATTTTTAGTGGAGACAGAGTCTCACTCTTGCTCAGGGTGATCTTGAACTCCTGAGCTTAAATGATTCTCCTGCCTCGGCCTCCCATAGTGCTTAGGATTAGAGGCGTGAGCCACCACGGCCTGCCCCCTTTTTAATATGGTTTTCTTCTTGTTGATTTGAGCTCTTTGTAGATTGTGGGTATTGGCCTTTTGTCAGATGTATAATTTGTGAGTATTTTCTCCTATTCTGTAAGTTATCTGTTCGTTCAGATTATCTCCTTTGCTGTGCAGATTTTTAATCAAGTCCCAAGTATTTATTTTTGTTGTTGCCGTAATCACCTTTGTGGTCTTAGTCATAAATTCTTTGCCTAGGCCAAGGTCCAGAAGAGTTTTTCCTACATTTCTTCTACAATTTTTATGGTTTCATTCCTTACATTTAAGTCTTTTATCCATCTTGAATTAATTGTATGTGGTGAGATTTGGATCCTGTTTCATTGTTTTGTAAGTGGCTATGCAATTTTCCCAGCACCATTTATTGACTAGGGCCTCCTTCCCCCAGTGTATATTGTCGTCTGCTTTGTCAAAGATCAATCGGTTACAGGTAGGTGGTTTTATATATGGGCTGTCTGCTCTGTTCCATTGGTCTGTGTCTCTACTTGGATACCAACTATGCTGTTTGGGTTACTACTGCCTTGTATTATAATTTGAAGTCAGGTAATGTGAGCCTCCAGATTTGTTCTCTTTGCTTAAGATTGCTTTGGCTATTTGGGCTTTTTTGGTTTGTTTCCATGTAATTTAAATGATATTTAGAAATAGTTTTTATAAATTAAGGCCTTTCCCTCTTATTTGTCACAGATGGGTATCTATAAAGGAGATAGACTAAGGCAGATGACCTGTTAAAAGAATTAGGGTAGTCATTTAGATTTTTATTCAGATTGCCTAAGTGATTACTTTAGCTCAGCTTCTTAACCTCCCACAATTAATGTTTTGTGCTGGATCATTCTCTGTTGTAGAGGCCATCCCGTGCATTATGGGATTGTAGCAGCATTCCTGGCCCTCTCCATACACTCGATGCCGATAGCACCTCACTATGGTATCAACCAAGTGCCTCCAGATGGCATGAAATGTCCCTTGTTGAAAACCACTTTTTATATGATAAAATTATTTAAAATTCCAGCATGCCTTTTTTATTCCCTTCCCATAATACTTCAAATTGCGAACTTTGAGGTAGGCAAAGGGGCATAAGCTAGTGTTAAGTGAAAAGAAAAATACGTGTTCATATCCTTCATTCAGCATATTTACTGAATACCTTCTGATGTGCTAGGCCAGTGGAGCACAAAGGCGACGATGGTATGTGGTTTGACTGAGTGTTGAATCAGTGTCAGAAAGGGCAGCATGGAGCTGAGAAAGGCGGCCCTGTGGATGCTGGAAGGGGAGCAAGGGGAGGTGAACACCTAACAAGGTACAGCGTGAAAGGTGAGTGTGTCAGGCAGTGTTTGAAGGTTGTAGGTAAGTGATCAATAAATGTTATTTTCTTTGTCCCTAGCACTGTACCCAATCCAGTTATGGTCCCCATGCTAGATTTTTGTCCTTGGAGGAGAAATAAAATGATTTGGTTTCTAAGTGAAAAATAGTGTCAGTAATCAAAACACTGAGTCCTCCTGAGAAAATAAGTCAGCTCTTTTGTTTAGGTGGGAATGATACAAAGCAGTTGAATGACTTTTTTTTTTTTTTTTTTTTTATTAAGCATATTATAGGGGTACAAATGTTAAGGTTATGTATATTGTCCATGCCCCCTATTGAGTCAGAGCTTCAAGTGTGACCACTCCCCAAATGTTGCACATCTCACTCATTATGTTTCTATGTACCCATTTCCCTACTCCCCCTTGCCCGACATGTTACTCCTATATGTCCACTTAGGTGTTGATCCGTTAATACCAATTTGCTGGTGAGTACATGTGGTGCTTGTTTTTCTATTCTTGAGATACTTCACTTAGTAGAATGAGTTCCAGCTCTATCCAGGAAAATACAAGAGGTGCTAGATCACCGTTGTTTCTTAAAGCTGAATAGTACTCCATGGTATACATATACCACATTTTATTAATCCACTCATGAATTGATGGGCACTTGGGTTATTTCCACAACTTTGCAATTGTGAATTGTGCTGCTATAAACATTCGAATGCAGGTGTCTTTTTCATAAAGGGACTTTTGATATTTAGGGTAGATGCCCAGTAGTGGGATTGCTGGATCAAATGGTAGATCTACTTATATCGCTTTAAGGTATCTCCATATTGACTTCCACGAGGTTGAACTAGTTTGCAGTCCCACCAGCAGTGTAGGAATGTTCCAATCTCCCCGCATGCATGCCAACATTTATTGTTTGGGGGCTTTTTGATAAGGGCCATTCTTACTGGAGATAAGTGTTATCTCATTGCAGTTTTGATTTGTATTTTCCTGATGATTAGAGATGTTGAGCATTTTTTCATGTTTGGCCATTATTGTCTTCTTTTGAAAAATTTCTGTTCATGTCTTTTGCCCACTTTTTGATAGGGTTGGTTGTTTTTTCCATGCTGATTTTCCTGAGTTCTAAATAAATTCTAGTTATCAGCCCTTGTGTAGCTTGCGAAAGTTTTCTCCCATTCTGTGGGTTGTCTTTTTGCTCTCTTGACAGTTTCTTTGGCTGTGCAGCAGTTTTTTAATTTGATCAAGTCCCATTTATTTATTTTTGTTGCTGTGATTGCCTTTGAGGTCGTCTTCATAAATTCTTTCCCTAGGCTAATGTCTAGAAGAGTATTTCCAACGTTTTCCTCTAGAATTCTAATAGTTTTACACTGAATGTTCAAGTCTGTTACCCAGTGTGAGTTGATTTTTGTGAGGTGAAAGGTGTGGGTCCTGTTTCAGTCTTCTACATGTGGCTATCCAGTTTTCCCAGCACCATTTATTGCATAAGGGTCCTTTTCCCCAGTGTATGTTTTTGTCTGCTTTGTCGAAGATTAGTTGGCTATATGACGATATGGTTTTATATTTGGGTTCTCTGTTCTGTTCCACTGGTCAATGTCCCTGTTCTTGTGCCAGTCCCAAGCTGTTTTGATTACTATAGCCTTGTATTATAGTTTGAAGTCTGGTAAATTGATACCTCCTGTTGTTTTTATTGCCTAGGACTGATTTTGCTATACAGGGTCTTCTGTGGTTCCATACGAAGCGTAAAATTTTTTCTATATCTGTGAGAAATGATGATGTTATTTTAGCACCTTTCATACCACATAGAAATCTCTAAGACATACGCTAGGGACCGCACGTTTTTGGGCAAATGGCATGTTATTTAAATCATAACTATAGATCATAATGCACTTTATTTTTTTTTTTTTTTTTGAGACAGAGTCTCGCTTTCTTGCCTAGGCTAGAGTGAGTGCCATGGCGTCAGCCTAGCTCACAGCAACCTCAAACTCCTGGGCTCAAGCAATCCTCCTGCCTCAGCCTCCCGAGTAGCTGAGACTACAGGCACGAGCCACCATGCCCGGCTGATTTTATATTATATATATTAGTTGGCCAATTAATTTCTTTCTATTTTTATGGTAGAGACGGGGTCTCGCTCAGGCTGGTTTTTGAACTCCTGACCTTGAGCAATCCGCCCGCCTCGGCCTCCCAGAGTGCTAGGATTACAGGCGTGAGCCACCGCGCCCGGCCCATAATGCACTTTAGGTGTTGTTTTTCAATAATTATAACAGTGTTATTTATAAAAATAATTAAACAGCTAATTAAACAGTTAAAATTACTAGTATTTTTTAAATGTATGGTACTGCACAAAACATTTTCCTCTATGAAGAGGGACCAAACAAAATTTACGTAAGTATCTAGATTTGCTCCTTTTTCCATGGGCAGCACAAACTCTGCTCGGTTTCCACCAATGAGATTGCTTCATTTGATGTGGACAGACAAGTGTTTTGACATCTAAGGACCATAACACATGGCGTGTGAAAAGCCGAGAAAACTCGTGAGCAGTCCTTAACAGATGGTGTACGAAAATTCGTGAGTGGTAGGAAAGGTGTTAATGGGGTTTTCGTTGACTCTGTAGGTCACTTTGGGTAGTATAGACATTTTAACAATATTGATTCTGCTGACCCATGAGGATGGTTTATTCTTCCACATGTTTACATCCTCTGCTATTTGCTTCTTCAGTGTTTCATAATTCTCTTCAAAATAGCAACAAAGAAAGTATCTAGGAATCTATTTGAGGAGGTAAAAGATCTTTACATGGAGAACTGAGTCTTTGATTTGGTTCTCACTTTTACTGTTGTTGGTGTATATGAATGCCTCTGGTTTCCGTGTATTGATTTTGTATCCTGAGACTTTACCAAATTCGTTTATCAATTCAAGGAGTTTCTTGGTTGAATCCTTGAGGTTTTCTAGGTATAATACCATGTCATCAGCAAAGAGTGAGAGTTTGATCTATTCTGCTCCCATTTGGACGCCCTTAATTCTGGTCTGTTGTCTGATTGCTATAGCAAGGACTTCCAGCACTCTGTTGAACAGAAGTCGAGATAGTGGGCAACCTTGTCTTGTTCTAGTTCTAAGTGGGAATGCTTTCTATTTTTCCCCATTCAGTATGATATCGGCTGTGGATTTGTCATATATGGCTTGTATCATTTTTAGGCAAGCCCCGTCTATGCCTATTTTATTGAGCGTTCTTATCATGAAAGGGTGTTCAATTTTGTTGAATACTTTTTCTGCATCTATTGAGAAGATCATATGATTTTTGTTTTTGCTTCTGTTTATGTGGTGAATTACATTTATAGATTTGCATATGTTAAACCATCCCTGCATCCCTGGGATGAAGCCCACTTAGTTGTGATGGATTATTTTCTTGGCAAACACCTGGATTCGATTGGCTAGGATTTTGTTGAGAAGTTTTGCATCTGTGTTCATAAGGGATATTGGTTTTTTTTGTTGTTGTTGTTGCATCCTTTCCTGGTTTTGGTTTCAGGGTTATGTTCGCTTCATAAAATTTGTTGGGGAGGATTCCATCCTTCTCAATGTTGTGGAATAATTTCTGCAGGATAGTCACCAGTTCTTTGTAGGTGTGGTAAAATTCGGGTGTGAAACCATCTGGTCCAGGACTTTTCTTTTTAGGAAGGTTTTTTATTGCTGTTTCAATTTCAGTACTTGATATTAGTCTGATCAGGAATTCTATTTCTTCCTGATTGAGCCTAGGGAGGCTGTGTGTTTCTAAGAAATTGTCCATTTCGTCCACATTTTCCAGTTTGTGTGCATAGAGGTTTTCGTAGTATTCATGAATTATATCTTGTATCTCTGTGGCATCCATTGTAATTTCTCCCTTATTGTTCCTGATGGAGCTTATTAGAGATTTTTCTTTTCTGCTTTGCATTAGTCTAGCCAAAGGTGTGTCAATTTTATTTTTTCAAAGAACCAACTTTGTTTTATTAATCTTCCGTCTGGTTTCTCTGTTGTCAATTTCGTTTAGTTCTGATTTGATCTTAATGATTTCACTTCTTCTGCTGGGTTTGGGGTCTGTCTGTTCTTTTTCCAGTTCTTTGAGATGATTCATTAGGTTGTCTATTTGTGGTCTTTTTCACTTTTGGATATAGGCTTTTATGGAAATTTTCCTCTCAGTACTGCTTTAGCTGTGTCCCACAGGTTTTCGTAACTTGTGTCTCCCTTGTCATTTAGTTCAAAGAATCTTTTGATTTCTGTCTTGATTCCGTTTATGAAGTCATCATTCAGCAGAACGTTGTTTAGTTTCCATGACTTTGTGTAGAAATGAGTTCCTGTTAGGGTTGATTTCTACATTTATTCCATTGTGATCTGAAAAATTACATGGTACAATGTTTAAGTTGTTTGAGATATGCTTTGTGTCGTAGGATATGGTCAATCTTAGAGAATGACCCATGAGCTGATGAGAAGAATGTATATTCAGTGGTTTTGGGGTAGAATGTCGGGCCCATTTGTTCTAGAGTTCTGTTATTGTATCTGTAATGGACTCTGTTCTAGAGTCCATTATTTCTTTGTTGATTTTCTGTTTGGAGGATCTGTCCTGTGCTGTCAGTGGGGTGTTAAAGTCTCCAACTATTATGGTGTTGTTTATCTATTTGTTTAGATCAAGTAGGATTTGCTTTATGAATCTGGGTCCACCAAGGTTGGGTGTATATATATTTAGAATTGTTAAGTCCTTTTGTTGAACTGTGCCCTTCACCATTATATAGTGACCTTTGTATTTTATTAGTTTTTAAATCAACAAAAATATCTGTAATCAGCACTGCCACGCCAGCTCTCTTTTGGCTTCCATTTGCTTGAAATATCGTTCTCTGCCCCTTTACCTTTAGTCTGACTGCATCCTTGCAGGTTAGATGTGTTTCCTGAAGGCAGCAGATACTTGGCTTGTGTTTTTTTATCCATTTGGCCAGCCTGTCTCTTGAGTGGGGAGTTCAAGCCATTCACATTTATTGAGATAACTGATAGGTGGGGCACATTTCTGTTCATTATGTTGGGTTGAACTTTGTTGCTTTGTTTTCTCTCTTGAGCCATTGTGGTATCTGGCCTTTGATCTTTAGCTTTGAGTAGATTTACATTCGTGAGTTTTTATTGTGCTGATCCGTGGATAACACTGTTTTGAGTACTTCTTGAAGGGCTGGTCTTGTCTTGGTGAATTCCCTCAGTCATTGCTTATCTGAGAATGTCTTGTCTGAGAATGTCTTGATTTCTCCTTCATATACAAAACTTATTCCCTGCAAAGCTAAGATTCTAGGCTGGGCATTGTTCTGTTTCAGAAGAGTGAGAAGGGGGCCCCAGTCTCTCCTTGCTTTTACTGTTTCAGTAGATTAGTCTGGCATTATTTCGATTGGCTTTCCTTTGTATGTTACTTGTTTCTTTTGTCTTACAGCTCGTAGAAGGGCCTCTTTAGTTGATATTTTGGTCAGTCTGATGACTGCATGTGGTGATGTCTCCCTGTTTGCATTGAATCTCCAGGGGTCCTTTGAGCTTATTGAACTTGTATATAGAGATTTTTAGCAAGGCCTGGGAAATTTTTCTTCTTTTATATCTTCAAATAGATTATCTAACCCTTGAGTGTTTTTCTTCTTCCCCTTCTCATAACCCTATGACCCTCACATTAGGTTTCTTCACATAATCCCACATCTATTATAGGCTTCTCTCTTGTCTCTTGTTTCTCTGCTCTGTCTCTGTGACTGACTTATTTAATTGGAAGGTGTTATCTTCAATCTCTGATCTACCATGTTCTTGAGGCTTTCCATTGTGTTTTGTAGTTCCCTGAATTGAGTCTTCATTTCTAGGAGTTCGGTTTGATTTTTATTATTTCAATTTCTTTGAATTTTTGTTCCAGGTCCTAGAATCTTTTTGGGTTTTGTGTTGGTTATCCAGTTTTTCTTGCAAATCGTTGAATTTTCATGTGATTCATGTTTGAAATTCTTCTTCTGTCATTTTAGTGGTCTGATTTTGGTTGATGTCCATTTCTAAGGGGCTAGTGTTCTCTTTGGGGGTGTGCTTTCTGTTTGAGACTTAATATTTCCAGAGTTCCTTCGCTGATTTCTTCCCCCCCTGGATCAGTTGTTGCTTTTTACTTTTACGTTTTCATTTGGATAATGACACGCCCTGTTTTAGACCCTGAGCCAGTAGGTGGCGTTTGTGGGTGAGAGTCGACCACACCCTGTACTATGAGTCAGGGAGGACATTTTGCACACCTTTTTAAGGCATCTACTGTCAGTAGGTGGCACTTGCTTGGAGGAACAGGCTACACTGTTGTTTTTCTGACCTGTTACCAGCTCTTGTTCCTCTAGAGAGGCACTCTAGTGCCTCAGGTGGTCAGTGGGGCCCTTGGACTTCCAGGTGTGTCCTTCTCTCCCCCTTATTAGTGAGGGCTTGTCTGGGCAGAGCTGGGTTGGGTAAGCCTGCCCTCAGGCACCAGCAATGCCGTTAGCAGGGGTCAAAGTTCTGTTCTAGCTGCCAGGGGGCTGGAATGGCCCCGCTCAGTCAGTGTGTGTGTGTTCGGGGGGGGGGGTGTCTGAGACTCGCAGTCTGGGGCGGGCCTCACTCCACCCTCCCCAACTCTGCGGCTTCTGGGCCTCTGCCAGCAGGCCAGACTTCATGCCACCGGGTCTCCTCTGGCTGTGATGCTGGCCAGGAGGTTCCCTGTGCAAGAACGCAGCCTGGGCTGGCACACGGCCCCCACTTGGGAAGAGGGTTGGCCTCAAGCACGCTGATCCTGCCCCTGAAGGAGAGGAGTGCCAGTCCCAATTCACCTGCGGGGAGCCCGAGCTGGGTCGATGTCCCTCAGCGTCTGTTCCGTTCTCCTGGAATCACTGTGCCGGCAGCACCTAGGAGGGCTGGCAGGTAGGGAGCTCACTGTATGAGTACCCCTCAGTCAGCTGAAGGGCCCCAAAAGGGAAGGTCCCATCCCCTGGAGATGCCTACGCCTGGAGGCTATATTGTCCCTCTCAGCAGCCGGGGATAGGGACGGGGGAGGGGAGAACGAGGCAATATGGCGCCTGCCGTGTGGCTTAGGTCTGTGGACGGAGGTGCCCGAGGGAGTGGGAAGCCTGGTTCCATGTCTGCTACAGGCTTACTGCTCACTGGCAGTGGCCATCTCTGGGCTGGTGTCCGCAGCTCTCTCCAACCGCTGGAGAGCCCACCAGGAGTCTGAGATGCAAGGGAGGGGAGAGTTACCGCTCCACCTTACCTTGCTGCTGGTCTCCAGGCTACTCAGGTGGTCTCTGCTTCCAGTTCTCCTCCACAACCCTTCTCCTGTGGAGTCTCTCGTAGTCTCCAGTACCCCTCCTTCCGACCCTGGTCCGCTGCATGCTCTTCTGCTTGCTGCTTCTAATTTCTTCTAGAATCTGTCTTTTTTGCAGAGACACTCTGTCTGGCGGTGTTTCTTGTCCGCCATCTTCCTCTGCCCCCTGTGTTGAATGACTTTTGAATTTCCTCCTCCTGTAATTTGCTGTTCAGTGTACCTTCGGAAACAAGTCTGTGATAACTAGACCAACGGAATCTAAGGCATCCATACAAGTTAAATTATTCCTATAAAAATCACTGCACGAACAGTTGAATGATTTTTAGTTCTTTATTAAAAAAAGTGAAACAAATTAGTTACAAAAACCTTTGCTCCAAATAGATACTATGTATCTTACAAACTTTACTTGGTTTTGCGTTTTAAAGATTACAGTAGAAATTATTTCTAATATCATAAATAAATGATTATTTTTTCCTCAGAAAGTTGGTTTTGTAGTACAGTATTTACAAAAAAAATGAGTTTATAAATGTGTACCATTTAGGAAAAATGTCTTTATGTAGTGTTGCTTGTATAATAGCAAATAAAACCATTTGATAGTTTTTATAAAGGGTGGTAAAACGTTTGAAACAGATCATAACGTGCACTATGTATGCCTTTCTAACATGCAAAAACAAAGCTATTTGTGGAAATAGACTTATTTTTGCTCCAACTAGGTGTGTGATAAAACAATGTTAAGCTCAATTAATAGCTTTGAAGACATCCTGTTTCAAATGAAAGTAATTTAAAATACTTATTAACACTGCAACCCAAAGCCAATGGACAACTACTTTGAAGTCAGACATTTTAGCCAAACACAAATGAAAGACGAAGGACTTTCCACGTTGCAGAACATTAATCTTTCAAATATGAGAAGACTGTTCATGTGTATCAAAGTTTTCCAAAGAAAAGGGAAGATAATTTGTTGTTGGCATCTTCCAAGTCTAGGCAAGCTGGAGTTGAATCACCTGAAGAAACAAAATTGATAATTACATTTTTAAATCAAAATGACGCAGACATATGCTATATATATATAACGGGGAAGGTTATATGCAGTCATGTGAAGGCAGTTGGTTATTTCATTAGTGATACTGCAGGAATTCTCTTTTATGCCAAACGTTACACTTTTCTAAATAAAATTTAAATTTATAGCATGATATATCATGAACAGTTTTATCTGTTAGCAATTCCAACCCACATGGGAGTTACATAAAAAGTATTCTTACCAATAGCTACTCCTAAAGGGAGCTGCTACTTCTTGTATATTTTCTATGAAGTTATTTACATCTGTAACAAGGATCCCACTATTTTCAAAGACTTCTCTGGAGATAGTAGGCTTGTCTGTGAGAAAGAATTTTTTGGTTAAAAGCCCCTTTTATTAAAATCTATATGGAACACCCTGATAATATGGGGATGGGGAGAGAAAAAGATGTGAAGGTCTGGCAGCAGCCGCCTCTGTCGGGAGGTGGGGAGGAGTACTGAAAACCACTGATGCGTGACCACCCACAGTTGCTTAAAAACACCTAGTTAAGATTACAGAAAAAACTAGAAGAGTAGACAGCCCCGCCATGTCCACGTCAAGGCACACCTGGCAGCAGGTCGCTCTGGGCTGTCGGGCAGAGGCCCAGATCCCGACCCAGTGTGAACGACTTTGTGCCAGGTGTCAGAAGTGATCTGGAGATAATTTCTGGGTGTGGGAGCGTGTGTAGGTCATATGCCAATGCCACTCCACGGGAAGGACTCGAGCATTTGTGGACTGGGTGATCCTGGTACTCAAGGGGTGACAATACTGTATGTTAGGTATCCAGTGACTACTCGGACAGACGTTCCTAGAGCTGGCCTAGTGCGGCGTTAACTGAGCAGTGACGGTCGGGTGGAACTCAGGCTGTGCATTACCTGTCAGGAACACAGCAAACCTGGCATCAATATGCTGAATTTGTAGGTTTATCAAACATTTCAAAATGTCTGCCTTTGTTGATGACCGGGAGTCACACTGGTGATAGTGAAGCAATTCAATGATATTTGCACTCTGATAAGACTTCAGTATTATGTTCTTTTTATGTGCAGTTGAATCCACCCTGGAAAATATATAGGAATATTAATAACCAAATTTAGATTGTGTAAGCTTATGAGTTTTTTTTTTTTTTTTTTACTAATTCCTAATTTTCAGTATTTTTATGACAAACCCAGCCTCCTGGATTTAACTATACTGCAAATGAGTTGCTTCACTCTGGAAGGCCGAGGCGGGTAGATTGCTCTAGGTCAGGAGTTCAAAACCAGCCTGAGTGAGACCCTGTCTCTACTATAAATAGAAAGAAAAATCAGCTGGGCATGGTGGCACATGCCTGTAGTCCCAGCTACTCTCCGGGAGGCTGAGGCAGGAGGATTGCTTGAGCCCAGAAGTTTGAGGTTGGTGTGAGCTAGGCTGATGCCACGGCACTCTCTAGCCTGGGCAACAAAGTGAGACTCTGTCTCGATTTAAAAAAAAACAAAAAAAAACCACAAAAAAACATGGGCCTCATTCTAAGAAAGAGGGACATCATGTACTCATCCATTACCACAGAAACCATGTAGTGTGCCAAACCTTGCATGACTTTCCTGTGGACCTTACTGCTGGTTATATAGCAATGAGTCTCTTAAAACTTCTATTATCATGCCTTGTGAGCAGATAATCACTAACTTCATTAAAATGAGGTAGCAGCAGCTATTCTTTCTTAAGAGGAAAATGGATCTTTGTCTCACTGTTTAACTTTTACCATCTCTGCATCTGCCTCTCCAGCCACATCCTTTCTCCTGCTTGAAGAAAAACCAAATAACACATGTCCCACAACGCTAGAGACACACTTATCACCACCTGATGAGGGAGCTCCCTCCAGGCTTTTCCTGATATATATATATATACACACACACACACACACACGAGAGTTTTGTTTTTGGTCTTGATACCAACTCTTGTCATTAAACATATGTTTTTCATATTTACCTAGAGATGGATTGAGGTTGGTTTTGCAATTAATGATAACCACCTGGGGCTATGAACACCTTTGTAGAAATAGTGGTTTTTAAAAGCTAGTTGTGGGCCAGGTGCAGTGATTCACACCTATAATCCTGGCACTCTGGGAGGCCTAGGTAGGAGGAGAGCTTGAGCTCAGGAGTTGGAGACCAGCCTGAGCAAGAGTGAGACCCCCCTCCTTCCCCCAAATATAGAAAAGTTAGCTGGGCATGGTGGCACGTGACTTGGGAGGCAGGAGGGTTGGTTAAGCCCAGTTTGAGGTTGCTGTGAGATAGGATGGATGATGGTCACCGCACTCTAGCCTGGGAGACAGGGTGAGATTGTCTCAAAAGAAAAAACAAAACAAAAAAACGCACTTAGGTTGTTGTGAGTTTTCTAATGAGGTCTCAATATGCCTGTTACATAAAGCCAGACTGGAATAATTTGAAGACCAGATTGCAATGCTAGCCAGCAGCAATACAAGGTACAGCCATGCACCCTAAAACCATGTTTTGGTCAAAGACGAACCACATACACAACAGCAGCCACATAAGATTTTTTTTTTTTTTTTTTTTAAGACAGTCTCGCTTTGTTGCCCAGGCTAGAATGAGTGCCGTGGCGTCAGCCTAGCTCACAGCAACCTCAAACTCCTGGGCTCAAGCGATCCTCCTGCCTCAGCCTCCCGAGTAGCTGGGACTACAGGCATGTGCCACCATGCCCAGCTAATTTTTTCTATGTATATTAGCCATTTCTTTCTATTTATAGTAGAGATGGGGGTCTTGCTCTTGCGCAGGCTGGTTTCGAACTCCTGACGTTGAGCAATCCGCCCGCCTCGGCCTCCCAGAGTGCTAGGATTACAGGTGTGAGCCACCCCGCCCGGCTGCCACATAGGATATTGATAACATATTTTTATCGTGACCGTTCTACATTTATGTGCATGAATGCCACTGTGTCGCAGGTGCCTGCAGGAGTGAGCCCAGGAACATGCTGCATAGGCTGTGGCCCAGGAGCAACAGGCTGGGGGACCGTGGCTGCTACACCGCGTGGTAGGGTTGTCTAAGTACACCCTATGATGTTCGCACAAGGACAAAATCGCCTAATGATGAATTCCTCAGAACTTACCACCATCAATGCGTGCCTGTATTTCTGTTTACCTAAGGTACCAGAAATGCTACATTTTAATTTATATTTATTTTCTAGTTGTGCTGTGGCACCTCAGGGCTTTAAGGTCCTTGTCTAGTTATTACTGAAGACAAAGTCCTCTGACCTCTTGAGGACACCCTTGACCTGCCAAAGCCTCCGCACCCTCATCTTCCTGACAAGGCTCCGTGCTTTTTTCTCGTTCCCTTCCCAAGAGAAAGCCCTTCCTGAAATTCTGTTCTGAAGGTCACACGCACAACTTCAGCTTGGGAGAAAGCCGCGTGGCAGAACAGCCGTCTTTCAGAGCTGAGCGCTCAGCTCAGCAGAACTGCTGCCTGGGCTCACCCTGCTCAAGTCTGTCTGTGTGCTCCAACTTCTGTGTCATCACGCGGGAATCGGCTACCTGCCTCCCAGGGAGAGACTCGAGTTGGGAAGCACGAACAGCTCTGAAAGTCTACGCTCCCTCCTGACTCCTCCCCTCTCTGCGTCTTTGATGTGAAAACCTCCCACAGGCCCCATAAGTCTCTTCATCCAAGGAATGAAAAAAGTTTTTATAAATCACAGGTTTAGATTTAAGGAGGTTTGCCTACTTACAGTCCCTCGATTTTAATTATTTCTATTTTAGAGATAGGGTCTTGCTACATTGCCCAGACTGGACTTGAACTTTTGGGGTCAAGCAATCCTCCTGCCTCAGCCTCCCCAGTTGGTGGGACCAGGATGTGCCTGGCTGAATTAATGATAGATTCTTCCCACCGCGATAACTTCTTATATGATTAAGTATCCAAAAAAAAAAAAAAAAGGCATTAATGGAGCAAGCCCATAGTTCAACATAATTTTTATAGTTCATAGTAGTATGAACTACAAAACTTTGGCCCCTTTCTATTAGTCTAGAGAAGCACATGCCTCAAGCTATTGCCTATGGCCACAACACCCGGCTGCTTCCACTGAAAGGCCTGCTACAGAAACAAAACCCAGCAGCACCCTGCGTGGAGGTTCCGCCCGGCAGGGCCCGGCCGGTGGTAGCGCCTGGAGCGCACTGGTCACAGCACAGGACGGCCCAGTCCCCGCCCCGCCACGGAAAGTCCTTACCGCACATCTTCCTTCAGCTTTTTGTTTTCCCTGTAGTGAAGCAACCACTTCCATCTTCCATTTCCGTTTAGTTTGTCCAGGATTTTCACAATTTCCTTCAGCTGAACTACAGAATAGAATAGGTTTGGCAAGATGAGGTGTGCTGTGGGGTTCCTATGGCTCATGCAAAGTAATTATTTGTTAAAAAAAAAAAAAAGGCTCGCAGTAGAGCATGCGCTATCACTGCCACGTGCGCCCCAGCCGAGGGCCCGCTGCCCAGCCCACCTGCTGGCGCGTACAGCCGAGCCGCAGCAGGCTCTGTGCACCAACTGCGTGACGGGAGAGAAGCAGGAGGCCCATCGTGGCAGAGAAAAGGGACGCTGAAGTTTCTAATATTTGGGACCTACAAATATTTTCTAGTCCCAGTTTCCATGGAGAATTCACACTGGGGAAGGTCCACGCTTCCTCTGACCCACAGGGTATCCATTTCAAACGTGATCAGAGCTGGGGCAAGTTTGCATTGTACACACAAGTGTCTGCCCCAAAAGAAGTAAATTCCATGTGAGTTTTCAAACAGATGATTAATCGAGGTGACTTTTAGTAGCCATTTAGAGATTTCAGGTGGCATCAACAAGGTGGCAGGGGTGATGCCATCAGAAATGAAGGCTGAAGAAAAAATTTAATATGTAGCTGACTTGACTTGGCAAGTGAAGGAGTCAAATACAATAAAAATGTTGAATTTGCATGAACAGGAGTTTGGCTGCACTGCTGAGAGGGAGGAACTCGGGTTAAGATCGCTCTCTCCCAGGGTCTGTCCTCCACACGAAAGAGCCCAGCACAGCGGACGGCAGAAATCAAGCCTCAGTAGGCAGCAAGTGACATTCTGGAGTTTGATTTTTTTTTTTAATGAAATAATACTTGGGCCACCGAGTGAGGAGAAACCGATCTGAATAGACTTCAAAGAAAGAAACAAGGAAGGAAAACACAAGACCAACCTAAGGTTAGGGCTTCTAGTATCTCGTCGTCTGATATCACAAAGCCTCCCGCACGGAACAGCTCTTGGTAGGTGTGATTGAGAACGTCGCCGGGGCTGTCGACGCCAGCAAAGATGACGCTGGGGAAATGCTTCAGCTTCAGCAACGACGGAATCTGTCCAACATGGGAGGACCCTCATGGAGACAGGTTCACGGAGCATGTTTTCCTAAAACTTCCCTCACTTTTTTACCCAAGGGTTTCAAGGCTCAGGAACAGCTGCAAATACTTTTAAAACCCAGATTGCGGATGGGTGAGTCTGCCCCACATAAGCAATGTCCACTCTGCTCATCACTGGTGGCTGCAAACTCATCAAATTAATTAGGAAGAAGTCTCTAAGACTCCCATAGGGTGGAAATAATTGGTGAGGGAAGAGCACACATGAGGTTTTGGGGACCTGAAGTCACCAGTCCAGCCACCTAATCCCACTGTCGCTCCCTGTCTCCAGCTCACATGTGGGTGCCAGCACTGTCGGGCTCGGGCCACCCACTGACAGTGTGGGATCACACACCTAGTCAGTCGGGTCTCCCTGACAAGCAATGACTTCTATTCAACCAGTAGGCAAATATAACAGAGTTAAAATTTTCACCAGTCCTTTTAACCACTTCAGTACCAGTGCCAACTATAGTCGACAGCCACAGATGAACTCGCACAGCCAGGTGTCGACTTTAGCCAACAGGCGTGGTATGACTTTTCTAATTTTTCATTTATGAAAGTAAAATTGTGAACATTTAAAAATAACATAATGGAAACATATGTCTATGTTACCTATTCTGATTTACATTACAAGTAAAGCTGCCTGCAAAGTTAAACAAGCTTTCAGTGCTTTCAAGCTTTCCTCATCACAGAAGGGCAAAATGGATTTGTTGTCAATGCACAGCACAAACTATCGTGCGGACTGAGTGCAGGCTGTGGGCAAGGCTTCACGGCCGGTGAGCACCGTACCGAAGTGGTTAAAGCAAAATTTATTATTGTTAAACATCAAATGATTGCAGGTGAGAAAATTTAGCATTCTCTCACTTTTTGTGGTTCTCCCTTGGTTAAGATATTTTCTTAGCTCTCTGCAACATACTCTGCCCTAGAAATGCCCGGGTACATTATAGTGCCCCATAGCGCACACCTGGGTCCCACTGTCCCCACGTAATGGCCCAGCAGTAACCTCTGCGTTAGCGTCTCCCCTACGCAGGACAGGCAGTGATGGCGCCGAGTCTGACTGTTACAGAACAATTGTACGAAAGATTATTTCCAAACCTACTTGATGCAAATGTGATGCTATATCTTCATTTCTGATGATGATTATTAGTGTGTCATCCTCTCTGTGAAAAGCTTGACAGAAGTGCTCAGGTTCGATGTCTGTATGGCCCCCCTTCCTCAGAATGTTCTAGAAGATTTACAAACAGCCCTTTAGCATCACTGGGGACTGGTTTTCGAGACTCGGCAGTCCCTTGGTCTTGACTAAGACAGGTGCTGTGGTTTAACTGCATGTGGCTAGCAGGAGCTGGTGGAAGCAGTCTGCTACTGCCACTCAGAGCAGCTCCCTGATACCCTGGGTTACGTTAACAGCTGAAGAAATTCCTTAACCCTGCCTTCCCTTGTGATTTTGACATTACATTTCTATCTCAAGGATTCAGAGTTTCTGCTGGGTTTCATGTGGATGTTCATTGTTATATGAAAAACCACCATCATTTATTCCTTTACAAAAGTAAAGTGTTACTTTAGTCTGTTTCCTTGGATCTTGAAAAAATTCAAATTTTAGCTATTTTAAATTTATCACTTAAAATGTATGGGAGGGGTGGCTCACGCCTGTAATCCTAGCACTTTAGGAGGCTCAGGCAGGAGGATCACTTGAGGTTACAGTGACCTATGATGACTCCACTGCACTCTAACCTGGGCAACAGAGCGAGACTGTCTCAACAAAAAGAAAGGAAAAGAAAATTAGTTTTACTTTTGTACATTTGTTATCTGTTGTAAATAATGGCCATATGATAAAATTTTATCATGAAACAATACATTCACCATGAAAACAAGCAAAGTAATAGTACTCTCGCTACAAATAAAATCTAGCATTGCTACGATCTCTTTTCTACATGAAAATCACCACTTGATCTGGAAAGGAAGTGAGAACTAAGATTATTGCTTCATTACTTTTGAGAAGATGGGAGCAGGAAGAAACCAAGTATTTTTTGCTCATTGTGGCAAAACAGGTGTGTGGCCAAGATGCTAACTGGGTTGATGCCAGACTCAATCCAGCACATGCCAGACTACAGGATAAAGTTAATTTTGCTTGGTTAATTAATATAAGGTAAAAAAAGAAAAACTTACTTCCAGATTGCTCTTGGAGGCCAAGCAGTTTTAGAAAGACTGAAGGCCTTTCAATACTTTATATTTTCAGCTTACTAACATGGCAAGGAACTTGGAATAAAGACTACAGGGAATACAAACCAAACCCAGCAACCATTTCCTAAGAACATTGGAGAACAAAGGATCTTTGGCAGTGAACAAAAACCAGGTATGCTAAAGAGCAGATTCCACAAATTTGGGAAAAATCATTTAATGATTTAAATGACACACAGTAGGAGCCAATTAATAGAAGGAAACAAGTGTTTGTGACTATAGCAACAATACAGGTCAGGCACAGTGGCTCACGCCTATAGTCTCAGCTACTCAGGAGGCTAGGGTGGGAGGATCACAAGAGGTCAGGAGTTTGAGACTAGCCTGAGCAAAGTGATACACCGCTATTAAAAATAAAAAAGATTAGCTGGGTGTGGTGGTATGAGAATGTAGTCTCAGCTACGCAGGAGGCTAAGGCAGGAGGGTGGCTTGAGGCCAGGAGTTTGAGGCTGTGGTAAGCTATGACCATGCCTTTGCACTCCAGCCTGGGCGATAGCAAGACACTGTCTCCAAAAAACAAAAGCCAATCTTGTTCAAGGCCAGGGCAGAGAAAATACAAGATAAGCCTGCAACATCACGTTACACCACAAAGCAAGGAAGTGCCCGAAGATCATGGGGATTTTGTCAAGAGGACAGAGAAGCCAGCTGAAAGGGACTCCAGTCCCTGGCTGGGTCTGGGACCTGAACGTTAATGAAAGAGATAACCCTTTCAGAAAAATAAACCTGTAAAGGGACAAATCAACACTAGGTGCCCCCTGGCACGACACACTGAAAAGAGCACGCATCACATGTCTGGGTGTTCTTCCCGAAAACGCACAAATCAGGAGGAAAACAACACACGAACACAAACTGAAGGAAATTCTACCAAATGACTGGCCCACAGTCTTCAAAACTGTCAAGATCATGAAAGGGATGACAAGAGGAATTCAGGACTGAAGACAAATACACACACTTGTGATCCTGGAACCACGCTAAAGTTGGCGGCGCAGACGGTCATGTTGGGTGAAGGCTAATTTCCTGACTTGGAGGCTGTGGTGACTATACAGCAGAGTACTCCTGTGCTCAGGTAATAGTAACAGGACACTGTGCGCAACACATTTGCAAATGGTTCAGAAATGTTAATATTGGGGGATCTGGATGAAGAGTACTATTTCTGCAACCTTTATGTGAATTTTAAATTTAAAAAAATTAAAAAAATATGCTGTCTATACCCTAAATTGAAGAAAAATAAATTCTGAGAGGATAAAACGAAGAAGCTAATGGTGAATGAAGGCAGATCTGGCTCTTCCCAAGCTAGGATCTCACGGCTACATCATTTACACGCAGACCCATGTACTCACTAGAACATCAGTTTTCCTCGTATTCAAATTCTTAAAAATACATCCCAGGCCGGGCGCGGTGGCTCACGCCTGTAATCCTAGCACTCTGGGAGGCCGAGGCGAGCGGATTGCTCGAGGTTGGGAGTTCGAAACCATCCTGAGCGAGACCCTGTCTCTACTAAAAATAGAAAGAAATTAATTGGCCAACTAAAAATATACATACAAAAAATTAGCTGGGCATGGTGGTACATGCCTGTAGTCCCAGCTACTTGGGAGGCTGAGGCAGGAGGATCGCTTGAGCCCAGGAGTTTGAGGTTGCTGTGAGCTAGGCTGATGCCACGGCACTCATTCTAGCCAGGGCAACAAAAGTGAGACTCTGTCTAAAAAAAAAAAAAAAATACATCCCAAACCAAAAGAGGTCCCTCTCAACTATCCCCACTAATGGAGGAGCACAGGTGGTAAAAATTTTTTGAAAAATCTGTATTTTAACATTGGGTTACATTTACATTTGAAAATGGGCATGTTTACTGGTAGTTTTTTTTTGAAAATTTATTCATTGGCCTTATTGAGAACATCACACCTACCTTCGAGTATACTATCAGCACAGGCCCTCATAGGAGAACATTCAGGATGCAGATAAACACCGAGCTGTGAAACCCAAATACCATCTCATACCATGATTTCTTTTTGAAGCCAAGAATGCTGAATTTATTATGTGCAAATAAACTAAAATTAGAGAGCACTTAATATAAAGCGTAAGAAAAAGCTGGCACTTTACCTTTGTTCTTACAAAGAATGATTTGTCTTCTGTTTCAACAAGGTAGAACAGGAAGGTGCTTTTACAAGCCTCTTTCATGACACTTTTCAGTTTGACGTGCAGGTTGGTGCACAGGTCTGTGATCATGTCTTCGTAGGAGGCCGACTGTCTCGGGCAAGACAGATACATCTCTCGAGGCCCCATGGCTTCTCCAGAAGCCACGTTTAATTCTTTATCTTGGAAGACTGCCTGGCTGCTATTCATCATCACCTTGTTGAACTCAGCATATTCACTGAGAATAAGTGAAATATCATTTCGAGATTCTTTCAAAGTACTGTTGCTGTTGTACTTCAGTTTGTTGAGGTGGAACGAGGCAGCGTGGTTTCTTGGAGAACAGGAAAGATGTCTACCGTGGCCACAAGGGGAAAAGCTGTCCAGATTGCCAGGCGTGGGGCCTCTCCCATGCTGACCCTGTCTGGGGTCTGAGTGCACAACTGTCACCAGAAGGGGGCTTCTGCTCCTGCACATAGGGCGCAGGACGGGGGCCTCACACGTTTTTGTCAAGGGGAAGGGTCCAAGGGCGATTTGCAGAGGTGACTCCCTTGCAAAGACGCTAGCGGAGGAGGCAGGAGGCTGCGCGTCCCCGTCCTTCACAGTTTCTTTTACCTTGTGTGCAAAACGCAGGTACTCCAGGTCTAACGTGTTCTGGGTTAGGTCGTCTGCCACCTGCCAAGTGCTTGTCCAGGAGCTGAGCAGGCCACAGTTTGCAGTGAAATTCGGGTGCCTCTTCAGGCGGTGTAAAGTTCTTGTGGTATCTTTGAACTCTTTCGTTATAGTAAAGTTGGTGTAAGTTCTGGGGATTCCTTGGAGATCCGGGATTTGGATATAATAGGGCACGCACTTATCTTCCTTCTTTAATCCACTGGCCCAGTGCCTGGGAGGAAGGTCCCTCTCCTCACCTGGAACCCGGTTAGAGCAGCTCCAGTCTTTGTGATCACTACCATGAGAGTTCATCAGAGAGTCATAGTCATCTTCGGCAGCATCTTTTCTCCTGGCGTGACCGCCTCTAAAGGTGCAAGAGTCTTCCACGTCTAATTTGGGATCTCCACAGTCACCAAGAGGTTCTAGATCAGAGTCTGCAGAAAGTGGTTCATAATGCATGTCTGAATTCATGCCGACCTCTGCGTCCCTGGCCAGGGTTTCAGACCCAGCCTCAGCCCCGAGCCCCTCACCAGACCTCTCAGGGTCCACGTGCTCTTTAGAGACTCCACAAGCAGGAGGCTCAAAGGGCTCTGCAACAAAGGAAGCAGAAGGCTCTTTATTAATATTGTCACTGAAGTCTGCTGTATCTTGGCAAGAACCAGCACACATGGGGAAAATGCCACCATTCATCAGCTCCTTTGTTACACACTGTGACACATCCTGCAACATGTGGATTGCTTCTTGTTCGCATTTTGAAGATGTGGCGTTCGATTGAGGGTCAACGGTGCCTGGATCTACGGTTTCTTCATATAACTTTGCTTCAGTTTCACTGTTCTTAAGCAAACTGGCCATTTTGACTACTGATATTTCCTGGGTTTGAAACCCTGGCTCTACATTCAGTGGTCTTATATAATGGGTCAATGGAGCACGATCTGAGGAAGAACCAAGTGCTGGGATCTCTGAGTGCATGTGTGCCTGTGTAGCGAAAGCTACATCGACTGAGGCGGGGTTCAAGGACTTACTCTGCAGGTAACTGCCTTCGTGTGTTTTCACATCCCTGTTAAAGAGATTGTTTTTAATGCCCAAAGACTTTTCAATAACCTTTCTAGGATTAAATGGAAGTTCACTGGACCCCAAGACAAGATGTTTTAAGTCCAAATTTCTGTTCTCTATACTTTTTGGCTGGAACGGATTTCCCGATTTCACCGGTTTTTCGAGAGACAGTTTGAAGTCACCTCTGTATTCAGCAGCTAAGGCAGGTTGGTTTAATAACTCTGCACCACAGCACTGCATCTTTTCTGAGAAAGATAAACTCTCCTCACACTCACCTGGGACGACTTCCTCAGTTACATTACCAGGAAGGGTTAGTCTACCTTTTCTTCCTGGATGGTTAGTTAACATTAGAGGCATTTCAGCAGAGAACTGCATTTGTTGTACCTGAGTTAAGTTATCTTGTCCCACTGGACGGGTAGGACTGACAAAAGAGTTTTCTTTTTCTGCTATGCCTACATCTCCCGACTCAAAATGGGGGAATCCATTACTCTTTGCATACTGTGTACCATGAAGTCTTAAAGCACATGGAGACACAGCCTGAAGTGGTCTCGTCTCTTCAACTGGTACAGGGGCGTCAGGACTGGAAGCTGGTGACACTTCCTCAATTAGAGAATTAAAGGGAAAGTCAGAAGTCACGTTAATTTCCTCTGCAATCTCAAGTGTGCAGTTTTCCTTAGAAAGTATTAAAGTAACTGGTTGCAAATTATCACCTTTTGTCTTCTTATTTTCAACTGGTTCTGATACTGCAGGATACACAGACACATAACCAGCTGAGTTCACTTCTCTGTTTTCTGTGAGAGGCAGCTCTTCTGGCTCAACTGTTTCTTCAGCTGTATCCTCTAAATTTGATGATGGGCCCTCCTGAATTTGCTCCATCTCACCAGCTGGCATTTCTTCTCTGGGACTTGTAGGTGGTGATATTGTCAGAGTCAAGTCGATATCGGAATCTTCCTCTGATAACTCTAGGCTGACCTCCTCTCTATCCACAGACAGGCTGGTTTGTTTGATAAATACTGAGTTAAATGACTCAAAATTCGCAATTTCACTGTTTAGATCACTCCTGGCATGCTTGCTTAGTCCTAAAGAGCTGTCTGATGTCCCACTTCTTGACACAGTGCAATTAAGTGAACACGCCTTTTCCAAGGTGGCGGAGGCTGACGATGAGTCTACGTCAACCCGCGTCGGCTCCGCCACCTCTTCTGAAGATATGCCACAGAGACTCTGAGTCTGCAGAAGGAAGTCTTGAGAGAGCTTCATTTCTTCACTGGGTACCGGATAACCAGAGCCTCTAACTAACGATAACGCCTCCATCACCGCTGCACCGTCCGAGGGCGATGAGGCTGGAAGAGGCACCTCTTTCTGTAAGGAACACGTTTCTTTATCAAGCATCTCTCGACCTGCTGAGGAGACACAAAGGTACTGAGTGCCCTTCTGTCCTGATACTGCTAGAGATGGAATGTCCCTGAGACCTCGTGTCGGTGCCATTTCCAATGTGGATACAGGATGTCTAAGATTTGCAGCAGGTGAGACTTGTTTAATCAACTCCTTATTAAAGGTGGTAGGTTTATCAGCTCTATTTACTACTTCTGTCTGTACCGGTACATAGGCATTTTTGTCAAAAGTGAAAGTAACGGGTTCCAGATTAATCATTACGTACCCCATACTGTCATCCTTCCCTTCAAAGGAAGGCTGGCACTCACTGCTTATGGGGCTGCCATGCTGGAGAAGGTCCTGAAAAGCACCTGATTTTGTCTGTACTTGTGCATGAAGAATATCAACTTTGTTTTCAAGGGTGCTGTACACAGACTTCTGACGCATAACCGGCTGGCTGCTGATCCCATTGTAAGTCGCAGTGAATGTGGCTTGAGTGACAGTACCATTGTAAGAAGCCACCCTTGTGCTGTCTAACAGCTGAAGGGTTTCATCTTCACCAGGAATAGAAGGTCTGTTAGTTTCAGTACTTCCAATACCAGAAAGCACAAGATTAGAAGTCTCTAGTTTATCTGATGAGTCTTCTTTAGCTTTTTCCCTAATTACCTGTAATGACAAAAGTGAAAAAAATCAGAATCTGATTTTTTAAAAATAATCACACATGGGGGCTGGGCGCAGTGGCTCACGCCTGTAATCCTAGCACTCTGGGAGGCTGAGGTGGGTGGATTGCTCGAGGTCAGGAGTTCAAAACCAGCCTGAGCAAGAGCGAGACCCCGTCTCTACTATAAATAGAAAGATTAATTGGACAACTAAACATATATAGAAAAAAAATTAGCCAGGCATGGTGGCGCATGCCTATAGTCCCAAGCTACTCGGGAGGCTGAGGCAGAAGGATCACTTGAGCCCAGGAGTTTGAGGTTGCTGTGAGCTGATGTCACGGCACTCACTCTAGCCTGGGCAACAAAGCGAGACTCTGTCTCAAAAAAAAAAAATTACACATGGGAACAGAAAAGACAAACATTAACTTTGCGTCTGTTGTTTTGAATCTTCTAATCTACAAAAATATCACAGGGATCACATAAATCCCTCTTTTTAAGACAGGCTTAAAATACCCCTCCTATGGGATTTGTATCTTCCCCTTATTTTTTTTTTATCATTTTGCCCAGGCCAGAATGCAGAGGTGTCATCAGGAGTTTGAGTAGCTCAATGCAACCTCAAATTCCTGGGCTCAAAGGGCTCCTCCCTGCCTGGGCCTCCCAAAGTGTTAGGATTACAGGCATGAGCCAGCATGCCCAGCCTGTTTCCTGTAAATATATACATAGATAAGAGCTCTGAAACTTTCTTCCCTCACAGCCTATTTTTTTAAGGACCCTTGCGGAAGAAAAGCAGCTAGACTACTGGCAATTTTGAACTGCAATCTATTTGATAAATGGTATCACTTAACTCAGAAATGTAGTACTAGAGGAAAAAGTACTCAACTTTGTTTTATAATAAAATGAGACTAGATCATGATTTTTTTTTTTTTTTTTTTTTTTTTTTTTTTTTTTTTGAGACAGAGTCTCACTTTGTTGCCCAGGCTAGAGTGAGTGCCGTGGCGTCAGCCTAGCTCACAGCAACCTCAAACTCCTGGGCTCGAGTGATCCTTCTGCCTCAGCCTCCCAGGTAGCTGGGACTACAGGCATGCGCCACCATGCCCGGCTAATTTTATATATATATATATCAGTTGGCCAATTAATTTCTTTCTATTTATAGTAGAGACGGGGTCTCGCTCTTGCTCAGGCTGGTTTTGAACTCCTGACCTTGAGCAATCCGCCCGCCTCGGCCTCCCAAGAGCTAGGATTACAGGCGTGAGCCACAGCGCCCGGCCTAGATCATGATTTTTTAAAGCAAATAACTTTTTTAAAACATCAGTTTTCAATTAGAATACAAATACACTGTAATCTGGAATTTTCCCAGGAGGACACAGTAAATTAATTATTATCCTCTGTATTCAGAATATTCTGGCAAATGAAGGCCCCTCATCCCCTACCTATCTTTCTTTGCTTAAAACTAGAGAGAATTTCTTTCTCATTTTAATACCTCCTACCCTACAGAGCAATTGAAAACTTATCAAAGTGGTTTGCATTCATACACTAAAGGGACTGACTTAAGCAGTAGCAAGCAAGACTTAGGTTAAATATTAGCAGAACTAAGTCAGGACAAATCTGATAACCTCGGAAACAGGTTGTTTTGTTTTAAAGCCTCAAGCATGGTCTTGTCTGGAATACGGCAAAGTGGACTGATAATGCAACTGACCACATCTCTTCAGCAACTGACCACATCTAGGTTGTTTAGATTTGAATCTTGGCTTGACAATTACTGCCTCAGCTTACTCATTTGCCGAATGGGGAGATTACCAGTCCTTACCTCACTGGTTTGTTCTGAGCATTACCTGAGTCACTGTGAGTGAAGGGCCCAGGGGCCTCACTATCTGGCACGCCGTGCTCCTGACAGCTCAACTCTGATGACAGTGATCATCTGGGATATTCACAGGCCGGCCCTCTGAGGCCCATTCATGGACCTCCCAAGTCCCCAGTGACCCCAGGTACAGAAACCCAAAAGAAAGAGGCATCAGGGGTGCTGCCCAAACCCATGCAAAATTATTCCAGAATAAATCTGGGCTGAAAGGTTAAAAAATGAAGGTATTTTGTCACTCTATTTACTTAGAATTTTGTCACAACCTTTTTTTTTTTGAGACAATGTCTCGCTCTGTTGCCCGGGCTAGAGTGCTGTGGCGTCAGCCTAGCTCACAGCAACCTCAAAGTCCTGGGCTCAAGTAATCCTTCTGCCTCAGCTTCCCAAGTAGCTGGGACTACAGGCATGCGCCACCATGCCTGGCTAATTTTTTCTATATACTTTTAGTTGGCCAATTAATTTCTTTCTATTTTTTAGTAGAGATGGGGTCTCGTTCTTGCTCAGGCTGGTCTCGAACTCCTGGCCTTGAATGATCCGCCTGCCTCGGCCTCCCAAGAGTGTTAGGATTACAGGCGTGAGCCACCGCGCCCAACCTGTCACAACTTTTTGATTTGCTCTAGTTATAATTTGGGGCCAGGCACAGTGGCTCACACCTATAATCCTAGCACTTTAGGAGGCCAAGATGGGATAATAGCTTGAAGCCATGAGTTAGAGACCAGCCTGGGCAATGAACATAGGGAGACACTTGTCTCTACACAAAAATAAATTAGCTGGGTGTGGTAGTAGCACATGCCTGTAGTTTCAGCTACCTGGGAAGCTGAGGAGGGAGGATTGCCTGAACTGAGGAATTTGAGGTTATAGTGAGCTATGATGGCCACTGTGCTCTAGCTCTGCCAACAGAGACCCTATCTCAAAAAAGAGTGGGAGTATGTGTGGAAATGTGGATCATCTGGCTTGGCTGAACATCAGTTAAGGACAACTGAACAAAACAAGGTATATTTTCCTTATTTACAAGTAGTTATCTGCAACAGCTCTTCTCTTAAAGGTCTAGAATTTTACTGCTCCAGGATTTGTCTTCAAAAATAATTTTAGTCTGGGATCAGGCCGGGCACAATGGCTCATGCCTGTAATCTTAGTACTCTGGGAGGCCGAGGTGGGTGGATTGTTTGAGCTCAGGAGTTTGAGACCAGCCTGAGCAAGACCGAGACCCCTATCTCTACTAAAAAAATAAAAAAAGAAATTAGCTGGACAACTAAAAATGTTTAGGAAAAAAATTAGCCGGGCATAGTGGTGCATGCCTATAGACTCCTCAGGAGGCTGAGGCAGAAGGATTGCGTGAGCCCAGGTTGCTGTGAGCTAGGCTGATGCCATGGCCCTCTAGCCCAGGCAACAGAGTGAGACTCTGTCTCAAAAAAAAGAAAGAAAAAAATAATTTTAGTATGATCAATTCTGGTCTACCTTAAGGTCTATCAAAGCATGTTTAATTTTTTTTATTTTTACTTAAGCAACAATAAGGCCATTTATTAGCTTATAATAACTGAAAAATCCAGGATAGAACTAGATTAAAACCTGACAGGGTTCAGGAGTCAAAGAATCTCACAAAAATTCTTCCTTGTTCTACCTCTTGTGTCCATTCTTAGGCAAGGTCTCTCTTTTGAAGAACAGTATGCTGTCTGCAGCTCCAGGCTTACATTTCCCGTCTCAATGACTCAGTGGAAATAGCAAGACTTAAGGCTGGGACTTGAGGCTTGTTGGCTCAAATCAGGAAACGTGTCCATCTTTAAACTTATCTTTGTAGGGTGGAATGGACTAATGTAACAGGTCTGTGCCACATGCCCATTTATGGACCTGCAGGAAATTTGCCATGCCTGCAGTATATGGACTAATGAAATGGAAAAAAGTATTTTTCTTACACCATCAACCTCCACATAATCCTATGTCTAATATTTATTACTACCATATACCATCCTTAAATAATATTCTAGGTAAGACAGGACTGTTAGTAGTCACCTCTTTTAAAAAATTAAGAAAAGGACCTCAGAGAGAACAAGAAATTTGTCCCAAATTATTAAATAAGCAACACACAAGTCTCGTCAGCTCCCAGATCATCTGGCCCCTGGGGGTTTTTCTACTCCTGTTTTTCTAATCAAGATGGTAGATTAACTCTAGCTACACACAATTTGTGGACACTTTATGCTAACTAAATTTCTGGTATTATAATTCTTTACATACCTGGAGCATCTACTTTTTCTAAAAAAAAACCAATGCCCTGTTCTGAATGTGATCTTACACATAAAAAATGAAAATTTCTTCTACAATGCCAGCATTTACACATTCAGCCTTACCTCATTATTACAAGAAAAGAGGAAAGTCTGGTTTTCCGGGGTATCGAGATGACACTCTCTTGCAAAAATTTCTTCCTGTTCGTTCTGCATGGAGAGTGCCAAGGCCCTGGTGGGTGTTGGCTTGATGAGAGGAAGCAGGCAGTGTGGGTCGGGGAAGGCCACTTGGGCAGCAGGACCCCTGGAAGCTTCGCTAGGCTCTGACAGAGGGTCTGCAGAACATCTCTCCACACAAGGGGAATCCTCTGGTTCGTTGAGCTCATAAGAGTCGAACGTGCTGTTTATAGACACGTATTTTGCAGGGTTGCTGTGTTCCACCACTTTTCGGGATGATCGTAGGACCTTGTTCTGACTGCTGTAAAACAGAGCTACCCACATATGAAGTAAAAGCTTCACTTCTTCCACATTGTCAGGCAAGTTGGTGTTCCAGGGCCTGAGATGCCACAGAAAGAACACAAAGAAATCATTGAAAATGGTTATTTTTTATCTATTACAAGCAAGTGCCTCCATTATTAACCGTACTTTGTGTGTTCATTTAAAAAAAAAAAAAAATCACACAAATCTGAAACAGTGAATACGTTAATACAAAGTTGATCTAATGAGTAATTATGAATCTAACCTATACATTTGACAGAGAAGTGAGCCGAGAATCAAGGTAACTTCTTTCAGGCCGGACGCAGTGGCTCAAGCCTGTAATCCTAGCACTCTGGGAGGCCCAGGCAGGCGGATTGCTCGAGGTCAGGAGTTAGAAACCAGCCTGAGCAAGAGCAAGACCCTGTCTCTACTATAAATAGAAAGAAATTAATTGGCCAACTAATATGTGTGTGTGTGTGTATATATATATATATATATAAAATTAGCTAGGCATGGTGGCACATGCCTCTAATCCCAGCTACTCGGGAGGCTGAGGCATAAGGATTGCTTGAGCCCAGGAGCTTGAGGTTGCTGTGAGCTAGGCTGATGCCACGGCACTTACTCTAGCCTGGACAACAAAGTGAGACTCTGTCTCAAAAAAAAAAAGTTAACTTCTTTCAGATCACAAAACCTATAGGGTAGAACTGGGACCTGAAAATGGGTCTCCTGCCTCCTCATCTAGCATTTGTCTTTTATACCACACAAACTCTCCGGACAAAGCAGCAAACCTAATGTGTGAACAACGGTTTAGGCAGCTACCAAATCTTCATCTCTTTGTTTTTTGCTAAGTTTGGCTGATTCATTTCTTTTCCATTTTTGTGTCTCTCTTCCAGTAGCTAAGAAAGTCTAAAGATTAAAATATCTCTCTGGGCAACTCAATAGAACTACACTATTTTCAGAGTACAGTTCTGGAAAATACCCTGAAACCAGAAGGCACAAAACATTTCTGGCCATCTGACAGGCAAATGGATAGCAGACAGCTGGAGTGGGATGAGTGGGTTGAGGCTGCAGAGTTTGGTGACAGTTAAACAGGAGTAATGCTATGGAAACGGCCTGAGTACATGTGAACATAAGTGTACATGAACATGTGCAAGGACCGAAGTCTGTAGTCACACATGAAACGGTTTACCAACAGCTGAATGTCACCTCATACAGATAATGCTTCCTGCCAACACTGATGGTTACCATTTATACTATTTAAAACTCTAACATATGAAACCACCTCAGATGGAGCTATTACTAAATCCATACTTTAAGATGTTGGCCAAAGACTGTCATCCTCCATTGACATCACCTCGAAATTTCTTAGAAATTTCACCCCATACAGACTACTACCTCAGACTCTGCAGTTCAGTGAGATCCTAGATGAGCCATACAATGAAGACTGAGATGCACTGTCTGGAGTATGCAATAAATGGAAAAACCTGTGCAAACCTAGGTCTAAACTCTAAACTCCAAAGCCTGTGCTATCCATCACTCTGTTATTGCCTTGATCACTTCTTAAAATCTATAGAACAACCCCTATGTAAAACTGCTCACTCCCATCATCTGACCAATTTACCAAGCTAGACGTAATTTTTAAAATGTTTCTTCTAGAATTCAGTCTGTAAAGCATTATTCCTAAATCTCACACTATTTTACATTAAGATCACGTCTAAAAATTATAATTCAAAGGCCACAGGGCTTATGAAGGAGTACTGCACAATGGAAAGCAATTCATAAGGCCAAAGTTAGCTTTAAAAAGTTCTCGATGTCAGCTTGTTACTCTTGTCAGTAAGCATGTTTGCTTGATATTATTACCAAAACCACTGGGTTTTACACACACTGCTTTCTCCTTCCCAACTTTGGCACAAGTTTCATCTTGCTACGCTGATCTCAATGAAAAAGTTTTATCGATTTTCAGCAAGTTTCACTCATACTCACCCATGTAACGCTCTTACTACGGTTTTCTCTAGTGGGTTGTTGGTGTATTTGCTATCTAAGCTGAATGCATATTCTGTTTCACATTTGAAAGTGACCTTGAAGGAGCCATCACAGCTAAACACGGTGTGAGAGAAAAGAAAATCTTTCAGGCTAGAAGACATCAGTCGGCTTTTGCGCTTCATCAGCGGATCTTCAGGAAGCTTCTGCAGAGGGGAGACGCTCTGCTGATGCCGGAACGGCATGACTTTCCCCACCGGGGTCCCTGCTTCAGGGCCTTTTGTCCCATTCTTGGCAAAGGCAGGGCCTGGGATCCCTCTCTGCTGTAGATGTCTCTTTGAATGTTCTGCAAGGTGCAGGGCATATGAGTGTTCCACAGAGACAAAAGTGCTTTGGCTTGCATCTGAGGGGTCTGTTTTTTCCTCAGTAAGTGCTGACTGGGCTTTGGCAGGGGCCTGGCTATAAGGAACCAAGCTCTCTTCGTCTTTGCTAATAGTTAAGTCTGACCCAGAATTACTCTTCTTATCCGAGGATGGTTTAGGTAATAATCCTCCTTTTTGACTTTTAACGCCCCTATGATATACATGGTCAGATGTACCTCGCAAAGAATTTTCTTTAGAGAGCAAAACATCATTTTCTGGCAATTCAGAGGAGCAGGGAAGGTTTCTGGGCTCAGATGCTGGTGTAGAAGAGGTAGCAGAGCTTAACGCTAGATCAGCTAACATATTTAGGGCCTGGGAGTCATAGTTGACAATGGAGTTTTCAGGGAGATCTTTGTGAGCCACTGTGGCATTTTCTGGTAGAACTGTGTTTATGCTAATACCATCTTCCTGGCCAGCTGATGAAATTTCTGATGGAAGCCGTGAAGCAGTTTCTCTTTTGGCTTCAGCATAAAAGAAGAAAGAAAAAGACATTTATAATGTTTGCTTTTCAAAGAATTAAGTCTCTGCCATAATTACTATGCCTTAGTGAAAATTAATGACAAAGTCAACATATTCAAGAAAAATTTATGTTATATAGATTATTAAAGTTTTACCATCAGACCAAGGTCTCTTCCAACCCTCAGATGTATCATAATGTACTGATCAGAGAAATGAGTCTTAAGGAACATGGACATTAATTTAAAAGGAAATCGCCCTTTAAAAATGCACGAACTGAACTCAACACAAGACATACTGCTCCGCTCAAGAGACATACAAATAGAAAAAACAAAACAAATGAAAAAAATGAGAGTCCTACCCTTGGGGAGCTTACAATCTAGGCAGGATGTCAGAATGTAGAAGTTTCTAGCATGCATTAGAGTCTGCTAACATACTTTCTCAGAAACCATTTCCCTTAACAAGTGGTTTATTAGATAAACCGCTTAAGTTCAAATGATTAACTATATTGATCTTTAATTATACAATGTAATGATATGAATAAAAAAGTTAGAAAAGTCCTAAGAGTATTTAGAATCAATTTCATCACCTTTTAAAACTTTCATTACTGAAACCATTACTCTCTTGCTCTATCCCAAAAGAATAAAATTACTGATAATCTTCCTTTCTGTAGATAATCAAACTCATCCATTTGTCCTTAATCAGAAAATTTATATTCTCCAGTGCTTTTGCTTAGGCATTCTCAGGACATTCATTAATCCTTCCTAACATTAAACCACTAGATCAGGCAGTGATTCCCTGTTGCAGGTAGGTGGCTGGACAGAAAAGCCAACTGTGCTCAACTGTGTTCACAGTCAACAGCAGAGGTCTGAAATGAATTAACCACCTGCCAGCTGCCAGCAAAGGCCAATGACTGATAGAGTCATCAGAACAAGAGGGGATGGGTGTCCAGGGAAAGGGTAGAATTAATAAACTACTGCCCAGCTTTTATTAAAAACAGCAAAACCCAAGAGGCTACGTGGAAGAAAGGGACCCAAAGCGGAGAACTGTTTTGGTAGCCCCACAAGTTTATTGGAAACATGAAATTTATTTTGTGATCTGATATGTCTGACACTGATTTCATTCTATCTGTTTGTATTATGGCCTCCATATATTTATCTGTGCCTTCTACAGAATATCACTTACAAGAAAAGCCTAATATAAATATTGTATTGAAGTCAAGAAAAAATGGTATAGTTTAATAAATATGTATGGTCTTGCATAAATCACTTAACTAGTGACTTGTTACAGGCTCACAATCAAAAATATGACACCAGTCATATATCTGTTTAAGACATACAGATAATAAAGTGCCAAAGGAATTATATTAAAAATATAAAAAGTTCAGTGAACAAAAAACTGTATCAAAAACTTTAAAAAGGACAGAAAAATCATTAGTTTTAGTAACAAAATGATTGTTTGACTTTAAAATAATTTGATTCTGATAATCAAAACTCAAAATAGGCCGGGCGTGGTGGCTCACGCCTGTAATCCTAGCACTTTGGGAGGCCGAGGCGGGCGGATTGCTCAAGGTCAGGAGTTCTAAACCAGCCTGAGCGAGACCCCATCTCTACCAAAAATAGAAATAAACTAATTGACCAACTAAAAATATATATACAAAAAAAAAAAAAAAAATTAGCCAGGCATGGTGGCGCATGCCTGTAGTCCCAGCTACTCGGGAGGCTGAGGCAGTAGGATCGCTGAGCCCTGGAGATTGAGGTTGCTGTGAGCCAGGCTGACGCCACGGCACTCACTCTAGCCTGGGCAACAAAGTGAGACTGTCTCAAAAAAAAAAAAAAAAAAAAAAAAAAAAACTCAAAATAATTTAAATCAGTAACTTTCAAACTGAGGCCAACATGGCTATGTTTCATCTGCCTTCTTAAACTCTGATATTTCAAGCATAAAAAACAAATTGGTACAGGTGATTAAGAAAAAAAAGATTATTTAAATGCAGTAATCTTAAAATTTTTACTTGGAATGTGATTGTACAACTCTTACGAGCATTTGCAATACATATCAGCCTATTTTTGCAGTCAAATGCTCTACCACTGAGCTATGCGCCCTCTGCTAAAATCAGCCTACTTTTGAACATAATTTTGAAAACAATTAATTTTGGGGGCTCATTTTTCTGCCAATATCCAATTGTATATCTCCTCCCGTTAATCAATTTGTTCATAAATTATCGGAGAGCCAATTCCATACAAAGAATTCAAAGGGCACTGTTAGGGACAGGACATTATCTGTGCATCTATTCTCGTAATGTTTATAAATGAATTTAGCAAGACAGGACCAAGACACATCAAATGACTAGAAAATAGTAAGAATTAAATTCTATAACATTCTCAAAAACCCAAAAGAGAGAGAGAGATTAGTGAGGGGCAGAAGGTGAGGAAATGCCTCTGAATGGGGCTGAACGTTAGCTTCCAGAACCTGGCCGGGCAAAGGGATGCATGTGGGAGGCACCGCCTGACCACAAGGGGAGGCACATGCCAGCAAACAGCAGGAGCTCAACACAGACAGGTGGGGAAAGACCACACCGTGAAGTCCCTTGAGAGATAAGCAGAAGAGTTCAAGTTTGGGATGGAAGCCAAAATTGCAGCACTACAGGTTTCTGAACAACACAGTGAGCTTTAAAAAAATCTTGTCATAAAACAATATTAAAAAAACTTAAAACACCAAGCTCATCCATAATTCCACCACCCCAACAAAAACAGTTTTCTTCTAATTTTCACTATCTGAGAAATTTAAAAGTCCAGTTAAGCCTGGCACTGTGGGTGGCCGAGGCAGGAGGATCACTTGAGCTCTGGACTTCAAGACCAGCGTGAGCAAGAGTGAGACCCCGTCTCTTATTAAAAATAGAAAAAATGAGCTGGGCATGGTGGCACATGCCTGTAGTCCCAGCTACTTGGAAGCCTGGGCAGGAGGATCGCTTGAGCCCAGCAGTTGCAGGCTACAGTGAGCTGTGATGAGACTACTGCACTCCAGCCTGGGTGACAGCAAGACCCTGTCTCAAAAGCCCAGTAACAGATGAAGGAGAAAGCAGAATCAGGGAAATCATACAGAAAACAGAAATAGAAAGATACGGCCAGGCGTGGTGGCTCAGGCCTGTAATCCTAGCACTCTGGGAAGCCGAGGCAGGCAGATTGCTCGAGGTCAGGAGTTCGAAACCAGCCTGAGCGAGACTCCATCTCTACTAAAAATAGAAAGAAATTGACCAACTAAAAGTATATATAGAAAAAATTAGCCAGGCATGGTGGCGCATGCCTGTAGTCCCAGCTACTCGGGAGGCTGAGGCAGCAGGATGGCTTGAGCTCAGGAGTCTGAGGTTGCTGTGAGCTAGGCTGATGCCACGGCACTCACTCTAGTCTGGGCAAGAAAGTGAGTCTCTGTCTCAAAAAAAAAAAAAAAAAAAAAAAAAAAATTGCCTTTTAAAACCAAATTCAGGATTCTGGATTACTGACAGTTATGAACAATCTGTTTATAATTTTCTTTAGACAGACTTATAAACTTCCATCCTTCATAACTGATCATGGTCTAGAATAATACTGCTAACTACTACTTGCTTGTGCAATTAGTCATAAATAAGGCCATTTATATTTTAACTCTTGTAAACAATCCCATTCATGTTCAGGCTTTATGCAAATTCAAAAGTAGGCTCAATTTTGTGACAATTTTGAATCTTTGTGCCATCCTAATTTATTCACAATGGGAAGTCAAATTACTTGTTCTTGTTAGTATCTGAACTAAAGAATACAGAAAAAATTGTTGGTAACTTTTAACTGGTCTTATATCATTTCAATACACGATCTCACAACCTCTATTAGATGTGCACTGTGGTGTTTAAATGTACAGGAAGAATGTGTCTTACCAGGCTGTGGCTGCTTTCTGAGTCTGGGCTTCTGATGGCCTCTTACTACGTTTACCCTCTGTTTTTGTGGAGATTTCTTCACAGGTGGCTTAGCCCTTGCAACAGTTTTGACTGGAGATTTCTCTTGTTTCCTTGTTCTTTTAGCATTCGTTGTCACTGGAACCTCTTTAGAAATAGGACCTTCTTGGCTTTTCCTATCCAGTTTGGTTTTCTGTACAAACTGTGCAGTCAGCACTTCCGCACCTTATGTAGAAAAGACACCGTTTTTTAAGGGGTGGGGGCCCAGACACCTATTAGCACAGCCTTTCCCTTTCTTTCGTTTTATGGTGTGTTTAGTAATGGGGAATAAACTACAAAGTTTCAAGTATTTCATTAACAGATTTTAATAATGGAGAACTTAAAAGTTGTCACATAAAAATAATGTGAACTTGCCAAGTGTCTGCCTATATCCTTGTCAGGTGAAGAAAGAAAATATCAGAGTAATAACTTCATAAAAAGGCACAACTTAATAAAAAAAAAAATCTTCATAACCTTTTCTGACTGCTGTGGCAGGTGAGATGGCACATGCTAGTTCACAGCCCCAGGAGACAGACAATTCTGCTTAAACAAAAAGCAACACAGCTCGCATAGGTGCTATGGTTAAAATTATAATCACTGTAGGGAAAAATCACTGTATATTGTGAATATGCAACATGAAAAGCCATGTTACATATTTTATTTTACTGCTTGTAAACATCTAAGTTTTAATACCATCTGAAAAATAAGCTTTTAGAAGACAGGGGAAGACAGGAGAGTTTGCACCTGGTTTTATTTCCAACAAATTACTATCTTACACCAAATCATTCCTTACAGAACGCTTTGCTTTGCTTCTCACACGGAGTATGTATGTAGCTGAAGGTGGAGGTAGTGGGATGAAAAAGAAAACACTAACTACCTGCTCATACCGCACAAGAGAAAGTGTTTCAACCTTAAGAGTCAGAAAGATGTTAATAAATGCTCACTCTGAATACTTTAATCTCACTGATTTTTCATCATTTCAGTTGTTTCCACCAAAAAATTTAGCCCCCCAAATATAAAATAATCACACATATAAATGGTTGGCAATTATTTTTAAATCACATTATATAGAAAACACTTTCTCATTGAGAACATAAAACATGACATTAAACAATTTAAGAAACTGGTGTTAGTGAAGTGTAGGGAAAAAGAGAGAGATCCATTTCATTTCATTCTTTTGGGGGTTAGAGAAAGGAGTGGTTTTTTAAAAAGTCTTCAGAATCTCTTAATGTTACACATTCCCCTGGGTCTAATTACTCCCCTCCCTACTAAACTATTACAAGTACTAACACAGCATATTTGTTTTGTGAGAATAAAATAAGACTTTTCATTCCACTCCAGTTACATTTTCTAAACTCTTCAGCACTGGAAAAGGCAAAATACAAATCAAGCATAAAAACAGCGTGGACTAAATTAAAAAGAAAAAGGAGTAGATAGATAAAAACCTGGGGGTGGGAGGCTTTCTAACATTTGCACAAATAGGAAGGGGGAAACTCTCAAAAACCTCGGTCCTGGGAGAAAAAAAAAGGATGACAAATTAAACCAGGTGATCCTGCAGGAATTGTTCTGTTTATGTGTAACACTCAAAATCACGTTTCTCAAACTGTAATTATCCACTGGTGGGTTGCAAAATAAATTTGGTATGTCACAACCAGAATTCTTTCTTAAATGAGACAGAATAAAAATTATCAGATTGTATTACACACAGTTTTCTGAAATTTTTGGGTCAGTTATGTATGAATTTTTGGGAACTAAACTATAGTAGCAAGGATATCTTATAGCACATATATAATTAAATAACATTTGAAAAAATGTGACAATCCATGTTGAATTATAGATTACTTAATACCTAAAAATGAACTGGTTCACATAGAACAGAAACTCAGCATGGCTGGCTGGAATATACTCACAGGTAGCTATACCATATGACTCACAGCTCTGTATTGCCATACTTTCCACTACCCTCCAGCCCTCACCATTTCTTAGCCAGAAATCACTATTTGTCAAACCACAGGGTAGAACTTTAATTATTTAGAGTTCTGAGGATCACCACATCCTAATGTTTCTTCTTTAGCACCAACAGTTTCAAATTCAAAATATGACAGATATGGTTGACAAATGTGTTCTGTGGAGGGCCAGAGAGCATACACTTTCAGGTTCGAAGGCCACATGGTCTCTGCCCCAACTGCTCAGCTCTGCCTATGTAGCGCAGAGCTACATAGAGACAGCACAGGAACAACTGAGTGGCCCCTCAGCCAGTGTGTGGACCCCCTCCTCTAAGGTGTCACACAGCTATAGTTTCCTACGTTTTTAGAGAAAATACACTAAAAGGTAATATGGAGATGACACTAAGCCAAAGTCATGTGGTTTGCTGTGTTGTGTTCACTAAGCTGCATGTGCTGACACCCTAAACGCCTCCAGACTGATTCTCACTCAATTTTCAGGGAGCACAGAAACCACGTGTGGAACTATTTCCAGGCTCCTGCATATTCCATTTCAGTAGATCCACCCGAGAATCCAGGAGATCATTTTGAAAACCTGATACACACACAGGATTACAAACTCTGCCCTAGACTGCTTTAGTTTTGGAGGTTCCAGGCATTTCCTCGCTGCCGTGTTCAGGCTGTCAGCTATGACACCTTGCTACCACTGGTGTGCCCGATTTTAGAAGATCCCCCTCTCCTACTCCCACCTCCACTTGTCAGGGACAGCACAGAAACCAGACACCCATCTTTCTCAGAATGGGATAGAAACACATGAGCAGTTTTACAAGTGGAACAGCAGCTTTTGGTGGGCAGGCATCTTACTCTTTCCCATTTCTTGGTTTTCAGCTTTATCTAGATCAGTACTTCCTGGGCTTTGGCAGGCGCACAAATCACCTGGAAAGAAACACTGGTAGCTCTAACAGTCTTCTAACGGGTGCTGCTGAGCTGCAGTCCCCACAGACCAGACAGAACTCGGTTCCAACACAACAGTTATTACGATGATCCACACAAATCATGCTTACCTCTTTTTCTTTTCTGAGGAAACTGGCCTTTAACTAACTTAAGAGTTGTTGGAGAATCCAAGCCATTGTCTGCTCTGGGGGCAGTTCTTTTGGGAAGGGGGCGGCACAGGTTCACCTTTTTGCTCTGCACCACGGGGGGCATGCTGGCCTTTCTCTTAGGCTGCACCCTCAGACTTGATGCTCGACTCATCGGAACCACAACCGCCTTCTTTGCTTTCAGAATTTCTTCAGATTTCTTTTTTGTCTCAGTTTCTTTTCTTACTTCTGCCTCCGAGTCAAGAAGTTCAGGGTCTGGAGTCATAACTAAAGAAAACCCAGCATCACAAACGCCATCCGAAACACAAGGAGACTGGGGAGGCTCTGCTAACAAATCCAAAGCAGTAGACACTTCAAAAATATAACCACTAGGATCTGCAAAATAAGACTTCAGCTGAGTTAAAGACTCTGAAGGACACTTTTCAGCTGGAGGAGCCCAGTCAAAGCCACCGGACAGTTTCCCAAAGAACGCAGTCTCTTTGATGCCACCCTGAGCAGCAGCCGTCAGGGGGGTGCTTCTGTCCACCTTGCACAGTTCTTGGAAATGACGCTTTACTGATGTGTTCGGATGGGTTGCTTCTTCAGGAAGTGATTTCTTTGCTTCTCGCAGGGCACAATTAAGGGTGGGTAAAATAGGTATCACTTTCATTGAGATGTCATCTTCGACTTTCAAATCTTTCACCCCTAAAATATATAGACACACAAAATGTTAACACCTGAAGTGTTTTTTTTTTTTTTTTAACAGAATGCATAGAAAAAAATGCTTCAGATTTCAAAATTACATGCTGGTTAAATATGCTATAGTGTTTCAAATGATAACCTAAATGGCAATTAACAGAAGACTTACAGGTACATGTAATGAAAGTGTCTCCACATGTGAAGTTACTCACATACCCTGACCTGGAAAAGAATGTCTGACACGCAACGGCCAGGTCAGGGCGAGGAAGCTAAACCCTGTCTCCAGCCCCATCTCACTGGCGAGGAGGCTCAGTGTCCACCAGGGCGGTAGCACTGGCCTTTAGAGCTGGTGGACTTGCTTCCCTACTTTTTAATTTGTATTTATTGCTTTTAAAATGTACTCTTTTATTTTATCTGCACCTTATATAACTCACTTCAAATTCTTTTTAGACATTACAATGCAAATCAACTGAACTGAAAAAAAAAAAAAAAAAACAGAAGTGCTAAATAATGCCCAAATCTTATTGGAATGATTATTGCTAATTTCATTTTCCTTTCTATTTTTTATCAAATGAAATAAAAATTGTAAAAACTCAATTTTACTGAGGAGTTTGTGTTTCCTCTCCTTTCCACTAAAGTGCTAATTATTTTAGCAACTCATAACCCAAAGGAAACAGTGAAAGGGAATTAAAAAGAAAAAAAAAAAGTCAGGTCCCTGTGAACGGGGTAATAAAATCATAGAAAATTTCAGAGTTCTCAGTCACATAAACCTACAAATAACAAAGGGCTCTAGTGCCCAGTAAATGGAAGTGGAAATCGTACCTTTCTTGTTAAAGAAAAAGTAACTACAGAATTAAGAAACACCAAGTGAGTCCTAATTAAACACATTAGCATGACAGTGGAGATTAGGAAAAGGAGGAAAAATAAAAAGGAAAATGTGGCTGGATATTAAGATAAAAATTCTTTTCTTTGCATTTCATCATTTAGAGTAACAAATGAAGGAAAAATAAAATATGAAAAGACCGTGTGTAGTACTAAGTTCAAAAACAGCAGTTTTTTCTAGGCAAAGTCATTATTTCAAGAAGGAACCCGGCAAGGCAGAGACCAGTATGATTTGTGTTAAACTATAACAAAATCTACAAAAAAACCCTTTTGAGTTGGCTAAGCAGTTTCTTCATCTTTGAAAAGGTTATAATACGAGTACTTATTTGAAGGACTGCTAAGTCAGGTATACCTACCACAATACCTGACCTAATGAATGCTTAAAAATGCAAACAGCCATTGCCATTACGTTATTATTACTGGTAATGTTTTACCTGCTCCAAAGAAGTGCTACCTAAGAAAGCATAGTTCTCAGCTTTTAAGTAATAGAATTTTTTTTTTTTTTTTTTTTTTTGAGACAGAGTCTCGCTTTGTTGCCCAGGCTAGAGTGAGTGCCGTGGCGTCAGCCTAGCTCACAGCAACCTCAATCTCCTAGGCTCAAGCAATCCTCCTGCCTCAGCCTCCCGAGTAGCTGGGACTACAGGCATGCGCCACCATGCCTGGCTAATTTTTTCTATAGTATAAGTTGGCCAATTAATTTCTTTCTATTTTTAGTAGAGAAGGGGTCTCGCTCTTGCTCAGGCTGGTTTTGAACTCCTGACTTCAAGCAATCCGCCTGCCTCGGCCTCCCAGAGTGCTAGGATTACAGGCGTGAGCCACCGCTAAACATTGTTTTTTTAAGAACTTGGGGCCGGGCGCTGTGGCTCACGCCTGTAATCCTAGCTCTTGGGAGGCCGAGGCGGGCGGATTGCTCAAGGTCAGGAGTTCAAAACCAGCCTGAGCAAGAGCGAGACCCCGTCTCTACTATAAATAGAAAGAAATTAATTGGCCAACTGATATATATATAAAAAATTAGCCGGGCATGGTGGCGCATGCCTGTAGTCCCAGCTACTCGGGAGGCTGAGGCAGGAGGATTGCTTGAGCCCAGGAGTTTGAGGTTGCTGTGAGCTAGGCTGACGCCACGGCACTCACTCTAGCCTGGGCAACAAAGCGAGACTCTGTCTCAAAAAAAAAAAAAAAAAAAAAAAAAAAAAAAAAAAAAGAACTTGGCATTGCTAGGCATTAAGGATACAGTAGAATACAAGGGTAGGCAGCAAATAATCATAAATAAGTATTTAAGTTATGCTGATAAGCCCAGGGGTCCCGGTAGAGGGAAGAGTGGTGACAGAATCAGGGAAGTGATACTGAAACCGAAGCTGGACAGACAGGAACAGGAATAAGCAAGATCAGTGTCCCTCAACAACCTTTTAAATCATTACCTGCCCCCAGCCCTTTTAGACTCACTTTTTCCCCAACTGCCCTCTGAAATTTTAATACTACAGATATACCACTGCTATCTGTTTATGTACTATACGGGTGATTTTTTTTGCCCCTAAGAGCCAAAAGTTTTGGTCCTGGGGGCGGGGGCAACATCACCCTGAGAATGTGCGGGCTGGATAAGGAAAAGATCAACAGTCCAGGTAAGGAGACAGCATCTTTGAAGGTTCTGACCCACATTACAGTGTCTGCCAGCTACTGCTGCTCAGTAACAAGTGAATTCAGGTTTAGACACACTGAATTTGAGGCACCTTTCAGATACGTCGGTGGAAATGTCAGCAGACAGTTGGAGATAAGGATAAACCTGCAAAGGAGGTTAAGAGGTCAACCAGGGAGGTCAAGAGAAGAGAATTATTTAAGTGGTAAGAACAGTTCACAGTGCCAGGTGCTACTGAGAGGTCAAGTTAGATGAGGACTGAAATGCATCCGCCAGACAGAGTGAACCGGCATCACTGTGTCCTCACCTGCTGATGGGGGCGAGTGGAACAAATGCAGCCCGTGCAGACCCATCTGCTCAGCTCCAAAATCTACACAGAATGAGAATCAGAAAAGTCAGGTTGCTGATCTTATAAAACAAAAGGAAACATACTGAAAAATATTTAAGTTATTCATACCTGATTCTGATATTAAGGCTGATGATGTAAGTAAAATGAAAACCCCCCGATCTTCTAAGCATTTGATGATTGCCTTGAATATAAAGGAAAAATACACATGAAAGAAGAGTCTTCAATCCCTCTTCTCATTCTCCCTCTACCACACTCATTAGCGAAGTGTGACCTCAATGAAAGAAAAAATTCTGGAAATGTTAATGTTTATAAGAATCAGGGTAATTCTGTCTCCAGATTCAGAAACTAAGCTCCTTAGCTCAAATAATCTTGGCTCTGCCCGAGCTACATATAATAACCAGAACTTCCAGGGTTAATTTTAGAATAGTGTTCAACTACATATCAATTGAAACAGTCTTATTTCATTTTCACTGAGACAGCTGACATTTTTATACCACTGCCTAAATTGTCATGTGTTACTACGTAGCCACTTCAAATTCGAGATTAATCAGAACCTATTAGCACTTTAAGCTCATCTTTATGTGAAAATTATCAGAATATCGTGGAACCAGAAAAACTGAAGATACTGTCAAATAAAAGAATCCTTTTCTACAGCATCCCAAGAAATGGAAAATAATAAAAATAATCAGGTCCTATGGCAACAAGAAATGTAGATGAAAATAAATTCTTCCTCCCCCCCACCGGAGTCTCTTCAGTGAAATTTTGAGCTCAAAAAAAAAAAAAAAAAAAAAAAAGTCTTGAAATTTTGTGTTTTCAGTAACTTAGGCAATTTGTCCCCAGGTAGTAGGGGAAGTCATCTAAAAGCTGCCATTGTAAATCATAAAGTCAACAATTCTCCTTTTCCATTGCTCACCATTTAAAAACATATATACCCTTAAAAGATAAAATCCAAAGTTCATACAATAATTTTTCAGTTCAAAACATTTTATTTCAAAACTGAAATAAAGCCTACATAAGCCTACAAAAAGAATGAATCAATAAATTATTTAATCACAATGAAAATATGAAACAAAAGACTTTTCAAATTATTACAATACAACTAAGATACTGATCTCTCGCTCACAGAAAGAATCACGCTCTCGAGTCTCCATACACTTCTGTTACACAGCCCGTGTGCTTCATGGCATCTGCGTATCTATTTGTCCCCTCCACAGTCTCATACGCTCCGCGGCTTACGCGAGCTGTGACTCGGACTGTTTTGTGTCCTTGCTTCTACCACACAGTAGGCCCCCAGAATTACTGAATAAGCACACAAAGGACTGTGCATACCCATAGCTTTGGTGTCTATGAAACTGCAAACAGGTATGATTCTTGTTTCATTTTCTACTGATGTAAAAAGTGAAAGTAACAATAATTAGCCTCTGTACTGTTCTGTATTTTAGTTTTGTAATTAAAATGTAAAGTAACATCCTTCTCTTAAAATCACATACCCCTATCTTCAAAAATATATGCAAATAAAACAAAAATATGTAGTATATCTTATTAGTGTCTCAAATTATATATTATAAAGGCTGTATAAAGTTCCTATTTTAACCTTTGTTGGGAGAAATCACAGAATCTTTTAAATACAGTATCTGGTTCTAGCCTCTTCCTATGTACCCAGAATAATGCAGCCACCTGTGTTCATTAACACCCTTTAAACAGACCTTGCTCTTTCCTGTTCCTAAGTTCAGTGTGTTCTAGGCACAATCCCACATACATTTTCTCTAAGGGGCATTTACTGCTTGTCCCCTCTATACCAGACACTAAGGTATCAAAGACACTGAATGCATACCTGCCCTCAAGGAACTCAATGTTTAGCTGGGGAGACAGATACGTTTTAAAAAGTTCCTAAAATGAGACAAGAAAAAAAAAAAGCATGGAGCACTGAGGAGGAAGAGCCACATGCAATATTAATTTCTATTAATAACTGTTCTTAATAGGTTTCAAAGCAAAGCCAGCACTAAGTCTCTACCACTTCTAACACCCTAAGCACTCAGGAGAAATGCCTTTACCAATGCATTTTCTGAAAATATCTTCAGACTTTCTTCCCTTTAATTTCCAAATAGAAAATGGACTGTGCTACTTCAAAAGAAAAAAAAAAAAAAAGACTATCATTCTACAGCAGACATTCCATGGTTATTGCCTCAGCACCCACTCCCCCAGCCCCTGGGAACTGCAGAGGTAGCTCCCATCTACCGGGAGGGCTCCTTCAGACTGGGCAGGCCTGGCCTCACCCCCGCTGCTGGAATGGGCTTGACATGGGCTCAGCTATCTAGTGTCATCCATGCCTTTTTCAGTACTGGCTGATGGATGTACGGATGACACAGGCTAGTCTGAGACTGAAGTGATGGTCTGGACGAAGGGTTCTCCCCCTGCACCAGATGGCAAAACTGAAGTCCAAAAATATTAAATGGAAAATTTCAGAAATAAATAATTCCTAAGTTTTAAAATGCACACTGTTCCGAGCAGGGAGACGAGACCTTGTTCGTGCTGGTCCGCACCACCCCACCCTGTCCAGGACTTGAATCATGCCCTTGTCCAGCACGTCCACGCTGCCCATACCACCTGCCCATTTCCTCAACAGCAGTGGTACCTCACAACGCTACATCACCCATCTCACTTCATCTCATCCTGGAGATAATTTTATTATTATCTCACATAAGTACAGTACAATACAGTATTTTGAGAGACAGACTACATTCAAACTTCTGCAACAATATATTGTTATAACTATTGTATTTTATTATTAGTTATTGCTGTTACTCTCTTACTATGTCTAATTTGTAGATCACACTTCATCACAGGTATGTATGTACACGTGGGGTTTGTTACTATCCAGTCTCAGGCATCCACTGGGGGTCTCAGGAAATCCCCCAGGAATAAGGGAGGATTACTATATGTTACTGATATATAAATAAATATTAAACAATGAAAATGCTTTTTAGCAAACTAAAGTAATTCGACTGAGGCACAGCCAACTAATACTTAGATATCAATTTCTCAATTTAGGGAAAAATAATTATATTTTAAAATAATAATTCTTACCAATTGGTTCTTTTTAATGTATTCTGTTAGTTTCCCTATTTTTTCCCCTTGTCTGTTTGACAGTTCCACCTCATACAGATTGAAGCACAAACCCTGGCAACAGACTGTAGAGAAAAATCAGAAAAACATTTCTTATTTTTGAATTTTAATATGCACTTACATTTTTATAATCAACTGATTCATTTTCTATATTACGAAAATGAAAGAATAGGAATTCTACCCAAAAAATCTTTGATTACTTACTGTTCTTGGTTATAAAACTCCTTAATAAAAAGTTATTGAAATAATTACTTTAAAACAATGCTCTTATACATATACACTACTGACACTACTATAGGATCAACAAGACACACTGCAAAATAACGTTCCTAGAACTAACCTAAGCACTAAGAAATTTCCTTTTCATTTTGTTTTTCTTTCATTTGTGATTTAAAAGAACAAATAAAAACAAAAATTGTTCTCCTTGAGAGGAATGGTTATGAGTTTCTAACTATTTTTAATATCTGTTTGCTTAATTCCATTAGTATTCTCTATCAAAGCTAGTCTTTTTCATCTTGAATGAAACTGCCTTTCAGTGTCTATTGGTCTCTAAGGAACTTTCTCACAAAACACCCTTTTAAGAATCACTTAATATGAGACAGGAGAGGTGTGTGCATGTGCGTTTGGAAGACAGAGTAGAAAATAACTGAAACAAAGCACAAGACATTCGAGTATGTCATTATGTTTCAACAGACCTTTTTGTTCCAAGTAATTCTGTTTTCTAAAGGCAGCTTCTGGCAGTCGTTTTTTCAAGGAAGACACTTTTATTACATACTTAAAATCTAGTTCCTGTGGTCTAAAAAATGAAACAATATGGATCAGTGTAATAAATACTGGAACTATGTATAGTTCTATAATTTTTGGTTTTCTAATATAAACTCAAACAAAAATATCATAACCACAAAAAAACCCTTAAATTGATATACTCCAGGTTAAATAATATGCATTCTTACAGATACAATCCACAGACCATGGTCTGCAAATATGTTCATTTGCTAAACACGTGTATTTTTGGTATAAACAAAATACCCAGATGTGCCAAAGAATTACGTATACAGGAACTGAGAGGCTGGGTGTGGTGGCTCACACCTGTAATCCTAGCACTCTGGGAGGCCGAGGCAGGAGGACTACTTGAGGTCAGGAGTTCAAAACCAGCCTGAGCAAGAGCGAGACCCTGTCTCTACTATAAAAAGAAAGAAATTAGTTGGCCAACTAATATACATAGAAAAAATTAGCCGGGCATGGTGGCGCATGCTTGTAGTCCCAGCTACTCGGGAGGCTGAGTCCCAGCTACTCAGGAGGCTGAGGCAGGAGGATCACTTGAGCCCAGGAGTTTGAGGCTGCTGTGAGCTAGGCTGACGCCATGGCACTCACTCTAGCCTGGGCAACAAAGTGAGACTCTGTCTCAAAAAAAAAAAAAAAAAAAAACTGAGAATTTTAAAAAGTTAAGCTATGTAAGAGTTGAAAACCCTAGGTAATGGTGGGTCACCTACCATGCAGTACCACAGAGTGAACCACATACGGATCTTTGTATCACTTCCGAGCTACTTCTTCCTTTTTAAAAACTTAGTTTGAAATACTTTTAGACTTATAGAAAGATTGCAAAAGTAGTAGAAAATGTTTTTAGACTCTTCATCCAGAATCTCCAAATGTTAAGAGTATAGCGTGTTTACTCTGTCATTCTTTCTCCACACACACACACACACACACACACACACACCCACACCCCTACCTTATTTTTTTTTTTTTTTTTTTTTTTTTTTATTCATTCCCAATTGCTGAATCTACCTTATTTTTTTAACCTTTTTTTTTGGTTGTTGTTTGTTTTGCTGAGACAGGGTCCTTGCTCTGTCACATGGGCAGTACAGTGGTGTCATCACAACTCACAGCAACCTCAAACTCCTGGGCTCAAGAGATCCTCCTGCCTCAGACTCCCAAGTAGCTGGGACTATAGGCATGTACCACCACGTCCAGCTAATTTTTCTATTTTTTGTAGAGCCATGATCTTGGCAGCTATGCTGCTCAGGCTGTGAACCTTCTGAGAGTAAAATGTAAACCCGATGCCCCTTTACCCCAACTACTTCTCTGGGTGCTTCTATAAAAAGGAAGTATTCTCATACAACCACAAAGCAATTAGCAAAATTAATAAGTTCACAATGACTTAACCCACATCTTATTCAAATTTTTCCAAATGCCTCACTACGGTCCTTCACAGCAAAAAAAAATTTCCAATGCAAGATGCCACAATGCACTTAGTTATACCTTTTGAGTGACCTTTAATCTAGAAGGGTTTTTCAGTCTTTATCTATCTTTAATGACCTTAATATTTTGAAGAATATAGACCATTTTGCAGAATGCTCCTTAATCTGGGTAGGTCTAATGTTTCCTCCTGATTAAGACTGACAGAAACACCACAGACAGAGGTGATATGATGTCATTTCCTGTGCATCAGGAAGCACATGACACCCATTTCATTAATGGTGACATTAATTTAATCACTTAGTTTTCTCTGCTGGCAGGTCTCTATTTTTTTTCTTTGAGACAGTCTCGCTCTGTTGCCTGGGCTACAGTGTCGTGGTGTCAGCCTAGCTCACAGCAACCTCAAACTCCTGGGCTCAAGCGATCCTCCTGCCTCAGCCTCCTGGGTAGCTGGGACTACAAGCATGTGCCACCCTGCTCGGCTAATATTTTAGTTTCCTGGCCAATTTTTTTATTTTCTATTTTTAGTAGAGACAGGGTCTCACTCTTGCTCAGGCTGGTCTTGAACTCCTGAGCTCAAGCTATCCTCCCGCCTCGGCCTCCCATAGTGTTAGGATTATGGGCGTGAGCCACCACGCTCGGTCCTGTATTTTCTTCCTTTGTGATTAATGAGCAAGCTGTGGGAAAATGTAGTGAGATACATAAATGTCAAACTTTCACCTGTTATTTTTAGCACCCAGTGGTTGGTATTATTGTACTGCAACACAGTGGCTGTCTAATTCATCACTCTTTCCACATTTATTAGCTGTACTCTACAGTGAGGAAGAGCTTTCCCTTCTCTCCCACTTATTTATTCACAGAATTCTTACTTTATTTTATAGGTAATAAGACCCTTGCCTCATTTTTAGAAAGGCCAATAAAAAGAAAATGAATTCTGACAGCACAGTTTTCACCTCTATTTCAATTAAACTGACTATTTTGCAATAGTTTGGGGTACAAACTAACAATAGGCCAAACAAAAAGACTACATAAGCTGCCTTCACAGTTCCCCAGGACAAAACACTTATCTTGGTCATTTGCTTTAATGTAAATACACGTAACAGGTTCTCTAGTCAATATTTTTCTAAAAGAATCATGTGAAATTAGAAAACCAGATATTGCAAATCTTAATAAAAACTCAACAATAGGATTAAGTGGCTATAATCTGCTATATCTGCTATCTAGGCAAATCTCATCTGTTTCTTAGGGAAAGTCAAACTTCTTATAGCAAATAATTTAACTTATCTTGAGAGGTCACTTTTCCATTAATGGATTAGAATTTAGGTCTCCTGTATCATGGCCCTGTGCTCTAAACATCTAGCCACATGTGCTCTAATCTAAAACCAAGCACAATTTCCATATTTAACACCAGTGCCACCCATCAAGGCCTTGAAATGAGAATTTAAAAACAAAAAACTCCTTTTAATACAAGCATTAGTAAAGGATACAAAATTTAATACTTACAGCTGTGTTGGGAGCACTGTACCGTAAGTGGGCCATAGACTTATATCACATAGCATACAGCCTTGAATAGTTAATTTCCCTTTCCATGGAGATCTGAGAACTTTAAGAAATGATAGTAAGAGAGCAACAGATTATTTATAAATGAAACATTTCCTTAAAAAAAACAAAACTAAAAGATGAAAAAAATCGAAAATCAATGAAATATTTCTTACCATTTTCACTCAGTTCAAGTCTAGAAGAGAAAAGAAAGAAAAGCACTTTTATAAAAGCATAAGAAACACACACAGTAAAGCAAAGCATGCACATGATTACCTACATGCTCTCACGAGCTGGTGCTGCCATCTTTTTGGGCTCCCTGTATTGAAAAGCCACAATCACATATGGACAGATCTGTCTAGGCCGCTCAGTAGCAGTGCTGCCCGAGAATTCATAAAGGTAATACTGAAAGAAGAAAAATAAGTATTATCAGGAATGCATATATACCAAGTTTATCTCAACCCCACCCAGCCCTTACATTTAACACATTAGATTATTTATTCACAGGTGACTATACCTGACTCAGTTCAAAGGCACGAAAATGACTGGTCTTGTCAGAAACCTTGTTAGTATTTGCAGCCACGTGGCAATCATAGCCAGAAGATGGCCTAGTATAGTTAGCTGTGAAATTCTCAGATACAAACTTGACTTTTCCCTAGAATAAAAATATTAAAGCTAATCAGATGTCTTCAAATAGCAATAACCTTTACTCTAGGATTCATTTAAAAGTAGCCTAATGAGGATGTGGACATGTTTGAACTAACAGTAAGTGTATTAAAAACTAGGCTTCACAAACAAACAAACAAACAAACACACACACACACACACACACACACACACAATTATCTTTAAAAAAACCCAATTGTCTTAAGGCAAACAACAGTTACAGTTATACACAAACTCTTAAAATTGCATTAAAAAATACTGTGTTGGGCATCTAAGGCAATATCCATAGTTTTCAATCGCCATATCAAAAGGAATACATGAGTTGCCCCAAATTTAAGAGAGCTGTTTCTTTAAAGAAAAACGATAAAGCCCCCACCCCCACCTTTTTTGAGACAGGGTCTAGCTTTGTCACCTGGCTAGAGTGTAGTTGTGTGATCATAGCTCACTCCAGCCTCAAACTCCTAGGCTCAAGCCACCTCAGCCTTCTGAGTAGATAGGATGACAAGCACCATTATGCCTGGCTAATTTTTTAAAGAGATGGGGTCTTGCTATGTTGCCCGGGCTGGTCTCAAACTCCTAGGCTCAAATGATACTCCCACCTTGGCCTCCCAAAGTGCTGGGATTATAGGCATGAGCCATCATGCTTAGCCTAGCTCACCACCTTTTATGTTATAGTCATTGAATGGCTATTAGGTGATTGTAACATAAAAGATGACAAATAAAATCTAAAATTTCAAAAGACGAGTCTCCAAACTGAATGATCAATTGTAAATTATAGATTAAGATACTTCTATCATGCCAGGGCTTAGTAAATCAGTAAGGGGCAAATAAATACTTAGCCAAGTGCTCAGCAGGTGGCTGGCCCTGATCACTGTGCAGTCCACAGTATTTCCCATTGTAGATTTCTCTTATCAAGGGTTACATAGCTCTCAAAAAAGGGGGGCAGGGAGCCAAGTTTACCGTATGATGAAATATTATACAATGATTTAAAAAGCTGTTTTGAATAATACGATGACATGAGAAAATGTCCACAACATAATGCTGAGGTGAAGAATTAGCACGTAAGTGTACATAGTATAAACTTTTTATATGACTTAGGAAATCAATATATGTGGAAAAAATAAAAATATATACTAACAAATATATCAAAGTGGGATTTGGGACTACAGGTAAGTTTTTATAAGGAGAATGTAATTACTTTTAAAAAGGATTTTTTTGTTGTTAAAATCCTGCCTCTTCATTTATAGGACCACCGTGGGCAATCCTAAGCAGCCGAAGAATGTGACTAGCATTTCTCAGTAAGCAATCACAATCTCTACCTTCTCATCAAACACCTCAAGGCACTGACTGTGGCCCAATTTTGTGAAATAAGGTAAAGAGGACTAACAGATACAGGCAAAAACTAAATAGCAATCTCCAGCCAGAGAAAGCGGTATACAGCGGCCAGAAACCGAGGCTGAGGCACGATCTAACTAAAAAATCAAGTGCTTATCATCTGCATGGATAGGCATACTTTCTGCAGCAGAACTTTTCACAGAGCACAAGAAAGATTAAGGGGGAAAAGCAGTGATTGCATTTCAAAGCAATGTTACTTTCCCTCCAGTTTTGGGGGAACAAACTTTGGAATATGAAGAGTCCATATTCTTAAACAAACAAAAAAGGTCAGTAATGCTGAGTTTATTACCGAAAAACTTAAGATAGTAAGAAAGCTAAAACCAAAAACAATTAAACAAAACTAGATCACAGAAATGCCCTCAGAAAGCCCTCCAACATCTACAACCAGAATTCCCCTACTATTTGTGTAAAAATTCTAACTGCCTGATTCACATAAATAGCACTATTTAGGACTTTCAAGAATTTGTGAGCTCATCAGTTCTAGGTGCCACAAGAAGCTGTGAACAAGGTCTGAATGTTTTAATGGAGAAAAAAAGCAAGATTTCTTATACTGACAATTTAAACCAGACAAAAAATTTTTTTAAATTCACCTTTTGTAAGTGTAATCATATCATTTTATAAGCAAGCTACCCATTCGCTGTTATTTCATATTCTCAAAGTAGCTCTGACAGTGAGAGGAAGACTTTTTACTGCACACTCCTTTTAATATTTTGAAGTTTTTTATTTTAAAAAATGCTCATAGATGATCTAGTAAATGAAAAAGTTCTGTTTTTAATAAAAAGAAAAAAATAGTTTGGTTTTCCCTGAATTTGAATAGCTGTCTTTGACAAGGACTTATGTTTAGCTAATGATCTACAAAGAATATCATAGGCAGATAACCTTGTTTTTAAAAAGAAAATTACATAAAAGCACATCTACGCTTTACCTTAATTAGATTAAAAATTACAACATAGCCAGATTTCCCATGATACCATGGTCTTGGATGAAGATAGTCTGAGTATTTGGAAATGTATACACCTATAAAAGTATAAAATATGGATTAATTTACAGTTTTAAAAAGACTATTTACACTGACACAATTCACATGTAAGGCTACCTTTAACTGAACGAGACTATACAAAGGACAAATAAATGTCCATTTAAAAAATCTGTTTCGATACTGCTTATCTTTTAAAGAATTAATATCTGATATTCTAAAGGTATGGAAACAGAATTTAAAATATATGTCTGAAAACCAATTTTCCAGTAGGGTACGATAACTAAAAAAGATAAAAATATCACATTCTTAGCAAATTCTAAATTAGTCTGTTTTTTTCCTCTATGTAATCATTAAACCCTGATGTCTATGGTAATCTGATTCTCAAGTTATTCTTCACGAAAAATATCAGTAAGCTCTCTTATTTAATGACACTTATTGCTACATGGCAGGTTCTGTGCTAGACAGCAGTGACACAAAGGTAAATAAAACAAAGTTCCTGCCTTCAGGATGCTTATTCTGATTATAAATTCCATTAAGGCAAGGGTTATATTTGTTCTGTTTACTACCGTAGCCACACCATAGCCCAACATATATTTGTGAAACGTGTTATATTTGAGTGCACACAAAAATGGAAACAAGTATCATTAAGTGCTATAAAGTGGTATGTATAAAAAGCTCTAAGAACATAGAAATAATTAAATTTGTCAGGGTAAGAACAAGTTCCTTAGAGAGAGGAATGAAATCCTAAGTAGAGAAGAGAATGAACAAGTATAGAGTATAGGAGCATAAAAGATCATCAAGTGTTTAGGGCACAGGCCAGAGTTGGAGCAGGGGAGAAAGCCGTGGAGACTGAGGCTGAGGAGGACGGTTGGAGCTGGAGAGCAAAGATCGTAGTGTGACTCAATAATCAGCTTAACTTTACTCTGTAGGCAGCAGAGAACCACCAAAGGCTTTAAGCAGCACACTGCCCACTGGAAAGACTAGGAGCAAGAGGACCAAGTAGAAAGGACCTCAGTAGCTGAGACACGAGAGGTGGATCTCGAGGTGGCAGCAGTGAAAACGAGGAGGGAAAGACAGAAGCCAAGAGCTCCTCCTTCATGGAGGCATCTCTTTTGAAACATAAAAGACAATGGGTGAGAAAATTGTGATGTAGTGGAAAAAAGCAATGAATCTGTGGTCAGAAGCTTGGGTTCCGGTTAGGAATAAATCACTGAAGTGGGAAGGGTAGGCCAGGGTCAAACACATGAACCTCAGGGTTCTCATGAAGATTTAAAAAGATCATTTTAAAAAGATCATTAAGCTTCTAAGACCATGAAACGCTGTAATGACAGAAAGTATTACTGTTATATACAGAACTATCCAGTTCTATTCAAGCCAAAAACTATAAAATATATACAGGCAGTAGTGCTATTCTGTATCAACCCCAGCATACGTCACATGTGTCTGAAGAATGTGTATTTGTCAGGAACAATCTGGCGGCTACTTCCACAGCTCTGCTAAAGCCTGCCTCTCAAACATCAGCAATAAAATCATGTGATTGTAACAATGTAGGAAAACTTGTTTTGAGATGTAAGCTGAGGTGATTATATGTAACTTACTCTCAAATTCTTCAGAAAAAAAATTTAAACAAATGAGGCAAATAAACTTAGGTAACAGGTATATTATACTGTGCTCTACTTTTTCTACATGTTTACATTGTTAATAATGAAAAGAAGGTGGAGTGAAAAAATAGGGGAGAAGAAAAAAGGTTTTACGTAGGGTTACTGGGGTTATGAATTTGTCACCTTTAATGTCCTTTAGAAGATGAGTTGAATTAAGTTAAAAAAAAATTTGCTTTACATAGAGTTGCCACATGCCCCAGTGATCTTATTGCTAGTTACATACCCAGGAGAAGTGAAAACACATGTCCACACAAAAACTTGTACATGTATGTTCATAGTAGCATTATTCACAATAGCCAAAAAGTAGGAATAACCCAACATGTCCAAGAATTGATGAATGGATAAAAAAAAAAGTAGCATAACCATAATAGAGAACACAGTCACGCACCACATAACATTTCAGTCAACGACAGACTACACATGATGGTGGTCCCATAAGATTGTGATATCATATTTTAACTGTACCTTTTCCATGTTTAGATACACAAATGTTTGACACTGTGTTACAACAGTCTAGTATTCAGTATAACAACATGTGATACGGTTCCCAGGGCAATACCCTCTAAGTTTGTGTAAGCGCACTCTATGATGTTCACACAAAATCGCCTAACAATGCATTTCTCAGAATGTAGCCCCATTGTTAAACAGCACATGACTATACTATTCAACCATAAAAAGAAATGAAGTACCACTGATAACACGCTACAACACTGAATTGTATACTTTAAATGGATGAATTCAATGGTATGTGAATTACATCTCAATAAAGCAGTGCTTTTTTTCCTAAAGGTCAGCAGGAATCTATCCATGAAGCCCCATCATCTTTCTCAGTCCTGATCTCCACATCCTATAGCACCTGGCACTGCTAAACATCTCTCCTGCTCTTGAGATCCTTTTGCTTTTTGTGAAACTATTTTCTGACTCTCCATCCAAGGGTCTGGTCTTGACACCTCCTCATTCTGCCCCCCTGCACCTCCCCACACCCTGGTATCATTAACGATCCAAAAATTCTGTTCTTCACCATCTTCTCCTTCTATACCATCCCACTAACAATGTCTTAGCTTCAACTTACACCCCCTACCCCTACCATCTCAGCCTCAAACTCAGTTCTGATCCCTTTCCCAACTATTTTTATTTTATTTCATTTTTAGAAACAGAATCTATTTTGCCCAGGAGGGACTCGAGCTTCTGGGCTCAAGTGATCCTCCGCCTCAGCCTTCTAACAACTATAGTTGTGAGCCACTGTGTCCAGGTAAACTATTTCTACCACCTATAGGCTATTTTTTTTAAAGAAACTTACGAAAATATCATTATTTCTCAAATTTAACTCATACAAGTAGTACTATCAACTCACTGAGAACTTACTAGGTGCAAGCTTCTGGTCTAAGCACTTTAGTCAGTCTCATTTAATCCTCACAACAATTTCAGAAGGCAATCTATTTTACAGATGAGGAAACTGAAGTTTAAAAATGTTTAGCACTAATTCATGTTCTTAACCATTAGATTACTTTTCTATTAACTCATCAGCTTCCCTACCAATCTGCTTCTCTTCTTTTATGTCTTTTTCTATTATCACTATAGTTTAAGTTTAAAACCTTGTATTCAATTATTTCCTGTCTCTTACCCTTCACATTCCATAGTTGCCAAGTTTTGTCAGTTCTATCTATTCTGTATTCCAACTGCCATTATGACATTTCAGAAGAGATCCTCATGACCAAACTAATCTCTTGGCCCTGAAAAATACCTTAAGTTTTAGACTCAAAGCTCAGTTATGTGTTTAAAGGTCTGACTCAGAAGATTATGACCTAACATTAATGAAACCAGCTTTTAATATAGGTATCTAATGAAATTAACTAAACCTTACTTCATCTTGTAAAAGAGGAGATGCCTTTTTTTCCTTACAGACTTACCTTTGGCTGGATCACCAAGAGTAGTAATAGCACTGCTGCCAACACGGAGTCCACGCTGACATACCAGTTTTGCCTTTAAACACAAGATATTACTTTGCTTATCATTATCAATCTTTGAGGAGGCAACGAAATAAGGCTATAAATCTATAAGCTTTAAAATAAATATACTATCTGTTCACTGTATGTATCCATGGCACAAAGCAAGCTTTTGTAAAACAATCGTATTTTTTGTTTGATTTTTGAGACAGAGTCTCGCTTTGTTGTCTAGGCTAGAGTGAGTGCTGTGGCGTCAGCCTAGCTCACAGCAACCTCAAACTCCTGGGCTCAAGTGATCCTCCTGCCTCAGCCTCCCGAGTAGCTGGGACTACAGGCATGTGCCACCATGCCCGGCTAATTTTTGTATATATATATATATATTTTTAGCTGGTCAATTAATTTCTTTCTATTTATAGTAGAGATGGGGTCTCACTCTTGCTCAGGCTGGTTTCGAACTCCAGACATCGAGCAATCCGCCCACCTCGGCCTGCCAGAGTGCTAGGATTATAGGTGTGAGCCACCGCACCCGGCCAACAATCATATTTTGATTAATGGTGCAAAGTCTCCATAAAATTTTACCACTTCTAACAAAAATGTCACTAGCAAAACTACATTAAACAAGGTCACAGATAAAGCCTCTCTTGAATATTTCTTTTCCAATTATGGCTTTAAAACCACTAAATTAAAAAATGCCTTATCTTCAAATGTCATTTTTGGTGTGAATCCATAGCATGTTTTATTTTATTCTCTCTCTCTCTCTCTGACAGAGTCTCACTCTCTTGCCTGGGCTAGGGTGTCATGGTGTTAGCCTAGCTCACAGCAACCTCTAACTCCTGAGCTCAAGCAATCCTCCCACCTGGGCCTCCCAGAGTGCTAGGATTACAGGTGTTAGCCACCGCGCCCAGCCCTGCCCTTATTCTTTATAAACCATTAACCCAACCAAAGTATTACCTATGAATTATTTTAAGATTTTTTTTTGAGACAAGGTCTTGCTGTCTCCTGGGCTAAGAGTACAGTGATGTTATCACTGCTCACTGCAACCTCAAACTCCTGGCCTTAAGCAATCCTCCTGCCTCACCCTCCCAAAGTGCTAGGATTATAGGCATGAGGCAAATTATTTTAAGTTTTGATGACAGATGTCTGGTATTACGTTGTATCTAGGAAGCCATACATATCTTTGGAGACATACTCTTTAGGTACAGGCAACAATAGGGATGTTCAATCTTCAAAGACTGAATGAAGTAATTCAAACCACCTAGAATGCTTCCAATATTCATCTTATCCCCCAACCATGTAATTTAAACTTGAAAAACCTCAACAGGAAACAAAATATATCTATGTAAGTAATGATCAAGAATGGAGAAATATCCATTCACTCCACTAAACGACATTACTGAACTGAAGAAACCTGTATTAATCCAACTCTCACCCTAAATTTACAAACATATTTAAGATAAAATTAAAGAGAATACACGAAAAGTTGTAGATATCAGAACTCATATCCAAGGTTACTTGGATCTGAGTCTCCATTAAAAAAATAAAGCTATAGATAACCAGTCATGAAAGAGATTTGCTTTCATCACTGTCATTTATACTGCTACCAAACTAAGTAACAAAAAACAATGATGAACTGGTAACCTGACACATCTTACAGAACTGAAGCACTAACGTTTAAGACTAATGATACCATTAATTTTGTACATTAATACCACAAAATTAATTTTCTACAACCTAATTCCCTTACCTGACTTTCAGTTTCAAACAGAAGAAACCCGTAAGTTTCTTGAAGTTCTTCCTGAGTATAGTTACTTGCTTTTTTTTGTTGGTAAAAAGCTTTGTACTGTATAAACAGAGAAAAACCAAATACTATAAACATGCTATTTAGCCTTGCAAATTAATTTTTTAAATGCATCTGAATTCCTTCTGTTTAGACTAAAGGTATTATTTTTCTATTCCCTAGAATATATTAGTGTTACAGCTCTTTTAGAATTTGTCTAGCAGGTTTTCTGGTAAGGACCAGAAATCCCCCCCAAAAAGAACAAAAATCCAAAAAAGAAAAAAAATTATTACCTTCCAAGTGACTATTTCCAAGGACCTTTCATCATGTCTGAAAACTGAAACCTAAAAAGTACTAGGCTTATATACCAAAGATGATGGGTCTATTTCTTTTAAAACTAAAATAAAACCATCACACTGTGTGTACCAAATACCTCACCTCATTTAAGAAAATGTCATTTTTCACCAAAGTCACTTGACTGTACTGAAAACCATGCTCAGATGCAGAGTCCAAGTAAGAAGTGTGGAGGAGTGAAACTGCCCTCTGGAAGAGAGAGTCTGAACTCAAGGACACTGTCTCAAAAACTGTAAAACACAAACAAAGATAACGCAGCTGTTTAAGATGCCAAAGGATGCGGTTAAGAGGGACATGCTGAATATCACTCAAAACACCACCTATTCCCTTCCTATACAACTGAGAAATTTGTAATGTGTGTGGCTACCATATCTGTACCATCCTAAAATTTAAAAGACTTGCCATGTGAATAACCTAAATAAATTACAAATGAAGGTGAATACTTTTAATACAGGAGCTAAAATATGCCCTGCCAGACCCCTCATGCCTTTGGTTGAAAGCTAACCACCATGACATAACCACAGCTGATCAAAAGCAGAGGTAACTGTGGTGTCAAATGGTGGTCAGCAATTGCTTAGGCCTTTAGCACATTTCTCATTGCTAAATGACCTTTAGTTTTTTGTTTTTTTTTTCATTCTTTAGTGTTTCTCCCTTTGATTTTTTTTTTTTTTTTGAGACACGTGCCACCATGCCTGGCTAATTTTTTCTATTTTTAGTTATTTGGCTAATTTCTATTTAGAGACGGGTCTCACTCTTGCACAGGCTGATCTCAAACTCCTGAGCTCAATCCTCCTGCCTCAGCCTCCCAGAGTGCTAGGATTACAGGAGCCCGGACTTTTTTTTTTTTTTTTTTTTTAACCCATGCCACATTCTGGTAAACTTGCCCTCCCATCTTCTCATCAAATGCCTGCTAGTTTCCTTCGAAGGGGCCTACTAGTGCCCCTGCACCAAAGACAACAAGATCACTGTGTCTCTGGCATTTTTCTCACCAGCCAAGGAGTCTACTGAGTTTTACTTCCTATGGGTTGTATTATAAAATTATTTTTTCCATTTTGCAAAATAAGCCTATATTACATTTTTTTTGAAAGTGCTTTCTTCCAGTGATACCCAGGTGCTACCCCCCGAGACTGCTATGCCCCTGAATGAGAAGCACTGCCTGGATCCAGTAGTTCTGCTGATTAACCCTTCCCTTTGTGCCTTTTGATTTTACAAGCGTTCCCTTCAGCAAGAACCAAGCCTAACATTTAACCATTTGAACGGTTTACTATCTTCTATTTGTATTCTTTATATTCTCTTTATCAAGGTTGGGGGTTTGTAAACCTGTTATTTATAAATAATAATAGAATGATTTATACAGCATATAGTATAAATAAGTACATTAACATGGCTTCCTACTTTTACCAAAACTCTGCCAGTGCATTAAAGCTCAAAAGTTAAAGAGCAAAAAGCTTTTTAATTAACTTATGAATAACAGATATAGAAAAAGTAGACTATCACAGGAAAGAAAACATTTCAGTAAACTTAATTTGGACTAAACTGTCCTAATACTTCCATTATCAAGGTATTTTAAAAATCCTTCAACAAACTTCCTAGTATCAGAATGAAATATTGTGAATAGAATAGGAAAGAGAAAAGGATGAAATGTGAAAGCCTATTCTGAAGCTGGTGCACCTCATCTACATGTTTCTTCTAAGTCTCACTATCACTTTTGTCAGTTTCGCTTTCTCTTTCACTGTCAGTGTACCAGTGCCATAAAACATGGATATCTGAATAGAGTCACATAGCAAAACACCAGTGACAATAGTTAAAATTACAGCCTTATTAGCTGCATTACTCAAAACAAACTGGGAATCCTGTGCATCTTCAAAGTCATCTTACAAATAACCTATCCTACTAGCCCAAACACAAATCAAGAATCCTGTAGGAAACTAATTTTGGAAACTTTGCATTTAGTATTTTTGAAAAGCGAGATAATTTTCAAAAATCTAACTCAATGTACTTTGAGGCTCAATATTTGAGAAACATTGTTTAAAGTGAAAGAAATAAAAGTTTAAAAAAAGGAACTCTGGATCACTCTGATTATCAACTTCTCTAAATTCTACAAGACATTAATGGGTATGCACAGATTTTAAATTTGGGAAGTACTGAATACTACATACACCCCCATTTTTGAGCATCATAATGCACAAGAATAAGCTGAAAACTGAGAGATGGTGCAATAAAAACACTAACACAGTGTCTCCTAAATATGTGTGCTCAGAGAACATTTATTAATATTGGCATGGGGAATACTGTTCCCAGTAAAGCTACAAAGAAAGCTAATGATTTAAAACAAAGAAGAACAAGTAGCAAATAAATTATTCTGTGCTTATATATTTCTATTTCTAAAACTATTTACAGTTACAAATGCTTCCCCTTTAGGTCAGCATTCTCCACATACCAGTATATTTATAAAAGTAATTTTGTGATTAGCAGAAGGAAAAGTATGTCAAAAGCAAAGTTGTTGGAAAACTATAGCTAATCCTCAATCTTTCGTGGTTTCACAATAACCACCTCAATGACGGTCTCAGGAAAGGACAAATTTCCTGCTTTGTAAATTATGAGATGGATGAGAATTTTATCTAGAAAATTATTTAACATTCTCTCTTCTTTACACAATAGTTTCACTTAAGAGTCTAATTAGCTCACCAAACAATATGACCACTTTGTGAATGAATGGCCTCATATTTGCTAAGCAGTGGTCATACTTTAAACATTCAAGGTTACCAGTGTATTTAAAACAAAGAAGAGGAAACTATTCCACCAAGAAACCTAAAGCAACATCTCACAAGGTAACTTGAAAATGCTTGTCTGTAAAGTATCAAAGAGTATTCCTTCGGTCTTAACTGACCAATAAAGAGCCATGTGGGAAAAGGTTAAGTTGAATGACAATGGCTTTGGCAACTTGAGTTTTTCTGTAGCATCTGGTTTTGACACATTTCTCTATTTGTGTATTCAGCCTTAAATGTTAAGTCAAGCTTCATACAGTTTGGATTCTGGTCAAAGTGCCTGTAATAATAACCTCCTCCCTTTCTCAAAATCTATCACAAAGATACTGAGTGAGACTGGTTTTAGACACTCCTTTCCCTTTTTAACTTCTCATAATAGGAATGAGAAAGTTATAAACCAGCTTCCGATGCTATGTCACAGGTACCTATTTTCTGTTCTATAAACATCTAGTCTGAAAATAGATGAGATAAACTTAATCTCAACTTAATGTCAATGTTAGGTGTCACAATAATTCTAACAAAAACTAGCCACTTGTACACCTCCCCACGACTTTTATGACCACATCTCCCTACAGGACTGCAACCTGCATCTGTCAATACTAACAATAACTAAAATATTTTATGTAGTCTAGTAAGCCATCTGATAGTTGATGAAGGAACAGAATAGTTCATTACTTAATCCTAAATGTATCACCTTTACTTTTAAGATACTAAAGGACAGCTGGTTTAAGATGAATGCAACTTTTTAGAGCACAAAAAAATTTGGCAGGACCTAAATAAACCCTTAAATGTATATACCCAATAACCATCCCATTTCTAGGAATCTATTCCTGAGAAATACTAGGATAAGTATACAGGACACACACACACACACACACACACACACACACACACACACACACACACACACACAGGTGTTCAGTACATCAGCATCTATAATAGTGAAAACACTGGCAATAACCTAAATTGCCATCAACAGGGAATACTTTCCAACTATTAAATAAAAACAAGGTAAATTAGTATAGTACATGCATATAAGGATATATATTATATACTACTGAGTAAACAACATATACTATATATAACACCATTTGCTAAAAAATGAATAAAATTATCTGAAAGTGTACAGAAAAAGATCTAGAAGGATAGAAAACTGAATTGTTAATGATGACTAAACCAATGGTTACTGAGACTGGGGGATGGATAAAAGGTAAACTTAAATTTTTTTACCTTATACACATTACTCCAATTTAGGTTTTTCTTACACAAGCATTTATTTTGTCTACCATTTCAAATACTTTAATTCAAAAACAAAAAATGAATCAAAAGGAGGAATGTATCTTTTATGATGCAATTTAAAAACTTAATCATGTATTAATTTTGGACTAACAATTATAAAAAAGCTATAGCTACTGGAAATTATAATGTGCTAAAAGTCCTTTTGTCTTACATGATCCATATTAAAACTAAAAATTTTTATCGACCTAGTTTGGATTCATTAGTTATAATTTATAGCACTTAGTTCAATACCCACTCTTCTCTGATATGAACCCTGTCTTGATCTTCTCTAAGTGAGAATGTGGCTGGGAAGGTGGTCTTAATTCGTTTTCACCAAATATACCCACAGAGTTCTTGGCACAGTCCTGTTCTTTGTTAATGTCATAAATGCTAAAACGAAAAAAGAAGAAAAAAATCATAAAGTGAATAATTCTATTTATAGCATATCTACTACACAAATAAATGTTTACTGAATAATCTGTATTAGGAATGAGTCTGTAATGTTTATTTACCTACTTTGACAAGTCTCGACAGCTAAAGACTAAATTTGCTCTATAAGAAATAATACAGTCTGAAATGCTGTTCCTCCAAGAGTCTTTAACATCTACAGAAAAATCTGGGTCAGGCATGGTAGCTCACTCCTGTAAAATCCCAGGAATTTGAGACCAGCCTGGACAACACTGCAAGATCTTGTATCTACAAAAATAAAAATTAAAAAATTAAAATTTAAAAAAATTAGCTGGGTGTGGTAGTGCGCCTGTAGTCCCAACTACTCAGGAGGCTGAGGTAGGAAAATCACCTGAGCCCAGGTGTTCAATGTTACAGTGAGCTATGATAGCACTACTGCACTCAGGACTGGGCAACAGAGTGAGACCCTATCTCTTAAAAAAAAAAAAAAAAACCCACAAAAAACAAAAAAAAGAAAAAGAAAATACATGCAAAAACCTTAAATAAAAACATTAAACCTAAACTGGCAAATATATATAATACAAGCAACATAATTCCGTGAAGTTTCTGCCAGGAATTGATGGAAGACTTAACACCAGACAATTTATTCATGAAATTCACCACACTAAGATTAAAGAAAAACCTATGACCTAGTATAGAAGTACTTCATCAAATTCAATAGATACCCATGATTAAAAAGAAAATTCCAAGTAAACAGGTTACCTGATAAGCAGATATGTAGAAAACAATAATTCCAAGTAATACTGTCTAGTTAATTACTGAGATTTCATAAAGGGCCACAGAGTAAATATTTTAGGATTGTGAACCACATGGTTTCTACCACAGCTACTCATCTCTGCTGGTAAAGCATAAAAACAGCCCAGACAAGGCATAAATGAAACTTTGTTTACAGAAATAGGTAAGACCACAGGCAGTAGCTCACCGACCCCTGATGTATGTTCTGCCAATATTTTTGTTGATGTTTATCTGTAGAAAACTGTGATTCTTTCTCTGTCCCTTTAACTTTTTTCTTATATAATTTTTCAGTTAACAATTGCTCAGTAACAAACCATCCGAAGATTCAGTGGTTTACACCCACAATCATTTATTACATTTCCAGTGTTTGCGGAACCTGGCTTAAGCTCAGCTGGGATGGCCCTGGCCACACATGTCTCTCATGGAAAGGGCAGAGGTGCAGACAGCAAATGGAAATACCCAAGGCCTCTTAAGCCTTAGGCTTAAAACTGACAAGCCGTCATGTTTACCGTATACTGCTGCCCAAAGCAAGTCCTACAGCCAAACGACAGGGAAATACACTCCGTCCTCTTATCCGGAGGAACTGCATAGGGTCATAGAGTGAATATAAGGAGAAAAGGAGACATAAAGCACTGGGGTCTAAAATCGGTAATGGTGATGGTTATATAACCTTGTGAATATGCTGAAAATCAAGGAATTGTATTTTTTTTTTTTTTTTTTTTTTTTTTTTTAGAAACAGGCCCTCACTCTGTTGCTGAGGCTAGAGTGTAGTGGCATCATCATAGCTCACTGCAACTTCAAACTCCCTAGCTCAGGTGATCCTCCTGCCTCAGCCTCCCAGGTAGCTGGGACAACAGGTACATACCACCATGCCTAAGTTGTTTCCTGTTTTTTTATTTTTTGGAGAGAGAGGGATTCACTGTGTTACTCAGGCTGGTCTTGAACTCCCTGCCTCAAATGATCTTCCTGCCTTGGCCTCCTGAAGTGCTGGGATAACAGGCATGAGCCACCGCACCAATCCAGAATTATAGCTTTAAATGGTGAATTTTGTGGTAATTGGATTATATCTCAATAATAAAAAATAACATATTAAAAGAAAAACCAATAAGAAAAAATATGATGTACCGGAGTGTCACTGTATGGCTCTTGTGCACGCTCCTTTTCTTATATATCTGAATGAGATGAACTATCCTGGACTGTTACCAGAAGACTCAGGGTGTAGGAAGGGGACAGAGCAGCTGTCAGATTTCTTTAGGGTTTCTCCCTGCATCTGAGCATTGTTGTATGATATGGTGCCTAGTTGCTCCTCTTTGAACTTCCAAATGTAATCTGCCCCAGAGGGGCCTTTACCGCCAGCTCTGCTTTCCTCTTAGAGATGGCGGTCACTAAGAGAAACAACCCTTGCTCTCCAAGGTTATATACTCACTTCTAGGAGTATTTTGCCAGCACGGGCTAAGATCACTGGGGCCCTCAAGGCACTTTCTTTCCTTAATGGATAACGTGCGACTGTTCAGTCTTGACCTGGCATACTACTGCACTTCTGTCACAGGATAGGGCTCTGATTCTGGGATCGTAGTTGCTGGTGATGTCTGAGACATGCTTCCTCTGCACAACTTTCTCTTTCTCACAGCTCTGTTGGAACTTCCCATGAGGGCTTTCTAACACCACTTACACATAATTTGAAGCTGACAAGGTTTTTTTCCCTGAATTGGTTAAAAATGTAATTTGAGAGCTATCCCCTTGCCCCCAGCCCATGCTTTTCACAAGTAGAAAGATTAAGAACTCATCTGGTCTTGTTCCTTTTGGAATATACATTCACAGTATGGTGGGGCTTTTTTGTTTTGCTTTTCCTGGTTTATTGATCAGGGCACTAAATAGACCTTTTCAGTGTAGAAACTCCCATCCTTCAGTTCTGAGATACAGATGATTAGTTTCCTCCCATTGTATTAGATGAAGGACTTCTTTGGCTGATCCTCATTTTCTTACCTTTTCAAATTCTTGTTACTATTCTATTTTTGGGGGAGACTTCTCTGAATAATTTCTCTCTCTCTCTCTCTCTCTCTCTCTCTCTCTCTCTCCCTCTCCCTCTCCCCTTTTAAAATAGAGCCTCTTCCTCTTTCACGGATGTAACATCTTTTCTTCTCTCTAAAGCAGGAGTCCTCAAACTTTTTAAACAGGGGGCCAGTTCACTGTCCCTCAGACCGTTGGAGAGTGCAGTGCACATTCCACACATGCGCACTGTGGGCTTGGGACGAGTCGGCTGCTAAGCAGGACAGGCAGTGGCGGGAAAACACCCAGTGGGCCAGATAAATGTCCTCCGCCGGCCGTAGTTTGAGGACCCCCCTGCTCTAAAGATACCATAGTTTTATTTCTTGAAATTTAGTCTGTTGCCTGCAGTATATCTACTTCTACCAAGCTCCTTTTATTTCCTACTTGTTTATTTCCTATTTGGTTTCTTATTTGTCAGAGACTTTCACCCCATGGCTGGTGACCCCTGGCTCTACATTTATGCCCAAGTGTGAGGCATTTAAAGCTGATGGAAGTTGTGGGACACAAACAGCTTCCTGACCTGCTAGCAGCTGTCACTCTTGAGTGGATGTGATGGGGATCCAGCTGTTTAACCAAGTGAACTGCTGAATGAAGAAGTCCTCATCTGTTACACATTTTGCCATGGGCTAGTCTGTTTCCCAGAAAAGAATCCCTTAATATCTTGTTAAGAGGCATATAAGCTTGACTATTAGTTTTGGGAGCCAAACAGAAAAAGACAGCTCTGGGCTTTACTGTTCTGCATGCTGATTTTCACTTAATCCTTGTTTTCATTTAGATGCTTCACCTGGACTTCAGCTATCTGGAGCCTGCCTACTTAATGTCTCCCGAGAATAAACCTTCTGTCTTCTGTCAGGGTAGAGCAGAGGGTAGTTGCCTGGTTGTATGGGAGTGGAGAAGGACATCCAGGGTGTCAAAATTATAAAGATCATCATCCAATCCCAATTCCCACCCTGTCCTATATTCTTGCCTTAAGAAGTACTGTACTTGGTACCTCCAATTCCTAAGCCTTTTCCAGATTCTATGGAGAGAATCTTCTTCCTCCCTGTTGGCTCACCTCTCTTCAGTTTTTGGCATTCTCTAATCCACTGCATCATTTATTACTTGCCCACCTCCTTTCTAGTTTCCCTAATACTGATTTCATCTGTCTTCTGTTCTCCTCTTGATTTTTGTGTGTTTATATCTTTATTCCTTTAATATATAATCTTAGAGAGATTTCCAAAGAGTGTGTACAATTGAACATGTTAAACTAGAAGTGTGTACTTAACCCAAGTGTTACCATCTACTATGACAGCTGCCAGTACCATTATTTTATGTTAATTTATATTATGAAGACCTTATTTTATTTACTTATATATCTATCACAGCCCTAATTACACATCAAATCAATACATATTTGGTTAAAGAGAATTGTTAGTGCATATCTACTAAAAAACCACTTACCCAAGCACATAAAAAGTACGATCTAAAGTAAGAGTTTTAATGATATTCTCTCAAAGTACCCTTTCCTCTTCACTCGGAGTGCTTAGCATGCTTTATAATTACATATGTATAATTATTTCATTGATGTCTTTTCCCTTAATAACCAAGCCCTATGATGATAGGAACCACGTCTGTTTTGTATACCACTGATTACCCAGCATCCAGCTCAATACCTGGTACATAGTGGGTGTTTTGGAAATATGTATGTGGTAACTGAATTAAAGAATAAATAATACTTGGCTATTTAATCTGTCCCAAAACTCAGAAAAAGGAATAAAGATTCTCAATTGTTTTTACAAAGCAATCACATGCTAATACCAAAACTGGACAAAGAAAACACAAAAATTAAAACTATAGACCTAGCTCTTCTTATGAATATTGATACTAAAATCCTAAATATATGTATTCCCAAAGAAAATCCATCAGGACATTAAAATATTAAGAGATCAATTATGGTTCATTCTACAAATGCAAGAAATTATTCAATAAATAGTAAATCCATAAATTTAAGTAATCACATTAATAGGTCAAAGTAAAAAGTCACAAAAAGGCTGTTGGGGTCTGGGATGAAGGAAGACAACCACAAGTCAGACTATCAAAAGGAAGTTACTATATTACTCTTTTCCAGCAGATGCCTTGTAATATGTAAATTTTCATTGCTGCACAGGATTTTTTCATTTATGCATGCTATTTTTACCTCTTAGTCCAAAAATTAAGATGCCCTCAAATAAAAGAAAACTGTTTATTCTATTAACAGTGAAAAATGTCCTACCATAAATTGTTTAGGGGAAAGAAAAGCAGGCTATAAAAAAGAAGTCTTAGAGAACATACACCACAATTTAAACAATGGTCATCTTCCTCCTAACACTCATCAATATCTGTTATTTTTCTTGCTTATCTGATTATGCCCACCACCACTTTGTTGCTGTCCTTTTCAACACTGTTTCACCAAGGCTCAGAACAGCATCTGGTACACCACAGGGTTTCAATATGTATTTACTTAAAGAATTAGTTAGTTTTCCAGATCATTTTCCTCTTCTACTTAAAACCCTACCACGGACTCTCACTCCCCTCAGGACACAACACATGGTACCTGCCAAGGACAAGTATAGTCTATGCCCTGCTGGTTTCCTATAATTCACCTTGTCCCACCTCCCTGCCAGACTTACTGCAGGAGTACACTCATCTTTCCACTTACAGCTCTTTCGTCTTTTAAGGCCTTTGTGCATGCTGGAATGCTCTTTTTCCCATTCTGCCCATGGTGGAGCTCCCTCTCCTCTTCCTTCAGTGAATTTGTCCCCTCAAATAAACCTTCTCTGATCACGCCAACAAAAGTATTTTTTTTTTCATTTTTTTTTCTCCTTGAGACAGTCTCATTCTGTTGCCTGGGCTAGAGTGCCCTGGCGTCAGCCTAGCTCACAGCAACCTCAAACTCCTGGGCTCAAGCAATCCTCCTGCCTCAGCCTCCCAAGTAGCTGGGTCTACAGGCATGCGCCACCATGCCCGGCAAAAGTGTTTTCTTTAAAGCACTCATTGCAACATGTAATTATTTTATCAACTTACTTTTTTTTTGAGTGGGAGGTCTATCTTCCCCACTAGAATGTAAGGTTTATAGAGATAGACACCGATACTGTTTGTCTTGGTCACCAAAGCCCCCCAGTGTCAGCAGAGTTCCCAGCAGGTAATATTCTATCAAGTTTATCTTTGGGTGGGCCAAAGACAGGTAACTTTTTTTTTTACAGTTTAATATATTATCTGAAACTTTACATAAGCAAAATATAATCTGGGGAGAAAAAGATATTTTCATTTTGCAGGGGAAAAAATCTCCCACAGCCCTAATTAGTAGCAAGTTATAGTTATTATTTGAGTAAAGAAAAAACAGAAAGTAAATACAGTATTTCCCATAAGTCAAAATAATAATAGACCCATAAAACAAGCGAGCTTATTAAAAAAGAGAAAATACTACAGATGGAGAAATGTACAATTTTCGCATAAATGTAAAAATGCACTAAAAAGTTTTGCCATGCACGAAAGTTTAAATATTTTCCGAAGTCAAGACAATCGTGCACAAAAGGAACAGAAACGAAGGTATCCCTTGGCTGTGACTTTCGAAGCACAGAGTCCACTTGGAATCACTGCTCTCCATTTCAAAAGACGAGCTTAACCACGCAGGTCTACGGGGAACACGCACAGGCTGCGGGAGTGGCACCAGCTGGCAGCAGCTCTGCAAGGGTTCCGCTGCCACCACACTCACAGTCCGACCAGGAGCAGGCCGGGCTGGGGCGCCCCGGCTTGGCCCGCCAAAGCTTCGCGCCCCACGCCCAGCGCTGTGGGAGGTGAGATCGCCCCAAGCACGGGGGTCTTGAGGGGACACCGGGGCCCCTTCCCTCCTCACCTCACGGCGTGGGGGGAGGGGGCTGGGCTCTGCCCCGCCAGCAGCCCCCTGGCCCCCTCCCACCCGCGGAGGCGAGGATGCCAGGGGCGGGGCGACCCGGTGCGGGGCGCGGGGCGCCTTTGGAAAGTCAACGAGGGTGGCGGCGGCTCCCGAGTGCGGAGGGCAGGCCCGCCTCAGCCTCAGTGCCCCTGACCCTGCAGGGCCAGCCGGGTCGGGACCCGCTCCCCCAGTGTCCCAGCCTCCACAGACCCAACACAGCTGGTAGGGCCAGGGGAGGACCGGGACCGCACCCTCTGCGGACCGGACCCAAAGAGCTGGTAAGACGGGGACCCCACACACCTGCGGACCCCGCTGTCCCGGACGGGCTTAGTCCTGGGGGAAGGGCGGGACGGCAGGGTGCCCGTGGTCCTCGGTTTCTCGGACTTCGCACAGTAACCCCGCCAGCAGGACGGTTTTAGTGTTATTTTACAAGGGTCGCTCCGAGCTCCGATTTCCCTAAGAGTCCCGCCCGCAGGCACCCAGTAATGACCGCAGACAGCAAATCGCGTCTCATCCGAAGTCCATGTTCCTTTGACTACTACAGTGAGCCCGAGTTACCACTGCTCACTGTCCCGCCGTTGTCTATGCAGCCTCGCTGGCTACGGTTTCAAGGGGCTTTATTTTTTAATTTGCAGAAATGAAAGGACTACTGGAAATGGTTTTCAATCCTCATACATCCTCAGTAGATGCTGATACTAGTACTTAAGATAGTAGTGTGTGTTTAGGGGAGGGGGTGGGGCAGATCTAAGCCGTGCACTGAGCCCTAACAAAATTCACCAAATATAAAAATTGAACAGGGGGATACTTCAATAAAAATTGAAGTATCTGGCCTGACCTAAGGATTTCTTTACTCTTAACTCATTAACATTATGTCTTAACTACGTAACCTAAGATACCCACATTTCCTAGAGGAAAACCTAACTAGATCTTATGAATCATTATTGTTATTGTCTTATATAGAACATATATAGGGTAATTTGAACTTATAAAAGCAAATTAAATTCAGTATGTAGACTAACTCATTATATGTCATTTAAAATAGAAAATTCATTTTGGGTATTTAGTATATCTAATGAGAAAGAAATTGCCTTTTTAAAAACCATTTTTTGTGGATTACACCCACTGAATAAAATGAATTATACTTAAGTACTATGACTTTTTTGCTTAATTGTGGCTTGCTTACTTTTAGATTTAATACTCAATTTTTGAAGATTGTTTTAACATTCTCAAAATCCAATCTAATGTAAAAAAAGTATTTTTGATTATCAGACTGATGTTTAAAATCTAACACCTATTAATTTTTTTTCTTGCTACACTATGTAAAAAGATCAACTTATTTTTTTCTTTTAAAAGATCAACTTTTTAAAGAGACCATACTTTTGCTTTCAAGATCATACAACTTTCATTAGAATTATTTCAAAGTTTATATGGTGACCTTTTTTTTTTTTTTTTTTTTTTAAGAGAGTCCCCCTCTGCCCAAGCTGGAGTACAGTGACACAATCATAGCTCATTATAGCCTCAAACTCCTGGGCTCAGGGATCCTCCTGTTTCAACCTCCCAAGTAGCTGGGACTATAGGTGCACACCACCATGCACCCTGATTTTTAAAAATTTTTGTACAGATGGAATTTTGCTATGTTGCCCTGGCTGGTATTGAACTCCTGGCCTCAAACGATCCTCCTGCCTTAGCCTCTCAAAGTGCTGGGATTACAGGTATGAGCCACCATGTCTCACCTATATGGTGACTTTTTAAGACAGCTATCAATGACCATTGTTTTGGCGTCTCATCGAACTGAGTATATGTTTTGTGCTTTAGCATTAAACTATCAGCCTGTGATAACATGGATGCAAATTCATTACTATATTACAAGGCTATTAAGTAATTTTGTCCTTCTTCTAAGAAAATCTTGAGAATAAATTTCTCTCAGGAACAATATTAAGACTCACCTTTGGATTCTCTTAATTATTACATGTGTCAAAAGAGAACGTGACATCTGACCCATGCCAGAACAATTTTTTATTGCCACTACCTCTAGATATATCCCACCCAAAAATGTGCTGGGCACAGACAAGTAAGGGATATTCACACGGGTGAAGTAGGTGCCTTAACCGGACAAACTAGGCCTCAGGAGTTGGGGTCTTCAATATTCCTTCTCCTAATGAGGGAGCAGGTGTACATCAAAGGTTCTAAACAGGGTCTATTACACCATGCCAAGGAGGGGAGTGAATCTTTATACAAAGTATTAGCTAGGGATTTAGTTCTCCAATTAAATGTTATTAAAATCTTATTAGGGGAAAACAGAAAATACACCCCAGACACATTTCTGATGACAAAAGCAGTAATTTTAAAAAGCCAATTAAAAAAGCCAACTGAGTTAGTCAATAAAAACAAAAGTTGGTTCTTTGAAAAGACTAATAAAATAAAACAGATCATCTTTTAGCAAATACAAACAAGAAAAAAAAATCAAATATTGGGAACAAAAGGAATGTAACCACGAGTACAGAGAAAATATTTCTAAAATTATAAATGATCATATACAATTTATACAAATAAATTTGAAAGCTATAAAAATATAATTTACCAATGCTGGTCTAAATGGAAGAAACATTGAAATAAACCAATAACTAAAAAAACTAAAAGTAGTCATAACTCTACCCTGTCTTCCAAAAGACCAATTCCAGAGATTTATTCTCACTTCTAGCAAATTATCAAAAATCCACAAGTGTGGCAATGTATTCTGTTGGAGAAGCTATAGGAAACAATATGAAAAGAAAAGCAAAAGATCAGAAGAGACTATTTACTATGTAGGTAATAAAATATTTATTTATACATTAAGATAGAATATAAAAATGGAAATTCACATTTCAGAAATCATGAATAGCCAATAAACATTTAAAAAACATCCCCAATTTACAGATTTAAGAAGCCAAACAATACCAAGCAACATAAATACATTTTACAGTGAAACAGCAAAAAGCTAAAGACAAAAAATAAAAACAGAAACAGAGAAAAAGGAATTGGCAGACTGACAGGTGACTTCTCAACAGCAGTAACTCAAGCCAAATGACAAAGGAATGAAATCTTCAGCACCCTATAAGAAAATAATTGCCAACCCAAACTTCCACATTCAGCAAAAACATCTTTCAAGAATGACAGTGAAGTAAAGATATTTCCAGGTAAACAAAAACTTAGTGTTCGTTATCAACAGACTTTCATGTAATAGCCATTCCAAAGGAGGTACTTTAAGCAAAAGGAAAATAGTCCCAGAAGGATAAAAGCAGCTATGAATAACGGAGAAACTAGTAAAAAGCGTGGGAAATACAAACAAGTACTGACTGTAGAACACAACAATAATTCTAAACAAGCCCTCTTCTATCAGGCAGGAATTTAATAAAGAATTCAGATACATAATAGTAACATATAAATCATGAGGGGTTGAATGATGTTAAAGTTCTAAGGTTCTTATATTTCATAGGAGGAAGGTAAAGATATTCGTTAACTTTAGATTTTGAAAAGTCAAGGAGGCATATTTCTTTCTTTCTTTTTTTTTTTTTTTGAGACAGAGTCTGGCTTTGTTGCCCGGGCTAGAGTGAGTGCCGGGGCGTCAGTCTAGCTCACAGCAACCTCAAACTCCTGGCTCAAGCAATCCTGCTGCCTCAGCCTCCCGAGTAGCTGGGACTACAGGCATGCGCCACCATGCCCGGCTGATTTTTTCTATATATATTGGTTGGCCAATTAATTTCTTTCTATTTATAGTAGAGACGGGGTCTCGCTCTTGCTCAGGCTGGTTTTGAACTCCTGACCTTGAGCAATCCGCCCGCCTCGGCCTCCCAGAGTGCTAGGATTACAGGCGTGAGCCACTGTGCCCGGCCAAGGAGGCATATTTCTAGGAAAATTATAAAACGAAAAGAAGTATTTAACTCCCAATCTACTAGATGGGAAAAATGGAATAATAAAAGATATCAATATAAAAAAATAACAAGAAAGGAGAAAAAAGAAATACAGGGCAGGAAAAATAGAAAACACAAGAGAAACTGCATTAAAAATAAATGGGCTATATGTTCTACCTAAAAATATTTTAAAGCGGCATTAAAAAAATCTAAAACATACATAAATCTACAGTTATCTCAAAATAGTTTAATAAATGAAAAAATAAAAAATATATACTAGATAGCAAGAAGGTACTTATGACAATGATGCCAATATTAAAATTTAGACAATGGACAGAGACCCAGAAAAATCTAATTTGTCAAACCTCACATAATTTTTCTTAAAAAATCTGAGTAGTCCTATAACCACTAAAGAAATCTGATCACTAGCCAAACATCTACCACCAACAAAACTTCAGGACCAGGTGAATTCAATGGCAAATTCTACAACTGGCTATCTACATGAGAATAAAATTAAATTATATCTGTACCCCAACAATGCACACAAACAATTCCAAGTATAAACATGAAATGAAAATCTCTAAAATATTCTGAAACTATAGAATATCTTTACAAATAAAACATTGAAAAATTCAACTATTAAGAGTTTCTGCTCATCAAAAACCACAGAGAAAAGGTATTTACAACTCAATTATTATTTTTTTCTTTAATTTTTTGGAAACTTGAGTCTGTGCACAGAACCCATCTAATTATTAAGATTAGTACTCAGAGTATGTAAAGACATCCTACAGTCCATCAACCCATGTGAGAAGAAAAAAGTTTTTTCCATTCTTTCACTCAACAACAAACACAGAAGACTTCAGTGACAGTCATCAAGCAACGTGTGGGGATTTCTCCCCACCAACAATCAATCAATTTGCCAGACACCAGATGGATGTCTCCTAATTTAATTCAGTTCTGACACCACCTACCTGGAGACAGTGTCCAATCATACAGATTGAGGGGTCAGTCCCACAAGACTGAGCTCAGTTCCTATACCAATCCCAAGCCACAGTTTGTTTTACCCCTGACCTACCTCCTTCCTTGAGTCTAATTAATTTGCTGAAATGCTCAAAGAACTCAGGGAAACAGATACATTTACCAGTTTATTATAAAGGATATTATAAAGGGTACAGATGAAGAGATGTGTAGGGCAAGGTATGTGGGAAGGGTTGCAGAGCTTCCATGTCCTCCTTGGGCATGCTGCCCTCCAGAAACCTCCACGAGTTCAGTGATCTGGAAGCTCTAGGTCTAAGATATGCACACATGATTGATTAAATCATTGGCTACTGGTGATCAGCTCAACCTTCAGCCCCTCTTCCCTCCTCCCAAAGGTTGTGGGGTGGGGTTCAAAGTCCTTCCCCTCTAATCAAGGCTTAGTCTTTCCAGTGGCCAGCCCCAATCCTGAAGCTACCTAGGGTCTACAGCCATCAATCCACTCATTAGCATACAAAAGGGCCCCATCAGAGATTTCAGGAGTAGTAAAATCCAAGTATTTTAGGAGGTGCACACTGGGAAGCAGAGCTGAAGACCATTTAAATATGTATCTCATAGTATCGAAGTCAAATTAAAAATTAAAAAATGGACAAAGGAGATATGAATAGTTGGTACAAAGGAAAAAAGGGTCTTTAACATGAAAAGATATTCAAACTCAGTCATAATAAAATGCAAATTTAATCTAAACCAAGATATCCCTTTTCACTTACCAGATTATCAAAAATCCACAAGTCTAGCAATACATTCAGCTGGGGAAGCCTTTGGGAAAACAATCACTCCAGTACACAGCAGATAAGTTCAAAACCTAACAGAAGGCAGTTTAGCAATAATTAGCAAAATTTTTCAAAAACATTTATCTTTTGGGCCCTGTGCGGTGGCTCACGCCTGTAATCGCAGCATTCTGGGAGGCCAAGGCCGGCCTTGGATCACTCGAGGTCAGGAGTTTGAAATCAGCCTGAGCAAGAGTGAGACCCCGTCTCTACTAAAAATGGAAACAAATTAATTGGCCAACTACAAATATATAGAAAAAATTAGCTGGGTGTGGTGGTGCATGCCTGTAGTCCCAGCTACTTGGGAGGCTGAGGCACAAGAATTGCTTGAGCCCAGGAGTTTGAGGTTGCTATGAGCTAGGCTGATGCCACGGCACTCTAGCCTGGGCAACAGAGTGAGACTCTCTCAAAACAAAACATTTATCTTTCAACTCGGTAATCACAGTTCTGGAAATTAACCATATAGAAATACCTGCTTACATACAAAATGACAACTATATAAAGTTATTCCATGTACCATTGTTTTTAATAGCAAAAGACTAGAAACAACCAAATAATCCATGTATTGCAGGACTAGTTAAATAAACTAATTACAGCCACACAATGGAAAATTATGTTTTCCTGTGCTATGGGAGAGCAAAGTTTCTCATACACCGATTTATGAAGATTTCCAGGATATACTGCCATGTGCGGGGAAAAACAATGTAGTAAAAGTTTAGGGTAAGAAGAAGGAATATAAAAATATATACTCATATACTCCAAAAGCACTGAAGGAAGAACAGGATACTAAGAACTAGGGAGGTGGAGAATGAGTTGGATAGGTACAGGAAAGAATGATTTTTTTTTTTCCAATGTATCCCTTTATATTTTTTCAATTGTTTAAATAAACGATTCTAATCACTTTTAAGCAACAGGAAAATATCAACTTGCACATAAAACTGCATTTAAAAAAAGACTCCTACAAAATACTAAGAGAAAACACTGAATAGGAAAAGTGGGAAAAACATGATAAACACAGGAAAAAACATTCAACTGGCCAAAAACTATGAAAAGATCCTCAATATGTTTAAGTAAGCAGAGAAAGGCAGTTTAAAACCACAAAATACATCAGTTAACTTCCACCACACTGACAAAAATTTAAAAGCTGGACAATGCCATATTTGGAGAACAGGGAGCAAAGGATGATTTCATTCACTATTGCTGGAGGATGAATCAGAACCACCATTTTGGAAAAGTCAGATAGTATCTACCAAAGTTGAACATGCACATACCCTCCCACTGGATCCAGCAATTCCACTACTATATGCTGGAATATTGTGTATGTGCACCTGGAGACATGAATAAGAACGTTTATGGCAGCACTAATTATTAATAACCCAATGCTGGAAATAACCGTGTTCATAAATAACATGGATATATATTTTTATAGATTACTATATTTCAATGAAAATGAATGAGCCACACCAATGGTTCCCACAAGTGGTGATAATGCTAATGCATGTGATTTTTTGATATTATACAATGAAATCTATCATTATTTTCAAGATCTGTATAATTCAGTGAACCATTATATTTTCCAAATGTCCAATGTATGGGTGAAGGAGCCCTTCCAAGGGCAAAAGATCAATGGATTTTAATATCAGAGAGTATGAGGAGTTTGTTGACAGGGTTTCAAAATTCTACATTGCAGCTAACCCTTAAGAACTGTTAGGTTTTTTTTTTTTTTTTTTTGGTTTTTTTTTTTTTTTTGAGACAGAGTCTCGCTTGTTGCCCAGGCTAGAATGAGTGCTGTGGCGTCAGCCTGGCTCACAGCAACCTCAAACTCCTGGGCTCAAGCAATCCTACTGCCTCAGCCTCCCGAGTAGCTGGGACTACAGGCATGCGCCACCATGCCCGGCTAATTTTATATATATATATTAGTTGGCCAATTAATTTCTTTCTATTTTTATAGTAGAGACAGGGTCTCGCTCAGGCTGGTTTTGAACTCCTGACCTTGAGCAATCCGCCTGCCTCGGCCTCCCAGAGTGCTAGGATTACAAGCGTGAGCCACCACGCCCGGCCGAACTGTTAGGTTTTGATGAATATCAAAGAACATAATTATCTGAAAAAGTTATTAAAATATTCTTCCCTTTTGCAACTACTCAGCTGAATGAGGCCTGATTTTCTTCATATGCTTCAACGATAATAATATATTGCAACAGACTGAATGCAAAAGCAGACATGAGACTCTAGACATTAAAGGAGACATTCAGAGTATTTGTAAAAAACGTAAAACAATGCCACTCTTGTCAATTTTTTGTAAAATGTTAAGATATAATGGGTTTATTATTTTTAAAGGTAACAAATATACATATATTTAAAATTGTTCAGTTTTAATATCTGATATGGTAATTATCAATAGATATAATCCAGCAAACAAAAGATCTTTGGGTTCCTCAGTAGTTTTTAAAAGTATAAAGGAGTCCTGAAACTGAAGTTTGAGTTGCTAAACTATAGGCACATTCTTCAACATGGATGAATCTCAGAAATATGTTTAACAAAAGTAATTCACAGAATACACAGCATGAGTCTATTTAAATACAAAGTTCAAAAACGTAAAAGTAAACAATGTTGGTTAAGAACACACAGGTGATAAAAACTGGAAAGAAAGGCAAGGGAATAATTAACACAAAATTAATAATGACCATGGCAGTGCGGGCAGGGAATGCTTTCCTTCTGAGGTAGAAACACACAAGTTTCTAAGGTACTTAAGATGTTCGTCTGAGCTGGGTACACAGACGTGTTTTTTGTAAAAAACAAAAAAGAAAAAAAAACGAAAACAAAACATACACACGTATTAATGGCATATTTCACAACAGAAATTTAAAAAGAAACAAGATGACATACCTACTCTCCTAAAAAAAAAAAAACAACAACAAAAAGAACAACTCAAGAGTATTTTTTCTCAAATTAATCTATAAATATTTCATTGCCATCACGAACAAAGTCCCAACAAGATATTCTAGAAAACTTGAAAAGACAGGCCAGGTGCAGAGGCTCATGCCTATGATCCTAGCACTCTGGGAGGTCAAGGCAGGAAGATCTCTTGAGCTCAGGAATTCAAGACCTGCCTGAGCAAGACGGAGACCAGTCTGTACTAAAAATAGAAAAATTAACTGGGGAAGGTGGCGCATGCCTGTAGCCCCTGCTACTCAGGAGGCTAAGGCAGGAGGATCATTTGAAATCAGGAATTGAGGCTGCTGTGAGCTATGATGGCACCACTGCACTCTGGCAACAGAGTGAAAACTCTTGTCTTCAAAATAACAAAAAACGTGAAAAATGGTTCTAAGTTTCAACTGGAAGAAAAATGCAGAAGCCAAAGCTTTTTTCAAAAGAAAGTACCAAACTACATTATAAGACTATAATAATTAAAACACTATAGTGGTAATAACTAAACAAGTCAAAGGAAGCTTGGATCCAATAAAAACATCAGCAAAGGATATGACCCAGCCAAAAATGTTTAACTTTTTTATTCATCAAAGAAGATAAAAATTAAAAGATGTTATTTTTAATTATTAGGTCAAATATTTTTAAAACACTGTTACCATCCAGTGCTGGCTAGAGTGGGAGATAAAAACACATCTTTTGAGAGAGTGAATTTTGAGGGCAATTTAGCACCATTATTGTCCAGCATTCTCATAAAAGATTCAATTCTACAGAAATACTCTCATGAGTATCTGAAGCACTGTTCATAACAGCAAAAGAGATGATCATTGCAGCACTGTTAGTTGTAGGGAAATCTTGAAAATAACTCTAATGCCTACCAATAGAGGAATAAAAGACTCACTTGATAAATACATGCCATATCTATTTATTTATACTAAATAGATTATTATACTACATTTAACAAACACTGTCTCAGGCAAGTTTTTAAGGACTTTGCAGATTTCATCTCATTTAAGCAATTATGGTTGGATTACAGGAGATGGTCACGACACCTCTTTTTAAAGAGAGCTTGTTACATTTGGGTAAATGTCCTGAAAACACAAAATTTCAAACACTATTTTCCTTAAAACAATTGTGTACACTTTGTCACATTTTTTCTGGCCTGGATATCATTTGCTGATGTACAGTACTGGAGATACTGTAAGCTATCCACGCCTACAAGGCAGAAGAGTATTCTTACACTATTAAAGAACATGTGCTTTGCTATAAACTCCTAGGCAGGAGTACTACCAGTCTCACATCCTATAAGATTAAACATCACATCCTCACCCTTCTTTTCCTTTTAATGCCTTTTCAGGCATTATCTGTGGACCCTCGGATAATGTTACTACAATAACACCGTATGCCTGCATAACACTAAGTTTAGGATGCATTTTCATAAACCTTACTATTCTAATTTTACCTTACAGGGAGACTAAGGTTAAAAACAACAACAACAACAGCTTACTTAAATTTATGAATCTTAAACAGATCAAAACGGCGAAGAAGAGAAACCTGAGACTTTTCAAACTAATCTTCCTCACAATTTGAGGTCCATCAAGCACTTTCTCCCACAAAACGCTGCCTGGCGCCGCCTTCAGACAAACTGCCGGCTTGCAGGGACCAACCTATCGTCAACATGCCCAGTGCACAACTGGGGTTTGCAGGCAAACGACTCTCCCTATGGACAGACGTCTTTTTCCTTAGGAAGAAAAGGTCACGCACTGCCACGGAGTCTCGGCAGGGAGAAACCGGAGGAGCAGGCTTCACAGAGAACCCTTAGGAGGGGACTCCCCAGCCGGTCCAAATCCAGGGAGGGCAACTCCAGCCAAGAACTTAATCACCACATCCCTGAGGACCAAGCTGTCCCCTGACAGGCGGCGCAAACGCAACGCTCAAAGGGTCCAAGAAAAGGGGCGAGATGGATTTCGGAACCCCCCGTCGGAACTCTGGAGCCCGGTGAAGGTCTCCAAGGCGGCGGAACCGAGACTGCCCACACAGGTCGGGCCACCCCAACGGCGGCCACGCAGAACGCGCTTTCCCGGCGACGCCGACCCTGCCACCCCACGCAGCCCCGGGCAGGGCGAGCAGGCTGGGGGGAGGAACGCGCGGGCCGCCCCCAGCCCCGCAGCGCCGCGCGCGCGTGAACCCGGGCCCGGCGGCCGAGCCCCGCAGCCCCCCGCAAGCCCGAGCAGGTGTCAGCGGAGGTCCGCGGTCGGGGCGCCCGCACGCGAGGAGACGCTCACCTGTCCCCCGCACGGCCGCCGCCCCTGAGGACCTGGGGTCACTGCTCGGCCTCCTTCCCATGCTGTCCCCGGCCGCCCGGCGCTGCGTCCTCCCGGCCCTCGCGGGCCCCGGGCACACGTGGACACCGCAGGACGCCGAACCCCGCCCGCCTCACAGGCAGCCCCCCTCGGGGGGCGGCGGGCGCGGGCCTGCGGTCCGGGCGCTGACCGGGCTGCAGGCCTCGGAACCGCGCCCCGTCTCCCGTCAGGGTCACTGGCGAGAACCAGCCCCGAGACGCCCGGACGCGGGAGGGAACATGTCGACTTTCTCGCTGACTGACGCTAGCAACCGGAAGTAAAACCTTGCGGCCAAAGGAAAAGAAAATGGTGCGGGGGCGGGGCGGGGGGGGGAAAACAAAAAAAAAAAAAGAGAGAAAGTGAAAACTGAACTACGGCGGCTCAGTCAGAGACAGGAGCCAACCACGGGGAGAGGCCAAGGCGCAGGCGCAGGCCGAGGTCAGCGTCCACGTGGCGCTCGCTGCTCCTTTCTGCGCAGGCGCCAAGCCACAGCTCGCTCCCGATTGGACGGCGGAACTCGGCGCTCGCGCGCGCGCAGTGCCCCGCGAGGCTGGCGTCCGGCGGATGCGGAAGGCGCGCGCAGGAAGAGGCGGGAGGTGCGTCCGTGGCGGGTCTGCGCGTGCTGTGGCGCCGAGTCGCGCCGCAGGTGGGAAACTATGCGTGTCTTCCTGCAGCTGTCATGAGGGCGCTCGCTTTGTCTGGCCCAAATACAACGTTTCTGAAATCTTGCCCTCGTTTTAATCTGCTAAACGTTAAATCCCTGTAGCGTGTGTCGCTGTCCTATCCGTAGGAAGACACCTCTAGAAATTTGTAATCTGTTCAGAGTGCGTTCAGGTAACTAACAGGTAAAAGCCCGAAAAAGGGCAACGAAATGTTTTGCGAGTTGTCCCTTTAAAACCTCCACGCTTTTTGGGAATTAAAACCTGCATTCCTTCCTGAGGCCAGTCCACAAAGGGGCAGGCAGATGTTCTCTTTTAGTGTCTTAAACTACAGGAGACAGCTGAACGGAATTGTCTGGACAAGGGTCAGGAGATCGTGGTCACGGGAGATAAGGTCAACTGAAACCGCCAATTATACCTAATAATAGCCCCAGACCGTGACATCTGACACTAGTCAAGTAGATCCGAGCCCAACCACGGAAACCACCCCTTTAAAAAGCCCTGTTTTTCTGCCTAAAGGCAGGAGGGTGGTCTTGAGATGCTGGTCTACCGCCCTCTTCTTTTGCTGGCAAATTAATAAACTTTTCTTTCCTTGTCATCAAATTGCTTTTCCTTCTTCATTCTTACTAATGCTGGGCCTAGCATAGAAAAACGAACCAGATGTGTAATCTATTTTCCAGTAACAGGACCAAAGAGGGAGGTGAGAGCCAAGCTATTTTTGGCTAAGGATATTACCACAGATCGTATAGTTAGTTATAACAATATACTTGAGTTTGTAACATTAATAGGTGCAATATGTGTAGCTATAATTCCACAAAAAGAAAAAGGAAATAGAACTGTATAGGTGTAGCGTTTCTTACATGTCATTGAAATTAACATAATATAAATATAAAACTGGCCAGGCACAGTGGCTCACACCTATAATCTTAGCACTTGGGGAGGCCAAGGTGGGAGGATTTCTTGAGGCCAGGAGTTTGAGACCAGCCTGGACAACATAGCAAGACCTTGTTTCTACAAAAATTTTTTAAAAAAATTAGTCAAGCAGGGTGACATCCAACTGTAGTCCCAGCTACCTGGAAGGCTGAGGCAAGAGGATCTCTTGAGCCCATGCATTTGAAGGTACGGTGATCTATGATTGTGCCACTGCACAATCTAGCCTGGACAACGGAATGAGATGCTATTTTTTTTATCTGGCTTTGTTGCCCAGGCTAGAGTGTCATATGTGTGTGTGTGTACGTGTGCGCGTGTGTGCGTGCATATATGTATATACACTTATATGATTCTGATAAGTTGTTTATGATTAACCATAGAGCAGCAACTAAAATAAAAAACCCTTTGAAAAAGTAGTGAAAAATCATTAAAGAAGTGAAAATGCTGCATGAAAAATATTCACTTAATCCAGAAGAAAGCAGTAAAGGAGGAAGAGAGGACCAAACAAGACATGAAACAGAAAACAAAAAGTAAAATGGCAGGCATAAATGCAACTATATCAATGATAACATTAAGTGTGAATGGATTAAACAATGCAATCATAAGGTAGAGACAGGCAGTATGAAAAAATAATTCAAATATGTACTTTTTACAGGAGACACACTTTAAGATTCAAGGATATAAATATGTTGAAAATAAAAGGATGGAAAAAGGTGTATCATACAGACAGCAACCACAAGAAAACTGAAGTGACTTTACTAATATAAGACAAAATAAACTCTAAAACAAAAAAGTATCACCAGAGGTTAAGAGGGAACCTGTGTAATGAGAAAAGGGCCAATCCACCAGGAAGATATAACAATTATAAATATATATGTACTTGATAACAGAGCACCAAAAACATGAAGCAAACACTGCAAAAATGAAGGGAGAAATAGACAAATGATAATATTTGGAAACTTCAATACCCCACTTTCAATAATGCATAGACCTAAACAGAAGATTAACAAGTAAATGGAAGACTCAACCAATACCATAAACCAACTAAGACTAATCTCTATAGAATGCTCCATCTAACAACCAAATAGACATTTTCTCAAGTATATTTGGAACATTCTATGAAATAGACCATATGCTAGGCCATAATACAAACCAAAATAAATTTAACAAGATTTAAATAACAAAGTACATTCTCTGACCATAATAAAATGAAATTAACAATCAAAATCAGAAAAACATTAATTAGGAAGCTTATAAATATATGAAAACATATTCCTAAATAACCAAGTGGTCAAAGAAATCAAAAGGGAAATAAAAACAATCCTTTGATTTTACTCTATAGCTAATGGAAAGAAAAACACCACACACAAACTGTAAAAAACCTCAACACTTTGAGATGACTGAAAAGATACAACATACCAAACCAGATGAGATGCATCTGAAGAGTACTTAGAGGGAAATTTATACTTGTACATGGCTATATTAAGAAGCAGCAACTGAAATCAATAATCTAACCTCGGCCAGGCGCAGTGGCTCATGCCTGTAATCCTAGCACTCTGGGAGGCCGAGGCAGGCAGATAATTTCAGCTCAGGAGTTCAAGAGACCAGCCTGAGCAAGAGTGAGACACTGTCCCTACTAAAAAAAAAAAAATAGAAAGCAATTAGCTGGACAACTAAAAATATATAGAAAAAATTAGCCAGGCATGGTGGCACGTGCCTGTAGTCCCAGCCGCTCTGGAGGCTGAGGCAGGAGGATCGCTTGAGCCCAGGAGTTTGATGTTGCTGTGAGCTAGGCTGACGCCACGGCACTCTCTAGTCTGGGCAACAGAGTGAGACTCTGTCTCAAAATAAATAACTAAATAAAATCTAACCTCCAAGAGCAAATTACAACTAAAGCAAGCATGAAGTGGAAAAAATAAATATTACAGCAGAAATTGGTGAAATAGAGAATAGAAAAACAATAGAGAGCGCTAGCCCTGTGCTCCACACCAATCACATAATGATGCTCACTCCCCCCTCGTGCATTGTTCATTTCACCTCCACAAAAACCCCTCAACCCTGTTGGTCGGAGAGGCGGATTTGAGGCAGTTATACCTCCCCCTCCCAGTGGGGGTGTCCACTGAAATAACTCCTTTCTTCCTTGACAGTCCTTGTCGTCTTAGTAATTGCCTTTCCGTGTGGCAGGCAGCATTGACCCCCTGTGGGTCTGTTAAGGGTATGTTTGGTTTTAACTTGAAACGCTAAGAGTGGTCCAAGAAAAAGGGAAGATCAGTGGGGTTTGGGACTGGCTCACTCACCGGGCAGGCAAGGAGGAGCACATTGCAAGCGGAATGTGAGGTCTGGGGCCGTCCTCAGCGCAGAGTGCTGGCCCAGTTGTTGGAGCCGTCCCCAGTGGTAACCTAGGCAAGGTGATGACTCTGCAGGTCAGTGTGGACTGCGGGAGTGGTGGTCACAGAGCTGGGCTCACTGGTAACCATGGGCTGGTGGGCTCTGATGTAACAAGGCCAATGACAACAGAAGCCGGAGGTCACAATTATTCTGATGCTTGAAAAGGTGGAGAGGCAGCCAAGGAGCCTGGCCCTGAGGGAGTTGTGGATTCAGCCAATAGGACCTAATATCCATTCATTCCTAGGCTTGAAATAAATGGGCAGTAGTGGGGTTCTACGCACCACCTACCATTGGCAGGCGACCAGAACGGAGCAGAAGGAAGCTGAGGGTCACAGTGGGAACAGAAATGGCCCCGTTTCCTGTCACTCCCAGTGACCCTCAGGAGGGTTTGTACCGCCCGTTCCCACAAATCTAGGCTCCGCCAGGCTGGAGGTGCCAAGCTCTGTCTCTAGAAGATGACCTCTTGTGCCAACACTCAGCATGTCCCCTTAAATCACAAGCTAAGGCTACTGCTAGGGCACTTGGGACGCCTGCGTCCAGGGAGCAACAGGTGGGAAGAATCGCCACCTTAACAGCAGTGATTATCGCTGACTGGTGAGAAGGTGGGGCTGACTGGTGAGAAGGTGGAAGGAATACCTGTATGACCCCGGTGTACACCTGGGTGCCTCTTGTTTTTTGGGGTTTTTTTTTTGTTTGATTTGTTTTGAGACAGAGTCTCACACTGTTGCCTGGGCTAGAGTGCCGTGGCGTCAGCCTAGCTCACAGCAACCTCCAACTCCTGGGCTCAAGCGATCCTCCTGCCTCAGCCTCCCCAGTAGCTGGGACTACAGGCATGTGCCACCATGCCCGGCTAATTTTTTCTATATATATTAGTTGGCCAATAATTTATTTCTATTTTTAGTAGAGACGGGGGTCTCGCTCTTGCTCGGGCTGGTTTCGACCTTGAGCGATCCGCCCGCTTCGGCCTCCCAGAGTGCTAGGATTACAGGCGTGAGCCACTGCACCCGGCCCTGGGTGCCTCTTGGTACTCCTTGCCCCACCGTAACTGTGAATGGACACATGCAGCAGCTCCATCCTTAGACACGTGTGATTACTATGGGGTCAGACCCCTCCAACATCAAGGTTTGAGTCACATCACCAGGTAAGCCCCAAAGACCCATTGAGGCGATGGCTGAAACAGAGGAATTGAAAATGGTGGAGGAGGAGGAGGAACACTGGTCGAAGTCCTGAGACTAGCTGCAGAGACAGAGCTTGCAGTTTGCCCCACCCACCTTCACTTCTGGGTTCCCCCTTAAGAGACTCATAGAGAAACTGCTCCCCAAATATGTGCAGCGAAGTGGACTTACATGGTGCAAGGGGGTAGACTGTAGGGGCAATGGAGGCGATCTTTTTCAAGAGAGGTCGCTCGGCGAGCAGAGTTGACTCACCTGCCATGCTGCTGGAGCCATCATGGTGTTCATGCCTCCTCCGGGACACTCCCAGACAGTAGCTGAGCGCAACGGGGAGCCAGTGCTGGCCCCATTCCTGCCTGAGTCCTCCAACAAACAAAGGGCTCCGGGCCCCTCCACCAGCCTGGCCAAGCTACCGTCAGACCTGAGCTGCAGAGATCTCAGACTCCTCACAGCCAAAGCTTCCTTCTAGCTCTGCCTTCACAGGTGTTAGGCTTTTATCTCCATCTGTAGGTTCTCCCTCCCTCCCCCGTGCCTCCCCATTTAGCCCCCGTGGAATTTTCTCTAATCTATTGCACGTGTATCCCATCTTGGTGTCAGTTTCTTAGGGGGCCCAAACTGACATGCTCTCCAATAAAAAGTTTGCACTCCTAACCCTAACTCATTTCAGCAATGGTTTCCTAGACAAACCAACCAGAACCCCTGTGGAGATTACTAAAAATGCAAATACTGGGCCCCACACCTGGAGTTTCTTTTTAACTAGGTCAGGGCCCAGGAACCATTCTTTCTTACTAGTATCTTCTGTTGCAGTTGAAATTAGATGAGAGACACTGTTTTATCTTCAATGTTAATGACTCTAATACTATCAAACCAATATAAGAGCACCAAAACTGATTTTTTATATACATAAAAAAGAAGAAATTCCAGCCAAAAAGGCAAATACTTAACCAAAGTGATCTAGAGATTTGCAATCTGCATCAAAATACTGATGACATTCTTCACAGAATTACAAAAAATATCCCAAAGTTTATATGGAACCAAAAAACAAAAAAATCAAATTAGCTAAATCAATCTTGAGCAGAAAGAACAAAGCTGGAAGCATCACATTACCTGATTTTAAAATATACTACAAAGCAATAGTAACCAAAATAGCATGGTACTACCATACAAACAGATACACAGACCAATGGAACAGAATAGAGAACCCAGAAATAAATCCATGCATTTATAGCCCACTGATTTTTTCTTTTTCTTTCTTTCTTTTTTTTTTTTTTTTTTTGAGACAGAGTCTCACTCTGTTGCCTGGGCTAGAGTGCCATGGCGTCATCCTAGCTCACAGCAACCTCATACTCCCGGGCTCAAGCAATCCTTCTTCCTCAGCCTCCTAAGTAGCTGGGACTACAGGCATGCACCACCATGCCCGGCTAATTTTTTCTATATATTTTTAGCTGTCCAATTAACTTCTTTCTATTTTGGTAGACACGGGGTCTTGCTCTTGCTCAGGCTGGTCTTGAACTCCTGAGCTCAAATGATCCACCTGCCTTGGCCTTCCAGAGTGCTAGGATTACAGGCATGAGCCACTGTGCCCGGCCTTAGCCCACTGATTTTTGACAAAGGCACCAAGAACACATGCTAGGGAAAGAACAATCTCTTTAATAAATACTGCTGGGAAAATTGGATATCCACAAGCAGAAGAATGAAACTAGATCTCTATCTCTCACCATATACAAAAATCAAATAAAAATGTATTAAAGACTTAAATGTAGGACCCAAAACAATGCTTCATGACATTGGTCTGGGCAAGAAATTTTTAGATAAGACCTCAATAGGCAACAAAATAAAAAAATATACAAGTGGGATTACATCAAACTAAAAATGCCTGTAGTCCCAGCTACTCGGGAGTCTGAGGCAGGAGGATTGCTTGAGCCCAGGAGTTTGAGGTTGCTGTGAGCTAGGGTGACGCCACGGCACTCTAGCCCAGGCAACAGAGTGAGACTCTGTCTCAAAAAAGAAGAGGAAGAAGTGTATAGAAAGTCAGAAGGATACAGAATACTGGGGCAACACTGTCAAGCAATTTGACCTAACTACAATTAATAGAAATTTTACCCAACGACTGCCAAATACATATTCTATTAATGTCCATAGGGAGCATTCAGTAAAATAGATATATAAATCTTAATACATTGAAAAGGATTGAGGCTGGGCGTGGTGGCTCACGCAGGCGGATTGCTCCAGGTCAGGAGTTGGAAACCAGCCTGAGCAAGAGCGAGACCCCTTCTCTACTATAAATAGAAATAAAATAATTGGCCAACTAATATATAGAGAAAAAATTAGCCGGGCATGGTGGCGCATGCCTGTAGTCCCAGCTACTCAGGAGGCTGAGGCAGGAGGATCGCTTGAGCCCAGGAGTTTGAGGTTGCTGTGAGCGAGGCTGACGCCACGGCACTCACTCTAGCCTGGGCAAGAAAGTGAGACCCTGTCTCAAAAAAATAAATAAATAGGGCCGGGCGCTGTGGCTCACGCCTGTAATCCTAGCTCTTGGGAGGCCGAGGCGGGCGGATTGCTCAAGGTCAGGAGTTCAAAACCAGCCTGAGCAAGAGCGAGACCCCGTCTCTACTATAAATAGAAAGAAATTAATTGGCCAACTGATATATATATATAAAAAAAAAATTAGCCGGGCATGGTGGCGCATGCCTGTAGTCCCAGCTACCTGGGAGGCTGAGGCAGAAGGATCACTCGAGCCCAGGAGTTTGAGGTTGCTGTGAGCTAGGACGCCACGGCACTCACTCTAGCCTGGGCAACAAAGCGAGACTCTGTCTCAAAACAAAAAAATAAATAAATAAATAAAAAGAAAAGAAAACGATTGAAATAATTTAGAGTGTATTATGTATATATTCTGTATTAAATTATAAATCAATGAAAAAATGACATCTGAAAAATTCCCGAATATTGGGAAATTAAGCCACACACATTTTCAGCAGGAAAGCAGGAGGGGGGAACAAAAAGAAAACGATAAACCACACATGTCCAAATTGGCCAAGACATCATAAGAGACATCAGAAAATATTTTCTGTTGAATAAAAATGAAATCATAACATACCAAATTTGTGGGATGCAACTAAAGCCATTATTAGAGGCAAATTCATAGATGTGTATATTTCATCGGTCTCCAACTGCACCGTCATGGCTAAGGAACAGAAGAATCTGTATTCCTCACCACGAAGCTCCACACACACCTGGCCCAGGACTTTGAGAAGCTAAAGTGAGAGATCCAGTGAGAGCCAGGTGCTGCTTATATTGGAACAGGAAAAGCGTTTAAAATGAGGTCTGTGTCCCACTGAAAATCCGAGGAAGCCTATTTACACCATGTTTCTTTCTTAGGGGCTGGAGAGGTCAGACGCAGCCCTTCTCCTTCCCTTTGGGAAGGGTAGTAGCTTGACGTGCCCCAGATCACTAGAAATTTCCCCAAGGTGACAGGCATCTGAACTTTTGAGGCATTTACACCCCACCCTCTGCCATGCACGCGTCTTACCGAGCTGCTTAGAGGAGCCGCTAATTTCCTGCTCTTCAGATCCAATCAGCTCGGTGTCATCAAAATCGCAGAGGAGAGTGACGTCCTGTGCAACGGGGAGGCGGCCCGGATTCCCGAAGCCTAGATTATGACGTAAGCTTGGAAGGTTGGTGAAGTTCTGAGCCGAGCCCCTAACGGTGAGTCGCTGCCCCAGGACCAGGAAGCAAAGTGTCCCTCGCGGTCTACAGCAAGGACGTCGCTAGAGAAAGCTTTCATCAGACTGAGAGCTGCACACACAACGAAGCCATTTGTGAAACAGCAGCTGCAGTTGGAGTCACTCCTGATCAAGTTTATGGTAGTCTACTGTCATTCTCAGAGATCCGTCTGTCTTCCACAGGGGCTAAATATGCGGGCTGAATGGGGACGGGTACATCTTTCCTGTTCTTGGTGGTGGCACTGGTCTCTGCAACCCCTCCAGCAATTCGTGATCACTTTTTGCTATCTTAGTAGCTAGAGGCAGTTTTAGCGTCTTCCACTTGGTCTTCACCTGATGGTTCTGGGAATCAATGCAGAGGAGGCTCTGCTGGTTTCTAGTATGTACATATACTTGCACTATGCATTCCGGAACTGGAGAAATAGCCACGGGACTCAGGGACCCACTGGGCCCATCTGAGGTGGACCTGACCCCAAACCTTCCATGATCATTTTCTCCATCAGCTCCTGTTCTGTCTGATAGACACGGTGGCATTTTAGCTCTCTAGGAAGTAATGTCATTTCAGAGCCAGTGACCAATAATTTGTTGAATAGTCTCATCATTTCCCCTTCTTTTGGGCATAGTTGATATACAACCCAATAAATACCCATAAGATTCTTTGGGAAGGTCAGGCGGAAGATTTACAGTACAAACTCTGTGTATCAAAGTCTTTCCCAAAGCAGACCTGGCCTCCCCTTCATTCAAAGAGCTCTAGGTCTGGGAACTGGCTCAAATCTGGGGATTGGCTGGGAGCCTGCAACTCTGTATTCTGATAGACCCCCAGCTTCTCTGCTTGGACAAATGGAGTAAGGCTTCAGCAGGCTGCCCGTGTATTTCAGCTCTAGGAAAACCCTTGTCAACTGATCAATGCTAAAGATCTCTTGAGGACAGACCATTTTTTTCTTTTTTTGGATCTTTTTGGAAACAGAGTCTCACTCTGTTGCCCTGGGCTAGAGTGCCGTGGCGTCACCCTAGCTCACAGCAACCTCAAACTCCTGGGCTCAAGTGATCCTCCTGCCTCAGCCTCCCAGGTAGCTGGGACGACAGGCACATGCCACCAGGTCCAGCTATTTTTTTCTATTTCTAGTAGAGACGGGGTCTCACTCTTGCTCAGGCTGGTCTTGAACTCCTGAGCTCAAGTGATCTGCCCGCCTCAACCTCCCAGAGTGCTAGGATTACAGGCGTGAGCCACCACGCCCGGCCAGACCATTCTTATTATTGCATTAGATCTGCTGCATAACCTAATGAAGTTCTACAAATTAGTGAGAAAAAGATAAACCAACAGGAAAAAAAAAGACATTGAGCATAGGATACAAACAGGCAATCCACAGAGAAAGACTATACAATGGTTAATAAGCATTTGGAAATGCCGGTGAGATACCACTTACATCGATTAGTTTGGCAAAAGCATTAAAATTTAACAGTAACCAAGGATTGGTGATGATGTAAGGAAATAGGCACTCTTAACCATAACCAGTGGGAGGGCAAGCTGGCATAACCACTTTGACAAAGTCGAGTAAATGTAAAGACAATCATAGCTTAAGCCTCTTGTTCCAAAAGAATTACTAGTAATGCCCCCTTCCACCTTGAAAGTGTCATTTTTAGTATCATAGAAGTTCTTACAAGAGATTCAAAAGGTAATTGAAACCTAGTATGTCATGAAAAGAGGTTAACACAAAATAGATAAATAGATTACTATTTAGTGAATATTTTGGCAACAATTCTATTTCAGTTTAGGGAAGAATTAATTTAGATCCTATGTTTTCATCCTATACATTGGAACAAATCCCACATGGTCATAGACTTAACAACAACAGAACAGGACAAAATAGAATAATGTACTCTCTGGCTCTTGGTGGGGAAATAGATTCTGAATATTGAAGAGAAAGGAAATACTTTCAGGGAATATATTTCTGAATCTATAAAAACTTTAAAATGCTTTATTTGCAATAAAATACTGAAATCAAGCAACAGAATGGAGAAAAAAACATAACAATGTAAACAAATGATAAGCAAATGCTTTCTAATATATTTAGCAAATACTTCCATAACACATATATACATATGAAAAAGTATATATTCTATATGATCTATCCTCAGACCTAGATGATACTTTGTTGAGGAAGAAATCTTGAAGAAAATACAAACATACAAACATAGAGCATTGTCACAGGGGAAAATATAACACCCTAAGGCAAATATTTCAACACAAACATCTATTACATTTAATTAAAAATGCAGAAAACTTTCAGGAAAAATGCAAGAGCCTGGTTTTAGTAGATGGTAGCAAAAAGGGTATAAATACACACTATGAACAGGCTTGAAATTTCATTCCCAGGCCTGGGGCTCTCAATTCCTTGGAGTTCTGGATTCCAACAGATGTGGTCCAAGGCCTCCTAAACACAGTGCCTGTATCCCAACTGGAGATAAAGATTCCAGGACAGGCGGGTCATGGTGGCTCATGCCTGTAATCCTAGCACTCTGGGAGGCCGAGGCGGGCAGATTGCTCCAGGTCAGGAGTTGGAAACCAGCCTGAGCAAGAGCAAGACCCCCATCTCTACTATAAATAGAGAGAAATTAATTGGTCAACTAATATATATAGAAAAAATGAGCCGGGCATGGTGGCGCATGCCTGTAGTCCCAGCTACTCGGGAGGCTGAGGCAGGAGGATCGCTTGAGCCCAGGAGTTTGAGGTTGCTGTGAGCTAGGCTGACGCCACGGCACTCACTCTAGCCTGGGCAACAAAGTGAGACTCTGTCTCAAAAAAAAAAAAAAAAAGCTTCCAGGCCACAGAGCCGGCTTGCAGGAGGGAGAGACCAAACGGTCTGCTCTCTGCTAGTGGGTACCTATTCCCAGATGGGATGATTCCCGATATTTTTACCTTCCAGCCCAAAACTAAATTCTACATTTAGGTTCAGTACAGGTCGGCGTGAGTGAGGAATTTCATGACGAGGCTACAGTGAACTTTTGCAAGGCTGAATCTTCTGAACTTTGGAAGCTGCTTTGGAAAACAAAAAAATTCCCTGACTCAATTATTGGCTTGGAATTATGCAGGGGACAGGTTCTTAATTTTCGCCAGGCCTCGCCCCAGCTTCCATCTGCTAAACCTCTTAGGACAACATTGGATTAAAAGCCGTTGGTAAAGGAAAGCCTTTGAAATTTTTTTTTTTAATGGATTTGAACGACTTTAAATCTATAATTTATCTCCGAAGATGAAAGAAACAGGGATTATAAATACCATCTCCGGTAGAAAGAGCTTCCTGGGAATTAAAGCATTGGAGGAACTTGGGTCCTCTAAGGGCGCCATCAACGCGAAGGGTAGAAGTGAGTTTTTGCAGGTGGACACATCAGTCATGCACGTGGGTTACAGGCCTGCACACCGCAGGCCTGTAACCTTTTGCACAGAGACAACACGAACACGTCTTGCGCAGGGACACCTGGATCCGCGCGTGCATAGGGCAGGTGTTTGCACGCGGGCGCAAGTTTCGCACACGGAGATGCACGGGACACGTGTTTTGCAACACGGGCACAGGTTTACACGCAGACGCGTGTTCTGCGCACGGACACACACCTACTCGCACGGGCCACATGTTTTGCAGAAGGACACTTGGGTGCGTGCGTGCACAGGACGCATTTCTGTCCTGTGCGCGCGCGCGCTCCTCGGCCCGGGCGGCCAAGAGCCGGCAAGGGAACCCGGGCACCGCGCCAGGCCGGCGACGGGAACTACAACTCCCGGCACAGCGCGCAGGGGGCCCCGCCCCGGTCCGGCCCAGGGCCGGGCGCCGGCAGTCGCGGGGCGGCGGGACCGGGCAGGGAGCCGCATGGAGCTCCCGGCGGCGGACGGCCGCTTCCTGGGCGACTTGGGTAGGTGCGGGCGCCGCGGGGCAGGCGGAGGAGCCAGGCCGCCCGCGCCGGCGCTGGGGACCGCAGAGGCGCGTCAGATGGCCCCTTGCCCCGCGCGCGTCCTCAGGGGCGCTGGGGGTGCCGCGGCTGGAGCGGGTCCCGGGGCCCCCGATCACCTCTCACGGGCTGGCGGGTTGGGCACCTTGTCCCGGGCCAGCGTGCTGCGGGGCTGCCATCCGTGGGACGCCCGGGCGCGGGGCTTCGGCACCGCAAGCGCACCTGCGCGCCCTGGGGGGTTGCGGGGCGCGGGCGCGGGGCTCCCCGGCCGAGGGGCAGAGCCTGCGCGTGCCCACGGGGGCGCGTTCGCGGGCAGCCCGGGCGCGAGCTGACGGCGGTGGGCGGCGCGGTGACCTGAGCATCCCGCAGACGCACCTGCTGTGTGACGGGGCGTCCGCTCCAGAGAGAGGTCGCCCTCGGGACGCCCAGCCACCCTGAAAAACGCGGTCTCAGTTCTGCAGGCGATCCTCTGCACCATTTGGGCAGCCCACGAATAGAAGGGATTCGAGGGCACGACATTGGGGGAACAATTTTTTTTTTCCCTATAAAGTAATAATATGGCATATGAAAGGAATGGCGAAAGCACTTTGAACACCTGCAAAGAAAAAAAAAAATCTAAGGTATATTTACACCGGCGAAAACAGTAGCGCAAATAAGAAGGGAAAAGTCTTAAGGGCAAATTTAGCTGAAGAGGAAGTTGCAAATCATTGCAAGGCAAAGGTTTTAATTGATTTTTCAAAACCACCCCCCTCAGCCTGATCAAAGGCACTTATTATAATTAGCGTCTGTTTTTACTTGGCATTCCACCCCAGGCAAGCACCGGACTTTGGCCCTGACGCTGAGATCCCTGTTTGATTGGCTCAGTTGAATAAGCAATGAACAGCTAGCCACTGACGCCTATTTAAACGTGTATTTTAGTATTTTTGTTCATGTGGAGGGTTCACTGGCTTGGCATCACTTCTGATCATGTCTTCTGCATAGTTTATTAAGGAATTGTATCTGTAGAAGAAAAGTTCATTCTAAACTAATGGGTAGGCCTGGCTTGGTGGCTCACGCCTGTAATCCTAGCACTCTGGGAGGCCGAGGCAGGTGGATGGCTCAAGGTCAGGAGTTCGAAACCAGCCTGAGCAAGAGCCAGATCTTGTCTCTACTAAAAAGTAGAAAGAATTAATTGGCCAACTAAAAATATATAGAAAAATCAGCTGGGCATTGTGGTGCATGCCTGTAGTCCCAGCTACTTGGGAGGCTGAGGCAGGAGGATCGCTTGAGCCCAGGAGTTTGAGGTTGCTGTGAGCTAGGCTGACATCACGGCACTCTAGCCTGGGGGGAAAAAAATGAAAACAAAACAAAAAAAAAACTAATGGATGTACAACTTCTGGAATACATGGATATTTTTGACATTGGTTTTGTCACTGGTTCATTTAATATATTTTTCTAAAAATATGATCTGCTGACATTTTTATTTCCAACCTTATACATAAAATGAATATGTTGGATCCTAAACAACATTAAACAACACTATCCCGGCAGAAACAGAGGCTGGCCATAGGGGCTTTAACTCATTTTAACCTTCTGACCTCAAATTCTGTATGTGTGGTGTATTCCAACAAAAACATTTAGGTTTTCCATTTTTAAATATAACACTGCACAGAGATTAACGATTACAGAGTCTTACAATATGGTCTTTTCAGTAAGTACGAATAATTTAGGAAGAGGCACACCTTAAAATGAATTCAGTATTGATAACTTAGCAAATATAAGACAGATCATGATAGATCCAGCGTGTCTATTTGCAAAGTTGAAAAAATAATTGCCATAGTCAGCATTTGTACACAAGAGCTTCTTTTTTTTTATTTTATTATTTTTTTTGAGACAGCGTCTCACTCTGTTGCCCAGGCTAGAGTGAGTGCCGTGGCGTCAGCCTAGCTCACAGCAACCTCAAACTCCTGGGCTCAAGGGATCCTCCTGCCTCAGCCTCCCAAGTAGCTGGGACTACAGGCATGCGCCACCATGCCCGGCTAATTTTATCTATATATATATTAGTTGGCCAATTAATTTCTTTCTATTTATGGTAGAGACGGGGTCTCGCTCTTGCTCAGGCTGGTTTCCAACTCCTGATCTTGAGCGATCCTCCCGCCTGGGCCTCCCAGATAGCTAGGATTACAAGAATGAGCCACCACACCCGCCCGGCCTGTACACAAGAGCTTCTTACTTAGGCTCTTCAGTTACCCTCAGCCAAGAGCCCCGAACACGGGGTGTGCAGAACTCGAGGTGGGGTTGAAAAACAGGGGAGACGGTTCCTGGGATGGCTGCTGGGTTATGCGTCACTAGCTACAAGCCCAAGATGCAGCCGCAAGACGAGCATCATTTTTGATAACTTAAGAGATGCAGCTGAGGTCACACGGCTAGAAAGTAGCAAAGCTGAGTTTAACTTAGCGCGTGATTTTTTTTTTCCTGATTATTTTTGGATCATTGTTTGTCATACACTAAAAGGCTCATGCTCTTCCTATCAAATTGGTTAGGCTCTAATGGATACCTAGGGCTCCCTGCAGGGCTGGAATGGCCCTGTCATTGGGTTCTCCTAGGCGCCCCGGAGCACTTCCACCAGGCCTTGACCACTTCACCTTTTTAACAGGAGGAATGTGTTTGCCTCAGGGGTCCACATCCACAGCCCTGCGTCACAGGTTGATTTTCATCCCCCTGTGGCTGACAGTCCCAGGAACGGCCACACAGGTTCACTCTTCTGTGGAACCTGCTAAGTTTGGTTGTTTAAAAATACAATTCTAGGCTGGGCGAGGGGGCTCACGCCTGTCATCCCAGCACTCTGGGAGGCAGAGGCGGGAGCATCGCTCAAGGTCAGGAGTTCGAGACCAGCCTGAGCAAGAGCGAGACCCCCGTCTCTACTCAATAGAAAGAAATTAATTGGCCAACTAAAATACATATATAGAAAAAACCAGCCGGGCATGGTGGCGCATGCCTGTAAGTCTCAGCTACTCGGGTGGGAAGGCTGAGGCAGGAGGATCGCTTGAGCCCAGGAGTTTGAGGTTGCTGTGAGCTAGGCTCACCCCACGGCACTCACTCTAGCCCAGGCGACAGACTGAGACTCTGTCTTAAAAAAAAAAAAGAAAAGAAAAAAAGAGCCTTTTCAGCTCTAACATTCATTAGCTTTGGGTACGGAGCTACATGCAGCCTCAGCGTCCCAGGACCCTGGGGGGTACATCACTTGGGACCCCCAGCCTCTCCCCGAGAGCTGAAGATGAGCCCATGAGAGCAGTGTTTGTGGTTCCTCCAGGGTGGTCTCCCCACGTGTGTGGCCAGAGTGCCCTCCCTGTCTCCCTGGCGGGAGGTTAAGGATGGGGCCAGGCAGGGGCCATCGGCCTGGTGATTACTGGGGCATCTAGGGAGGGGAGGGCTTGTTCTGGGGCCCCGCAGATCGTTTTTCGGCCCAGACTCCCTTCGTGACGTCGGAGTGCCCCTTGGATACCTGACCCCGACTCAAAGCCAGCAGGCTGGACAGCTTTGTCTTGAAGGCGTCCTCGCTGGCATTTGAAAATGCTCTTTGTTGGAGTGGGCTGCTGGCTGCAGAGAGGTGGCAGGCTGGGAGGAGGCAGCATGGGGCACGGTCACAGCTGGTCACAGTCACCATCAGGGTGAAGTCAGGCTCACTGGGGCGGGCGCAGATGGGGTGGCCGGGAGGACTGGCTCAGGGGCGCTCGGCTGTGCCGTGGGTGGGGCCGGAGGGCCAGCCACCTCCTGGGCACAGCTGTCTGGGGGCAGCCCTGGCACAGAGCTGCTGCTGGGTCCCAGAGAGCTGGTTCCAGCTCTGGGATAACTGGGTCGCATGCTGGCACGCTGGCTGTCTGGGGGGAAAAGAGGAAAAAGAAACAGAACCAAAACGCCCTCGCTGCTTTCCCTGGTGCAAACACTCGCTCCACGGCTGGCTGCAAGCCGCTGGTGGTCTCCGGCCGGCAGAATTCCTGGCTGTGTTGCAGCTGCCCCTGCCCAGCTTGGCCCCAGCATGGCCCTGGACGGCTTGCAGGGGACGCAGGGACCTGGTCTCAGAGGAGGACCCAGGAACTGAGCAGGGAAGCCGGGCGGGGACCCCGTCAGCCGCCAGGGTCTTAGATAAGCATGGAGTTACAGGGACCAGAGTGCGACGTGAGGCTGGTGGGACAAAGATGAGATGGTAGGGCCGGGCCGGCACAGGCCCTCCGACAGGACTCGTGGAAACAACGATGATGGCAGTAGCGTCTCATAGTCATCGTCTACCACTGTTTCCAACTGGCCAGGCAGGATTTCATTCAGTCTTGACGGCACCCTGCATGCGGGGTGGACATCAATACCTCCATGTGCAAGCGAGGAAACGGAGGTTTTGACAGGTGAGCTGCCCCCAAGGGGACAGACCTAGGAGTGGGAGGGACAGGCTTGGGGCTAGCACTGGGTGGCTTGCCTTGGGGCTTGCCACTGCAGACATCCGCTCTGATTGGCTCAAAGCACCCCAGGAAAAGGGCTCTTTAATCTCGCAGGACAGGTGCGGGCCTGAGGCAGGGCCCAGCCTCAGGTGTTGGGGGGGGCGTCGGAGTCCGGCTCAGGGGCGAGGGAGGGGCAGAGGAGCATGTGACCAGAAAGAAAGGTCCACAGCTGGCACCTGGGCTGAGTCAGTGAGGTTGTGGTGAGGGCAGAAGGCAGGACACTCTTCTTAGGCACGTGACATTCCTCTCGAGGTGACCTCTGCCTTCCTCCAGTGGTAGACACATAGATAATGCCCGTGAACCCCTCTGGCGGTGGGGGCAGAGGTTCTGCTCGGTCGTGCATTGACCTGGGCGTGCAGGCAGCCGCAGGTAGGCGCGAGGAACCCAGTGGCCCTGGCCTGAAGTGGGAGGCGGAAGGAAGCAGTGAGTGAGTTGGAATCCGGCCATCAGGATGGCATCACAAGTCACCAGACACTTGTCTCGTAGCGGCTGCGGCCTTGGCTCCTTGTGACAACAGAAATTCTAACGTAAAGCGATGCACTAGCCCCTGGCCAGGCCAGGGCGGGCGAGCACAACCACGTCCGCGTTCGTTGGGGCTCGGGCCGGCGTCAGGGGCTGCAAGGTGACTGTGCTTTGGTGCAGCAGGAGTGGAACCCGGGCTGGAAGTTCAGTCTGCCAGGGGGAAGCATCTGTCCACTCCGATACCTGTGTCAGCCCAAGCTGGAGCTGGAGGTCAGCTGGCCACCCCGTGGTGCCAGTGGACTGCCTCAGGGGAGGGCGCAGGGCAGGGAGGGAGCTGATCGGCGGTGGGTGGGAAGGTGAGAGGTAAGGTGGAGATGGGCGTGGACGGAGGGCTTCCTGGAGGAGCAGGCACTGCACTCTGGGGCCCAGGAGGAAGTTCAGCCAGAGGGAGGTGGGAGGGGGAACAGGGACATGAAGCCACCTGGCACTCTGTGAGCCACGCAGAGGTCCCTGTGCATGACGATGGGGAGGAGGAAGCCAGGCATGGGGGCCTGTGATCCCACCCTGGAGAAGGAAGCTATTGGAGGGTTGGGGGCAGGCCCCCTGGACTGACATGTGATTCATCTTCACTGGGAGGGGGCGGCTGGAGACCAATTACGTGGCAGGGGTTTGGGGCCGAGCTCTAGTCCCAGAGGGAATTTCCAGAACAGCCTGGGGTCTCGGGTTTCCAAGGCGGTGCTCCCCTAAGGGAGATGGGCAGATGTAAGGTTACCGTGGGCAGTCCCTCCCCAAACCTTTTCAATGGGGGAAGTCGGCCCTGCCGTCATCTGACCCAGACCCATGGCCCTGTGGTGTTGGCTGCTGGCCTTTTACTTATTTATTTATTTTTTTGAGACAGAGTCTCACTCTGTTGCCCAGGCTGGAGTGCCCTGGCGTCAGCCTAGCTCACAGCAACCTCAAACTCCTGGGCTCAAGCGATCCTCCTGCCTCAGCCTCCCCAGTAGCTGGGACTACAGGCATGCGCCACCATGCCCGGCTAATTTTTTCTATATATTTTTAGTTGTCCAATTAATTTCTTTTTATTTTTTAGTAGAGACGGGGGTCTCACTGTCGCTCAGGCTTGTTTTGAACTCCTGACCTTGAACGATCTACCCGCCTCTGCCTTCCAGAGTGCTAGGATTATAGGCGTGAGCCACCGGGCCTGGCCTTGGCTGCTGGTCTTCATGGAGAATGTAGCTCTCTCCTCCCCCTGGAGGGTCATCGGGCAGTTTGGGGGTGTCAGGAGAGGCAATGAGGCTTGCTGGGCATCTGCTGCCCACAGGCCTCCTGACCTTTCCACTCCCCTGCTCAGCTCTCTGCTTGGAGAACCTCCCCCATGCCCAGGAGGTCCTCAGCTGTCTTTGGTTCTTTTTTCTTTTCTTTTTTTTAGAGATAGGGTCTTGCTCTGTTGTCCAGGCTGGAGTGCAGTGGAGCTATCATAGCTCATTGCAGCCTTGAACTCCTGCCTCAGCCTCCTGAGTAGCTGGGACTACAGGTGTGCACCACTACACCTGGCTAATTTTCTTCTGTTTTTTTTGTAGAGACAGAGTCTATTTTGCCCAGGCTGGTCTTGAATTCCTGGCCTCAAGCGATCCTCCCACTTTGGCCTCCCAAAGTGCTGGGATTACAGGTGTGAGCCTGTAACTTTACCTGGCCCTATTTTCCTTTTTCTTTTTCTCCTACAAGAACTTTGACTAATTACCTGGCCCTTTCACTAAAAATAGTTTTTAAATTTTTAATGGTGGTAAAGAACACGTCACATAAAAAATTTCCCATCTTAACCACGTCAAGCATCCAGCTCAGAAGGGTTAAGTCTATTCAAATTGTTGTGAAACAGATCTCTAGAACTTTCTCATCTTGTAAAACCGAAACTCTGTCCCCGTTAAATAATAACTCCCCTCCTCCTCCTCCCACCGCCTGGCAAACACTGTTCTACTCTCTGCTTCTATGGGTTTGATGCTCTAGGGAACTCTCATAAGTGGACTCATAGGGTGTGTGTCCTATTGTGTTGGGCTTATTTCACTCAGAATAATGAAGTGTCATTCACACTGTAGCATGCACTAGGATTTCCCTCCTTTCTAAAGCTGAATGATGTCCCACTGCATGGACAGAACACATTCTGCTTATCATTTCATCCATTGATGGGCACTGGGGTTGTTTCCGCGTTTCAGCTGTCGTGAATGCTGCTGCCATAAACACGGGTGTATAAATATCTCAAGACTCTGCATTCACTTCTTTTGGGTCTATACCCAGAGGTGGGACTGCTGGATCGATGGTAGTCTATGTTTAGTGCTTTGAGGAAACGCCACCATACTGTTTTCCATAGCAACCGCACCATTTTACATTCCCAGCAACGGTACACAAAGGTTTCCATGTCCCCACATCCTCACCTATGTTTGTTTTGGTTTTTTGATGGTAGCCATCCCAACAGGTGTGAGGTGGTGTCTCTGTGGTTTTGATTTGCATTTTTGTAATGATGAGTGATGCTGAACACCTTTTCATGTGCTTGTGGCCATTTGTTTGTCTTCTTTGGGGAAATGTCTATTCAAATCCTTTGCCATTTTAAGACTGGGTTATTTGCTTTTTTGTTGTTGAGTTGTTGGTGTTCTTTATTTATTCTAGATATTAACCCCGTAACAGGTATATGACTCGCAGATATTTTCTCCCATCCTGTGGGTTTCCATTTCACTGTCGATTGTACCCTTTGATGTACAGACATTATTATTTTTTAAAAAAAATCACATCTGTTGCTTCTGACCTCTGCCTTCAATTGCTTCTGCTAAGATCACTGGGGCTGAGGTTCATGCACCAGAAAATACAGTTACCAGCAAGTTGCATTTCCTCTGTAGACTGGTCATATAAAGAAATAAAAGTAGACCAGCCTGAGCAAGAGTGAGGCCCCGTCTTTCTACAAAAAATAGAAAAATTAAGCCAGGCGCAGTGGCTCACACCTGTAATCCTAGCACTCTGGGAGGCCGAGGCAGGTGTATCGCTCAAGGTCAGGAGTTCGAAACAAGCCTGAGCAAGAGCGAGACCCCGTCTCTACTCAAAATAGAAAGAAACTAATTGGCCAACTAAAAATATATAGAAAAAATTAGCCGGGCATGGTGGCGCATGCCTGTAGTCCCAGCTACTTGGGAGGCTGAGGCAGGAGGATCGCTTGAGCCCAGGAGTTGGAGGTTGCTGGGAGCTAGGCTGATGCCACGGCACTCTAGTGAGTGAGACTCTGTCTCAAAAAAAAAAAAAAAAAAAAAAAAGTGAGACTCTGTCTCAAAAAAAAAAAAAAGAAAAAAGAAAAATTAGCTGGGTGTGATGGTGCACACCTGTAGTCCCAGCTACTTGGGAGGCTGAGGCAGGAAGATTCCTTGACTCCAGGAGTTTGAGGTTGCTGTGAGCTGGCTAACGCCACTGCACTCTACCCAGGGTGACAGAGCAAGACTGTTTCCAAAAAGAAAAAGAAATTAGATTTTCTTTTAAAAATTGTATGTCCAGACTTTATAATTCATTTTAGTCATTCCTTCATTCACTCACTCGCTCATTCAGCAAGGGGACAGAGCATCTCCTCGGAGCCAGGGCCTGTGCCAGGTGCGGGCAGTGCAGAGCTGAATTAGCACCGCCCAGTGTGGACGCCGCTAGTTCACAGCCCCGCCACCTCCATGCCGCTTCCCTGCGCAGCCCGAGGGGTGCAGGGGCACCTCGAGTCCCCGTCACGGGAAATGCTCCTCCACAGCTGCAGATGTCACGCTGTCTTACTGTCGTGAATCGTCTGCACGGCCCCTCGCCCCTGACTGTGAGCTGCCCGTGGCCGCATCTTGTTCGTGTCCTGGCCGCAGAAGACGCTAAATGCGCCCAGATGTGCTGTTGGCTGCACGTCCTGGCTCAGTCCCTGGCCTTCCCGGGATGCAATTTTCAGTTTGGCTGCGAGACATAGGACTCACCCTGCCTTCCTCTTTTTTTTTTTTTTTTTTTTTTTTGAGACAGAGTCTCAGTCTGCTGCCCTGGCTAAAGTGCCATGGCGTCAGCCTTACTCACTGCAACCTCAAACTCCTGGGCTCAAGCGATCCTCCCGCCTCAGCCTCCCGAGTAGCTGGGACTACAGGCATGCGCCACCATGCCCAGCTAATTTTTTTTTTTCTCTATATGTTTTTAGCTGTCCAAGTAATTACTTTCTATTTTTAGTAGAGACGGGGTCTCGCTCTTGCTCAGGCTGGTCTCGAACTCCTGACCTCGAGCGATCCTCCTGCCTCGGCCTCCCAGAGTGCTAGGATTACAGGTGTGAGCCACCGCGCCCGGCTCTGCCTTTCTCTTCTTAAAGCTGCAACCTCTTGTCCTTCCCTTGGGACTTTGCTACCCCGAGACTGACTTTAAGTGACGTAGCCACTTCTCGCCACCCCCCAAGACAGCAGTGGGGTCACTGTGCTTTACTACCCCAGGGGAGGGCAGGCAGCCAATTCCTCAAGCTCGGCTTTTACCTTTTGCGGGATGAAATCCTCTCCTGCGGTTCGGCCCTCCTTAGTCAGTAAGGCTACGCCAGCATTAACCCAGCACTGTCGAGGCCGAGGCGGGCGGATTGCTCGAGGTCAGGAGTTCGAAACCAGCCTGAGCAAGGGCGAGACCCCCGTCTCTACTATAAACAGAGAGAAATTAATTGGCCAACTAATATATAGAGAAAAAATTAGCCAGGTGCGGTGGCGCATGCCTGTAGTCCCAGCTACTCGGGAGGCTGAGGCAGGAGGATTGCTTGAGCCCAGGAGTTTGAGGTTGCTGTGAGCTAGGCTGACGCCACGGCACTCACTCTAGCCTGGGCAACAAAGCGAGACTCTGTCTCAACAAACAAACAAACAAACAAAAAACCCCAGCACTGTCGTCATGTACGGCGTGTTATGGAAGTGTCTAGAAGACCCCACAGCCTGAGAGGGGTGCTGAGCAAGCACGGCATGGGCTCTACATTTGGGGAGCCGGCAGTCTGTCTGCACCTGGCTCAGACGATACGGAAACGCGGCTTACCAGCCAGGAAGCCGGGCGCTGTGGGCTCCACGTCCCCGCTGCTGGCCGGCTCTGGTCCGTTCCCCCTCCTGGCCCTGCTGTTCTCTCGGGGCCCGTCTTCAAGCAGGGAGCCGGACGGCTGCAGCAGGTCCCAGTCCACGGGGAGGCAACATCCAGAGGAAGAAGGGAGGCGGCCACTTCCCGTGGCGGAGTGCCGAAGCTTGGAGCCCTGGAGCCCTCCCCGTCCTCATTAGCGAGAGCCGGGGCAGGTGTTCTCTGGGGAGTAGGCACTCGGGTGCAGGGACCAGCTGAAGACCCTTCTGTGGTCTGCTTCCCTGCGCAGCAGTGAGCAAGCAAACAGGTGGGGGTCACACAATGCAGTGACACCCGTGTGTGTGGGGGGGACAGAGGTGGGCCAGGCAAGATAACCGTCACCCTTGAGTCTCGACTGGGATAACCATGGAAGTTATGCCAGACAGTGGCGCCAGGGGAGGAGCCCAGAGCTGAGCAGGGAAGAGGAGGAGAGGGAGGACTGTCTGAAGCAGTAGTTCTCAAAGTGTGGTCCCCGGGCCAGCAGCACCAGCCTCAGCTGGGACTTCTCTGGAAAGGCAGGTGCTCAGGCTGCAGCTGCGGCGCAAACTCAGAGGCTCCGGCCGTGCTTGAGCAAGCCCTGCAGGGGACTGACGCCCGCTCAGCTTGAGTGCCACTGGGCACAGGTGTGGCAGGTCCCAGCTGCGTCTCGTGGGCCTCCTTGTTCTCTGAGGGGGTGGTGGGAAGGGAGGCTGAGGACAGGTGAGCCATCCTGTAAGACAGAGGGGAGGTTTGGGAGAATTTTACTCTGTTTTCGGATAGGAGTGGTGCCTTTATTTACTCATCATCAAATATCTGTTGAACGTTTATGGGGCGGGAATGCAAAGAACTGAATCATTGTACTTTGAGGTGAATGAACACCAAGACACAATGTATCAGCCTTAGGAGATTTAGCTAAATCAGCGTTTGGAGGAAACTTATAGCTGCAAACATTTTTATTAAGGAAAGAGAAAGGCCCCAAAATCCATGACCTGACCTTCCATCTTAAGACCCTAGGAAAAGGAGCGTGAACGAAACTTAAAGCAGAAGGAAAGAAATAAATAATAAAGATTTAGCACTGAAAATAATGAAATAGAGGATAGAAAAACAGTATAGAAAAATCAACAAAACTGGCCGGGTGTGGTGGCTCACACCTGTAATCCTAGCACTCTGGGGGGCCGAGGCAATGAGGATCGCTCGAGGTCAGGAGTTTGAGACCAGCCTGAGCAAGAGCGAGACCCCTTTTCTACTAAAAATTAGACACAAATTAGCTGGGCAACTAAAAATATATAGAAAAAATTAGCCGGGCATTGTGGCACATGCCTGTAGTCCCAGCTACTCGAGAGGCTGAGGCAGGAGGATCGCTTGAGCCCAGGAGTTTGAGGTTGCTGTGAGCTAGGCTGACGCCACGCACAGCACTCTAGCCCGGGCAACAGAGTGAGACTCTGTCTCAAAAACAAACAAACAAACAAAAACAAAAAACAAAAAGAAAATCAACAAAACCAAAAGCTGGCTCTTTGAAGAAGATCAACAAATTTGACAAACTGAGCAAGAAAAGGAAGAGAGAGGACTCAGCTCACCAAAATCAGGAATGCAGGGGGGACATTACTGTTGACCTTATAGGGATAGAAAGGATTATCAGGGGACACTGTGGACAACCGTGTCTCGGCCTGCTTGGGTGGCCGTAACAGAACACCCCAGACTGGGGGGCTTTTATCTCGAAGTTCTGGAGGCTGGAAGTCTGAGATCCCCGGGCGGGCAGGGTTGGTTTTCCCCAAGCCAGGGGCCTCTCTCCTTGGCTTGCAGACGGCCGCCTTCCCACTGCGCCTTTACAAGGCCTTTTTGTGGGTGTGCACAGGCCTGGTGTCTGTCTGTCCTGATCCCTTCTTTTTTTATTTTTTTATTTTTTGAGACAGAGTCTCACTCTGTTGCCCAGGCTAGAGTGAGTGCCGTGGTGTCAGCCTAGCTCACAGCAACCTCAAACTCCTGGGCTCAAGCAATCCTCCTGCCTCAGCCTCCCAAGTAGCTGGGACTACAGGCATGCGCCACCATGCCCGGCTAACTTTTTCTATATATATATTAGTTGGCCAATTAATTTCTTTCTATTGATGGTAGAGACGGGGTCTCGCTGTTGCTCAGGCTGGTTTCAAACTCCTGACCTCGAGCAATCTGCCTGCCTCGGCCTCCCAGAGTGCTAGGCCGATCCCTTCTTTTTTTTTTTTTTTTGAGACAGAGTCTCGCTTTGTTGTCCAGGCTAGAGTGAGTGCCGTGGCGTCAGCCTAGCTCACAGGCAACCTCAAACTCCTGAGCTCGAGCGATCCTTCTGCCTCAGCCTCCCGAGTAGCTGGGACTACAGGCATGTGCCACCATGCCCAGCTAATTTTTTATATATATATCAGTTGGCCAATTAATTTCTTTCTATTTATAGTAGAGACGGGGTCTTGCTCTTGCTCAGGCTGGTTTTGAACTCCTGACCTTGAGCAATCCGCCTGCCTCGGCCTCCCAAGAGCTAGGATTACAGGCGTGAGCCACCGCGCCCGGCCTCCGATCACTTCTTAAAAGGACCTCAGTTCTGCTGAGTCACGGCCCACCCTATCAGCCTCATTTTCCCTTAATGACCTCCTTAAAGGCCCTGTCTCCAGATACAGTCATGTTCTGAGGTTTTGGGGTTACAGGCTTCGAACTATGAGTTTTGGGGACTCGCAATTCACTCCATGACAAGTCGTATGCCAGCAAATGTGATGATGTAGGTGGCATCGACACATGCCTGAAAGACACAGACTACCAAAACTGACTAAAAAAGACATAGAGGGGGGAGGGGGCCATGGGCAATATATGTAACCTTAACACTTGTACCCCCACAATACACTAAAATAAAAAAATAAAAATAAAGATAAAACTACAAAAAAAAAAAAAGAAAAAGACATAGAAAATCTGAATAGACCTACGACAAAGAGATTGAATTAGTAATTTTAAAATTTCCCATAAAGACACCCAAGGCCCAGATGTCTGTACAGAGGAGCTGGACCAAACATTTAAGGAAGATTTAACACCAGTTCTTTTTTTTGAGACAGACTCTGTTGCCCAGGCTAGAGTGAGTGCCATGGAGTCAGCCTAGCTCACAGCAACCTCAGACTCCTGGGCTCAAGCGATCCTCCTGCCTCAGCCTCCCGAGTAGCTGGGACTACAGGCATGCGCCATTATGCCTGGCTAATTTTTTCTCTATATATTTTTCCCTATATATTTTTAGCTGTCCAGGTAATTTCTTTCTATTTCTTTTAGTAGAGACGGGGTCTCGCTCTTGCTCAGGCTGGTCTCGAACTCTTGAGCTCAAACGAGCCTCCTGCTTTGGCCTCCCAGAGTGCTAGGATTACAGGCATGAACTACCACACCCAGCCTGAATTTGTAATTTTAAAATTTCCCATAAAGAAAACCCAGGTCCAGATATCTCTACAGATGAGCTACACCAAACATTTAAGGAAGACTGAACACCAGTTCTTTACAAACTCTTCCAAAAGACATAGACAAGGAGGGAATATGTCCCAACTCATTCTACGGGGTCAAGATTACCCTGATACCAAAACCAGACAAATACATCACAAGAAAACGACACGTACCAACATAGATGTCAGAAATTCTCAGCAAAACACTAGCAGACTGAGCCCGGCAACATATAAAAAGGGTTAAACACCACGACCAAGTGGGATTTATCCCAGGATCGCAAGATCGGCCTCATATCTGAAAACCAATGAATGTAATCTGTGTGGGTAGAACTATGAAAAAAGCCCACACAATCATCACAATAAACACAGAGAAAGCAGCTGACAAAATCCAGCAACCTTCATGATAAAAACGCTCAGCAAACGGGGACTAGAAGGGAACTTCCTCAGCCTGATGTAAAGCAGCTGTGACAAACCCTCAGCTGACATTAACCTTTTTTTTTTTTTTGAGTCAGAGTCTCACTCTGTTGCCCAGGCCAGATTGCCGTGGCGTCAGCCTAGCTCACAGCAACCTCCAACTCCTGGGCTCAAGCGATCCTCCTGCCTCAGCCTCCCGAGTAGCTGGGACTACACAGGCATGCGCCACCATGCCCGGCTAACTTTTTCTCTATATAATTTTTAGTTGGCCAATTAATTTATTTTCTATTTATAGTAGAGATGGGGGTCTCGCTCTTGCTCAGGCTGGTCTCGAACTCCTGACCTTGAGCGATCCTCCCGCCTCGGCCTCCCAGCGTGCTAGGATGACAGGCGTGAGCCACCGCGCCTGGCCTGACATTATCCTTAGAGGCCACAGGCTGAAACCTGCCTCCCTGTGAATGGTGTCTATTTGGCGTTTTTCTGGGAGTCCTAGCCGGAGCAATTGGGCAAGGAAAAGAAATAAAATGCACCGAGACTGGAAAGGAAGGAGTAAAATTCTCCGCTTGCAGATGACATATGCTCTCGTACATGGACTGTCCCGAGGAAGCCACTAAAACTGAGTAATTAAATCGTGGTCCCTCCTTCCTAGGCACTCCCAGGCCAGGAGGGGGACAGGGTAAATCCAGAATTAGGAGTGTGTGCAGGCCGGGCGAGGTGGCTCACACCTGTAATCCCAGCACTCTGGGAGGCCGAGGCGGGCGGATCGCTCAAGGTCAGGAGTTCGAAACCAGCCTGAGCAAAAGCGAGACCCCGTCTCTACTATAAATAGAAAGAAATTAATTGGCCAACTAATATATAGAGAAAAAATTAGCCAGGCATGGTGGCACATGCCTGTAGTCCCAGTACTGGGGAGGCTGAGGCCGGAGGATTGCTGGAGCCCAGGAGTTTGAGGTTGCTGTGAGCTAGGCTGACGCCAGGGCACTCACTCTAGCCTGGGCAACAAAGCGAGACTCTGTCTCAAAAAAAAAAGAAAGAGTGTGTGCATAGAGTTGTGAGGATCTGGGTCTAAAAAAAAAAAAGAGTGTGTGCATGTGTGAGCATCGTGGGAAGTGTTTCCCGGAGGAGCTGCTTCACCTGGGCCAGGTGGAGGATGCAGTTTGAACAGGAGCAGAGAGGACAGTTGTGGGGGCAAAGGCGGGGCTGTCAGACCAAGCGGGGGTGTCCAGAGGAGCAGGTGCGGCCCGCAGGGGTGGTGCTGAGCTGCGCGTGCCTCCAGAGCGGGGCGTCCATGGGGCCGCGGTGGGAGGGGGGTCCTGAAGGTGGGCAGGGTCCACGTGACGGAGGAGACCCTCGTGGGCCCTGCCCAGGGGTGTGGACTCTAGCCTTCAGGCAGTGGGGGCGGCCCCGGGATCTTAGCGGGAGTGTTGGGACGACTCAGGGGGCCCTGGAGTCTTGCATGTGAGCGTCCGTCCTACAGGGACTTGGCAGGGTCTCAGCGTGAGGTCCCCTCCCTCTCCAGGCTTCTGGGTGGAGCGGACCCCCGTGCACGAGGCAGCCCAGCGGGGCGAGAGCCTGCAGCTGCAGCAGCTGATCGAGAGTGGCGCCTGTGTGAACCAGGTCACGGTGGACTCCATCACGCCCCTGCACGCCGCCAGTCTGCAGGGCCAGGCGCGGTGCGTGCAGCTGCTGCTGGCGGCCGGCGCCCAGGTGAGCGGCTCTTCGGGGCAGACCCCCAGGCTGGCTGCAGCCACAGGAGCGGAGTGGGCAGACTCAGGAGAGGTGCAGAGGGAGGAGGGGAAGTGGGTGGGCTCAGCTTTCTGTGACACCAGGCAGGCACACGGAGTGACCAGAGAGCACCGGGGTGAGGGGACTTAGCAGGAAAGGCAGCAGGGGACAGAACAAGGTGTGCAGAAGGTCAAGGGAGGGCAGGCCGAACTGTGTCCGTGGCCCGTGATGACAGGGAAACCGAGGGCTGGCCGGGAAGTGCCCTTGGTCTCGGCTATTAGGAGTTCACGGTGGCCCGAGAGAAGGCAGTTTCAGCAGAATGGTGGCTGGCGGGCGCTCTGCTGAGCGGTGGGCAGGGGGCCAGCCACCTCCCGGACACAGGACACTCCTCTCTCTCTCTGGTGGACAGCCAGGCCCAGGGAGCAGGTCCCAGCTCTGTGCTGGCCAAGTTGGACGCTGGCAGACCAGCTGTCTGGATTAAAAAAAAAAAAGCAGGGAAAAGAAAGAAAAACAAAACTCCGACTGGCTGCTCTGCCTGGTGTGAATTCACCCTGGCTGGTTTTAAGCCGCCAGCGGTTTCTGGCCCGCAGAATTCCTGGCTGTTCAGCCCCGAGCCCCGGCGAGCTGCAGCTGGCCCCGCACGCAAACCAGCCAGTGACTTTACGAGGCTGCGGGGCCCAGCATGACTTCGAGGGCTGGGGAAGAAACGGAGACGACGGGGTGCTTGCTGTTTACTCTCTTTCCAGAGGCTTGGACTGGAACGAGTTTCAGCACGTACCCAAATAGAAGCAGAATCTGGACAAATTCTAGGTGGAATCTGCCAATTAGCGGGGAGTTGTCTTTTTCCTGGCCGGCGGCGTGGGGGCCAGGCCCAGGCGTTCCTTCTAGCTGAGGCTTGAGTTAAAACCCGGTCTCATACCCTGCGGCCCCAGCTTGCAACCAACCAGGGCTCTCCTGTGCTTATTTATTTATTTTTGAGACAGAGTCTCACTCTGTAGCCCGGGCTAGAGTGAGTGCCGTGGCATCAGCCTAGCTCACAGCAACCTCAGACTCCTGGGCTCAAAGTGATCCTCCTGCCTCAGCCTCCTGAGTAGCTGGGACTACAGGCATGCGCCACTGCGCCCGGCTAATTTTTTCCATGTATTTTTAGTTGTCCAATTAATTTCTATTTGTAGTAGAGACGGGGGTCTCGCTCTTGCTCAGGCTGGTTTCGAACTCCTGACCCTGAGCGATCTGCCTGCCTCGGCCTCCCAGAGTGCTAGGATTGCAGGCGTGAGCCACCGAGAGCCTGGCTCTATGCTTATTAGGTGTTTGGGGAGGTGTCAAGGGGGAGGCTGAGCTTATCCTGCTCTGAGAGAAAAGAGCCCCAGATGGGATGGCTTCTCTGCCCAGGAGGCCACGGAGACCCCCAGCCACGTGTCTGTCCCCGAACAGCTGAGCGAGGGAGTCAGCAAGTGAGAGATCGGCGTGGCGTCTCTCTTTGCCCCGCTCTGATACTGCTTCCCCTGCCCCCCAGGTGGACGCCCGCAACATCGATGGCAGCACCCCACTCTGCGACGCCTGTGCCTCGGGTAGCATCGAGTGCGTGAAGCTCCTGCTGTCCTACGGGGCCAAGGTCAACCCGCCCCTGTACACGGCGTCCCCCCTGCACGAGGCCTGCATGAGCGGTGAGTTAGTTGCTAGGTGGCTTCGCCCGCCTGGCCGGGCTCCAGAAGGTTCCTCTGTTCTGGGATGACGGGGTTCCCGAAAGAAGCAGGGTAGCGGGGATTGGAGGCCCACTGCTGGGCAGGGAGCATTCCCAGTCTGTCTCCGGCTCTTTTTTTTTTTTTTGAGACAGAGTCTCACTCTATTATTGCCCGGGCTGGAGTGCTGTGGTGTCAGCCTAGCTCACAGCAACCTCCAACTCCTGGGCTCAAGCGATCCTCCTGCCTCAGCCTCCCTGGTAGCTGGGACTACAGGCATGTGCCACCATGCCCAGCTAATTTTTTCTATATATATATATATTTTTTAGTTGTCCAATTCATTTCTTTCTATTTTTAGTGGAGACGGGGGTCTCGCTCTTGCTCAGGCTGGTCTCAAACTCCTGACCTTGAGCGATCCTCCCGCCTCGGCCTCCCAGAGTACTAGGGTGACAGGCGTGAGCCACCGGGCCAGGCCTGTTCTCTGGCTCCTGGTGGCCCAGTTGTGGAGATTCCTTGCCGAGGGATGGCCTCAGTCCAGGGCTGCACAGCTAGTTCTGTCGGCTCGGCCTTTAGGCTGAGGCTCTGGGCTGGTCCACGTTAGCACTGGGCCTGGTCGGCCGCAGCAGCTCGCTGGGTCTTGGCGGGGATTTGCCCTGCAGGCCCCCTCATCGGAGACTTGGGGAGACCTGGACATGTCCCCAGGGCCAAGGCCGGAGGGTCCCCTCTGGCCAGTGCTCTCGGGAGGGTGCCGGCCCCGAGGGCTCCGGTAGCAGGTGGGATTTCAATGGCCATCACAGAACAGGCAGATCCTGGACAGCGGGAGAGCAACAAGGCCACTCTAAGCCTGGGGAAAATTCTTTGTCCAGTCTCACTGGGTTACAGGCTCCTAATGTATTTAGAACTAGAATTTAGCGTGAGACCAGCTGGCAGAAACTGCCTAAAGGAGTGGATTTCATTATACTCTTCTGAGCAAAGGTGGCAGATTGCGGCTTGCATCCCGTTTGGCCAGGGTGCTATTTATTTTGGGGTGCATTTCGCTGGGTGTGGGGCGTGGCCTGTGCCCTTCTGTGGCACCTGGTGGGGCCACTGCTCACCTCTGCACCCTGCAGTTAGGTCGTCTCTGGACACCTGCAGGCGTGGAGCCGGCTCCAGGGTGCTCTTGAAGGTTTCCTAGCAGATGTTGAGTGACAGGCAGAATTCGGGCAAGGCTAGTTTGGTGGACAGAGAGACTGGGATGGTGCCCCCTGGAATGAGTTGGGGGCCGTCTCTGGGATCCGGGCGCAGAGCGCTCAGACTGGGCTGGTGAGGCCGAGGCAGGCGGATTGCTCGAGGTCAGGAGTTGGAAACCAGCCTGAGCAAGAGCGAGACCCCATCTCTACTATAAATAGAAAGAAATTAATTGGCCAACTAATAATATATAGAAAAAATTAGCCGGGCATGGTGGCGCACGCTAGTAGTCCCAGCTACTTGGGAGGCTGAGGCAGGAGGATTGCTTGAGCCCAGGAGTTTGAGGTTGCTGTGAGCTAGGCTGACGCCACGGCACTCACTCTAGCCTGGGCAACAAAGCGAGACTCTGTCTCAAAAAAAAAAAAAAAAAGAGTGGGCTGGTGGTGTGGGGTGCATTCCTTTTGGTCTGGGGAAGAATCCCTGGGATTTGGTGTGAGAGAGGGGTGCGGAGGGGTGGGGGTCAGGTGTGGGCCCAGAGAGGCCTAGGGAGGCGGTGGGTGGGAGGCTCAGAGGTGGAGACGCCAGGCGGGAGCCTCCCTCGCAGGGCCACAGGAGGGGCAGGGTTCAGGCCCGAGTGGAAGCTGGGTGGCTGCCAGCAGCGAAGAGGTTTTTAGGTGATGAGACAGGTTGGAGCCGGGACTGCAGCACGCCAGAAAGTGGGGCCGCGGGCCAGGGCATCGGGCCATGCCTGCATTAGAGGCCTGGACGCGGAGACGGGAGAGAGGCAGGGAGGCTGCTCCTGGCGTGAGAAAGTCCCCCATAAATGCATACAGACGCTATGCACCCAGGGTCATTACAGAAATATTTAAACAGGAAAAAAATTCAGAGGGGAGTCTGGGCCAGGAGGCCACAGCCAGGCCTTTCCCGCCCAGCCCCGGGAGGGGGGCGCGTCCCCTCAGAGGCCCGAGCTGCTCCAGGTGCGGGCTGCGCTCCACCTGTCCCTGCAGTGCGCGCTCAGGGACTCTTTCCAGCCTTTTCCATTTTCTCCAAGGGAGCTCCGAGTGCGTGAGGCTGCTCATCGACATGGGGGCCAACCTGGAAGCGCACGACTGCCACTTTGGGACCCCTCTGCACGTCGCCTGCGCCCGGGAGCATCTGGACTGCGTCAAGGTGCTGCTCAACGCAGGTGCGTGGGCGTCGCCAGGGGCGGTCGCGGCAGATCCAGGCTTGCGCTCCAGGCGCACCCTCCCCTGTGTCCCCTCCGCCCATGCCGGGGCCCAGGGGCCCACAGGCCCACGTCCAAAGCTAAGCCGGTCCCTTTGTCCCCCGCACTCTGCCAAATTCTGATTGGCTCAAGCCTGGGGCATTTGAACCAATGACTGTGGTCAGGGGAGAGGGACTGAACCAATCGGGGCCCAGACGTGCGGCTGAGGTTGTCAGGACCCCCCCCCCCACCAAGAGAGAGACAGATACAGAGAGAAGAAGAAAGAAAGAAAGAAAAGAAAGAAAAGAAAGAAAGAAAGAAAGAAAGAAAGAAAGAAAGAAAGAAAGAAAGAAAGAAAGAAAGAAAGAAAGAAAGAAAGAAAGAAAGAAAGAAAGAAGCAGCAGCAAGGGAGAAGGGGGGGAGGAAGGGGAGGGGGGGGGAGGGGAGGGGGATGGAAGGGGAGGGGAAGGACGGGGGGAGGGGGAGAGAGAGAAGACAGGAGGGGGAGGAGGAGGGGGGAAGGGAGAGGGGGAGAGGGAGAGAGGGAGAAAGAAGAAGAAGAGGGAGGGGGAGGGGGAGGAGGAGGGGAGGGGGAGGGGAGGGGGAGGAGGAGGGGAGGGGACACACTGCAAGGTGGCAGCAAGGTGGGGGGGGGGGGAGAAAGGGAGGAAACCTGCGATGTCCCCTGTGGCCACAAAGCAGGGTGCCTGGGTTCCTGGCAGGGTTCTGTGGGAGTTTCCAGAGCCAGACGGAGTTTGCTTGGGGCACCTGGCTGGTGGGGTTCCAGTGCTGGCTCGATGCCCGTGGCAGCCTCAGGCCATCGGCCGTCATCACCCTGCCTATCTCAGACGGGCTCCCCCCGACACCCCTTGTTAGGGAAGCACATGGGTTGTTGTTTGTGTTTTTTCTTATAAACTACTTTTCTGTCTTGGGAAATTTCAGACATGCAAAGAGGAGACGCTGCAAATCTCTGTGTCCTCACCGCTGGATTTTTTTTTTTTTTTCTTTTTTTTGAGACAGAGTCTCACTCTGTTGCCTGGGGTGGAGTGGGGTAGCGTCAGCCTAGCTCACAGCAACCTCAAACTCCTGGGCTCAAGCGATCCTCCTGCCTCAGCCTCCCGAGTAGCTGGGACTACAGGCATGCGCCACCACGCCCGGCTCATTTTTCCTATATATTTTTAGTTGGCCAATTAATTTGTTTCTATGTTTAATAGAGATGGGGTCTCGCTGTTGCTCAGGCTGGTTTCGAACTCCTGACCTTGAGTGATCCTATTGCTTTGGCCTCCCAGAGTGCTAGGATTACAGGCGTGAGCCACCGAGCCCGGCCTGGATTTTCTTTTTTTTTTGAGACAGAGTCTCGCTTTGTTGCCCAGGCTACAGTGAGTGCCGTGGCGTCAGCCTCGCTCACAGCAACCTCAAACTCCTGGGCTCAAGCGATCCTCCTGCCTCAGCCTCCCGAGTAGCTGGGACTACAGGCTGGATTTTTTTTTTAAAGTAGTGATTCTGAGCTTTTGGTCTTGGGCTGCAGGCCCCCTGGGAAACCTAAGGGCAGCCAGGGACCGTGTCTCTAGGGAGGTGCACACACGGTGCTCCTGCGTGGGATTCCAGGCGGGGCCCAGGCCCTGCTGGAGAGGCTGAGCTGTGGAGTGGACACGTGTCCCTTACGGGGGCCACATGGAGACGGTCCTCCTCTCTGCTCTCTGTGCAGGCAGTGTGGCGAGCTGAGGAAGCAGACCGTATTTGCAAAGGAGAAAGGCTGGGGAGGGGAAAGTCCAGCCGTTACAGTTTTAACCTGATCACCGACAGTAAACACTTAACTTGCTGGGAGCCTTCGGAGGTGGCTGCCGGGGGACGGTTGTGCGTCCCTGGCTCGGCATTGTCCCGTTTCCTGTTGCGAAGGGCACGCATCGAGCTCTCTGTGCTTACGTCCCGGGACTGTGCTGGTTTGGGGCCTGCCAAGCTGTATATTAAGAATCCTTTTCGCTTTGCTGGCCGTGGGTTCTCTTAATCCTCCTCAGTCCTGTTTTGCTTTGAAATCAGGATTGTGGTAATGAGCCGACGGTGACCCCTTTCACTGAAGCACGAAGTTCAGAGTCTTTAATGCCCTGGTGGCGCCGGTTGCTTCCCTGGCCCTCCCTGCCTCTGTCCCTCTCATGCCCCTGAGTTCCAGGCATGTTACCATTCTTGCTCCACACAAAACCACTTTCTTTCCTCCTTCCTTCCTTCCTTCCTTCCTTCCTTCCTTCCTTCCTTCCTTCCTTCCTCCCTCCCTCCCTCCCTCCCTCCCTTCCTCCCTTCCTTCCTCCTCCCTGCTTTACAGTGTGCATCTCTGTGTGGTTCATCTTTTTGTGTTTTTGGAACATGCACACTATTAGTTGAGGCACATTTTTATTTTTTTCGAGTCACAGTCTCACTCTGTCACCCTGGGTAGAGTGCCGTGGTGTCAGCCTAGCTCGCAGCCACCTCCAACTCCTGGGCTCAATCGATCCTTCTGTCTCAGCCTCCCGAGTAGCTGGGACTACAGGCATGTAGTCCTGGGACCACCATACCCAGTTAATTTTTTCTACATATATTTTTAGTTGTTCAGCTAATTTCTTTCTATATTCTTTTTAGTAGAGACGGGGTCTCGCTCTTGCTCAGGCTGGTCTCGAACTCCTGAGCTCAAGCGATCCGCCTGCCCTGGCCTCCCAGAGTGCTAGGATGACAGGCGTGAGCCACTTCGTCCCGCCGAGGCCCATGTTTTTAGTGGACATAAACGATGGGTCATAGACTTACTCTGTTTCTACCTTTCTCACCCGGCACGGGCTTTCCAGACCACCAGGTTGCTGTGGCCTCTCCTGGTCTGGGGTCTCTGTCGCCCGGGAAGATTCCTGTTTCCCTCCGTTATGCCTGGTCCAGCGATGTCCAGCTCACACTTAGAAAGGAGCCCCTTGTGTTCCTGGGAAGGCTCCTCTCTGAAAGAGCCCCCTGCCCCAAGCCGGAGAGCACCCCAGGGAGGGGGACGTTTAGAGTGCATGTCAGCCGCAGTTTTCTCTCCCACCGTGACAGAATGTCTCTGCCTCCCCTCGGCCTCTGTCTCCACTGTTCAAATAGAGACAGTCGCTTTCCTTCCCGACTGGCAAGAATATCGCAAGGATTAATGACCCAGGTGAAAGCTACTTGGATGGTAGATTCTGTGGCCTTTGCAGTTTATTGTTCATGACAAGTGTGTGTTTAGCTTAAGATTGATTGGCCTGGCGCGGTGGCTCACGTCTGCAATCCTCGCACCCTGGGAGGCCGAGGCGGGCGGATTGCTCGAGGTCAGGAGTTCGAAACCAGCCTGAGCAAGAGCCAGACCCTGTCTCTACTATAAATAGAAAGAAATTAATTGGCCAACTAATATATATAGAAAAAATTAGCCGGGCATGGTGGCGCATGCCTGTAGTCCCAGCTACTTGGGAGGCTGAGGCAGGAGGATCGCTTGAGCCCAGGAGTCTGAGGTTGCTGTGAGTAGGCTGATGCCACGGCACTCTAGCCCGTGAGAGTGAGACTCTGTCTCAAAAAAAAAAAAAAAAAGAAAGAAAGAAAGAAAGAAAGAAAGAAAGAAAGAAAGAGTCATTATCTACAGATGTAGAAAATGAGGCTAAAAAGAAAAAAAAATTTTTAGATAAAAAAACAAAAACAGTCATTATGGCTTTCCGATTTTGGAAAACGTTTTTGAGAAAGCTACAGCAAGGTCCGTCTTGATTCCGTCCTCCTGGCGGGGGTCGCCTTGGCGCCCGTGCCGTGCCTGGCGAGGAGCCCACGCGGACGGGTCTCCTGGCCCCGAGCTCTCCCCTCGGTGACGTCTCTTCTCCGCTCTGGGCCCCCAGGGGCCAACGTGAACGCAGCAAAGCTTCACGAGACGGCGCTGCACCACGCGGCCAAGGTGAAGAACGTGGACCTCATTGAGATGCTCGTGGAGTTCGGGGGCAACATCTACGCCCGGGACAACCGCGGGAAGAAGCCCTTGGACTACACGTGGAGCAGCAGCGCCCCGGCCAAGTGCCTGGAGTACTACGAGAGTGAGTGGCCACGCCGCGTGCCTGTCCCCGAGCCCTCCCGTCCTGCAGCGGGGCCCTCCATCTGCTGGGGCTCCTGGGGCCCCCGTCCCTGCCACGGGGCGGGCCTGTGAGGGCTTTGTCTGCCCGACTGTTTTGTGCCAATGCACCTGCTCCAACCCGGGTCCCTGTGGCCTGAGGCAGGCAGGAGCTGGCCGCCAGCACCGCCCTGGACCTGTGCCTCCTTTAGCGGGACCTGTGACAAAGGAGCCAGCTATATAAGGACAGTGTTATCGGGTTTGGTTAAGAAAAAGAAAAAAAAAAAAGGAGCCCACTAGCTGCAGAGCCTGCCTTCCTTTTCTCTCTTCCTTCCTTCCTTCCTTCCTTCCTTCCTTCCTTCCTTCCTTCCTTCCTTCCTTCCTTCCTTCCTTCCTTCCTTCCTTCCTCCTTCCCTCCCTTCCTTCCTTTTCTTCTTTCTCTCTCTTTCTTCTTCTTTCTTTCTTTCTCTCTCTTTCTCTCTCTTTCTTTCTTTTCTTCTTTCTTTCTTTCTTTCTTTCTTTCTTTCTTTCTTTCTTTCTTTCTCTCTTTCTCTCTCTCTTCTTTTTCTTTCTCTCTCCTTTTTCTTTCTCTTTTTTTTTCTTCTTTCTTTCTTTTCTTTTCTTTCTTTCTCTCTCTCTCTCTTTTCTTTCTTTCTTTTGTTGTTTCCTTTCTTTTCTTCTTTCTTTCTCTCTCTTTCTCTGTTTCTTTCTTGACAGAGTCCCACTCTCTTGCCTGGGCTAGAGTGAGTGCCATGGCGTCAGCCTCGCTCACAGCAACCTCAAACTCCTGGGCTCAAGCGATCCTCCTGCCTCAGCCTCCAGAGGAGCTGGGACTACAGGCACGCGCCACCATGCCCGGCTAATTTTTCCTATATATTTTTAGTTGGCCAATTAATTTCTTTCTATTTCTTTTTAGTAGAGATGGGGGGGTCTCGCTCTTGCTCAGGCTGGTTTCGAACTCCTGACCTCGAGCGATCCTCATTGCCTCGGCCTCCCAGAGTGCTAAGATGACAGGTGTGAGCCACCGCGCCCGGCCTGGGGTAGTTCTTTATAACACTGTGGCTCTAACAAAGGAAACAAAACAAAACCCCCAAAACTCATGCAACTAAATCCCAGTGGACATCACCCCAGCTCCCTTTCCTGGTGTCGCCTCCTCCGGTCCACGCTGTCCTTCCCTATAAGGCGTGCGGGGTGCGTCCTATTTCCAGGGTGAGGGAGGCTTTCCCAGCTCCGTCAGTCTCCGTTGTAGGGTGCAGGGTGCCGTGCGCCTTCCGGAAACTGACCTCCCGTCGTCCTCCCTCCCTCCCTCCCTCGTTGCAGAGACACCTCTGACTCTGTCGCAGCTCTGCAGGGTGAGCTTGCGCAAGGCCACCGGCGTCCGCGGGTTGGAGAAGATCGCCAAGCTGAACATCCCGCCCCGGCTCATCGACTACCTCTCCTACAACTGAGCCTCTGTGCCGCGGCCCGCAGGCCGGAGGGGGTCCTGCCTGTTTGTCCGGAAGGGCACGATCGCCATAGGTAGAAAGACGCTCCGTGGGGTCCCTGTCTGCTGGCCTGTTCTCCGCTGAATCCCGGAGAGCAGGCGTTCTCAAACTGCGGCCCGCCTAGCACATTTATCCGGGTCTCCGGGTGTTTTTGCTGCTGCTGCCTGTCCAGCTTAGCAGCCGACTCGTCCCGGGCCCGCAGTGCGCACTCTGCAACAGTCTGAGGGACGGCGCACTGGCCCCGGTTTAAAAAGTTTGAGGACGCCCGCTGGAGAGTACCCCCAAGGCACCGGGAAGGTGGGCCAGCGCGGATGCGACCCTGCGCTGGTTCCCCGGAACCGCTGCTCTCCCTCCGGCGTGAGCCTGGCCGTCCCGTTTTCCTCTTTTCTCGGACCGTCCTCAAAGGGACTCTCAGGACAGACGGCTCGGGGAGCACGGAGGAAGCTGGCCGGGCTGGGGACTCAGGGCAGCCTGCACAGATGCAGCCCGCCCTGGGCACCGGCCACCACCTCCACGCTCACCGGGCGTGGGCTGAGCGCCAGAGATCCCGACCACGTGGCCTGGGCAGCTGCTCTGCTGACGTCCTGCTACTTGGACGCTTTTCCTGGAGCTGCCCACGTTGGCACGTTGCAAGGCCCCCCGTGCCCAGGTGTACCTGTCACTCAGGGCCTTTATACGGGTTCCGTGCAGAAAGCTTCTGGCTTTGTCTCCCCGGCACTGCTAGATGGTATTTCTTAGGAGGTTGTCTTCAGTGTGAGACCCCAAACCCTTTTTTTTTTTTTTTGAGACAGAGTCTCACTCTGTTGCCCAGGTCAGAGTGCCGTTGGCGTCAGCCTAGCTCACAGCAACCTCCAACTCCTATGCTCAAGTGATCCTCCTGCCTCAGCCTCCCGAGTAGCTGGGACTATAGGCATGCGCCACCATGCCCGGCTCATTTTCTTCTATTTTTAGTTGTTTGGCTAACTTCTTTCCATTTAGAGTATAGACGGGGGTCTCGCTCTTGCTCAGGCTGGTCTCGAACTCCTGAGCTCAAGCGATCCTCCTGCCTCGGCCTCCCACAGTGGTAGGATGACAGGCGTGAGCCACCGCGAACGGCCCCCAAACCCTTTTAAAATGTTGATGTAAGGGGAAAAAAAAAAAAAAACCTTGCAGAGGAAACATGGGCCGTGCCCGCTGAGGTTTTGTGAAGGAGTCATTCAAACAAGCGGCCACGCCAAGGTGTGTCCAAGCACGTCCTCACCGGTCAGCATTTCCAGCAGAAAGGGATGCTCCGGGACTCTTTTCGGGTTGGTTTTCATCTGTTCCTGCGGTTGCCAAGTGAATTCCTCACCCACCCTAAATGCCGCTAACTCTTTGGACACTCCCACGTTCGTAGGAGTGGCTGCCAGCGCCCACCGGGCACCGGCCCCTGCCTGTCCCTTCATATCTTACAGCTGCTCGTGGGACACCTCTCGGGCGCTAGGCGTCCTCCGGCTCTTTGAGCAGCAGTGCAACTCCCAGCCAAGGCAGGGAAGGAAAATGCTTTGCAATCCTGCCCCGCAATAATAGAAACAGGCGATTCTGTACTGCAGGCCACAAGGTGAGACATTAATGGGCATATTCAGGCTGCATTGGCCTTCCTAAGGGTCTGTATTTTCATTAAAAAAAAAAAAAGCCACCCACAGCAGGGAGTTAAACTGGAGGAATTCCGCAGCATGAGTTTGGGTGTGTCTGGTCTCTGGGGAAATGGAGAAGGCGTCCCTGGCAGGGCAGGGCTGTCCCTCCGGGAGGCAGTGTGCCCAGAAGCGGGAATGTCATGGTCTGCACATACGCCCGGGCCTGCCGGAGCCTCCCACCCCCCTTCCTGCGCCTGGTGTCCTGGGGCGGCCCTCCTGGTGTGGACTTTCTCTGGGGAGACGGACGCCGCCGGGGTGACTGGGTGACGAGGTTGTAGGCAGGTCCTCCCCCTCCCTGTGTGGGCAGGGCTGTGCCTGTCCCCAGAGCGTGGGGGACAGAGTGGCCCGAACTGGCCAGGGGGCTGCCGATCGTGCCGCACGACCAGTCAGAGGGCCGCGTCTCCGCGAGGTTCCGTGCTGGGGGCCTGGGGACACACGGCTGGTGAAGGCCGTGTCACACTGGCTGCCACGGGGTCCTCCTTCTCCGGGGTCCCAGTTCCCACCGTTGCCACGGTCAGGCGTCTCTGAGACGGAGGAGGAGAGCCAGTCCCGCCCGCGGACGGCGTTAGAGGTGACGCCCGGATAAGTCGACATGCCTGCGTGGAACCGTAACTTCAAAAAGCGCTGCGTCTCCCGCCCCCCCCCCCACTTTGTCACGGAATTGGGCCTCTGGCAGTGACATCTGGGGACTTAGTGTAGTGTTGGTCCCCACGGTCACTGCTCAATAAACGTGGTCCATGAAGTTCATTCTTGCGTTGCCGTGGCATCTTCTCGTTGGGGGAGGAGGTGCCGGGGTGGGTCCCCTGCGTGGGGGAAGTGGGGGTGCTCGTGCCGTCCCATGTTCTGGAAGGTCGCTGGACAGCGCTGTGCCTGCCAGGGAGCCGGTCCTTCCCGCCCCTGTCTGCTGGGGACGTCCCCTTGGTGTGGACTTTCTTTTTTTTTTTTTTTTTTTTGAGACAGAGTCTCACTTTGTTGCCCAGGCTAGAGTGAGTGCCGTGGCATCAGCCTAGCTCACAGCAATCTCAAACTCCTGGGCTCAAGTGATCCTCCTGCCTCAGCCTCCCGAGTAGCTGGGACTACAGGCACGTGCCACCATGCCCGGCTAATTTTTTCTATATATATTAGTCGGCTGATTAATTTCTTTCTATTTATAGTAGAGACGGGGGTCTCGCTCTTGCTCAGGCTGGTTTCGAACTCCTGACCTCGAGCAATCCGCCCGCCTCGGCCTCCCAGAGTGCTGGGATTACAGGCGTGAGCCGCCGCGCCCGGCCCTGGTGCGGACTTTCTCTGGGGAGACGGACACCACCTGAGGGACCGGCCGGGTGACGAGGTTGTAGGTCCTCCTCCTCCTCCTCCCGCGAGCAGGGCTGTGCCTGCAGACACGTTCGTTGGGCTCTCTGGGTCTAGATTGTCCCAGCTGCAAAATCGGGGTCACTTAGGCCATCGCCAAGATCTTAGCGACACGCCGCTGCCCAGTCCCTTCATCTTTGGGGGAAGGAGCGGGGACCGGTGGCCTCACAGGCTCTTGGGAGGCTGAAATTTGGTGACTGAAAGATGCCTTGAGGAGTGTGAGGCGGCCCCTACGTGGTGTGACGGTCACACGGGTCTGGTGGTGTTTGCAGCTCTCGAAGCTGTGTCGCCTCTTCTCTTTGGACCCGGGATTGCACCCCTGTTTCGCATTTCAGGGGCGCTGTAGGCAGAAGACTTCCCAGTTTGCATTTTTTGAAACTCCATTGTGCAGTTGGCAGATGTGGAGCAGACATTTGCAGCAAACAATTGCTAATCAAAATACATAAAGATCTTTTTATAAAACCGTTTAGGAAATGATTAGGCCGGGCGTGGTGGCTGAGGCCTGTGATCCTAGCACTCTGGGAGGCCGAGGTGGGAAGATCGCTCAAGGTCAGGAGTTTGAAACCAGACTGAGCAAGAGCGAGACCCCGTCTCTATTAGAAATAGGAGAAATTAATTGGCCAACTAAAAATATATAGAAAAAATTAGCCGGGCGTGGTGGCGCATGCCTGTGGTCCCAGCTACTCGGGAGGCTGAGGCAGGAGGATCACTTGAGCCCAGGAGTCTGAGGTTGCTGTGAGCTAGGCTGACACCACGGCACTCTAGCCCAGGCAACAGAGTGAGACTCTGTCTTAAAAAAAAAAAAACAAAAAAAAAAAAAAAAGAAAGAAAAAAGAAAGAAAAAAAATGATTAATGACCCAATAGAAAAATACCCAGGCGGGGAATACAGACAGGGACTTCCCAAAGGAGGAATCTGCGAATGTCCGGTCACAGGAGAGGACGTTCAGTGTTGATTCGGGGATGCAGCTTAGTGAATATGTAACTCACAAGGTGGTGCGTTCTACACCATCACCCTGACCACCATGGGGAGGTCGGACCGTTTTGTAATGGACCATCCGGGCAAATGGGAACACGTGGGCGGCTAATGGGATAAGCGGACACGCCTGTTCTGGAGAGCGGTGGGTGACACCTACTACAGTAAAAAGTGTGCAGCCCCACGCCCCCAGTCAACCTCCTTTTATTTATTTTTATTATTTTGAGACAGAGTCTCACTCTGTTTCCCCGGGCTAGAGTGCCGTGGCGTCAGCCCAGCTCACAGCAACCTCAAACTCCTGGGCTCAAGCGATCCTCCTGCCTCAGCCTCCCGAGTAGCTGGGACTACAGGCATGCACCACCACGCCCGGCTAGTTTTTTCTATGTATTTTTAGTTGTCCAATTAATTTCTTTCTATTCTTAGTAGAGACGGGGGTCTGGCTCTTGCTCAGGCTGGTTTTGAACTCCTGACCTCGAGTGATCCGCCCGCCTCGGCCTCCCAGAGTGCTAGGATGACAGGTGTGAGCCACCGCGCCCGGCCTCAACCTCCTTTTATATAAATACACCTCCAAGAAATGCCCGGACACACAAGGAGGTGTCTGAGGGTCTTTGGTGCAACAATATTTGTAACAGTTAAGGCTAAGACCACATCCACAGGGGACAGCTGTAGAATGTGTTCGTATCATACCTGCACTCCATAAAAGTGAAGATGAATTAGAATTACATGTTTTAACACAAATAGATCTAAAAAAATAAAGTGGTAAATGAAGAAAGTTGCCAAACCTTATCTACGTGCGGTACAAATCCATTTGTTTAAATTAAAAAACACCGAAACAGCCTAAGTATCTAAGGATACTATATGGAGTAGATACACGACATCATGGAAACCACATGCCAGCACCATGGAAAATCATGGAAACCACACGCCACATCATACGTGTGACTTGCAGCAGGAAACTGTAATATCTCATTTCTTAAGGGGTGTGAAGCAACTCGATAGGACTTTACATCATGTAAGGTGGCACGTAGCTACATGGGCATTATTCTCCACGTGTTTTCATATTTAATTTTTTCATAATAGAAATTGAATGTACAGAGTGACAAAGGGCAAAAATATTCTTTAAAAAAAAAATGGGGAAGAGATCTGTGTGTCCATTATACACTGCATTCTGCTTAGAAATACCTTTCAGCTTCCTGGTTGGCTGCAAGATTGTGGTTTTGGTTGTAAGATCTCGACTTCCACCGTGGGTGTTGACACTTCTGGGGGTAACTGCTCCCCTGGGACCAGCTCGATGTTCAAAGCCCACGGTTGTGCTGTTTGGCTCGCCGAGCCCCACCTGCAGGAAGGTGCGGGGCGAAAGGCCTTTGACTGCTCAGCCTCGCCTGCCCTGGCTCGGCCCACTCTCTGCGATGAACCTCCTTGATGTGGCTCTGGGGCAAGGCCTCAGCCTCAAGCTCTCCCCTTTGGGGACATCAAAAACAGTTCCTCATACCAGAGGGGCTGTTTTTTGCAGTGAGGAGACGCGGGTACACACACTGTCCCCAGCTTGTGCAGGTGCTGTCCGCCCTCTGCAAGGGGGACACCTGGGCAGGTGAGGGGACACCTGGGCAGGTGAGGGGACACCTGGGCAGGTGAGGGACTGAGGAAGGGGCCTGGTGGGATCCCAGGGAAGGAGTGGAGTCTCCTGTACCACAGAAACGCTACCTGTGGTGTCGCATCCATGCTTCCAGGTGGGTCTGCAGGGAGCTCTGAAGTCGTCTGGGACCAAGGGAATGCCTTCGTGTGTCTGTTCCCTCCCTGCGTCACTTTGTTCGAACTGCTGCTCTCTTTCCAGGAGGGCAACCCCCTTTCCTTCTAAACACTCGAGCTCCTTTATTCACAAAGATGAGAATAAACCGGCTCCGAGCACAAAGCTCCCAGCATCTGGAGAGCAGCTGCCCCATCTGGCGATTAAGGCGGGACTGGACCGCCATCTGGAGATTAAGGCGGGACCGGACCGCAGAGGGCCCTGGCGGGCTGGGCCCTGTGCGCCCGCCCTGCCGCAGCCCTGGAGCGGTCACTGCGCCCTCTGGGATGCCCGGGAAAGGTTCCCAGGTCCCGGAGCCTGCCTCTCCTCTCCTCTCCACGTCGGCACCACGTGGCGTGGACGGCCAGGCTCTGGTCATATTGGCACGAAGGTTTTGTGATCTCCGGCAAACATGTCTTAAGCTGGCTCGGTCTAAACAGAGCGGCTCCGAGAAGCCTGAGGGCTCTGGAGCTTGAATAAAGGGAGCAAAGATGGATGATGGTGCTTGCTGCGTGCACACTCGCTCTCTCTCTCTTTTGCGTGCATGTGTGCACACAATTTTGTTTGTTTATATAAAATTTCATTTTCCAGCATCTAGAGCTTTCACGGGGCAGATGAGAAGGGCTGCTCGTCTTCTTTCCCGCTCCGCGACGACACGCATGGGTTGTGCAGACGCGCTGCGCAGCCACGCCCGTCACTAGGGCTTATTTTCGGGGTGGGGCTTCTATTGCGCAAATGCTTAGACATCCTGCAAGGGCTTATTTTATGGAGAGGTCTTATTTTCGGGGAAACACGGTATGTTAGCAAAGAGGGTTGCATAATGTAGAAAACAGGCTCCTTTTTGTATTCATGGGGTTCTCTGGGTCACAAAGCTTTGTGGGGACTTCGACCATCAACCCTGGGCAGTGCTTTTCTAGGGTGAGTGCAAAACTACGGAAGACTTGATGTGGCTTCTCTCTTCTTTCATTCTTTTTCTGCCAAGCACGGAAATGGGAGTGAGGCTTAATCTCGGGGAATTTTACTTGTGTCATAGGAGTTACTGGAATCCCTTCTTATGCTTATGGTTTCCAAAGCCCTGGAAGAGACTTTGATCACCAAGGGCAGGGTGGGCCCTTCCAGAGAGTGTGGGATTTTGCCCGCAAGTGCGTGGGAATCCCCAGGAATGGGTCGTTTTAACAAATTGAAATTAACTGGGCCATAGAAAAAGGAATGATCAAAGCTGTCTTCAAAGAGTCTGATCATTAGTGGGTTTTTCTTTGTTTGTCTTCATTGGGGTCAGAGGAGTTCCTTGCTTCTTTTAAAAGAGCAAAGAGTATACAACTTCATTCAAGATACACGCCTGTGATCCCGGCACCCTGGGAGGCTGAGGCGGGAGGATCGCTCGAGGTCAGGATTTCGAGACCAGCCTGAGCAAGAGCGAGACCCTCGTCTCTACTAAAAATAGAAAGAAATTAATTGGACAACTAAAAACATATAGAAAAAATTAGCTGGGCATGGTGGCACATGCCTATAGTCCCAGCACTCTGGGAGGCTGAGGTGGGCGGATGGCTCAAGGTCAGGAGTTCGAAACCAGGCTGAGCAAGAGCGAGACCCCTTCTCTCCTAAAAATAGAAAGAAGTTAATTGGACAGCTAAAAATATACAGAAAAAATTAGCTGGCCCTGGTGGCGCATGCCTGCAGTCCCAGCTACTCGGGAGGCTGAGGCAGGAGGATCGCTTGTGTCCAGGAGTCTAAGGTTGCTGTGAGCTAGGCTGACGCCATGGCACTCTAGCCCAGGCAACAGAGTGAGACTCTGTCTAAAAAAACCCAAAAACTTCTATGTTGCTTCGGAACAGGGCGACACCGTGACTCAGACTCAATAAAACCCAGTGACGTTGCTAGTGACAAGTAAGCCGTGACCCTAATCCTGGTGGGAGCAGGTTCTCCCTCTGAACATGGTTTTTCATGGGACAGATACGGTAAGTGGTGTTTGGGTTTCCAGGCCAGGCTGGAACTGACGAGTTCCTTTGCATTCAAGAGGCGTTTAATTGATTTCATTGGTTGCTCATGATGGTCCTTCCTTCTGGGATTCCGTAACTGCTGGAACCAGAGCAAAAGGGGACGTTCTTGGAGTTAGTTTTTTACGTCACCGTTGAGCTCCTCTGAATTCCTGGTCCTCTGCGTGCCCCTAGTTTTCATGAGTGAGCCGAGGGTTCGCCCCAAGATATTTGCCAGCCACTGGTCAGGCACAGATTTATGGCTCCAGCCATGGACACACAGGCGTCCTTAGCCTCACTGGCCATGACTCTGCGGGAGGGGGGGACAGGTGCGGGGGGGGGGAGGGGAGGAGGGACAGGTGCAGGGGGGAGGGGGAAACAGGTGCAGCGGGGGTGGGGGACCAGCCTCCAGGGATGCAGTCCCCTGCACACATGTGCACCCAGCCTGGCATTTAAACATTTGGCCACACGGGGGCACCGACGCGCCAGCCTGGATCTGTCCACCCCAGGCTGGTCTGGGTGTGAGGGTCTGCAGCCAGCCTGGGCGGGGGAGGGTGTGTGTCATCCTGACAGTCCCCTGCTCCCCCCGACCGACCCTCGGAAACCCTGCAACTCCGGGGACGCCGAAGGCAGCTCAGTTCCAGGAAAACCTGATTCTGGGTGCAGCTGGGCTGCCCCGGGTCACAGGTCACTCTGGGCTGGTGGCCTCGAGGAGTGTCACCTCCCTGGATCTTGAACTCCTTGCCTGAAACACTAAGGCTTGGGTGGGGAAGAGCTGTGAGGTCGCTTTCGGCCCTCGATTATTTTTCTAAACTAAAAATAAAATAAAAAAATTTTTTTTCCCCAGCTCTGTTGAGGTATAATTGACAGATGAACATTGTACATATTTAAGGCGTGTGATGTGACGTGCTGGCGTACGTGCACACCGCGAAATTGTTTCCACGACCAAGCTGATCACGAACCCATCGGCTCACACAAGTGACGGTATTTTTTGTGCGTGGCGAGAACGCTTAAGATCAGATCTTCTAGCAAATTCCAGGGACACGATACAGTGCTATTAACTAGAGTCAACGACGTGCTGCAAGTTAGATCTCAAAGAACCCGCTCACCATGCATAACCGAAACGCTGCACCCTCTAAAACCCGGATCGGACTTTAGTTCTGCAGGAAAAGCGCGGGGGCTGGGGCGTGTGTTTCCCAGCACTGCCAGTCTCTCCCACCTGTTTGACACCGCCCCGGCTGGGCCGCCGTAGGCAAGTCACTTTCCCTCTCTGGTTCTTTCTTTGTGTGTCCAGGGCTTGTCGGGGAGTGTCCTGGGGGCGGGGTGGCAGGGGAGCCTGTGTGAACCTCGTTTCTCTGCCACCCCGGACACTGGCTGAGGCAAGTCTGGCTTCTCAGAGGAAGGAGGGCTGGACGCAGGGTGCTAGGTGATGCCGGAGAGACTAGAACCTTCCACCAGCCTGCTGCAGAAGTCTGGAGGGACAGCCGAGTTCGGGTAGAAAAACAGCCGGGGGGGGGGGCCCAGGAGCTCACGCCTGTCATCCCGGCACTCTGGGAGGCCGAGGCGGGAGGATTGCTCGAGGTCAGCTGTTCAAGACCAGCCTGAGCAAGAGCAAGACCCCGTCTCTACTAAAAAGACGTAAAAGAAATTAGCTGGACAACTAAAAATATATAGAAGAAATTAGCCGGGCATGGTGGCGCATGCCTGTAGTCCCAGCTACTCGGCAGGCTGAGGCAGGAGGATCGCTTGAGCCCAGGAGTTGGAGGTTGCTGTGAGCTAGGCTGACACCACGGCACTCGCTCTAGCCTGGGCAACAAAGCAAGACTCTGTCTCAAAAAAAAAAAAAACAAAAAACAAAAAAAACCGAACACATGGTGATAGAAATAGCAATGTGCTAAATGGTGGTTTTTCCTCCCATCCTTTATTTCTTTTTGTTTTGCATCATATCTTAGCGTGCTGGAATTCTGGGAGGGGGGGACGTAAAAATTGCAATGTTTTTGGAACCAGCGTTTCCTTGTCTTCTGTTTAGTCTGGGGCCTCTCCCGGGCTGCAGTTGCCTGAGAGCTAGTGGGGCGCACGTTCCCCAGCCCCCAAGCCCCCGGCAGCTCACACCTGCTCTTGCAGCCCCTAAGGGCCGGGTAGTGGGGCCATGGCCAAGGGCAAGGCTGGCCAGGGCTCTCGGGGCGCTTCTTTTTGTCCTGGTGGTCCTGGGAGTTCCAACCTAAATTCTACCTTTCACTTATCACAAGCAAATCAGAAGCAATCCGCCCGGAGCGGATGAAATGCCATCTGAGCACAGAGCACAGCTAGGACACAGGGCGAGGGCTGTCCCCGAGTGCACGCCCCCCCCCCACAACCTGGCACCTCCCAAGGTCTCCCTTCCCACTCCGTCCCACACACGCACCGACCCTCTAACCCTAAACCACTTCCCAGGCGGCTCCTGGGCTCTGTGGTCCGTGAGCCGCCCGGCGTCCCTCTCTGAGGCCGGGGCCACCTGCCTGACACCTGCTTGACCTCGGCCAGGCAGGTGTGTCCCGAGGCCTCGTTGGGACCTCTGCCACCTCCCCAAAGCTCACCCGTCCTCCACTACCCCTGCAAACCAGGCTCCAAAACCAGTCATAACAAATTCATAAAAGGAAAGGGGAAAAACACGCATCTTGGCCTCAACACAAACCCAGAGACGATTCGCTTCCAAACCACTGAAAACAGCCACAAGACGCGGCCCAGCTGCACAGGCTGGGGGGCTCTGCTCGGAGGGGCCGCCCCAGCCTTGCAGAAGGGGTCTCTGTGGGGGGCAGATGGAGCCAGGAGGGAGGGGATGCCCCCCCCAGAGCAGGACAGCCCCGTGGCAGTGGCAGTCCTGCCTCCCCAGCTCCCCCGAGAGCGTCTGTGATGGTTTTTCCTGCAGACTCTGCACGTGTTCCGCTGCGGCCTGTGCAGCCCAGCCCCTTCCTTCCCGGCTTGGACCCCAAGTCCCGGCCCATTCACCCACTTCCTCCCGCAGGGGGTTGTCCTTCCATTCCCCTTCCCCAGGTCCTTGTCTGGGAGCAGCAGGCATGGTTTGGAGGCATTGCTGTCCCCTGTGTCCGGGGACGGGCACACGGCTGCTGCCCCTGCCGGGTCCCTGCAGGAGGAGGAAGGGGCTGGCTGCTTGTTGGCCACCTGCTGCTGCAATCTACGGGGCCTGGGGGGCGCCCCGACACTGAGCAGCTCTGGAAAAGCCCCCCTGAGTGCCCTGGCAGTGTCTTTTACAAGAGAAGAGGTGGAAGGATGCATTCATTCATTCATTCACTCATTCACTCACCGGCCATTTCAGCGGTGAGCAGGCACCCCGACTGTTCTGGGGTTCTTCTGGGGATCGACGGGGGGTGGGGGGCAGTTCCGACAGCAGGCTTGACCGACGGACGCCGTAGACCCAGGCTCTGTGCACGGGGCAGGCAGGAACTTGGAGTTGCGGCTCAGCCGGGCTCCAGACCACAGGGAGAAGCTGGCCGGGCCCGAGGCTCAGCAGCAGCGTGGCCACAGCTGTCACTGATCAGCTGCCGGCCTCGGCCTCGGGGCTCGGGCGTCCCTTCTCCTTCCACAGAGGAGACGCTGGTGCCGCCCACGGCTCCAGGAGGAAAGAAAGGTGCAGGCCCGTGGGGTCGACGGGGCAGCTAGGGCCGCCTGACCGGCCTGCCTGGGACCCTCCAGCCAGGTGGTCCTGGGCATGCCATCCACCCTCCGAGGCTGGGGGTGGTTGCGACATTCTCAAAAGGCAAATTATTACTGTTCCATTTTCCAAAGGCGGTTTGGAAGCAAAATGCTGGAGAAACAGGTCGTGACAGTAACGGCAGCTAATTTTACCGTGGTCTTGTAACATGGCAGGTGCAGGTCTGAGTGTTGTATGTGCATCATTGCACCAAATCCTCAGAGTATCTCCACGGGGAGGGCGGTCTGTGGTCCTTAGTTGGCTAATGAGCGAATGCAGGCCTGGAGAATTGAGAAACGTACACGAGGGTGTGCACCTGTTAAGCAGTAGCGCCAGGACCCCCACCTGGGTGCTGGATGCCGGAAGCAGGGCTTTTGGGGGGGGAAGAGGAGTGGTCACAAGGCCCCCGCCTGCTTTTCAAGCTCCACCTTCAGAGCTGAGTTTCTTTGAAGGGCCCCGCCCTGGCCTCACGCTGCCTGCCACACCTGGGTGTGGAGCTGAGGTCATTGCAGACAGAACGGCTGCAGGTTAACTGCCCAGGTGTGGGGTGAGGACCTTGCTCTCAAGCATCCTGGAAGCTCTCGGACGTTTTCCCTCTGGCCCCGGCTTTGTCTAGAGAGCTCAGGGCTGGCAGAGTCTTCCTGCCTCCCACCTCCCCAGCTCCACCAGCAGCCTGCTAGGAGCGCTTGGCCCTCAGGGCGAACCCAAACTCCTTACACAGTGTTCCAGGCCCTGCCCACCTGTCCTGCTCACCTGCCCACCTGCCCACCTGCCCACCTGTCCTGCTCACCTGCCCACCTGTCCTGGTCACCTGCCCACCTGCTCACCTGTCCTCCTTACCTGCCCACCTATTCACCTGTCCAGCCTCACCTGCCCACCTGCTCACCTGTCCAGCCTCACCTGCCGCCCTGCTGCTGCATCCTGCGTCCACCTGTCCTCTGCGTCCAGTGTCGGCCCTTCCCACGGCCACACGCTCAGCCCAGCCCACCTGCCCAGCGGCTCTCGGGATAGCCACCTTCCTCGGGCATCGTCACCTTCCCCAGCCAACCTCTCGGGCCGGGCGGGGACGACCACCTCCCAGAGGACAGGATCAAAACGAGATCTGAAAAGGGATTTGTCATCATCCCCCAAGGAAGTCCACAGGAGGAGAGGCGGGATGGGAGCCCAGGCCCGTGGTGTGCAGGGTGGGGGTGTTTGGGGGCCCAGGGCTCCCCACCCACCTGCTCCTCGGTGCGGGGAGGAGGACACCCAAGGGCGGCCAGTGACAGAAGCCACATGTAGCTGCAGCTGGCGGCAGGTCTCCAGAGCCCGGGTCACCGTGCTCCCCGGAGCCCCCCATCACCGTGCTCCCTGGAGCCCCCCATCACCCTGCTTCCCGGAGCCCCCCATCACCGTGCTCCCCGGAGCCCCCATCACCCTGCTTCCCGGAGCCCCCCGTCACCGTGCTCCCCGGAGCCCCCATCACCCTGCTTCCCGGAGCCCTCCGTCACCCTGCTCTCTGGAGCCCCCCGTCACCGTGCTCCCCGGAGCCCCCCATCACCCTGCTTCCCGGAGCCCCCCGTCACCGTGCTCCCCGGAGCCCCCCGTCACCCTGCTCTCTGGAGCCCCCCGTCACTGTGCTCCCCGGAGCCCCCCATCACCGTGCTCCCTAGAGCCCTGTCATCATGCTCCCCAGAGCACCTCCCCGCAAAGCGACCTGCCTTCTCTCCTGCTCCGCCCAGACGGCTGCGAGGGGCGCAGGGAAACTCGAATGCAGCGCAACGCTGCCCCGACTCCCTTTGTCACAGCCACCTGCGGGATTCAGTTGTTGCAGGGACCACAGACGTGACACTTGGCTCCTGCGCTCAGACGGGTGCCCGAGGGGAGACGCTCTGGGAGACCCAAGTGCGCGGCACGTGGGGAGTTGGCCCGGCTGCGCAGGCTGTGGTCCGTGGCTGCAGCCAGACTGGAAAACAGAGACGGCGGCGTGAGGCAGGGAGGTCTGGAAGGAGAAGGCGTTCCTGAGAAATGAGAGAAGGATCTTCCTGCAAGGGCCCGGGGCCTCTGCAGACGTGACCTCACCGCTCCCTACGGCGCCCTGGGGACTGTGGGCCGGAGGGAGGGCGTCTCTGCCCAGTCCCTGCCGCAGAGAACACTTGGGCTCAGCCGACTTTCCTAACGAGGCCAGGCCCTGAAGTGCGCTCCCCGCTCCCCCTGCAGCTGGTGACAGCTGGGTCTCTGCAAGCTTCAGGGGTCCTTAAGAGAACTTGGCTCCCTCAGGGTGGAAATGGCTGGGGGGGGGGCACAGTGGTTATTCAAAGGGGACTGTCTTCTTTTTGTGCAAGGGGCCGACTGCTCAGGTAACAGGTGCATGAGTCTGACGAGAGGGGACAGGGAGAGGGGGGAGAGGGAAAAGGGGACAGGGGAGAGGGGAGAGGACAGAGGGGACAGGGGAGAGGGAAAAGGGGACAGGGGAGAGGGGAGAAGGCAGAGGGGAGGGGGGAGAGGGGAGAGGGCAGAGGGGAGAGGGCAGAGGGGACAGGGGAGAGGGCAGAGGGGACGGGAGAGGGGGCAGAGGGGACAGGGGAGAGGGCAGAGGGGACAGGGGAGAGGGCAGAGGGGACAGGGGAGAGGGCAGAGGGGACAGGGGAGAGGGCAGAGGGGACAGGAGAGAGGGCAGAGGGGACAGGAGAGAGGGCAGAGGGGACAGGGGAGAGGGGAGACAGGAGAGGGGACAGGGGAGAGGGCAGAGGGGACAGGGGAGAGGGCAGAGGGGACAGGAGAGAGGGCAGAGGGGACAGGAGAGAGGGCAGAGGGCAGAGGGGATAGGGGAGAGGGGAGACAGGAGAGGGGACAGGGTAGAGGGGAGAGGGGATTGAGCAGCCGGTGTTTTGGAGCCTGTTCCACGCCTCGAGCGCTTTGCTGGACCCTGGCAGGGGTGAGGCAGGTCAGAGCCGGGCCGTGTCGGCAGGCAGGGACAGACCCACGCTCACACTAGTGGCCGACGAGGTCCTGGAGTTGGTGCGGAGAGGACAGTCTGGTGGCCGGGGTAGGCCTGGGCGCCGTGGCTACTGCTGGCTCCCACAGCGCCATTTTGAACATGGAGATAAAAGTACTTACTTACTTCCACGGACTGGGTTGGGGGATGCTTTGGGGAAGATTCAAACACATGACCTTTATTGCTCACTTTATTTCTATTACGATCACATTGTCACTTGCTACTCACTGATAGGGTTTTTTTTTTTTGAGACAGAGTCTCGCTCTGTCACCCTTGCTAGAGTGCTGTGGCATCAGCCCAGCTCACAGCAACCTCAAACTCCTGGGCTCAAGCAATCCTCCTGCCTCAGCCTCCCGAGTAGCTGGGACTACAGGCATGAGCCACCACACCCAGCTCATATTTTCTTCTATATATTTTTAGTTGGCCAATTAATTTATTTCTATTTTTGGTAGAGACAGGGGTCTCACTCTTGGCTCAGGCTGGTTTGGAACTCCTGATCTTGAGCGATCCTCCCTCCTCGGCCTCCCAAAGTGCTAGGATGACAGGCATGAGCCACCGCGCCCGGCCTCTGCTAGGGCTCTGACATGAGTCTGCAAGCGACTGATTTGTTAGAGTCTCTGTGTGTCGAGCCTCTCTGCTCGCGATGATCTGCATCTGCAGCCGCTCCCTAGCACTGGCTTCGCTGCCTCAGCTCCACCTCGGATCGTCAGGCATTGTCAGATTCTCGTAAGGAGCCGCAACCTATGTCCCTGGCACGCCCAGTTTACAGTGGCGTTGGCGCTCCTATGAGAATCCAGCGCCAGCACTTTATCCCTCGTGGGTACCGTGAAAGCATCATTCTTACCCGAGGAAGCCAAAGGCCCTCCCGGCCCCCCGCACGGTTAACCCACCCTATTAGAGCGTCTGTTGGTGTCTTCTCTCACACTCCCGTTTGGGGGGCTGCGGCAGAGGAAAGACATCCGTTTCTCTGTGTCTCTGCGAATCGGGGAGCTCTGCGGTCTGAAACGAAGGAGGGAACTCGGCACCCCCAGGCTGGCGATCTGAGAAACTGGAGGGACCTCAGCCCAGCCGGGAGCCGGGAGCTGCTTCAGCCCAGCCGGGCCCGTCAGCTGCATTCGGGGGAGGTGGGTGTGGACCCTGCAGGGTGGCAGGTGCCGGCGGCCACACCCTGGAAAAGTTCTCCGGTGTCTCGATTCCTGGTGTTTATCTTGGCCCCCGGCAGCAGACCCCTTAGGGGAAAGAGGAGGGACCTAGTGGAACAGGGGCAGGGAGGGGGGCGTTTGAAAACCACAGGGTTAGTGGCACAGAGATGCTGCAAAACACACCCAACCAAAACACGGAGCCTGGGGTGGGCCGGGGTGGTGCATTTCTGGACTGTTCCATGACCGCCAAGCCCAGGGTGCAGAGACCAACACGCCCGGATTCCCGGTTCCCTGCAGACCTCGGTTTCCTAAAAAGCCTTCCATGAAGTGGCTAAAGTAGCTAAAAGGCTGTCACGAGCCCCCTCCCCGCCCCCGTAATGAGAAGCAGCAGCTTTGAGGTGGGCGAATTCTCAGGTGGCAAGCCAGGCTTCCCAAAGACAGACCCCCTGGCAACGGGCGAACCTCACACCTGGCACAGATGGGACGGGTGTCCTTCTCTGGCCTCTCCATGGCTGTCGTTCTGGGGCCTGGGTTTGGGGGGGGCAGCGTGTCTCTCACCCCCACCTCCGATGCATCACCTGGAGTAGAGCCGGGGACGGGTCCCCGCCTGCACCCAAGACTTCCCCGCGCCCGTCCTTGGAGATGTGCAGCTTTCCTTCCGTTTGCTTGCAGGGTGGAGAAGGGGGACAGAGCAGAGAACCCGAGGGGACACCAGGGCCCGTCTCCCCTGGGGTCAGGGTGGCACTGCAGAACGTCCCCAGGTGGAGGCTCCTGTGGGCCCAGGTCAGGGAAAGGGCCGACTCGGCTTCCAGACTCATCCCTCCTGTCCCTCCTCTGCAACTTTGCATGTGACCAGAAGGCTGGGTCCTCGGGCTGGGTCTCAGTGTCCCTGGGGGGCAGGGACGCTGCCTTGCTCATTGTCACATCCCCAGGGCCCCGCAGTGAAGTCCCTTGTCTGTCCTGCAGCGCCCGGCATGCTTTACCTTGGCCTGGTGCACGCACACCTCTGTCTCTTTCTCCTCGCCTCCTGCGGTTTCCTTTTCATGTGCACGCTAGCGCCAGCAGAAATGACCACACAGCGGGGGGGGGGGGCACCTGCCTGCCTCAGTTTTCCCGGGGAAGCGGCAGGGGTGAGTCAGCAGGAAATTGTGGCCTTAGCCTGGAGGACCAAACTAACGAATGTGTTTCCTTGGAGCCCAGGAGTCGGGGTGCTTTTGGGTTCTTCATGGGGGGGGGGGTCAGGACAGGCCCTGCCTGCCCACCCAGTGGGGGCGACCTGTGACCTCTCCATTCTCCGCTTCCCGTGGGCAGGAAGGGTGGGGCGGCACCTGGCTGTGCTCCGTGTGCAGCCCAACCCCTTTCCTATGTTGGAAACTCACAGCATCTGTGCAGCCGGGGCCAGGTGCCGGGGCTCGGGCTGCAACCACGCCCTTTGTGCACTGCTGGGGGCTCCCTCGGGGATGGCTGCGGGTGGGAGGAGCTCGTGCGTGCACCTGCACCACTCAGGCTGGTCACACGGTGGCCACTCAGGGGCATGAGGTTCGGTGGGCACAGTGGTGGGGGCTCCCGGGAGCCCAGCGAGTCCGTACCGGAAGACTCCGTTGCTCGGGGTCACCGACAGCTGGAGTTGGACTGGCCCAGGGAGAGTGAATCCGACACCGGCCGGAACCAGAAGGGACCACAGCGATCCTTGACCACCCCTCCCCGCCTTTGAGTTTATAGGAAGGGACTCTGGGGCCTGGCGGGAGGGCAAGATTCACCCCCGACCTGAGCACTCCAAATTGGTGGAATCTCAACTCAGACTCTTGACCCTGCCATCTCCTGGTCTCCAGCCCTGGGCTTGTCAGTACGAGCCACGGGGCCATACGAGGCACACAGATGGGGCAAGGGGGATGGGAAGATGCGAGCCCACCGCCACCGTCTCATCTGCCGGTTTCAGCCGGGTGGGCCCCACCACCCAAGCCCCTGAAGAGGCCCAGCGGCCTGCCGTCCGGGCGAGTCGGCCTTTGGCGTCAGCTGCGGTCAGGATTTTGCCAATTCTTAAGGGTATCTCTGGAGGTGGGTAACGCATGAAATGCATTTTCTCCTTACCGAGCCGAATGTGTTTCAGAATGCTTGCAGATGGCCAAGCTGCATGCTAACAGCGCCTGGACTTCCTGTGACCGTCTTGTTTTTTATTTTTTTTTGAGGCAGAGTCTTGCTTTGTTGCACAGGCTAGAGTGCTGTGGCGTCAGCCTAGCTCACAGCAACCTCAGACATCTGGGCTCAAGTCATCCTCCTGCCTCAGCCTCCTGAGTAGCTGGGACTACAGGCATGCGCCACCATGCCCGGCTCATTTTTCCTATATATATTAGTTGGCCAATTAATTTCTTTCTATTTATAGTAGAGACGGGTCTCACTCTTGCTCAGGCTGGTTTCAAACTCCTGACCTCGAGCAATCCGCCTGTCTCGGCCTCCCAGAGTGCTGGGATTACAGGCATGAGCCACCGCACCCGGCCGGGGCCTCTTTTTTTCTAGCCACCCACCTTTCCACACTTATCGCACGATTTTGGGGGGATTTGGAAGTTGATAACATTCCTCTATGGTTCATTCATCATCTTGGATCTTTATTCTTGTTTCTTGGCTTTTTTTTTTTTTTGAGACAGAGTCTCACTCTGTTGCCCAGGCTAGAGTGAATGCCGTGGTGTCAGCCTCGCTCACAGCAACCTCAAACTCCTGGGCTCAAGCGATCGATCCTCTTGCCTCAGCCTCCCAAGTAGCTGGGACTACAGGCATGCACCACCATGCCCAGCTAATTTTTTCTATATGTTTTTAGCTGTCCAATTAATTTCTTTCTATTTTTGGTACACAGGGTCTTGCTCTTGCTTAGGCTGGTTTCAAACTCCTGACCTTGAGCAATCCTCTAGCCTCAGCCTCCCAGAGTGCTGGGATTACAGGAGTGAGCCACCGCGCCCGGCCTACAATTTTTATCTAACAAGCTTGAGAAATTATTAAAGCCAACACGACGTCGTTTTTCTGAAAGCCGTCGTAAGACCCGGAGTCTCAGAAAAGAATCTTCCTTCCCTCTTCCTTTTTTTTCTTTCCTTCCCATTCTGTCTCCCCCTTCCCTCCTCTCTCTTCCCCCAGGCTATGAGACGGTAAGATTTTAAAAAATGGAAACAGAAAATTAAAATTAGACATCTGTGACCAGTGATTCAGCTCTGGGCAATGGAAAAATAACCCATGCCCGCGTCTCTATTTTTCCCAGGCTCTGAAGAACGGCCTTGGCTGTTTGGGCAGTTGGCTATTCCTGGGCACGCTTCAGAAATAGCTCGTGTTTGTTTATTATTGGGTATTTATAACCGTGTTTCAGAGTAGGTTTCCAATCACCCCGCGGGGGAGCGTGGGCTGCAGTGGGGCTGGGGGAGGTGGGGCCCCGGGGCCAGAGGAGGGGAGGATGCGGTCACTGCTAGGGACAGCAGCCCTGCCCGGTCCCTGATGAGGCCGGGACGGGACACGGGGGTGGCTTACCGAAACTCAAAGCTCGGAGCTTTGTTTCCCAGCGAGACTTCCCTAAAAGGACGCAGAGCCTAAACCCGATCCCTTCTCACGTTGACGGGCGCTCACGCTCACGCACACGCACACGCACATGCAGTGACGTGCACTCGCTCTGCGCCCGCCCGGGCGGAGATTAGAGGCGGCACAGAGGGACCGTGGATTCCTGAGCAGTGGCCCACAGACCTGAGCGGCCCAGGAATGCTGCCTGGCGCTGACATCATCCCTGTCCTCTGCCGGGGGAGGAGCCCCCTGACCCCAGGCCTGGGGCGGTTATTTTTAGCTTCTTGTATTTCCTATTTCCCTGGTGTGGTGCAAGGAGCCGGGGTTCCAGGGAGGCCCCCTTGGCCTCGCTGAGCTCCAAATCTCCCGTGGTAAGGGTGGGGGCTCGGGACCCTCCCGGTCAGCACTTCCCTCGGCAGGTGAGGCCGGAGAGGTTGGAGGGCAGGTCCGAGGGCAAACAGAGGCTTCGATTTGCTCTCCTCTCTCGCCTCTCCCCACGCCGCTCTTTGTCCATCAAAACAGTCAATCTCAGGACCCCTTTGTGGGCTCAAAAGTTATTGAGAAAAAAAAAAAAGTTATTGAGGATTGCAGAGAACTCTTGTTTATACGGGTTGTACCTGTCAATATATACGGCATTAAGAATTAAAGCTGAGAAATTCTAAAACGATGCATTGATGAACCCATTAAAAATATGCGAATCAGCCAGGCGCGGTGGCTCACGCCTGTAATCCTAGCTCTCTGGGAGGCCGAGGCGGGCGGATCCTTTGAGCTCAGCAGTTCAAAACCAGCCTGAGCAAGATCGAGACCCCGTCTCTACTATACATAGAAAGAAATTAATTGGCCAATTAATATATATATATATAGAAAAAATTAGCTGGGCATGGTGGCGTAAGCCTGTAGTCCCAGCTACTCGGGAGGCTGAGGCAGGAGGATCGCTTGAGCCCAGGAGTCTGAGGTTGCTGTGAGCTAGGCTGACGCCACGGCACTCGCTCTAGCCTTGGCAACAAAGTGAGAGTCTGTCTCAAAAAAAAATAAATAAATAAAAATAAAATACGCGAATCAACCCATTGCATGTTCACATAAAATATTCTCATAACAAGTAACATTTCCTAAAACAAAACAAAAATTCAGTGATCAGAGGGGTGTTATTTCACGTTTTGCAAATCTTTCCTTCCATGTCTGGCTTAATAGCAGAGGGTGGGGTTTTCATGTGTCCTGCGTTCAAGCCAGACGCAAAATCCCGAGTCACAGAGCCTCGGAAACCCCACCGTGAGAGAATAAGAACGGAAAAAGCAGGACCCCATACATGCTGCTATTCGTATGGGCGCTGTTTTTACTTGGGGATACCGAGGCACGCGGTGTGCACAGGGAAAAGGAAAGGGAGACATTCTGGAAGCCCCGGAGCTCACGTGTGTCCGGGGACAGTGGTCCTGGTGCCCTCTCCACAGTGCACCAGTCGCTGTCAGTGCCCAAGGGTGGGGTGACCCCCGCCGTTCCCCCCCATCCCCTCTGCTTTTCAGCCCCCGTCCCAGATCACTCCCCGCAGTTCACCTGGGGGACCCGAGCTCGCTCCTGGGCGGGCCAGCTGGGGGGACGCGTCCTCCTGGAGTGTCAGCACGGCAGGGTCCTTGCAGCCTCCTGGCCCCAGCGTTTGCCCCCAAGGCACCCCCAGCCCAACGTGGCCCCTCGGGGGCTGCCGCCAGCCTCTGCCAGACGCCCTGAGTCCTCCTCCTTCTTCGAGTGACTCACCGCTGCACTAGGAGTTTCAGGGCAGCAGCTACCACGTGCCCTTGCCTGTCTGGGGCTTGGTCCCCCTGGGGAGCGCTCGCTCGCTGGAATCTGCCGGGAGCCGTCCTGGCCACAACTGTGGGACGCAGGGACCATGGCGGGTGTACCTTGTGGGGAGCCACTGATGGCTCAACGGCGTGGCGGGTGTGAAGCTGGGCAGCCACCAGCGGGCAGGGGACAGCCCGTCTCTGTGCAGCCGAGCGCACCCTCTCCAGAATGCAGGCGCCGGCGGGGCCCCGTCTCTCCCAAGGCCGCTTGCTGCAGCCCAGGCGGCAGGTCTGCCTTCGCCAAGGCTCACGGCCCATTCTGTTCGCCGCTCCCCTCGCCCACCCTGTGGGGATGCTAGCACATGGTCACCACCCGTGCACGGTACCCTGTGCATGTGCATGCCTGTGCACGTGTGTGCTTGGCGGCCTTCCATAGGCACAGCCACCCAGCAGAGAGAAAGACGGGTGCCACAAGGGACAATCTCTTCCACTCCCTCCAGGGCTGTCCAGCCTGGGGGTGAGTCTGGAAGACGCGTGGTCCCTGGTGGTCCATTAGGATTTTTCACAGTGGAAAGCAGCCTCTGCATGTTTCCTCTGGGATGTGATGGTGTTCACAGCTGGGTGGGAGTCTAGGTGGCCAGAGCTGCCTTTGAGCCGCCCCCACCCCAGCCCCCGGTGAAGCAGGCTGGGGTGTCCCAGGCATCAGAAGTGGCCTCAGGTCCCCCCAGGCCTGGACGCCGCGCCCCTGCCGTTTTCCCGCCGCAGAAACGGGAGACGGGCTGGATTTGTTGCAGAGAGGCAGGATGAGGACGCAGCCCCGCCCGCTGCCCCCAGCCCGGGCTTGCCGCGCTGCCTGCCGGGCTGGAGTCCAGAAGCCACGGTGCATCACGGCTCCGAGTCGCCTGGTCTCCAGCAGCCTTGTGGGGGGTGAATCAGAGGTGAGTCCGACGCCTTCAGAGGAGGAAATGACTTACCAGGCCGGACTTCCCCGAAAGCACATCCATCAGTCACTTGCAGAAAACAAAAGAGAGCAAGAGACAGGAGAGAGTGCAACGTCCCGGGCACCGACCTCCCCTAGCTGCCAGGACCCGATGGGGCCGTCGTGGCCGGTGAGCCGCCCAGGGCGGGCGTCTGCTGGCCGGTTCAGGCGCCTCCTGCAAGAGCAAAGGCTCTTCCTTCTCCAGGTGCTCCAGGGCCCCCCCACTCCTGCAGTGCAGCCACCCCGGCCCCTCCCCTGGTGGGAGCCTGCCTGGGGGTGCGGGAGAGGCCACGGCCTCGTAAAGGGGCCCTTACTAGCTGGGATCCCCGGTCCAGTCCTGTGCCCAGGGATTCTTGCCGTTGCGTTTACGGTTGTCTTAGGTTATAAGCGCAGGGAAGGCCTGGGCCTTTCCGTCCAAAATGCCTCGAGTGGCGTTCAGGCCAGCACCATCCGCCACTCGGCGCAGAGAGTTCTGCGAGTCGCACACGGCTCCGCGTTCTAACCGTCTCATCTCCACGCTTCACAGGGGCGCGTGGACTCCTAGAGATCTGATCCGATCATGTCCCAGTCTGCACGGCCTGCCCAGCGTCCGGGCGCAAATTCACGGAGGAACCAGGAGAAAACCCAGTTCTGTCTGGCTGTCTGGCCCGACGCGGGTTTCATAAACGTGTGCAGGAGAATGACTAAAGTCTTCGCGCCCTATTGCAAACAACGTCTCCATGACTTTGGAAATGACTCTGGAAGTGACTCCTTCGGTTTGGGTCCGAGGTCTCGACCAATCGCCCTGCCGAGTTAGGGCCTGCCGGTACCGATTAGGAGCGCACGTTATCACGGGGGAGTCGATTTGTCCCTGCAGCCTGGGACCTAGATTTCTCCTTTCCCTCCCTGTCCTCACGGCGGACACACAACTCCACCTGCGCACAGTCTGCGACGGCTCCGCGGCAACGGGACCGCCGTCGTCTGGGCTCACACTCCACCCCCCCTCAACCCCTGTCGTGGGTAACACAAAGGGCTTGAAGTTGACGTGGTCCAGAGACCCGCGGCGCCCAAGCCATAAAAAGGAACCCGTGATGACAGGGGTCTGCCAGAACACGAACGGCGTCTGGCTGTAACGAGGACTCGGAAATCGCTAACAGATGACTGCCACGCTCGCTCGCTCCTGGAGTCAGTTTCTGGCCTTCCAGCTGAAACCATTCCGACGGCAGCCCCAACCCCCAACCCCACATGTGCCTCGCAGACGCGGTTATTTACGGGCGCCCTGCGGGCCCCGCTGGAGGTGTGACGGCAGGGGCTGCGTGTGTGCCGGCTGAGGTCATGCAGCTATTCGCCGTTGCGAGCTGTAGAGACATGTGGTTTTAAAAACCCCAGCGACTCCACTGGGATCGGCTTTCAGAGAAGAAAAACAGCCCGGGAGTGAGTCCTTTTCCTGTCCAAGCCCCGGGTGGGACCGCCGGCCCCGTTAACCCTTTGCGGCTGAGAAAGTTCCTCCATCCTGTCAGCTTTCTCCGCTTTCTCCGGGCGGTTTTAACCCTTTGGAGGACAGAGGACATGTGAGTCACAGGGACTTACTCCGAACTCACGGAAGACACGGGTCAGACGTGTATGTAACCTAAGTAGAAGGCACAGGGGCCACTAAGAAATCACACCAGACTCAGAAACTAGCACGTTGGGGGCCGGGTGCGGTGGCTCACGCCTGTGGTCCCAGCACTCTGAGAGGCCGAGGCGGGCGGATCGCTCAAGGTCAGGAGTTCGAGACCAGCCTGAGCAAGAGCGAGACCCCATCTCTATCAAAAACAGTAAGAAGTTAATTGGGCAGCTAAAAATATATAGAAAAAATTAGCCGGGCGTGGTGGCGAGTGCCTGTAGTCCCAGCTACTCGGGAGGCTGAGGCAGGAGGATCCCTTGAGCACAAGAGTCTGAGGTTGCTGTGAGCTAGGCTGACGCCATGGCACTCTAGCCCGGGCAACAGAGTAAGACACTGTCTCAAAAAAAATAAAATAAATAAAAGAAACTAACACGTTGGGGTTTGATAAATCTGTTTCTGGAAACGCTTTCCGCATCCATAAGGTAAAGGGTGTGGGGTGGAGGGGAAGGACTCAATTATTTCCAAGTCCCCTGCCAGCTCCTGCACCCTGCCAGCCCATGGATATATTTAACCGTGTGCCATGTGATTGTTTTTTTCGAGACAGAGTCTCATTCTGTTGCCCAGGCTAGAGTGAGTGCCGTGGCATCAGCCTAGCTCACAGCAACTTCAATCTCCTGGGCTCAAGCGATCCTCCTGCCTCAGCCTCCCGAGAAGCTGGGACTACAGCCCTCCTCTTCCTCCTGCCCTGCTGGGGAGGAAGGCCCGGCCTGGCACCCTGTGTGCATAGCACCACCCCACCCCGCCCCGTTACTGCCCGACTCTCTGGGGGAGAATGAGGACAGAGTCCTGACTGTGGATGAGCAGCACATCCACTGGGACGGGGGTGCCTTTTGGGGAAGGGGCATTCAGAGAGGCCTCGTGGCCTCCAAGTCACAAGAATGGCAGGAAATCATAGAAAGCTGGGGCCAAATTAGGCGGGACGTCACATCACCCCTGCAGTGAAGTTCCTGGCTCCTGTCCAACGGGGCTGGGGGCGGTTGCGATGGAGAGCAGCCTCCCCATCCACTGGGCTCCCCCAGACAGCCAGGGCTCCCCCAGACACCTCCCCATGCACTGGGCTCCCCCAGACAGCTGGGATACCCCCAGACACCTCCCCATGCACTGGGCTCCCCCAGACAGCCAGGGCTCCCCCAGACACCTCCCCATGCACTGGGCTCCCCCAGACAGCCAGGGATGCCCCCAGACACCTCCCCATGCATTGGGCTCCCCCAGACAGCCAGGGATGTCCCCAGACACCCTCCCATGCCCTGGGCTCCCCCAGACAGCTGGGATGCCCCCAGACACCCTCCCATGCACTGGGCTCCCCCAGACAGCTGGGGCACCCCCAGACAGCTGGGATGCCCCCAGACACCTCCCCATGCCCTGGGCTCCCCCAGACAGCTGGGATGCCCCCAGAAACCCTCCCATGCCCTGGGCTCCCCCAGACAGCTGGGGCACCCCCAGACAGCTGGGATGCCCCCAGACACTCTCCCATGCCCTGGGCTCCCCCAGACAGCCAGGGCTCCCCACAGGCAGGAAGGGGAAGGTTTTCTCCCCTCCCCCCAGGGCCTCCCCTTCCTGGGTCTGCCGCAGGTGGCTGCGCCCAGCTCTGTCCCATGCGTAGGAAGGGGGTGTCACCATGGGACAACGGACCCCCAAACTGCCGTGTCATCAGTGTTTGGAATTCCTGGTGTCACCTCACTCCTCGTGATGGAGCCTCTTAAACAGATGCCACTTAGTGGCGTCATCCGAGGGGGTCGTTGGTGACTTTGCTTCACGGGTTTTCTAGTTGGGGAGCTCCAGAGTTGGGTCCACCCCTCTCTGCATCCAGGCCGGGCCCTGGAGACCCCTCCGGCCTGCGGCGTGTCCAGCCCTGGCCCACCCTGCCCCACCGCCAGGCTGGCCCCAGCCCCGTTCCCTCTCTCCTTTTGAAACCGCCGACAGGAGCTCCCGGTAGCGGGACTGAGGCTGTCTCTGAGTCGTCCCCCCACTTGGCAGCCCCCCTGAACTCCCCTGGAGTCCACCCGGCCACGGGGATGCCTGCGCCGCCCACACCCCACCCGCTGCCATGCCGAGGCCCTGCTGGAGGGGGGCCCTGTCTGGTTCACGCACGCCCCAAATCCCCCATGGATCCTGAATGGGCTGGGTGGCCGTGACGCCCCCTCCCCGGCACGCCTGTCACCGAGGCTACTGCAGCCTCGCCCGTCTGCCGCTCACCGCCCGTCCACCTGGAACGCCGCCGCTGTTTTCACCTACACGTTCCATCCGATCAGAGAGATTCCCGCCTCGGGGAAGGCCCGAGTCTCTGTCAGCTAGAGACTGGGGCGGGCACCTGCCGGCTCTCGGACGCCAGCAGGGTCTGAGCCACCGTCCGCGACAGCAACTCCAGGCAGCAGGCACAGGACGGGGGGTGTCGCTGGGTGCTTCCTGCTCAGACACCGCAGGTCTCGGGGACCAAGGGGAAACTCGAGGGCCCCAGGAAGAGGGCAAGGGAAGGGTGGCACCACCTCCCAGGGACAGGGACCGGGACCGATGCATCGGGACGGACGGGAGCCAGGTGACGTGGGCCCTCCTGCAGCTGCAGGCGCGGGCTGGGGCCTGGGGCATCCCTACCGATGATAATCGGGGCGCAGCCACTGTTTCCCGAGGAATACTGTGTCAAGGAAGCTCTAAAGCCAGAAGCAGGGCTGGGTACGGGGCAGCATGAGGGGACCTGCAGCTGTGGGCAGACAGCCCCTCCGGGACCTCTGAGTCCCCCCACCGGGTCTCACGCAGGCACCTGGGGACGGGGCTCGCCTGCCACCTCTGCCCAGCCCAGCCCAGCCCGGGGCCAGGCGGCGTCCCAGGCAGAGCCCCTGTGGTCGGGCTAAAGCCCCCCTGGGGTTTGCACCACTGCACCTGCCACTTGGCATCGCCCCCGGCCCCATGTTCCCACCTCCTCTGCGCCCCGAGCTGTCGTCTCCATTGTGCCCTGTGCCCAAGTCCCTCCAAAGATCACCAGGAAAGCGCGTGGGACCCATCCTGGCCGCCCGATAAACCGGCTTCGAAATAGCTCTGCCTAAGCCCCCTGGGGCCACCCAGTCTCCCCGGCTCCTGCTTCCGCTTCTCGGCCGCGAGGTACCAGCTGTGCCCAGGCAGAGGCTGTCACTCAGCGGCCCGGGTGGAGCGGGAGCCTATTTTTAGGCAGCCCCTGGTCCTCGCCAGCCGCCCCTGGGATGCTCGGGTCCGCCGTCCTGGGCTGGCGGTCGCTGCGAGCCCCTCGGCTGGGGTGTCCTGCATCGAGCCGGGCTGGGAACAACGGGGGGTGACGGGGTGGCCTTCATGCCCGGCACAGGGGCTCCGCGGGGCCCGGGGCTCGTCTGCTGCACCCCTCAAGACTCTCCGCCTTGCTTTCCCCACCCGTGCATGTCACCTCGCTCGGTGGCCGCGCTCGGACGTGACAAGACCCCGGGGGGGAGTCAGAGGGGACGCCCTCCCCTGGGTCAGGTCCCTGCTGCTGGGTCTTTGCATCTGTCAGAGGGGCACGATGAAAGCCCGTCCCCGTGCACGTGGCAAGGTTGCTGTGGGAACAGGACCCCAGCCCGCCGGGGAGCAGGAGATGTTTCCAGCCCCTTCCAGATGCCCCCTGGTCTCCCTCCTGATGGGGAGGCAGACAAAGTCCCGCCCTGGGAAGCCGCAGCTGAGCGCAAGGATGCCACATGTCCCCTCCTCCTTGCTCCTCCTGTGGAGTCACATGGCAGTCTTCTCCTGCCAGCCTTGGGGGACCCCAAGTCCAGAGGAGGAGGAGGAGGGGGCGTCCAGCCAAGCCGTCACGTTCTTCAGAGCAGACCTTGCTCTCGTGCACACTGGCAGCCTCGAGAGACAACACTGCCGCGTGGGAGCTACAAGTGGACGCCCCAGTGGGAACAAGGAGGGAACAAGCCCCAGCTGGGCCCCCTCCTGCCACACGCCAGGGACAGCTGCTCCTGGCTGTCTCTCTCTCGCACTGGCAGGAGCCACGCTGCCCGGCCCAGGGCTCAGGCCGCTGAGACTGGGGCTTGGAGCCAGCCGGGCCGGGGCGGGCTGTCCCTCCTCCCTCCTCTCGCTCCAGGCCAGCAGGGGGGGTCACAACGAGAGAGATATGGGGGCCACTGCTCCCCGCGCTGCACGCCCTGGCCGGGAGTCCGGGCGTCTGGGGCCCCTGCAGACAGCAGCCTGCCTTTCGGTGCCGAGCCGGGGCCTGGAAGGAACCACGTCTGTGCCTGCTGCCGAACTTCCTCGAAGAACAATGCAGGAAGGGGTGATGCTTTGCAGTCGGGGAAGCTGGAAGGGGGTGGCCGTACAGGTTTGGGGAAGGTCAGAGGTCAGGGCGGATGGGTATTGTCCCCTCCCGTGCCCGGCCCCCCCGCAGGGCTGTTGTCGGGGTGCTTGGCGGCCCGTGGCAGCCGCTGCCCCAGCAGAGCGGAGCCCCAGAGTCTCCCACTCGCCGGCTCGCAGCTTCTCGCCGGTGGGAAGCAGGCAAACGACTTCCGGGTCTCTGCCGTGCTGCTGACAGCTGCCGGCGGCCCCACCGGGCACTTGTCCACCGCCTCCAGGACGTACTGTCGCTATCTCAGGAAGATACCATCTCTGCCTTCTAGAAGGTTCCAGGCTGCGTGGAAAACGCTGACAAGCGTGGCAGAGGGAAGGAAAGGCGGCATCGCCCGGGGCGAGACCCTGGGCTCTGGGGCTGGCCGCCTGGTCTGAATCCCGACTTGGCCACTCTCCGGCTGTGTACCGTGCCTCGGTTTCCCTCCGACGGTGGGGTTGAAGACGACCACAGCATCTACTTCACAGGGTCATCGTGAGGATCTGACCAGTCACCGCTTGCAAAGCCCTTAGAACGGCCAGCGTCAGGCATCACACGCCTACGGCGTTTGTGCACGCACACGAGTGATGTGGAAAACGTGGCCCGTGACACGTGGGGAAGAGACCGTTCCAGTCCCCTCAAGACCCGGTGGAGAAAAAGAAAGGGTCCCTAAGCTAAGGAAGGGACGGACACGAGGCCGGCGACCTCCTGTGGCTCAGGCACATGCCAGGCGGGGGTTGGTGGTGGGAGGCGTGTCTCCCCAGCAGCTGTGGGTGCTCTGATGCCCGGACCTGGGGACCACCCAGCCGGGGGACGGCCTTCCTCAGTGGGCGCCTCCCAGGGCCAGCCCAGGCCGGTACTTGTCAGGCCAGGCTGCCCCCGGCAGACGGAGGGTCATCGGTCTCTCTTACTCACGCCCCTGTGGGGAGTGGCCGGGCAGGGCCGGGCACCCAGGTGACCAGGAGTTCAGGCTCTGGTACATGAGGGTGGCCAGGCACTGAGTCTAAGGCTCTCCAGGCAAAACCAGCTCATTGACTTTTTTTTTTTAATTTTTTTTTTTGAGACAGAGTCTCACTCTGTTGCCCGGGCTAGAGTGCCGTGGCGTCAGCCTAGCTCACAGCAACCTTAAACTCCTGGGCTCAAGCCATCCTCCTGCCTCAGCCTCCCCAGTAGCTGGGACTACAGGCATGCGCAACCATGCCCAGCTAATTTTTTCTATATATTTTTAGTTGGCCAATTAATTTGTTTTTTTCTATTTTTAGTAGAGACGGGGTCTCGCTCTTGCTCAGCTGGCTTCAAACTCCTGACCTTGAGTGATTCACCTGCCTCAGCCTCCCAGAGTGCTAGGATTACAGGCGTGAGCCACCAACGCCTGGCCTTTTTTTAATTTTTAATTTTTTTATTTTTTTGAGACAAAGTCTCTGTTGCCCGGGCCACAGTGCCGTGGCGTCAGCCTAGCTCACAGCAACCTCAAACTCCTGGGCTCAAGCGATCCTCCTGCCTCAGCCTCCCCAGTAGCTGGGACTACAGGCATGCGCCACCGTGCCCGGCTAATTTTTTCTATATATTTTTAGTTGGTCAATTAATTTGTTTTTTCTATTTTTAGTAGAGACGGGGTCTTGCTTTTGCTCAGGCTGGTCTCAAACTTCTGACCTTGAGCGATCCTCCTTCCTTGGCCTCCCAGAGTGCTGGGTTTACAGGCGTGAGCCACCGCGCCTGGCCTCTCATTGATCTTTTGAAAGAAACAGCTGAGTCACTCACACTGGCAGCCACTGTGCCATCTGCCACATGCCCGAGTTCGTCCAAGTGCTCCACCTAGAGCGGCTGGCTCCGTCCTCCCCGAAACTCTAGGTGGGCGGAGGTGTGATTGTCTCCATCGTAGGGGCGAGGCAACTGACGCCCAGAGAGGTTGAGTAACTGCCTCAAGGACACACAGCTTCAATCCCAAAAGCTTGCATCCAAACCCAGTCAGCTTGGCTCCAGAATTCCTGCTTTTAACTTTGAACATTTTAAATGCCACACTGGAACCGGAGTTCAACCTGCCCCAGCCAGCTTGACCTCTTAAGGCCCGTACGCTTTACTGGAGGGGTTCCCGGCCGAGAGGCGAGGCGTCAGGGTGGGCATGACTGTAGGCACAGCCGTGTCCTGCCGCCATCTGCTTTCTAAGCTGCCGTGGGTCCCTGTGGCCGGGAACCCAGCTTGGGAGCGATTAGAACTCGAGAACATTTCTGTTCGGCCAACCTTCCCTACAGATGTCGTAAAATGATGGGGTCGGCCCATTATTGCCCTCTAACAGAGCCTGTCTTTCCGACACCAGCCCTGCCATCTCCGCCCTCCCTCGGGGCGCTGGGTCGTCCTCGAGCGGGTCAGCCTGTTTCCTCCCAAGTCACTGGATGCAAACAATGAGGGAACAGGCTGGGTGGAGACGCTTCCTGTCCTTACTAGTGTTTTTTTTTTTGTTTGTTTTTTTAGACAGAGTCTCACTTTTTTGCCCAGGCTAGAGTGAGTGCCGTGGCGTCAGCCTAGCTCACAGCAACCTCAAACTCCTGGGCTCAAGCAATCCTCCTGCCTCAGCCTCCTGAGAAGTTGGGACTACAGGCACGCACCACCATGCCTGGCTAATTTTTTTCTATATATTTGTAGTTGTCCAGCTCATTTCTATTTTTAGTAGAGATGGGGTCTCGCTCTTGCTCCGGCTGGTCTTAAACTCCTGGGCTCCAACGATCCTCCCTCCTCGGCCTCCCCGGGTGCTAGGATGACAGGCATGAGCCACCATGCTCGGCTAAGTTTTTCTATATGTATTTTTAGTTGGCCAGCCAATTAATGTCTTTCTCTTTTTAGTAGAGACGGGGGTCTCAGTCTTGCTCAGGCTGGTCTTGAACTCCTGAGCTCAAACGATCCTCCCTCCGAGGCCTCCCTCGAGTGCTAGGATTAAAGGCGTGAGCCACCTTGCCCTGCCCCGTTGCTATTATTCAATGGGCTGCGGATCCAGCCAACTGAGGACTCTGTCGGCCCATGTGCCCCACAGGGGGCTGTGACAGGGAAGTGTCCTGTTTCCGGGTCCTCTGCTGCCTTTTCTCTTAGCCACACTGTGCCTTGTCCCCCTCCTGTGCCCTCCCCTTACTTGGGGGTGTCCTTGGGGACAGGTCCTGAAACCAGAGTGAGAGGAGAGCCAGCATTCCACCTATTGTTCTCGAAGCCGGCAGAGGCAGAGCAGAACAAACCTGCCTGAGAGTCTCCTTGCGGCAGGGCTTTGGGAGCCCGGCCAGCTGCGGCTGTTGCCAGGGCGACCAGGGGTGCAGAAAAGGTCAACACAAAGGAGCCTTAAGGCGCTCCACCGGCCTCCAGGAGTCAAAGGGTTGAGGGGAGGGCTGGGCTTGCTATTCGGGGAGCGACTGTCCCAAATGTCAACAAGTGCAATGCCTCTGTGTCAGTCCTCGTCATCAGGGGTCCACTTGGCCCTGCGGAGCCTTTTCTTTTCTTGTGCGTTCCTCACTCATGTTCGTCTGCCTTCAACCCCTTCTTCCCTGTCTCTCACCCTCACCTGGGACTCCTTCTTTCCCTCTCTTTTCCTATGGGTGAGAACATCAGCATCAAGAGACTGAAAAAAATAGAACAAAATGTCACTTAAGGGCCAAGGAGGGTGACCGAATTGGTGGATCTGTCCTGTGGCCGCAGTACCGCAGCTGCCAAAGCGTAGAGGCAGTGTCCTCGGCCTGTCCGGGCCACCCCCGACGTGGGTCCCGGGGCGGTAATTTGGGGACAGCCCCCGCTGCGGTTTCTCTCAGGTTACCCACTGGAGCCTTTTGCTGTCACACCCCGGGGACCCCACGGGGGCATTTTCCTAGAAGACTTCGGGAGACGTGGCCAGGGCCCCTGCCTGACCCCGTCCAACATCTCAGGGGGCCACCTGCATGCAGGGCCCCCACGCCCGGCCCCGTTCTGTCTGGAGGAGGGAACACCCTGCACGTTTTATTATTTTTTTATTGAGACAGAGTCTCACTCTATTGCCCGGGCTAGAGTGCCGTGGTATCAGCCTAGCTCACAGCAACCTCAAGCGATCCTCCTGCCTCAGCCTCCCGAGTAGCTGGGACTACAGGCACACGCCACCATGCCTGGCTAATTTTTTCTATATATATTAGTTGGCCAATTAGTTTCTTTCTATTTATAGTAGAGACGGGGTCTCGCTCTTGCTCAGGCTGGTCTTGAACTCCTGACCTTGAGCGATCCGCCCACCTCGCCCTCCCAGAGTGCTAGGATTACAGGCGTGACCCACTGCCCGGCCCCCCTGCACGTTTTAGACGTTCACGCAACTCACTTGCCCCAGCACGGGCTGGAAACATTACGTCACTTCTGGGAGGTGATCCCTGGTTCCTCCCCACCCCACCTGCAAGGCCTTTTGTCTAATCCTTTGGGGTTGGAATAATTTTGGGGGTTGATTTTACGTTTCTCAAAAGGCTCCCCGGGAAGCAGGTGTTTGGAGTACAGGTTCCTGAGCCCCACACCGCAGCCCTGCTCTGGGAGGGGGTCTGGGAATCTGTTTTGGAAAAACCGCCCCCAGGTGGTGCTCATGTTCGGGCAACCTACGCACAGCGTCCTACGCACAGCAGCGCCTCGGCTGTCTCTGGGCCCGGGGTGCTCTTTCAGCTGCAAGGCGGGGCTGATCCGCTCAGCTCTGCCACCTGCCTACGCTGCCCAGACAGGCAGGCTCCGGGGGAGGCACGACTGGCCTGGTGGGCTCTGCTCTGCCCCTCACCGTGGGGTCAGACCTGGGGCGCCCCCGGCGTCCTTGGCCTGCTGTGGGTATCGCACCCAGGCCCCTCGGCTCACAGCAGCTTGCTCCTTCCCCAGAAGGGACAGGTGGGAGACTTCAGCCCCGAGCTGCCTGCCAGGTGTCTCACGTCTCCCGGCTGCAGGAGCCGGACAGGAGGTGACACGGCTTCACGCGCCTGCCCCGAGAACGCTCGACGTGCCACCACTCTGCGGCATTGTGGTAGCACCAGGTGTTGGCAAGAGCATGGGGTTTGGCGCTCAAAAGCTCAGGGTAGGCCGGGCGTGGTGGCTGACACCTGTAATCCTAGCTCTCTGGGAGGCCCAGGCGGGTGGATTGCTCGAGGTCAGGAGTTCGAAACCAGCCTGAGCAAGAGTGAGACCCCCGTCTCCACTATAAATAGAAAGAAATTAATTGGCCAACTAATATATAGAAAAAATTAGCCGGGCATGGTGGCGCATGCCTGTAGTCCCAGCTATTCGGGAGGCTGAGGCAGGAGGATTGCTTGAGCCAGGAGTTGGAGGTTGCTGTGAGCTAGGCTAGGCTGACGCCACGGCACTCACTCTAGCCTGGGCAACAAAGCGAGACTCTGTCTCAAAAAAAAAAAAAAAAAAAAAAAAAAAAAAAGCTCAGGGTAAAATCCTGCCTTCCACTTGCTACCTCCGGCGGCCCCAGAGCACTCAGTTTCCTTGTCTGTAAAACACAGGTAACAAATGACTTCATGGGGCTGCTGCGAAGAAAGATCATGTCTGGAAAGCGTCCAGCCAAGAGCTTTGCAGGCAGAGAACTGGATGCGAGTCGGTTCCCTTTCTGTTCCTTCCCTCTTCCTGTCTAGCTGCAGGCCAGCTCCTTAAACCTCTCTTGCTACTTCTGACTCCACTAAAACACTTCCTGAAAAAGAGCTCAAGACACAGAAGTCACCTGTATGTCTATATATTGCCACCCCAAAATTGGGAACTGATGTTTAAAAAAAAAAAATCAATTTCATTTAAAATAGTGTAAGAAATAAGATAATTAGAAGCAAATTCAATACTGACAGCACAAAGCATTGCTGAGAGAAATTAAAGAAGATGTAGCAAGCAGAAAGACACACTATGTTTATGGATTGGAAGAGTCGATGTGAATAGGTTGATTCTCCCCCCACCCTCCTTTTTTTGTTTTTTTTTTTTTTTTGAGACAGAGTCTTTCTCTGTCTCTCGGGCTAGAGTGTCATGGCGTCAGCCTAGCTCACAGCAACATCCAACTCCTGGGCCCAAGTGATCCTCCTGCCTTAGCCTCCCGAGTAGCTAGGACTACAGGCATGTGCCACCATGCCCAGCTAATTTCTCCTACATATTTTTAGTTGTCCAGCTAATTTCTATTTTTAGTAGAGATGGGGCTTTGCTCTTGCTCAGGCTGGTCTTTTTTTTGAGACAGAGTCTCACTTTGTCGCCCAGGCTAGAGCGAGTGCTGTGGCGTCAGCCTAGCTCACAGCAACCTCAAACTCCTGGGCTCAAGCTATCCTCCTGCCTCAGCCTCCCGAGTAGCTGCGACTACAGGCATGCGCCACCATGCCCGGCTAATTTTTTCTATATATTAGTTGGCCAATTAATTTCTTTCTATTTATAGTAGAGACGAGGTCTCACTCTTGCTCAGGCTGGTTTCGAACTCCTGACCTCGAGCAATCCGCCCACCTGGGCCTCCCAGAGTGCTAGGATTACAGGCGTGAGCCACCGCGCCCGGCCTACTCAGGCTGGTCTTGAACTCCTGAGCTCAAGAGATCCTCCTACTGCCTTGGCCTCCCAGAGTGCTGGGGTAACAGGCACGAACCACCACACGCCCAGCCTCAGTTCTTCCCCAATTGATGGATGGCTTCAACATAATCCCAATCCTAATCCCAATAGGCTGTCATTCTTAATCATAGAGAGAAATGGATTCTAAGATTTATTTGGAAATTCAGAGACCCAGAATAACCAATTTAGAGGAAGAAGAAAAATTCGGAGGGCTTAGATTCCCTGACGTCGAAAGGCTATGGTTTCCGTAGCCGTAAACTATTTACCGTAAAGCTATGGTTATTTGGATAGTGCGGCACTGAAGAAAGAATAGACAGATACATCAACGGATCAGAATGGAGAGTTTAGAAACAGACCCACACTTATACGGACAACTCGTTATTGACAAAGTCCTAATGCAAAATAATACAACGCAAGAAAGGACGGCCTTTTCAACAAACGCTGCTGGGACTGGGTATCCACTGGAAAGAAACTAACTTTGATTACTGTCTCACCAAACACCAGAATTAAATCAAGATGGCTCACACATAAAAATATGAAAGCAAAACCCATAAAAGCTTTTAGGAGAAAAATGGAAAATGTGGGGAAAATGTCTTCGTGATTGAGGAGTAGACAAAGACTTGTCAGAGTACACAAAAACAATAACCGTGAAATAAACAACCAGTGAGTTAGACTTTACGAAAATCAAAACCTTCTGCTCACCAAAGGCCAGCCTCGTAACAGACAAGCCACAGACCGGGAGAAACATTCGCAAAACGTATCTGACCAAGAACTTGTGGGCATGTATAAAGAACGCCTTCAGCTTAATAAAAAGACAAACCAATCAAAAAATGGAAAAAAGTCTTACACGACCCCTTCATTAAGGAAAACGCTCAGCCGGCCCATAAATACGTGCAAAAGTACCCAACATCCCTGCTTATTAGGGCAATGAAGTCAAAAACCATGATGAGATATCACGCTGCCCACTAGAATGGCTAAAATTAAGACGACTTGGCAAGGACGAGGAGCAACCTGGGCTCACGCGGCAGGTGGGAGTGGGAAATGGTGCAACCACTCTGGAAAACGGTTTGATAATTGTAAAGTTGGACGGATTCCTACCCTGTGACCCGGCTATGCCACTCCTAGGTATCTACCAAAAGGAAATGGAAACCACGTCTACCAAAACACTTGTGCATGAACAACGCTCACAGCAGCTTTATTCACGATAGCTAGAAATTGGGAGCAACCCAAACACCCGTCAGAGAGAGAACAGACAGATTTTTGGTGTGTGCATAGGATGGGTGATGACACCACAATACACAGGAATGAAAGGACAGGGGTGACGCCTACAGACGTCGTGCTGAGCGAAAGCAGCCACAGTACACAAAAGAGCACGCGGACGTGTACATGCGTGCGTTCATGCGAAGCCCCAGTTCAGCAAACTAGTCTACACGGACAGAAATCAGATCTGTGGCTGCCACTGGGTGAGGGCTTGACCAAGGAGGGGCAGAAAGGAGCTCTCTGGAGTGACAGAAATGTACATCTTGGAAGCGATGTGGGTCACATGGGTACATGCCTTTACTCAAACTCGTTGGGTTGTGCACTTAAGATCCGTGCATTTCATCGTGTGTAAATTTTACTTCTAAAAAGCCATAAACGGCTGGGCGCGGTGGCTCACTCCTGTCATCCTAGCACCCTGGGAGGCCGAGGCGGGAGGATCGCTCGAGGTCAGGAGTTCGAGACCAGCCTGAGCAAGAGCGAGATCCCCGTCTCTACTATAAATAGAAAGAAATTAATTGGCCAACTAATAAACATAGAAAAAATTAGCCGGGCATGGTGGCGCATGCCTGTAGTCCCAGCTACTCGGGAGGCTGAGGCAGGAGGATTGCTTGAGCCCAGGAGATTGAGGTTGCTGTGAGCTAGGCTGACGCCACGGCACTCTAGCTTGGGCGACAAAGCAAGACTGTCTCAAAAAAATAAATAAATAAATAAAAAGCCATAAACAGGTATTGACCCTATACCAACATAGGTACAAACCTATGGGTATAGTTTGCTTTTCTCGGTGGTGGGGGTTGACGGTCGGAAACTGCCGTCTGTTTCCTACAGACTTGTGCAAGCCAGAAGACGCATTAACGACCGACCGCGGGGGCAGGTTTCTGGCGGGAAGAGGCAGCACATCCGACTTTCCGGCTGGTTCCTAACGGTGGCCCTGGGGTCTGGCTCTCGAGCCCACGTGCCGCGGCAGCCCCCCAGGTTCCCAGAGTGTCCCATCCGAGGGTCTCTCAAGTCCTAGGGTGTGGGGACGGTTCTCACGCGTGTTAAGTAAACCCGCCCAGGGCCTTGGACACTTTAGTCTTGGGCACACATGGAGCCGTAGGTAGGGGGCAGGCACAGAGAATGACTGAGGCCCCCCGCCCCCCCCCAGACCACAGTGCTTCAGGCATGGGCAGGTTTTGGTTTCCTGTACCCTACGTCGAGCTGGGTATTTCATTACACACGGTTTGCATTTATTTCGGTCGGCTTGCCTGGTGCACGCACACCCCGTTACCTCCACGGGGGTGCGGAGGAACAAAGCGTGTGGCGCGTGTCTGAGTGTATGCATGTGACTACGGGGGCGTGTGAGCGCGTGTGCACGCCCGTGTCGTGTCCGGGTGCAGGCGTGCACTCGCGGGGGAGCGTGTGCGGGGAGGCGGAGCTCTGAGGCTCGCACGTGGGCTGGTTTCTGTCCCCACGTTCAAGGTCCCAGCGGGATCAGGCCTGGGCTCCGAGGAAACAGGAAACCCTCTCCCCGAAAGGCCCGAGCAGCCCCCGCCAGCGGCTCGCAGGGTTCAAAGACAACCCGAAGGCTGGTCCCGCCCTCCCCGCGCCGCCGAGGGGAAGTGGAAGCAGATGTCTGGAAAGAGGCCAGGCCCGGGCGGCCTAGGTGGGGGTGGGGGCCGTGCCTCTTTGGGGGGACACAGAGACAGACAGAGACAGATGCAGAGAGATGAGGAGAGGGATGCGGAGAGAGACAGAGACAAAGAGACAAAGAAATAGGGAGAGAGACAGGGAGATAGAGACAGGGAGATAGAGACAGAGACAGGGAGATAGAGACAGAGACAGGGAGATAGAGATGGGGAGAGAGAGACAGGGAGAGACAGACAGATGGGGAGAGACAGACAGAGACGGGGAGAGAGAGACAGAGACGGGGAGAGAGAGACAGAGACGGGGAGAGAGAGACAGAGACGGGGGAGAGGGGCAGAGACGGGGGAGAGGGGCAGAGACGGGGGAGAGGGGCAGAGACAGGGGGAGAGGGGCAGAGACAGGGGGAGAGGGGCAGAGACAGGGGGAGAGGGGCAGAGACGGGGAGAGAGGGGCAGAGACGGGGAGAGAGGGGCAGAGACGGGGAGAGAGACAGAGATGGGAGAGAGGGGCAGAGACGGGGGAGAGGGGCAGAGACGGGGGAGAGGGGCAGAGACAGGGGGAGAGGGGCAGAGACAGGGGGAGAGGGGCAGAGACAGGGGGAGAGGGGCAGAGACGGGGAGAGAGAGACCGGGGAGAGAGACAGAGACGGGGGAGAGGGGCAGAGACAGGGGAGAGGGGCAGAGACGGGGGAGAGGGGCAGAGATGGGGGAGAGGGACAGAGACGGGGGAGAGGGGAGGAGACGGGGGAGAGGGGCAGAGACGGGGGAGAGGGGCAGAGATGGGGGAGAGACGCAGCCCGAGGGCGGGGTCCCAGTGGAAGGCAATACGGGCAGCAGCATTGCCCAGGAGGGCTGAGCCTGGCTTTGGCCCCCAACTGCCCTGTGCCCCCTGCAAAGAGAGAGACCCCGGTGGGCGCAGGTCCCACCCTGAGCTCGTGTTGGGGGGCCTTCCCGCAGGCAGGCAGGGAGGCAGGGAGGCCCTCGTCCCCTCAGGGGAGGCCGGCGTGGGGGTCAGCCCCACCGGCTCAGAGCCCACGTGGTCCTGCAAGCCCCACCTGTCCCTGCTGGGAGCCTCCCGTGGCCACCCCGGCCCCCCTGCCGGTCCCGGCTTCGGGGTCACCGAGAGGCACCGGCCAAGCGGGCGCTGGTTTCTGTCACTGAGCCCACGCCGCGGTCGGTGACGACAGACAGGCGGGTCCCTGTAAGGAATCACACGTGAACCGGGCGAGTCACCAGCCCCCAGCTCACGGGGGTCAGGAGCCCACGCCAGAGGGGACCGAGCGCGCATTCTTCCCCGGCCCTGGGCCACGGGCGGGATTTCCTGCTCTCCGAGCTCCTGTCGCTCAGCACAACCTCGTCTTCAGCTCTGGGCGACGATCTCCTCCCCTGCTGGGCCCAAACGCCCAAGAGCGCGGAGCAGAGACGCTGCCGAGGGGGGCAGTCCCTGGTGCCACCCACGTGGCCTCACGGGGCAGCCGCCCGCTCCGCCTCACGCTCATCCGACCCCAGGGTCCTCCTCCAACTTCACAAATGGGGAAACCGAGGCACGGAGCACTGAAGTCTCCTACCCAAAGTCTCACGGCCAGGAAACTAGATCTGAGCCACTGCCAGGAAGGCCTGAGGGAGGGGCGAGGGGTCCCCGAGGGCTCTTGAAGAGCAGGTGTGGGCGCCAGGAGGGGACGGCGTGGGGGAGGCAGGCAGGCAGGCAGGCGCGGGGCAGAGGGACGTGGGCCTGTGTGAGCGTGCGGTGGCCGGGGCCCTGCCAGCGCTCTTGCACCTGCTGTCGAGTTTGGATGGAACCCCGGACCCGGGGAGGGAGCGTCCGAGCGTCTGCAGGGGCCGGCTGCGCACCCGTGGACGTGCCCGAGAGCCCAGCGCCCCCTGACCTCGGCGGTCCCGGCAGGTTTACGGCCGTCCACGGAACGGCAGGTGCCCAGCGCCCTTTGGACCCTGAAGAATGTGCTTGATCATTAACCAGGAGCAGGTAAGAGCAACCGCCGGGTGACCAGGACAGGGGTCAGACGGGCGGTGGGGGGGCCCCCAGATAGGCAGGTCAGTCTCCGAGTGCCTCGGTTTCCTCATCTGTGACACGGGGGCCTCCCGGGGTGGTGAGGAGATGGAGGTCGTTGGGAGCTGTGCGGTGCTGGTCCCATGCATGTCCCCTGCAGGTGCCGGGTGACTTTTCCCGAATCCTCCCTGCCCCTCACGCTCCCCCCAGCCCTACTGGGTCCCTTGCGCCGAGAATGCGCCTGTCCCACAATGACCTGCCGTTGCCGGCCCTTCCCGGGAGCTCCCGTCCGGGAGGGCAGCCTGGCGCCTGGACTCTCGGAGCCTCCCGACCCGATTCGACCTCCTGGGCTGGCTGTGCGGGAGACGTGGGCAGCCCGGCAGCTTCTCCCCATCAGATAATTAAATTCCTTGCATGTTTATCAGGTACGGGAACACCCTGTGGCTCTCGCGCTTACGTGCTGTCCCAAGACTCCTACGGAGTGACCTCAGGGCCAGATGGGTGAACCCCTCTGCGGGGGAAGGGTGCGGGGAGGGCCTGGATGTCCCAGGAGGTTGCTGGGCGCACGGAGGGAGGACAACTGCCTGCAGATGCCACAGAGACAGAGTCAGCATCTCGTGCCAGGGATGGAGTCACTGAGGTGCGGCGGCGGCTGGATTTGCAACTTAATGGGCTCCCATGTAGGAGCCCAGCCTGGCCGCCGGAAGTTTCTGGGTCTTCCAATAACACCACCCACCTCCTAGGGCTACTGTGAAAATATGACGAGAGAATGCACCAAAAACTCTAAGCCCAGACCGGGTGCGGTGGCTCACGCCTGTAATCCTAGCACTCTGGGAGGCCTAGGTGGGAGGATCACTCAAGGTCAGGAGTTCGAAACCAGCCTGAGCAAGAGCGAGACCCCGTTTCTACTAAAAATAGAAAGAAATTAATTGGATGACTAAAAATATATAGAAAAAATTAGCCGGGCATGGTGGCGCATGCCTGTAGTCCCAGCTACTCGGGAGGCTGAGGCAGGAGGATCGCTTGAGCCCAGGAGTCTGAGGTTGCTGTGAGCTAGGCTGACGCCACGGCACTCACTCTAGCCTGGGCAACAGAGTGAGACTCTGTCTCAAAAAAAAAAAAAAAAAAAGAAATCTGTACACTTGCATCAAATTATAAAAGAAATTGTAGATACATTTGGCTTCTATTCACCTGAGATTAGTCTAGTGCATGGTACACAGCAGGTGCTCACTAGATGTTTGTGGGATGAATCTGGCTCCAAGAACCCTTCCGTCCTGAAGAGTGGTGGCTGCCAGAGACCCAGCTCTTCCCAGCTCCTGAGAACAAAGGCTGTGGCTCAGGAACTCAGGTCCCCAAGGATGAGGACCTGGGCTTCGCAGGGGCCTGGCGCTGGGCCCGGGCAGCTCTTTGTTCCAGCGTCCAAGCCCCGAGTGTGCACCTCCCTGCCCGGTCCGCACCACTGGAGCTCACAAAGGCGGCAGGGCACGCACACTTGTGTAGACGCACGGACAAAACCACAACGAGGTCTAAGCGCTGTCATCATTAGCAAATACAGCTTTGTCTGCAAAGTGACGGGTTCCATAAACAGCCCTAGAACTGCTGGGCCTCTGAGCCCCGTCCCTGCAGGCCAGCCCCTTCCTCTTCCCCGCAGCCGGGAGGAGGTCAGGTCAAAGGCTCTGCCACTCTGGGAGACCCTGACCTTGGGATCCAGGTCGCCAGGGCAGGGCTGTCCCAGGATCGAGAACAACACAGTAGCTTCTGTACAGCAACCGCTGCCTCTGTTCCAGGTGCATTAGGTAATTAATCTTTCTAATTACCTAATCAGAGGTAATTAGGTGGGTTGGCAGGTCCCCTTTCCAGCTGAGACAACTGGCCCCTCAGAGAGGCTGAGCAATTTGTCTGAGGTCACACAGCTGGTGGAATGGAGATGCCTCTCATCGCCTCTCCCCGGGTCAGAGGGAGGCAGAAACCGCCCCAAATCTTCCCACCTGGTTACACACAGAGCAGAGGCTGGAAAACAGGGAAGAGAAGGGGTCCTGCTGGGGTGTCCAGGATCATCAAGTCCACCTAGACACACGAGGTACCAAACCCACGACACCCAGATAGAGGGAAGAGAGTTTTGCAGACGCTCCTTGCAAATCAACACATCACACACACACCGAACGTTCCCCCGGGCCCTGGGCTGCTGGCTGGACCCTCTGTCGGCCGAAAACCCCCCAGCGGCTGTGAGCCCCGCATGGGATAGAGAGGGAGGAGCTCGAGGTCATTGGAAGAAGAGTGCCCAGTTCAACTTAGATGTCCACCAGATACTTACTGTGGGCCAGGCTTGGCACTAGGCACTGCACACCCCAAAAGTAAGGGGGGCCTTCCCCTGAGCTCGTGCATGTGTGCAAAGACAAAGGGTGGTGAGTTGGAGCTCAGAGCCCCGGGCCGTCAGCTGCCCCCTGGCACGGCCCCACCGGCCTCCTGGGGCTGCACGGTTCTACGGCGCAGACCCTGGAAGGCCCCACGCCAAGTCCGGGCCCCCCTCACCCCATCTGAGCGTGACGGAAACAGGCAGGGGAGCCGCGGTCTGGGTCTCGTGCCCCGGCGTCCCGCCCCGGGCTCTCTGCGGTGGCCGCAGGAAGCCAGCCTGCCCGGCTTCAAAGCCGGGGACCCACCCTTTCCTCCGGGGCGGGCCCTGCTGTGGGCACTGCCCGGCGGACGCCAAGTCTGTGCCTGGCCATCAAAACAACACGGCCTCCCCCGCCCCCCTGCCCCCTGCCTTCCTGGCAGAGAGCAGCCCCTTCTGAAAGCACACAGCTTGCTCTGCCCCGGGGGACAAAGATTTACCTCTGCCATGCCACGCCAAGGCCACGCCACATCACGCCACTTGCAGCCCTCCTGTGAGCACGCCCTCCCCCGGCGGGGCTCCCACCAGGCTCTCCCTGCCCTCGGCGGCTGGTTCCCGGAATCCCCAAACCTGCCTCCTCTTCAGAGCCACGTGCTGGGCTTCCCCGAGACACCTGCTCCTGGTCCCCACCTGCACAGAATCTCTTGAAGGTTTGAGGCGGTTCTGGAAATCTGTTTTCTTCTGAGAGCTTCCCCAGGTGACCCTGGGAGCCGCAGCTGCAGGGCGGGTGGCCCGAGCGGGGGTCCCCGGGGGCGCGTGCTGCTGGGCTGCGGTTCTCTGGTGACGCGTGCTCGAGACACTTTGCTGCAACATGCTGCTTTTGGGGGGATCTGTGATCGTGGGGACAGGGGAAGGGAACGGGAGCCTTCACAGCAGTTACAACTATTTGGAGACAACCAAGCGAGGTCCTCTGAGGAGGAGATGCATTTTCCCTGTCGCCTCGACAGTTTTTCTAGGACTAGACGGGGCAGTTTCCCCCCAGACCTTTCCTTACTTCTTCCCTCCTTTTTTTTTATTTCGGCATATTATGGGGGTACAGATTTTAAGGTTTCAATAAATGCCCATTTCCCCCTTCCCCCCAACAAGTCTGAGTCTCCAGCATGACCATCCCCCAGATGGTGCACATCTCACTCATCATGTATGTATATACCCGCCCCTCCCCCCTCCCCCCTGCCCAATACCCTATTACTGTAGTACTTATGTGTGCACTTAGGTGCTGCTCAGTTAATACCAATTTGCTGGTGAGTACATGTGGTGCTTGTTTTCCCATTCTTGGGAAACTTCACTTAATAGTATGGGTTCCAGCTCTAACCAGGAAAATATAAGATGTGCTATGTCACCGTTGTTTCTTAGACCTGAATAGTACTCCATGGTATACATATACCACATTTTATTAATCCATTCTTGGATTGATGGACACTTGGGCTTTTTTTTTTTTTTTTTGAGACAGAGTTTCCCTGTGTCACCTGGGCTGGAGTGCCGTGGCGTCAGCCCAGCTCACAGCAATCTCCAACTCCTGGGCTCAAGCGATCCTCCTGCCTCAGCCTCCAGAGGAGCTGGGACTACAGGCATGCGCCACCATGCCCGGCTAATTTTTTCTATGTATTTTCAGTTGGTCAATTAATTTCTTTATATTGTTAGTGGAGATGGGGGGGTCTCACTCTTGCTCAGGCTGGTTTCAAACTCCTGACCTTGAGCGATCTTCCCGCCTTGGCCTCCCAGAGTGCTAGGATGACAGGTGTGAGCCACCGTGCCCGGCCTGTTTCTTCCCTCTTTTCCATCAAGACGTACCTACTTGCACCCGCTGTTTCCAGGGCACTGCGGGGTCATGAGGCAGACTGACCAGAGACGTGGATAATTCATTAGCTCTTTAGTGAGTTCACACCTATGCCCTGTGCAGTCCCCGGGCTGAGGCCCAAACGCAGGGACGGAGGCAGCTTCAGGAAGAACAGAATGGGGCCGGGCCGGGCGCAGGGGCTCACTGCCTGTCATCCTACCACTCTGGGAGGCTGAGGCTGGCGGATCTCTTAAGGTCAGGAGTTGGAAACCAGCCTGAGCAAGAGTGAGACCCCTCCCCCCATCTCCACTAACAATAGAAAAAAATTAATTGGCCAACTGAAAATACATAGAAAAACTTAACCGGGCATGGTGGCGCATGCCTGTAGTCCCAGCTACTCGGGAGGCTGAGGCAGGAGGATTGCTTGAGCCCAGGAGTTTGAGGTTGCTGTGAGCTAGGCTGACGCCACGGCACTCACTCTAGCCTGGGCAACAGAGTGAGACTCTGCCTCAAAAAAAAAAAAAAAAACAAACAAAAAAAAACTGACGCCCGGATTCCACCCCAGAAATCCTTAGCTAACGGGTCTGGGGTACCACCTGTGCTGGGAGGCTTTTCGAAGCTCCTCGGGTTCTGGAGTTTGATAGTGTCGGTTTTCGAGGGACAATTGCCTGGTCCCTCCGCTCCTCTTTCCAAAGCTCAACGATGCTGAGACGCTCAAAATAAAGTGGATCCGCATTGCTCACAGAGTCTGCATTTTCCGATCCGCCCGCTTGCTAAAATCTATCCTCGGAACCAGTGCTTGCGATGCTCTCAAAGGTGTTGTCAAACACGTGCAGACTAGCAAAAAAAACCTGAGTCCCCCGGCATGCACATTCCCAGCCGGGGTTGAAAAAAGGGACTCCCCTCCAGTCCTGTTTCATTCAACCTTCACGCTGTCAGCAAGTGTTCTTTCCACGGTCTATTCAGCGCCACATTTTTGGCATTTTTCTGCGTTTTTGTTGGTGGCTTCTCCGTTTAAACCGGCTCCAGGCACGGCGCTGCAATGCCGTCTGCTGTCCCCAAGAGCAGGAGGCCGCGAAGTGCCTTACGGAGGAAACACGTGTCGACTCGACACTATTAGTTAAAGACGACGGCATCTCCGCGCAGAAACGCACCGGAAACGAGATGCTGAATTGACGGGTTGACAAATCATGCCGGGGCCAGAAGCTGCAGGGAATCGAATCCAGTATTTCCCTCCGTGTTCAGGACACACCTGGGCTACAATCGTCTTTGTTTTTCTTTTATTTATTTTTTTATTCTATATTATTTTTAAAAAATTTTTGATATTTTTTTTAGCCATTTTCCATCAGTATACAAACGTCTCTGGACGCTCAAGTCCCCGCTATAAAATGTCACAGCGTTTGCCGGCCGCCTACGCACGCCCTCCTGTGTGCCTTAAATCATCTCCGGGTGACTCACAGCGCCCAAGGCAAACGCTGCGCAAACACCTGTCAGCTTGTGTTGTTCGGGGAATAATGACGAGGAAAACGTCTGCACGTGTTCAGAGCAGCCCTAACCCCCAACTGCAGGCCCCATTGCATTTTTTTTTTTTTTTTTTTTTTTGATCCACGGTTGGTCGAACCCGATTTGGAATTCGGTGCGTTCGCTAATCCGGCGTCCTCGAGACTCCGAGACCGTAACGCGGAGAATACATGCCACGTGAGGGCTAAGGGGAGGGACGAGCAGGATTCAAAAGGCACGAAACCAATTCTCCCGGGGCGAAGTCTGAGATAAGCCGGCGTTTATCAGCTGTTTTTCTTTCCCATGCATCTCCTCGCCCTGGATTGCAGAAAACAGTTCACAGAGGTGTTGCCTGAGCCACTGTCATCCCCCCTTCTAGCTCCTCTACATAATTTGGGGGAAATTTTGATGCTTCTATGGTCAAAACCAGGCGTCCTCAAACTATGGCCCGCGAGCCACACGGGAGTTTTTGCCCGTTTTTTTTTTTTTTCCTTCAACATAAGATATGTGCAGTGTGCATAGGAATTTGTTCATAGTTTTTCTTTTTTTTTTTTTAACTATAGTCCGGGCCTCCCACGGTCTGAGGGACAGTGAACTGGCCCCCTGTTTAAAAAGTTTGAGGACCCCCCTGGTCAAAACCTTAGAAAACTGAGATTCTCTCTGAAGTTCGCTGTTAGCACTTTCTTTGGCAGTTTCATTCTGTTTTTTAATAAACGGGGACATGACCTAATACAGTAAAGTACACAAATCTGCATGCTTTGACGGATGGTTGCATATGTGTGCAACCCGGAAGTCACCACCTCCATCGACCCAGGCTCAGAACGTTCCTCTGGCCATTTTAGGTGTGAGAGCCACACCTTACTATACCTGGCAAGCGACATCAGGAATGATCTCACCTCCATGAGAGGTATCACCTCCTACACCCACGGCAGGGGTGTGGTTTTTAGTTTTATTTGGGCTCACAAACATGGCCATGTATTGATAAGATATACGCGGTGACCTTACATCCTGCAACAAAACATGCACGCATATGGGAAAAGGAGGGTTGCCCTTTTAAACCATGATGAAACATAAATATTGGCATTACTTAATTATCAATAGTGGCTTCTTTCAACACTATTACTTCAAGAATACAAGTTTTGAACACGATTAGTAGCCCTCTTATCACTGGGCAAATATTTATGGGTGGTCCTTTTAACTCTCATAAAATTTATCTACATCAACGCTTTCTTGATAATTTTCTGCTCGTAATTTTTTGTTTTTTAGAGACAGGGTCACCCAGGTTGGAGTGCAGTGGTGCAAGCACAGCTCCTCATAACCTCAGACTCCAGGGCTCAAGTGATCCTCCTGCCTTGGCCTGAGCCACCACGCCTGGCTAATTTTTTTTTTTTTATAGAGATGGGGTCTTGCTGTGCTGCCCCGTCTGGTCTCAAACTTCTGGTCTCAAGTGATCTTCCCGCCTTGGCCTCCCAGAGTTCTGAGATTATGGGCGCGAGCCACCGCGCCCGGCCTTTGTAAATATTTTGATCACGTCTTGGGGAGTGACATGCGTGCGGTATGGCTGTTCCCCACCAGGGACAGCAAGGCCTGTAATGTCACGTTCATTCATACTCGTCTTCCGTGGACTTATGGCCAGCTTCGGCTTAGGCAAAATCACCTACCAAAGCAGTTTGGGATCGTAGAGTGTGAGAAAAATCCTCAAAGTCGTTTTTCTTATAGGTAGTACATAGTAGTTTTTTATTTTTATTTTTTTTTTAAAGAGAGAGGGTTTTTGATCTTGCATTATGGGATCGTTGCAGGGACTTTGAGCGGCCCCCGTTTCGCCCACGGGAAGAGCCACCCGCAGAGGCAGGGAGCCCGTTTCCCCGCCCAGGGATGGGCTTCCTGTCCTGCCCACAGTACGCTAGTCACCGGGTTGTCCTGGCGACCAGGAAACAAACCGAAAGAGCACTCACCTCTGATCACGCCCGCGGTGAGGTCACCCCCACCTGACTCACCTGCCAGGCAGTGCCCTTTTCCTCAGGGCAGGTTTGGTTTTTTTTTTTTTTTTTTTTTTTTGAGACAGAGTCTCGCTTTGTTGCCCAGGCTAGAGTGAGTGCCGTGGCGTCAGCCTAGCTCACAGCAACCTCAAACTCCGGGGCTCAAGCGATCCTTCTGTCTCAGCCTCCCAAGTAGCTGGGACTACAGGCATGCGCCACCATGCCCGGCTAATTTTTATATATATATCAGTTGGCCAATTAATTTCTTTCTATTTATAGTAGAGACGGGGTCTCGCTCTTGCTCAGGCTGGTTTTGAACTCCTGACCTTGAGCAATCCGCCCGCCTCGGCCTCCCAAGAGCTAGGATTACAGGTGTGAGCCACCGCGCCCGGCCTCTCAGGGCAGGTTTGGGACGGGAGGGTTGCCACGGTGACGGCCCGGGAAACCCAGGGGAAGCAGACATATGAGTCTCAGAAGGAGAGAGGGCTGACAAGGAGAGGAGGAGGGAGGAGACGCCGGCGGGGCGGTGTTTGCAGGGGTGCAGACGGGGCCTCCCGCCCGGCTGGGGAAGGTCTGGCCTTCCGGATAACTGGGCAGGGGCCAGTGCCGCAGGGGCGGGGGGAGGCGGGGCTGCCGCCACCTCCGTGAGTCCACGGGCGCTGGAGCCCTGAGGCCGGTGGGCACCCCCTTCCCTAGTAGCACCCTGGAGCGCTGTGCCCCCGGGTCTGTGTGGGGCTGTCCTCGGGGAGCCTAGGTGCCAAGACAGAGAGTCGGGGTTCCGTGGGTCCCAAAGCCGGAGACCCGAGGATCTCCAGGAAGGCATCTCAGAGAGGACCGGATGCAGGGACGCCTGGGGACAGGTGCCCTCCAAGCCCCCCCGTCCCTGCCTCACCGCTTTGTCCTCCTGCGTGGGCGTGTGGGGCCCCGAGTGCCCACGCCGTCCTCCCAGGCTTGGCAGGACACAGACACGGAGAGAGGGGGGTGTTTGCTGGGGTTACGCCGGCGCTGCAAGAGAGAAACAGACCCGAAGGGCACCGAGCAGCCGTGACTGGGGGGCTGTGGCTCTTACCTGGGCAGGTGGTCTGCACCGAGACGCTGCGTGCAGCCTGCGTGGACCCTGCGTGGAGCCTGCGTGGAGCGCAGCTCTCTGGGCGCAGGTGTGTACCGAGCACCAGGCACAGGGACTGGGAGCACGGCCCTGGCCCTGCCCCACAGGTGGACGTCCCTGCAGAGTGACGGCCACCTCTGAGCTCCCCGAGCGGCCAAGGTGTTATAGTCGAGATTCACAAGGCCACGGGACAGAGAGACAGAGTCACCGAGGCTGTGATTATCAAAAGGAGTTTTATTGTCTAGCTCGAGCTAGGGTCTGAGCCCCCAGAGTGCCAGCGCAGTGGCCTCTTTTCTGGGCAGGGACCCCCCCTTTGTGTGTTAGGCCCCTTTCTATAACTCAGTTGTTTACACGCTGGTCATGCATCCGCCCCCACAGTGACTCTTACTTCATCCTGCCCCCGATAGGCTCCAACCTGTTCCGGGTCCGAGCTGAGAGACCCCGGTTTCCACGTCCTTTGTCTTTCTCCTCTGCATCCCATAATGTGCCCATAATGCCTTGCGGTTAGCAAGCAAGCAGCAAACACAGAAGCCGGAAGGTGTCCATTGTCCTTATAGCCCAGCATCTTACAAAGGAAAGGTGCCCACTGGGCTCCTGCAGAGGTGTAGGAGCCCGGCGTGCTCCCCTGCACCCATGGGCGGGTGTCGCACCCCACAGCTGGACTCTCGGGACTGCCGGGCTCTCAAAGGTGGCAGGAGGGGCGGGGTGGGGGGTCCCCCGCTGGGGCCACTTCATTCTCAGCGTTAAACCGTCTCCACCTGGCCGAGGTTGCCCCCGGGGCCGCCAGCACACCCTCCCGAGGTACCCCCCGCCTACGGATTCACGAACCACGAGGGCCGGGCCGGACCGTCGCAGGGAGCCTCGGAATTTCACACGGCCGCGGCTTCCCCGGGGAGTGTGGAATTCCTTCGGCGCTGAAACTTCCAGACGTCTCCCCGGACCGCTCCGTCTGAGGCTGGACACTCTCAAGGCTTGAGAGAGAGTTCTCCCGACTTCCCGTCTTGGCCCCTCTGGCCGGCGCTGCTTTTGGCGTCTCCACCCGGCAGGTCGCCCCTGCTGGGACTGATGTCACCCCTCCCAGACGTGTTGCAGGCCTCTCGGCTGCAGTGCACTAACTCAGGGGTATCGGTGGAGCCAGGACTCCCCGGCCTGTGTCTGGACCCTCCCCCGGGCAGCGGCTTTGGCCGGGCACCCCTGGCTGACAGGGACGCAGCCGTCCACCCCGGCTCCGTCCAGTTTCGCCGAACTGGGAACACACAGCCTCGGTTAATAAGGGGCTGGCGCTGATGCGGAGAGAAGAAATAAAAACAAACCCCCTACCTGGCGTTATGGCTCCACCAACACTGTCGTTTTTTTTCATTTGTCTTCTTCTTTTTTTTTGAGCCAGAGTCTCACTTTGTTGCCCAGGCTAGAGTGAGTGCCATGGCGTCAGCCTAGCTCACAGCAACCTCAAACTCCTGGGCTTAAGCGATCCTCCTGCCTCAGCCTCCCGAGTAGCTGGGACTATAGCCATGCGCCACCATGCCCGGCTAATTTTTTCTATATATATATATTAGTTGGCCAATTCATTTCTTTCTGTTTATAGTAGAGACGGGGGTCTCGCTCTTGCTCAGGCTGGTTTCGAACTCCTGACCTTGAGCGATCCTCCCGCCTCGGCCTCCGAGAGTGCTAGGATCACAGGCGTGAGCCACCGCGCCCGGCCTTTCATTTGTCTTCTACTTTTCGTTGGAAAACTTTACACGCTGACAAAAGCCAACAGAACACGGCGACGAGCTTCTCTCCACATTGTCACTCCACTGTCGTCAACAGTGTTCGATTCCTGGCCAGCCCTATGGGGTCACTGTCCCCACTAAGCCCCTCGCTCTGTTTCTCAGCAGGTCTACACAACACCTCATCCCATCCTTAAATGTCTCGGTCTCTAACTCTGACGAAAGCGCTTTATCGGAATCGCTAGGTAAAGAGGACATTGAGCAATTTTTTTTTTTTTGCCATAGCATTTCTTTTATTCATTTAAAATATAAAAACTGTCCTGATTACAACATATGGAAACACCCATGTTTTAGGGACAAGCAATGTTTGGCATATTTATCACTTATCTTTTTCTCTGGTTTTTTTTTTTTTTTTTTGAGACAGAGTCTCGCTTTGTTGCCCAGGCAGGAGTGAGTGCTGTGGCGTCAGCCTGGCTCACAGCAACCTCAATCTCCGGGGCTCAGCGATCCTCCTGCCTCGGCCTCCCGAGTAGCTGGGACTACAGGCATGCACCACCATGCCCAGCTAATTTTTTGTAAATATATTTTTAGTTGGTCAATTAATTTATTTCTATTTTTGGTAGAGACGGGGTCTCGCTCAGGCTGGTTTCGAACTCCTGACCTTGAGCAATCCGCCCGCCTCGGCCTCCCAAAGTGCTAGGATTACAGGCGTGAGCCACCACGCCCAGCCTTTTTCTCTGGTTTTTAAGGGAGGTGTTTTTTTTTTTTTTTTATTGTTTCCACGTGTTAAGAGAAGCGATGTAGTCTCTCTGAGCTTGAAAACGTTAGATTAGTATATACCGCCAAATGGAAAAAACAAACACCATGTGCGCTCACCAGCAAGTTGGAATGAACGGATCAGCACCTAAGTGGACATAGAGGAATAACATCTATCGGGTGTCGGGCAGGTGGGGGGAGGGGATGGGTATACACAGACATAATCAGTGAGATGCGCACCATCTGGGGGATGGTCACGCTTGAAGCTCTGACTCAAGGGAGGGGGGCAAGGGCAATGTACGTAACCTTAACATTTGTACCCCCATCATATGCTGACATTGAGCAATTTAAGTTTCTCTTACTATGGTCTGTTGAAGTTTGAAAAGAAGAGAAAGGGGAAACAGAGGTCGACGACTCGTGTTGGGGAGATGCAGGTAGACGGTACCCGTGATTTGGGCCGAGTGGAGATGGGGACCTGAGACACCCTCGCCCTCCCCCCGTCCCCCTCTGGCTGCTCACCTGAGGAATTTGCACCTGGCTGGGAGCAGCCAGGAGGCTCCCGTGGTGACTCCCGGGGGGACAGGAGGTGGCAGGGAGTCAGTCGATCCCCAGCCGGTCCCATAAATGGCTTTCGAGCCCCTTGTGAGAATTACGGGTGGAAGGTTAATGCTCTTTTTCGAGGGACACGAGAGGACTTGGGATCGGTGGCATAAACACGGGCGTCCGGGGCCGGGGGGGGGGGGGGGGGAGGCAGCCCTGCCTGGCCGAGGCCGGAGCGAGTGTCCAGGGTGGATGTTCAGTCACCAGGTCTCAGCCAGGCCTTTGCAGACCTTGGTCCCTGCCAAACCCTTTCCTTATGGAAAAGGCCTTCGCCCTGGCCTTTGCCCATGCACCTTCCGCTGGCCTTAGGTGAATTGAATGGCTGTGACACTTATTTGTCTCGCCCCATGTTGCCTTGGGGTGTTATTTTTACAGATAACAGTAAAACCCTCTGTTTATAAAGACCTTGCTCTATCCCAGGCCCATTATGAATCTCATTCCTCCTTCTGCTGCTGGTCGTATGTGAATTGAATGACTGGAACAATTACCGTGTTTCCCCAAATATAAGCCCTACCCATAAAATAAGCCCTAAGCTTATTTCTAAGCATGTGCGCAATAGAAGCCCCACCCCGAAAATAAGCCCTAGTGACGGGCATGGCTGCAGCGCATCTGCACAACCCGTGCGTGTCGTCGCGGAGCGGGAAAGAAGACGAGCAGCCCTTCTCATCTGCCCCGTGAGAGCTCTGTTGCTCCACATGAGAGATTGGGGCCGATGGTTCTAAAGGAAATAGAGTCACAAGAAATTCAGGATGGAATTCGGGGTTTGGAGAGTGATGATGATGTTCCAGAAGAAGACGACTTCACTCTATTTGAATCAATGGAGATTATTGTGCCATACTAAAAAAAAATAACACATCCCCTGAAAATAAGCCCTAGGGTGTCTTCTTGAGGAAAAATAAATATAAGACCCTGTCTTGTTTTCGGGTAAACACAGTACTTGTCATGCCCCATGTTGCCTTGGGGTGTTATTTTTATAGATAACAGTAAAACCCTCTGTTTATAAAGACCTTGCTGTGTCCCAGGCCCTTTATGAATCTCATTCCTCCTTCGCAACAAAGCTCCGAGGCAAAACCTGTTATCACCCCTATTTTACAGATTGGTCAACCAAAACCTGCAGCAAGGAGGGGTCGAGCTGGCCCTTGGGCCCTTGTCCGTCCAGAACTGGGAAACTCGCCGCCTCCCGTCTGGGAAGTGTAGCGTGAGCTCTGTGAGAGCCAGTGTTTTGTTTCGGTTTTCTTGCTCTTCCCAACAAATAGCCACGGATCGATTGACGGCTTGGTCTGCAAGACTGCTTTAAACAAAATCAAATATGTTTCTTTGAAGGGGTCCAAATGCCTTAGGAGATCATTTCCAACTCGCTTCCAAAGAATCTCTGAACAACATCAATCCGTGACTCTCCCCAATCTTGTGGTCACCACCCCCCGCCTCTGCCCCCCGCGCTGGCTTTCTCTCGTCACCCACACCCGTCTGGAGATAAAGGAGGGGGAAGAGAGAGAGAAGGCGGGGGACGGAGAGAGGCTCACATCTATTTCAGACAAGAACCTGAAGTGGTTGCATCGAAGTTCTGCCACAAACACTGAATTTAATTTTAGATGGAAAGAAAAAAAAAAAAAGACTAACCCCTTTAAGCCCTGCCCGATAGTTTGGGTTATGTGTCATTGTTTAAATATTCTTTGCATTTTTCCACTCCAAAGCGGCCGTTAAATTAGAAGCCGGCCTAAGCGCACGTTATTTATGGACCTGTGCCCGGCCGGGCCAGCGGGGAAGGTGGGCTTTATATAGCGCGAGGGGGTATGCGTGAAATGTCCCTTGAATAACGATCGCAAGGTGCCCGGAGAAGACTTGACTTTATTTAGACATCAGGCTTCTTCACAGCTTCCTCTCTGGGAGGCCTCTTGGCTGCACCCCCAGACAGCATGTGTGTGGCGGCGAAAAGGCCGCCTGTGGGGGTCCCGGGCAGGGACCTCGGGGGTCCGGGTAATAGATTTACAAGACGGGGGAGATTGCATCATGCGTGCTTGCAATTCCCCTGTAATGCAGTTTGCATAAACATGCATACGGTCCAGGTTACCTTCAGCTCCCCAGAGAAGGATCCTGGAATAACGGAGAAAACATCCAAGCGGCTGGATCAGAGATAAAGCCTTCATAGTTGGCAACGACCCGGCGCAGACCTGCCTGGAGGGTCTGCACTCTAAAGTATCTGCTGACGTGTTATTCTCCATCTGTGGGGCAACACTCCAAAGCACTCTCTGTGCAGGGTGGTCCTACAAGGAGTTTGCACACTTGAAAAAAAAAAAAAACGTGTCGCCTGCAGGTAAACTGAGTTAGGGCTGCAACGAGGGGTCTCCCCCAGCAGTTACGGGTTGAATCAGATGTGAAATGCCAGGACAGGCATTGCAGACGGGAGGCCTTATGCAAAATAAACCGAGAGCCGGGCGGTTCTGGGAGATGGAACATACCAGAGCTATTCCCAGACAGCGGGATCCTTGTTTTCAACTTAATTCTGTGAACATTCTGGAGCCCATTCTCTGTGCCAGACTCGCTCTCTCTCCGGGGCACCTGGGAGCAGCCCCCCAGCCCCGCAGCCGGCTCAGGCCCTGGTCGCCCCGAGAGGACCCGCCGCCCCTGAGCGGGGCTGCAGGACGGGAGAGCCCCGAAGGCAGGCCGGTCTCGCTCCTGGGGCCCGGTGAGGACCGCAGCCTCGCCCCTCACTTCTGGACAGCAGCTCAAGTCCAAGCAGGTGGACCCTGAGGGCGGGGTCCCCTTCCCCCCGAGGGTTTCCACTTGAGGGCAGGAGAACGTTCCAGAAGGCAGCATTGGGCAGCGTCTAGGTCTGCCTGGCCGTCCTGGCTGACCCCCAGCTTCCGGGCTGAGCCCTTCCTCACCCCATGACATGGTACTGGGTACCCTCATCACCCCAGCCAGCCGGGGCCACTCTCTCTGGGGTGGGGTGGGGGGCACATTTGCACACAGGTGGGTTTTCTGGGGCCGCCCGCACGGGGGGGGGTCCTCAGCACTGCTGCGGTCCCCGACATTCCGGGGCTTTTCCAGCTGCTCTGTCTGCGCCAGGCTGCACCCCTGCACCCCAGCGACAGCCCCTCCAGCTGCCTGCTTTCCGGATGAGCCTGGCCCCTTCTGCAGCATCCACGCAGCTCCTGGGACCCCTGTGCCAGCACCCCCCCCCCCCGTGCCAACCCAAAAAGCAGTGAGTGCCATTGGGTGACGCTGGCCGGTTCTCCTGGCTCTGCCGGGAACTAGACAAAAGGGGGGTACAGGCCCCCAGACTCTGATGCTGTGAAACACCATCCGGCCACAGGCCTGGTGGGGTCAGGGGCTCAGAGCTCAGGGAGAGGGTCCCTCCATGCCGGGACCTTCTGCAATGTCTGGCAGAATTTGTTCCTGAGTCGTAACATAGAGACCGTCTCTGCTGTGGGAAGAAAGCGCCTTTGATGTGTTGCTGGGTGGCGGTGCCTCGGCCCTGAGGCCTGCTGAGCCCACAGATCCCATCCCCCGTCCAGAGAACAGGACGCTCCGCGGAGATGAAACGCCTTGGCCCGGCCGAGCCCGAGGAAGTCCTGGTGGCCAGAGAGAAAACTCCCTCCGGAAGGACTCCGAGTTCCTCGTGACGCCCAGGCTCCTTTGATGCGGGGCAGGGAATTTTTTATCGGGGGCTGTGTTGGGCTGGAGGGCCGGGGCGGGGGCTCCCCGGGCCCCCACTGGGTGCTCTTATACTTGGGCCGCCTGCCCAGCAGAAGCCCACTGGGGAGGGGGACGGGGGTGCCGCGGAGGAGGAAGACTGGGTTCCCCCGAGGAAGGGCTTCCTAATTCTCGGGCCTCCTCCCAGCGCCAGGTAGAGAGGTCCCTGTCGGTCACCAAGGATGTCCCTGCAGAGACCACACGACCGGCAGGGCCAGGACTCGAAGCTGTTTGAGTCTGGAACCTCCAAGACCTCATTTCGGGCCAACCCTACTAAATTGAAAGTTCTGCACAGCGTTGGTTGTTTTTATTTTTTTGAGACAGAGTTTCACTCTGTTGCCCAGGCTAGAGTGAGTGCCATGGCGTCAGCCTAGCTCACAGCAACCTCAAACTCCTGGGCTCAAGCGATCCTCCTGCCTCAGCCTCCCGAGTAGCTGGGACTACAGGCATGCGCCACCATGGCCAGCTAATTTTTTTTTTCTATATATTTTTAGTTGTCCAACGAATTTCTTTCTATTTTTAGTGGAGACGGGGGTCTCGCTCTTGCTCAGGTTGTTTTGAACTTCCGACCTTGAGTCATCTTCCTGCCTCGGCCTCCCAGAGTGCTGGGATTACAGGCGTGAGCCACCGCGCCCGGCCTGACAGATTACTTTTTAAATGAACAAGAACACAAAGAGCGTATTAGAGCAGTCCTCCCTTGCAGCGAGGTGGTCCCCATGACACGTGCAAAACGCTCCTTTAGGGGCAGATCTGGCTCAGGAATCGCCTTCGGTGTGGCTGGTTAAGATCGCCGAAGACAGAAAGATCTGGGAAGAGGGAACGAGTAGCTGGTCCAGGGGAGCGCTGGTTTTGTGAGTGACAGGCGATGGTGGGGTGGAGGGTGGGTTAGGTCCGGCTCCCCGGGCTGCAGGTGGCATAGCCATTGCCTCGTCCAGCTTCTTGGGGACCTGGGGGTCTCCAGCCCCCTCTTCCACCGCAGCTCCTCGCAGCCCGGCCCAGCTCCGGAGCTTCCCGTGCGGAAGGGCTCTCCCTGCCAAAGCGTGTGAAGCTGCCACTGCTGCTGTTGCTGCTGCCGCCACTGCTGCTGGCCCGTGTGTCATGCGGTAGACACGGGCTCACGGCGGGACAGGTGTTTGTGGTGCAGCCTAGACCTGGGGTGGGGGCCTCCGTGCAGCCGGGCCTGGTCCACGTTGTGCAGCTGCTGCTGCTGCGTGCAGCAAGGGCTCCGTGCCCTGCAGAGCGTTTTCGGGGGAAGGCCAGGGGGTCCCGGGTTCAAAAGTCCCGCTCGGGGGAGGGCACGGCGGTGGGAGGTTCCGGGGTGCTGCGGGCTTCCCGTCCAGGGGTCTCTGGGGTCTCTACTGAGAGAGGTCGCCCTTTGCGCTCTGGACAGTTCCGCTGACGGTTCGGAGACGGGCCGCACGCCCCGGCTTCTGCAGGGCCCGGCTTCTAAACTCGGAACCACCTGGCCCGCTCTCGGCGGGCTTCAGAAAGTTCCCGAACATCCCGAGCTTGGACCGAGGCGTCCTGTGCGTGCGCGTCTCTCTGGGACCGGGGCGAGGGGGAGTTTGTGGTCGTCGCATTCCCGGCGGGGGGGCCGAGGACCTCTGCTAGTCTCGGCCACGTGGAGAACTCGCGCCCGCACGGGCTCCGAGTGCTCCGGTTCGTGCCTGCACGGCCTTCAGAGCGAGAACGAAAACAACTGTGCTTAGATCTCCAACTTTGGGGCCATGAGTCGGCTGCTGCAGTTTATTCGTGTGTGTGTGTGTGTGTGTGTGTGTGTGTGTGTGTGTGTGTGTGTGTGTGTGTGTGTGTGTGTGTGTGTGTGTGTGTGTGTGTGTGTGTGTGTGTGTGTGTGTGTGTGTGTGTGTGTGTGTGTGTGTGTGTGTGTGTGTGTGTGTGTGTGTGTGTGTGTGTGTGTGTGTGTGTGTGTGTGTGTGTGTGTGTGTGTGTGTGTGTGTAGGGGGGCACTTGGGGGGCCGGCAGGGAGAAAGGCTGCGTGTTCCCGGGGCGTGTGTGAGCAGGAGTTCGCAGGGACGGTCAGAGCGGCAGGTGTGGCGTTCTCTTTCCTCCTCCTCCTTTCTGTCTGGACTCAGAGCGGCCCTGCTTTCAAGACCAGCCTCCTCCGCTGTGACTTCAAAGCCCGGGCTGTCCTCCCCTGCCCCTGCTGCGGGCCGCCTCTCCGGGCACGGCTCCGCCCGCCCGCCCGCCAGCAACCCGTGCCAACGGCAACAGCGGAAACCAAGACGGCACTGGAAAAATATTTGTTCCATTAGCAGAAAGGATCTGGGATCAGGGTCCGCGTTTAACCGCCCTGCCTGGAGCCCGGCCCGCCGCCGCGGGTTCCTTCGGGGCTGGTTTTGGGTCTGGAGCTGAGCCTAGTGGTGTCCGGCTCTGACCTGGGACCCCGGCCCAGCGGGGGGTTGGGGTCGGGGTGGGGGTGGGGCCTGCCCGGACCCCGGCTGCATCTGGACAGGCAGTGCCGGGCGTGCAGGCCGGGATCTGGGGGGGAATCAGGGGGCACCCCGCTTAATGTCAGCCCCAAAGCCATGCACCCCCGGACCCAGCCCCGCCACAAGAGGCGCCTGGCTCTGTGGGTGTCCCTGGGGCCCGGGGAGAAGGGGGTCTGGGAGGGAGAGGCCCCGTAAGGGAGGCGAGGGCGCGTTAGTCGCGGCTCTGGATGTGTCGCAGGCTCTCAGGCCGAGAGGCCCGTCTCTCGGAATCGCCTGGGATCTGGCTGCAGATCACAGTGGCGGCGGCGGGAACCCCGGAGGGCCAGCTGAGCCTCTGCAGGAGAGAGGGGGTGAGCCCAGGCCAACGCCCGGCTCGCCTCAGCCCCCAGGTTTGGGTTGCCCCGAGGGTGTTTGGAGCTTCGCCGGATGGCCCAGATCACTCTCAGACCCCTAAAACTATCCTAGTCCCTCTAGAATCCCTTCCGGGACCATCTTGGGCTGGGCCTGCGTCCATTCAGGACGTTCTGGCTGAGAGCCCTTCGTGTCACCTGGGAGGTGGCATTGCCGTTTTCCAAGGGACGTCAACGTTTGCAGAGCGGAGGATGCCCTCCAGGCAGAGCTGGGCCTGCCCTGCATCACCGAGGGGGGTGGGTGGGGTCCTGGGTGCCTTCCCATTGACAGTCCCGGTCCACCCACTGCCCTCCACCCCCAGCACGCCGACCCGCACGGGCCGTCACCATGGACCCCATGCTGTCCGTTACCTGGGGGGGGCAGCGGCCGGAGAGCGTGGGGTGGCGTCTGCCTGCCCCCCTCTGCCTCCTCCGCACCCTTCACGACCCACCGGTCATTGCACCTCCTCCAGTCATCCTGCTGGACCCTTAGCAAGCCACGGCTTCTGCCCGGCGTCTGTAGCCATCGTCCCGACAGAGGGCTCCGCTGGACAGAGGCTGTTGTCAGGGCAAACCGGGACTTCAGCGGTCTTGGGGACCAGGTCCGTGTGCAGAGGAGTTCAGGGAAGGGAGTGGGGCCTGGAAGAACCTACTGGCTCAGAGGACGCACAGGGGCTGCTTCCGTGGTCCCCTGGAGAAGCCACGGGTCCCTTGCACAAAGACACTGGCCTCCCCGGGCCCCTGGGTGCCTCCCCGGCAGCAGCCAGAGCCCGATGCCCCAGCGGCCAGGGTCCCCGGCTCTGAGGATGGGGTCCCAGATCTCCGGGCCCCTCCTCCGTTGCCAAGTGTGAAGGTTCCCAGCTTCTTCCGTTTTCCCCTCATCCTCTGAGTCCCCCCTTTTACCTTTCCAGCCACCACGTGGGTGATTTTGCAAGTGCACGTGGGGATTGAGAGCCCAGCGACAGGTGTGGGCGGTGCGTCTGTCTGAACCAGGCCCCACTCTGCAGACCCTGCTCCCCATACTGAGTGTGGGAGGGGACAGGGGAGATGCATACTGTGGGGGTGTCCTGCAGGGAGGAGGGGTCTGAGGGGCAGCGGGTGGCATCTGGCAGGGGTGGGGGTGGGGTCTGAGTCACTTGGCTGTCTTGGGAGCGTGGCCGGGCAGGTGCACCTCAGGGAGCCTGGGTGGTGCTGAGGGTCGAGGGGTCGGGACCTCCAGGCTGCAGAGTCCTGGGTGACCTTGAAGGGACAGGCACCTGGGTCTCTTCTCGCTGGCGTCCCTGTGCAGAGCCGCTCAGCTGGCATTGGTGGAGCCCGAGTGGTCATGCCCACGGCTCGGGTCTCAATCCCTGGGCGTCTTGCACAGTGGCCCGTCGGGTCCCTTGTGTCGTGAGGCAGGACCACTTTTCCACCTGGCTCCTGAGGGCCCCCGCTGGGACCAGGAGGCGAGGTGGTGGGGGTCTGGCCCCGAAGTGAAATGGGGGGAGCCCTCTCTCTCGGGGGACCCTGGGTCCTCCCTGCGGTAGACTCCTCCCCGGCTGCCCCAACCGGTTCTCCCAGCCAAGCTCAAACCGGTTCCACCTGGCGGTAGCTGTGCAAGCTCCAGCAGGCCCCTGGGAAGGTCTGGAAGCTTCCGGAAAAGCAGGGGCCTCCAGGAACAAGGCAGGCATGGAGGCTCCCCGTGATGGGCTGACGTATGTGTCCCCCCAGACTCTGACGTTGAAGCCCTGACCCCCAGCAACTCAGGACCAGTCTGTACTTGGACACGGGTCTTTGCCGCGGCCTGGCAGTTAAATAAAGAGGCTGCGTGGGAGGCCCCGGGCTTGCGGGACGGCGTCCTGACGCCACGGGGCCGGCAGGTGGCTCGAGGGCAGCGCCGTGTGCCCAGGAGCCAGGCCTGGCCCGGATCTGGCCCCAGAAAGGCGAGACCCCCTTGCCCCGGTGGGTGAAGCCGCCCAGCCTTGCAAAGGACACGGTGGCGGTTCGAGCCCCGGGACGGGATCCCCGGGCTGCTGTGACAGAGCCGGGCGAACGCAGTGGCTGAAACAGCACACATGTTTCTCTCCGACCGTCCCAATGCCGCGGTGGCCGCAGGGCTGGCTCCTTCCGGAGGCTTCCGGGGAGAGTCTGCCTCTCCGCCCTTTTGGCTTCTAGAGGGAGGCCGCCCCCGTCCTGGGCTCAGGGCCCCTTCCTCGCATTCCTCCCCCCCTCCACGGCCCCTGTCGGCCCCTGGCGAGGCCCCGAGACCACGCTCGTCTCTCGGCCACCCCAACCCCAGACTCGCCCCTCAGCCGCCCGCGCGGACGGGGTCCCCGTGGCTGTGGGAGGTCACTCGCTCGGCTTCTGGAGGTGGGAGGGGACGTCGTTTGGGGTGGCTTCTGCAGCCGCCGCACGCCTGCTGCACCCCGGCCTGGGCCTGCACCCCCTGCAGCCCCTCAGAGGCCGTCTGGGCACTGGAGTCTGCCAGGGGTCAGGGGTCAGAGCACAGGCGCTGGCTCGGCCGCGGCGGGAGGGGAGGGCCGGGGCTTTCCGGTTGGGGAGAGCTCTGGCTGTGGCAGCGTGGAGGAGTCACCCTGGGCCCTGACCGCCTCATCTGGAAGATGGGAATAAAGGGTTTTGATTGAGTTAACCAAATCCTGCCTGGGGGTGGCCCGTGCCGTGTGTTCGTGCATAGCCACTGCGACTCACAGTAAAGGCCTGGAAGCTCAGTGGGGGGTGTGTAAGAAACAGCTGCCGTCCGCCAGTCACGGCAGCCAAGCTTCAGCCGGTCACAGCGGCCGGGGGGATGGGACCTCACTCGGGCTAGGTGAACAGAGCTGTCACCAGCACTGTGCCCCACCTGCAGGTCCATCTGGGCCCCCCCTCCCACCTCGGTCTGCTCTGGGGGCTGCCCGATCGGATCGGAGCATCGCTCTCGGCTCAACCACTCGCAATTGAGTTGTTTTTTTTTTTTTTGACACAGAGTCTCACTCTGTCGCCCAGGCTAGAGTAAGTGCCGTGGTGTCAGCCTCACTCACAGCAACCTCAAACTCCTGGGCTCAAGTGATCCTCCTTCCTCAGCCTCCCGAGTAGCTGGGACTACAGGCATGCACCACCATGCCCGTCTAATGTTTTCTATATATATTAGTTGGCCAATTAATTGCTTTCTATTTATAGTAGAGACGGGGTCTCAATCTTGCTCAACCTTGTTTCCAACTCCTGACCTTGAGCAATCCTCCCGGCTCGGCCTCCCAGAGTGCTGGGATGATAACCGTGAGCCACCGCGCCCGGCCCTCTCAATTGATTTTAATTGAGTTAAACTCAATTAATCGCTCGATTAAATTAAACTGGATTCAGCTAAAGTTCCACCTCACAGGGTTGCTGTGGGAGTTAAGTGGCAACTTCTTTTCTGCACGGGGAGAGCTGGGCGTGCAGTAAGTGCCGGTGACTATGACAGCAGCGAGGGAGCGTCCCCACCTTTTGTGTGTTCAGCACTACGGTGTGCGGGACCTGGCTGTGCGTGCGCACACGTGTGTGCTTACGTGTGCGTGTGCACGTGTGTGCTTACGTGTGCGTGTGGGGGCTGTGAGACGGGTGGGCCCAGGGGAGGGTGGTGGGGGTGGCGGCCACCTGCTGCCAACGGTTCTTCCCTCCAGGGGAAAGCCAGGGGCCACCGCCTGGAGTGTGGACTTTGCGAGGCCGCCCTTCCCTCCCCTATTCCAGGGAATCCTCTGCTGGGAAACGGCGCTAGTCGCCGTCCCCGCCCCGACGCCCGTCCCAGAGTCCCGCCCACCGTGAGTCACTCCAGGGCATCGGGGACACCTCGCCCTGGGGCAGAGCGCTCTGGGGCCGGGAGGGCCTGCGTGTGCCGTCTCCTTTCAGCACACGGGGAGACATGTGTGCACCTGTGTCTGTTTCTACGTGCACATGTGTGCACGCGCATGTACACCCGAGGGTGTGAATGTGCGTGTGCATGTGTGTGTGTGTTTGCGAGCACACGTGTGCGGTAGAGCCGGGGAGCCCTGCAGTGAGGGCCAGGCGGCGGGATTCGAGGTTGTGCAGTTTCGACTGGCCCGGGCTGGAATTCGCACTCGATCCCTATCCCGAGCGTTGGGGGACCCTGTCTCAGGGGGCCGAGTCCCCGTTCCAGGCATGGCTGTCACGCTGCCGGCCGGGCAGGTCCCGGGGCTGGGGGCTCCCCGAGGAGTGCACAAAACCCGGTGGAAAGAGCAGGGGCTTGGGGATCGGATCGGACTGCCCCGCCGGCACGACCTCACAGATTGCTCAACCTCGGGCGGTCAGCTTCTCTGACCCTAAAAATGGGACGGAGGCCTTTTCCCCCTGGTGCAGAGAGGACTAAAGAGCCCGTTCAGGTTGGGTTCACCTCGACGTGACAGCGTGAGAGGACTGGTGTGCAATGCGCCGGGCAGGGCCCACCCCTCGGGGCCGCTACCCTGCCCCTCCTCCACCGGTGCACAGACGAGGGCTCAGGAAGGGCTTCCAGAAGGTTCGGCCAGATCGGGGCCGGCGGGGCTCCCGTTTGCCCAGACCAAAGCTGGGAGCCTTCAGAGGAACCCGGCAAACCCTTGCAGAGAGGTCCGGTGTTTTCCCCAAACAGAAGAAGCAGACAGAGAAGTTTGCCAAGTAAGCCAGGCCCCATTAAACTCACAAAAGGCCTCTTTGTTCCGGCCGGGGACAGGGTGAAAACAGTCACGGAAGAGGCCCAGGGGCGTGTGTTTGCTTCCGTGTTCCCGGAGCAGTGTTTGGGGAGGTCACCCACCTGGCCCTCCTCCCCGCCCACCGCGAGTCCTCTGCAGCCCGTGCTCCTGCTGCTCGGGCCAGAGGATTGTATGGTGGCTCCGCTGTGAGGGAGGACGGCTCAGGCCTGTTGATCCAGCCAGATTTTAATTTAATTTTTTTTTTTTTGAGACAGAGTCTCGCTTTGTTGCCCAGGCTAGAGTGAGTGCCGTGGCGTCAGCCTAGCTCACAGCAACCTCAAACTCCTGGGCTCAAGCAATCCTCCTGCCTCAGCCTCCCAAGAAGCTGGGACTACAGGCATGCACCACCACGCCTGGCTAATTTTTTCTATATATTTATTAGTTGGCCAATTAATTTCTTTCTATTTATAATAGAGATGGGGTTCTCGCTCTTGCTCAGGCTGGTCTCGAGCAATCCTGACCTCGAGCAATCCGCCCGCCTCGGCCTCCCAGAGTGCTAGGATCACAGGCGTGAGCCACCACGGCCCGGCCGTGGATTTTAATTTTCAAAGTAAAGACACACATGCCACTTAACGTTTTTATAGTTTCTGCAGTGCTTTCCCCTGCTTTCCGTTGCTGACGGGGACGTCAGCAATGACCTTTGACCTTTGACCGTTGCCAAAGGTCAAAAAGCTCGAGACAGCCTCAGCCGGGCCTGGGACCCGGTCCCTCGGTGCCCAGTCTGTGGTCACAGACTCGCCACTGCTGGCTGTAGACAGGCCTGCCAGATTCTGACCCTTCTGCCTATAGCACGGAGAGATCTGTTAAGATTTTTGTCTGTCACCGTTAAATCATCGGTCGTGCAGCATGCAGCCTGTGAGACCGAACGTGGCTGCTTCCACAGTGAATGCAAGACTGTTGACTCGTTCCTCCGTGGAATGATGATGCCCGTGCAGGGTGGAAATGGCGCCTTTGCGCGTGAGACTGGTGGGCCGGACGCCCACAGTGCAGCACGACGGGGCCTGGCTGTGTTAAGAGGAACCAGCAAGCGAGCTAAAAAGGAAAGTTCTCCATTCCTGGATGCATTGGCTGTAGGTGGAGGCCTGTGAGCTCTTGGAGGGGTGCTGGGGGGCTGCGGGCACGTGGGCAGGGGAAGCGGCGTTTCTGGGGGCTCCCACGGGGTGGACCTCACCAGCCAGACCTAAGGAGCCGGCGGGCGCTGGTCCTTGGGCGGCCAGAGCAGGAAGAGCAGTGGGCGTGCCCGCCCTGAGTCAGCAGGCCACACCGTGAAAGTGTGCGAGTCGCTCCCTGTGGCTGCACTTCCTTATCTGGGGACAACAGGCCCAACAGTGCCTGGCCCGGAAGGACAGACAGAGCCACAAACAGTGTCACGGGGGCCCTCGAGGACCTTCCGCCGGCCAGCACCCTCCTGCCCGGGTCAGCCACGCGCCCTCCTGCCGTGGCCTGCCTGGCGACCGTCCTTGGCCCTGGCCTGCTGGGCTCCCAGGAGCAGAACCGCAGTGACTTCTGTCCCGCTTGTGGTCTGACCCGAGGCTGCTTCCCTGGGGATTGTCCTTTCTGTCCTGCAAGCGGAGGGCAGCGCCTAGCACACGCCGCCCGCTCCTAACGGCCCACGCTGACCCCAGACGCCCCTGGCCCTCGTGCCTGCCTTGCTCTCCTGCCGACACGCAGCCTTTGAAATGACTCATGATAACAAAACAAACGCCAGAGCCAGGCCCGGGGTCCCTCCTTGGCAGAACGATGCTTGAAACTGAGTTGGAAGGGAAAACCCGTTCCCCAGAGGGCTTGGCCCGGGAAGCGGGGAGGAGGAGGAGAGAAGCCCGGACAGCCAGGCCCGGGACCCCGTGCGCACTCGCTCGCCACCCCTGTGCTCCGAACCTCGCTGGTCCCTGCTGGCCCAGGGGAACCTCCATCCACGCTGCACAGGCCTGTGCGTGGCTGGCTGGGACAGCCCTGGTGTCCCGGGGTCATCCTGGCGTGAGGACCGCATGGGCTTTGGGGGTCAGCCCGGCCTGGCTTCTGACTTTGCCGCTTCCTGGCTTTACGGCCTCGGGCAGGTTACTCAACCTGGAGGAATCTCAGTTTCTTCATCTGTAAAATGGGTGCAGGGCCTGCCTGGAAGATTCCCGTGAGATTAAAGATGATATGAGGGCCGGGCGCGGTGGCTCTCGCCTGGCATCCTAGCTCTCTGGGAGGCCGAGGCGGGCCTTGGATCGCTCGAGGTCAGGAGTTCCAAACCAGCCTGAGCAAGAGTGGAGACCCCGTCTCTACTATTAATAGAAAGAAATTAATTGGCCAACTAAAAACATATAGAAAAATTTAGCCGGGCACGGTGGCGCATGCCTGTAGTCCCAGCTACTTGGGAGGCTGAGGCAGGAGGATTGCTTGAGCCCAGGAGTTTGAGGTTGCTGTGAGCTAGGCTGACGCCACGGCACTCACTCTAGCCTGGGCGACAGAGTGAGACTCTGTCTCAAAATAATAATAATAATTATTATTATTATTAAAGGTGATATAAAGATAATGCTGAAACGTGGGAGGCACCTATTACCTGAGAGCTGCTCCTACCTGGCTAAACATCTCCACCTCCCAAGCAAACCTGGTGGGTCCAATAAGAGGAAGTTGCATAGAATTCAGGGACCGTCTGACGGAATCTCATCTCTGGGCCACCAGCACCGGCAGGGCCGTGGACCTGCCTCCAGGCCTTTGACGTCTTCTTCTGCCTTCTCCACCCCGAAGGCCGGCAGGGCCTCCCACGTGCTCTGGACAAATGCCCTCGTCCTGCTGCCCGGGGGTGTTTCTGGGTATCTATGAAGCAGCAGCCTGACTCACATCTGTGCTCACGTCTCCCGAGTGTAGACCCGAGGCCAACCCCAGGGCCCAGAATCCGGGCGAGTGAGACGGCTTCTCTTTACTTTCACAGGGAAAAACGTGATCAAGGATATTCAAGAGGCTGGAAATAGTTACACGTTCACGGTTCCTTCTCCCAAATGGTAATATGTCTTCATCATGCCGGAACTTCAGCCCAAGCTTCCGTTTCAGGCCTGCTCCAGCAGGACCCTCCCACGGCCCCCGGGAGGGGACCCTCCAGTGTGTTCGCTCAGCCCTGTGTTTTTGCAAAATTTGCAAAGCTGATCTGTTTCAGCTGCAGCCCGACCGACAGCTGTCCCTTCCCTGCACTCACCGAGGGGTTTGCAGTCACTCTGGGCACCTTTACCTGGTCTCGGACGTCCCAGAGCGGGCAGAGCTCTGGGAATCTGCCTGCTGCCCTCCCTGGCATCCTGGCTCGGGGGGGCCCAGAGCTGTGGTCTCGCTGCCCCGAGAATGCCTCCTCCCTGCAGGCCCAGGAGGTCGGGGCAGCGAGGTGAGAGTGCGCGGAGGCAGGGGCGGGACTGGGGCAGCTCCACAACCAGCAGAGGCAAAGCGGCAGGTGGAGAATTAGGGCCCCGTTAGGCCCGATCACAACCGAAGCTTTGACCCATTCAGAATGACACCCGACAACGGAGCGCGTGCAGTTATGCATGCGCCGTGGGTCTTTTTGTCCTCTCCTGGGTCACCCGACCAGCCCTGGAGAGATTTCGGTTCCAAGATGAGTGTGTTGGCAGCCCCGTTGGTACGATCATATTATTATTATTTTTTTTGAGACAGAGTCATATCTTACTCTGTTGCCCAGGCTAGAGTGCCGTGGCGTCAGCCTAGCTCACAGCAACCCCAAACTCCTGGGCTCAGGCGATCCTCCTGCCTCAGCCTCCCGAGTAGCTGGGACTACAGGCATGCGCCACCATGCCCGGCTAAGTTTTTCTATATATATTTTTAGTTGTCCAATTAATTTCTTCCTATTTTTAATAGAGACGGGGTCTCGCTCTCGCTCAGGCTGGTTTAGAACTCCTGACCTTGAGCAATCCGCCCGCCTCGGCCTTCCAGAGTGTCAGGGTTACAGGCGAGAGCCACCGCGCCCGGCCAGTACGATCATATTAAACACCAGCTACCCGAAAGCGGGAGTCTGTGCCTGGCAGGCGGTGCCCGGCGTGCAGCAGGCGCTCAGCATGTCAGTGTAAGACTGCGAATGAATGAATGAGTGAATGAATGAGTGAAATCTCTGTTCATTCTCCAAACACCATCAACATAGTTTTGTCCTCACTATAGCAAAAAAAAGAAAAAGCGATGGCGATAAAGTTATAATCCCTTCCCACCTGCCACCTTCCCAGCAGGGGCTGATGCAGGGGCAGCAGGAGGACGGGGGAGGGAACAGGTCTCTGTCCCAGGCTTCACTTTGCTGAAGCCCGTGTTCTAGGCAAAAGAAATCTCCTTTTAGTCTTTGGAGTTTCCTGAAGTCCCTGCGGTGATTTTTAAATTTTTTTTTTTTTTTTTTTAAACAGAAGGCTCAGTTGTTGCAGAAGCTTTTTGCATGTTTTTGTTCCTTTTCGGTGGGAGCCTCTATGTGGCAATAGAACTGAAGTTTCCTCACAGGTTTCGGGTTACAGCTGGAGTCTTGCTCCGTCTGTCCCCGAGTGTCCCCTGGGAACGCCGTTTTCTAAAGCTGTGACTGTGCAGAACCGGGCTTGCATGAGGCCACCGAGCCGGGAGTCGAGAACTGAAAATTTCCTTTTAAAATCAGCAGGGGCGTTTTGGACCGGGAGTTTCATCTGGACAGCCCGGTTCTTGGAAACGCAGCTGGTATCTGTCTCTTGGGATCTTCTCGAAAAGCTTTCGTGTGCAACTGTAGACATTTACTTTTTTTTTTTTTTTTTTTTTTTTTTTTGAGACAGAGTCTCACTTTTGTTGCCCTGGCTAGAGTGAGTGCCGTGGCATCAGCCTAGCTCACAGCAACCTCAAACTCCTGGGCTCAAGCGATCCTCCTGCCTCAGCCTCCCGAGCAGCTGGGACTACAGGCATGCGCCACCATGCCCGGCTACTTTTTTGTATATATATATTAGTTGGTCAATTAATTTCTTTCTATTTTTAGTAGAGATGGGGTCTCGCTCAGGATGGTTTCGAACTCCCAACCTCGAGCAATCCTCCCGCCTCGGCCTCCCAGAGTGCTAGGATTACAGGTGTGAGCCACCGCGCCCGGCCTAGACATTTACTTATTCGCTGTGAGCTCCTACGGGGAGGCCTGGCCCCGAGAAGCGCTGTGATGGGAACTTCGGGAGACGGAAAGGACACTTTTTATGCCACGAGGCAAAGGGGCCCTGCAGGTGCAATCTTCTCCAGGTGGAAAACCCCGGGAGACATCTCCAAATCCGTGCTGTTGTAAAATTCTCCTTCACATCTAATCACAATCTTCCCTGCTGATGTTTAAGACCATTTAGTTCTTTTTATATTTTATTTGTGAGACAGAGTCTCACTCTGTTGCCCGGGATAGAGTGAGTGCCGTGGCGTCAGCCTAGCTCACGGCAACCTCCAACTCCTGGGCTCAAGCGATCCTCTTGCCTCAGCCTCCCGAGTAGCTGGGACTACAGGCATGCGCCACCATGCCCGGCTAATTTTTTGAATATATGTTTTTAGTTGGCCAATTAATTTCTTTGTATTTATAGTAGAGACGGGGGTCTCGCTCTTGCTCAGGCTGGTTTCGAACTCCTGACCTTGAGCGATCCTCCCGCCTCGGCCTCCCAGAGTGCTAGGATTACAGGCGTGAGCCACCGCGCCTGGCCAAGACCATTTAGTTCTTACTGGAAAACAGCACGTCTCTACCTTCTGCCTGATCTCTCTTCTGAATCGAAAGCCCTCAATCTAAACGCCGGGAAGCATTTTCTTTCCCTGGCAAAAAGCAGCACAATTCTCTCACCGGAGCTCCACGCCGCCTCCCCGCTCGGTGGTGGTGATGGCGATGGGGGAGGGGGTGTTTGGGGCAGAGTTTGCAACCTCTGGCCAGGCTGACCCCACTTTCTGGGCGGTAAGAGCCTGCCAGCTAGGCTGGGGTAGCCCTGCGGAAAGTTCTGGGGCTTGGAGCCCACTGGGGACCAGGGAGCACAAGCTGAGCCAGGCTGGCCTTCCGGGCCCTCGGGTGGCGGGAAGGGGGCATCCCTCTGCATCTGGGCTCCGGCGCTTTCTGGACAAAGACCCGACCGAAAGAAAAAAGCCCAAGGGTGCCCGCAGGCTGGGTGGAAGCAGACGCCAGCCCATCTGCAAAGAGCCTGCTCTGGTCTGCAGGGCAGGAGCGAGGAGGGGGTCTCCTGGGGCAGAGGCAGCCTGCGATCCGGACATTTCCCCGGGGCGGGCCCCGGCCTGGGAGCGCAGGGTCGGTCCCGTGGTGAGCGGGGCAGCTACACAATTTGCAGGGCCCAGGTCAGTGCAAAATGAAAACACAGGGGCCCCCTTGCTCAAAAGCTACTGGGCATTTCAAGATCGAGACAGCAGAGCCTTAAACCAGGGTCAGGGCTCTCCCGAGAAAGGTCCCGTGTGTAGTTGGGGGGTGGTGAGATGAGATGCTCCACATGGGGACCCCCCCAACCCAGGGTTTGGTTCTGTGGTCCCTGGATGTCCCCCAGCGCGGATGAATTTTTCTTTTCTCTGGGAGCTATCTGTCCAGGCGAATTCTGCCCGGCAGCTGCTTCCTACCTCCCAGCCCCTGCCATTGCTATCGAGGTCTCTCCGCTGAGCTGCCCTCCCCAGCATTCCGCTGCCCTAATTCCTGCTCCTTTAGGTGCAGCAGGTGCAGAGAGTGAGCCTTGGGGCCGGTCGGACCCGGTGTCAGGCTCTGATTCACCAGACAGAAGCGTGGCCTTGGGAAGTTATCCAAAGCCTCAAAGTCTCAATCTTCTCTTCCATAAAATAGGCTAATAAAAGCAGCTACTGTGCAACTTGCTGTGAGGAGTAAGTGTGCTAATGAGATGCAGGGCAGGCACCTCCTGTCTGTCTGTCTGTCCCGGTGAGGGCTCCAGGCCAGAGTCCCTGGGGCATGCAGCGGCCACAGATGACAGTGGCGAGGTTGGTGGCTGCAGGAGGTGAGCTTCACCATGGCCAGTCTCCAGAAGGTCACTCCCTGGATGATCAGCTCCTGCAGGTGTGAGGGGGGCAGCCCTGGTGGCCATCCAAGAGGCTGGGTCCCATCTGTTCAGCCTTTGGACACCCCCCCTTCCCTCTGCACCAAATACCTGGCTCTCTTCCCCTCCTGGGTAGTCCTGAGCATGTTAGAAAGACCCAAAGAAGGTGTTTAGGGGGCTGTATGCGGTTCCTTCGGTGACTGTTCCCATGCATTTATTCTCATCTGGTTGTGGAAACCCTGCCGTCATTTCCGGGTCTATTTCAAGCCTTTCTCTTCCCTGCACTTAGGGAGGTGCCTGCCCCGCTCAGCGCCCCAGCCCACTTGTCCCTGGGGGGAGGGACTCAAGGGTGCTGAGCTTTCTTGCTTAGTCCAGATCCCTATCTGGGAACCTGTTGCTATGGAAACCACCGCCAGGGAAGCAGGATGGCGGGGAGGCTGGCACACGGGTTGGGCTCAGACCTTTCTCAGAGGCAGATTTTGGTTTATGTCTTATTTGGCTTTGTGTTTTGGTGGAGAAACACAACGCGCATACTTCCCCACGGCTTCCATTCTCCACTCTCACCCCCAAATGGTGAGTTTGGAGAATGAATGCATTTCTCCAGAGGGAACCGTAGGTCGTTTTTAGCCCTGGGAAGCTTTGAACAGGCCCCTGGAATCTGTGAAGATAAACAGGAGCCAGCGGGGCTGGGCTACATGCGACTTAAAATTGGAAGCGTGGGAGGCAGAGTGTGCTTTATATAGCCTGGGAGTGCAGGAGCCGAGTCCTGATTTATGAGGGGCCCAGGAAAAGCACATGAGAGCCCAGGTCATATTTATAAATTCCTCCCCCCCCCCCCATGGATGGAATGTTGTTAGGAGCTGCAGGCAGATGGCACCTTTTTGGGGGGGGATGAGGGACTTAACTTGCTTAAGTCCAGTTATTCAATGACGGAAGGCGACGAGAAACGTCCTGTCGACCCTGAAGCTGGCCAGAGCTTCCTCGGGCCTCACCTGGACAGGTGGGGATTAGACGCAAGCCCCGGCCAGGTCCGTGGCAGGGACTACAGAGACCCCCTGCAGAGGGAGTCCTCTGCGTCTGTCCTTCCCGCAGAACTCAGGGACGTCCTGCCTTGTGTCACCCCTTCCGTCTGGCCGGTGGCTGGCATTCATGCCACGGCTCTGCTGCTCACAGGCCCCCAGGGGGCCGCTGCCCACCGCCGCATGGACGCTCGGTCCCAGTTGCACCGGGCTCGGCCCCAAGTCTCCACCGGGCGGTGCCAACCAAGCCCGGCTCCCGAGGGCGGCCGGGGATTAGCTGGGCCAGCTCAGCCTGAAAGGCCTGTCCTCGCTTCCGTCCCTCCCCCTCCCCCCCGGCAGAAGAGTCACAACCCTCCTGCCTTGGTGCCAGTGCTCACCTGAGACCCCCTCTGAAGTCCGGCCTCTCCTGAGCCCACTCTGTGCACCTGTCCTGTCCTGGGGGCCCTGACGGGGCAGGGAGTGTGCAGGGAGGCGTCAGAGCGGGAAGGGTTTCCCAGTGGGCGCAGCAATCGCAGCTGTCACCTATGAGGCACCTGCTACGTGCCAGGTGCGCTAAGAACACGGCTCTCCTGGAGGCAGAGGGGCGCGAGGGCCACGTGCAAACAGGTTTTGTGGGGGGGGCACAGCCCTGAGTGCAAACCCCAGTCAGCTGTGGGGCCCAGGCTGCTCCCCGGTTTCGGAGTGCTCGTTTGCAAGACAATTACATGCAGAAGAGCAGCCACCCCCCACCCCCCCACCCAGGGTGGCAGTGAGTCTCCGTGCAGGCCCGGTGCCTGGACAGTGCCTGCCCCCAGGCGGGGCGGCACAGGGCCCCTTGCTCAGGGAGGGTCCCAGCTGCACAGCAGCGGCAGGGAGGCCCGCTGGGGTCCCAGTTTCTGGGCTGCAGAGCACCTGCTCCTTGTTTTGCAAGTGCAGGAACACAGGTGTGGTGGGGGAGCAGGAGAAAGGACCCATCCACCCCCAGAACTCGACTCCCTGTGGAACCAAGGTGACCTCAGGCCAGGCCTCTGCACCCCCCCGGGTGGGCCGATCGGAGCCAGGGCGTGGGGGGGCGAGCAGGACTGGCCGTCCCCAGCTGCACTTCCTGGGGGAGGGGGGAGAGAAACATCAGAGCCGCAGCTGCACCCTGACCCACGCAGGCCTTCGAGGGGCTCTGCGTGGATTTCTAACCGTTCTTGCTGCCACCACTGGTCCATTTTACTGAAAGTAAATATCTCCAGACTTCTCTCTTGGCTACACCCACTCAAATACAGGAATTTATTGCATTTTCGAGAACACACACACAAATGGGGATCCCTGCCTCGTTTCAACCCGGGACGGTTCCAGCCGGGACCAGACAAAAGGAAACAGCGCCAGGACATGAGCTGAGCGTCTCGTTTATTCCCGGCCGCCGCCCCCCGCCCGCGCGCGTGCATCCAAATCTCCCAGCTTCCGACGGACGAACGCAGGCATGTTGCGACTGACCCCCGGCCCGACTCCGGGCTTCCAACGCTGAGTCATGCGGCCTGGCCAGGACGGAACGGAGCGAGCTCCTGCTGCACGGAACGGGGCGGGGGTGGGGTGGGGGATGTTTCCGGGAGGCCTGAGCCCCCAGTCGCCAAAGCTCACCCCATCACCACTGCTCACCGCCCCCCCAGGGTCACCTGTCACCTGCCCTCCCCGACCCGCAGGCCCGGCGCTGGCGAGAATTCTGGCGCGGGCCGAGGGCTGCAGCCCCCTCCTCGGGGGGTCGGGTGCTCGGTGGGGACCTGCCCGGGGAGGCCGTGAGGTGTCATCCTGGGGGACAGCGTTAGCCCACTGTCCATGCGGAGGAAGGTCCCCTCTGTGTCCCACGGCAGAGTGACACGGAGGGTGTCGGCTGGCAGGCCGGTCCCGGACGGGTGGGTGGGCAGGTGGGCTGAGCAGATGGAGACTCGGGAAGCCGGGTTGCATGCGTTGGCCATGCTGGGGAAGCCACACGTCCCGGGCACCTGGGGGGACAGGGGAGGGGACCCCCGAGGCCCGGGGCTCTCGCCGCAGAGGGAGGGTGGGTGGGGGCGAGGCGGGCCCCGCGGGCCTCACTTGGACACCAGCATGCGCAGGAACTCCTCGTAGTCGACCCGCCCGTCCCCGTCCGCGTCGGCCTCCCGCATCATCTCGTCCACCTCCTCCTCGCTCAGCTTCTCCCCGAGCCGCGTCATCACGTGCCTCAGCTCGGCGGCGCAGATGTAGCCGTTGCCGTCCCTGTCGAACACGCGGAAGGCCTCGCGGATCTCCTCCTCGCTGTCCGTGTCCTTCATCTTCCTGGCCATCATGCCCAGGAACTCGGGGAAGTCGATGGTGCCGTCCCCGTCCCGGTCGACCTCGCCCACCATGCCCTGCAGCTCGGCCTCCGTGGGGTTCTGGCCCAGGGACCGCATGACGGTGCCCAGCTCCCGCGTGGTGATGCTGCCGTCCCCGTCCTTGTCGAACAGGGAGAAGGCCTCCTTGAACTCGGCCACCTGCTCCTCCGTGAGCTGGTCCGCCATGCCGGCGGGCGGGGGTGGTGGCGGGCAGAGGCCACTGTCAGTTGTCGGCTCCCTGGGCGCGCTCCGGGCTGGCGGGCGGAGATCGCAAGGGCTGCCCGGCCGGCTTTCCAGCCCCGGCTTGAACTGCTGGGGCTTAAGAACAAGCGGAGGCCTCCCTCCCCCCTCTCCCGCCCCCCAGGATCTGCAGGTGCCCCCGCCCTGCGGTTGCCCCGGGCTGGTCCTGTTTAGACAGGCGTCCAGGGAAGGAGCCGGGCCGGCTGCTCCCCGAGCTGGCGGTGACACCCCTGTGCCAGGGGCGGCCGCAGGACCGCAGGGCCGGCGGGAACCACCCTCATAAAAGCTTCACTGAGCAGGGTGTGGTGGGCGGCCCCTGCTGGAGAGGCAGACCCCCGCCCCCCCAACCCCTGCCCCGGGGCTCTCTCTGCTCTGCGTCTCCCCCCCCCACCTCCCCATCTCCCACCGGCCTGTCTCCCACCCCTCGCTCTGCAAGGTGGCCGGCAGGAGCTGCCCCCCTGCAGTGACGCTTTGGTGCAAAAGGAAAGGCAGAAATGTTGAGGCTGGCAGCGAGGCTGTGTGTGTGTGTGTGTGTGTGTGTGTGTCTGTGTGTGTGTGTGTCTGTGTGTGTGTGTGTCTGTGTGTGTGTGTGTGTCTGTGTGTGTGTGTCTGTGTGTGTGTGTGTGTGTGTGTGTCTGTGTGTGTGTGTGTCTGTGTGTGTGTGTCTGTGTGTGTGTGTGTCTGTGTGTGTCTGTGTGTGTGTGTGTCTGTGTGTGTGTGTGTGTGTCTGTGTGTGTAGAGCCTCAGACGGTTTCCAGGGCAGGAAGAAGGTTTCCCCTTCACAGAGAAGCAGAGTGTTTTCTTTCTTTCTTTTTTTTTTTTTTTGAGACAGAATCTCACTCTATTGCCCAGGCTAGAGTGAGTGCCGTAGCGTCAGCCTAGCTCACAGCAACCTCAGACTCCTGGGCTCAAGCAATCCTCCTGCCTCAGCCTCCCGAGTAGCTGGGACTACAGGCATGCGCCACCATGCCTAGCTAGTTTTTTCTTTCTATATATATTAGTTGGCCAATTAATTTCTTTCTATTTATAGCAGAGACGGGGTCTCGCTCTTGCTCAGGCTGGTTTGGAACTCTTGACCTCGAGCGATCCAAGGCCCGCCTTGGCCTCCCAGAGTGCTAGGATGACAGGCGTGAGCCACCGTGCCGGGCCCAGAGTGTTTTCTTATCCTCAGACTAGACACCAGTGGGGGAGAAGGCTCTCCTCCAACCCATTCACTCACTCTCGCTTTCTCAGACACGTTATTGAGCGCCTACTGTGTGCGGGAATGCAGTGGGAAGGGGCCGGATGCCCCGTCCTTCCAGGGTCACCGGTAGGGCAGCGAGTTGCCGGCGGCGGCGAGTAAACCAAGAGAGAAAGCAAGCAGGGTCGTTGGAGGTTTCTGAGATTCCCAGGAACGTCTCTGAGAGGAGACTGGGGGGCGGCAGGGGGCGCTCACCGGGGCAGCCGTGTGGGCCGCACGCCCCGACGTGAGCATGCCTGTGACAGCATGCACAGAGGAAGAGAGACTGGCGACCCCCCGGCCCCGCCTGGCTGCCAGAGCGGTGCTCCGCGGACCTGAGACCCAGAAGCATTTCTTCCGCCCCTGTTGCCATCTGTGCTCAGGAAGCAACTCGCGGCCAGTGGCGGGAGGGACGTGGGCACGTGGCCGGCGGAGCCTCCCGGACAGCCCGGGGCCGGGGCCAGGCCCTCGGTGGACAAAGACCTAAGAGCCAGCGAGGGATCCGCCGCTCGGTCCTCCCGCCTTGCCAGGGACCAGGCGTGAGAGGTCGAGGCAGGGACCCGCCGGGTCAGGGCTGGGTCGAGGTTCCTCGAACACACTGCCTCTGCCTGACGAGTCTTTCCGAAAGAGCCGCTGGCCGAGGGCTCCTCCAGGATTTCCAACAGGGTCGGCTCAGCCAGCCCTGGCTCACGTGGGGAACTGCGCAGTGAGGGGCCGGGAGGGCTGTCGCAACCCACGAGGGGTTGGGAAACGGTGGCAGAGGGAATGTTTTGCAGTCCCAAGCTCGCCTCTCTCCCCTCGGCCTCTCGCCCCAAACCTGGCTTGCTTTTCCTTCCAGGATTCACGACACATTTTGGTCTCAGGACCCATTTAAACATTCATTCATTCATTCATTCATTCATTTATTTTGAGACAGAGTCTGACTCTGTTGCCCAGGCTAGAGTGAGTGCCGTGGCGTCAGCCTAGCTCACAGCAACCTCCAACTCCTGGGCTCAAGCCATTCTCCTGCCTCAGCCTCCCGAGTAGCTGGGGCTACAGGCATGCGCCACCATGCCCGGCTAATTTTTTCTATATATATTTTTAGTTGGGCGATTAATTTGTTTCTATTTTTGGTAGAGACAGAGGTCTCGCTCTTGCTCAGGCTGGTCTCGAACTCCAGACCTAGAGCGATCTGCCCACCATGACCTCCCAAGGTGTTAGGATTACAGGTGTGAGCCACCTCGCCCGTCCCCGTTTGAACATTTGAAACTTACTGAGGACTCCAAAGAGCCTGCGTTCATGTGGGAGATCTATCTATCTATCTATCTATCTATCTATCTATCTATCTATCTATCTATCTATCTATCTACATATACAGACACTGTATTTGAAATTAAAACTGAAAACTATTTAAATATATTTTATGTAGTTATAACTTAAACCATGGAAATAAAAAACCTATTGCTTGTTCACATAAATCATATGTTTGTATGATAAATAAATTTGTTTTCCAAGACAAAGAATAGGGAGAAGAATGGCATTAAAAAATAGTTTTGCAAAGCTCTTTAACATCAGCTCTGCAGAAGCGGATTTGCACCCGCACTCGGTCTGTGCAGCGAGATGCTGTCTTGAAGTGTGCGGTTCTGCAGCTTCAACAGATACCCGGGCGAGGAGAAAGGAAGCATTTAAATAGACTTTTCAGGCCGGGCTGGGTGGCTCACACCTGTGATCCTAGCACTCTGGGAGGCCAAGGTGGGAGGATCGCTTAAGGTCAGGAGTTCGAAACCAGCCTGAGCAAGAGCGAGACCCTGTCTCTACTAAAAACATAGAAAGAAATTAATTGGCTAACTAAAAATATATATATAGAAAATGTTAGCCAGGCATGGTGGCGCATGCCTGTAGTCCCAGCTACTCGGGAGGCTGAGGCAGGAGGATGGTTTGAGCCCAGGAGTTTGAGGTTGCTGTGAGCTAGGCTGATGCCACGGCACTCACTCTAGCCTGGGCAACAAAGCGAGACTCTGTCTCAAAAAAAAAAAAAATGCATATGGGGACACCAACGGCCTGTCTGCATTGCCCATAGTGTGGACCAGCGACTTCTGCAACTAGCTGCCTCCCAGGGCCGGGCTGCCCCGCCATGCACTCCCCTTTCTCTGTGTCCCAGCTCACGGCCACCACGGCCGCAACAGCTGCGTGTCCTGCCTTCCCACGAAGGCCTGTCCCAGATCTGGCGTGTGACCAGGCTCTCTTTGGAGGACTCCGGTCCGTCCAGAGTGAATCATCCAGATTCCCGCAGGGCGGGGCCCTGGGCTGGGCCTCTGTTGGAGTTCAGGGAGGAGATCATTGTTCTGGAACAATGATCTGGAGGGCTGGGGTTGGCTCAGCTGGGATCTGATAAATGCCAAGACAGCTCGTCCTCGGGGAGCTCGGCCTCCCCTCCCCAGAGTCTGCAGGGCCCCTGCACCTTGCCACCCCCGCCTGGTCATGCTGGGGAGGGTGGTTCGGGCGTGGGATGGGGGTGACGAGGCCAAACAGCGGGGTCGAGTTGAGTCTTTCATCCTCGCTCCAGGCCCCGCTGTTCTCCCCTGGCGGGCGGTGGGTGCAGGAGGCTGGCCCCGGCCGCCCTGCCTGCGGCTGCCTGAGCTGCTGTCTCAGCACAGGCGGGCCCGGCGCTGCGGGCAGCTCAGCGCCTTACGCCAACCGCCGCAGCGGGCGCCCTGGCCTTGGCCTCTGCCTAGTGTCTGAGAGCAAGTTTGATTCAAGCAGGATCAAAGGGTCGCCCCCAACCAGAAGCAAATTAGTAATAGGTCTCATGATAAACGCAGCCACCTAAGCCAAGATGTGTTCTCCGCCTTCTTCGCTTCCTGGAAGAAGGGCTGTTTCTTGGGAACGAGATCAGAGCGGGAGCTGGCTCTCGGCCTCCTGCGAGCTGGGGGCGGGCGGTGCAGGGGCTGGCGGGGGCTGGAGGGAGGAGCAGGTGGGTAGGGCAGGGAGCACTCACCGGCCCTGGGAGCTGCTCCTCCGGCTTCTCAAACTCGGCGCTCGACGCTTTGAAAAGAGCGACAACCGGCGGCACGTTTCAGATGGGGCGATGTTCCTGAGAAGCTTGATTTCCACCTGTGCAGATCTCTTCACACCAAGATGCACCTGACAACTGGCCGAGCAGGAGCCTCTGCCACTTTGACCCCCCGCCCCCCAACCAGAGGGGTGGGAGAGCAAGCTGACCCCTGGTGCATGTAGAGCTCACCCAGCAGCAGGGAGAGCTGTGGTTCCAGGTTCCAGCCTTTGAAGTTTATCATCGAGATGAAAACCTTAGCGATTGATCCAGGAAGGGTGTGCATGGGTGTGCATGCGTGTGCCCACACGTGCGGCTCAAGCATCCGTGTCACAGCGTGTTGCTGCAGGCGAGCGTGTGACACGCACGGGGAGGCAGCCCGTGAGCTCAGTGCCTGGATGAGGGACTTGAAGGAGGCGAGGGAGGGAGGGAGGCAGAGGGGTCAGGCAGAGTGCAGCCCTGTGTCCCCAGCATTTAGGCTAGCGTTTACTCCAGTGGTTTTGACCCAGGCTCCCCGAATCCCCGGGTTCTGCAGAGCAACTTCGAGAGAGGTGCGTAGGGGAGGGAGGGGAGAGCAGGGGCCTCCTCCCCTCCCCAGCGCCAGGCAGGGCAGCGCTGCTCTCCACTGCCTGTGTGCACCGAGAGCCACTCTGTGCTAGCGCCATGCCGGCCCAAGGACCTCAAGGTGGTTTTCGCAAAGCCCTGTTGGCCAGGAGCTCAGGGGCTGTGTTTCCTGCCAGGCCTGCCAGGGACGCACCCTCCTTGCCTCCCCGGGCCCCTAAGTCCTCGTGCTGAGCTGAGTTCTTGGGAGGGACGGGGTTAAAACTGGGACAGGCGTTTCCTCTAACAAGACGCTAGCGGGTCAGCACCTGCAGGGTGCCCGTGTGACCAAGCGGGGTGCTCCCAGGGGAAGCACGGCGTGTCTCTATCATTAGCTCTGCAGAGCGCCCCACTCGGCTCCCCGTGCAGTCGGGGTGCAGGCAGTGGCGGTCTTCCCTTTGCAGAGGGACGGCTCAGAGGGGAAGACCCTGTGCCACCTGCCCCCGCGATGGAAAGGAACCCGTGTGGCAGGAAGGGGCCGGGCTTGGGGCCTGTGACACTGGCCGGCGGGATAAAGGGCCACCCGGGCTGCCCGCCCCGACACCTGCCATCACGCAAAGGGAGCTTCCGGACTCCGGGTGCCCCGTGGGTGGAGGGCGCCTCGAGGAAGGAGTTTCAGATTCGTCTTAGGGAAGGATGTTTGTAGTTCCAGGAGACACACACAGCTTGACAGTCCATTCAGATATTCAGGACTGGGCCGGGCGCGGTGGCTCACGCCTGTCATCCTGGCACTCTGGGAGGCCGAGGCGGGAGGATCGCTCCAGGTCAGGAGTTCGAGACCAGCCTGAGCAAGAGCGAGACCCCCCGTCTCTACTAAAAATAGAAAGAAATTGGCTGGACAACTAAAAATACATAGAAAAATATTAGCCGGCCATGGTGGCGCATGCCTGTAGTCCCAGCTACTTGGGAGGCTGAGGCAGGAGGATCGCTTGAGCCCAGGAGTTGGAGGTTGCTGTGAGCTAGGCTGACGCCACAGCACTCTATCCCTGGTAGCAGAGTGAGACTCTGTCTCCAAAAAAAAAAAAATTTTTTTTTTCAGGCCTGGTTTAGAGGACTTGAGTCCTAAGAGCTTATTTGACGGAAAATGATCACAGCTTGGAATGTACCAGAGAAAGGGGCACAGGCCATAAATCCACAGCAGGATTTATGGATGAGTAAGCAGAACGAGAGTGTATAAGGTGCCAAAGCCAAACATCGGTCCCCACTGGGCCTGCCCCAGTGAGGGGATCAAGCTGGTGTACTGGGGGAGGGGAAGAAGACAAGATAAACTCCCTCCAGGACGGGACATTATCAGAGCTATAACAGAAGGGAGTACCCGGGAAGGAGGAACGCCCGGCTCTCCTCTCGAGAGGCCAGAGAATGATCAGACATGCTAAAAACGCAAAACCAAACACACGTGGAGAAAGCTCTTTAGGCAGAGGAAGGAGGCAGAACTTCGAGAACGAAATGATTATTTCCGGGTGTTTAACGGAGAACATTAAACACAAGGGGGAAGAAGCCGGGATGAGACGAGGAGGAAAAGCCCAAGCTGGGGAGAAGAGATCTTCGACCTGGCGGGACCAGAGGGTGCTGGTCACAGAATGTCCCAGGAGATAAGATAACGGGGGACTTTCGTAAACACAAAACACAAACCGATTACAGTGACATTGTTTCCGAGGGTTTCGTAGAAATGCCGGGAGGACCCTCTCTGTACCGAGTTGCTTCCAGACTAGCGCATTTAGGTTTTTACTGGACTGGGAGCAGTCACGCGAGTTGCTGAAAGCCCCGAGATTGAGAGGGGACAGCTGAGGCTGAGCCACCTCCTCCTGGCACATCCTGTGGCCTCACCCCCACTCTCATCTCACGGGCCTGGGATGACGCCGGGACATTCGGGGTGTGCTCCCAGGCTAGGAAGCCATGGTCCCAGTCTTTTTTTTTTTTTTTTGAGACAGAGTCTCACTCTGTTGCCCAGGCTAGAGTGAGTGCCGTGGCGTCAGCCTAGCTCACAGCAACCTCCAACTCCTGGGCTCAAGCGATCCTCCTGCCTCAGCCTCCCGAGTAGCTGGGACTACAGGCATGCCCCACCATGCCCGGCTAATTTTTTCTCTATATATTTTTAGTTGGCCAATTAATTTATTTTCTATTTTTAGTAGAGATGGGGTCTCAATCTTGCTCAGGCTGGTTTCAAGCTCCTGACCTCGAGCGATCCTCCCGCCTTGGCCTCCCAGAGTGCCCGGCCCGAGGCCCAGTGTTATTGGGCTTCCGGGGGCTGCAGGAGCTGGGTCTGGGCTGCCTTGGGGGGGGCACTAGGTGGTCAGATGACGGGCGGGGCGCTGTGACACCCTGGATAAGAGCCTGGGCTCTGGAGTCCGGCTGTTTCTCGAACTCGTCTGGTGGCATGACTAAGCCTTAATTGCTCCAGCTGCAGAATCAGGATAAGTGGGGAGGAAAAATGAGATCATGCCCGGGAGCCCTCAGCACCGCACCGGGTGCATAAGAAGGGCGTGTCCTTGTCACCTGCCTCCGCAGGTAGGCAAGGAGGGGGCGGTGGTGGTGGCCTCGCCGTGGCCTGGTTTAGGCAACAAACAGGGTGTTGCGGGCTGCTGAGTAAAGGCTGGGGCTCGTGCAGCAACATTGTCCCACCTGTGCCAAGGCCCTCAGAAACCCCATGACAGGTGGCACGGACACCAGGGCCTGTGTTACACAAGGCACAGTCTCGTGCTGTGACCCGGGGCGGGAGGTCAACACACCGGAGCCATGCCCGGGTTGGGAACTGGTCCCTTATGAACCAGTTACAGCCCGTGTGAGGCTCGGGCAGCCTCCCCAGTGGAAGGGGGCAGGAAGGAGAAAGAGCTCCGGCGCTGAGAACCTCGCAGTTATGGGGTCACGGGAGGGAGAGGGGAGGCCGGCCCCGGGGCACAGGGTGCTCAGAGAGTCTTGTCTAAAGGAGCGGGGGACACAAGTGACGGGCGTCCGCGCCTCTGGGCCAGCAGAAATGCAACCCCTTCCTAAAGTGTCGCGGCATTCAGAGAACTGGGTGTGGGAGCAGAACCCAGCATAGGAAAGAAAGGAAAGGCTAATACCGTGTCTCCCCGAAAATAAAGACAGGGTCTTGTATTGATTTTCCCTCAAGAAGACACCCTAGGGCTGATTTTCGGGGGATGTGTTGTTACCTTCCCCTCAAAGCCTCAGCTCGCAGCACGCACAGGGTGGCCGGGACCCGACAGGGGGAGCCGACCTTGTTGGTGGGGCTGCCCGCACCTTTCCGGTCACCTCTGGGACAGCAGCTGTCACGACGGGGCAGATGAGAAGGGCTGCTCGTGTTCTTTCCCGCTCTGCGAGGACACGCATGGGTTGTGCAGACGCGCTGCGTGGCCACGCCCGTCACCAGGGCTTATTTTCAGGGTAGGGCTTCTATTGCGCACATGCTTAGAAATCCCGCCAGGGCTTATTTTATGGGAAGGTCTTATTTTTGGGGAAACACGATATCAGAGCCGGGAGGTGGATCTGCAGGAAAGTGGCACGTAGCAGCTGCTTGGTCAGTTTCTCTGGCCCCTGGAAGGGTCACCGGGGACGAGAGTGGCGGTGACCCCCCAGGGGACCGCAGGCAGTGCACCCCCACACCCAGGCTGCCCTCAGCCCTTCTCTCCCCCTCCCCCCTGCCCCGTGTTCTGCCTTTACATGGTGATGGGCCCCGAGCCCCACTGGGGACATGGACGGCACCCAGACGCTGCCCTGCCCGACAGACCAGGGCCACAGGGGCGGGCGGAGGGGGTGGTGCTCAGCAGGGCACAGCGGCTTTGGGGGCCCCAAAGTGTGGGGAAGGCAGTAGGGTGCTTTTGTGGGGATTCTCTTGGGCCCCAGGTCCCCAGGCCATTGCAGGCTCCGCCTCCACCAGTGGCCTCTTGTGGGACAGGTCTTGGTGCTGCTTCGTTTTGGGCTGTAGACCTGGGGCCAGAGAGGTGCCTCCAAGGTTGGCACCCCCTGTCCTTCCTGTCCCCTCCCCGGATATGGCTGGGCCAGGGCAGGGGCTGGAGCTGAGCCTAGACCTGCCCTGGCCGAGGGTTGGGGTGGGGGAGAGTGGGGGGCGGGGCACCAAGGTGACCCTGCCGGACGGTTCCCCGAGAAACGGCTCCTGAGAGGTGCGGGGGCGGCTTGTGCAGGGGGTGGCCCCCCGGGTGACAGGCGGAGGTGGCCTCCTCGCCCGGGCCATGCAGCCCGGCGGGCCAGAGCAGGACCCGTTCCCGTTCCTGCCAGGCCAAGATGCCCAAGGACAGCTCCCAGGAGAGCAAGTGCCACCAGGAGGTGGGCTTTTCTTCGGCCCCCTTCTTTCTTAAAAACGGAAACTCCTGGAAGCTCGGGGCTGCGAAGAAAATAAATGAACCAGGACAGAATAGGAGATACTTAGCAAAAAAAACAAAAAGAAGTCCCTGCAAATATACTCTTTCTAGTTTGTTGCACGCGCACACACACACACACACACACACACACACACACGCACGCGTGTCATGACCACGTCACACAGCCTTTGCATATCTGTACCTCCCCAACCCGGCTCAGCCTCCTGGATTGCTGAGCACACGCGTGTGACTCCAGTCTTGGTCTTAACACACGACATGTGGCCAGGTGACTTAGAAAAAGGCCTTCGAACTTGACCTCCTCGGCGGCAACGTAGGATGGTCTCATTCGTTCATTTCCTCTCCGGCAGTGGGCAGTGCCGCTAGCTCAGTGTTCGCCATCCAGATGGGGCATGCAATGACACTGCGTTACTGCTTTAGCGTGTGCTTCCCGTCTCCTGTGGAATTTCAGCATCTTTTAGCACGTTTCTCGGCCATTGGAATTTGTTCTTCTGTGACATCTTTCTATTAGATTGTAGCTTTTAACAGTTTAAAAGCTGTATAGTGGTAAAGTTTAGGCTTTTTAAAATAAAAAAAAAAAAAGAATGAAATATTAAAAAAAAAAAAAAACAGGCCGGGCGCTGTGGCTCACGCCTGTAATCCTAGCTCTTGGGAGGCCGAGGCGGGCGGATTGCTCAAGGTCAGGAGTTCGAAACCAGCCTGAGCAAAAGTGAGACCCCCGTCTCTACTATAAATAGAAAGAAATTAATTGGCCAACTGATATATATATAAAAAATTAGCCGGGCATGGTGGCGCATGCCTGTAGTCCCAGCTACCCGGGAGGCTGAGGCAGAAGGATCACTCGAGCCCAGGAGTGTGAGGTTGCTGTGAGCTAGGCTGACGCCACGGCACTCACTCTAGCCTGGGCAACGGAGTGAGACTCTGTCTCAAAAAAAAAAAAAAAAAAACAAAAAAAAAACAGTTTAAGAGCTCTTTGTGCATTAAATCCTTTGTGCCCTTGCCATTTTCCCCTGGATCTATCACTTTTATTTATCTATAGTCTTTTTTGTTACTCATAGGAAAGTTTAAAAAAATTTTTTTTTGCCATGTTTTCAAATATGTCTTTCTTTTCTTTGACGGCTTCTGGGTTTGTCTCTAGGGTTGTTTACCTACGCTTCTATCTCACCTGTCCTTCTGCCCATTCACCTGCCTGCGTTCAGTTGTTCAGATCTAAACCCCCTGGGAGGACCGTGGCATGTGTGGGTCACGGCGATCCCCACCATCGCGGTAACACCCGCTGTGTGCACGGTCTGAGCCCACCTGAGCCCTCCGCTGTCTCCTGCGCCCACACGGCTGGGGGTGGGGGGCGCCACGCAGGCCTGCGCCCGCGGCCTTCTCCCCTTCCGTCCTGGATCCACCTGCATGTACGTCTCACGTGTCCCCCGGGGCTCGGGCTCCTCTCGGGACGCAGGTGGGCCCCGGCCCCGTCCGCCCCACACACGGGGAGCATGGCAGGCAGGGAGGAGACCCATCCAGGTCTCTGCCACTCGCACGCAGAGCTGGGTTGAGCTTTGCACCCGCCGCTGCCAGGCATCCGCTCTGCGTGGAGCTGCGGCCGCAGCCGCTGCCCTCAGAGGGCCGGCCGGCCAGGGCCTCGGGGCCGGCAAACCTCACTTTTCTCGGTTCAACCCAGAAAGGTCTCGTGGCGAAATGCAGCGTGAGCTCCCCGCCCAGAGCAGACGTCTTCCTGAGTCTCTGCTGGTTTGCATCAGACACCATGACAGCTTGTCGTGGAGTGACAAGGCTTTCGGCCGGTTCTGCGCATTGCGTGGTGACCCCGGGTGCTCCGGTCAGACGGGCTGGGCTTGTCATCCTGCTTTACGGACGGGGATGTGGAGACCCGCGTGCAGTTTCCACATCAGCGGCGGAACTGGGACCCACGGCGCCAGCCTCCTGCCGCTTGGTGCTCGCAAAGTGTCATTTAATGACCCAGGAAAGATAATAAGGAAATAATGACCGAGCGTTCGGGTCCCATGAATGGGATGAGACGAAAATCTTAATCACGGGTCCTACGAATGGGATGAGACGGAAAAGGAGATTTCAAATATAGATTTAAATATTCACATGTTCTTTAACCACTTCGGTAGGGCGCTCACCTCGCCCACGGCCGGCGCCCACAGTCCGCACGACGGTCTGTGCTGGGCATTGACGACGGGCCCGTTCTGCTCTTGTGTGATGAGGAAGCTTGAAAGCACCGAGAGCTTGTTTCACTTTGCAGGCAGCTTTACTTGTCATGTAAATCAGAATAGGTGACATAGACATATGTTTTCATTACGTCATTTTTAAACGTTCACAATTTTATTTTGAAAAAGGAAAAATTAGAAGTCGTATCGGCCGGGCGCGGTGGCTCACGCCTGTCATCCTAGCACTCTGGGAGGCTGAGGCAGGTGGATCGCTCGATGTCAGGAGTTCGAAACCAGCCTGAGCAAGAGCGAGACCCAGTCTCCACTATAAATAGGAAGAAATTAATTGGCCAACTAATATGTATATATAGGAAAAATTAGCCGGGCATGGTGGCGCATGCCTGTAGTCCCAGCTACTCGGGAGGCTGAGGCAGGAGGATCGCTTGAGCCCAGGAGTTTGAGGTTGCTGTGAGCTAGGCTGACGCCACGGCACTCACTTTAGCCTGGACAACAAAGCAAGACTCTGTCTCAAAAAAAAGAATAGAAAATTCGTATCACGGCTGTCGGCTAAAGTCACCGTGCGTGTTCATCTGTGGCTGTTGACTATAGTCAACGCTCGTACCGAAGCGGTTAGAGCAATCAATAAAGGAGCTGGGCTGTATCTAGTTATTAAAAGCCTCACCCTTCCGGGGCTGCTCCCCAGCGAGATGCTTTTCCTGCTCCGGTCTCCGGGCTGGACTGACCTTCCCCACCCAGAACCGGTTGTCAGTGTCATTGGGAAACCGATTGCTCAACGTTTATGGAGGCCTCGGTACTATTCCAGCTCGGTTTGTGTCACGAGCTAGACACCTGGCTCACCCCCTCTCTGCATCTCTCCCCGCATCTGCTTCCGGGTCCAGGGTGGGCCGCGGCCGCACACGGGGAAGGAGGGGATGCTGGGCCTGTCCGATGGGCTGAGCTGGGGGGAGGTGGCATTTGCAAACCGTCTCGGGAGCGGAGTGGAGAGGTGTTTGGTCCTCACGCTCGGGCAGGGGTTTGGGGGCGCAAATCGGAACCTCCAGGGATCAGAAGGGACTTGCCCGAGAGAGTCGCCTCCAAGGCAAAGGGGCCCCTCACAAGCGTGGGCCCCTCCCCCCCGGATGGACCCGGGCGTGGTACCCGAGGGCTGAGCTCTCTCCGTCTGCACCCTGCTTGCTGCATGAGGCAGGGGCCGGGTGGGGTTCCCTCCAGAGAGCAGATCAGCCCCAGGCCCCCCCTCCCCCGGGGAGGTTCCCAGACACGCTTCTGCGCTTAGGGCTGGAGCTCAGCAAAACCCCCAGCGGGCCAAGTGCCTCGTCCTCCTGTCCCGCGGCACGTTCGGGGCTGGCCTGAGCCGGTCCCCAATGGCCACCCCAGCAAGACCCCAGCCGCAGTGGTTTGACACCCCCGTGAATGGAACACGTGCTGCTCACCTCCTTCCTGGGTGCTGCCCAGAGAGGCTCTGGCCGGGGCAACGGGTCGGAGCGGCAGAAACCCCTGAGCGGAAGGGGGAGCCCTCTGGGGACACCAAGCCTTCCCCTCCCCTCTGAAATCACACCTTACACGCTCACATAATAAACCAAGTCTCCGCACCAGCCGTGCTTCCAAACGCACTGCCCGGCCTGGCCCTCCCGGCTCCTGGCTTTCTGGAAGCTAAGGGTTGGGGGGGACGGCAGCCCCGGCCTCTGTCTCTAGACCCTGGATGGGAATTTGGTGGAGCCCAAGGCTGCACCCCTGGTAGGACAGAGGGTGCCACTCACCCCTGCCGCCAGCCCCAGGCGCAGGGAGAGAGCTGGGCAACAGCCTGGAGAGAGGACAGCAGCGGCAAGCCCAGCCCCCTCCTGCTGGCCCGCTGAGCACGCAGGGGGGCCACCCGCCCCCCAGCCCCAGTCTCTCTGAAGTCGGGGAGCTGGCACCTGGTTGGGTGTCCTGGAGGGGGTGATCTACAGGGGACAGTGTCCCTGGATGGGATGTCCTGGAGTGTCCTGGGTGATCTACAGCGGACAGTGTCCCTGGATGGCATGTCCTGGAGTGTCCTGGGTGGTCTACAGGGGACACTGTCCCTGGATGGGGTGTCCTGGAGTGTCCTGGGTGGTCTGCAGGGGACAGTGTCCCTGGACGGGATGTCCTGGAGTGTCCTGGGTGGTCTGCAGGGGACAGTGTCCCTGGATGGCATGTCCTACAGTGTCCTGGGTGGTCTACAGGGGACAGTGTCCCTGGATGGCATGTCCTGGAGTGTCCTGGGTGGTCTGCAGGGGACAGTGTCCCTGGATGGCATGTCCTGGAGTGTCCTGGGTGGTCTGCAGGGGACAGTGTCCCTGGATGGCATGTCCTGGAGTGTCCTGGGTGGTCTGCAGGGGACACTGTCCCTGGATGGGATGTCCTGGAGTGTCCTGGGTGGTCTGCAGGGGACAGTGTCCCTGGATGGCATGTCCTGGAGTGTCCTGGGTGGTCTGCAGGGGACACTGTCCCTGGATGGCATGTCCTGGAGTGTCCTGGGTGATCTGCAGGGGACAGTGTCCCTGGACGGCATGTCCTGGAGTGTCCTGGGTGGTCTGCAGGGGACAGTGTCCCTGGATGGCATGTCCTGGAGTGTCCTGGGTGGTCTGCAGGGGACAGTGTCCCTGGATGGCATGTCCTGGAGTGTCCTGGGTGATCTGCAGGGGACAGTGTCCCTGGACGGCATGTCCTGGAGTGTCCTGGGTGGTCTGCAGGGGACAGTGTCCCTGGATGGCATGTCCTGGAGTGTCCTGGGTGATCTGCAGGGGACAGTGTCCCTGGACGGGATGTCCTGGAGTGTCCTGGGTGGTCTGCAGGGGACACTGTCCCTGGACGGCATGTCCTGGAGTGTCCTGGGTGGTCTGCAGGGGACAGTGTCCCTGGATGGGATGTCCTGGAGTGTCCTGGGTGGTCTGCAGGGGACACTGTCCCTGGACGGCATGTCCTGGAGTGTCCTGGGTGGTCTGCAGGGGACAGTGTCCCTGGACGGCATGTCCTGGAGTGTCCTGGGTGGTCTGCAGGGGACACTGTCCCTGGATGGGGTGTCCTGGAGTGTCCTGGGTGGTCTGCAGGGGACACTGTCCCTGGATGGCATGTCCTGGAGTGTCCTGGGTGGTCTGCAGGGGACAGTGTCCCTGGATGGCATGTCCTGGAGTGTCCTGGGTGATCTGCAGGGGACAGTGTCCCTGGACGGGATGTCCTGGAGTGTCCTGGGTGGTCTGCAGGGGACACTGTCCCTGGATGGGATGTCCTGGAGTGTCCTGGGTGATCTGCAGGGGACAGTGTCCCTGGACGGGATGTCCTGGAGTGTCCTGGGTGGTCTGCAGGGGACAGTGTCCCTGGATGGCATGTCCTGGAGTGTCCTGGGTGATCTGCAGGGGACAGTGTCCCTGGACGGGATGTCCTGGAGTGTCCTGGGTGGTCTGCAGGGGACAGTGTCCCTGGATGGGGTGTCCTAGAGTGTCCTGGGTGGTCTGCAGGGGACACTGTCCCTGGATGGCATGTCCTGGAGTGTCCTGGGTGGTCTGCAGGGGACAGTGTCCCTGGATGGGATATCCTGGAGTGTCCTGGGTGGTCTGCAGGGGACAGTGTCCCTGGATGGCGTGTCCTGGAGTGTCCTGGGTGGTCTGCAGGGGACAGTGTCCCTGGATGGGGTGTCCTAGAGTGTCCTGGGTGGTCTGCAGGGGACACTGTCCCTGGATGGCATGTCCTGGAGTGTCCTGGGTGGTCTGCAGGGGACAGTGTCCCTGGATGGGATGTCCTGGAGTGTCCTGGGTGGTCTGCAGGGGACAGTGTCCCTGGATGGCATGTCCTGGAGTGTCCTGGGTGGTCTGCAGGGGACAGTGTCCCTGGATGGCGTGTCCTGGAGTGTCCTGGGTGGTCTGCAGGGGACAGTGTCCCTGGATGGCGTGTCCTGGAGTGTCCTGGGTGGTCTGCAGGGGACAGTGTCCCTGGATGGCATGTCCTGGAGTGTCCTGGGTGGTCTGCAGGGGACAGTGTCCCTGGATGGCATGTCCTGGAGTGTCCTGGGTGGTCTGCAGGGGACAGTGTCCCTGGATGGCATGTCCTGGAGTGTCCTGGGTGGTCTGCAGGGGACAGTGTCCCTGGATGGCATGTCCTGGAGTGTCCTGGGTGGTCTGCAGGGGACACTGTCCCTGGATGGCATGTCCTGGAGTGTCCTGGGTGGTCTGCAGGGGACAGTGTCCCTGGATGGCATGTCCTGGAGTGTCCTGGGTGGTCTGCAGGGGACAGTGTCCCTGGATGGCATGTCCTGGAGTGTCCTGGGTGGTCTGCAGGGGACAGTGTCCCTGGATGGCATGTCCTGGAGTGTCCTGGGTGGTCTGCAGGGGACAGTGTCCCTGGATGGCATGTCCTGGAGTGTCCTGGGTGGTCTGCAGGGGACAGTGTCCCTGGATGGCATGTCCTGGAGGGGGTGGCTGCCACCAGGGCCAGAAGCGGCGGCCCATTGCAAGCCCCCCGCCCCCGCCACGGTGTTTCCTGCAGACTGCCTGGGGGCCCTCCCCCTCCAATTCCTGCATTTCTTGTCAGCAGCAGGTCTGTCCCTCCCTGGGAGGAGGCTGTTGCCCGAGGACATGGGGAGGGTGGGGAGCCTTCCTCCTCCCACGCTCTGGTCCACAAAAGGAGAGGCTCCCGGGCCCGCCGCCATGCCCGCCGCAGACGCCCGGGAGCAGCAGGTGGACGGACGCAGCATGGCGGAGTCTCTGTCTGAGGAGCAGGTGGCCCAGTTCAAGGAGGTCTTCAAGCGGGTCGACAAGGACGGGGATGGCAAAATCGACGCCAAGGAGCTGGGCGAGGCCATGCGAGCCCTGGGCAAGAACCCGTCGGAGGAGGAGCTGAAGGCCGTCATCAAGGAGCTGGACGCCGACCACGACGGCGCCATCAGCCTCCCCGAGTTCCTGGCGGCGATGGGCAAGGCGGTGCAGGGCTCGGGCGGCGAGCAGGACCTGCAGGCCACCTTCCGCTCCTTCGACCAGGACGGGGACGGCTACATCAGCAGGGACGAGCTGCGGCAGGCCATGGTGAAGCTGGGCGTGCAGCTGACGGACGAGGAGCTGGACGACCTGCTCGGCGAGGCCGACACGGACCACGACGGGAAGGTGGACTTCGAGGAGTTCTCCCGCGTGCTCGACCAGAAGTGAGGTGCGCCGCCGCCGTCCGGGCAGGGCGGCCTCCGCCCGTCTCCCTCCCGCGACTCCGTCCGAATAAAAAGGACTGCGCAGTCCACCCGTGTCGTGCTCACTGCAGGGGGGCCCCGTGAGCACCCAGGGCTCCCCGAGCCCAGGAGAGGAGCCCGGGCAGGTAGGGGGCGGCTCTGGATCCGGCTCTGCCCGGCCGCGGGTGAGGACGCTGGGCGGACGGGAGCACGTCCCCTCTGTGTGCGGCCTGCGCCCTTCTTCCTCTTCCTCCAGTGCAGCGTGTGTCTGTCCGCACCTGTGTGTGTCCTGCGTCTCTGCAGCTCCATGTGTCTGCGTGTCTGCGTGTGCCTGTGTCTGTGTATGCCTGTGTGTGCATCTGTGTGTCTGCGTGTGTGCCTGTGTGTGCATCTGTGTGTGCATCTGTGTCTGCGTGTGTATGCCTGTGTGTGCATCTGTGTCTGCGTGTGTGTGCCTGTGTGTGCATCTGTGTGCATGTGTGTGCATCTGTATGTGTGTATGTGCCTGTGTCTGCGTGTGTGTGCCTGTGTGTGCATCTGTGTGCATGTGTGTGCATCTGTATGTGTCTGTGTGTGCCTCTGTGTCTGCGTGTGTGTGCCTGTGTATGCCTCTGTGTGTGCCTCTGCCCTGTACCCGAGGTGCAGGTCTTGGGGACACACCCTCTCTGTGGCACGGCAGCCAGACCGGGAAGTGGTCCAGGCCCGGGTGGCGGAGGGCACGGGGGTGGGGGCTGGAGGTGGGCTGTCGCAGAGCTGGTAGGACGCGGAGGGGGCGTCTCCTCTGCTGCCCCTGGACCTGCGCCCGGAGCTCTGACGCGCCCTGAGGCTGCGGGTGAGGGGCGCGCCCTGGGGGGAGCAGCTCTGTGTCCCCAGGGCCCCCTCCTGTCCCGGTTCTCAGGGCGTCAGATCCACCTCCGCACGATGCAGATGGGGAAACTGAGGCCCAGGCAAACTGGTTGCGGGGCAAACCCTTCCCTGATGCCAGGTTGAAATGGGGGTGGCAGGGGAAGGTGGGGCACCTGCTGGGCGCTGGGGCGCTGGTGCTGTCCCTGCCTGGGCAGCAGCTGCCAGCGGGCCTGGGCGCCGCCTCCCAGAGGGAGCTGACTGGGGTTTCTGCTCAAACCCTTGCTGCCGGCCGGCCTGGTCCCGTGCTCACCTCAGGGCGGGAGGGAAGTGGAGCCCTCGCACCTGGGCAGTATCCAAGTGACCCCTCAGCCTCTCCTGCTGCCTGGTGCCGCGGCGCACACCTAGCATGGTGTGGCGCACACCTGGCGTGGTGTGGCGCACACCTGGCGTGGTGTGGCGCACACCTGGCGTGGTGTGGCGCATACCTGCCATGGCGCACACCTGGCGTGGCGCACACCTGCCGCGGCGCACACCTGTCGTGGCGCAGGCTGGGGCCTGGCACCTTGATCCTGACTTGAACACAGAGCCCAGAGAGCCCAGGCCGCCCAGCCAGGGCTGCCGCACCTGTGAAGTTTTTCTTTTATCTCCTGATGGAAAACTTCAGGGACACTCCGGTCTCTGAGGTCCTCACTCATGGCCACCTTGTTCCTCCCACCTTGTCCTCAGGGCCTGGCCCAGCGCTGGAGGCTGGAGCTGGGTGTGCAGAGGATAGAGAGAGACGGAGACAGACAGAGAGGGAGAGACAGAGACACAGAGAGGGAGAGACAGAGAGACAGGGGCAGAGGGAGAGACAGACAGAGAAGGAGAGACAGAGAGATAGAGGGGGGGAGAGACAGACAAAGAAGGAGAGACAGAGACAGACAGAGACAGAGAGACAGACAGGTGGGGCTCCCCAGCCCCTCCCACAGGGCTCTGGAGGGAGGAGCGCGATGAGGAGGTGCCCGGGAGGGGCAGAGGCGGCCTGGGCCTGACCCAGGGTGGCAGCAAAGGCGCTGTCCTGCCTCCAGCTGGGGGTTCCCTCCAGAAAGCCCCTGTCCTCTTAGGGACGCAGGTCACAGAGGTCTGAGTTTCTAAGCCGCCATTCTTCAACGCAGAGCTGCCCCAAGAGGAAGTTTTCCAGGGTCTGTGACAAAATAAAAAACAAAACGAAAATAAAGGCTTTGTGCCCGATTTCTGAACTGCGGGACCGCGCCCTCCCACCGGCCGTCCTTTCTCATGGAAAGCTGCCGTGACCGCAGACCATCTGCGTCTTTTGGGGTTTCCCCTTCTTCACATTCTTATTCTGCAAAATAGAAGTCTCACATGTGGCTCCCCAAAATTCCTTTTGAGATGTCTTTGATCCGTCCACCAGGTTCAAATGTCTGAGAACTGCTTGAAGCTGCAAAATGAATTAAAAAAAAAAATTACATGACTTTGAAGAAATACGCAGTTCCCAGGTGGGAATCTCAACCCCCAAATTCAGGACTGACGGCTCCTCTTGGACTGGGAGGGTTGGGGAGGCTCAGAGGGGCCCCCGCGGTGGCTGTTTCATTTCTTCAGCGGGGGAGGGGGCACTCGCCATTTCACTCCGCGTGTCTAAAATATTTCACACTAAAAAGATCTGGGAGGCCGAGACAGGTGGATCGTTTGAGCTCAGGAGTTTGAGGCCAGCCTGAGCAAGAGTGAGACCCCCCCCATTCTCTAGTAAAATAATAGAAAGAAATTAGCTGGACAACTCAGGAGTTCGAGATCAGCCTGAGCAAGAGCGAGACCCCCGTTCTCTAGTAAAATAATAGAAAGAAATTAGCTGGACAACTCAGGAGTTCGAGATCAGCCTGAGCAAGAGCGAGACCCCCGTTCTCTAGTAAAATAATAGAAAGAAATTAGCTGGACAACTCAGGAGTTCGAGATCAGCCTGAGCAAGAGCGAGACCCCCGTTCTCTAGTAAAATAATAGAAAGAAATTAGCTGGACAACTAAAAATATATATATATATATATATATATATATTTATTTATTATAGAACACATTCTTACATTTGGGAGAAGAAAAGAAAAAAAAAGAAAAGTAAGTACAAATAAAAAATTAAAAGAAAAAAAAGAAAGAAAAAAAATATATATATAAAAAATTAGCCGGGCATGGTGGCGCATGCCTGTAGTCCCTGCTACTCGGGAGGCTGAGGCAGGAGGATTGCTTGAGCCCAGGAGTTTGAGGTTGTTGTGAGCTAGGCTGACGCCACGGCACTCACTCTAGCCCGGACAACAGAGTGAGACTCTGTCTCAAAAAAAAAAAAAAAATAAATAAATATTTTATACTAAGAAAAGGCACACAGGTGATAGGGTACTAGACGTTACATAGGGACACGTGGGAGAGCGTGGCCCTGCCCGCAAGGCCCCTGCTGCCGGCTGACCCAGCGACTGACATACGTGGGAGGGAGGACCTGGGCTCCCCACTGAGCCTGGGAGAGAAGCCTGTCTGTCCCCGTCTCTACAGGTGAGGGCTGGCACAGAACCCGGAAGGGCAGAAGAACAACAAAGACGAAGGCATTTCTGCGGCAGCATCAAGCACAGACAGGACCCACACGCGTGCCGGGACCCGTCCTGCGGGTCAGATCTCGGCTCCCACGTGCCACGTGGCCTGAGGCCCCAACTCTGGGAGAAAACACACTGGGACAAGTCCCCGGGTCCCCAAAACACCTGTGAGGGCACCTCGAGGCCGACTTCCACCCCGCTAACTCTGCCCAGGGACTTAGAGAAGAATTGGCCGGGCGCGTAAGGGGGCAGGGGCGGGAAGGCGGCTGGGGGTGTCCTGCTGTCGGGGGGCAGCCGGGGGACCAGGACACCTGGGCAGGTTCGAGGCAGCCCCGCCCCTGCCGAGAGGGAGAGCCCGCAGCTGCGCAGCCCTCCCGCCCTGCCTGGGGCTCGGGGGGGATTCCTGGGACGGAGGTGGGCAGGCAGGATGAGCTGCTCGCCCCGGGAATCCAGGGCGTGGCATCAGGGCGCTAAAAACCCGGCCAGAGACCAACACGTGGGCGCAGAGAGAAGTGGGGAGCACTGTGGGTGCCCCCTGCCGACTGGACCTCACCTGATCAACATTCCTCTTGGGGGACCCTTCACCAGGGGGAAGAGGGAGGGGTGGGGGGAGAGGGGCCAGGAGGGAATCTGCCCTCAATCCTGCATCCTCCTGGTCCCCGGGGGCCTCTCCTTCAGGGAAGGTGCCCTCTGACCCCCAGAGCAGCTGTGTGCATTCCTCACTGGCCCTGTTTACATGGCCCCAGGTGCCCAGGGTTTCTCAATATCTCTCCCCCCAACCCCGCCCTTTGGGGCAGCCCTGCATTTTCTCATCACTGTGCCCCAGGCCGGGCCGATGTGCACAGAGCTTGCTGGGGGCAAGCCCCCCCCCCACAGCCCCGCTGCCTGCCTCCCGGTAAGACCAGCAACCTGCAGGTGCAGGAAGGCCACAGTCTCAGGTGGCGCTGTGCTCCTTCCTGCCATCCCTGGAACTCTCCGGAATGTGCTGGGCCTCCCAGGAGCACCTGCAGCCACTCACTTCCGACCTAGCTTTCCCAGCACCTGCCGCCCACCCCCACCCCGGCTCTCCCCCTGGGGTGTCTGCACCCAGCCCCCCCTGCCCTCGTGGCAGCGCCCCAGCTCTCCACCTAGCTGGTCCTGCCAGCCGGCCAGCCCCCACCTGTCCCAGCCCTGGGCAGGGCAGGGCGTGGGGCAGGCGCTGGGCTGTGCGGAGTGAGTCAGGCTCGCCCACGCCCATGCCCACGGACAGCCACTGCTTTGCCCCCAGGCTCCCTGCCGACTCCCAGCGCTTAGTTCTGTCCCCGCCGGGGGACTGGGAGGGCCTCGGACCAAGTCGGGGGTCCTGGACTTCCCGGCCGAGCCCACCCGGGCGGCTGCTGGTGACCGCCCAGCTCTGGTCTTGCTTGGAGGGAGGCCGGGGTGGGGGTGGGGGTGGGGGCAGCACAGGGGAGAGGTGGCCCCTTGAGCCGCCTGCACCTGCAGGCCTCGCCAGCCCCAGGCCAAGCCCAGGCCCTCCTCCTGAGAGAGGGCCGCCCTCTCTTTGTCCCTAGACTGGGACAGAAGCAGAGCTTGGCGCCCGGGGGCAGCCACTGCACAGACTGGGACACGTGGGAGTGAGGGGTCAGGGCCCCCCATGGTCAGGCCAGCCCTTAAGGCCCCGTGAGTGGGGGGCCAGGACTCCCAGGTTCCAGGCCTGAGGTCTGGGGCTTGCTGTGCTGGGCAGCTTCAGGTCAGTCACCTCCCCATCTGGGCTCAGCGGCGCCTGGGTAAGGCAGGGGGAGGGCATCCCCGGGAAGGAAAACGTCTCACAGTCGTCAGCAGGAAGGGACTGAGTAATCGTGGGTCCGACGCGCTCTCATTTTATAGCCAAGACGAAGGCCCAGAGAGGGTGAGACGTGTGCAAAGTTGCACAGCATTTAGCGTCTGTCGAGTCCTCTCCAAGCTTCTTCTCAGCACGCCAAGGGAGCCCCCTGCCCTGCCCTTCTCAGTGGGGTGCTCAGGACAGAGGCTGGGGGCAGCAGAGACCCCTGGGCTTGGGAGGCAGAGGAGAAAGAAGCCGGGGTTGTGGGGCCCCCAGCCCTGACTTACTGACGAGGTCCCTCTTAAGCAACTCATCCGGTCCCCAAAGCTCCCAGAACAAGCTGGACGCCGTTTCCTCCTGGTGCTTTTTCGACAGAGAGATGCTGTCCTGGCTCTTTGGCTCCTCGCTTGGGGGAGTTGCAGGCAGGCCGGGGCCACGGAGCCAAAATAGGCAGGAAGCACTTCCACACGAGCCGCTTCTACTGTAGAAGAAGAAGGAAGAGGCCGGGCGCGGTGGCTCACGCCTGTCATCCTAGCACTCTGGGAGGCCGAGGCGGGTGGATCGCTCAAGGTCAGGAGTTCGAAACCAGCCTGAGCAAGAGCGAGACCCCGTCTCTACTAAACATAGAAGGGAATTAGCCAGACAACTAAAAATATATAGGAAAAAATTAGCTGGGCATGGCGGTGCATGCCTGTAGTCCCAGCTACTCGGGAGGCTGAGGCAGAAGGATCGCTCGAGGTCAGGAGTCTGAGGTTGCTGTGAGCTGGGCTGACGCCACGGCACTCTAGCCCGGGCAACAGAGTGAGACTCTGTCTCAAAAAAAAAAAAAAAAAAAAAGAAAGAAAGAAAGAAAGAAAAAGAAAAAGAAAAAGAGAAGGAAGAAAGACAAAAAGCTACCCAAAGTGAAAAATACGTTGCAGAGAGAGGAACAGGCCAGTCTCCACGGTGGAGAAAGACCTTAAGGGTGCCCAGGAGGTTTCCTATTATCGGCCTCGTCCCGGGCGGGCTTCCACGAGGCGTGGGACGTCACCAGGTGATCAATATACATGACTGTCAGGTGTTCAGCATTTTCCTGCAGTCCCTTCTCCCGACTGGTACCGGGGTCTCTCCCCCTGGGAGCCACCCTCCTGGCCTGTGTCTGCCACCTGCAGATCCCATCCCTGCCTGACACGCCTGCGGCCAGAGACGATTTGACTTATATTTTTCTGATGTTTAAAGCTATGCAAGTTCATTGAAAAAGAAGTCAGTAGAATAAGATAAGCAGCCGGGCGCGGTGGCTCACGCCTGTCATCCTAGCACTCTGGGAGGCCAAGGCGGGCGGATCACTCAAGGTCAGGAGTTCGAAATCAGTCTGAGCAAGAGGGAGACACCCCCCCCCCCGTATCTACTATAAATAGAAAGAAATCAATTGGCCAACTAAAAATATATACAGAAAAAATCAGCCGGGCATGGTGGCGCATGCCTGTAGTCCCAGCTACTCGGGAGGCTGAGGCAGGAGGATTACTTGAGCCCAGGAGTTGGAGGTTGCTGTGAGCCAGGCTGACGCCACGGCACTCACTCTAGCCTGGGCAACAAATCGAGACTCTGTCTCAAAAAAAAAAAAAAAAAAAGAAAAAAACAATAAGATAAGCAGAGGAGATCAGAGCATGGCTGCCCCAAAGTCGCCGCGGTGGCTTGAGGATTGTTTGAGTCACTGAGAAGTAGCAGATGCAGGAGGCATCTCTGCCCTCCCCCGTCTGCCTAAAAGCAGGACACAAGTGTCCTCTTGTGATGGCAGCCCCTCCCTCTCCCATGCCAGGAAGAGGAGGACCCTAATCCACAGAGATAACCCTCTCTTCCACCAGTTCCTCCTGCACTGTGACCCCCACACACAATTCACCACCCCAGCCGCCAAAACCCCCCTTCCTTGTCTTGTCACTTCCCAATTTATCGCCCTCTGTTAAAGTGGCATATACCGTGTTTTCCCCCAAAATAAGACCTACCCATAAAATAAGCCCTAGCAGGATCTCTAAGCATGTGCGCAATAGAAGCCCCACCCCGAAAATAAGCCCTAGTGACGGGCGTGGCTGCGCAGCGCGTCTGCACAACCCATGCGTGTCGTCGCAGAGCGGGAAAGAAGACGAGCAGCCCTTCCCATCTGCCCCGTGAGAGCTCTGTTGCTTGACAGGAGAGATTGGGGCCAGTGGCTCTAAAGGAAATAGAGTCGCAAGAAATTCAGGATGGGATTCGGGGTTTGGAGAGTGATGATGATGTTCCAGAAGAAGACGACTCAACTCCATTTGAATAAATGCAGATGGTGGTACCGTACTTTAAAGCAAATAACACATCCCCTGAAAATAAGCCCCAGGGTGTCTTCTGGAGGAAAAATAAATATAAGAGCCTGCCTTATTTTCAGGGAGACACGGCAAGCTTGCCAGCCTGGCCACCTCTTTGTGTTTTCCCTTCTTTTCTGCGAAGCTCCTGTCTGCTTGTGGAACAGAGCTTTTCTCCTGTTAATCAGCCTTTGGTCCGTGTAGTTCACAGATGCCGGGCCCTCAACTGAGAACCTGGAGGGAGAGGAAAAGTTTCCCCCCTCCTACCAGAGCATAGACAGCAGGATAAAATGCAGGAAGTAGAAACCTCACACAATTTTCTACTCCAAGACCGTGTGTAAATATTTGGGAACACACCTTTGGGAACACACCTGCCTTTTTTTTTTTCCCTTTTCTATCCATCCACAAATGTCCATGTCTATGTATTTATTTATTTTCTGAGACAGAGTCTCGTTTTGTTGCCCAGGCTAGAGTGGTGCTCTATGGGCTCGGGTGGGCCCATAAAGCAATAAGAACACCATGGAGACTTATCTGTCTTTACTGCCCCAGAGACCGAAAAAGGGAGTCTGAGGATCCTAGAGAGGAAGTGACTCACTGCAGTCTCGGGGTGAGGTGTCCCCAAAAGGACCTGGGACGGAATTCAAGGGCTCAGGAGGACGCCTCCTCCCCAGCCCCCCACAGTGCTCCGGGGGCCCCCCGGGGAGCTCCGTGGAGGCTCCTGGGTGGGCCCTGTGCCCCCGGGGGACTGGTCCTGGGTGGGGTTCTGGGGAGGGGGCTGGCCGGGACCCACGCGGCAGAACGAGTGTCTTCTGGACGCTGCCGTCCTGAGTTACACCTGACGCCTCCGGCCACGCACACAGGTGGCTTCAGCCCTGGCTCTGTCTGAGCGGCGTGAAGACCTTCCGGGGCAGGGAGCAGGCCGACCCCACCCCTCGGTTCACGTGGCCGCTGCGTCCTGAGGTCCAGGATGCTGAGAGGGGCGGAGAGTGCGGGAGACACCTCCCGGGAGACGAAGCACTTTGAGTCATTCAGGGAAACCCGATTCTCCGAAAGCCACTTCTCTGAAAACAAACTTGCGAAAAGACCAGCTCCACAGATGGTCCATTTGGTGCTTTTCCAATGTACCCAAAATTTATTTAAAAGAAACAAAGATCACAGAAATTATATGTTGCATAAGCTATTTTAGCAGTTGTTGGGTATTTCATTCAAGTTTTATTTATCCCGTTAGAGTTTTCCCTTTAGCTTTATTTATCTATTTATTTATTTTTCTGAGACAGAGTCTCGCTCTGTTGCCCAGACTAGAGTGCCGTGGCGTCAGCCTAGCTCACAGCAACCTCAAACTCCTAGGCTCAAGCGATCCTCCTGCCTCAGCCTCCCGAGTAGCTGGGCAATACATGTGCCACCTTGCCCAGCTAATTTTTTCTATATATTTTTAGTTGGCCAATTAATTTCTTTCTATTTAGAGTAGAGACGGGGTCTTGCTTTTGCTCAGGCTGGTTTCGAACTCCTGACCTTGAGCGATCCGCCCGCCTCGGCCTCCCAGAGTGCTAGGATGACAGGCGTGAGCCACCGTGCCCGGCCTCCCTTTAGTTTTATTGTAGCCTCGTGAGTTATTTAAGTTGCAATGGGTTCACCTGACCATCGCGCCGTAACCCAGCACAGAGTGAAGTTTTCTGGCTTTTTTTTTTTCCCCCTTTCACTTTCTCAGTACTTTTGGTTCTATGATTTTAAGGAAGGAAAACTTCTGGTCATTTCAAAATTCAGCATAAATCATACATAGGGCAGGGTTCTCTCCCCTGCTAGACTTTCAACACAGTCTGTTGCTTTGGTTATTTAATTCACAGGTTTATTAACCGGCTCAATCAGATGGATATTTCGCATGTAAGTATTCGGTAAGTAGTTGGTGTCCGAAATATGAATCACAAACACGAAACCAACATCTAGCAGAACTGAACTGATGCGTCCATCAGAACTGGCTTGGATGGACTAGCTCTGCTGAAACACAAGCTAGTTTCGACCAAAGCAAACATTTCCCCCAGATTCTCCAAGATGGTAATCAGGAAATTGATTTCAGGCAAGTTATTCTACCTCCGCCCAAAACAGATGTTTCGAATTCCATATGTTTATTTATTTATTTTTTTCCTCTGAGCAAGTTGCGGCTGGACATGTGTTTTCTAGGTTGGATTGCCCCCGGATCTTTTCAGTCCTGATCTTATATTCACTCCTGGTAAGGCCCGAGGACCCAATTCCTCTTTTAAGATCCGTATCGAATGCCTCCTGCTCCTGGAATCTTCCAGAGCAGGGCCGGGCACAGATGCGCTTTCTGAGTGAGGGGCTAACTGTGATCTCTTATCAACCTGCACGAAATATGCACGTTGCACCAAACAATCAAATAAAACCCGTCGACGCTTAAACTGGATCGTAACCTCCCGGAGTGATTTTTTTTTTTTTTTTTTTTGAGACAGAGTCTCACTCTGTTGCCCGGGCTAGAGTGAGTGCCATGGCGTCAGCCTAGCTCACAGCAACCTCAAACTCCTGGGCTCAAGCGATCCTCCTGCCTCAGCCTCCCGAGTAGCTGAGACTACAGGCATGCGCCACCATGCCTGGCTAATTTTTTCTCTATATTTTTAGTTGTCTACTTAATTTCTTTGTATTTATAGTAGAGACGGGGGAGACGTCTCCCTCTTGCTCAGGCTGGTCTCGAACTCCTGACCTCGAGCAATCCGCCCGCCTCGGGTTCCCCAGAACTCTCAGGGTGAAGAGAGATCTTCACGGCCCTGGTGAGAAGAGGGCACGGCCTCTTTTATACCCTGTTGTCTAAGGGCCATGAAAACAGTCCCTTCAACGATCGCAGAGATCCAACAGCTCTTGGTGTAGAAACAAGGGGGTTCAAGGGCACCGGACCCCGTGGGACAGACAGAGATTGGGATGTCAGACCCCCTGGGCCTGTTTAGATTTCCCACCAAGGCTTCTCTCTGCGGCGGGCCCCTCCCACAAACAGATCCACTAAGAGCCGTGCCCAGTAGGCACAGGGACCGTGAGTCTCGGATTCTCAGGGGCAATCTATGTAAACTATTCTGTCTCCTTTCCTCTGAAAACTGGTCCAGCTCTTGAGCCTCCGGATCGTAACCGTGGCCTCGGCGCCCGTGGGGCTCGGGGGCTCCGTGGCCCTCCAGAGGGGGCAGGCGTGGCCCTCCCCCGCCCGGTACAGTGAAGCCGGGGGACCTGCCTGTCCTCTGCCCCATGACCTCACCTCTCTCCTCCCGCTTTCTCTGGGACCGCCTCTAACAGGGAACGGGCCAGAGGCCTCCTGCAAGCTCCTGCTTGCCTGTCTGCCATCTGCGGTTGGTTGCCGTCCCTGGGGGGGAGGGGTGCTGGTCTCCCGTCCCCTCCCCCCCACCGTACACAGTCCTGCCCGGGGGGGGGGGGGGGGGCCGGCACCTGCTGCCGTGTTGTGCAAGATGGCACCCCCCAACCCCGGGGGCTGCACAAGCAACACCCCAGGAGCTTTTGGCAGGTGTGCCGGGCCTGGCCACGGCCCAGGTGTGTGGCCGTCTTGTCTGAGCTCCCCCGGTGCTTGTGTGGCCGAGATCGGGCTCTGGGGCTCGCTCTGGCCTGTCCTGGGAGCCACGACAACGCGTCTCAGAGCTCCACCGCGGGGCCCTGCGGGCCGGGCGAGCCCCAGTCTGAGTCACTGTGTTTGGGAACAGACCGTGCTGTGTTGGTGGCCCGGCAGCCACCAGACCTGCTCCTCCACCCCCCTCAGACGCTTTGTGCCAGGCACCGGGGGCTGATCCCCGAGTCCCCGCCTTTCTGCGGGCTTGACCTCTGACCTCTATAAACGCCGAATCTCTCGGTGCCCTTGAGGAGCCGCAGTTTCCCTCACCTGGAGCCTTGTGGCTGTGACCGCCTGGCGGAGGTGTTGGTGACACGCATTCATTCATTCGTTCCTCGCTGCCCGAGCGTTTCGTTGGCCACCCCGTCTCACTGTGGGCCTGGGGGCCGGGGGAGACACAGACGGCCCCAGCCTCTGGCCTCTAGGGAGAGGAGAGGGGACGCGGATGTAGATGACCCCACACAAAGACAGCGGGCAGGTGACTGTTGGCGGGTCCAGGTGCAGGAGCTCAGGGAAGGGCGAGGCTGGCGGGTGGCCCCCACGCCGGGAAGCTGTCAGTGGCGACGGCTGCTCTGGGAGCCCAGTGCTGGTGAAGGGGAGCCGGGGCGGGGCAGCCGCAGTGTCCCCGGGGCAGAGGTGGCTCGGGTAGCGGTGGGTGGGGGCACGGCTCCGGGTGGCCCTGGCACCGTCACCGGGGCTCGTCTGCACCCTGGGCATTGCAGACGGCGGGAGGGCTGGACCCTGGTGCCGTGGGGTGGGCAGGGGAGGTGGCCCACCCGACACCCTACCGGGACTTCTCGGGGACGGCTGGGCCACGTGAGGTCTAGAGGGACTGGGCCATCGATGGGGCAGAAGCTCTCGAATGAGGGAGGGTGACTGGCATGACCTTGAACTTGGCTCCTCCTTTGAAGAAGCTTGAAGAGAAGGAAGAAATGCCAGGATATGAGAAGAGGGTTCCAGGCGTTTTTGTTGGTTTGTTTGAATTCAAAACCGCCTGCACAGGCCGGGCGCGGTGGCTCACGTCTGTCATCCTAGCACTCTGGGAGGCCGAGGCGGGAGGATTGCTCGAGGTTAGGAGTTCGAAACCAGCCTGAGCAAGAGCGAGACCCCCGTCTCTACTATAAATAGAAAGAAATTAATTGGCCAACTAAAAATATATAGAAAAAATTAGCCGGGCATGGTGGCGCGTGCCTGTCGTCCCAGCTACTCAGGAGGCTGAAGCAGAAAGATTACTTGAGCCCAGGAGTTTGAGGTTGCTGTGAGCTAGGCTGACGCCACGACACTCACTCTAGCCTGGGCAACAAAGTGAGACTCTGTCTCAAAAAAAAAAAAAAAAAAAAAAACCGCCTGCACAAGCCAACTCTCAGCCACAGTTTCCTCATTTGCAAACGGGAGCAGCCACGCCCCTCTCTCCACTGACTCAATCAAAGCGCCGGGGCCATTTTGGGCCTGGCGAAACACGGTGCCACGGCAGGAGATGGCCGGGCTGTCCCCGTGAGCGGGCGGCGCTCTTGCGGGCTCCGGGCCCCGGGCCCCGGGCCCACGGTGCTGGATTCATCCATGTCATCCCGCAGCTCTGGGGGAGGCTGAGCCCGTCGGGGTCCCTGCGCTCCCTTCTCTGGGCTTCCCTCAGGGCAGAAGGGGGTTTCCTGCCAGGGACCACCGACCGTGGCATCCGTCAGGGCCGGCCGGCGGGAGGGACACTATGGCGCCCCAGACGCCACGCTGGTCCCTGGCTCTGGGGAAAAAAACCCGACAACAACAAAGTCTTTAAGCATGCACTTTTGGAGCAGAGAGCGGCATTTGTGTGCAGGTTGCAATTATTGCGGGGACGTAGGTACGGCACCCGGGAGGGAGAGAGAAACGGAGAACAGTCGGTGACTAGCGTGGCAGCCCTGAGAGTGACCACGGAGACGGTCATGGCAAGGGCCGGCCGGAAGGAGCGTGGACTCTGCACCACCCACGGTTCCCGGGGCTCACAGCACGAGAGCGCCCCTGAGCTCCCTTTCAGAGCCAAAAATATCCCCGGCGGAGCTTACCGACCTCACGCTGTTTGCAGGACTCTGATTGTTGCCGTTTCCTTGCATTTAAGGCAAGGGAAGCTGGTTTTCCACTTAGGATGATGACGCAAAGCGCTCGTTTAAAATGCGTTTGCTAAAAACAGAGAGCCTGCGTTAAAATCGACCAGGTAGACAATAAACCCAAAAGTGCGACGTCGTGATGGCGGGCCCCCAGCGCGTGAGCTTTAGGAAATGCACGCGTGACCCCGGCCTCCCGTGTTGCCGAGGAGGAGGCCAAGGCCCAGGAAGGCGGGGGCTCGGCCAGGGGCTCCCGGGACAGGAGGTCGTGCGGGAGCCAGGGAGGGAGCTCAGCCTGCCTGGGCTCTGGGGGTCCTGCGACCTGGTGACCTCCCCACTTGCTCCTGCTCCTCCTCGGGTGAGGGGCCCCCTCGGGGCCCAGGGAGAGCAAGCATCCAGCCCCAGCCGCAGAAGGGACTTTCTGAAGACACAGCCTCCCAATCCGATGCATGTCACCAAAAGCCTTTGAAAATGCCGTGAGGTCTGCAAACTTCTGTTTTTGCTCATGCAGGAAAGCACTGGGCGCCACTCTTTGCTGGCGACCTTTAGCTTCTCAGCCTGCCCCCGGGGGAGGGGGCAGGGAAGCAGGGAGCCCTGGAGAGGTGGCTCCGCCTGGCCTCGGGTAGGAAGAGGAGGAAGCACTGCTAACAAGACCTGCTAAAAAGGTCACACATGCAAGACACCCCTTGCAGCGCTCAGCACTCGCTCACAAAGCAGTGACTGGGAATACCGAGTTTCCCCGAAAATAAGCCCTACTCATGAAAGAAGCCCCGGCAGGATTGCGTTTGCGCAATAGAAGCCCCACCCCGAAAATAAGCCCTAGCGGACAGGCGTGGCTGCGCGGCGCATCTGCACAACCCATGCATGTCGTCATGTCGTCGCAGAGCGGGAAAGAAGACGAGCAGCCCTTCTCATCTGCCCCGTGAGAGCTCTAGTGCTCGACATGAGAGATTGGGGCCAGTGGTTCTAAAGGAAATAGAGTCGCAAGACATTCAGGATGGGATTCGGGGTTTGGAGAGTGATGATGATGTTCCAGAAGAAGACGACTTCACTCTATTTGAATCAATGTAGATTGTTGTACCGTACTTAAAAAAAATAACACATCCCCTGAAAATAAGCCCTAGGGTGTCTTCTTGAGGGAAAATAAATATAAGTCCCTGTCTTATTTTCTGGGAAACACGGTACTGCCTTGGGGTCCAGGGAAGTCTGAGAATGAAGCTCAATTTGAGCCCTTCCCAGGGAGGGGACTCAGGGTGGGCGTCCAGGAGTCTCCCCCACGGCAGACGGGTCGTCTGGTCACCCCGCGTGTGCTCTCCAGCCAGGGGCTTGCACTAAGTACCCTCTGGAAGCCCCTGTACGCACCAGAAGTCTCTCTAGACACAAGTGTCACATGGGTGCAGGGGGCCGGTGACTTTTGGGGGCCAGCCCTTCTCTCTGCGTCTTCTCTCCTGCTCTGCCACCTGTATGCACAGCAGCGTGAGCTCAGAGGCCGGGAGGGGACGATGGCTCTGAGGAACCTCCCTCTGCAGGGACCGGAGCAGGAGCAGGACGGGCTCCCAGGACGGGTGGGGGGGAGGCCTGGCTGTGCTGGGGGCGGGGAGGAGGAGGGCGGCATTCCCAGCGGGGAACGGAGCATGCGAAGGCACAGCGCCGCCGTCCCAGCCTGGCCGCCAGGGAGACAGACACGGTGGCAGGTCATTGCCAGAGTTAGGGTGCCATTTCTCCAGTGCCCTCTGATTCTAGAACCTTCCCGAACAAACAGAAAGTTTCTCCTCCTTTGTAAAGAGTCCTGTTAAGTCAACGGCCGTGCTTGTCTGTTTTCTCGGTCGCGGCCGAGAAACTCATTAGAAAGTTCTGGAGAGATTCCGGAGTTCTGGAGGAACCGGGCTGTTCTCTGCCTGGAGCAGGCGGAGAAGGACAGGAAGAGTTTCCGCTGCGGAAAAGACCGGCTCGGGCTCCTCCGCTGGAGCCAACACCGGTCTGGGGCTTTGGGGACCCCTCCCCACCGGCTCTCGGGTGGGGTGCGGGGAGGGGGCGTATTTACAGCTGATGTGTCGTTTCCCCCCTGGGACCGCAGGTCTGGGAAGGACCCCGGGACTCGCAGGCCCGCCCTGCAGGGGAGCAGGTAGGCTGCTTTGGGTTTGCAGCTGCATCTGCGGCCGTGAGAAAGGCAGGTCCTCGCGCCTTTGACGCGCAGTCTATGCGTCTGCTCCACGCTCGCCGCCCTGGAGCCTGAGTTCAAGGGGGCCGGGACGCGCTACCAATCCAGTCCCCGTCCCTGCCCGTGCATGGCGACGCACTTAGCACGCGCTTTCTGGCCTGATGGAAAACGGAGGACACTGGGCCCCTCTCTGTGGGAGCCGCCCTGGGGGCCCCAGCCCTCCCTCCCTCCCCTGGCGGCTCTGGAGCGCGGGGGCGGGGAGCTGAGCTCACACCTGGAACGCGCCCAGGACGGAGAGGACCTGCCCGAGTCTGCCCAGGGTGGGGGCAGGCTGGCAGAGGGGAGTGCTGTCGGTAATGTCGCTTTTGCAGCCCTGCAGCATGTTCCAGGCGTGGAGGGGCCGGGCGCCAGCGCCCAGTCACGTCCCACTAACTGACGGTGGAGGTCTGAACTGGGAGAGCAGGGCCTGCAGGAGAGAGAAAGGCACTGGCCCAGGTTAGGGTTAGGTTAGGGGCCAGGGTCAGGTTTAGGGATAGGGTCAGGGTCAGGGGTAGGGCCAGGTCAGGTTTAGGGATAGGGTCAGGGTCAGGGGTAGGGCCAGGTCAGGTTTAGGGATAGGGTCAGGGTCAGGGTCGGGTTTAGGGATAGGGTCAGGGTCAGGGGTAGGGCCAGGGTCAGGTTTAGGGATAGGGTCAGGGTCAGGGTCAGGGTCGGGTTTAGGGATAGGGTCAGGGTCAGGGGTAGGGCCAGGTTCAGGGTCAGGGTTAGGTTTAGGGCCAGGTCAGGGTTAGGGATAGGGTCAGGGTCAGGTTTAGGGTTAGGGTTAGGGTTAGGGATAGGGTCAGGGTCAGGGTTAGGTTTATGGCCAGGTCAAGTTTAGGGATAGGGCCAGGGTCAGGTTTGAGTTAGGGGCAGGGTTAGGGTTAGAGTCAGCATCAGGGTCAGGGATAGGGTCAGGGTCAGGGTCAGGGTCAGGGTTAGAGTCAGCTCAAGGTCAGGGTAGTTAGCATCTTGCTTACCTCTCGCTAGGGGGTGAGGACTGTGTGGCCTGCCTCCCTCTCTACCACCAGGCAGGTGGAGAGAGGGAGACACAAGGACAAGGGGATCCTGCCCCTGGGTGGCGGACCTGGTTGGCTGGATGTACCCTCGTGACGCTCAGAGTGGAGTGGAGTTGGTCCGGGAGGGTGAAGCTCAGGCCTCGCCCAGACTAGGGTGCTGCTGCTGGGACTGTGATGTAGGAAGCTGCCGGTCCCTGCTGCCCTAAAGGGGCGTGTCCAGTGGACCTCCGCCCGGCCCCCGACCCGCCTGGGTTGGACCTGAGGCTCCCGATCCCCTGGGCAGAGAATTCCCGGAGCAGCGGTGGTATGAGAGTGAGGGGCTGCAGCCCAGACCCCCAGCAAGACAGGCCTGAGTCACTTTGCTAGGCCTTTAAATTCAGTGTCTGCCTGTGGAATTGGTATCTTGTTATTCTAGCTTCGAGCCGTGGGGACGTGGCTTGAAGGCAGTCTGGGTAATTTCTTTTATTAAAAATTGACTTATTATTATTATTTTTTTAAGAGCAACTTTATGTTCACAGCGAAACTGAGTGGAAGGTACAGAGCGGCCCCACATGCCCCCTGTCCCCACACGCACGGCCTCCCCTGCTACCCGCACCCCCACCCCAGACGGTGCCTTTGTTACAGTGGGTGAACCTGCTTTGTGACGTCCATTCCCCGGGCCGGGCAAACGCATGGTGACATGTGTCTACAGGGTCACACAGGGTCACACAGGGTCATCCCACTGCCTTAGACATCCTCCCTCCCCAGCCCCTCCGCCCACTGATCTTTTTTACTGCCTCCGGAGCTTTGCCTCTTCCTGAGTGTCACGTAGTGGGAACCCTACAGCAGGGGCCTTCTGGGCAAGCGCCAAGGAACGAGATTGCTGGGCCGTACGCTAAGAGCACGTTTAGTTCTGCAAGAGAACCGTCCTCCAGTTTGCATTTCCACCAGCGAGGGATGCTCCTCATCCTCCCCGGCATCTGATGTTGTCCGTGTCTGGAATTTGACATCCCTTCTTTTCTTTTTCTCATTGTTCATTTAATTAATTTTTAGGTTTGGCATTCTAACGGGTGTGTAGTGGTTATCTCGTTTCAATTTGCAATTCCCCGGTAACACAGGATGTGGGACATATTTTCATCTGCTTCTTTACCATCTATAGATCTGCTTTCGTGAGGTGTCCGTTCATGTTTTGTTATGTTTTTTTTTTTTTTTTTTTTTTTTTTTTGAGACAGAGTCTCACTCTGTTGCCCAAACTAGAGTGAGTGCCGTGGTGTCAGCCTAGCTCACAGCAACCTCAGACTCCTGGGCTCAAGCGATCCTCCTGCCTCAGCCTCCCGAGTAGATGGGACTACATGCATGCGCCACCATGCCTGGCTCATTTTTTCTATATATTTTTTTTAGTTGTCCAGTTAATTTCTTTCTATTTTTAGTAGAGAAGGGGTCTCGCTCTTGCTCAGGCTGGTTTAGAACTCCTGACCTCCCGCCTCGGCCTCCCAGAGTGCTAGGATTACAGGCGTGAGCCACCACGCCCGGCCTGGTCACGTTTTTGTTTTTTTTTTTTTTGCCTATTTTTTAATTGGGTGATTTGTTTTCTTACCGTTGAGTTTTGAGAGTTCTTTGTGCGTTTTGGATAACAGTCCTCTGTCAGGTGTGTCTTTTGCAAATATCTTCTCCTAGTCTGCACCTCGTCTTCTCATTCTCTTGAGGCAATATCTTTCTTATGCTTTCCTGAATTTTCCAAATTTTCCGTGGTGAAAATGTGTGACCTTAAGCCTAGAAAAAACGATTTTTAGTGCTCTAACATTTTTCTGAACTGACTGATGTTTGCTTTAGAAAGATCACCGGGCTGCTAGGGGGAGGATGGGCCGCCACACAGGTGCATGTAATCTCAGCTGGGCCACAGACCAGCTGTGTGATCTCGTCACTTGCTGTTTGTGTAGCTCAGGTTCTCAGCTGGTGGGATGGGGGTCATCAGACACGGCGATCTACACAGGTTTGCAGGTCTCACCTGACAGGTCCGTCCCTGCTTGTCCTGCTCTGTCCAGGAGGAAAACAAAACCCTTCCACCCGCCCCCCACCCCTGCAGCCACTGTTGAGAAACCTGGATTCTATGGGAGATTATCCGATTCCTCCGACTCCAGCTCATTTTGCCTTAGCTGTTTACGCCACAGCGCAAACATTACCAAATACTGCAACACTGTCGCCCTTCGCGGGTGACAGTCCCATAGCTGGCAATCTGGAAAACTCTCAGGGTCGGGTTGACGGGGCTGCTGTCCTGGGGACCTGGGGACTTCCCTCGTGCGTCCTCATCGCCTCAGCACACGTGGCTTGTGGTGTCCGCATCCGTGAGGCAGAGACGCAGGTGCAGGCAAGGGAGGCGAGAATGGAGGGAGAGGGACGCAGGGAGGAGAGGAGGAGGCCCAGAATCCAGGCCAGCCTAACACGACTGCCAAGTGGTACGGGGAGGGCATCGGTTGTGAAATTCAAGCAAAAGGTCTCAGTTTCTGTGTGAGATGGTAGGTAGCAAATGCAGCCGTGTTTAAATAAACATTCTGCCTTTCTTTTGAAAAGCAAAGGCTGGGGTTTGGAGGGGGGTTATTAAGGGGTTTGAGGAGCTGGAAGCTGGACGAATACAGGAGACCTGGAGTTGTGTAAGTTCTGGTTTTCTCTTTAGAGACAGGGTCTCGCTCTGTGGCCCAGGCTGGAGTGCAGTGTTGTGATCACAGCTCACTGCCACCGCAACCTCCTGGGCTCAGGCGATGCTTTGGCCTCAGCCTGCTGAGCAGCTGGGACTGCAGGTGCATGACATCATCCCTGGCTATTTTTAAAAGAATTGTTAATGTAGCTATGGATTTAACATATTTCATGGGATTCCATCCATTGTTATTTTCCTAACTGATGCTCTGACGGTCTCAAGCGCTTTTAAATCAACATCCTCATTCATCGTGAGACTCCTGTGCACCTAGCTACCCGACAGTGTCATTTTGTGCTTAGGACAGGCGCTTGGTTTAATGCAGGTCCACTGCCAGCCATCTCACGAGCGGCCGGCCCACCTTTTGGGAAACAGAGGACGACATTTCTAGAGCCAACAAGGCTGGGAAAGGGGTAGCATTTTTAAGCCAGGACTGTGTGAAGTCAAATTGAAAATCCTTTACAGAAAAGCATACTTGACACTTTTATATCATCCCGATGAAAGTCATATTCAGAACAGTCGAAAGTATCATAAGTGACTTAGAAGACAGACCAGCCAGAAGTGTGGAAGATGGTATCAGCGCATGGTTTGGGGCCCATCCCTGAGCCTCTCAGATCGTGTGGATGTGTATGCACACGGTTTCCCGGGGAGACGATCCACAGCTTTGATTAGTCCCAAATCCTCGTGCTCTGACTAGTTTAAGGACCACTGGACTCTCGCAACCACCCCGAGGTCTCACTCTTGCAGTCTGTTCTGGGCACTGCTCAGACATACAGAAGGAACCAAAACCCTCCTGGACCCAGTTCTATTCTTCTGCTGATCGAGGGGGGCTGCAAGGCCATTCCTCTCGTGGGAACTAGATTCCACGGACAAAGGGCGTTACTCTTCCGCGGGTGTCCTCTAGGAATTAAAAAAAAAAAAAAGCCCAAGTTTGTAGGCTCAAGGTACCATGTTTTGAATTCCTCAGACTTCTAAACGTAACAGACCGCACTCAACCGGCCAGTGTCACCTCTAGGGACAGGGCGCAGTTGCGGAGGAGGAGTGCACTGAAGACAGACTACAAAGAGGCCACTGAGGTCTTCCCACCCCTCAGTCCTCAAGATTTACAGATGGGGACTTTAGGCATTTTTCTGATGCTTGTAAGATTAATTACTAACACCGTAGCCATGTATATGTGAGATGAGCATTGCGCTGGACCTGCATATTCAGGAAAGCCTGAAAGAAAGTGGACCCAGGTGGCACGGAAGCCGCAGAACACCTGCCGGGTCAGCTATGTCTTAAGCGACACCAGGGAGACGGGAGACGTAAGCCGGAGACTCGGACCTGTGTGCACGTCCAGACGAGAGGTGGGGCCCTGAGGGAGACGCCCTTCTGGGCTGGGACCGCCCGGTGCAGATCCGGACTCAGCGAAATGGAGCACGGGGCCGGGCTCCAGGGTGAGGCTGTTACTTTTACTGTTTTAGCACCCTGGGGATCCCGGCGCCCAGACAAGCTTTGAGAACTACTGGGCTAGACCAGAGATGCTATTTCTGAAGAAATATCCAGTTTCTTCTGGGTCTTGCTCTCCCTTGAGGGAACAAAAGGAAGATACAGTCTCAAATAAAACATCATTCCATTGATGACACCTGAGCTACCACTTGCTTCTGTAACTTCAGAAGCTGGTCGAGGTGGATCCTGGAAGGAGTGATATCCCATAAACACCTCTAGAAATCGTCAGCTGTCTCGCCTGCTGGTGCTGCAGATCGCAATCGCTGGTGTTAACGTACACTTGTCGATTTGAATTTCCAAAGTTACAGCCCGAGACACCTAAATTAAAACCTGAAATTAGTCAAATCGGTCAGGATGCTTTGCTAGTGGCTTTACTATCATCTCCAGAAAGTGCCCAGATGTTCGGTTGTCTTCAATATAATTGCTATTTCTGACTGTTACAGGGTTCTCAGAAGGTTTCACGAGACTCCCAACACTTGACCCAACTGAACCTCTCTCTGACTCATCAGTGACATTCAAAGGTGTAAGTATGTACGATCCCAACAAACTTTTGTGAGGCTTGCTGCTCCCTCCTTCGCCACGCTGACGTATTCCAGCAAATGCCCCCAAAACATCCACCAGGCAAGAAACCTTCAGGGTGATCATGTGTGTGTTTTTTTTTTTTTAATTATATCCATTCATTTATACAGAGAAATCATTTAGATCGAACTATTTACAGTCTTTTTTCCAATTTTCACTTCCACTGGCCAAATGTATTTCACACGAGGGCTGCCATTGACCCGGCCATCACACTGTACATCCGCCACCACACGGGGCCTTCACACCCCCCCTGCTTTAGAGGTTATGATCCCATTTTAACAGAACGTTTGACAAACACAGTCTTTTCTCCAACTTATGAATAAATCCACCAAAACTGACTTTACATATGGTCAAACGTTCAACACACTTGTTTCCAGCTCATCGTCTGCTGGCACTGCAAACCCAGGCAAGCCGTCTCCATCCCCTCGAGCCTTCCACAACGTACTACACACCCTCAAGTAGAGCTTCCCCTCCGCCACGCTCTGGCACAACCAGACATTTTTACTTTAAGACAGAACTACGCTCTTTCCCCCCCCTTTTTTTTTTTTAAACTTACTACCAATCGCCTTCCCTCTTGCTTTTCAGACAACAATGAAACTTTCAACAAGATCCGTGAAGTGGCTTTCTCCCAGTAGTCCTGAAACATGCTGGGTCATTTCATGTGTCTTCACCACCCTGAAATCCTATACTTTAAAAACTGCAATTTTCTTAATTGGCTCAAACACAGTATGGCTTGATTTCACTTGGTAAAGTTCATATGATTTAAAAAAAAAAAATATATATATATATACACACACACACACACATACACACATTTTTAATCAGGAAGAAAAATAAAGGCATGCCAGTTTGAAATGGCATCAAAGTAAAAAAAAATAAAAGCAAATACTAAAAACTACTTTACAATAAAAAAAATTAAATAATTGGCAGGTTATAAATGAAAAAATGAGGAATGTGCAGTGAAAAACTAATATAAGGCATTCCAGTTGATAAAATGAAAAACCTATTAAGTTTTATGGTTTGTTTTCCAAGTAAGTTATGTTTCAGTGTAAATTTTGAAATACTCCAAATCTACATTCCACGTGGACTTTAGATACAATGTAAAAATTTCAAATTTCACATGCAAGGTTTATCAACGAAACACTGGTAGAATTCCAGTATTTGCAAAATTCTAAGTTTTGGTGAATACTGTAAATATAACACAATTGGTTGGTAACTGGAGGCGTCACGAATCCAGAATTAGGAGAAAACCCATTTCATAAACATCTCATCCGATTAAAAATACTAGCCTTGCATGTTCTAAAAAATCAGAGAAAACATATTAAAAAAAAAGGACTGCAATTTAACAATCTGTATATCTTTAGCTGCCATCAAAAAAAAAAAAAAAGACAGAGGAAAGAAAAAGGGCGAAAACCAATGGAAACGTTACAACTGGTGGTGGAGAGCAACCCTACGGACGCTCGCATCACGAGAGAAACAAAACTGTACACATTTATAAATAAACAGTCCTGGCCACACTCGGCTTCCTCTACACCACAGTCTCTTTCCGCTTGCCGCTCGACTGGGCTTTGCCGCGGGCTCTGTGGAAGCCGGGCCGCGTGTGGTGCGCCTTCTCGCTCCTGGCGTCTTCTGCCGCCTGCCCGCCGGGGCCGCACTCTGGAACGTTCTCGTCCACTTCTGCCTGAGTAACGCCGGAGACGGCGGACACCCTCCTGTGGGCTCCGAGGTTCCCGGCGCAAGGGCTGTTCTCCTCGCGCTCCTCGTGGAGCTCGGGCAGGCCCTGCAGCTCGGGCGGGCCGGCCGCGGGCTGGAACGGCGCGATGGCGGCTCGGATACAGTTGAACCACTGCTGCTTGTGGAACACGTCGTTGGCTTGCAGAGTGTGAGACTGGCCCGGAGAGGGGTCTTGGAAGCGAACTCTAAAGATATTTTTAGCTGGGGGGGGGGAATTGGAAAAATGAAATCATACTTAAAAATGTTTATTCTAGAGAACGTGTTCTCACAATCTTAACATGGGCGCTAGTCTGAACGTCGTAGCACGCACGGCAATTAGGTGGATGCGTTAAATAAGCACCGAGTCTTAGATACGCCTGCTGGTGCTAGAGCCACAAAGCACCTGACGACCCAGTGAGTGTGCAACGAGTACAGGACGACAGAACCGTTTCATCTTTAGAATCCTTTTTTTTTTTTTGAGACAGAGTCTCACTCTGTTGCCTGGGCTAGAGTGAGTGCTGTGGCATCAGCCTAGCTCACAGCAACCTCCAACTCCTGGGCTCAAGCAATCCTCCTGCCTCAGCCTCCCGAGTAGCTGGGACTACAGGCATGTGCCACCATGCCCGGCTAATTTTTTCTATGTATTTTTAGTTGTCCAATTAATTTCTTTCTATTTTTAGTAGAGACGGAGTCTCGATCTTGCTCAGGCTGGTCTTGAACTCCTAACCTTGAGTGATCCTCCCACCTCGGCCTCCCAGTGCTAGGATTACAGGCGTGAGCTACCGCGCCCGGCCTAGAATTTTTAAAGGCTAAAATCAAATTCATTTAGATTCTGAGCCTGTACTTATTTAACTTATTTTAAAGGTCATATCTTACCTTTGTCTGAGTTGCTGAAAGCCCCCCGGAAGGACCCTCCCATTCGCACATCTCCATCCTGCAGGTCTTCCAAGACCAGCTCTTGGACGGGGATGGGCTGCCGGTACACCTGGTAGGAGTGCCGCTCATTCCGAGTGACGGGCCGGGTCAGAACCAAGATGTCTTGAAACAGGAAAATGTAAAGTTTCTGGAGAAATGGGAACAAATGCCTTCTAAATATGGAACTTCATGATTTTAAGTGGCTGACATACATTGTTGAAATAGTTGATTGGACTATTAGTTTTATCAGATTTATTTTCTAAGATCTCCCTCACAAATGACCTCAAAGAGTGATTTCAAGGCTGTACATGTTTCATCTGGAAGATTTTTCTATCTTCAGACTACATAAAACTTTTTGTTTTTATTGGCATGTAAAATCAGATTAAGCAACAGTTAAGTAACACTGTGCATCATGAAGACCTACCAAGAGCAGCATGACCTGAAACAGCAGCACCATATACCACAGTTCTCTAACAAAGTAGGGACTTAAAAATGCAAGCTGGTAAAATACTAATGGTTCCATTTTGTTCCACACGAAATTAATAGTTTAAATAAAGAACTATGCCTCATGAGGGAAATCAGAGATGCCAGATTTTAACTTTTTCTTAAAAAAAAAAAAAAAAAAAGAAAAAAACCCCAACTTATAAATTGGGCTTTTGAAAAGCCAACAAAAATACCATTCCATGATTGTATTTAGTTCTAACAGGTACCTTTGTAAATTAGCGTTTTTTAAAATAAATTTGCTTTCATTCAATCTGCTTCAGAAATTTGTTGAATAGTGCTGAAAACTATTTCTATAAACTACTCAAAAACTTTTTGAAGGATTTACTTTTTTATTAAACGTTATGGAACTTATGGTATACTTAGAAAGGAACTCCAGACAATAAGTTGTTTATGCTTCAAAACTAAATGATTCTCCACCAAGACAGCCTTCCTGCACTACCTCACGCATTTGCTCTTTCGAACCCGCTCCGTAATTTACACGCGAAGACTAAACCGGGCGGGAAGGGGAAGCGCGGCCGCCCCCCGTGGCGTGGGGGCACGTACGTGTCCGCTTTTGTTCTTCAGCTCCCCGTGGCACAGCAAGACCTTGCTCGCTTCAATTCTAGGGTCCCTCTGCTTTTCGTCCAGATACTCCAGCTTGTCGATGTAGTACTGGCACTCGGATTCGCCTTTCTTCAAGTTGATGTCAGAGAGGACTCCTTGTATTATCAATACCTAAAAATTACCAAAAGTTTGACGGAGCAACTTCAGTATTCAGTATGCTAACACATCCTGTTTCCCCACGAGACAAAAATGTCACGAGACAGAAGAATTTCAAAGCTTGAAGGGAATCTAGAAGTCTGTAAATTCAGCCAGCCCCTTCATTTTACAGATGATCAAACAGTCCCAGCCAAACTGGGTGGCTGGTCCAAAGTCACATGGCTACCTAGTGAAGAGACCAGATTAGAATCGAGCCCCCTGACTGAGACACAAATATAAAATGTGTTAGGCACGTCACATGGACATCTCCTTACTGCTTAGTGCACAGTGAACTAACGTCCCTGTACTTGAAACAACAGAATACTTCACTATGCTGATTCAATACATGTAAGATTGGAGAGTATCACTTTCTAACTTTCTAAGGCAACCTAATGCATAAACTTGGAAAACAAAAGGATCCCTGAGGGGACTACTTACAGCGTCCTCTAGAAGCTGGACGTCAGGGTGGTCTTTGGGAGTATGTCTAAGAATTTCCTTCAATAGTAAAGGGTATTTGACTAGGCGGCTTCGAGGGATATCTAGGAAGCTCCAAAGATCTAGTTTTCGACTGAAGGGAGACTCGAGACATCGCTGGAGGAAGTCCTGGACTCTTGGATCCTGTTTCTTTTGGTCAAGCAGAGCTTTGGCTGCCAGCTGGTTGCTGCAGTACCCTTTGTAGGCGTTCAAGCCTGGTAGCTGAGGAGCAATCAAAGACAGACGATGAGTTCCTGTTACGACTGAGTGCGTCAACAAGCCTGTGCACGTGAACACAAAATGTACAGCTATGCTTGAGCATTTTAACAAGCTGTGGACATTGTCCTGCAGATAATTATAGAAGCAAGCTAGTATTCTAGGCAAACATCAGAATGCTCTTCAAATTTTCCTAAGTTGGCTAAATCCAACGGAAGCCTCGTGGCTTCTATCTGCCTGACCTCAGAGAGGCCTGCAGTGCGCGTTCCCAGGACACCTGAGCGTCCTCTGCCACGCTGATCCCCAGCCCCGAGGCCGCCTATGTCTGGGCCAGTCCCCGCTGATCGTAAACGCAGGGCCTGCCTTTCGTCAGCGCGTCCCCAGCGCCCACGCCTCAAACAGTGCCCAGCACCCGGCGGGCGCTTACATGTCGAGTGGAAGAATGCAATGGATAATTAACAGCACATAATGTGCGAATTCTGTCCAAGCAAGAACACATTTGTAAACAGATTTGTAATACAAATGAAACTGCAACATTAATGAAGTTTATTTTTTTAAACAGACTGTAGCTTTACTTATTATCACTGTGAATTTAGTTTTAATGCCTTGTCTGTTTGTAGAGTCCAGTTATGAGATCACATAAATCTGATATTCATCAGCAATTGCTACAAGGCACATCTGTAAGAAACTATCAACTCGCCACATACCCAGTTTACCAGAATGTGACCGATCTGCTCCACTGTCCCGTCAGGCTTGGTTGCTTCTCCTATTCTTGCCAACAAATCTGAAGTGTAAAAACACAGAAAGATCTGTAATAGGTTTAAGTTTAGATTTAAAATTAATTGTGCTACTGCTGTTCAGATACTAATGAAAATTCAGTAGCATAACTAACCTTCATGCAGAGGTATGTACGAGTCCAGATCACCAAATATGTGTGTGAGTTCTTCTTCTGACATGATTGACAACTTTAACATGGGGTCATGGTAGGCCTGTCAGAGGGTAGAAATGTGCAGAGATCAGACATGAGAGATCTATATTTGGGTACAATCAGGACTAATTATACAGAAGCCAGTGTGGATTCTGTTTGCTACACATAAAGAAATCAAAGTGTGTGCCAATCCCCAAATAGACTCTTACTAATACTCATAGGTGAAGAGATGTGTCCAGACCTCATCTAAAAAATGTATTCACCAGAAGATGTTTTCTACTTTTTTACTTCTAATTTTAAGAAAATTATCCTTCAGAATCTGTGGAATGTAATTTTTAAAAACTAGGGCACATGACAAAAAGTTACTGACCTTTCTTGCAAGCTTGAGATCTTCAATTAAATCTTGCTCCCCTCGGGACATTTCATATATTGCCTAAAAAACATCCCAGCAAAAATTCAGGTCATTCCTTCGAGAAAGAAAAACTATATACAATGGATATTTTTACATTATTTAACTGATATTTTGAACAGTATTTTTTTTTTTTTTGAGACAGAGTCTCACTTTATTGCCCAGGCTAGAGTGAGTGCCATGGCGTCAGTCTAGCTCACAGCAACCTCAAACTCCTGGCTCAAGCAATCCTCCTGCCTCAGCCTCCCAAGTAGCTGGGACTACAGGCATTCACCACCATGCCCGGCTAATTTTTTGTATATATATATTAGTTGGCCAATTAATTTCTTTCTATTTATAGTAGAGACGGGGTCTCGCTCTTGCTCAGGCTGGTTTCGAACTCCTGACCTCAAGCAATCCGCCCGCCTCGGCCTCCCAGAGAGCTAGGATTACAGGTGTGAGCCACCGCGCCTGGCCTTGAACAGTATTTTTTAAAGTGACTCAGTCTGAAAACTGTAACTCAGAATGGAATCTCAAAATAAGAGGCTGCTGGATGTTTTAACAGTTTTACCCCATCAGAGTTAACCTGACGACCAGCACCCATACAAAGTGTCATTGGCCACTTTGAATTATGTCATGTGTTAAAGATTGTTGTTCCAACACACAAAAAAATGCAAGTTAATTTTGCCATAGACACTATTAGCCTGTTCTTCTGGCAAAACACGTGTTTAAAAAACAGGGATCCTTTTTCAGTGCAGGCCAACAAACAGGGTCCGGGCACGGATGCCGGCGTACCTCCTGACGCTTGATCTCCCTGGTGGTCAGCGACTCCTTGGTGCTGACGTCCAGCATCTCGGACCACAGCACGCTGCTCCTTCTTTTGGCAGGCGTCGGCGCTGCCGACCTGCTGAATGGCTTCTGGGCAGAGGCTGGGGATCTGTGGTCGCCACGAAGCGTAAATGACTTAAAAAAAACAAAACAAAACAAAAAAAACCCAAGGTGAACAAAAGAGAATGTAAGATTTGGAGCAAACAGTAAATTATTTTCTTTTTCTTTTTTTTAAAGCAGAGAAAGACAAATGAAGAATAAAATTCTGAGAATTTTCAACATGGAAAATCATTTATACAAGTTCCAACCTGTCATTCTAAAATATTTATCAGCCAAAACTACTTTTCGTGAATAAGAACTAGCCAAGACTACTCCAGTGATATAAGATGCAAATTAATATAACGAGGTTATGCAAACATTGTTTTGGTAACAATATTCCTTTCTAGCATATTACAGAAAGAAAACTTATATTTAAGTGTAACGGTGCAAACTTGTCTGTACAGCTCAGAAAAAAACAAATTGCAGGCTTCTATAAAAAGTACCCTGACTCTCTCTCTCACACCTCCCCCCCCCTTTTTTTTTACCTGTATTGTTTGACCAAACCGTCTGACCGCTCCATTTCTTACAGGAGAGATTAAGTTTGCCAAGGACGTGACCCGAGCTAGAGGTCGGACTCTTTTATTGCTTGGCTCCTACAAAAACAAAACCAGATTACACTATGTATTCAGGTACAATGATTTCATACAAGCTTGGACAAAGTTAAGCCCTTTCACAAAACAATTTTTGTATCTTTATAAAATACATAAACACAAAACTCTCAAAATGAATGTTGTTGTTCTTTGTTAAAACAGTAAGAACACTACAAGTAGCAGTAACTTGCAAAATAAATGATGTAAGAAAGGCCAGTCAAATCTTCGAATACCACTTTGAGAACATATTACCATTAAAAGAAAAACTAAAATTAAAGCAAAGAAATTACATCCTAAAATTCGACAGAACTTTTTACAGTTTAATGGGGTGAATAACTTTTTTAAAAGCCTTATAACTATGAAAAATTTCAAATAAATGAAAGCAGAGGATAGCATAACAGATCCCATGTATCTCTCATTCAGCTTCAACATTTCTACTACAATTTGCTTCATTTCTGGCCCTACTTAAGTACTTTAAAGCAAATCCCAGACATTATGTAATTTCATTCTTAACTACTTCAGTTAGAGAATAACCTTTAAACAAACATGTCTGACAATGGACTGGGTCAAAAAGTGGTGAAGTCAAGGCAGGGGAGGGGTTAAAAGAGCTCCCAGGGACTGGAGTCAGACTGACTGGATGCAAATCCTGGCTCTACCACTTGCTAGGGCACACCAAGCGCCTCAGTTTCCTCATCTGTAAAATGGGGCTAATAACAGCACTTCTCTTATGAAGCTGTGAAGATTAAATGAGTAAGCAGAGCTCAGATAGTGCTTGGCACATATTAAGTTTTAGCTATTACTAGCATTCTTTTTTAGGTATCCACTTACTACATAAACACTGGGATTCATAAATAATTGGATCCTCTTTCATACATTAATTTATTAACTTAGAGGAAAAATATACACAAATTCAGAAACAGTAATAATATTGCAAATATATCACTATTATTCAAGGATCTAAGAACTTTATAAAAATTGCATTATTCTCATTTTATTGCTAGGAAAATGGAGGCATACCATTAGGTGACTCAAACAGTTATTCAAAGAAAGAATGCCAGATCACAAAATAGGTAGGTCTATTCTTTATAATATCTATGGACCATAACTACTTGTACTTGGTGCCTCTGATAATTCTGGCATACTCAACAAAAACAATTTGTTGAGAATTCCAGACATATACTTTAAAACTGTATTTTCACTTCAAAATAAAAATTATTTAAAAACAACAGAAGAAATATTATTTCTAAAAATTCTTTGACATGACTAAAGTCATGTAAAAAGGAGGGGTAAGGAAACTGAGTAAAAAGAATCCCTTCAGATAATTTAATAATGAACTGGCACAAAAAGTTAAAACTACCTGGAAAGAAATTTAAGTGATCTGACTATCCAAAGGAGCAATCAGACTTATTAAAACCCCTAAATGAATACATACATATCAGAAAGGAATGTGAACTACTGAAGAGACTTTGTAGGTAATCAAAGAGAATTCAGAACTTTGAAGGCCTTAAGAGGTGGAGTTATAGGCCGACCCCACCCCCTGAATAATCACCTCCAAAGCAATACTTTGAATACAAAGCCACGAACATGCAAAGGTTCAATTAACCGAAAAAGAAACTCTGGCGATCTGTGGTGACACAGCACACGTCATGCATGTATGTGGCTGAGGACGTACAGACGGCGCCTGGCGCACATCTGCGCGGACTGAGTGACACTCGCGTGTGCGGGGCCGGCACACGCATTCCTTTCCACTTAGTAAAGGCGGCACAAAGGGGCTCCTGTTGGACTGGAGCTAGAATTACCTCACAAAGTAAGACGCGCCAACCTTAACCACAAACAAAGCAGTTGTCAGAAAGTTCTGCTCTGCTCTTTGGAAACAGAGGTTAACTCCTCTTCCTTGTTTCAAGCGTAACAAATGTGACTTCCCAGTAAATCGCAAAATGGCTAATTTCAATTTAAAGGTCTTGAGAAAGGTGCTCCTCCCAGTGAATAAGGAAGGAAAAGTTAGTCTAGCTGGGAGGAAAGGAATTTTTGATGTCTATTTTATTACATAAAATCACGAGTGATAAAAAAACTCTTATCTTTATAGGATCAGTGACTGTACAATTTCTTATTTCCTGGTAACTCAAAATTGTGTGATATTTAAAATAAAAACTACAGAATTTTGATAATTGAATGTAAATCTATCTAAAGCACATTTCCGAAATTAACATGGACTTTATGTCATTTCTTGAGGGTGTATATTATGACGAGCAGTATTTGGTGGTTAAATATGTTCCACAGTCCTTAAAAAACCCAACTATAAATATCAATGCAATATATAAAAAAAAATCTATTAGAAACATGAAAAAAAAAAAACAAAACCCAACTATGATCTCACTTCTCAACAAAAGATACGCTACTCTTCAGAGTTTACCATGTCTAAAATGTCTTGGGCAGAAGCATGGTGCTAAATCAGGAAATAAGGGTGGGGGAGGGACAGGAGGTGGACACATTTGCACTTTTTGCACATGCCTCGGGACTCAGTAACTTTTCTGCCTTAAGCACAGAACATATATAGGAAGATTATTCGGCAGATACAACTTTTAGCATATTTTAAAAGTATGAACAATTTAAATATAAAGCCTTGAAAAGTGTGATTATGAAATGTAAAGGTATGGCTTGCTACTAATGTCAGTATACATACACTATTTGAAAAAAATATATCATACAGAAAGAAGACTTTTGTGAAACAGTGATACGGATTAGGCATTCTTGGGCCACCTAAAAGACTGGGACAACAATTTGTCTCTTTTGGAATACAGGTTAGGATTTGGCCCCTGGGAGCTGCAACCAAAAGTAGTTTTCTTTGGAGGTCTAGATGAACCATTTTAATAATCCTGGTTTGGCTACTAAGTACCTAAACATTTGCATCCTCACAAAACGTGTTTCTAAGACAGTATTTTTAGAGAACTGGTAGTACACGCACATTCTCTGTAGAGAGGATACAGTATTTGGAGGCAATGAAGAAAAAGCGGAGTAGGAATATACTTATTTTACCTACCAAAAAGTAAGTCTGAGATATACAATGGTTTTGTTGTTATTGTTTTTTTTGTCTTGGTATCCGGGAAACATGTTAGGCAAGTACAATAAGTTTAAAGGACAGATAAGGATATTGGAACTATACTCCTTCTTCTAAAGACAATCTGAAAATCTAGGTGAATAAACAGAATACCAACAAGTTTTACAGGCTCAAGGAACTTTCTGCCCTAGGCAAGCCTTCACCAAGTCTAAAGTTCACCTGGAGGGAAAAAAAAAACCCCAACACCCTCTTAACATAAGTTTATGTTTATTTAGGTTAATTTTTAATCAGACTGTCTAGTTTAGCCAAGCAGTCATGTGCACTATAAGAAATCTGCCCTCTGACCAGGCTTTTAATTATTACATTTTTATGCTCCCCTTGCAGTCATATTTTATGCCTCAAAATGTCTTTTGGATAACTATATAAGTAGAAAATTGTTAAGATTAATATAAAGTCTTTTATTAGGCCATACCTTACACATAAATGCAAGGACATGGAAAAATCCTGTTGAGAATCTAGCTTTTTGTATAAAGGATTTTTCTTCTAATGATGCCATTTAGAGGACATATTTTAGGAGGGGGATCTCTTGTACAGCAAATCAAATCAAGACACTTAAAAAAAACCAGTACATGTATGGGTTTATTCGTTTTGAGTTACGAGACAAATAATCTCTCCTCGGCAAGAACTTAAAAATAAGAAGAATGTAAACAGAAAGTTAATCTTAAAAAGAAAAGATAAAAAATAAGTTATGATCACACACGGGACTTTGTCCCTTTTTAGAAATATTCAAACTATTTAAGGCTGTGTTGCTAGTTCTAAAACCCCAAAGAGAGTTTGTCTTTAGCTTTAGGACTAAAGTATGCTAGAAACATGGCCCAGTATCTGATACTAAACAAAGACCAGTTCTCGCTGGTCCGAAAGACGGTCAGTTTCAGGATTTACACTAATGGCCATGGAGGAACTGCTCTACCAAGAGGAAATGCCTATACGACTCCAAGAAAACAGAGGCATGTAAACAAAGACCAAAAGCAAACAAGCCCCGAACCGAAGCCAAGCCACACCAAGTAACAGTGTGGGCCTCCTAAAGACGGCAGCTGCCAAAAGGTGCGTCTGTCTGACGGACGGCTTTGTTGGGCCACACAGCAAACGGTGCTTGTTTAAAACGTGTAACCAGATAAGCAAAACCGTCGCCGCGACCAAGAGGCAGTTAAACACGGGAAGGCTGTTGCTATCGCAAGAGCGATAGCGCGGTAGGTGCCCACGGCACACGCACCGCCGCGGTATGATGCAGCGCAAGTAGAGTTCCACACGGCGTTAAATCAACTGTGGAGATTACATAAAAATGGCATAAAAATAATTTATTCTGACAAATGTTCATGAAGACTTAAAAAAAAAAAAAAAAGACTTCAGACAATTAAAGCAAGGAGGGCGGAACTTAAATCATGGCTGGCCGGTTTAAATGTTCCAACATTCCCCTTTCTTTCCGAAGGAAAAAGCGGCACACCGCGAACCTGCCGGACGTGCGCGGGGCCGGACGGCACCTTGCGGGGACGCGTTCGCCGGCGTGAACTTTAAGGAAGGCGCTCGTAAGTGTCCTCCCCTGCACCGGCGCCGTCCCTAGTCCAGGCGCCACACACCGAGTTAAAAGCCCGTGCGCGCAGCGAGAGTGGCGCCGCGGCTCCACCCCACCCGAGGAGCGGGTACACCTGAGACCTTTCCTCTTCTCGTGCAGCAGCCGTGCGCCCTCGCCTCTGCCACGTGCAAGCCAGGCTCGGACCGCAGCCCTTACACGCACGTCAGGCTTGCACGCCGCACCGCGGCCGGGCTGCCCACAACCCCGCCGGCCCCGCGGTCTCACCTCCTGCTCGCGGAACGACTGGTTGCTGGCGTCCAGCACGCGGATCGTCCTCTTGATGGGCAGGAGGCCGCCCACCTCGTCGTGCGCCACCATGCTGCCCGCGCCCGCGTCCCCGGCCCGCACCCGTCAGCTGCGCACGCGGGCGCCGCGCAGCAACTCGGGCTCGTCCCCCGCCGGGCCCCGCCGCGCGCCCATGCCCCGCCGCCGCCGCGCCGCGTCTGCCCGCCGCCCGCAGCGCGCGCCGGCCCCAGGGCGCGGGGGCGGGGCCAGGGCGCGCGGGGGCGGGGCCGGCCGGCGGGGGCGGGGCCGGCGCGCACGTGACCGCAGCCGACCCGCAGCTGGGCGCACCTGGGCGTCTCCGCTTTGGCTGCGCCACAGAAAGCGCTTTATGGAAAGGTTTGGGGGGGGAGCCCGGTGAGTGCAAGGCAGAAACTTCTCTTCCTGATTTAATGACAAACTGCTAAGTTATCTACTCTAGTGCTTAGGCCCAGGGAGACCTATACAACTCTACTGCCTGGTGAGGAAGGTAGTGTGGACAACTCCAAGTAAGAAGATAGGAATTCGGGGTTAAATAACTGTGTACATTAAAGAAAAACCCTAATTATACAGGCAACTTGCTTTTATTTTACAGAAATACAAGCATCTTCACAGCTGTAAAATTATCAAGAGTCTTTATAAAATGGTTCCCACCATTTTTTCTGAAGACGAGCAGGGTAAATGCAGTCGGTGCACTTCAGTTTCACTGTTACTGAAGTCAGCCCCCCATCAGGCTGTGGGTAAAGTATAATTGGGCTTCTTCAGATTTTAAAGTTTGGTGCTTCTTAGACTTACAGGCAGATATTTTTCTGTGTTAAAAACTTGGTATCTGTGTATTAGATAACACAAATACATAAAAGGTGATTTCTGTTCTTAAAATGCATGACATTTTTAGGTTCTTCTCTAAATTGAATTAGCTGATCTTGATATAGTCCTAAGAGGGTCAGAAGACCTACTGTAAAAGCCCTGCATTTTACAGGTGAAGAAATGAGGCTTACAGAGGTGAAGGGACCTGCCTGAAGCCATGCCCAGTGACAGTCTCCAGATTCCTCATCTAAATCCTTTCATTTCTGCTGCTTTGGTAGGCTTGCCATGATGCAGTTTTTTTTCTTTTCTTTTTTAAAACACAAAGTGCTGTATTATATTCTGAATGGTAAAATTTTTTAACTGTATAGTACTATTATGTGACATTCATAACTTACAGAAACATTTCTGTTCTTAGGATTTATTGGAATCAGAGAAATCTATATAAAAGGAAGTATATAGTATAATCACTTGGGTGATTAAAGAAAAAGGTTTCATATCTGTTCCTAAAGTGCTAACAGCCCACTGTGTAAAAGCAGATCACATGAAGAGATGCTTGATACAAGACAGCTTTTGCAAATTCCAAAATAAGTCGTGTAGCTAGGACTTCGAATGGTCTTCCAAGGTCAGACATGGCTGGGAAAGAGGACGCTGCGGAAGAGGCTTTGTCGATGGGGTCTTGAATGCCCCGTATATTTCATAGGTTTGAGCAAGAGGAAAATGCGAAGAGGATGAAGAAGTGAACCCACACTGTGAGTCAGGGTTGTGGGTAAAGACAGAGCAGATGGCTTTATTAAGCCGGTGAGAGAGATAACAACCAGAGCTATGTTGTTGTAATAGATACATGTGGTTGGTGTTTAAGGCGGTTGAATGAATTGCAAAAATCATAATCAGGTGTCAAGAACTTTCCCTAAGGTTGGGGGCAGTGGCAAAGGAATAGGATATATGCAAGAAGTCAAAGATGCCTAAGATTTTTTAAGAGAGTGTGTGTGTGTGTGTGGGGGGGTAATTGTTAGTGCAAATAAAGAAATAAGAGGAATGAGTTTTGAAAAAAATTCTAAGTTTCTTTTTAGATATACCTAGTCTGAGGTGGTAGAAGAGCATGCAAATGAAAATATTCAGCTAGTAGCTGGAAATGTTGGACAAGGCCTTGGGTAAGAGGCTGAAGGGTAGATTTAGACTGAAGAGTCAGATACACAGAGGTCAGAACTGAAGCTTGGGATTAGATGCAATGCCTGGGAGAGAAAATCTAGACAAAAAGAATACCAGTCCAAGGATCTAACTTTGGAGGAATGCCAAGAGAAAGAGAATTTTGTCAGAAGGGAAAAAACAAGGAAAGAAGCCAAGGGATGAAAAAAATGTTAATTTCAGCAAAGAGGTCAAGGAGGGTAAGAAAAGATTCATGGATTTAGTGATTACAAGTTTAATGAGGGTCTCAAGAGCGTGCTAGTTCAGTGGAGTAAAGACAGACATAGATTATAGGGGTTGAAGAGTGAATAGAGGAGAAATAGTGGCCACAGACAATTTACAAAGACAACTAATCTATAAGAAATAATTGACTAAGGTTTCAAGGACAGTACTACTTCTCCCAGGAAGGACCACAGCTGTCTTTCTGCAGCCACCAGCGAACAAATGCATGTTTGGTTAGCACTCAGAGCATCTTGAGTCTTGTCGAAATGGCCCATAAAACCAGGGGGCTGAACTGGGCTTCTGAGGTCACTACCCAGTCCTCCTCAGTTTTCTTGGGAGGCAACTGAAAGATGGTGGTGAAAAAATAGGAAATTTAAGGTCTTACTTGGTGACAGAGCTTATACGCATGTTATCTTACTTAAGCAACTCTATGAAGTACATATTATTGTCACCATCTTAAAGATGGAGGAAACTGGACTTAGAGAAAGTTTAAGAAACTTGTCTAAAGGAGCCTGATCAATCAGTGGCTGGACAGGGACTTGAATCTGGTCTGCTCAGCTGCCATCAAAACACACCTTCCAGGCCAGGCGCGGTGGCTCACGCCTGTAATCCTAGCTCTCTGGGAGGCCGAGGCGGGCGGATTGCTCAAGGTCAGGAGTTCAAAACCAGCCTGAGCAAGAGTGAGACCTCGTCTCTACTATAAACAGAAAGAAATTAATTGGCCAACTAATATATATAGAAAAAATTAGCTGGGCATGGTGGTGCATGCCTGTAGTCCCAGCTACTCGGGAGGCTGAGGCAGCAGAATCGCTTGAGCCCAGGAGTTTGAGGTTGCTGTGAGCTAGGCTGACGCCATGGCACTCACTCTAGCCTGGGTAACAAAGTGAGACTCTGTCTCAAAAACAAAAAAAACACACCTTCCAGATAAGACAACACATGTAAAACAATACATGTGCTCTTGTACATACTAAATGCTTTGTCAGTGTTAGTAATAGAGTTAAGTTTAAAACCTAAGTCCCTGAGTCTCGGGTGTTCACGAAATAATTGCCAACATTTTATAGAAAAGGAACCATTAAAAAAGTTTAAAGATAAGCTGCTTTAAAGTCTTGTTATAACAAGGCATAGGATAGGTAAAACGATTATAAAATAGTTCCAGTTGTTTAAGTTTAGAAGAGATCCTATTTCAATAGATGGGAGTACTTTATTATGTTATTTATAGCAATTATTTATATAATACAACTATCTACAAATAGTATAACTGAGGCACAGAGTGGTTAAATGTCTTGTTTGTGTAGAATATCTAGAATTTATAGACTTAAAAACTCGACTGAGTTATCTAAAAACAATAATGCAACTTTGTAAAAGGCATCTAAGTTTTTGATAAAATTACTGGTTTCGAAACACCAGATTAAGTTACAGCATCTGTTCTGCTTGTAAGAACCCTTTAACCCTGTCTGTCCTAAAATATGAATTAGGTAAAGAGAAAGTTTATACTGTTTCCTTCCTTTTTGTATAGAAAAGGCACTGTCAGGTTACTTACCTTTTCTCCCCTTTTAAATGTGAAAAAATGTTTGGAATTTAGTGATAAATTAGAGCAATCATTACTTTTTTTTGGTCTAGGTATTGTTTTTATTTACTGTTACCTGGAATGGTAACAAGCTGTTGGAAATTAGGCTAGGAAAGTCATTATTACCGACAAAAAGAAAAATATTCTCTGCTGCCCTCTACATGGGGTATTGTGAAATGCAACTGTCAACCTGTTTTTTTCAACTTTGTATTGATGTTTGTAGGGATATTACAGATGACCAGCTACACATTTTTTAATCTGTAGAAAAATATGGATCACAGTAAAATTTGTATCTTCAGCCCTTATAAAGCCTTTATATTTTATGTTACTAAACATATATTTAAAAAATCATACAAATATATGAAAAAGATGGCATAGTTCAGAAGATATATGTTAAGGACTTTTTCTAAATATTAATATGAGAAAACTATGTTCCATTTTAAAGCTCTACAGTTCAAGATTACAAACCTATACTACTAATATGTATCTCACTAAAGACAGGTTAAAAATAAAATTTAAAATCTTACGAAAAAAGGAAGCATTGATTGAAAAATAGAACTTTTAAGAAACCAGAGTTTCAAAATGTCCAGTAATAAGTTAAAGACAAGTGAACTAGATGAGTATGAAAGAAATTAGTAATGAAGTTATATGTGGATTTCAGATTTGAAAAATCATTGGTTTAAAAATATGAATGTCTCCAAGCTTTACTAAGAATTTGACTTGAGAAAAGATCATCAATTTAGATCAATTAAATACTATTAGTGTATTAGTATAAACAAAATAGTCTGACAGGCTAAGAAGTTTGGTATTATCAAAACAATGGTTCTTTTATGCAATGACAGTACAAACTGCAAATAAAATGGGGTAACAGTACCGTCAGTGGTGACTTTACTTTTATCTCACACTTAACAGGATAACAGGTAATTTCTAGTACAGAAGATCACACATGCTTCTGTAACAGGATGGTAAGTGGGATTCCTCCCACTTTCCCTGACCTTCAACTACGGCCCCAAACTGAAGACAATGTCACTGTGCCCAGTGCCCAGCCTCCTGTTCTCTCAGCTCACCTTGACTCTAGCCATTGCCACATAGGCCAGATCAACAGCCACACACCAAATGCAACCGGGTGTGTTGGTCCGTTCCAGTAGACTGTACACCTTGCACAAGAGCTGAGGTTACAACTACCATGTAAGTTTACAGTGCTCCACTGTCATTTACCACAGTCCCACAGTCTCGCAGCCTCCTGCCTCAGCTGCACTGCATTTATCTCCTGCCTTCCGCCCTGGGCTTCTTGGATGCTGTTGTGTGGCATTTGGACATGTGTAGCCCGGAAGTGTGAGGGACAGACACCCCAAGGGCCACTGTTGACCTGTGGAACACAGGAGCTGGAGGATAAAAGCTCCCCTCTGTAATTCCTCCAGAAGACAATTCTGCAATGTATCTTAAGGCAGCACTGCCTTAAGGCTTTCTGAGACCCCCCCCTCTACAGTAAAGGCTGGGTGTGGTACCTTGCACCCCCCAGCACTGAGGCACGGCACTGGGCAGGACTCTTCATCTTTTGGAGGGAGCATCTGCGCTATCTGGGAGTTCTGCTCTGACGCTTTAGAGTAGGGCCCGGAGCAGAAGTCTCTGTGGCAGGTCCAGGCTGTGGTGTGAGCCGCCCGGCAGCGCAGGCCATGTGCCTAGCACATCCGATCAGGGTCGAGGTATTTGTGGGAGACAAGGATGCTGTGTGGCGTCCCTGGCGAGGCCAGGAAGAGAGCTGCAGTGCAGCCTCAGGGTTCTGGAGCGAGGCTGTGCCTTCCACGGTAGAAAAGGACTTGCTGATTGAAAAGCAGCTCCTGGTGTGGAACGGGCCCAGTCAGAGTGAGGCTCTGGCCACGGGGACACTGTGTGACTCTGCAGTCAGCTTTACTATTATGTTGGTTTGCTCAGTAAAAAGGTAATTAAATCTTTGACAGAAAAAAAGAGCAACTAGCATAGAAAAACAAAAACCCCAACCAAACAACCCCCTCCAAGCCCCCTCAAATAAAAAACTCCACAGATAAAATCTATAACAAAACGAAGAGAAAAAGTTTTCCCTCAAGCCTCAAAACATGAGCAGAGTGACAAACCGGACAGTGATGAGACCCACATGGCAATGGCATTTATGCACCGAGAGGCAGGAGGAAGGCCGCTGGACTTCCTCACGGCCCTGAGAAGAGGACAGCCTCCTCAACTTCCAGTGGAGCCTCAGCCGCACGCCTGTCTGGGGCAGCAGCCTCGCCTGGCAAGGGCTCTGAGCATCGATGCTCAGGCTGAGGGCGAGGACAATGCCACGCAAAGAGGTGCTGCAGCAGTCTGGACCACACGCTCTCTCAAAACTAACACTGCCCTGGGAAAAACTGCTAGGTGTAGAATCCAGGGCAACAGAGCAAAGAGAACAGGGCTACGGAAGCAAAGACAAGAAAAATTCCAGGTTAAAGAGAGAGGGAGCAGAAGAGAAACATCTTAGAAAGTATGAGATCGTACTTCAAAGGTCACCTAGTGAACCCAACAGAAGAGGGCGCTGTAGAGTGATGCAGCTGGAAAGGCCATCCTGGCCCACTCCTCTCCTCCAACACACAGGGAAAGTCACTGCACTTAGTGAACAACAAAGAATCACGAATCTCACTTAAAACTCTTATAAGAAAACAGAATGTGGAGTACAATAACATCTGTATAGCATAAAGTAAATTAAGAAAACTATAGAAGCAATGAAAGAACATAAAACTCAGGAATTAAGTGACTGGAGAAAGGAAGATATGAAATGAAAGGTGACAGAACTAAGGAAAGAACTAAATATAAAAATTATTTCAGAACGAAAAATACAATGACTAATGCATAAGAGAAAAAGAAGGATGGCTTTAGAGAAAGTGATACATAGAAAAGATTAAAAGAAGATCCAACATAATATAAAGGGTACAGAAGGGAAACAATACCAGAAACTATAATTCAAGAAAAAATGTTCCCAAAACAAAACATGACCCGAAACTACATACTATGACTTTTCAACAGAGACACTTTACGCCTAAAAACAATGGACTAAAATAATTAATACACACAAGGAAAGCAAACGTGAGCCATGGGTTTCACACACATCCAACTAACCTACAGGTATTAAAGTTGCAAACAAACAACTGTGAACGTGAACTTGCAAGTATTCAGGGAACACCATGAACGAGGCCCGAGAACCTACTTGGCTGCAGAGCAGGGAGGGGTCAGCCAGCTTTTTCTGCGAAGGGCCAGAGAGTCAATATTTCAGGCTTTACAATCCTGTGGTCCCTGTTGCAAGTGCTCAGTGCTGCTGCTGCAGTGTTCGTGAATGCAGCCGTGAACGATATAGAAACATGAGTGGGCCAGATACTGCCTGTGGCCCATGGGCTGCTGAAAGCCGTGCTGGAGAATGAGCTTCAGAAAACCAAAACAACTAGAAAGGACTCAACGTAGGACTGGTGCTGAGCATTAAATATGTAGAACTTAGACTTAATGGCTATCGGGGTATTGTCACTGGTAATGGCTAAATGCTCTGACTTGTAGTTACAGCAAAACTATTCTTGAAAATGGGGGAGCATGGTAAGCGTACATGAAGAGTAAAATAAGCTCACTTAGTGCCTTAAATGTGTTAACCAAGAGTCAAGAGATACAACTTTGAGTCAGGGGAGAAGGAGGGGAGGGATAAGTGCTAGTTAACTAAAATAATGCCCATAGGAAGGAATCAATTTACAATAGCCAAAAAGAGGAAGTTAAAGACATTATGTTAATATAAAGCTATCAGTATAAAGATAATCCTTAGGACAAAAACACAAACCTTCCTAAAAATCAAAAGATAAGCAAAGTGAAAAACCACACACACAAACAAAACATAATGAAAGAGACTATGCTATGGTTTATCCAAGAAAGTGGGATTATATGCTGTATCTATATATGCTATATTTAAAAATATATACACAATTGCTTATATATTTTTAAAGTGGAAGGATAAACAATAAAATTAAAAGGAACAGATTTCATCTGAAAGAAAGAATAGGGTAGAAGAGCCATCCATGCATAGGAATAAGAGATTTTGTAGAATTGACTTTGAAATTCTACATAATTTTAAGATAAAACTACATTTAAAAAGTAGTAATTCTTAAAAATTGAAAAACAAATGAGTTGTTGGCATCATTACAAAAAAGGAACTGGTCTAATAACTTAAAAATAGTAATTTGACTGTACATCCCTAGTATACTATAACCTATAGATAAAAAAAAAGTTGAAAAATACAAGGAAACATAAACTGATTTTAATAACTGTATCATCTATAGTAATGCAAACTATTGTCTTTGAACCATGGGATAAATCGGATGAGTAATTAGGTTAGTGTTCCCGAGAACCTGGATTTTTGGTGTGGTTGAAAGAGCTCTAGATGGTAAGACTGACAAGATTAAGTAAAAATGCTGTAGATTTGAATTTTATATTTCAATATAAATCCATATCTTATTTTATTAAATTTATATTTATTTCCTAGCTCTGTCCATTAAAAAGGCCTACCAACAATGACTAACCCAGGAGAATGAAGTGTTCCTAATGTTCAGATTTCAGCCTCTACCATTTTCTAAAGAAACCAGGCTCCCTTCAGAAATGACTGATTCCAGGAATGGAGCAGAAAAAAACATACAAGCGAGCCTGAAATAACTTGTCATCCTGGAAGGCACAGAGGCTACTCATCCCCTAGATACGAGGTGAGGTCATGTCAAAAGGACACAGGAACCATCCTGAAGCAGCATTCGATAGCCAAAGATGGATAGGTTAAGCATCAGTGAGAATAAGAACTGAAATGAATCAAAGCAAAACAAATGTATTTATTTATATCCATGAGTTCATAATATTAAAAAGAAAAAAAATCATTGGTTACTTTTAGAGAATGCTAATGAATGAAACTAATTATTTTGAAAACTGACGAAGCTGAAAAGATCAAGCGTTCGTCCTGCCTTTATTATAAATCAGTACCTCAGAGTGACCAAAGGGCTGACAAGGGGACCGTTCTCTTTACAGAGTGTTCGCGTTAATAAACACAGGACTGATGAAGGCACGTCATCACTCCGTAACCTCCAAGGAAACAAGTGATCCCAAGAAGACATTATGTACTTTCTGAGGAAGTACATGGCCTAAAACAAAATGGGTCAGGCCTCTAGATCTAACTACCAACTTACCAAAAATATATGGACTAGAGGAACATAGTAATCGTGGGGGTGCAATCATAAATATTCAGGCTGTGAAAAGCTCTACAGGAAAATCCTGTATCACACGGTTTCTTCAGTAACAAAAATTGCAAGGAAACAAAAGAGCTAGAGGGGCCAGGTGCGGTGGCTCACGCCAGTAATCCTAGCACTCTGGGAGGCCGAGGTGGGCGGATCCCTCGAGTTCGAAACCAGCCTGAGCGAGAGCGAGACCCCACTTCTGCTAAAAATAGAAAGAAATTAATTGGCCAACTAAAAATATATATACAAAAAATTAGCTGGGCGTGGTGGCGGATGCCTGTAGTCCCAGCTACTTGGGAGGCTGAGGCAGTGGGATCGCTTGAACCCAGGAGTTTGAGGCTGCTGTGAGCTAGGCTGATGCCATAGCACTCACTCTAGCCTGGGCACAAAGTGAAACTCTGTCTCAAAAAAAAAAAAAAAAAAAAAGAAAGAAAAAAGAGGTAGAGGGGAAACCTGTAGATTAAAAGAACTTAAGATATATAATCACAATGTATAGATCTTACCTGGATTCCAATTCAAACAGACAAAAGGAACAAAAAACAAAAACATACAAGACTATCAAGAAAATGTATAAACACTAAATCTGATATTAAAGAATTGTTTGGGTTTTATATTGTTTTGTGAAAAATGGGCATTTTATTGTATTTAAGAAAAAAAGTTCTTAAAGATGATGAAGGTAATAGATAATGAAATAGTTACACATGAAATGATACAATGTCTAGGATTTACTGCAAAATAAGACAGGAGATGTAGGCGAATGGATAGAGAATTAAGACTGATATGATCACAGACTATGGATGATTGCTAGAGTTGAATTAAAGAAAAGGGTCATGTATTTTATTGTGGCAAACTATAAATAGACTATATTTAAACTATAAACAAACTATAAATAAACTGTCTTATTTCTGTATGTGATTTGATTTGAAGCATACCTAAAAATACTCAGCGTTGCCATTTCATACTTTTTTTCTTTAAATACAAGATATTTTAAATGCAACTAAAATTGTTTTCCAAAATGCCTAACACTTAAAACACATAATTCTTCTATAAAGACATTATATACTAAAAATAAGAAAAAAAACCTGGTTTGCTGGATTTGCTAAAATATTAATGGGCAAATTAGAGAGAGGGTCTTGCTCTGTCACCCAGGCTGGAGTGCAGTGGCCCAATCACAGCTCACCACAGCCTCGACTTCCTGGGCTCAAGCCATTCTTCTACCTCAGCCTCCTGAGTAGCTGGGACTACAGGTGTGTGCCACCACACCTGGTTAATTTTTTATTTTTTGTAGAGATGGGGTTTTGCTATGTTGCGCAGGCTGGTCTCGAACTCCTGGCCTCAAGGGATCCTCCTGCCTCCACCTCCGAAAGTGCTGGGATTATAGGTGTGAGCCACCACTCCCAGCCTTAGAAAATGTCTTTAAAAAGAAACCGCAGCATTTGCTGCTGTTAAACATAATGTCAAACATTGTTTTAAAATCTCATTTAAAAAATGTACTTTTTCATTATAATCTTAAAAAAAGACTCCCAAACCCAAGATGCTTTGGTAAAATTTGCCAACTGCCAAAAATGGGGCAAGTAAATTCCAAAAATACCAGGTTTGGGGACTTAAGTACGGGTTTTCGTGTGCGCATTGAGTGTTGGTTTATCATAGCTCACACATTTGAGGCCCATGGGACACAATCTGACTTGCGGACAAGTTGTTTGGCTTACATGTTTTTTCTGTTTGTTTTTAAGAAAAATTTGATTCAACATTTTAAATTCAGGATATTTCACATAAAAATGCAGATTTTGACAGAGCTACATGAAACAATGGGCAGAGCAAATCGGTGGCTGCTTCGTTCCTCGGGGCCTGGTGCTTTCCTGTTCCCCACTGTCCCTCTCCCACCTCCGTGGTTGGCACAGATTAAGGGCCAGTCTCCTTAGGCACCTGTGTCTGCCATCACTACTTACAGCCTGACACTGTTTTATGAGTGTTTTCCCCTTACTCTTAATGAAGAAGTAGAACAGCAAAAATAAGGTACCTATCAGCCAATATCATTCAGTTTTGCAGTTTAAAAAATGCAAAAAAACCTGCCCCTCAAAACCTCGGCACATTCGTTACTCTTATAGCACAGACATAAAATGCTATCTGCAGATTCTAAAGTGTTTTTCTTTAACAGCACAGCGGGGCTTACCTTCAGATCAAGGCTGCTGAGGCTTACAACATCATCATCTTTCTCTCTTCGTTTTCTTTTCTATAAGAAAAAAACAATGTCATTTTCATGCAGAAGGAATGCATTTTACCCCATTAAACAGACACTCTGTACAACTAAAAGAAAAAAAAATCACTTTAAAAAAGTTAAGCATTGGCTGTATTCACAAGGCAATTACTTTGATGAGGGATGCTCATAAATTGTCTCCAGCATGTGTACTCCCTAAATAGCTCCCTAAGCCATCTCTTTGCTGTAAAGTGATTCCACCCTATTAAAAAACTTAGTTATGTAAAGTTTTTCAGAACTCTTATGTAAGTCAAGGGCTGGCTGTACTAGTTAGAGAAAAAATAAAATTTATGTATAAAGGCAACACTTTTTTTTTTTTTAAAGGAACACATTATTTATCCTATGGAGGAGTCCTTTACTAGAAAAAGAGACATCCTTTTTTCACTGCCCAAAGTAATATTTGTTGCCTGAGGGAGGATTTATTCACTGGAAGATGAACAGCCATGTTCCTGAGTACTTTGCAGTAATCATTCATCACGGTCACTCAGCCCTGCTGCCAATGGCAATGGCAAAACTCTGTACATAGCTAACATTTCTGGTTCTTAATCAGTATTGAATAAGCACCTGTAAGTAACATTCACTCTCCCACATCTCAAAATAACTTTTCAGATTACTTGTGACACAGCCTAGTTCTTGTGAACTCTCAAGTGACTGGCCAGGGCTCGCTTCCAGTTCCTGGCCCCACACTAAGGAGAAACTGCTGGGAATTGAATCAAAATCAAGCAGGATAGGGACAATAGAGGAAAGAGAAAAAGAAAAGGCAAAGTCCAGATAGCAGGAGGCCGCAGAAAGCAGCTCTCATGAAACCACCACCCGGGCAGCTCTGTGCAGTTAGAGAAGCTATCTGAACCAACTCCATGTGCACAAACTAAATTTTGGAAATAGTGGAAAACTAAATTCACATTAAAATGAACAGAAAATTCTCAAGTCCTACACACAATCGCTCTGGGAAAAAAAGAGAACAAGGGACAGAATGCCATCCCCTTAGGAAATGAAGGCACACCAGGAGGAAATGCTAAAACAAGCAGGATAAAACATAGCATACTATTTCAAAGTCTGCTAAAAGACACTAAGAAAATGGCATGAGACATGAAAAAACAATATAAATCAGAATTGGAAAAAACTCAAAAAAGGTGACAGAATTTAAGAAATCTTTATTGATCCCAAGGTTGTATCCAGAAGATGTAGAAAAGTATGACTAATATGATTTCAGTTTTGAGAAGTCAACCAACCAAAAATCCTGCACCTGTGTATCTACCTGTGAGCATGTGTAACAGTCAGTAACATGAGCAAAATAGAGAGGGATACACGCGGTGCTGTTGGCAGGATCAGAGAAGAGGCTGGGGATGGCATTACATGGGGAAGGAGACGGAGGAACCTGCCTAGAAAAAGAGTGTAGTGAGGGCACATATATGACCATACTTATGCACTTATATGAAATTGTATACATGTGAGTATATGTATAATGAAATTTAACAGATTTTGAAACATTCTACTGTAATTTCTTTGAAATATCTTAAAGTTCTGTATTTCACATTTATCTCTTTAATCCTTCTGGAATTTACTTTTGTATGTGTGTGGCATGAGGTAGGACAGTCAGTTGCCCCACCCCTAACACCATTTGTTGAATGGTGCTCATCACATCTGTGACCCAGTAAGTCCTCATAGCTATGTGGGTCAGTTTCTGGGTTTTTTTATTTTGTTCCACTGATCTATTTATTATTTATTTATCCCTGTGCTCATATCACACTGTGTCTTAATAGCGAATACAGTAAGTCATAAGCTCCCTACTTTGTATACTGCTTTTATTGTTTTGGGCCTTCTCCTCTTCCACATGAATTGTAGAATGAGATCTATTATACTAAACTAATGGAATTTCTATTAAAACTGTACTGAATTTATGGAGTAATTTGCAGAGAATTGACATTTTTACAATATTGAGTCTTCCTCGCATGAATATGCCATCTCTCTCCATTTAATTAGGACTTCTATATTCTTCATTAATGCTTTCCAATTTTCCCCATAAAGGGGGTTTCACACATTTTTTCATGGATTTATTATGAGTTTTAAAAACTTATTCCTATTTTGGTAGGAGGATCTTTAAAATTATTTTATTGTTTATTGCTATTATGTATAAAGAGTCTATTGATTTATTTTTATGATTCTTATAGCCAGTAAGCTCTCATGCGCTCAACAGCTGCTATTAATATTCTCCCGGATGTTCTGTGCAGACAATCACTGTCTATAAGTAATGAAATCATGCTGTCTCTTCCTTTCTAATTTGTATACCACTTGTTTTTGCCTTACTGTATTGGCTTACGGCATTGCAAACACGATGATGGCAGTCTTTTTTCTAAATTTAAAGAGAATATTTCTAACATTTTATCATTATATATATTGTTTGTGGCGGGTCCCAGAGCTAAGGAAATTCTCTACTACTCTTGGTTTGTCAAGAGTTTTATCATAATTGAGTACTGATTTAAATTTTCCCACTGTTACCTTTCTTTCTGTTTTCTTTGGTTTACTCCATTGTTCATTTTCTAACCTCTTGAGTTAAGAGTCTTAGTTCATTAATTTTTATTCTTTTTCAAACTATACATTTAAAACTTGTAAATTATCCTGTTAGTAATTTTATAATCCTTAATAATATCCCCAAAGTTTTGATACATAAACCATGAGATATTTCTTTTGTCATGGGAGACTTCTACCGAAGTGTTTTCCCAAGTGGGATGTATCCCTCTCAGAGGGTAAGCAAGATATTGTCCCTGGAGTACAGGAAAAAATATTGGAACTTCTTTTTTATATATATTTTAAATTCTTTAAAAATGAGCTTTACTAAAAATTAACATATAGATGATGAGTTCATCATCACTTATAAGGCTAAAAACAATGATGATCTAATCTGACCCAATAAGAAGTCAGCCCCAAACTCTGAAATTGTCACGGCTATTAGAAATATAGATTTATGCTCACTAGCGTTAACCCGTAAGTGTATAGTGTGCTTTGAGACATTAGCTCATAATGGTAGAGAGAGAGTGTGTGTGTCCCTGTGAGTGAAAGGGATCAAGATGGGAAACGTTTTAAAGGAAAGTGCAGAATTGCATGAAAATCATGAGACTCTTGCCAAGAATGCTTTACTGGCCAAATAATGTATGTAATGGGTGTAACAGTACAGAAATATCAAACAAGAATGCCCAATAGAAATACATATTTAGGCCAGGCGCAGTGGCTCACGCCTGTAATCCTAGCACTCTGGGAGGCCGAGGTGGGAGGATTGCTCGAGGTCAGGAGTTTGAAACCAGCATGAGCAAGAGCGAGACCCCGTCTCTACTATAAATAGAAAGAAATTAATTGGCCAACTAACATATATAGAAAAAATTAGCCGAGCATGGTGGCGCATGCCTGTAGTCCCAGCTACTCGGGAGGCTGAGGCAGTAGGATTGCTTGAGCCCAGGAGTTTGAGGTTGCTGTGAGCTAGGCCACGGTACTCACTCTAGCCTGGGCAACAAAGCGAGACTCTGTCTCAAAAAAAAAAAAAAAAAATACATATTTAACACAAAAGAACAGAATACAAATTGAATATGTATTGCTGAAACCAACAGAACATCATCAAAACATATACACAAGTAATATTTGAGAAACTAGAAACAAAATCATTTTTTGCTATTTCCCCCAAATAAGAAAAGCATAAAATCATTTATCTATTTGTACATAATTTATTTATATGTGTATTATGAGCTAATAAGTTTTAAGTACAAAAAGAATTGATTTTCTGTGGTCATTTCATACAAAATTAAATGCATCTGTAGTCTTGCTCTAAAAATAATGAAACAGTCTCTCTATTTTGAGATAATTAGCAGTAGAAAATAATTCATTCATTACATATATATTATCTGCAATCAATTTACTTGAAATAAAAATTTGTTTCAGCTTATTAGCAGAAAAGGACTAAATTAGGCTGCCAAAGATGGCTGCAGAAATTCTGTTCCTTAAGATAGTCACAAGTACAGACCACTGAGCTATACCCTCTGAATGAAAGACAACCCAAGAATTAATTCTATCTAAAATCTGGACATAAAAAAAACTTGGTATCTACTTACCAAAGTGAAGTCCCAGTGGGTGCCAGGTGTTAAAAATGTGAAGGAACTACCTCTCCGAAGGGTGTATCTGATAAGAGAAAATCCAAACAATAAACAAACTGAGAATAACTTTTGTATAATAAAGCACTAGGCACATAAAAAGCTGTTTAAAGTAGTCTGATTTGTCATGCAATCTTAAAAGTTAAGAGGGATGGTATGCAAAACAAAACAGAACAGGGTATAGGTTCTGGTCATTTTCAGAATCTTTACAGTGAAAGAGCCTTCTTAACATTAGTGAACAGATTATTTTAAAAAATAATTCACCAAACCAAGCACAGTTTATGTCAGGAGCATGAACATGGTTCAATAATATGAAATCTATTAATATATTGCCTTAACAGGTTAAACAAAAAACAGCAAATAAATTTCCTTAGGCACAAAAAATTTGATAAAATTTAACACTCACACTTAATATTTAAAAAGGATACTTTTAACAAACCAAACCCAAGTGCACATTATTTACATTTTATATAAAATTCTTCTGATTTTTAAAAATTATAATTTAATGAAAAGCTTTGAATAACTACATTTGAGACAAAGGTCTCAAGTAAGATTAAAATTTGACTAGAATTTTGTTTTTTACTGTTAAGTGACTACTTTTCCTTTTGTGTTTTCTTTCCATTCAATGTAAAGGAATAAAGCAAGAGAATCCTGTGAGAAAACATGTCTCTACCTTTCTAAAATAGAAACTAGTATGTTTATAAAATATAAACCTCTGCGTTTATAATCACAAAATGTAGCTAGGAGACAGTGTATAAGCTATACTTATTGTTACTCACTTCAGATGTAAACAAATGTTGGATGAACAGAGATTTTTTTCCCTTGTGGAAACAAAGACCAACCAAGTGAGCAAAGCAAAGGCTACTTATTAAGAGCTTGCTTTGCAGAAAAGGAGGTAACTTAAAAAAAAAAAAAAGATAAAAAATTTAATGTTTTTATACTTTTTTTTTTAAATTTTCTCTTTAAAAAAAAAAAGCTTGCTGGAGCAAGAGAGTCAGCTAGTCACTTGCGTTTGGTAGAGCAGTGTGAAGCTTCATAGTGGAAAGGAAGGCTCAGGTACGTCTTGATTGGCGGTTGTTGGCTGGGGAAGCTGTAGGCACTAATTAGAAAGGGGGCAGTCTACTGTGATTGGTCTAGAGGATGGGGGTGGGGATATTTGGCTTTCTATGGCTACTTCTAATTGGGAAGCAGGACAAAAATTAGGATGCTGGTAGTTATTAATGACGTCCTGGCCATTTTAGGCCAATTGTTAAAGGAGCTATTCTTTTGCTTCTTGGATTATCAGGTCCATTGTCCATCTTACATTTGTCCTGTCAACACTGACTCTCATGGTCATTGTCTGCTATAGGTTATAGAAACACCACTGATGTCTGTCTTTCCTGCAAAAATTTACACGCTTAAATGAAATATTAATACAAGGGCTTCTGTAGTTTTCTAAGCTAAATATTAAAGCAGAAGTTTAAATTTGACAAGGAACACAAAGGAAAATGGCTATACAGAGAAAGAGGAGGTCAGGAAGGCTTTCACAGAAGAATTAACACTTAAGTAATACTAGGTATTACTGAATCTGAACGAGAAATAGCAGTTAGCAAAGCATTTATAGGTAGAGTGAAATGAGGCATTTGGGAAACTGGAAGTAGTTCCTTATGTTAGAGTACCAAAAGAAATAAGGGCTAAGATCATCATGAAAGGCCTCACTTGCTACACTCAGAGTATGGAATTGGTCTTGAATTCGTGTGGCAGCTACTGAGTTCTACGAAACATGAAGGATGGGTTGGAAGAAGGCAAGACTGCTCAGGAAGACCAGTTAGGCGGCAGTGCTGATATTGCCTACAACAGAGGACAGGGGGCTGTGGCAATGGTAACTAGGTTAGAGAGAAGCAGATTTTGAGCCGATTTGTTCAGCGACAACATTGGTGGGACGGACTTTTCCTTTTCCTCCCTATACCTGTTCAGTTGCTGCCAAGGTTCCTGATATGGGGAAATATGATTTAATAGATACAGAGACATATTAAGGTATTTAGAAATTAGAAATAGATGCAAAGAGATATTAAGACATTTAAAGCAAACGTTTCCTCAATAATTACTAGGGAAAGATCAAAATATAATAAGACTCATTACTCATGGAACTCAAAACTTTTTTTTGAGGGCCTCTTTAGTGAAGCAAAAGAACTTTAAGGAACTGATTATCCCAACTTTTCTTGTCACTGCAGAAGAGTCAAGCAACAATAAAGAAAATGGTATATATATTTTTTTTAATAAAACACTGGAACAAGGTATTAAAGTTAAACAAAAAAGTTGTGTGAAATAAATTATAATTCATATCACAAGATACATGGTATACTATTATAAACAAATGGTAAAAGATCATGAGGAAGACAGGACCTCAAGACCATGCGAGTCCACTCAACACCCTTTTTAAAAACACTGCTGTAGGAAAGCGCCACCGTATACAACCTGGGTAAAAAGAGCCATCAGTGACCACTGGGTTGAGAAGCAGCAATTATGATCTCTCCAAAGATTACTTTTACTCTAATACAAATATACATTATAAAGTAGTATTCACAGTGGTACTTAAAATGTTCAGTAAATACTTCCTTTCAGGTATAAGACAAGTGTTAGGGGGAATAACAAAGCCAAAGCTATTAATTTCTTTACTCTCTACTAGCAATGGCCACACTGACCTCAGAATGAATTTGATGCCTGAAAGCTGGAAAGAAAAATAGCTTTTAGGAATCTTAAAAAGGTTAACAAACTGGAAAAATATTTCCAACTGGATGGTAAAATACTTTCCAGCACTATCTAATCAGCTTTACAGTAATGCTATTTTCTCTCATTTCAATAACAAGTTCCTATTTATTTTGAATGCACATGGAAAAAAGGAACCCAAAAAAACAAACTGTGCCCAGAAAGTATGTGAGGCAGTGCCAACTTTCACAAATCTTGGAAAGACATGCACTCATTTTTCATAGGGGTCAGACTCAAAATATAATAGCTATTTTAAACCCTTGTGGGAAAAAAATTTATATTTCATAAAACATTAAGATTACAAGTGGTATTCCCAGAAGATTCATGGGACAACCTACTTAAACATGGTGGAGGATGGAGGGAACAATTGCTAAAGGGTACATGTTTTCTTTTTGAGGTGATGAAAATGTTCTAAAATTGACTGTGGTTATGTTTGCACCTCTCTGTGAATATACAAAAAAAATATTTAAATGGATAAATTATAGGGTATACATATATTTTTAAAGAAAATGATACTTTCATTTTCTTGTATGCTGTTTTTTCTTTCAGAGTAGTTTCTAGTGAGTTTAGCCAGCAAAAAGTTTTTTAATATATACAATCCTTTTGCTTATGATTACTGCTTCTAATATGGTGCTTAAACAGTTGTTTCTTGCTCCATTATTGATACTATCTTGTCATATTTTGTATATTCTTGTAGATGATCTTGCCATCTTTTCTGGATAATGGAATATAGGTCACTTCATTATTCCCTATTTTCCCTCCATGGTTCTTCTAACTTCATCATTCTCCTCATGCTGCCTATGTCACTACCCTTTTGTCACAAAATATCATTTCCTACCTCACACAAAAAATAGCAACCTGGTGGGAAAGCCCTCGAATTCCTGCTCACAACCCACCCCATTCCCCAAACTTATCTATGACTGTATCATCATCCATAGCTCCTTGCCTAGGCTAAATTCTCTACCTCTAATTTGGATTCCATCCTTTTCTGCCTTCTTGAATCCTTGCTTAATCATTTCTCTCCTGTCTCTTCTACCTCTCCTTTTACTTATTTCTCTCAGCACATCAAGTTTATCCCTTCTTGAGAGTCTGCCTCACAGACCTGTGTCCCCTTCTTCTATTATTCTTTTTGCACTGAAACTTCTTGAAAGTGCAGTCCGCACACAGCGTTTCCTGTTTTCCAGCCCCACCGCCAGCTATCAAACATTCATCATTTTCATCTAGGCTACTGCAGGCTGACTTCCCACTGATCCATCATCTACAATCAGGATTTTTAATTTGGTATACATAGAGGGGTACACAAATCTCCTGAAACTTGATGTATGTGATCCCTTTTTTGGGGAATAGTTTTCCTAAGATTTAAAGAGTGCCATGGACCCCAAAATGCTGCTTATTTTTCTCATGGAAGACTGCCTTTTTAAATATGAAAATTTGATCCTGCCATGGGCTTGTTTAAAGTCTTACAGTATTTCCCCATCATATTAAAGATAAAAATCCAAACTCTACTGATACATACAAGGCCCCTTTGTGATGTGGCTCTCACCTCTTTAGCAAGATCTCTTATCACTACCTCCTCTCCCTCTCCCTGTCTTGGCCTCCTCCCCTACACAACTAATTATGACACCCAGAACTCATTATGCCCATTTGCTTCAGGGCCTTTTCACACCCTTCTTCCCTACCTGAAATCACCCAGTTACACAAGCTCCCTACACTGGTCCTCTAAGACTCAGAGATGACCACATGGAATCATTTCCTGTTCTTTCCAGTCAGGACTAAGTGTTCTTTTTATCTGTACCCCTGGCATTCTGTGTATACCACTACAGTAACTTCATCACACACTATTACATTAACTTACTTATCTTTCTTCCCCACTAGATTATAAATTTTTAAGGAGTAAGGCCAGTATTTTCATCTCCATATTCCCAGTGTCTGGCCCTCACACGTTTCCTGAACAAATCACATCACATTCTCTTCACAACCCACTGCAAACCATTCTAAAATAACTATTGTAACTATTCTGCGGAAGCCATCTAAGATCAATATGCTTTTTTCATTGCCAAATGATTTTTTCATTTCTCATCTAGTTTGAACATTTCGGTCCTTACTTTGCTTGACCCACCAGCCACAGCTGACAGAGCTGACCATGTCCTCTTTCTTGAAATCTTTCTTCATTTGGCCTCCTAGATACTGTTCTCACTTGGTTCTCATCCCACCTCACCAGCTGCTCCCCAGACATTTAAATGTTACAAGTGCCTCAGGGGTTAGTCCTCAAAATCATCTTGGTTTATACTCACTACCCCATGACTTTCAGGTACCATGATTAAGTCTATTTGCTGACAATTCTCAAATTTATATCTGGTTATACAGGTGGGTTCACTTTGTGAAATTTCACTTATGATTCATATACTCTCATTTGAATGTATACTTTAATAAAATGTTAAAAAAAAGAAAAAAGTTGTGATGATGAACTCTTTAGTAGGCATCTCATATCCCAAAGCAAGCTTCTCCCCTGGTCTCTCCTTTTCTGAGACCATGAAAATCCATTCTTATAAACTCAGGCCAAAACCTTGGAGTCATCCTTCATTCCTTTAACTCCACGCTGCCTACCTCTGCATATCCTGCCAGCGCTACCTTCAGAATACATCCCAAATATGAAAAATCTTCACCACCTCTATCACTCTCATGTGATAGAGCTCAATTACAATAATCTCCTAATCGGTCTTCCTGATTCTATCCTTGCAACATAATAGAGTGATCTTTTTAAAAATGCAGATCTCATCATTACCATCGCTTCCCACTAATCCACTAAGTCAAATTTCAAGGTCTTGCAAGGCCCACCAGTGCTACCTGTTCTGGCCCAACCATCCCTCTCACCTCATCTCCTACCATTCCCCCCTTGCTGCACTGCATTCCAATCACGTTTTGAAGTTCCTTGAATACACCAAATAGATTCTTCTTCAAAGCTTTGCATTTGCTGCTCCTCTCTGCCCAGAACACTCTTTCCCCAAATATTTTACATGCTCATTCTTTCTTTATTTCCTTCGGGTCTCTGCTCAAAGTCACCATCATCATCAGAAAGGCCTTCCTTCTGATTTTTTAAACAACATTGCCACCTACCATGCCTTAATTCTCTTCACAGCGTGACCACCTGTTATTTTATATATTTATTCAATTGTCTTTTTCCCCCAACCAGAATTTAAGCTCCATGACAGCAGGGACTTCAACTGTTTTGTTCACCAAAATTCCCAAAATTGTATCTATAACAGTATCTGAGACTAGGGTAGGTGCTCAGTGGTTTTTATAAAGGAATGTAGAATAAACTTAACACTGCCTTCATTTGATATTCCGAAATTCTATTTTCCCTTAACTAGTCATTCCTGGTTCTCCTATTTCTCAGTCTCAGAGATAATGACTTCTTTCTCATAGGCTATAATAGGTATAGTGGTTTTAAAAAAGGTATATTCAGGTTAAGAATTACCTTAAACTTAAAACTAATAAAAATAAGTATCCAGTGAAAGAGTTGAGCTCCCAACAGAGTAACTTACAATGGGTTTCTGAATGCATTGTTGGTGAGGTGTTATCCTATTTCTCAAGCAGGAACTGGCATATCTAGGCCTGACTGGAATGTAAATTATGTAAAGGACTGTAGTGTATCTGAAACAGCAATGTCAAGTGGACACAAGGACTTCTGAAGAGAGGGAGATGTGGAATTGTTCTTACAGCTAAAAACTGGCAGGTAACAGTTAACATTTATTGAGAGCTTTCTGCATAGAGGCACTATGCTAAGCACTTTGCATTCACTATCTCACTGAATTTCACAATGACCCTATATGAAGTGGATGCCGTTACAACGCCATTTAACAGACAAGGATATATCCTTAGAGACGTTAGGGGACATCCAAGGTCGCACAACCTATCACTGGAACCTACAAACTCCAAGATGGGAAAACATGTCTTCAGCACTTTTTACCTGGCTCCTCCACCAGACAGAGCCTTCTGAAACTCTTAAATCTAGTGAGCACCCTTTCCAGACACACACAGTGAACACAGAAGGCAGAATGTGAAATGCCTTAATTAAAAGGCTAGTGGCCATCCTCTTTTTATGCCCCTGCACGGGAGGCTGGGACCTTGAGCTGTGCTGTGTTCACTTCACTCATCGTGGCCAGTGGAGGAGGATTGTGGTCTCCAGAAAACATTTCACCGAAACACTGGCTTTCAGGCTAAAAGCTTGGTGCCTGCTCTGCCAACAGGATTCATTCCTCTTTCCCTTACACCCCACCCTGCCCAGAACCAGTTGGGCAGGGGGCACAAAGCCACTGCTGCTTTTCCTACACACCCCGCGGGAAGGGGTCAGGACTGGATGGCCAGCAAGTCTGCCCCTTCTCTGAGGGGCTGGGAAGTCCTGGTCTGGGTCCTTGGCACTGATGTCAGCTCCAGGCCAGGCCCCCCCCTCGCTCCAGACCTGCCGGGGGCCCTCCTCACCCCGCCCAGCGAACTCACCTCCCCATCTCCCCTGACAACGGGTTTATGAATGCATTGCTGATGTGTTATCCCATCTCTCAAGAAGGAACTGGCATATCTAGGCCCCGCACTGCCCCCCACGCTCACCCAGCAACCCCAGGACCCCCATCCCCACACTCACCTCCCTCCACACTCACCCTGTTACCCTGCAACCCCTCCCCCCTTCTCACAACGTCCCACACTCACCTGCCCCGTCCCCCTTCACTCTCCTCCCCCTTTTACCTCCTACCCTGGCTCTCACCCCGCCCCCACACTCACCTCCCTCCACACTCACCCCATTACCCTGCCACACCCCTCCTCACCCCGCCCCCACACTCACCTGTCCCCTCCTTACCCCGCCCCCACACTCACCTCTCCCGCACTCACCTCCCTCCACACTCACCTGCCCGGCCCTCACCCCGCCCCCACACTCACTTCTCCCGCACTCACCCCGCCCCCACACTCACCTCTCCCGCACTCACCTGCCCGGCTCTCACATTCACCCCGCCCCCACACTCACCTGCCCGGCCCTCACACTCACCCCGCCCCCACACTCACCTCTCCCGCACTCACCTGCCGGGCTCTCACACTCCACCCCGCCCCCACACTCACACTCACCTGCCCGGCCCTCACACTCCACCCCGCCCCCACACTCACACTCACCTGCCCGGCCCTCACACTCCACCCCACCCCCACACTCACACTCACCTGCCCGGCCCTCACACTCCACCACACCCCCACACTCACACTCACCTGCCCGGCCCTCACACTCCACCCCGCCCCCACACTCACACTCACCTGCCCGGCCCTCACACTCCACCCCGCCCCCACACTCACACTCACCTGCCCGGCCCTCACCCCGCCCCCACACTCACACTCACCTGCCCGGCCCTCACACTCCACCCCGCCCCCACACTCACACTCACCTGCCCGGCCCTCACCCCGCCCCCACACTCACACTCACCTGCCCGGCCCTCACACTCCACCCCGCCCCCACACTCACACTCACCTGCCCGGCCCTCACACTCCACCCCGCCCCCACACTCACACTCACCTGCCGGGCCCTCACCCCGCCCCCACACTCACCTGCCCGGCCCTCACCCCGCCCCGCACTCACCTCTCCTCCGGCCCGGGTCCCAGCCCCGGCCCCTGCCCGGGGGTGTCGGCCGCAGGCCCCGCGGCGCCCTCCGCGCTCAGCCCAGAGGCCCGGCGGCTTCTCCTCCGCGGCCGGGGCTGCTTCTGAGCCGCCAGCTCGGGCTCCATGGCGCGGAGGAGGGGGTGGGGCGGTGGCCGCGTGCCCGGGAGACCGGCAGGGGCGGGCACGGTGCCCGCCGGCCTGTGCCAGGCAGAAGGCGCCTGTCAGCGGAGACCCGCCGCCGCCGTCATCCGGGGATTTGAAAATGGCGGCTGCGCGGCGGCCGGCCAATCAGAGAGCGGGCGGCGGTTGCTAGGAGACGCGCAGTCCCGCCCCCCTCGCCGTCCTGCCGCTGGGAGCCCCGAGGAGCCCAGAGAGGGGGCGCAGGTGGCCTGCAGGGAGCACGGGGAGCTCGCCTTTAATTCTGACTCCACCTCTGCAAGGAGGTCGAGAGTTTTTAAAAGAGCAACACTGAGTATGTCAGTGGACTAGCAATGAGATTTGCAGATTATGTGATTTTTCCCTCATTTTGTTTCAGAGTGAAAATATCAGGGGCCTATGGGGGTGATTTGATACAGCAATAAAATGAATATCATTCTGACTTTGTAGCTTACTCCTCCTTTTTGTTATATGGGACTACCAGGGCCCTGGAAAATTTGGGGGAATTGTTGACAGATAGGAGTTGACTTTATGAAGATCAAAAACAGAGACGAGTATAACTCATAATTTAAGTTCAAGAGAAAACTGCCCCAAAACACTACAGTGTTTTCGTTGTCTCAGAGTTGTGAGGAAGGAGTAGTACAAACCAAGAGTTTTGAGTGATAAAAATTTTATTTTGATTACTGAATAAATAATAAAATTGTTAATATGCTAAAAAAAAAAAAAATTCAAAGAAGACCAGAAAAGAGAGAAAGGACAACTCAGAACAGAGGAACATGCAGAAAGCACAAAATAAGATATTAATAGTATGTCTAATTGCTTCTCAGCCTTTTGGCTAAGATCAAGGGTAAATAGTATATCTAAATCTAACTATGTTATCATATCAAACATAATGGACTGAATTTTCCCATGAAAAGATAAAAATAGAAAAAAATTCAACTATATTATACTTGCGGAGCACATATCCAAAATAGAGTGCTGAAAGGTTTTTGAGTTTCTAAGAATGTAAAAATATGGGAAAAGACATCATTCAAACACTAACCAAAAATATCCGTATTAAAGTAGAGGTGATGATATAGTTTATCACAAACACTTTAAGGCAAAGCTCATTAATCTAGGTAAAGAGTCATTTAAAAGCGCTAAAAAGCTTTGATTCCACAGAAAACACGATAATTTAAAATCTTTCTCTATGTTATTTATAACATAGTCTCTCTCTAAAGCAAAAAGTGCCAGATTAAGAAACAGTAGACAAATCTCAAACATAACGGAAAATTTTAACACATCATTTGACATAATGGATACTCAAAATTCGAACTACACGATAAATCAGTTTGATTTAATGCATCTATCTAAAACATCGTATTCTTTTCAAGCATTCATGGAACATTTTCAAAAATTGACCACATAGCAGAATATAAAGGAAGTTTTAACAAATATGTAAAGAAAAAAATCATTTTAACTATGTTGTCTGATCTTGATGCAATGAATCGAAAATAATATATGTTACGAATAATAATATAAAAATTTTAAATGAAATAAATAATGAAAACCTAGAAACCCCCTGTACGTTTGGATGTGGTAGTGGTTGAGGGGCCTGGTTTGCTCGATTTATTTAGGGATTGTTTGAATCTTATTTAAGATAGTCATCTGGTATTTATGCAATAGAAAAAGCTTATTTGCTGTTGTAACAAAGTTTGCTCATACTCTTTCCTTTTCCTTGTCAATGCTTAATAAATTCTTAATATAAGGGGAGGGTTTTCTTTCTTTGTTTTTTTTTTTTTTTTGTGGGGAGGACAGTTTCACTCTGTCACCCTGGGTAGAGTGCAGTGGTGTCATCATAGCTCACTGCAGCCTCAAACTCCTGGGCTCTTGGAATCCTCCTCCTGCCTTAGCCTCCTAAGTAGCTGGAACAACAACAGGTGAGCGCCACCACACCTGGCTAATTTTTCTGTTTTTAGTAGAGACAGGGGAGGTCTCACTCTTGCTCAGGCTGGTCTCAAAACTCCTGACCTCAAGCGAGATCCTCCCTCCTCGGCCTCCCAAAGTGCTGGTATCACAGGCGTGAGCCACCACACCCCCCGGCCAAGAGGAGGATTTTTTTTTTTTAAAGACTCTTGTTATTTTCAACACAGGTATAAGTTGGAAGCAGATTTGGATAAGCACGAGGGAATTCATCTGTATGTAGTTGAGCACACACTCTACCCCAGGTTGTTCAGGGTAATCCGATTGTAGCTACTCTGAGACCAGAGATCAAAAACACTAAAAAGAAGCTGTACTACTTTAAGAGAAGACAGAGCTTCAGCCCTCAGGTGGAGCCATTTCCGGGCCCTGAGATAAAGCTTGGCTGGGGAAGCTCCTGGATCCTTCAATCATTACTCCGGCCCTCTGTCTCAGCATGGTAAGTGGCTCTGCCTGGTGCCTGTTGCCGGCTGATTCCCTGTGTTAGCAAATCCGACTCTTCGCTCCTGGCCCATTTCCCCAGCAAACAATTCTTAAAACAAGAGAAGAAGTTTTTTAGAAAGACATTGGTTTCTATCCATGTACCTAAGTTGGAAGCAGGTTTAGACGGGGCTCTCCTCTACTCACCTGTGGTTTTGCTTTTTTTTTTTTTAATTTTTTTTTCTTTTTTTTTTTCATTAAGGAGACTCAGGAATGCTTTTTTTTTTTTTTTAAAGTAAAGCTTTGTTGATTTGTAGTCATTCACTGACTTTCACTGAAGTGCTCAAGCAACAATTCCCTTTAGTTTTTACCTCTGTTTTAGGCGGAGTGTGCCGATTTTCCTGTAGACATCAGTTGCTTCCCTTTCAGTTAACGCTGTTAAGAGTTTCTGGGACTTCAGACTCGGGTCACCACGCTAACCTCATAAATGCCTGGAGGGGTAAAGTGCAGGGACATCTTTCTCCTCTCTTGAGTTTCTGTCTTGGGGCATGGTAATGAATGCATTCTAATGACTTTCGGTAATTCTGCTTTGGGGACTACCTTTTAAGACCCACTAGCCTTTCATTCTCTTCTGTGCCAGTGAGTAATTTTCGTTATCTTAGAATTTTTAGTTCTTTCATGAAAGCAGCCTTTCAAACTGCTTTTTTTCCTCTTAGATCTTCTTGCCCCATTGGACTCTCTGTCCAACATTTTTTAAAAATTGTTTTGCTTTTGAAAATTATGCCTTTCAACATGAGGGATGCTTGTGGTACTGGAATGTTCTGTATCTTGATTGTTTTAATGTCAGCCTTCCAGGTGTGATGTTGTATTGTAGTCCTGCAAGATATTCCCACTGGGGAAAATGGGTGAAGGGTACATAGGATCTCTCTGTGTCATTTCTTACAACTGCACACGAATCTACAAAGATCTCAAAATTAAAAGATTAACGTCCTAGTAATTCAAGTGAGCTTTATAGCAGCATTTCATGATGTGCTTGACTGATCAACGTGGACATTTCCTGGGCATTTGACAATCTTATACTATTTTATGGTGTGACTAATATTTTGATAGAGAGTTTGGACAAGAGGGAGGGAGAGGCTAAGAGAAGAATAAGGTGAAGATAGTCTTCTGATAATATACCGTTGGACGCACAGTTATGTTACAAACTCAGCCGCTTCTAAAGCCAAGAAGTTTATTGGGCTGAGTTTCTCCTGCTGAGTTTAAAAAGAACGAGTATCACTCTGTTGTCTGAACCACTTGCACAGCAGACCACATGAAGAACAGCAAATTTTTTTTTTTTTATGTTAGTGATTATTTTAAGTGGGAATGTTGTGAGCAAATGCCGCATCTATGCCTCAATTTTTACATGTCAGTAGCGTGCAGGCCTGGGTGGTAGACAGCTGAGGAAGTGAGTTAGTGAGAGAAGCCTACATGTAAACTTCACAAAAGTGAGCGGTTTTAATGATGGGGAAGCAGTGAACAGCCCGAGTGCCCTTCTAAAATTTTAACTGAAATTCAGGGAACCAGGTTTTGATCCGATCGCAGTATTGATATCTGATGACAGCATATTAAGTATTATATGTATTAATACTGTATTACAGTTTTAATACAATTATATGTATTTACAATTGTTTTAATGTTTTAATACATTTTAATGTTTTAATATATTAATGTTTTATATAATGTATATAATATGTAATGTATAATATATAATATAATGTATAATATATAATATATGCAATATATAATGTTTTAATATAATTATATGTATTTAATACAATTATATGTATTAATATTGTATTACAGTATTAATATTGCATTAATACAATATTATTGTATCACTATTGCAATACAGTAATTAATATTACTGTACACTATTACAGTAATATTAATACTATATTACTATATTAATACTATATTACAGTATTAATATCCGATTACAGCATATTAAGTCCAACAGGAGGGGAGAAAAATAAAACTGTGCTTTGCCGATAAGGGTATTCAGAGAAGCCTGTTTATGATGGAATGTGCTGCTTTGCTTTTGACGTACCAAAGAGAGGCTGGGGTATTCGCTGGTACTAAGTGAAGTGCTTTCTACATTGCATTTGTGGCTTTTGTCTTGAGAGACCACTGCTTGTCGCACAGAGAAGAAACGCGGTGGAAAGTTCTGCTAAAGCAGCAAACCTGCGTGTCTCAGGAGGCAGAGAGGGCTGCGTTGGGTCTGGTGAATCACAGAGACAAAGTGCAAGGGTCTGATGCCCCTGAACGCGGACAGAGTCCAGGCCAGACCGCAAGGGTGTGGCCAGCCAGAGCTCTCCCCCTCCCTCCTTCCCTCCCTGGCAATAGCAAACCGCAGGCCCGTGAGATTGCTGGGGACTGAGGTCTTTCTGTAGTCGAATCTCAGGCTTTGGGGCCATGCAGCCTTGTACCAGGGCAGAGTCGCCCCTCAGCTTATCCGGCCAATGGGTGAGGCACCCAGATGACTCAGAGGACAGTGGGTGTCCCTCTGTGGGACCCCTGCATAGACTTGCTCCCTGCACCACTGGCAATAAACCGCACCCAATATTAAAATCAGCAACTGCTGTCACTTTAGATTTTTAGGATTTAATTTTTTCGTTCCCTCTCTTAAAGGGGTAGATCGCTGTGTCTCTTTGAATTACCAAAATAAGCGTGTGCCTTAGGAAAAAAAAAAAAGTGAATGGTGATTTAAAAGTGGGATGTGGGGAGAGGGGTGGAGGCTGATGAGGGTGGAAGAAAATAGTAAAGTTTAGACAAGATAAAAAAAAAATCGCTAGCCAGATATAACTAACGTTATTATCTTGACGCATTTTCTCTTAGATTTTTTTATGCCTATTTTTGAATGTATTTGACATCATATTCTATATGCAATTATGCATCTTATGTGCTTTTTGCTTAGTATGGTATCATAAGCTATTACCATGTCATAAAGCATTTTGGGGAGGATAAACAAATTTTAGGGTTGAATAACATGCTATTGCATTGATGTACCATCCTTGTAAATATCTAACAATAGATGAATGGTTAGGTAAATAGATTGGTTGTGGGTTTTCTTGCTTATAAACTATAATGCTGGGAATGCCATTGGGTCTAAATCTTTGCATTTGACAATCTTTCTTTTGTAATTCATTCATTTATGTCATTTGCCTATTTATCCAGTTGATGTCTCCAGTGTTTTTTTTTTTTTTTAAATTGATGTCTATAAAATTTGAGCTATATAAAAATCAATTTTTATACACACAAATTTGTTATGGTATGGAAGTTTTACATTTTGGGGTTGTTAAGTCCATTGCATTTTTCCTTGTAAAATTTGCCACTGGCTTTAAGTTTAGGTTGAGTATCTATTCTTATTTAGAGAGTGTCCGAATGGTAAATGTAATATCTCAAGGCATGAAAAGATAACATTCTTAATTTACCTGCAGTGGGTTTTAATAACCGAAAAGGCTATATATTGATTTTAGTTTATTTTCTTTCCAATAACTAGCTAATTTTTTTTTCCTGGGTGAGTCAACCTAATATACACACATGTATATATATCTCACCTATAGTAAAAGGGTGAAGTTAAATCAGCTGTACTCTGACTTGAGTTACAAGTGCCTTTATGCGTGTGTGTGCGTGTTTGTGTGTGTGTGTGTGTGTGTGTGTGTAGTGGGTATAAATATATGTAGTCTTAGTTCCTAGCCTAGTATGGAGTAGATGTTTAATTTATGGTGTTGCAATAAGCTTTTTAATGGAATGTAAGCCTTTGGTTTAATTGTTCCTGACGCTTAGCTGTACCCTGGCTTTTGGTTTCCACGAAACGCTTTTGATTATCTTATAATAAATTTCTCGGTGGCCGTAAGCTAGCTTGGCTCTGCCATTTGTACCCAGAAGCGCTAAGCAACGCAGGTCCTGTCGTCCGACTCGCTGTGTCCTCTTGCAGAAGGAGTGCCTCTCCATTCACGTTGGGCAGGCCGGCGTCCAGATCGGGGACGCTTGCTGGGAGCTCTACTGCCTGGAACACGAAATCCAGCCCGACGGCACCATTCCCGACAGGAAACAGCGGGACCCGCTGGAAGACGCTGACACGGAGGAGCAAGCCAACGCGTCCTTCGATACCTTCTTTTGCGAGACGAGAGCTGGGAAGCATGTGCCCAGGGCACTCTTCGTGGACTTGGAACCAACGGTTGTAGGTAAAATAAATTTTACACTCCAGGCTACTCTTAGCCAGGTTCACGCTCAGAACAAAGAAGTCAACTGGGCCGGATTATCGGATAATTTTATTAATCTATTGGAATGGGATCACCTGTACCTTTTCCCAATCTAGAGGCGCCACAATGGCCATTTAGGGTGACCATAGCAGGACAAACACACCCAAAGAGAAGACTGGCGTAGCCTTCTTTTCTTGTGCGAAGACGTCATGTGAAACCTTGTTATCTGACCCACACAGGCATCATCCCAGAACACTAAATCTTTTCCTGAGCCCATTTGCTGGAAGAATCTGAAAATTTGAGGCATTATCTGCCTAATGAGAGTAGAATATTTGAAAATGATCCCAAAGAAGCAAGAACCCGAATAAATATTCTGATTATGGGGAAAATCAATACTATTGTATGATTATCAATGGCAGATTTTGTAGTATCTTGTGCAAAAACTCTTGAAACGGAGCTAGACAAATCCTGGAGAGAGAAGGGGGTCTTAATGACTGAAGGGAGAAGCCAGAGAGGAAGGTAGACTTGGGTTGATACTGTGAGTTGTGGTTGGCTTCCAGTTGACGGCTCTCTTCTTGGCTCGCAAATGGCCACCTTCTCTGTGTGTCTTTACGTTGTAGAGGCGTCACCTCTGAGTTTCTTCTCATGAGGGTTCTTTTTTTTTTTTTTTTTTCCTGAGACAGTCTCACTTTGTTGCCCAGGCTAGAGTGAGTGCCTTGGCGTCAGCCTAGCTCACAGCAACCTCAAACTCCTGGGCTCAAGCAATCCTCCTGCCTCAGCCTCCCGAGTAGCTGGGACTACAGGCATGCGCCACCGTGCCCAGCTAATTTTTTCTATATATTTTTAGTTGGCCAATTAATTTCTATTTATAGTAGAGACAGGGGTCTCGCTCTTGCTCAGGCTGGTTTCGAACTCCTGACCTCGAGCGATCCTCCCGCCTCGGCCTCCCAGAGTGCTAGGATGACAGGCGTGAGCCACCTCGCCCGGGCGGAAATAAGTTTCTGATGTTTTAAGCCACCAGATTTGTTGTCATGTGTCACAGCAGCCCTAGGAAACTAAAACAAGGTGCATGGTAGAAAAACACATTTTCAATTTATATGCAAAGGATTCTCCGTTTTCCCAGACTAGGAGAGGCTAATTGAACAGCAGGGATTGCTCTCCTGGACCACCACGCTGGGGCAGGACAGGGCTCAGGGCTCAGGGCCCGGGAGGACACCCCAGGGGTTGGCAGCTGGACCGGTCCCAGCGCACAGACCTCCTCTCTCCCTCTGCAGACGGGATCCGGGCCGGGAGGTACCGTGCCCTCTTCCACCCCGAGCAGCTGCTCAGCGGGAAGGAGGATGCGGCCAACAACTATGCGCGCGGCCGCTACTCGGTGGGGTCCGGGGTCATCGACCTGGTGCTGGAGAGGACCCGGAAGCTGGCAAGTGGCCCCCTCCTCTCCCATCGGCATCACCTGTCTGCCCCTCCATCGCCCCCCCCCCGCCCTGCGCATGCGTGCTCAGAGCCCGCGTGCACGCCCAGGGCCCTGCTGTCGGCTTCGCTTCCACCTGGTTGCAGGGGAAGGGGCCCCGAAACCTGCACTCTGATGGGGGAACCCCCAATTTCCCTTGCTTCTACGAACACAGCGTTTATCTTGCTATCAGAGACCTCCAGAGCACTCTAAAACTTGTTTTCCAGTAGTGATCGCTATTTATGAGGTTTACAAGAGGTACACCCTACCTGGAGATTAGTTACCTGTTATTAGTAATATTTTTGTTTTAATTTTAGCGTATTATGGGGGTACAAGTGTCAAGGTTTACGTATATCGCCCATGGCCCCCTCCCCCCTCGAGTCAGAGCTACAAGCGTGTCCATCCCCCAAACTTTGCACATCTTACTCATTGTGGTGGTATATACCCATGCCCTCCTCCCTCCTCCTACCCTCCCGACACTCGATAGATGTTATGCCTATTTGTCCACTTAGGTGTTGATCCGTTAATACCAGTTTGCTGGTGAGCACATGCGGTGCTGGTTTTTCCATTCTTGAGATACTTCACTTAGTAGAATGGGTTCCAGCTCTATCCAGGAATATATAAGAGATGCTAGATCACTGTTGTTTCTTATAGCTGAGTAGTACTATTATTATTATTTTTGAGACCAAGTGTCTTGCTCTGTTGCTCGGGCTAGAGTGCCGTGGCATCAGCCCAGCTCACAGCAACCTCAAACTCTTGGGCTCAGGCAATCCTCCTGCCTCAGCCTCCCGAGTACCTGGGACTACAGGCATGATGCACCACCATGCCTGCTAATTTTTTTTATTTTTAGTTCCCTGGCTGATTTTTTTTTCTTTAGTAGAGACAGGGCCTTGCTGGCTGGTCTCGAATGCCTGACCTCAAGAAATGCTTCTGAGCCGGGCGCGGTGGCTCACGCCTGTAATCCTAGCACTCTGGGAGGCTGAGGCGGGCGGATTGCTCGAGGTCAGGAGTTCGAAACCAGCCTGAGCAAGAGCGAGACCCCTGTCTCTACTATAAATAGAAAGAAATTAATTGGCCAACTAATATATATAGAAAAAATTAGCCGGGCACGGTGGCGCATGCCTGTAGTCCCAGCTACTCGGGAGGCTGAGGCAGGAGGATTGCTTGAGCCCAGGAGTGTGAGGTTGCTGTGAGCTAGGCTGACGCCACGGCACTCACTATAGCCTGGGCAACAGAGTAAGACTCTGTCTCAAAAAAAAAAGAAATCCTTCTGCCTTGGCCTTCCGGAGTGCTAGGATTACAGACATGAGCCACCGCCTCCAGCCCTAGTCACTCTATTATTGACAGTTAATTCTTCGAGGACCTGGGGCCGCAGACCCCTTGCCGAGCGCGGGTTTTGGGGTTTGGCACAATCACTGGGTGACACCAGGCCTTCTACACGGGCACGCCAGAGGGAGTGTAGAAGTGACGGTGCTTCGTCTGCTACGGCCGGGAGGCGATTTTGCTGCAATATTTTGCCTGCCGTTTTCTTTGTCATCGACCAAGGCCTGGCGCGTACCACACACGGATAGACACGCACAGGGCCTCGAAGGACGGTGGAATATTTAGGCTTTGCTCACAGTCAAACTCAAGGTACCACCCAAGCGTATTTCAAAGAGGCTGCGTTTGTGGTGGGTTTGACGACGGTAGACCCGTCCGTTCCAAAAGTAGTTTTCGTTCGCTTTTGGGAATGGGCGGTGTCCTCCCGGTCCCACCCAGTTCCCGGCTTCTGGGTTGATCTGGCCGAGCGCTCACGCCCCTCTTCCTTCCTTCCCCCAACCCCGCCCCAAGGCAGAACAGTGCAGCGGGCTGCAGGGGTTTTTGATTTTCCGGAGCTTCGGAGGAGGCACTGGGTCGGGGCTCACGTCGCTGCTGGTGGAGCGGCTGTCGGTGGAGTTCGGCAGGAAGACGAAGCTGGAGTTCTCCGTGCACCCGGCCCCCAGGGTGTCCACGGCCGTGGTGGAGCCGTACAACGCGGTCCTCACCACGCATTCCACCCTGGAGCACGCGGACTGCACCTTCCTGGTGGACAACGAGGCCGTCTACGACGTGTGCCACCGAAAGCTGGGCGTGGAGCGCCCCTCTTATGCCAGCATCAACAGGCTGCTGGCCCAGGCGGCGTCGGCCGTCACCGCGTCCCTGCGGTTTCAGGGCCCCTTGAACGTGGACCTCGTGGAGTTCCAGACCAACCTGGTGCCTTTCCCGAGGGTGCACTTCCCCGTGACGGCCCTCGCCCCCGTGGTCTCCGCCGACAGGGCCTTCCACGAGCCCCTGTCCGTGGCGGACATCACCGCCGCCTGCTTCGAGCCCTCCGGCCACCTGGTCAGGTGCGACCCCCGGCGCGGGAGGTACATGGCCTGCTGCCTGCTCTACCGAGGGGACGTGGCCCCCAGGGAGGTGAACGCCGCCATCGCGGCCGTGAAGGCCAGGGACTCCGTGCGGTTTGTGGACTGGTGTCCCACTGGCTTCAAGGTGGGCATCAACTCCCAGCCGCCCAGGGCGACGCCGGGAGGGGACCTGGCCCCGGTGCGGCGGGCCGTGTGCACGCTGAGCAACAGCACGGCCGTGGTGGAGGCCTGGGCCCGCCTGGACCACAGGTTTGACCTCATGTACGCCAAGAGGGCCTTTCTGCACTGGTACCTCAGGGAGGGCATGGAGGAAGGGGAGTTCTCCGAGGCCCGGGAAGACCTGGCAGCCCTGGAGCAGGACTACAGGGAGGTGGGGCAGAGCTTGTCTTGCAAGGACGGCTGGCGGGAAGGGAGAAGGTAGCCTGTCCTGCCTTCCTCTCGAGCCATGGCACGCTCAGCAGGCAGAGCTTCCCCTGTGGTTAGAAGAAAAACAGAACCGGGTCCGGCGAGCCCCTCAGTTCCACGCGCTAAGTTCATTGGGTCGGCGGTGCCAGCCACGAACACACGCGTCCTGCTCGGCCCGCGGGAGTCTCCTCTGCCGCCCAGCAGCCTGCGGAGGCCTGGAGTCACGTCTAGGGCCGGCTTTTGTCTCCGTCTTTTTGTCAGAATGAAAACCTAGATTTACTCTTTGCCTTTTTTTTTTTTTTTTTTTTTAATGGCGAGACTATGAAACTCTACATTTTACGCTTTTCCTGTGCCCGCGGTGGAAAACGGCACATGTTGACTATGAACATGGTTTCCCCGTCTCTGCATTTTTACACAGATTAAACCATGAGTTATTTTCAGGGTGGTGCTTTTTCTTCCTACAAATTAGTGCCGTCAGGTCCCAGTTTGTTTTTGATACAAACAACAAGGAGGCTCTTTAGAATTTGAATGTGGGTGTCCTGCAGGTCAGAGGCAAAAGACATCTCTTCCGCTGAATAGTTCCCCCTTGAAACGAAAATCTACTAGGGACAGAATAGCTATAATAAATTCATTAAGGCTGTTTAACATTTTCCAACGTACATGTGTTATTTCTCGCTTCAGCCACTGGAGGTCACTAGTGAGATGCTTAAATAACACGCCCCGTTGTTAACGGGAGTTTTTGGTGCTGGGCGGGGGCATTTGTGTGTGCGAATTCACGCATCCAGAAAAAGGCCTTTTATAGATTTTTTAAAAATAAAGTTAATATACTAAAGTTAAGATGAAAACCAAAAGTATTTCTTAAGCTTTTCGGTCCTGCCGTGACAGCCTAGCAGATCTGTGTAATCACTATTTAAAGGGCATGCACCTGCACTTCAGGCCTCCCTTACAGTCTTCGATAAATGCTCCTAAATATTTTCGATTGCATGTAAATTTAATACATTCCGCTTTCTTTTAAGGGCTTTGTCTAACTTTCCCAAGTGCTCTAAGTAATTTTTTAAAAATCTAATAAATTAAGCTGTAAATATGGTCTAAGAACACACGTGTAAATTTATTTACGAAATATGTGCACTTTAAAATTGGGATTACAAAGCTGTATATGATCCTATTCGCCCGAACACCCTTAACTATTATATTAATAAATACAGTACTTTAAATGCCAAACATGCATGGCTTCCTTATCACAGGAACTTGAATGCACCTTATTTGATTTACTTGCCAGGTGTTTATCGAGCACCTATGGTGTGCAGGTCACTATTCACGTCGAACAAAACAAAACAATCGCTGCCCTCAGGGAGCTCGTATTGCAAGTGAAGGCAGCAGGAGAAAGGAGAGAAACATAATAAGTAAATGGTGCAGCATGTTAAAAGATGATAGGTCCTATGGGGGGGAGATAGAGCTCGGCGAGAGAAAAGGGTTGCAGTTTTAAATAAGGAGGTCGTCAAGGCTTCCAGGGAAAGAGACATTGGCCGAGGACACCAAGCGAGCGACAAGGGAGAATGTGGACCCTCTGGAGGGAGAACTTGTAGGCAGGAGGGGCCTCAAGGAGCTGCAGGAAGGCTGGTCTCCCAGGGGAGGAAGGCAGTCTGGGGTCAGAGGATGCCAACCGGTCAGGCAAGGAGGGCGGAGTCGGGACTGCTGGGTTTAGCAACGTTGGGGGCGGCTGACTGTGACGCCAGGCTCCGGCGGATGGACGCCTGGCCAGCGTGGGTTAATGGAGAAGGGAAGGGTGGCGTGCAGAGAGATTGTTCCGGGCATCGCTGTTGACAGAGAGCAGAGTGACACTCCCGTCTGGAGCAGTTGTCGTCGTCAACGTGGGAGAAGACGGTTGCAGTCAGGGCCCTAGACAGAGCGAGCTGGGAAGGCTGGACGCACAACCAGGCGGGGGGCCGGGGTGTCGGGGAGGTCATGCCCACGTGCATGGAAATCACCAATGGCTGAGACAGGAGCAGTGCCAGGGACTGAGGAGCCCAGGGCTAACAAGATCAAGAAAGGAGGTGGGCTGACCCAGGTGTTGGTAGGCGACAGACACCTGGGTTGAGGGTTTCGGTCTCGGACGGGAGGTTCCTGAGGGGCACAACGGCTCACGCAGGGAGGAGGGAGGACACTGAACGTGCTTATCCTTGGAGGAAACCGTACGTCGTCCCATAGGCTTGGGCTGACCTTCCAAAGGTAAATGTTTCGTCTTTTGCCTTCTCAGCTTGTGGAGGCATCTTAGCGATACTGCCCAGGCGGTCACTGCTCTTTGTGTGACCTAACGGGACATGCTGACCCCGGCCACCGTCTGTAACAGGAACCCCTCTTAATGACAGAACAAGGGGGTCCTTAGCCCACTCATGATTTGAGTCACGTTGTTGAGTCACGTTGTTACCTGGTCAGGCCTTACACGGTACGAGGCATACGAGGAGATTAGCAGGGAGCCACAACGGCGCTCGGAGACAGAGACGCTGGGTGGTCGATTAGGCACATAAGTGACTCGTCCCTGTACATCTGCCTTGCAGAGCAATTCAGCATTGTGTCTCAGGACAGTGACCGACGATGACTCACCGAGGACTCACGAACGTCCCACCCACGGGGTTAAATCTTGTGTACCGAGCACCCAACACTCTTGCCTGCCCATGACCGGGATTCGCCCCGGTCTACAAAACACTCGTTGGCTGCAGTGACGTGTCGTTGGATTGGGTTGCTGGGTTCTTGCAGCGGGTGAGGCTGCTGTTCCCTCCCCGTTTATTCCTTCCTGACTGGGGAGGAGGAGCCGGGGGGTGGGGGGACTGAGGGACTGGCCGTCTCTGCCTTCCACCTGCGGTGCGTGTTCCCGAGAGCACGTATCTAGGACCCACTCCTGGCTGTCAACACGGGGACCCATCTGCGGGGACTCAGACTCTCAGGACGCCGGGCTCGTGGACCAGGAGCCGTCCAACGGGAAGAAGCCACTGCTTTTCCCCCCTGTCGTGGGTGGGCTACAGTTTTGGCCGCCTCTCCCTAGTTTGTTAACCGTCTGCTCCTGTTCACTCTTCAGTCATTCTGAGTACCAGACCCACCTGCAGGGGACAGTACCGTGTTTCCCCGAAAATAAGACCCACCCATAAAATAAGCCCCAGCAGGATTTCTAAGCGTTTGCACAATAGAAGCCCCACCCCGAAAATAAGATGCAGTGACGGGCGTGGCTGCGCAGCGCGTCTGCACAACCCATGCGTGTCATCGAGGAGCGGGAAAGAACACGAGCAGCCCTTCTCATCTGCCCTGAGAGAGCTCTGTTGCTCCACATGAGAGATTGGGGCCAGTGGCTCTAAAGGAAATAGAGTCACAAGACATTCAGGATGGGATTCGGGGTTTGGAGAGTGATGATGATGTTCCAGAAGAAGACGACTCAACTCTATTTGAATAAATGTAGATGGTTGTACCGTACTCAAAATAACACATCCCCTGAAAATAAGCCCTAGGGTGTCTTCTTGAGGAGAAATAAATATAAGACCCTGTCTTGTCTTCGGGGAAACACGGTAGGCGTGGCTGGCGTCCCATGCCCTGTGTGCAAGAGAAGAGTCAGCACTTGATGGACCGATGAGAGAGGCTCTGGGCTCAGTCACTGTTACTTAACAGCTGGGAGCCCTTGGACTCGCTCCCTAATGTCTCTGGGCCTCAATGTATCCATCTTCAAAATGGAAAGACATAGTAGCTACTTAACACAGGCTTGTGAGAATTAAATGCGGTAACGTTCACAAAATGCAGGGAAGTTAAAAGATTTGCTCACAGACACTTAACCGTGTAGACTCAGACAGAGATGTTCTGAGCCCCCGGGGAGAATTCTTTCTTCCCCAGCATGTGGTTTTCCCAGGATGGAAACAACAGTTGCATTCTCACTTTTTTTTTTTTAGAGCTTTAGTCCTGTTAAGAGTTGGGGTACTTTTTTTTTGAGACAGAGTCTCACTCTGTTGCCCAGGCTAGAGTGAGTGCCGTGGCGTCAGCCTAGCTCACAGCAACCTCAAACTCCTGGGCTCAGGCAATCCTCCTGCCTCAGCCTCCCGAGTAGCTGGGACTACAGGTATGAGCCACCACGCCCGGCTAATTTTTTCTCTATATATTTTTAGTTGCCCAATTAATTTCTTTGTATTTTTAGTAGAGATGGGGTCACGCTCTTACTCAGGCTGGTTTAGAACTCCTGACCTTGAGTGATCCTCCCGCCTCGGTCTCCCAGAGTACTAGGATTACAGGTGTGAGCCACTGCGTCTAGCCTTTAATTTTACTTTTAACTTTAAAAAAAAAATCGTTTTCAGTGATTCTTGCCAGCAGAAGGATTGCTGGGCTAGAGGAAAAATGAATCTGTAATTTCGATATTAGTGTCGGCAAGTCACCTGTCTAGGGTTCATACTCCTACCAGCCAGCCATGGAAGAGGGCAGCCCCTGACCTTGCCAACGGGGTGTGTTGTCACACTTAGGGACTTTCATAGTAGGGTGGATACGAAATCACACATCAGTGCGTTTATCATGGGTGGAGCTGAGTGTCTTTTCACATATTCAAGGGTCATTTATAATTTTTGTGTGTGTGTGTGTGTGTTTATGTGATCTCTTCATGTTTTCGCTTATTTATCTCCTGGATTTGTTCTTGTTCTCCTCAACTTTGAGTAGTTCTCTGTGTCTTTGATAAATAATCCATTTATCTTTTATATGAGTGTTTTAAAACAGTTTTCCAAATTTGCCATTCATTCGTCTTTTGACTTTGGCAGAGGTGTCAGTCCCGGGTGTGTCTCAGTGTGTGTGTTTCTCCACGCGGAAAAGTTTATTTTGTTGGTCTACGATTTGTCCCCATGCGGAATCCCCTCTTCTGGGGGTCTGGGGAGCCCCGGGCTCTGCTGCCAGGAGCCATCGGAGTTCCTGCTGATGTCCGCTTTTAGTGGGATTTTGCTCATATTAAATGTTCTTTTTTGGGCATGGGAGACAGAGTCTCACTCTGTTGCCTGGGCTAGAGTGCCGTGGCATCAGCCTAGCTCACAGCAACCTCCAACTCCTGGGCTCAAGCGATCCTCCTGCCTCAGCCTCCCGAGTAGCTGGGACTACAGGCATGCGCCACCATGCCCGGCTAAGTTTTTATATATATTATTTTTAGCTGGCCAATTAATTTCTTTCTATTTTTTAGTAGAGAAAGGATCTCACTCTTGCTCAGGCTGGTTTCAAACTCCTGACCTTGAGCGATCCTCCCGCCTCGGCCTCCCAGAGTGCCAGGATGACAGGCGTGTGCCACTGCGCCCGGCCGATATTAAATATTCTTATCTCTGAATCCCTCACATATATCGTTTTTACACTAAATGCTATCACTTTTACAGGTCATCATTTATATCCTCCCTGGTGGCATTTGCTGCTTCTCAGATTTTGCCTTTGTCTACTCGCCGAGACTGTTGGGGGGTGCAGAGGCCTGACCCCAGACATCAGCGTCTGCCAGGCTCCCAGCTCGCCGCCCGGGGTGACCGTGGGCTCCACACGCCCCGTAGAGGACCGGCAGCCCCACACCCCCAAGAGCCATGGAGGAGTCTGGAATGTTCCAGGGGCGTCATTTAAACCTCCCTCTCCCTTTTGGCCTGGGCATCGAAAACAGTTCCCAGGTCATGTCCCTCGGGTGGGACCAGGCTCCAGGGACGGCTCTAGAGCCAGTGACCGAGGACGCCAGCGCTCAGCCGTCCCCCCAGAGCCCATCCCCTCCTGGGGAGACCGGGCTTGACTCGCCAGGGCCCCCTCCCCCACCTCCCTGTTCGGAGGGACTCGGGGTTCAAAGGTGGCTGCTGGGGGCAGAGAAACAGAGACAGGCCGGGGGTTCAAGAAACCATCAGTTTTAATGGGGCGAGGAGGCAGGGAAGGGGTTCGGTGACCAGATGGGGAGGGCAGCGTCTCCGGGCTCTGCCTGGGGGTGGGGTTGGCGTTCAGGGCTCCCCTCCGGGTGGGGCAGCCCAGGGAGGAGGACGGTGTGGACTCTGCCCCTGGCCGGTGTCTGGGCAGGGGGACGATACTGCTCTTGTGTGAGGACAGACGACAAGGGAGACAGGGCTGGGGCAGGGAGAGGTCAGAGGGGCTCCGTGGTGGAGCAGCCTGGGAAACCCACCGATCCCACAGGACACGAACCAGCTGACGGTGCGCCTCGCCCCTGACCGCCTCCTGTCCTTGAGCCTCACCCCTGCCCCCTGCCCCCTGCCCCCTGCCCCCTGCCCGGCCTCCTCCTCTACTTCCTCCGCCCAATCTTCTCCATCAGGTGGGCGTTGGCGGCCGCCTGGGCTTGCAGGTTCTTGGCCTTGGCGATCTGGAAGAGGATGTTCATGAGGTGGGTGGGGACATCGAGGGACAGGGTGAACTTGGTGTGCCGGTCGCTCTTGGCCTTGTCCTGGTACGGCTTCCCCCTGAGCTGGGCCTGGGGCAGGTACTTGTACCGGGGGCTCCAGGCCCCGCCCCTGCCCCCAGAGACAGAGGAAGTCCTTTTCTGCTTGTCCTCCCCCACCTCCTCCTCCTCCTTCTTCTCTCCGGAAGAGGAGACTTGGCCCGGCAGGTAGTGGGGGGAGCTCCTCTTGTCCCGCGGGGATGCGCCCTCCGGCTGGCTCTTCCTGGCCTCAGACAGGGCGGAGTTGAGGCGGCTGAGGACGGGGTCTGCCTTGGGGACCTTGTAGGGGAGGCCTGTCCGGGGGCCCCCGAGGAGCAGCAGCAGGGGCAGCAGGAGGCGGGTCTGCACCAGCATCTCTCCCTGCGGCAGAAAAGAGGGACGTGGGCAGGGGTTGGGGGCTCAGAGGACGTGGATTGGGGGTGGGGTGGTATAGTTCTCCCATGCGGTGCCCAGGCCAGCCGCCTTAACATCTTAACATTGCATTTGCTAGAAATGCAAATCACTCTTCCATCTTTTCCCAGAGCTAGTGAATTACAAACTCTGGGCCCTGGCTGGGCACGGTGGCTCACGCCTGTAATCCTGGCACTCTGGGAGGCCGAGGCGGGAGGATTGCTTGAGCTCAGGAGTTTGAAACCAACCTGAGCAAGAGTGAGATCCTGTCTCTAAGATAAATAGAAAAAAATTAGCCAAACAACAAAAAAGATAGAAAAAATGAGCCGGGCATGGTGGCACATGCCTGTAGTCCCAGCTACTTGGGAGGCTGAAGCAGGAAGATCACTTGAGCCCAGGAGTTGGAGGTTGCTGTGAGCTAGGCTGATGCCACGGCACTCACTCTAGCCCGGCAACAGAGTGAGACTGTCTCAAAAAACAAACAAACAAACAAACAAACAAAAACAAAAAACTCTGGGCCCCGCAACTGTGTTTTAGCATACCTTTCAGATGATTTTAATGATCACTAAAGTGTGAGAGGCATTACCTTCCTAGTATTTATGGGTTTTGCTTAATTCAGGTTTGCAGGCAGCCACTGGCCCTGTGAAGAGAATAACAAAGAATTAACCGTTTAGCAGCCTAACTTGGTTGGTTTTAATGACCAGACATTCACTTGTTCATTTATTTGCATGACAAAAATTTTTCATAATACTTATGAAATCTTATGAAAATACACATGGTCCTTTCTTTAAACCATCCAAAGGTGTGAACTAGCCTGATTTGGGTGTGTAGCATTGTGTAGTGAGAACAACACAGGCTTTGGAGTTAGACAGAAACAGACTGGAATTTCGTCTTCACCCTGACTTGCCTACTACGGGGCCTTGGGCAGATTACTTAACCTCCGTGAATTTCGATTTCCTCATCCGATAATGGGATGACAATAACTATAATGCCCTGTAAAGTTTAAGCGAAGGATTCCGTTAAAAATATCAGTGTGTGAAAGAGCCTGGTCTAATCAGACTCTCAGGAAAAGCTGGCCCACGTTTGTTCACACGTAAACGGTCTCCAGGTCTCCTTAGGAGAAGGTTCAGTGTGCACACACCTTTTGAGAACTACACACACGTACACGCACACACACACACACACACACGTGTGCACACACACTCCAGGTGGTGTGAGCCAGGGATTCAATCCTGCAGAATGGCACTCTTGTTGTTCCGAATCTTCTGTTGGTTGTGGGTTCTGACTACAGACCACCTTCCCCACCCCAGCCGGCACAAGACCTTCCTTCTCTAAATCTTGCGTTCGACAACAACCACCTCTTGCCTTTGACTTAGTCTCAGTCGGTGGTTCTCGAACTTAGAGTCGTTCAGAATCATGGGAATGGCTCAAACACAGACCACGGGCCCCCTCCCGAGAGTCCCCACGTCACTAGGTCTGGGGTGGGCTGAGAAGGTGCACGTCTAACGCGGTCCCCGGAGATGCCGGCGCTGTGGATCATGGACCACCCTCTCCGAACCACTGCTCTGCGTCTCCCGGGCCAGCTCTGTGCTCCTGGGATGGGTCAACTGTCCCCAGGGGGAAATAGAGTTTTCTTTTCCTTAAATCTTCCATCAACCATCACACCTTCAGCTTTATCAGTGCTGAGAATACAGTTGGTTGTTTTCTCCATGTAAAGCCGAATTCCTAAGCAGGTTTCTCCTCTTATGTCAACGTGGACTCTTTTGCCATACCCCCTAGTGACACGACACGAAAGTCTGGGATTTCCCCTTCTGCCTGCCATGCAAATAACCGAGCACCCTCTCGTTAGGTTTAAGGGGCAAAGCTCCACACCCCTATTTGTCTCGTTGGATAGCTTGAATCCCAACCGCTGCCTTGGCTTCTTGTTACAGTAGCACTTTTCTAGGGTGCTTTAAAGAGATACTGTTGCTGCTGAGAGCTTGACAGAGCCCAGCACTCAAAGGTGAGGCCAGGAGGGCTCTGGGCCAGCCTGGATTCAGCACCTGCCAGGGAGAGAGGGGACGGGGTGGCTCAACGAAGCCAGCTTTGCCCAGTGCCGAGCTATTCCCCGGGGCGGGGGTGGGGTGGGGTGGGACATTTGTCTGCAAATACGGACAAAAAGTTGAACTAAAAAGCAAAAGAATGAACCATTTAAAAACAATCTTTTAAATGCTAAAAGAAGGTTTTTGTTTTTTTTTTTTTATGGCTAGGTGGCTCTATTTGGGGAGGAAATTGCAAACAGGATTTCTCAGAAAACTTGAAGATGAAAGTGTAGACAGCAAGCAGCAAACATCCCTCTCCCTTCACAAGCGGCGCTTACTCTGTGCAGATCTCTGCCCCCCACCCCAGGTCCCCGGGTAGCAAGGCGGGAGGACTCTGGGCTTTGAAGCAGGGGACCTGGGCTGGAGACCCCCCATGCCTCTCACCTGCCTTGGGTGTCACTTAACCTCTCTGATTCAGCAGCTGCATCCTGCAAAGGAGACGCTACCTGCCCGGGGTGTCTGGGAGAGTGGAAGGGGAGGACGCAGCGAAGGACTCTGGCGAAGGGCGAACGACCAACGCCAGCATCCTCGCTGCTCTGCAGGTGCCGTGGGCAGCGTCCTGCACTTTCTCTTTCCCCCACGTCCCGCCCTGTCCCCAGTCTGGGGACTGTCACCGGGTCTCCCTTTCCTGCTCACAGCTGAACTCCCGTTCAGAGAAAAGAGATTTGTGCCAGCAGATTTGATTCTGCCTCTGATCTGCTACTTTTTGCAAAGCCGGTCTCTCTATGCCAGCAAGGGGGGGGAGAGAACTCAGATAACTCAGCCTCCTGGGAAGCTCCCCCCACCCCCCAGGGTCTGTTTGGGGCTCGTGCCTCCTGACTGAACACACAGAGTGCAGCGGGGTTCAGCACTCGCCCCGGGGGGCTGGCAGCACTCACCTCTCACACCTGTCTGGATCCCAGCACCTCCTCCCAATTCAGGGCAAACGCACACGCCCCCGTCAGTCAGTCAGTGGGGACCTCAGGCTTACCCGAGAGTGGACTTCGCTCGCTCGGCCGGCCGTGGAAACGCGGTGCCGCTCCTCGGTGGGCTGCGAGCCTCCCTCTCTATGGAAACGGCTCGACTCCCGTGCATACATATAAAAGCGACAGATCGCAGGGTGGGTCGTAATTCCAGACGCAGTGTCTACACGGGGATGAGATTTCATTTAAAAGACAACCAGAACCAGCCGTCCACGTCACCACATGACAGGTGCCCGTGGCCTCCCGCCCTCCTCCCTCCCGCTCCCCCCACCCCCGTGCCCTCCCGCTCCCCGCTGATGTTAGAATTTATCTGAAAAAAACCTAAGGACCCAGCATAGCTATAATAAAACACTCTCTTGAAGGAGAACAAACTTGAAGAACGTGCACTACCCAAGTTTCAGACGTATTATAAAGCTATAGTTCCGGGTGTCACCAATCAACATATGGACCAGTGGCACAGTATAAAGAGCTTGGAAATAGATCCGTACGTACACAGTCGATTACTTTTTACAGACGCACAAAGTTGCTTCAATGGGAAGAGGACATCTTTCAACAAATGGTGCTGGGACAAGTGAATATCCGTATACAACAAAATTACTCAAAACCATACACTACTCCACATAAAAACCATACACTACTCCACATAAAAACCACATGCTACTCCACAAACCATACACTCACTACTCCACATATAAAATATATACTATTCCATATATAAACCATACACTACTCCATATATAAACCATACATCACTCCACATATAAACCATACACTACTCCACATATAAACCATATGCCACTCCACATATAAACCATGCACTACTCCACATAAAAACCATATACTATTCCACATAAAAACCACATGCCACTCCACATATAAACCATACACTACTCCACATAAAAACCATATACTATTCCATATATAAACCATACACTACTCCACATAAAAACCATATACTATTCCATATATAAACCATGCACTACTCCACATAAAAACCATATACTATTCCACATAAAAACCACATGCCACTCCACATATAAACCATACACTACTCCACATAAAAACCATATACTATTCCATATATAAACCATACACTACTCTACATAAAAACCATATACTATTCCATATATAAACCATACACTCTCCACATATAAACCATACACTACTCCACATAAAAACCATATACTATTCCATATATAAACCATACACTACTCTACATAAAAACCATATACTATTCCATATATAAACCATACACTACTCCACATAAAAACCATATACTATTCCATATATAAACCATACACTCTCCACATATAAACCATACACTACTCCACATAAAACCATATACTATTCCATATATAAACCATACACTACTCTACATAAAAACCATATACTATTCCATATATAAACCATACACTACTCTACATAAAAACCATATACTATTCCATATATAAACCATACACTCTCCACATATAAACCATACACTACTCCACATAAAAACCATATACTATTCCATATATAAACCATACACTACTCTACATAAAAACCATATACTATTCCATATATAAACCATACACTACTCCACATAAAAACCATATACTATTCCATATATAAACCATACACTACTCTACATAAAAACCATATACTATTCCATATATAAACCATACACTACTCCACATAAAAACCATATACTATTCCATATATAAACCATACACTCTCCACATATAAACCATACACTACTCCACATAAAACCATATACTATTCCATATATAAACCATACACTACTCTACATAAAAACCATATACTATTCCATATATAAACCATACACTCTCCACATATAAACCATACACTACTCCACATAAAAACCATATACTATTCCATATATAAACCATACACTACTCTACATAAAAACCATATACTATTCCATATATAAACCATACACTCTCCACATATAAACCATACACTACTCCACATAAAAACCATATACTATTCCATATATAAACCATACACTACACCACATAAAAACCATATACTATTCCATATATAAACCATACACTCTCCATATATAAACCATACACTACTCCACATATGAAAATCAACTCAAAATTAATCATAGAACTAAATGTAAAGCTTAAAAGTATAAAATGTCTAGAAGAAAACACAAGAAAAAATTCTTTGTGACTTTGGGTTATGCAAAAGTTTCTAAAATGCACCACGACAAGCATGATCCATTAAAAAAAACTGATACATTTTACCTTTCTAAAATTCAAATCTGCTTTTCAAAGTTCACTAATAAAAAAAAAATAGAAAGACAAGACAGACTAGGAGAAAGCACTTACAAGTCACACAACTAAGAAAGGAACTGCTTCCAGTATTTATAAAAGGAACCCTTCTAAACCTTAAGAAGATTTGTAACACTACAGGAAAATGCTACCCTTCTCACCAAATTTAGTTTCTGTTTTTGAGACTATAATTATTTTCCACAAAAATGTTATCGATGTTATTGATGCCCGCCCTAGCAATTCGCTTCATTGATAAAAAACCAAAAACCCCAAGAAACAAATGAACAAAAAAACCACCGCACCCCGTGCTCTTTTGCTGGGCTGTGCCCGTCACCAGGGGCCGTGCAGGGCAGGCTGGGTGTCCCCTCTTGCCTCCCAAATGCTCTGGAAATTCCTCTGGTTGAAGAAGAGGTAAGCGGACTTCTGAGATTATCAAACCCCTTTAGTGCCCATGAGTTATTTTGGGGACATATGGAAAGCCATACACTACTCCACATATAAACCCTACACTACTCCACATATAAACCACATGCTACTCCACAAACCATACACTCACTACTCCATATATGAAATATACACTATTCCATATATAAACCATACACTACTCCACATATAAAATGGGTGGGGAAGGTCCCCCACATAGAATGGGGTGGAGAAGGTCTCCAAGACCCCCCACCCCACTCTAAGCCTCTTTGCAGAGACAGGAAATGGGACCTCTCACGTTCCCCCTGGCGCTGTCTGGGCTGGAGTCTCTTGAGACTGGAGCCCACACGAGACTAGATTTGTGCCTTAATCCAAACTCATCCATTCATTCGTTCACCTATCCTAGCCTTTAAGAGATTTTTTTTTTTTTTCCATTTCAGGTAATTGGGCAGCAATGGAATCCATGCGGGTCGAGGGGTAGACAGCTGGAAACCTGAGTTTGACCCCCTGCCTGCATTTATGGGTTCCGGGGTGCCAGCGAGGCCGTCTTGTTAAGACACCAAACATCGGCCCCCAGAGCAGGGTTTCCCAGCCTCAGTTCTGCTGACGTTGGAGCCAGGCAGCCCCTTGTTCTGGGGGGGCTGTTTCCCAAGTATCGTAGGATATTTAACTGTACCCCTGGCCTCTGCCCATTAAATGCCTATCTGCCACACACCCTCCCTGCATTCATTTGTGACAACCAAACATGTCCCCAGGCATGTCCCCTCGGGACGGAATCGCTCACGGCTGAGAATCACTGCCTAATTGTGCGGGGTTTGGGGACAGAGGACAAACCTGGGCTTCTCTTCTTACAGATGGGTCCTGTTTCCTCTGAACGGTCTAGAAGCCCTCCTCCCGGAGGAGCCAGACCTCGAGTCTTTTGGTGGCTGTCCTCGGAGCCCGAGTCCCCTGGCCACACAGAGCGGGCTCGTCCGTTCCCACTGGCCCATGCTACAGGCTACTTACTGGCCCCGTAGCCTGGACGGGCCCACACGGGACGCCCCACAGACCGGGGCAGCTGTGCAGGTGCAGTCCTAGAAGCAGCAGCACCAGGTTTGCTTTACGACTTGGAAACTGCTTCCGCCTGCATCTGGAGTGGGATTGGAGAGAGTCTCGGGCAGAGGCGAGGGGAGGATTCGTGGGCAAAACCCTGGGGGTGTCATTTCCAGCAGGCGGTGATTCCCCCCCTTGCCCATTGCTGAGGTGTAAACGCAGCGAGCTGCTGAGCTTGCACTGCGCCCTGGCCTCGGGGAGCCGTTGGTGTCTCTCATGCATCCGGCATTCGAAAGTTGTTGAGGGCTTAAAGGCCCTGCAGAGGGCCAGGGTGAGGAGGAAAAGCGGATCTGGTTGATAGATGAATAAAAATGGCTTGTATTTATAAAGCTCATTTGTCCCAAGTGCTCAAAGCACTTACACATAACAACATAATTATTTTCTCAACATCTTAGCTTGGCAGTAAAAGAAAAAAAAAACAGGGAGAAGAAGTTGGAGAATTGTAAGAAAGCCAGATTTGTAGGAAAGAGGATTTACTTTGGAGACAGGAGACTCAGTTTCCATCTCTGCCTCGGTTGCTAGGTTGGCTGTTTGGTTCGGTCACTCAAATTCTCTGGTTCTCTGTTTCCAGTTTTATAAAATGTAGAATGGTGTATACTTTCCTATTATTTATTTATTTTTTTTGAGTCTTGCTCTGTGTCCCGGGCTAGAGTGCTGTGGTGTCAGCCTAGCTCACAGGAACCTCAAACTCCTGGGCTTAAGTGATCCTCCTGCCTCAGCCTCCCCGGTAGCTAGGACTACAGGCATGCACCACCACACCTGGCTAATTTTTCTATTCTTAGTAGAGACGGGGTCTCACTCTTGCTCAGGCTGGTCTCTAACTCCTGAGCTCAAGTGATCCTCCCGCCCCAGCCTCCCGGAGTGCTGGGATCACAGGCGTGAGCCCCCCGCGCCCGGCCTACTTTCCTGTTTTCCTGACAAGGTTGATGTCAAGATAGTATTGTAAGAACTTGATGCAATTTTACACGGACACAGAGTACTATGGTCATCTTTATTCTTCAGTTCTCTCTTATTTCCCCTGATGTTTGGTTTGCTTGACTTCTCACTTTTAGCAGGGGTGGGGATGATTTCGTTTTTTTGTGAGCTTTTCTAGAATCATAGAATATTTAGCCTGAAAGGCACCTCATGATACAGTTCAATCTCTTCTTTTTTTCAGAAGAGGAAACAGGCACAGATGTGTTATTAATAAATCACTTAGGGCTGCACGCAGTTTCTCGTGGAAGCTCAATTCTCCAACTCTAACATTCCCAGGGGCTTGTCTTTTGCCGGTGACTCTGCATTTCTGACCACGAGGGGAAAAAAAACAACTCTGCTTGGAGAGTGAGTGGTTATTTTAGACATGGAGCCTGTAATTGAAGATAAGATTATTGCAATGAAATAAAAATGAGAGATTATTAGATATTTATTCAGAAAGACAAGTGTAGGGAGTCCGATGACATTGAGATTACATTTTGTCTCTTGCAGTCGAGGCCGGGTGAAGGTTTTGTGTCGGTCAGTGAAGGTCCAGGGCTAGGTTGGGAGGCAGCCGCACCACTGGCAGTTTGCTTTTGATGGTGTAAAATCGTGCAAAGTTGATTTCCGTTGTAAAGGGGAAGGAGCAATTTAAAGTAAAAGGAGTACGCTTGTGTGAGTGTGTGTGTGTGTGTGTGTGTGTGTGCTCGCTCTAAGGGTAGGGGAGAGTAAGCAATGAATAAATCTGTACTTTGGCGAGTAATCGTTGGGAAGGTAGGGATGGAAGCCACTGTGAGTCGGACATACAGGCTCCTGGGATGCCAGAGCCCAGGCAGAACGGTTGGCCCTCAGGGACTGACGCCGTGTCCACGACTGATGTTTCCCTTCACAGCCCTTTGCTAGTCCTTCCACCTAACAATGCTCCAGTCTCAGAGCTCCAAGGCAAAAGCAGAATGCCAGTAGGATGAAAGGAAGATGTCTTAATAACGTTTTTTTTTTTTGTTTTTTTTTGTTTTTTTTTGAGACAGAGTCTCGCTTACTTGCCCAGGCTAGAGTGAGTGCCGTGGCGTCAGCCTAGCTCACAGCAACCTCAGACTCCTGGGCTCAAGCAATCCTCCTGCCTCAGCCTCCCGAGTAGCTGGGACTACAGGCACGAGCCACCATGCCCGGCTGATTTTTTATATTATATATATTAGTTGGCCAATTAATTTCTTTCTATTTTTATGGTAGAGACGGGGTCTCGCTCAGGCTGGTTTTGAACTCCTGACCTTGAGCAATCCGCCCGCCTCGGCCTCCCAGAGTGCTAGGATTACAGGCGTGAGCCACCGCGCCCGGCCTTAATAACGTTTTATAAAAAAATTCTACTATGGCGGAAACCTTCAATAAATTCAGTCATCCCTTCAAAACATGTTTATCGATATCTACGACGTGTGAGAAACACAGGTGCTAAATACTATAGTACTTAGTGCTGAGTACTCCAGGGTCTGGCTACTCAAAGTGTGGCCCATGACTGGCCTCATAGGCCTTGCTGGGGACTACCATGTTTCCCCGAAAATAAGCCCTAGCAGGATTTCTAAGCGTTTGCGCAATAGAAGCCCTACCCGGAAAATAAGACCTAGTGACGGGTGTGGCTGCGCAGCGCGTCTGCACAACCCGTGCGTGTCGTCGTGGAGCGGGAAAGAAGACGAGCAGCCCTTCTCCTCTGCCCCATCGTGACAGCTGCTGTCCCAGAGGTGACCGGAAAGGTGCGGGCAGCCCCACCAACAAGGTCGGCTCCCCTGTCGGGTCCCGGCCACCCTGTGCGTGCTGCAAGCTGAGGCTTTCAGGGGAAAATAACACATCTCCTGAAAATAAGCCCTAGGGTGTCTTGTTGAGGAAAAATAAATATAAGACCCTGTCTTGTTTTCGGGGAAACACGGTAGTTAGACGCTCCCACCTGAGACTGACTGAACCAGAATCTGCATTTTACCACGTAGCCCAGGTGAGAAGTGCAGCCACAGGGAGCAGCCACGGAGGGCTTTCTCGCAAGAATATTCCGAAGACTACTTTGAGAAACCGCACCGTCGGGTGGGAAGGGAGCCCTCGAGAGTAGAGGTGATCGGCTTTCTTATTCGTCGAGGAACACAGCTTGATTGTGCCTCAGTAAAAAACTGGTGGAAACTATGTCACTTGGGCCCCTTCGGGTCGGTAGCTTTGGGAGGGACATCCGAGTTACCACGGTGGCAGGGTGGGAGCAGAGGAAGGAACAAGCGCTGTCCAGTGGTCCACGTAAGACGTCCCGAGGGATGGCCCTGGCGTGGCTCTAGGGGTTATTCAGACAAGGACAGGAGCGACTGGGGAAACTTGGTCTACACGGCATAGGTATTTTATATTCTGCCTTTTATTCCTCTTCCCATTGAAATGTGTTTTCAAGCATTTAAAGAGCCGACCTCTCTTGGTGCCCATCTGAGACTTATTTTCCCACTTGGTGTCACGGGACAGCCACACCACCGTGCTCACTTCATACTCTGCGTCGGGTGGACGGCTCCCCGGGGCTGCGGGGCCCCAGGTTCTCCACGGGAAGGAGGGCCGAAGCTCATTTGGGAGAGCAGCAGGTGCGTGGGCAGGTCCCGGGGTGCGCGGAAAAGGCCCACAGACATCCTGTCCGTGTGAGACGTCAAGAGAGAGCCGGGCTGAACCCGAGCTGAGCTGCAAATGAGAACATCGCTCCTGCCTGGCGTCTCTCCCTCAGCAGCTCGGGGGTGAAAATGAGATTTCCCCAAACAATCGCTCATCGTTTATTTCCGGCGCGAGCATCCTTCTGTCCCAGGCTTGTTGCAAACGTCCAGACTTTGTTACTCAAGAGACGGCTCTGCTCTCCCAGGAGGGAACGCCATTCCCCTTTGTGAAACAAGGGAGTTGCCCAAAGGACTCTTTCTCTCTTTTTTTTTTTTTTTTTGAGCAGAGTCTCACTCTGTTGCCCAGGCTAGAGTGAGTGCCGTGGCGTCAGCCTAGCTCACAGCAACCTCAGACTCCTGGGCTCAAGTGATCCTCCTGCCTCAGCCTCCCGAGTAGCTGGGACTACAGGCATGCGCCACCATGCCCGGCTAATTTTTTCTATATATATTAGTTGGCCAATTAATTTCTTTCTATTTATAGTAGAGATGGGGTCTCGCTCTTGCTCAGGCTGGTTTCGAACTCCTGACCTCGAGTAATCCGCCCGCCTCGGCCTCCCAGAGAGCTAGGATTGCAGGCGTGAGCCAACGCGCCTGGCCTCAAAGGACTCTTTTTTTTTTTCTTTTTAGCAGTTTTTAATGAAGGTTGCACATAAGATTATTTTATCCTTGCATCTTCTCAAGTGTTTCTTCCTTGTACTCGCCCTTTTCCTTTCCTACTTGTTGAGATTTCGCTTTCCGCTCAAGGATCTTTTTTCAGTCGTTGTCCAGTGTAAGCCTAGTGATAACCACCTTGCTGGGGGGAATGCCCACGTGGACAGTCGTGCCGTTGGCCTTTTCCCGCTGCACCGTTCAGTGTAGATGACATATTTCTTCCTGCAAACCTGGACTACTTTGCCGATTTGCTGACCCTTAGTGTCCCCGAACCACCTGAACTTCATCATCCTTTCGGATGGGCATGGATTGAACATTGTATTTCTGTCTCAGCTCTCTGGAAAGAGGGGAAGACATAATCTTCCTGCGAACATGGGAAGGTGCATTGAAATGCCTTTTCCAGTTCTTGCTTCGGTCCGAAGTCACAAAGGGATTGAACTTCATTTTGGCCGTTGCCACTCCGGTGATAGCAGCAAAAGGGAAGACAAAGGACTCTTTATATGCTTTTTTACAAAGCAATTTTTTATTTTTAAAATTTCTTTTTTCTTTCTTTTTTTTTTGAGACAGAGTCTCACTCTGTTGCCCGGGCTAGAGTGAGTGCCGTGGCGTCGGCCTAGCTCACAGCAACCTCAATCTCCTGGGTTCAAGCGATCCTTCTGCCTCAGCCTCCCGAGTAGCTGGGACTACAGGCATGCGCCACCATGCCCGGCTAATTTTTTCTATGTATTTTTAGTTGTCCAGCTAATTTCTTTCTATTTTTAGTGGAGACGCGGGGGGGGGGGGGGTCTCGCTCTTGCTCAGGCTGGTTTTGAACTCCTGACCTTAAGCGATCCTCCTGCCTCGGCCTCCCAGAGTGCTGGGATTACAGGCGTGAGCCACCGCGCCCGGCCTAAAAATATCCTATTTCCAGAAAAGTAGAAATAAGCGTACGATGAATGCTGGTGTGTGTGTGTGTGTGTGTGTAAATGACGAATCCAGGCCAGCTGTCTTCTAGAATCCCCGCACCTGGATTTGCCTCTCTTAAGGTCAAAGAGAAGGGCCTAGAAGTATTGACACCCCAGTAACCAGGAGCATTTTGGGCAAGAAAGCCGCCTCAGTGACATGCACTTCTCATTGCTTCGCATTACGAACTGTGTGATGGCAGTTTGCTTCATCACCAGCGATGTTTATTCTGACCACTCGCTTAAGGTGGTCTTTGCGAGATGTCTCCATTGTGAGTTGCCTTGTCTCCTTTCTCGCTGACATGTGACCTGTTGAGAGTTGGAGAGCGTGTGAGCATCCTGTTTCCCAATAGGCTTTCGCCCAACAGCTTTAGCTTTCATTGACAACATTTGATTAAATGAATTACAACACTGGGGTTTGCAAAGTGATTGATTTTTCTAATTTTATAATTCCTGCCGTACTTGTTGGTTGGCATTCTTTTGTAGAGAAGAAAGAGCCCCCCTCTCACCTTTCCTCTTTGTCTCTTTTTCTCTCTCTGTCTCTAATTTCTGAATATCACTATGGAATTATGGATTATTAAAAATTCCATGTGCTATAATCCATTACTATTTATTTTTTAGAATTCTCCAATTATTCTAAATGTGTCCCATTGGACCTTCAGGTTAATTCCTGTGTCCTTTGACATGTCCCTACTGGATTAAAAAAAAAAAAAAAAAACACATCCTTAGTTTGTGGTAAAACAAGATGTTCCAGGCTCCTTTGTGCTTTCACTACCCAAGGCCTGGGACCAAACATTGCTCCAAGGGGCTGTGATCCTCTTAGAGGGAAGCAGTATTTAGAAACAGTATTTAGTGGAGAATGCTTAGGTGTGCTCCTGGCTACTGGGGTATCAATACTTCTAGGCTCTTTCTGTAGACAGAACTAGAAAATATATTTTTAAAAATAATAAATTTTTCCCAAGTTGATCTCTAGATTCAATGCAATCCCAGTCAAAATCCCAATATGGTATTTATAGAAGTTTGTTAAAATTTATCTGAAAAATCAAAGGACCCAGCATAGCTATAATAAAACAATCTCTTAAAGAGAAGCAAACTTGAAGGACATGCACTACCTAGGCTCAAGACATATTATAAAGTTATATACATATACAACAAAATTGCTCAAAATCATACACTACTCCATATGTAAATCATACACCACGCCACATATAAACCATCCACTACTCCACATATAAATCATACACTATTCCATATATAAACCAAAACACTATCCCACATATAAAAATAAACTCAAAATTAATCATAGAACTAAATGTAAGACCTAAAAGTATAAAACTTCTAGAATAAAACACAAGGAAAAATTCTTTGTGACTTTGGGTTATGCAAAAATTTCCAAAATGATCCATTTAAAAACATTGATAAATTGGACTTTACTACAATTGACATCTGCTTTTCAAAGTTCACTAATAAAAAAACAGAAAGACAAGACAGACTAGGAGAAAGGACTCACTCATCACACAACTAATAAAGGAACTGATTCCAGTATTTATAAAAAGAACCCTTTTAAACCTTAAGAACATTTGTAATGCCACAAGAAAATGCTACTCTTCTCACCAAATTTAGCTTTTGTTTTTGAGACTGTAATTATTTTTCATAAAAATGTTTTTGATGTTGGTAGGTAATGAATTGCTATTGTTACTAAGTGTATTAGGACACAAAGTCATTAATGTATCAATCACCATATCAATGATACATGTTAATTAATGATTAATGATATAAAATTATGAATGCTTTTGTGAGTAATCACAAAAATAACATGTATTTTAAAAATTTCCCAGTTTTAAGGTTGAGTACAGTGACTATTGATAAATATAACCCACATTAACGAAAGCTCTTGGGGGTCGTCTTAGGAGCATAAAGGGACCCTGGGACCAAGAGTTTGAGAACTGCTGCTGTCAGCAGTAGATATTACAGGAGATGAGCAACAGCATTTTCTGTTTTCATATCAGCCAAGTGCTCTGTGGGGGAAAGACCCTTGTGCAAATTAAGGAAAGGTTGCTTGAAGGTCCAGTTTGGGCTTCATTAAATACTTGGGTTGGGTCGGGCTCTCAAATGGACCCTGATGACAAGTTCTCACTGCGGCGCACGGTTATTTATTACACTCAGGCTCTGCCGCTCATTCCAGCCACGCCTTTTATCCCAGCGCAGTGCTAAGTGCAAGGCAGATGGACCTTCCTGCGTGAGTCAGGGATGCCCCCGAGTGCTCTGGTTTCTGGCCATTGGATGAGTGTCATCCTGTTGTGCTCACCTGTTCAGGTGCCACCTTTGTGACCGTTTTTGGCTTGTTTCGTGTCCCTGGACTGGAGTCCCAGACAAAACCCCTTTCTTCTCCGTGTTCTTTGCGGGCATGGGCCACGGGGGCTAGTTCTTTGCTGAGTGTTAAAGAAGGCGTCTGGTTCAGTCGTCTTGCAGATGAAAGCTCTGCGTCCACCTGGCTCTTTGGTCGCCAGCTGCACCTCTCTGGGGGCCTGACCTTCACACAGCACACCTCCGCCAGGCACGCCCGGGGAGAACCCGACGTCAGTGAGGATAATTCGGTCTCTGAAACGGAGTTTCTTCAGACCTATTTGCAAGAGGGGAGTATGTGGGAGAAAAACTTAAATGTCAGTAATAAATACATCGCAGTTTTCAACAAAGGAAGTGGTTCAGAGATGCTCAGTGTTGCCATTTTGCTATTTCAAAATTACAGGGCCGGATGATGGTCCTGTCTGGAAGAGGAACATGATGGTTATTTAAAAAAAAATGCATCTCATATTTCAAAGGAAATTTGAAGTTTTGGGAAGGTCATTCATTCCCATGAATTTTATTTAGTGCCTATGAGTGTGATGGGCAGCGCTGACTGCTGGAGTTCTTTATGTATTCTAGATACGAGCCCTTTATCAGATACCGGATTTGCAAATATTTCCTCCCACTCTGTTAGGCTGTCTTTTCACTTTCTTCACAGTGTTCGTTAAAATATAAAAGTTTTATTTATTTATTTTATTTGAGACAGAGTCTCAGTCGGTTGCCTCGGCTAGAGTGCCGTGGCGTCAGCCTAGCTCACAGCAACCTCAAACTCCTGGGCTCAAGTGATCCTCCTGCCTCAGCCTCCCGCGTAGCTGGGACTACAGGCATACGCCACCATGCCCAGCCCATTTTTTTCTATATATTTTTAGTTGGCCAATTAATTTCTTTCTGTTTTCAGTAGAGATGGGGTTTCGCTCTTGCTCAGGCTGGTCTCGAACTCCTGACCTTGAGCAATCCACCTGCCTCGGCCTCCCAGAGTGCTAGGATTATAGGCGTGAAGCTACTGCGCCTGGCCTAAAATATAAAAGTTTTAAATTTCAATGAAACAGAATTTATTTATTTATTTTTATTTCTTATGCTTTTGGTGTCACATTTAAGAATTCGCTACCAAATCTGAGGTTACCAAATCGACGCCCCATACTTCTGGACCTTGGAATTGCTGCCAAATGGCGCCACATCTGCTTCCTCTGGGTCATGTGACCTCTGGGTCTGTCCTTTAAGGATGAGCCAGGACGCTGGAGTGCACACCTGTGGGTGGAGGGTGGGGGGTGGCATGAGGCAGCTGTCTGTGGAGGTGGGGATAGGAAACCTTCCTAGGAGCAAATGTTTACCAGTGAAAGAAGTGAGTTATACACATGGGCTTGGCACTGCGCATCAGAGACTTTCTAGAAAGCACTTAGGGGTTATCAGTTGGAGAAAAAAGGGGTGGTGAAGAGGAGGTGGCAGGAACAGGGTAGGATGCTATCCCTAAGGAAGAAGGATGCGCACCCTCCTGACACATAGCACAGTGCCACGGACACCCAGGGGCCCGCTACAGGTGCAGTGAGTCAGAGGTAAACTGTGATACCTATGGCGGGAGGTGGAGAGAGGTGGCCGGGAGAGTGTGCCCGGGCTGGTGGGATGCTTGGCCCAGAAGTGGGCACAAGATAAGGAAGGAAGGAAGGAAGGAAGGAAGGAAGGAAGGAAGGAAGGAAGGAAGGAAGGAAGGAAGGGAGGGAGGGAGGGAGGGAGGGAGGGAGGGAGGAATCAAGGAAGGGGTGCAGGGAGGGAGGGAGGAGTGAGCGAGTTGGGACAGCCACCAGGTACAATCTATGGGGCTCGCACCTTCCGGTCCTGGGGCAGATCTTGGGCAGATTCAACTGCACGAAACTTCGTTCTTGAAAGCAGGGGAGGTCTCACGATCCCTATTCTACTGAAGATGTAATTGGAGCCCAAGGTTAAGGTGTGGAGTGGTCTGCCCAAGTGCATGCAGACCTCCTGGCTTCCAAGGCAAGCCTCTGTCCTGAAGCTACTTGAGCAGTAAAATGAAGCCATCGGTGGAGGTTTCTCCAAGGAGCGAGTCGGCTTCCCCACGATTTCACAGAAGAAAGGAATGCCTTTCTTCTTCCGGGCTGCGGATTGGTCAGACGCCATCTCGGACGTGGCCACAGCAGGCGACAAAGGTGACGGTGAAGGGAACGGGGACGCAGGGTCCTCAGGGTTAAAGCAACGTACCACCTGCCACCCACCTCCTCCTCAGGAGGCCACTGCCTGGGAGAGCGCCCTGGATTCCCTGTGGGGTTCAATCCCCCAAACCTTGTCGGAGAAATGACTTCCTTCCCCCGAAAGTTCAATACCTCTTCATTTTGCCAAGTGCCAGCTAGTTCTGTGTTTCTTTTTGCTGCAGACTGCCGTGGCAAACGCTTTAGTAGCTCATTAGCCCGGCCTGTGGAGGCTGAGCTGATTCTAATTAAGGGAAATTAGTTTGCGGAGTTTAAACCGGCGCCGGAAGTGCTCCTCGCCCAGCCGAACAGGAGCTTGATAAATGCCACGGCACGACTGGCAAGCGTCGGCAATCAGAGACAATAAAACCGCTAATGGCTTTCAACGATTCCGGCAAAAAAGGTCACACGTCAGCCAGGGGTGGATGAGCACAGGGAGGATTATCTCACCAGGAATCCGATAACTTTGCCGGATTTGGGGAAAGGGAACAAAGGGATGTTGTAGACGGGACTCCAGGGTAGACTGGGTGTCCAGGAATCCCGCTGAATGTTCTAGAAGAACTTTAGTTCCCGATACCTTTTATGACCTTGGGTTTCTTGGTTTTTTGTCACAGGGACGATTGGTAAGTTTGGACTCACAGGCATGAGAAACAGAGCTGCCCATTTGTAAAGTTCTAATTTTTCCCTTAACCATTGTCTCTCCGAGTTGATTTTCTAGATGATTCCGTGAGGTATTGATATTTAAGGCAGTGAGGTCTGCAGGGGCTCACTTGTTGATCATAACTAAGTAGTTGTAACTCACAAGTTGTTTCTTCCAAGGATCCTGTGAGCTCTTCTTTCGAAACCTTGTATCGCGGCGGCCCCTTTTAATTCCAGTAGGTTCTGGGAAGGGAGGGACACCTTGGGGTGTGGCTTCGTCACTCTCAAGGAGACTGGAATGCACAGAAGATGAAAATAAAACCAGAGGCCGGCGGCGGTGGCTCACACCTGTAATCCCAGCACTCTGGGAGGCCGAGGTGGGAGGATCGCTCACGGAGTTCAAGACCAGCCTGAGCAAGAGCAAGACCCCGTCTCTACTAAAAATAGCAAGAAATTAATTGGACAACTAAAATATATATAGAAAAAATAGCATGGCATGGTGGCGCATGCCTGTAGTCGCAGCTACTCAGGAGGCTGAGGCAGGAGGATCGCTTGAGTCCAGGAGAAGGAGGTTGCTGTGAGCTAGGCTGACGCCATGGCACTCTAACCCAGGCAACAGAGTGAGACTCTGTCTCAAAAAAGAAAAGAAAAGAAAACCAGCAAAATGGTGAGAAACATATCTTCAGAAGAAAATTTAATGCAAACATTAAACCAAATGTTGATGAATAGGAACAATTTTCTGTTTTTACAAATGGTGTTATGTAACACGCCAAAACTCAGTTGGCTTAGAATCATACTCACGTATTTAGCTCACGATTCTTTGGAGCAGCCGTTGAGGGTGGGAGGTTCTTCTGGTCCCAGCTGGGCTCGGCCACAGGTCTGGGTGTCAGGTGACTGCTGGCTGGGGCAGCTCACCTGCCCTCCTCACGTCTTGCATAGCTGCCCTGTGTATCCCAGCGGCAGGAGCAGCAGGAAGGCTGCCCGGGGCCCCGCCAGGTTCCCAGCCTCCCCTTGCATTGAGTCTTGCCCACACCCCGTTGGAGCCGAGGCAAGTCCCCCAGCTGAGCCTGGTGTGTCCCAGCCCACAGCGGGGTAAGAGAGGAACCGGGGCTGTGACTGCAGTCGAACTGCCATGAAAGAAAGTGAAGAAATAGTGACAGAGACCATACAATGGTCCCGGGATGGCCTCGGGGGAGGATGGGAGTTAGGGGTGGTTTAGCAGCGGAGGCAGGGGGAGAGGAGCAGATAGAGGAGTGCTGGGGCACAGGCCGAGGGGGGGGGCAAGATGCTGAGCAGGGGCGGGCGCCCTTCATCCTCAGCCCCGCCGGACAGAGGAAGGCCAGGCATGCTCTTCACCCCCTGCTCGGCTGTCACACGGCCACTCCGTGTTGGGCCAGTCCCCATGCAGGGCTGGGGGCGATGGGGGACTGTGCCTCACCGCTCTCCCGCGCCCTGTTGCCGTGGAAACTGCACCTTGCCTGACTCCTGCAGGTGACCACACACACGTTTCTTCTCTTCCTCCAAAGAATGGCGGGGAAGGCCCAGGATCCCCTGCCGTGTCCTGGCAGCGTGGTGTCCTCGTCGTAAACTCCACCGAATTCGGTGGGGAGCAGCTCTAGGTGAACTTCTTGTTGTCCAGGCGACCGAGAGCAGGACCGAGACCCCCACAAACGTTCCCTAAGGGAATCTCTGCCCTGGGGACTGAGGGAGGTTCCAGGGTCACAGAGACGGGAGGAAGCTTACAGCTCGGTGGTGCTGCCGGACACACACGGATAATTGCAGCACGGTCCAAGGGGGCAGAGGTGGGGACGGGCACAGGGGCTGTGGGTGCCCAGCCCCGACGGAACCAGACCGAGACGCAGGACTCAGACGTGGGAGGTCGGGAGAAGAGACTTTCTTTGACTATGGACGTGATGAGCGTGGAGGTGGTCTCCCGGAGAGATCTCTTTTTTTTGGAGACAGAGTCTCACTCTGTTGCCCGGGCTAGAGTGTCGTGGCATCAGCCTCGCTCACAGCAACCTCACACTCCTGGGCTCAAATGATCCTCCTGCCTCAGCCTCCCGAGTAGCTGGGACTACAGGCACACGCCACTGTGCCCGGCTAATTTTTTCTCTATATATTTTTAGTTGGCCAATTAATTTCTTTCTATTTATAGTAGAGACGGGGTCTCGCTCTCGCTCAGGCTGGTTTCAAACTTCTGACCTTGAGCGATCCTCCCGCCTCGGCCTCCCAGAGTGCTAGGAGTATAGGTGAGAGCCACTAGGCCCGGCCTGTTGTTGACGTTTGTTTTCAGGATTTTTTGTTCAACAGAACATGGAGAGATCAAGTCATCTGTTCACTTGTCTCCTTGAAGGAGGAGAGATCTCTGAGACTGCTGGGACTTCCACGTGGGGACACCAGTGAGCGGGTCCATGTCCCCCGGCATTTCTGAGGGCTCCCGAGAGCTGGCCCAGCACAGGAGCCAGGGCAGGAGTCTGGGGAAGTCAGGAGAGGCCTCTTCTCTCTCTCGGAGGGACACGTCTGCTGCTGGGTTTTACGTTGGGGGTGGGGGGGAGTTCACTGCATTCACTGGCAGCTGCCATCTTTTTCTATTCTCCCTGCATTGTGGTCATTTCCCATATTACGAGCCACCTGGTCTCTTCCCACAAGGAGTCCTGCTTTCCCAGGGCAGAGCCCAGCTCTCTGGCCCACCTTACTCCTGCGGCCTGATATCCCTAAGTACGCCCCCAGGTGGCCAGAAGCCAGGGCCGCAGGAACTGCAGTGGCGCAGAAGCTCAGGTGATGGTGGGCAGCCTGGCCACCAAAACAGGCCTCAGCCTTGGGTGTCCCCGGCGGGGCAGGGAGCGAGCTCCCCGCTCTCGGGCAGGAAGGAAGGCGGCTCCCGACGTCCGTCCGTCTTGCTCTCCATCCTGGCCGCTCCGCCCACCCCCTCTGCTGTCAGAACGTGGCCAGGAGACAGGGACGCCAATTCTATTAAGCCCAGCACAGTGATTCATCTGTGTTCTCTGCGCCTGAAATCAAATCTGAGTCAAATCTGATCACCGAGGAACAGAGAGACTCATCTCGTCCCGGGCTTTGCCGACAGTGCCCATCACTTTCTGCCAGGAGGGAGGCAGGGGGCGGGGGCTGGGGCAGCAGCTGTTCCTCCCCAGCCCACACTCTCGGGCTCGGCCTGGGGGATGCTCGCACCTGGGTTTTGTGAGCCCAGCTCAGGACGCCTGCAGAAGGCAGCGCTGGTCCTCAGCTAGGGGCGTCCTTCAGAACCATCCCTCCCGCTGGGCTGTCGTGGGGGCCACGGTCGTGATATTCGGGGCTTTCTGTTTTGAAGGTAGAGGCTCTTAGTCTTCAGGAACCCAGACATAGACCCAAATGCCAGGGAGAAAGGAATTCCACCAAGCACCGCAGGTTGGGGGCTTTGACCGTCGTGCCGGGAGGGGACTCCACAGAGCACATCTGGGAAGGGAGGGAGGAAGGGCTGAGGGCCGCCCAAGACTAACCAGGTCAGTTCACTGTCTTGTCCAGCGCCGGCTCCAATCCCAGGCACTGCTGGAATTAGGATTTTCTAAAGTCGGTGTTTTGGGGCAATAAGAAAAAGCAACCTTGTCTGTCAGAGCTTCTGGTCCACGGAGGGCCACACTCCAAGAAGTGGAAGTTTTGTGGGAAGACGTCCCATCTTTTCTTTGCTCACCGTGGGCACGTTTTCATTATTTCCTTTCAACCGTGCTTAAAAGTCTAAGCTCCCCGCAGTGGGGAATCATGCATTTCTTACCACCGTACCCCGGACACAGAGCAGACACTCCGCAAATACGTAAGCAACGTGCGTGAACCGTTGTGTTTTCCAATCTATGACATTTAACACCTCTGAGGAAAGCAACTCCCAACAGTGACAGCCTCCCTGTGTGCGGTTACACGTCCTTTGCTCCGGTCCTAAGAAAGAAATGAGTATTGCAAGTTCAAGGAGAAAAGGTGATCGAGTTGTTCTGTGGTTTCCCAATATCTCCCTTCCTCATTTTTATTTTTAAAAGCAGTGAAAACCATTTTACCAAATAAAACTTTACTCGGAGCTTTAGTGTATGAGAATGCACAAGCCCGGGCTCCCTTCAGAACCTCCCCTTCATTTCTTCCATGCCACGGCTCAGCGGGTATCGGGTTCCAGGCACCCCTGGGGATGGGAAACCCCCGGGGACTTCCAACTCGGGCTCTCTGTTGTGAATGTCCACTGCACGGGGCAGCCTCAGGTGTCCAGAGATGCTGAGTTCACACCCTCTTTTCATTCATTTCAGAGTTTTACTCTCATCTCTGGTAGGAAATGCAGTTTCTTATCTAACCCCCGTTTTTTGTGTTTTTTTTTTAAATTCTTCGTCGCTGTTTAGAAGAGTTATGTGACTTCAAAAGTGATTTGAAAGTCAATTACCTCTTTTTAAAACGATGGCTGTGGTCTTTCTTTTTGTTTAGAGTCAAACTGCAAATCAAAACCAGTGAAAAGATGTCAGGTTCATGGTCATTTTATCTGATCTTTTATTTCACTTGACACGACTAGATTTTCTGGAATTGGGTAGGAAATTGAAAATTAAAAGAAGAAAAAAAATCACAAAGTTCCCTAGTGACAACTTTCTTTAAAGAATTAGACTTTGTTTTTTTAGAGCAGTTTTAGGGTCACAGCAAAATGGAGAGGAAGGTACGGAGAGTTCCGTAGGCACCTGCCCCAGGCCAGGGGGTGCATTTGTTACAGTCAGTGAACCTACAAGGACATGTCATCGTCACCCAAGTTCACATGGTGGTCACATGGTTCACATACGGGCTCACTTTGGTGTTGTGCGTTCCATGGGTTTGGACAAACATATGCTGACATGTAGCCACCACCATTGGCCATCACTCAGTTGTTCTACTGCCCCCCAAATCCTCTGTGCTGCACCCTTCATCCCTCCCGCCCCTGGACCTCAGGCCCCTGGACCTCCGGCCACCACCCATCTCTCTGCTGTCTTCACTGTGCCTTTTCCAGAACGTCAAATAGTTGGCATCGCACAGTACGTAGCCTGTTCAGATTAGCTCCTTTCACTTAGGAACATGCGTTCAAGGCTCCTCCATGTCTTTTCCATCAAGCTAAGATCTCTGAGAGCCGGATGATATTCCACTGTCCGGACGTGCTGCAGTTCACCCACTCACCTGCAGGAGGACCTCTCGGTTGCTCCCAAGTTTCGACAGTTGTGAATAAAGCCGTGATGAACATCCACGTGCAGGTTTTGGTGTGCCCAGAAGTTTTCAATCCGTTTGGTTACATACCAAGAAGCGTGAATGCCGGATTGTGGGAGCAGGCTTCTTTTTGTTTTAAGAGGCTGCCACACTGCCTTCCCAAAGTGGCCGCACCGTTTTGCATTCCCACCGGCAGGGAACGAGGATTCCTGTCGCCCCACCATCCTCCCCGGCATGTGGTGTCTGCAGTGTTTGGGATTCGCATCTTTCTAATAGGTGTGGAGCGGTGTCTTCCTGTTTTTTTTAATTTCCAGTTTCCTAATAACATATGGTGTTGAGCATCTTTTTATATGATTGTCACCTGTGTATTTTCAGTGGCGAGACACCTGTTCAGATCTTTTGCCCACTTTTTAATTGGGATGTTCATTTTCTCATCAGTGAGTTTTAACCCTTTGCACTCGCTTGCTTTTTTCTCGATTCCTTTATTCTACTCGGGATTTAATTTTTTAAATAACCCTAGATTTTACAAAGCGCAGCAGTAGAATAAAACACTGGAGTTTCTTTTCATACAAACTTATTTATTTGGATTCTTCTGTATTTCAGATTATTGATACATTCAAAGAGTCATTTTAATCTCTATAATTTTTGCTAACCGAGTCAAGTCACGACCGACATCCGAGTGCAAAGGGTTAAGAGTTCTGTGTATATTTTGGGCCGCAGTCCTTCCTCAGACGTGTCTTTTGCGAGTATTTTCTCCCAGTCTGTGGCTGGTCTTTTCAATCTCTTGGCAGTGCCTTTTTGCAAGTAGAAGTTTTTTATTTTAATGAAATCCAACTTATCGATGGTTTCCTTCAGGGGCGGAGACGGTATGGTGTTGGAGACAGAATGGACAGGTGAGGGGAAGGATTTCTGTATCTCTGTTTACGAGGGGTACGGTTCTGTACTTTCCTTTTCCTCCTGTGACATTATTGTCCGGCTTTGGTACCAGGGTAATGATGGTCTCACAAAATGAGTAGGGATGTGTTCTCTCCTCTTCTATTTTCTGGAAGGGTTTGTGTTGTGCGTGCCATTATTTCTTCTTCAAGATGTGGACCCTTTGGGAGAGCAAAAATATTTGGGGGAGTTACACTAGTGAAGACATCTGAGCCTGACATTTTCTTCACGGGAAGATTTCCTGCGAGGAATTCGATTTCATCCATACATGTAGGACTACTCGCGTTGTCTGTTTCTTCTTGAGTGAGGCCACGCTGGCTGAGACACGTTTTCCAACACTGTAATTTTGTCTTGAAAGCTCAGATTTTTATCCTCGGCAACAGATAACGCCGGTTGTCCCCCTTGAAATGAGCAAATGCCTGCTACTCACCCAGGTTTGATTGACCAACCCTGCCCTGCCCATCAGCTGTTCTTCCTGGTGTAAATGATGCTGCCGTGGGAAAGTGACTTGACTGGCATGCAGCAAGCCACGCTTCCCAGGTGGCCACCCAGAATATCGAGAAGATGTGGGCCCAGGGTTTTTTAAATTATTTTTTGTTTGTTTGTTTGTTTTTGAGGCAGAGTCTCACTCTGTTGCCAGGGCTAGAATGCTGTGGCGTCAGCCTAGCTCACAGCAACCTCAAACTCCTGGGCTCGAGCGATCCTCCTGCCTCAGCTTCCCGAGTAGCTGGAACTACAGGCTCGAGCCACCATGCCTGGCTAATTTTTTGTATTTTTAGTTGTTTGCCTAATTTCTTTCTATTTATAGTAGAGACTGGGTCTCGCTCTTGCTCAGGCTGGTCTCGAACTCCTGAGCTCAAGCGATTCTCCTGCCTCAGCCTCCGAGAGTGCTGGGGTGACAGGCGTGAGCCACCGGGCCCAGCCGGACCCAGGGTTTGAGAACGCCGAGACTTAGGAACAATCTAGAACCTTATTGGGGCATTCTCACTTGCACCTGGCAATCCAGTGCTGTCTGTTCTCCGATGCCCAAAATACGTCTTGAGTTTTTTTTGTTTTTTTTTTCCTGGGGTCCTAGTTGCTTAAGGCAGGAGGGTAGATGTGGTCCCTGTTATTCTATTCTAACATATTTCTTTTGCTTCTTCTGGAAATTCTATTCCACGAATATTACGTCTCCAGGAGCCACCCTTTAAGGGCCTTCTCTTTTGCTTCTGATTTTCATTTCGTAAATTTCTCTTTCTTTCTTGCATTTGGTCCACTGGGCTAACAAATCGGGTCTCGACAGCGAATGGCCACCCTCTTCTTTAACTCACATATGGGCTGTATTTTAAAATTTGACACGTTTTTTGGCAGGTGCCTTGAGGTTCTTTGTGTGCTCTCCTTGGGTCTCCTTACCTGTCCTTACTGTCTTCTCTTCCCAGGTGCTCATCTTTGTTCCCCGGGAGTGACGTAGTCACCTGCCGCCTAACGACGTTTTGGTGGATGACAGACCACGTGTGTGACAGTGGTCCCCTAAGACACCGCATTTTTATCGCACCTTTTCTATGTGAGACGCACAGGTAGCACTGCGTCCCGGCAGTCTGCCGCGTTGGGCACGGTGACGGGCTGTGCAGGGAGGTCGTCTGGGAGCGGCAGGCCGTGCCGCAGGGCCTGGGTGTGTGGCAGGCTTTCCCCGGTGGGTTTGTGTACATGCACTCTCTGATGTTTGCACAACCTCGGAAAGTGCCTGGCGATGCGTTTCTCAGGCTGTATCCCTGTCGGCAAGTGGCAGATGACTGCGTTTTATTGGGCACGTGTTCTCAATGTTCTCCCAGCTCTTCCTGTCTCTCCGGCCGCTGGGCCCTTCTAGAGGGGCCATAACTTTTTATTGTGGGCTCAGCACAGTCCACGTCTCTTTTTTTTTTTTTTTTTTGAGACAGAGTCTCACTCTGTTGCCCAGGCTAGAGTGAGTGCCGTGGCATCAGCCTAGCTCACAGCAACCTCAGACTCCTGGGCTCAAGCGATCCTCCTGCCTCAGCCTCCCTAGTAGCTGGGACTACAGGCATGTGCCACCATGCCCGCCTAATTTTTTTGGTATATATATATATATATATATATATATATATATATATATATATTTTAGTTGGTCAATTAATTTCTTTCTATTTTTGGTAGAGATGGGGGTCTCGCTCTCGGTCAGGCTGGTCTCGAACTCTTGACCTTGAGCGATCCGCCCGCCTCGGCCTCCCAGAGTGCTAGGATTACAGGTGTGAGCCACCTCGCCCGGCCACAGTCCACATCTTGTTGCTAGAAAATACACAGAAGTGGGACTGGCGAGACCTATGGCATCCTGAAGACCCAACGTTCACACTAGATGGACGATATCCTTTCTTCTTGGATATTGGATCCACGTCGTCACCCTTTGGGAGGATAAAGACAGGAGTCGGATTGGGGTCAGGGGCAACTATTCCTTTTTTTTTTTTTTTTTTGTGCAGGAAATGAGACTCCGGATGAGGGAGCCCCCATCTGGCGTCGGTTAAGGAGCGGGAAGCGGAAATGCAGAGAGGAGGTCGGTCACAGCAGCGACCATCAAACACCTGCTGTGCTTTTTACCCAGAGCTGGGCACCGAGACAGGTGTTTACTGATATGATCTTAATCATAGCTCCTTATGAAACCGAGTTGTCAGGTTACCGACACACGACATTTGCCCCATGGCGTAGACACAGCTATTATTCCCGCTTTCAGATAAAGAAGCCGTGTGTCCCTACCTGAGACCACACAGGCAGAGAGGGCAGGACTTGGGATTATTATTATTATTATGATTATTTTTCGTTTCATAATCATTTGAATAAGGAAATATCAGAAACAATGTTCATTACGGCTGGAATGGTGAAACAAATCATAGCATATCCAAATATGCAACGTTATGCAATAGACAGAAGGATGAAGAACATTCATTCATATGCAATCACATTAAAAGATCTCAGAGTCGTGCTGCTGAGAATAAACCCAGTGAGATTGGCCTCTATCAAAAAAAAAAAAATCCCCAAACAGGGTGTGGAGAGACGGGCACACTCTCACACTGCTGGTGGGACTGCAAATTAGCGCAACCTTTGTGGAAAAGGATTTGGAGATACCTCAAAGAGCTAAAAATAGAAATGCCATTCGATCAATAGCGTTAGCATTATTAGGCATCTACCCAAAAGAGCAAAAGGACTTAGGATTTTAATGCAGACCCGTCAGCCTGTCTCTGAAGCCCTTGATGGGTCTCACCTGCACCTGCCAGGCTCTCCGCTGCCCCCTGACACTTCGCTCAGTGGGCGGCTTCCACGTCTAGAAAAGCCCTTTATGCTCACTTAGCGTACGCGCGAACCTCCTCATCTCCTATACCTCCCGCCCCCGCACCACAGCTCAGCTGTGATTGTTCTTTTAATTGCTCTCATATTTCACGCTCCATGAAACGCACTGGTGGGTGGGGGGCTGCCGCCAGGTGACGGGTCCTGCGCCCTTTTGCGGTGACCTTTCCCGCCCCACACCTCGCTTCCTCATTACCATGAAACCCGGGGGCAGAACGATCCTATTTTGGTTGCCATTAGCATTTTCGCTCCCAAGGCCCTGTGGGTGCTGGGCGTGGCGCTCTGAAAGGCTTCGCCACAGACACTTTGCGTTTCAGCTTTGATGGATCCCCATACGTGTTCTTTGGGGTGCAGCCCGAGTCACAGTCTCTCTCCTGGGAGAGCCTGGAGGGGCAAGCCCGACAGTCGGGTGCCCAGAAGGTGTGGGCTGCTGCAGAGGCGTGGTGGCCGGGGGAGACGCTTTCTTCCCGCGCGGCGGGATTGGCCAAAGCCAGGGTGGCCGCCAGAGTCCAGATTGGCGGTTCTCCAGCAGGCCGTCCTCCCAGTCTCTGTCAACCGAAAAGAACCCACACTCTGTAAAATAACCGAAAGAGGTTTACTCTGAGCTGAGTATGTGTGACCAGGGCCCGGAGAGCCACGCCCAGGAAGGCTTGAGCGAGTGGTCTCGCCGTGGCTGGGTCACAGTCTGGTTCTATGCATTTCAGGGAGGCAGGGATTACCTGTGAAGTCATACATCGGTACGTGGAAGGTGTGCGTTGGTTTGGCCCAAACAGGCAGGACATCTCCAAACAGGGAGTTACAGGTGATGGGTGTGCGTGAAGATTCTTTGATTTGTCATTGGTTAAAGAAATGAAGCTTTGTCTAAAGCAGGGGTCCTCAAACTACCTCCCGCGTGGGCCACATGCAGCCCACCGAGGACATTTCTCCGGCCCTCCGGGTGGTTTTGCTGCCGCTGCCTGTCCTGCTTAGCAGCCAACTAGCCCCGGGCCCACGGTGCGCATGTGTGGAATGTGCACCGCGCTCTCCAACAGCCCTCCCAACAGTCTGAGGGACCGTGAACTGGTCCCCCTGTTTAAATAGTTTGAGGACACCTGGTCTAAAGGCTTGGAACGTTTCAAGTTAAGATAAACACTGTTAATCAGAGACAGATCACCAACATATACTCAGACTCACGAGATCTAGCAAGTAAATTGAGGACCCGCAGTTGTGGCTGAGGCTTGGCCTTGCGTAGCCTTCTGCCTATTGATGAGGGACGAGGGACATCTCCAAGAAGGGACGGGGCCTGTCTGACCTCCCTGCTCCTGGCCAGCAGCTCAGCTTTAGGGTATCTCTGAGGTCCCCTTGGCCAGCCAAGAGGGGGTCCGTTCATTCGTCCTGGGGGCTTAAGGCTTTATTTTAGTTCAAGCCCTCTGGGGAGCCCCTTCCCTTCAGCCCTGAAAATAGAGTCCCAGAAGGTTTTGGTGGGTCCTGGTTGGGGGGACAGGGCTTGGGATTTACCGTCATTTACCCCTGAAGTCAGAGACCCGGCGTTTGCCCCATTCCTGGGAGGTGGGTGGCTGGTACTCAGTGAACGGCAGGCACCACTGAGACTCGATCAGGAGCAGAAGGTGACCCTGGAACACAAACAAGAAAACATAGACGGTCAGAGTCAGGCATGATGGAAAAATCCTGGGATGCAGGTTTTAAGGCTGGGGTGAAATAGGAAGGCCCCAGAGACAGGTCCTCCTGGGAGGCCAGTGGGGAAGGGCCTTGAACCCGTGACTCTACGCGAGGCCCCCTCCCACCTGCCCGGCTTCTGCGTGTTCAGCCCCACCACGGCCCTGCCTGGCCTGGCATCCTCCCACCGGTGCCTTCCGGATCCAGACAGCACAGGAGCTCAGTCCACCCTTTGTGGCCCAGGCCGCGGCAACCTTCCCATGTCCTGGGTAGTCAACACCTAAGGGACCTTCCTCCCCACCTGGGCCCCCAGTGCGCCCTTCCTGGCAACTCCGCCCAGAGAAACGAGACGAAAGACTGCATCAGCTCAAGGCAGGGAGGTCAGCGGGGAGCTCGGTGGGCGTGTGGGGACCCTGCCGTGATTAATGACATGTGTCTCTCTCGCGCGGCTGAGTCAAATTTTTCATTTAGCACAGAGTGACCCCACTGCTAATTCGGCTGCCTCGCCTGCCAGCCCGAAATAGATTCATCCCTGAGGTTTGGAAAATGAGATAACCCGGCAGTCGAGTTGCCTTCCCTGTCTGGGAGCCGGAGGAGTCACAAATACCTCAGGGGAGGGAAGCAGCATGGACAGGGGGTGGCTTCTCCCCCGACCGCCCCCCCTGCACTGGCCATGCCTATACCTTCCTCTCTGACCCACGCTGTGGCCGGCCGAGACTCCAACATCCTCTCCTGCCCAGCCCCCCCGAGGCTGATGTGCAAAAGGGATTCTCTTTCCTACAGGAGTGACAAGTCATTCATTCGTTTCCTGCCTAAGCACGAAAGCAACACTCAGAAATTTAGCTTCCGTATATTTTACTAATTTGCCCTTCCACATATGACTGTACCCATTGCACTTTTGCCAGCCGGGTGCGAGTGTACAAGTTCCACACGCACCACGTGGTCAGACAACACCCTAGCCAGGCTGTGGGGTGAATATCTCATTTTGCTTTAACGGGCATCTCCCTGATGGTTAGGTAGGGATCAGGTCTGCAGGTGGCAGATGCAGGCCAGTAGGGTGGTTCCCAGGGGTGGAGAAGCAGGGACCTATCAGAGGCAGGGACTGCAGGAAGCCGCAGAACACCTGACAACCACCTGGTGACATCTCACACCTCCCGCGTCAGCCTCCCCGGGGACCAGGGCAACACAAGGAAACCGCCTGGGAGTCCTCGCTCCTGGAGACTGACCCGTTCCTCTCTCTGGAATGCATTTGCACTTTGGGTGGCTTCCTTCTTTACTTTCGCTTTGCATAGTTTCTTCCTTTTCTGTAATAAACTGCCTGTGTGGGGTGGCTTTGTGTTTGAGGTCACTCCGTCCTAGGCTCAGCTCGGTCCCAGGACTCACTCTTGGCGCTGGGAACCCAGGACCAGGGAACGTCGAGACAAGCCCAACATGATCACAAGAGAAGTTGATCTACTTTTTGTACATTAATTGCACATTTTTAATTTCTTCTTTGAATTGCTTTCTTATATCCCTTGCTCTTTTTTTTTTCGTTATTTTTTTTTTTGTCTTTTTATATTGATTTTAGGAGTTCTCTATCTTTTATGAATGCAAGTTCTTTGCTAGGTACTTGCAATATTTCTCCTGGCCTGTCCCTTGACTGTTAACTGTATTTGTGGTCCCTATGACAAAGCAGAAGTTTTCTTTTCTTTCTTTTTTTTTTTTTTTTGATACAGAGTCTCACTGTGTTGCCTGGGCCACAGTGCAGTGGCGTCAGCCTAGCTCACAGCAACCTCAAACTCCTGGGCTCAAGCGATCCTCCTGCCTCAGCCTCCCAAGTAGCTGGGACTACAGGCATGCGCCACCATGCCCGGCTAATTTTTTCTATGTATTTTCAGTTGGCCAATTAATTTCTTTGTATTTTTAGCAGAGATGGGGGGGGGTCTCGCTCTTGCTCAGGCTGGTCTCGAACTCCTGACCTCGAGCAATCCTCCCGCCTCAGCCTCCCAGAGTGCTAGGATTACAGGCGTGAGCCACTGCGCCTGGCCCAGAAGCAGAAGTTTTCAATTCTAACATGGGGAAATGTATCAGTCTTGTCCCCTGTGGCTTTTGCTCCGTGTGCTCCGGCTACGAGGCCCCCCGTGCCCCTTCTAATACTTTCAAAATATTGCCTAACGGTGCCGTTGTTATTGAGGTTGTCCACCTGTTTTTGAGGGGAAATGGTGTGAATTACCGATTTCACTGAACTTCCCCCTCAGATGTGCGGCCCACGGTGCTGATACCGGTCATTGCCTGCTCCTTCTGTCCCGTGCAGCCGCCACCTCCCGAAATCACGTCCTCGCCACGTCCCGAATTCCAGGTACAAGCCGGTCTGTTTCTGGACCCCACGTCTGTGCCACGGACGGGTCTGTGGTTGCTGTTCTAACACCACGCCATTTAGTCACAGTAGCTCCAGGAGATTTGGAATCTGTAGGGTTAGTTCCACATCTTGTTCTTTTCCAAAATTCTCTTGGCTCTTTTGTGCAGATGAATTTTCGAATCAGCATCAATCTTGGTGATGGGTTTTTTTTTTTTTTTTCCCCTATTTGTTTCCACCCGTTTCCCAGCTTAATCCTTCACTTCTTTTCTCCTCTCATTTCTACTTTTCCTCTGTGGTTTCTCTCTTATCGCCCCCTTTCCTCCTCTTCCTCTATTTCCTTCGGGGAGGTGGAGAGACACCCGGGATGGAACTCAGAAAATCTGAGCATTAGCCCGAGTTCCCTCGTGAGCCGTGGGACCTGGGCGTCGCTGCTCTCTGGGGGTTTTTCTCTAAAATGAGACTAGACCAATTCCGATTTCTGCTGTTCTCCCTTCACACGGACGGCAGCTGTCCGTCTCTGTTCCCTTATCCTGGAGACGGACCCGTTCCTCTCTCTGGAACGTATCTGCACTTTGGGTGGCTTTATTTATTAATTTATTAATAGCTCTCATTTATTAATAGCTCTGCTCACCAACTCCCACGTCACACTCGGAACTGTGCTCTCTCTCTGTCTCTCCACCTTTCCTTCCCCACCTTCCCCTCTGCCACCTGGCCCTGCTGACCAGGTGCGGCGGCCGTGCGGCCGGACCCCACACGCCTAGACCCAGTGCTGGCGACCGCTCCTGGGCAAGACAGACATCGGCACTTGCTGGCAGCCGCCAGTTTATCTCCAGGCTTTGAGGGACAGAGGGACTATCGACCGTGCTCACCTGGGTAGGGTTGGTGACAACCTGCTGCCCAGGTAGCTGCCACCTGTCGGCCATGAGCCTCCACCCTAAACCTCAGCAAGTGGCTGGGCTGTGTTTGCCTCACCCCACAGCGGCTGTGTTTACTTTTCTAGCTGTTGATGGCCCCGGTTCCAGGGCTAATGAGGCAAGTGGTGCTCATCTGGCTAATTAAGCTCCCAGCTGCGAGGGTGAAGCATCAGGTCAGATGATCCGAGTTCTCTCCGGCCCGAGGGCGTGCTAGCTGCACAGCCCCTCCTCCACTCACCTGAGTTTTCTGAGGGCTTCGGGGAAAGGTTTGGCCCCTGGGGGAGGCTGTGCACACCAGCATCATCAACAAGCCACCGCGAATTTGGTGGTGTAAAGCAACAGCAATTTTTTTTTTTTTTTTTGAGACGGAGTCTCGCTTTGTTGCCCAGGCTAGAGTGAGTGCCGTGGTGTCAGCCTAGCTCACAGCATCCTCAAACTCCTGGGCTCAAGCGATCCTCCTGCCTCAGCCTCCCAAGTAGCTGGGACTACAGGCATGCACCACCATGCCTGGCTAATTTTTTCTATATATATTAGTTGGCCAATTAATTTCTTTCTATTTATAGTAGAGACGGGGGTCTTGCTCTTGCTCATGCTGGTCTCGAACTCCTGACCTGGAGCATTCCTCCCGCCTCGGCCTCCCAGAGTGCTAGGATTACAGGCGTGAGCCACCGCGCCCGGCCTGCAACACCAATTTGTCATGTTACAGTTCTGGGGGTCAGAAGTCCAGATGGGTCGGCCGGGCGGTGTTCCTTCTGGAGCTTCCAGGGAGGAAACCTTTCCCAGCTTCTAGATCAGGCGTCCTCAAACCATGGCCCGCCGGCCACATGTGGGTGTTTTTGCCCGTTTGTTTTTTTTACTTCGAAATAAGATATGTGCAGTGTGCATAGAAATTTGTTCACAGTTTCTTTTAAAACTATAGCCCGGCCCCCCAGCGGTCTGAGGGACAGTGAACCGGCCCCCCCCCCCCCCGTTTAAAAAGTTTGAGGACCCCTGTTCTAGAGGCTTCCTGCATCCCTTGGCTGAGGGCACCTCCTTCCATCTTCAAAGCCTGGAATCAGGTGGCTCCACCTGCTGCTCCTGCCATCCTTATTGTCTCTAGAGTGTCCTTTGAAGAGGGGACGGAACCTTTTCAACATAGGAGCTGGGGGGTCCGAGAGCTCTACGTGCAGATTCACATCGATAGTACAGCGTCAACTACGGCCTGGAGCTCTGATTGGGGTGAGATCCTTGCTGCAGGTGGCACATGACGAGCAGGTGACACCAAAGCAGGGCACCCTTGTCCCAAGAACAGCCGGAGATCCTAACTTTCTACCTAACAAGACCTTTGGCGTCTTTCACCTGGTGTGTCTTCAGTTGGCAGTCTGGAGTCTCACTTCCCCCAGCATCTGACCGTGTGCAGCACACGTTTCTCCCACCGCTCCCCGTCTTCCGTGCAGTGAGAACCTGCCGCTCCCCTTCCCACGGCTCCGACGTTCCCTCCTCACCCCCGTGCGGGCTCTGCCTGCCCCGTCCTCTCCTGGCTTCTCCCGCCACCCTCCGTCCCAGTCTGCACAACCTCCCCGAGCACCTCCACCTGCCCCTAAGGCGGGTCTATCTCGGTGCCAAAATCTGTAATTTTAAAAAATGACCATTTGTATAGCATGCTACAGAATTTCCATGTTACATTATTTTTATACATTTATTTGATAATGTGCTTAATTAATCTTGTTACATACTTTATTTCACCATGCATATGACAACTAAAAGATTACATTAAACCTATCTGGGTGCAAAATCCGTTACCCGGGTGCCCAGTCTGCAAGTGAGATCCACCCTTTGCCCCTGAGCTCTGCCCGTCTGGCTTCCCACCGGGGTCTCCCAGCTGGGCATCCTTTGGGGTCTTCCAACTCGGTCCCCCACAACTTTAGAGATTGCTCCTCCTGCCTCCCCAATCTTTCTTCTCCTGTTTCTTCTAGATGGCTTGATAATACTATCTCCTCTTAGTTCTTTAAATTAGAAACTTAGCTGTCTTTAAGCCCTCATCACTGCTGCCCTGCATCACCAACATGCAGCCTTGCTGGTCTTTTTGTCTCCAGGCCAGCCCTCCACGCTTTAGCTAAAGTGGCCTCCCTAACTTTGCTTAGGGGCCTCCAGCAGCCAGCCATTCTTGTCAGGATTAAGTTAGAAACCCTGAGAGGTGCCCACACAACTGCACACAGCTGGGTCTCTGCTACCTCTCAGGTTTTCTGATTTAATATGCAAATTGTCTCTCCCAAGCCCCCGTGCTGCTGTAATACTGAAGCCTGACACCAGATGGCAGCAAAGACCGCAGTTTGCTGAGATGCCCAGGTGTGCTGGGCCCCAGCGTGTAAATTCATTTTGCTTTGTCTCAGCCAATACTGGTGATGGAGATTATGGCAGAGTGACAGCATTTTGTCTATCCGGTGGAATATTTTCCCTGCATTTTAGAGTTGTTTACTTCTTATGTCCCAAGGTGTGATGTTCCCTCAGCGTTTCACAGAGCCAGGTGCAAGTGGGTGTGACTCCACTCACCTGCGGGTCCTACACGCAGGTCCCTCCCAGTCCAGGGGAGGGCTCTCTCCAGGTCTGGGATGTTATCAAATGATCAACAGGTGTCCTCAAAATTCAATCCATCTGCATATATACAAGCTCCCTCTAGGAGGCCCACCTGAGGGACAGGGTGAACCGCAATGCAGATTCAAGCTAAGGGCATAATCATTGCCCTTAGGATACTCTGGGTCACTTTCTAAATCCCATCATACCTGGGCTGGGGAATTCCCGGATAGGTAAAGCGTGCCCTCCTTGCCCAGGTGTAGCGGTTGCTGGGACAGGATCAAGGCAGGGGCAGCACCACAATGGAGCACCCGCCCCATCCTTCTTCCTAGGTGGGGCAACTGCTCCAGGCAGCACCAGAGCAGGGAGCCCTTGCCCCGGGAAGAGCCCAGATCCTAACTATCTGCCTAACAAGACCTTTGGCGTCTTTCACCAATAGCCGCCTGGTGTGTCTTCAGTTGGCAGTCTGGAGTCTCACTTCCCCCAGTATCTGACCGTGTGCAGCACACGTTTCTCCCACCGCTCCCCGTCTTCCGTGCAGTGAGAACCTGCCGCTCCCCTTCCCACGGCTCCAACGTTGCCTCCTCACCCCCGTGCGGGCTCTGCCTGCCCCGTCCTCTCCTGGCTTCTCCCGCCACCCTCCGTCCCAGTCTGCACAACCTCCCCGAGCACCTCCACCTGCCCCTAAGGCGGGTCTATCTTGGTGCCAAAATCTGTAATTTTTAAAAATTACATTTGTATAGTATGCTACAGAATTTTCATGTTACATTATTTTTATGCATTTATTTGATAATGTGCTTAATTGTTACCTAATTTATTTCACCATGCATATGAAAACTAAAGGATTACATTAAACATATCTGGGTGCAAAATCCGTTACCCGGGTGCCCAGTCTGCAAGTGAGATCCACCCTTTGCCCCTGAGCTCTGCCCGTCCCGCTGCCCACCGGGGTCTCCGAGCTGGGCATCCTTTGGGGTCTTCCAACTCAGTCCCCCACAACTTTAGAGATTGTTCCTCTCGCCTCCCGAATCTTTCTTCTTCTCCTGTGTTCTCTAGATGGCTTGATAATGCTGTCTCCCCTTAGTTCTTTAAGCTAGTAACTTAGCCGTCTTTTTAAGCCCTTATCACTGCTGCCCTGCATCACCAACATGCAGCCTTGCTGGTCTTTTTGTCTCCAGGCCAGCCCTCCACACTTTAGCTATAGTGGCCTTCCTAACTTTGCTAAGGGGCCTCCAGCGGCCAGCCATTCTCATCAGGATTAAGTTAGAAACCCTGAGAGCTGCCCACACAACTGCACACAGCTGGGTCTCTGCTACCTCCCAGGTTTTCTGATTTAATATGCAAATTGTCTCTCCCAAGCCCCCGGCTGCTGTAATACCAAATACAGACACCAGATGGCAGCAAAGACCGCAGTTTGCTGAGATGCCCAGGTGTGCTGGGCCCCAGCTTGAAAATTCATTTTGCTTTGTCCCAGCTAATACTGGTGATGGAGATTATGGCAGAGTGAGCGCAGCTTGTCTATCCGGTGGAATATTTTCCCTGCGCTTTAGAGTCGTTTACTCTTTATTCCCCGAGGTGTGATGTTCCCTCAGCATTTCACAGAGCCAGGTGCGAGTGGGTGTGAGTCCACTCACCTGTGGGTCCCATGGTGCGGTCCCTCCCATTCCTTGGCCAGGGCCAGCTGAAATCCTTCTTGGTGAAATAAACGCTTCTTATCCTGTGTCTTAAGTGTAAATGAAGAACAGATTGGGGGACTATGTATGAAAACCTTAAGTATTTGAAATTATTGTCAACGTTTCATCTTTGTTTACGTTAGGCTGAAAATGTTCAGTTCACTCAAAAACTCTTTTTCACAAAATTATCCTGCAGAGTTCTGCCCCGTGCCCTTATGAACTGTGGAACTGGAATTTGCTATCAGAGATTCTGACTTTGAGTCCAAGATGGAGCAAGGTGAAATAAAGGGAATTTCTGAGGAATATTGCCTTGGTGATCTTGTTTATTTAAATTGTGATTCCTCTTTCTGTGAAATTCCTGTATCCTTTCCTTTCATTATCCTTTTCCTCAGTGTTTACCAGTTTCTAGCTTGTCATAGAATTCACTTCTTTTGTTTGGGGGTCTTTCCTCGTTAGAAAATAAGCCCACGAGGGTTGGCTTTTCTCTCCGTTTTGGTCACTGTTGATCAAAACCTTACAGGTGCTTCATAAATGTTTTTCTAATGAATGAATCGATCAATAAGAATTGTTTTCTCAGTATATTTGTTGTAAAAGGATATGTTGGCATCATCTTAATTTATCTGCATTTGATTATTGGTTAGTATATTTTCACAGCAGGGAAGGAAGATAGCAACTTTCAAATGCTAGGACATTCCTTCCGGAGGAGGAAAGAGGACACGCCAAAGTCCCTCAGCCAACTTAGGACATTTAGACCTGAACTTGGAGCAGCAGGAAGCAGTGATCACAGTAAACACCCCTCAAGGGCTTCAGTTTCACTCCCTTAAAGTGAAAACAGTTTGTTTTGTGTGAGACAAGGATCAGGAATCACCCCTCAAGGGCTTCAGTTTCACTCCCTTACCTGAAAACAGTTTGTTTTGTGTGAGACAAGGATCTCTTTTCCTGGAGGCAGTGTGCTGTAAAAATCTGTCATTTCCAAGAACCTGAGCTGCAGGGTCTGTAGGAGCAGAGTACAAGGAGATCTGTAAATCTTTCCACACCCGCCTTTTCTCTTACTCCTGCCCATCGGTGTGGGAGGTGGGCTCTGTCCTTTGAAGGGACACAGTCCAGCCGTTGTGTCCAAATACTTGCACAGGTGTTGCCAGGTGTGGGGACCAGGTGTCACGTCCGTGTTCCCTGGTCCTTGAGTCCCGGTACTGAAGAAGGTTACTGGTACTGAGTCCATGGGGGAAATGAGCAAACCAAGCAGAGGCAAGTGAGCAAAGCACCAAAGTTTACTAAAGAACAGAACATTCCAGAGAAGGAACAGGTCAACCCCTGCCAGTGGAGGAGACTCTGAGTTTAACAAGATTTTCCCTTTTATGCTGATTCCATAATTTTATGTTGAGTGTGTGTGGGGGGACACAGGAAAATTCATGGTTTTTCTTGGAAAAAGATGGAGAATTCCTGAAATGGGGGCAAATCCTCCCCATTTTTAACCTTGTAAGGCGGTTTCCGGGGGTTGCCACGGTGTTTGTGAACTGTCATGGCGCCGGTGGGTGTGATTTTTACTGTGTTATTGGGGTAGGTCACTTAAGGATGCTGTCCCTTGGGAATATAAATCTAAGCAGTTAAACCAGTTATGGCAAACAATTTGGGACATAATCCAGGACATAGGAAGCACTGAGTGACACAGAGCCCATTTACGGCCAGACCAGGAAGAACAGTTTCCGAGGTCTGTGAAACCCACAGTAGGGAAGTAGGGAAGCCTCTTGGTTAATATGTGACAAAATCATTACAGAGAGAGTTTGGTGCCAAGATACCATTGCTTTTCCGTATAGAAATGAGTTTATGGTCATGACTGCACCAATATCATAAAAATAATATCGATTCCTGTGAGGTTAAATGCTTACCAGCTGTGTTGCTCTAAAATTTTCCACAAAAAAAAAATCTCCTGTAGGCCGGTCACGGTGGCTCAGGCCTGTAATCCTAGCACTCTGGGAGGCGGAGGCGGGAGGATCATTCAAGGTCAGGAGTTCGAGACCAGCCTGAGAAAGAGCGAGATACCGTATCTACTAAAAACAGGAAAAAAATTAATTGGCCAGCTAAAAATATATAGAAAAAATTAGCCGGGCATGGTGGCGCATGCCTGAAGTACCAGCTACTCGGGAGGCTGAGGCAGAAGCATCGCTTGAGCCCAGGAGTTTGAGGTTGCTGTGAGCTAGACTGACGCCACGGCATTGTAGCCTGGGCAACACAGTGAGACTCTGCCCCCCCCCCCCAATCCCCTGTAGACTCAACTCAGTGATTAAGAAGGTCTCAGAGATTTTAAAGAAAAAGGATTAAGATTTAGATGCTAGAGAACATGCTTTTACTGATTGAGATATTTTTAGGGGTGAGTTGTCAACTTTAAAATGTTCTATAAATGTTTGTTCAGCTTAAGTTAAATTGTCTATGGCACCCAGAACCCCTTACAATTCATATGAGTGGATTTTGGGAGTATAGGAAAGAGTGTAACCCAATTTCACAGGTTTACCTGGTAAGGAAACGTCCTGTTCAGAATGACTCAGATGTAGGCACAGAATGACTTGCACCAATAGGCTTTTTCAGGACACTTTTCCATGGTGAGTGGGGTTTCTCCGAGGAATACAGAGCTGTTAATCAGAATAATATGATAAGGAAACTAGGAGTCACATCTTTGATAATTGGCACATTTGTCAAAAAGAGGACTGACTATAAATCTGAAGCTACATGCTTTATTTGTGTGGGTGTAAGTCTTCCTCACCTCCTAAGATGAATCTCTTAAAACTAATTTTTATCTAGTATGAGTGACAAGCCTTTGCTGAGAAAGAGGAAATTGGTTAGGATGACTCAAAGTGGAACAAAAAAAAAAAAAGGAAGTATCTACTGGTTTCTTATAACAGCAATGGAGTCATAAATAAGAGCTAACTTGGGGAAGTCAGACACCCAGAGGGCAAGAGAATAAACGGAGACTTGATATAAGGACAATTATTTTTGACCAACAAAGGCTTTGAAAAAATACAGCTTCACCATGAGAACTTTGTAAATTAAAAAAAATAAAAAAAGATGATGTCAACAGGACAGCCTGATTCACGAGTTAACTAACATTCTGAACACCTGCTCTGTGTCGGGCACCACGCAAGGCTCTCTTAACAAGAGTGCAATAGAGAAATGAGAGACACAGTCCCTGCTCCTGTGTGGCTTGCAGGTTATACAGGTAGGGTTCGCGGGAAATCACCAAGAAAGCAAACACCTACAGAATGTGACAACTGCCACCGTGCAACACACTCGGTGAGAGAGCGTAGAGTGGTCACGCCAGTGCAGCCTCCCAGGCCAGCAGCAGTCAGGGTGGAGGGAGAAGCAGACGAACACGTCCCCTACATCCTGCAGTCCCCGGGCAGGAAGCTCAAGGTCCTGCTACTTCCCTGGGGACCACACAGTGGAGGTGGAGGCAGGATGTAGGACAGCTCTACTCTGTTTCCTCAGAGGCAGGTCAGTGCTTTAAGAGCCTGAGCGTCAGGAGTGGTTAATCGAATGTGGCGTGAGGCTTTATGGGGATGGGAATTTGTATTTTGGTTCTGGTGCTATAGAACAACCAGGAAGAGTGAGGAGCAAGCCCTGAAGTAGTAACACCCAGGGCTTTGAGTCAGGGAACTCAGGGTTTCTGTGCCCCCCAGGGAGAGTCAGAAAGGCTTTGGTGGTAAATTACCTCGGAGGGAGGGCTGGGCTCCTTCTCCACACGGTCCCAGGGGCCCTCCAGCAGGCAGTTGGACTTCGCTGGTAACTTGGGGCTCCCAGAGCCCCAGGTGGAAGCTGACGGTCCCCTAAAGGTGGGAACACAATGACGTGGCTTCACTTCTGCTGCACCCTGTGAATCACAGCAGGCGGGGGCTACTATCCAGACCCAAGGGGAGGGGACATTCTGCCCACTTCCCAACCAGGGGGAGTATCAGAGAATCTTTAATTCTTCACAATGCTCTTGGGAAGGCTGGAGCCCAGGCCTTGGGGCTTGCAGACTTGGCAAGGTTCTCTGGGCTCAAGATTGACACAATCGGCATGGCTGTCGACCTCCTGGGCCTTTAATTCAACATACTGTTTATATCAAGGTGTCATATTGTGGGGTGAAATCTCCTCCGCCCTCAACTAAACAAACAAAACATGCGTGAACAAAAAAACATCCCGACCCTGCATTTCCTTTGGGCTAGAATGGGATGCCAGAGAAAACTGTGCAAACAACTGTCATTCTCTAGAGCGTCTTCAGGTGGGAAGAGGTGGATCAAAATAAAAGTAAATTCAACAGGTAACATGTCTATTTTCACAGATACAAAGATGCCACCAGGCTATGAGTATGGATCCAAAGACAATGAAACCCGTCCAGGAAGAGGAATGGGCCGGGCCTCCAGTTCACGGAAAGCTATGCAAGGGGAGGCTCCAGGAGGGCAACTATGGCAACAAATTGAGAAGATCGGACAGGATGCTCGAGTCTGAGCTGTGTCCGGACTCAGGGCAGGAACCTACAGAATCTACTGCTTCCCTATGTTGACTTCAGCAAGTTGACGCTAGTGGTGGGCTGTGGTGGCTGTGGTGAGGATGGCAGAAGCTTGGGTCCCTAAAACTGAGACAATCTGATTCAGAACACAGAACCAAGAGAGGTTTGTAAGGAATCTGGGCCAGGCGGGTGTGAAGACCACGAGAGGCAGTAAGAATTGAAAACTAGTCCTAGCTTTAGCATAACCACCAAGTACAGTGAAGGAGACAACGGGAGGTGAGGCTAGTGTCAGGAGAGGGTCCCCTGACACCTCACAGTGCAATGCGGAAAAGAAAAGTCGGTAGACAGAGGACACCCGCTCCTCCGGGGAGCAGCCTGTGCCGGGCAGGGACGTGTCCCAGGCATCTGGGATTGGGATGAAGAGCGGTTGGTCCGTGAAGATTGCCGCGCAAAGGGATGAATGTCACTGTGGCCAGAGAGGGCCCTTAACTCAGCGGCATGTCAAAATCCCTTGCAGAGATTTTAAGAAATGCAAGTGCCTGGGCCTTGCCCCGGGAGATGCTGAGTCAGGAAGTCAGACATGGGGCCTTTTTTCTTAAGAAAAGACAAACAGGAATGGAATGAAACCAAAATATTTCACCCCAGAATACAGTCTGACATAGTTTACGGTGGCTGTTCAGAGGGCCTGCAAACAGAGAATCTCTGCAAAGCTGTCTTGTGGGGCACTGATGCCACCGGGCTTTCCCTGACAGGCCTTACCTCATCCAGGTGTAGCAGGGATGCCTGAGACCTGACCCTTTTATACCCACCGTCTGCTCTCTCTGAGGGCTGCTGCCTGTGGGGTTCCGTCCACGTAACGAGACCACCTTTGCCACCAGGCCTGCTCTCCTCTCCCTCCCTTGCCCAGTCTGGCCCCACAACCTGAATCCCTGCCACAGCCTGTTCCTGGCCATGCTCTGAGCCCCTGTGATTTTGGTAACCTCAGGATGGTATATAAGCTTCTGCGTCCCTTGTCGGGGATGGGGTGGCCACTCTGCGGTTACCCCCTTAATTCGATGCCCTTCCTCCTAATAATCTGCCTTTTGTCAGTTGATTTTCAGGGAACCTTCCGAGGACAAAGGAGAAGTTTCCCCCCTCGGCCTCCCCAGAGCAAACACACCAGAGAACTTGTGAAATTTTGATACGTTGCCAGGGTTTTGACTTTGCGTTAAGTTTTGGCAAACTCATTTTTTTCTTTTCTGGGATCCTTAGAACTTGTACTTTTAAAAAAATCCATATTTAATTTTATCATAATTTTGCTTCCTTAAAGTGCTTTCTGAGGGTTTTATTAGTCTGTATCTCAGCTGTGCCAAAGGAGAAACAGGGCCAAGCAGGTGTGTCCAGGTGTGAGGACAGCGGGACTCGAGTAAGACGCAGAAACAGGCAGGAATGTGGCCAATGCTCGGCCTCTGCCCCCTTCCTCCTGGGAAGGCATTTTAGAGGGCATCCCCTGGGGACTGAGCCTCTCTCCTTGACCCAGTTCCAGGCTCCTCTAAGCTCTTTTCTCAGCAAAGCTCTATCCTTGGGTGTGTCCCCAAGAACCCAGTTTTGGCAAGAATCCCCCACCCTGATGTCTGATCTCCCTGATACTTGGCTGGGTTTCTCATCCTCCACCCTTCCCCAGGGTGGGGATGCCTGATCACCCCGACCTGCCTCTGGCAAGAATCCTGTGAGATCCCGTGTGGTCACCCTGGCATCCAGCCCCTCTTGTTGGCCGCTTCCTCTTAGTAACTTTCCATGCACTGACCCCGCCTTGCTCCTTGGCAGTAAGCCTCCCTTGCCCACGCTGTACTGGCAATGGAGCCTGGTTGTAATACCGAGGTCTCTTCCCCCTCTTGCAGTAGTATCTGAATAGGATCTGTTTTTACCTGTTAACTCTGCTCTTGCTCAGGCTGGTCTTGAACTCCTGACCTTGAGTGATCCTTCCTCCTTGGTCTCCCAGAGTGCTAGGATTACAGGTGTGGGCCGCCGTGCCTGGCCAACTCTGTGGTCTTTGACCCCCAGCCATGGACTGGTACCAGTGCGTGGCCTGTTAGGAACTGGGCTGCACAGCAGGGGGTGAGCGGTGGGTGGGTGAGTGAAGTTCATCTGTGTTTACAGCTGCTCCCCATTGCTCACATCAGTGCCTGAGCTCTGCCTCCCCGCCTCCCCTCCTCCCTCTCCCCATCCCTGGAAAAACTGTCTTCCATGAAATCAGTCCCTGGTGCCAGATGGATGGATTTCTGAATACAAAGGGAAAACAACAAAGCTCTCTCTCTCTTTTTTTTTTTTATCTGTCTGGGCCATGAATTTGATTTTTCTGAACATTCCCAGTAAAACAGCCGGGCATTTTGAACTGACATCAAAACTAACTAAATTTTCAGATGTGAGTCCTCAGTAGAGGACAGAACTTGTTGGTGAGATTATTTCCTCTCTAGTCCAGTATTTTCCTATGTGTTCTCATTAGCATAGCGCTTGCGTTTTTGATCCACAGTTAATATAAACTTATTCGTACATAGAGGAAGGGCCCAGAGAGGTTAAGAGAACTAGCGGTTTAAACGCTGTGACCTTCGCTTTGTAGATAATGTAGGAAGTTGGAAATATTTCCCACTGATGCCCATGACTATTTGTCTCGGGTTCAACGGGAGAAGATGGTTTTGTTAGGGGAGGGCCCATCAGCTGTCAGGTGTCAGACATTTCCACCCTCCCCCACCCTGCATTCACGGATCCACTCTTATCAAGCTCGCTTGTCTAAGTATGTTTCAATAGCATTAACTGCAACCTCCCTCTCTGAAAAATATCGCTGACTCACCGTGATCAGAGGATTTTGTCGTTGCGTGTTAGAACTGCTAAAAAGACAAACCCAGCCTGCTGTACTTGCCCTGAGTTGTACAGGATCTGCGGATGGTTCTAGCTGGTTGGAAAGAGGCTTATAAAATGGGGCTGTTAATTTTTAAATCATTTTATCTCATCACGTTTTTGTCTCATGTTTCTGATGTTTTGCAATGCAAACATCCGGAAGCAAATGTGCAAATACAAACCACCGCTTTTCAGGGACAACTGTGTAGATAACAACTTCCCCAGCCTAGTGAGCAGCAGATTTCCCCCCGCTGCAGCTTAATAGTTTCTGGGGCTCTGAGGGAAAGTGAACTCCACGGCCCTGACTTGGCGAAAGGGTGGAGGAGGGTCCTCTGAGGTGTAGGGGAGGAGAGTCTTTCTCTTTCTACCTAACTTAGGCCGTTGACTGGGCCCTGTAAATTACACAAAAGACAGATCATCCAGAGAAAAACAGAGAGAAGTTTATTGACATGTTGCAATGTGCATTCGCAAGGGAGTGCTCGGAGATGACGAACCCAAACGGTGCTTAAAATTCGGGGGTCCAGATACCTGACTTAGGAAGGAAAAGGGGTGGGGGATAGAAAGCTCTTATGAAAAAACAAATGGACTTTTCAGAGGTGTGTGGGGTACCAAGGCTCCTGTCCTAAAGGTTCAGTGAAAAATCACTGCCCTGAGGCGGGTCTTCCACATCTCACATGCTCACAGGCAGCAGCTTCTGGCAGAAGTCGTGCGAAGGCTCCACGCTAATACTCATCCGAAAATGGGTAATTAGGGTGGCCAGAAAGGCTGGAAAGGGAAAGAACGGTGTATTGTATGGTTGCAACGGCTCCATTAGGAGGGTGGCAGGAAAGTGATTTCTAGGAAGCTGCTGTTAGGGCAGAAGCTACAAAACGTATTTCCTGACTGGTTGTGATATAGAGTTTGTATTTCTTACTTTCATGACCACAACTTTATACTACGTGTTCCTAAAAAGTAACCAATTATTCGGATTATATTCTCTTTCTGGACTATAACACACAGAGCACTCAAAGTCATATATTCAAACATATATATATATTTTTATATCTTTCACCACGGCAAAGAGATGTTCTATCCGTTTTCATTTCAAATTGTAAATGAAAGTAGAAACTCATTCCGTCTTCCTTTGAACAGGGATAAGACACCTATATGCTCATCATTCATATATACTTCTGAGTGGTAAGTAAATACACGTGACTGGTGGTAAATACACTTCCATCCTATTAATTCATTAACTGTTAACACTAACTGCCTACAATATGCAATATATTACATTGGATTCAGAATTGTAAATTGTCACATATAAATAAGGCCCTTCTCCTTCTCCAAAGAGCTATAATACAATAATGAAAAATCTCTATGTAGAAACAACACAAAAAGTATAAAGTGATGAATAAATGACTGCTTATTCAATATTCAATTGGTGGTAGGAATTACTAATGCTTGCTACTTTCTCTTTCTTTTTTATATTTTCCTTTCTCATTATTTCCCCCCCAAAGCAATAAAATATTAACAGTGATAATGTATCTGTCAATGTCTGAGCATTTACAATGTGCCATTGTGCTTATCCCTTTCCATACATTGTCTCATCATCTCTACTACCTGCTAAAATCTCCGTTAGCAGCAGTAACATAACTTCTTGCTTTTCTCTCATTATAATAAAAGTTCTGTTACGAATCCTAGAATCTTGGAGTGTGGAGGAATAGTAAGCATCTTTTGTTGGCTATAAGTAATCTCCAACGAGAGGGCACTGCCTTCACACTCCTCCTTTGGTTTTCAATCTCTCCTCTCTAAAGCTTCTCCATCCTCTGCGTTAAGACCTCCACACTGCGGAAAATCTAGACCAAGGGCCCCTGCTGACCCCACGAGAGCCAGCCTTCCTGGGGGCAAATGCAGTGTTCACATCACAAGCAAACACCTACCAAGAAGGAAGAAAGAAACTAGAGAAACTATCAAGACACTAATTGAAGTATTGCTAGCTGAAGCTAGTTTGACATGGTGAGAGAGATGTCAGACTAACGAAAGGTGTGCAGCCCAATTTAAAACCAAACCCTGAACCCTTTTAAAGAACAATAAACCATATTTCTCACACCACACACACACACACACACACACACACACACACACACAGACACTGATTGACAGGATCTAGTGAACATTTCATGTGGAGGACACGGGAATTTCTGGCATGCACCACAAGACTGATGGAAATGCCTTTGATCCGATAAGGAATTGAGCAGGTTTGGGAGAATGAGATATAAACAGATATCAGACATAGAAAGAGATCTGGAAATGTGTGATTAGGCTACATTGGTAATATCCGCAGCGTATATCCACTAGACAATGATAGATAGGAAAGGCCTGTATGGAAGGTGTAGACTCAGCAACGCTATTGCCTGCTCTGGAAAGTTCCATGGAGGCAGGAGTGCACAGGCACATGGTGACCCACGCTGACCTGGGCCCACTCACCCTGTCAGAGAACAGAGCTTGGGAGTAAATCTGGGAGGAGAGTTCTAGAAAGCTGCTGTCTCACCTAGACTCAAACTGGCCTGTGTCTTCCTGGGGTTGGGGTAACCTTCAACACCCATCCACATTCCTCCCAGAAAGTAAAGTGAGGGAACACGTCAACCAAAGGTACTTACATATCTGAGTTGAAATAGCGTAGATTTCTGTTTAAGCCATCTAGGACTTTCATGTCCTCTGCAGTCAACTCGAATTCGAAAACCTGCCACAGAGGTAGAAAATCCTTATTACTGTTAGACTGCGTAATTGCCAATCAAGAATATCCAAGGATATCAGAAAGTGTGGTGTCCAGGCAATACTTAAAATATATGATGTTCCCCAAAGTTATGAAAAACATCAAGCCAAATACTCAAGCGGTTAATGGATATCGGGTGAAAAACATACAGATTTCCATGTCTAGATATAATATAGCAAAACTATGCATGATGGCAGGCAAAGAGAAGATCTCAAAAGGTGCTGGACTGGAAACAAAGCTGACATTTTCAAACATGTTAAAAACATATCCAGAAGAATCGAGAGGCAAGTTTTTGCAATATACAAGTTGATTTAGTAAGTTGGATGGATACAGTGGGGTTTCCACATCTCATCTACGAACACTTATGGTGTAAAAAACGCTTTTCAACACAATTCGAGCCAGGGATTGTCCAAACACAAATGATGTCATGTTGGAAGGACATAGACGCTGGCTGTAGAAGATCTCACTGTTTAAATTTGGGGTACTTTAAATATCAAAAAGATGTCACTAATTGTTAACATTTGAACTGAATGATCCATTAATCCCTAGTAATGTTCTGAAATAGTGACACAGAGAGTGACAGTGAGAAAGAATGGAAAACATCAGCAACTTAACAAATGACGAATCCGGGTGAGAAGTGTTCACTGCATTCTCCTTTAATCATTTCTGTACATTTGAACATTCCCAAAAGAAAAATAAAAAAAAGTCATCAAAAGGATTATGAGTACGATCAGAGTCCTATGAGTAAGTCTAAGAAAATATATACAAATGCCTCAATGGGGAAAATTATAAAATGTATTGAGATGTGTTTAAAAATAAATAATTGGAAATTTGTATCATAATCATGGATAAGAAATCTCAGTGTTGTCAAGAAGTCAGTTCTCTCCAAATTCACCTACAGGTTCAGTGCAACAAAAACCCAAGACCAAAACAGCTACTCTTTCATACAGGCGGTCAAGAATAGCCAAAGTAAAGATGGATGTTTCTATAATTAGTACAAAAATAAATGAATAAGGAGTTAGAAACAGGTTTTATCATTCTCAGCACAAGATTTACATTCTAAGGTAAGTGAGGCAGTACACAAAGAGACATAAGCCAGCTGAGAGCCCAGAGGCCAGAAAAGTACCATGGACATTTAGTACAGGATACAAGTGAAAAATTAAGATCTGTCAGCAAATATGGACTTCTCTATAATTGTTAGTGACACATTTTGATATAGACATGAAACTTTTATATGCATATTTGAATCCATATTTCACATAGCATTTAGAAAAACAACTCCAGTTGAACGAATGATCGAATTTATAAGGAAAGACTACTGACAGTTTTGCAGGATAATATAGCAGAATGTTGTGTTCCTGATACAGGAAAAGGCACAGCACGCATCCGTCACAAGGGAAAAGCGTGAAGAATCCGACTGTATTAGGAGTAGAAGCTTCTGTGCGTGAAAAGAGCCTAGGCTTTGCACGTGTCCACGCCCTGCCTTGGCTGGTGCCACGTGAGCAGGTGCAGCCTGCTCAGCTAGACGGCTGGAGGGTGAAATCACAGGGAGCAGAGAGGAGGCGCCCAGACCACAGCCCCGTCTCTACCCTGACACAGTTGCATCACTGTCCTGCTCACACATGAGGGAGCCCCCCAGGAACAGAGGAACTTGGCCACATGAGTACACAAGGAAATGAAAACATACACACACACACACACACACACACACACACACAATAATTTGGAGACTAAAGATCATCTAGTCCAAATCCCTCATCTCAGAAAATGCAGAGAAGGCGACGTCCCTACCACAGGGAGACAGAGTGTTTTGCAGACTTGGTGCTCAAACCCAGATCTCTGCTTTCGGGCCGATCCTAACTCTCTCGGCCCATGCTGCCTCTGCTGCTGTGGAGCAGGAGAAAGCCCTCAGGGACACGCACGCAGCACGGTGCCCAGGAAGTGCCAGGGAGAGGGACTTGGCCAAGGCTGTCTGCAGAGCCTCCCAGAGAAGCACCCGTGACCAGGTCCCTGTGCAGGAGCCTGAGCCCAGCCCCCTCCTCACCTGCATGTTCTCTCTGATGCGCTGCTCATTGAAGCTCTTGGCCAGGACCACAACCCCACGCTGCAGCTGGTAGCGCAGGGCGACCAGGGCTGGAGTTCGCTTGTGCTTTTTGGCCAGGGTACAAAGAACTGGGTCTTCCAGGAGAACTGGGGAGCTTGGGTCCACCCTGGAAGGACGGGCAGAAATGCTGAGCTCCTGAGGCTGCGTATCAGTTTGTCAGGAGCTTGCAAAGCAGACTCAGGGGTCCACGCTACCCCGGTGCTTCTCAGGGTTGGTTCCCAGGCCAGCAGCACCAGCACCACCTGGGATGTTATCAGAAATGCACCTGCTCCCCTCTCCCTGAGCCACTTGACAGTTAATGCCAGGAAGCCGAGTATGGCACGACTGAAAAGTTTTAAATCGAAATGGTGTTTTAGGTAAACCCTCTGTTGTTCTTACCATCGTTTATCTCGTTGGGTTCCCAGAGCACTGTAGGCAACCAGAACAATGTCTTTCGACTTGCAGAAATCCAGCAGTTTGCTCTGGTTGAGATAAGGATGACATTCCACCTGTAGATGGTCAAGATTGGAAAGCATCAGATTATATGAAATAGTAATATTAATAAGAAAAAAGATTACAATAAAAGAAGCTGAATAAAAAAATCTGTGTAAAATTAAATTTTAACTGAGAATTTTAACCTCAAGTAGCGATTCCTTTTAAGGAGATAAATTTTGTATCCTTGTCTCCTGAGAGAGTAAATAACAATGCCATTTCTGAGAACAAGCAACTCTACGAACCAGATTTTGTTTTTTAAGCACATTTGTCTGCTAGAAGGAGACATGGTGAATTGCAGATCTGGGGCAAGGAAAGAACTCTTCGAGTTTGGACATCAAAGGCAGAAAAGCATTTGAGCCACAGACCAAGAATTAGAACAAAGGCTGATGACGGCAAGACCGAGGGAGAAAAGTAGTTTGGTATGAATCCTACTGTGGAATTTGTGTGGATTTGAGCATTTAAAAAGAATAGTAAGTAAAATCAATTAGAAATTGTAGGAAGATAAAAATCAATGGGTTCCTAGTGATGAGAGGGAGAGAGAGAGAGAGAGAGAGAGAGAGAGAGAGAGAGAGAGAGAGAGAACAGAAATGTTTGCCTCCACTCGTAGTGATGAATACCTCTGTGGACACAGACCCTTAGACATAAGGAGTTGAGGTTTTATCTGTTCTTATTATTGCTGGAGGAAGAATTTTATTTTATCTTGACTTGGTGAGAGATTGTTTCTCACAGTAAAATGTCAGGTAAGAAAATTAAAAAGAGTGGTTAAAATAGAAAATAATTTTTTAAAAACCCTAATAAGTAAGAAATGAGATTAGGAAATAACAATATAACACAAGAAAATAAAAACGGCATCTATACACACAGCCATGTGAACATTCCTTCTGGAGGATGACTTCCCTGTTTACCACGGTCTCCCAGCAGATTCTCAGCAACACAAAAGGGAAAACATATATTACAAAGAACAGATCTGGCTACCACAGGCTTAGCCAAGTGATCAAAACTGGCATCACTAACAGTGGGACAAACTGTCATCTCATGCCATCTACCACGGTGTGATTTGAAGGGGCACAGCAAGCTATGTACGTTCTTACCAAGAATGTTTAACTTGATTGCAATAAAGGATTCATCTCTAACTTGTAATTTCCCAAACTAGGAGTAAAGAACAAGTTTCTTCCTTCTGAATTGTTGTATTTTGATATCAATACTGAGAATCACAATTGAATTCTGGTTCAAAAAGAAGAGCTATAAAACACATTTTGAAAAAAACAATGAAGAACTAGAATATAACTGGATATTGGTGGACGTGAGGGCACGGTGTTGATTTCCTAAGATATGATAATGGCCCTGCAACTGGGGGAGAAGTCCACTCCTCTGGCATGCTTTTTGAGGTCCATAGGAATAACTTGTCATCTCTACAATTTACTTTGAAGAGGTTCAGCAAAATGTTACAGGTAGTGCAGACAGATGTGTCTACACAGGAGAGTTGATGGCAGCAGCACGGGGTGGGGGTTGGGGAGAAGCAGACTAGGATGTGGGAGGCACAAGGGCAGCTCCATGCTCTGCCCAAGGTGCCTCCATGTTGATTTCATCCATGGTCAACAGGTATCTCCATAACAGGTAACTTCCTCCCTCTCACCTGATGACTTTCATAATCTCCATTTGATTTTTAGTTTACTATGCCCTTGTTCAAGAACCCCTGAAATAGATATAACAAGACAAAGGACTCAGGAATTTCAACTCCATTTCAACCCTTAGCACCTCTCTTCTCTAATTCTCACTCTCTTCTTGTTTCCTGCTCATTCTCTGTCTTCATGGCCTTCTTAGCTGTACACAGTTCCCTCCAAATCACCTTCACCCATCCATCTACTATTTGGGCATCCTCACCTGCCCACCGAGGTCTGATTAACCATTCCAGGCATCCTTGATCAAACTGACCTCCCCTACTTCTTACACACGTTTCCACACTGAGCTCTCCCAGAATTTTCACTAAGACTTTTCCAAGCAGAGATACAATTAAAGGTCCTCCATGACCTTCTAGACAGGGGCCTTGCTGTGCAGAACCTTCTGTTCCACAAAGGGAAGAAGAAGGGGAGGGAATGTCAAATGGACACCTGGTAGGAGTGCAGGAAGAACAAAAAGGAGAGGCGGCTGAGGTGCTCACCTGGTTGCAGACGGGCTTGTACTTGAGCCCTGGCTTGTTCAGGATCATCTCCAGCTGCCTGCGGTTAAAGTTGGACACCCCGATGGACTTGGCCAATCCTGCGTCCTTACACTTCTCCAGGGCCTGGGGAGGAAAGGATTGTGAAGAATCATTTGTGCAGTTGGCTGTAGATCACTGCAAATGCAACACAGAACTGTTAAAGCAATCACTGTCTAGAAATGACACGAGGTTATCTAACAATGACTGTCAAGCAGAGAAAAATTAAATCAGAAAATAGGGGAAGAAAATAGTGGCCACAAGAGTAAGAACTCCTATGTCCTCCTTAGGAAACTCGGGAGGCTATTGCACATGGAGGGAAAGAGATACCCGTTTTACTTTTTCCCAGTGCTTCTCCACCATTTTTCTCTTTTTCATTCCATTCATATGCTTTCCCCCCCAACACTCAGCCAAACTTCCCCTGTGAAGCCCATGGGCTTGCAGATCCAGTGGTGCACATCCCATTGTTGCAGGTGGGAGATGGAAACCCAATTCCCCACCTCCCGTCTTCCTCCTCTGTGCTTTCCCCTTCAAACACTTACCTCCCACGTGGCACGGAGATCCACTGTGTCATATAATGGTTTTCCGTCTTCACCTTTTGGGATAAGCTCCTCAGCTGGCTGAATCAGAAGCAGTCATTTTAGTGATCTCACAAATTAATGTCTCCACCCACAGCCACACTCCCGGGTACATTTAAAGAGACTATTCCTCCATGAGGGAGGTGGTGCACCATTCCAGAAACCGAAGTTTGCAAAGTATTCTACACATGGAGTCGTATGCCTTGTCTTTAGGGGACAGGCTTCCTCTAATCTCTGATGTCTGTTATATGTTCGAACAAATACCACTTTCCCAGGTCCTGGTGAAATCTCCTAACAGTTGGCTTATGCTACTTTTGTCTTCCCCCATATGTTCCTCTGGGAAATGCCTCTTTCCTTGAGAAAAACCTTCATATCTAGCACACATGGGGTGCAATCTCAGCCCAGGCAAGATACTCAGTGTTCCCTGTCCACCTGAATGTGTCATGGTCCACGGACAGGACCATGAACCACACACAGCCAATGGAAGTTCTTTTTAAGATTAATTTAGATGTGAGAAGACCCAGAGAAGCTCCCATGTGTTAATGACTATGGGCCTTAAAGTGCCCCAAAGCCATAATCACCTGGACTGGTAAGTAAAGGTGGGACATGAAATCCAGCAAACTTGTTGGAATACACAGATAAGGATGGAGAAAAGCATATGTTTCTGAAGTCTCTTTCAATTCCTGCAAGGTAGCCATGGCTTGAACTTCTCATTTACATCATCCAATAAACTCTTTTGCTTACAATTGCGCCAGCAGCATACAACACGGTAATTAAGGCCTAAGCGCAGCTACAGAACTCCGCAGTGAAGGAGGAGACTGCAGTGGAAGCGACTTTCTCTGTGCAGGTTTGTAGTGTGAGACCCACCCAGTGAGTTCCTCCAGATCTGCTTCAGCATGAAATGGGGAAAGATGATGGACACTCACAGTGCACCACGTGTAGAGCTGTTTGGTGGCCACTGTGGCTGCATGAAATCTATGTCTGTGACCATCTCAAGAGATGGACTGAGGAGCCATAACTGGGACAGTGCCTTGAACGTGGCTATTGGTAATTCCTCAAGGGTTTGAATGGAGGTTTTGGGTTGCTGTACTCTCTTCTCTTGTAGGCATGCAGTAGGGAAGACAGAGTTTAAACTTAATTCAATATAATGGGAATTAGGAGTTATACTTAGGGTTCTTCTCCCATGTAGTAATCCCCTCATCCACCTAAGAAAAAGCTTAATTCATCCATTCTTGCTAGCAATGGTCATAATAACAGCAAAGTGAAAAAGGCCTGATCACACAAGCGGCCTACCTTGAAAGACATTGGAGAATGGATAAGGTACAGGTCAACATAGTCCAACTGAAGTTTTTTCAGGGACCTTTCCAAGGCTGGCCGGACCAACTCTGGTCGATGGAAAGTAGACCAAAGCTACACAGGTTAAAGAACAAAAATTGTGTTGAATAAATGCTTTAGCCAATTTGCTTCACTTAATATTCAGACATTTTCTTTCTGCTTCCAAACTGTTGATCACTGGCAATAAAATATATATATATATATATATTCCCTTCCTTCTTGTGTTTCCTTTTGACCTGAACTATCCATATGAACTCTATTATATGTTGGATATATAGGTAGGACATCTACTGAATGAGGGAATTAAATTACTCGAAACATAAAAAATATTATCAAGTAATAATCATTCCTATTATCTCTATTACATTTGATAGGACTTACAGAGAATTTTGATAGTCTAATTCTCTCATCCATTCAACCAGATGGGCAAGAATTATTATTTCTGTTGTTCAGAAATTGAAGAAAAAAAGGATTATAACATCATAACATGTACTGGACACAACTGAAGAAGTTCCAGCTGTATATTGTTTAATGCTCACAACCTTTCTTGTATTACTCTCTCCCTATCTCTGATAAATGTAGCAATTGAGATTCAGAATAATAAGAAATGTTAGGCCGGGCATGGTGGCTCACGCCTGTAATCCTAGCACTCTGGGAGGCCGAGGCGGGAGGATCGCTCAAGGTCAGTAGTTCGAAACCAGCCTGAGCAAGAGTGAGACACCGTCTCTATGAAAAATAGAAAGAAATTAATTGGACAACTAAAAATACATAGAAAAAATTAGCCGGGCGTGGTGGCACATGCCTGTAGTCCCAGCTACTTGGGATGCTGAAGCAGGAGGATCACTTGAGCCCAGGAGTCTGAGGTTGCTGTGAGCTAGGCTGACGTCATGGCACTCTTGCCTGCGCAACAGAGTGAGACTCTGTCTCAAAAAAAAAAAAAAAGACAGAAAGAAAGAAAGAAAGAAAGAAAGAAAGAAAGAAAGAAAGAAAGAAAGAAAGAAAGAAAGAAAGAAAGAAAAGAAAAAATAAGAAATGTTACAAAGTCACCAAGGAGATAAAGAAAACTATAATATGATCGTGGTCCTGTCTAATTATATAACTGATGTTGAATCACAGTGATTTGAGCTGAGAGTCAGAAAAGTAAAGTGACTTTAAAGTCGTTAATTTGAACACAGCAGTGATGAGAATGCCATCACCATCCTCTGCTTTTCAATCTAGTTTTAATATGAGCACACGTGTGGCCACAAGCTGAACCAATAAGCACCATTCACTGACAGTTACTGAGCCCAGCATGTAATTGTCATCTCTACACCATCACGTTAGACAACGTGCACACAAGCACATCACGTGCACCTTACCTTTGACGTGTAGAAGATGTCCTCTCTCTTCACAGAGCCGTCTGCAATCTTGCTGCGGATGGCCAGCCCAACCTGCTCTTCGTTTTCATATAAATAAGCAGCATCGATATGGCGGAACCCAGCTTCTATCGCATATTTGGTGGCCTCCACGGTCCTACTTTTAGGGACCTAGAGGAGCACCACAGGTAGGATTAGGAGATCCATGTGACTGAGAGGTAGTTCACAAGCAGTGACCTTCATAAGAATCCACGTTTCCACATGTCTTGCTGCTTGTTCTATAGGTGGACTGATGAACCCGTCCCAGTTCCCCTGAATTCTTCCCAGTTTACTGACTTTACTACTGCAAAGGTTGGGCAACCCAGGGTTCCCTTCAGTCCTGGGTTATCACTGGATGATCACAGGCATTGGAGGTCAGAACTGAAGAACACCTCTGGTCACTGATTTGTTGGACAAATTAACACGGCTCAGCATAGAGTTATACTTAGTTTCATAATTATTTGTACATAGTAAAATTAACACAGGGAAAAGGCACACGAGATGAAGTAATACAGAGTGAGCTTCTATGAGTCCTCCCCAGGGACATTAAACGAACATGCCACATTCCTCCAGCATCATACATTGTTAGCACATGGGAAAGGTTGTCTCCAAGGGATGCTCTTTAGAGGCTTCATTCCTAAGATTTTCACAGGGGGCTGGTTGCATAGACACCTTCTGTTTCCACTTTTCCAAAAGAAATCGGGTATATATGAACCCCACTGTTTGTACAAAGAGTTTGGTTACAGTCACCATATGTATCAGTCAGGAAATGATGAGAAATCCACGTTTTTAGAGATCAGCCAGGGTCTCATTTTAAAGGTAGGTGCCACTAAGGACACCGGTCTTTTACGTTATGTCTTTTCTACACAGCCATTCTCTCTGCTCCAGAGAACTGAACACTAGGAGCAAAAAGGAGTACTCTAGGGATATAGATTTATACATAGGAAATTAATGACAGGCTGTAAAAGATTAGTTAAGTAGGTGGCAGCCTTAAAACTCAAGGCCAACTCTTTTAGGAAAGATATCATTCCAGTGAAATTTAAAATTATTGTCCTATCTACCAATTGGGATGAAGATTTGAAAGTACATTTGTTAAGTGATATAAACCTGAATGAAACAAACTATTTTCCATTTCTTTGTAAGTATTTCAGAAAATTTCTTTTACCAATGAAATTACAAGGAGCTACACCTCCTGGGCCTTCCTGTTCTCCCCTGACACCATCCCAGGTCTGTCCTGTGCTGTCCTCGCAGACTGACCAAGGCTGAACTTTCAGGGGTGTCCTCATCCCCACTTCTCCTTCATGCTGATTTGTATTACAAAGTAAATGTGTCCTGTCAGCTGTCCTCAAAGTATCTCTCTGCGTATCCTTATGTCTTATAGATGAGAAACTGAGACTCAGGCTTTAAGGAAGTAGTCCCTGGTCACACAATTCATCATCTGAGCACAATGTTGGAATGCAAATTTCCTTCCAGTTTAGCACTAGTTTAGACTAGAAAATGAACTTTTCAGTTTGCTTCACTTTTGTGTCTTTGGACCATTTTCATACAAATTCAATGCATATTAACAAGGACCAAGAATTAAAACTTTCCCTCATTAGGTTCTAGCTTTCTACTAAAATGATGTTATGGTTTCCTTTCAGGTAATTTTCCTAGAGGGGAGAGGAGCACATTGGAAATTCTATTTAGTGCAGGTCCAGTGCTCAAGTCTACCAGCCAGCAAAACAGGAATACTCTCCCAATTCTTTTTTTTTTTTTTTCTGAGACAGAGTCTCACTCTGTTGCTGGGGCTAGAGTGCTGTGGCATCAGCCTAGCTCACAGCAACCTCAAACTCCTGGGCTCAAGCGGCCCTTCTGCCTCAGCCTCCTGAGTAGCAGGGACTACAGGTATGTGCCACCATGCCCAGCTAATTTTTTCTATGTATTTTTTAGTTGGCCAATTAATTTATTTCTATTTTTAGTAGACATGGGATCTCACTCTTGCTCAGAGTGGTTTCCAACTCCTGACCTTGAGCGATCCTCCCGCCTCGGCCTCCCAGAGTGCAAGGATTACAGGCGTGAGCCACTGCGCCCAGCCTCTCCCAATTCTTTAATGCACCCTATATGGTAACTTTTACTAGAAAGATTGCTTTGGATCATGTTTACCTAGCAGGAGGAAAGATTTCCTGAGTTATAAAGAAATCACTGCCATTGCACTAAAGCCTCCCAGCAAAGGGAGCTGATGGGCGGTGTTCCTTACTGCTGAGTTTGATGTCACCTGCCAAGCTGGGGAAAGTGCAGAGACAGAGGAACAAACCAGAGTCCATAGTGAACAGGTGACCATACACTAGAATTGGATGGAGAGTGAAGCCTAACTGCCTTCCATCTCGTACACAGAATATCTCTAGTCTGGGAAAACTGAGAACTCAGTGAATCCCCCAGAGTGAAATCCCCCACACTGAAATGATCCTGACACTCCTGCTGGCTGCCACTCAGCCTAGGTGTCTATTATTTTGAGCTTGCAACACCAAGATCTGTTTCCTTACCTCTGGAGGTGCATAGGTGCCAAATCCCAGCACAGGAATGGAGTGGCCATCGTTTAGCTCCACACGCTGGTATTTGGGATCCATTGCCTGCTTCTCTTCTGGCTAAGCAGATTCTGTTTCTTCCCTTTGCCCCAGTGGTTGGGCAACACCCTAGTTATACATTGTTCAGCCACGATAACAACAATGAGCAGGCAACGCCCAAATTGCACACTGTGTTAACCAATGACATGTATGAGGAGAGAGTTGATTCAGTTTACTCTGCATGTGAACATAAGTTGAAACAACTTTACATGTTTCTTACTAAGGAGAATTCTTAAGTAAATTATTATATACTCATGATAAAATCATTAATTTTTGCTGAGGTAAAATTTTCCATTCAGAATCTATATATATCATCATGAATTATTATAAGAAATTGGCATCTCACCAGTGACAATGTTAGACTGTAAGAAATATCCAGCTATAAATCTGTTTTTTGTTTGTGCCATCATAATGCCCCTTCTTCATCATGTATCATTTCAAACAATTAAATATGTTACACACACACACACACACAATTGGAAGGAATGACTAATAACTACAAAAGTTGACTCTCCATAAAAAAATCAAAAATTAAAATTGAAAGGAAATTTCCCTTTTCATCTTTCCTGTCAAAAAAATTATTTTATTTCTTCTTTCTTTGCTTTGTAATCAGAATATCCATTTCTGATGAAGTTGCAGTTCACATGAGGCTGTAATCCAGACGAGGATTTAAAAAAAAAAGAAATTCTGTTACGGTGCATATTGGAGTATTAATTATTAACAGTTTTGGGCCTTTAGGCATCATTTGCAATATTAAAGCAATGTCTTACAGTATTTACATCTTCTTCCCAGCTTCATAAAAAATTATCATAAAGTATAATGACTACTCAAAAAAACTGATGACTATTTTATATAATTTGTGATCTTGCTAAAGCATTACTCACAAAGAACAAGAAACTAATCATAATAAATTTGCAGATAAACTTTACATGGGATAATGGTTATATGTTCCTCTTTTTGGAAGGGCAGATTAGAACATGATTTTTGGAGTTCACATGATACGTGAGTAAGGTCTCTGAGTAATGAAGACATGCAATACCGTGATTACTCCCGATTCTTCCTGAAAAAAATAAAACAAAATAAATTGAGAAACGGGTAAATTTTTATACATTGGCATAGTAAAATAAAAACCATGCATGGGACTGTATTTGTGCATGAGAACTGTTAACGAAGTTGGTGCTTGCCAGTAAGTGGATATCTAGGGCATGCCTGATCACGAATGGGAAAATGCTGAACTTCACAGCAGGAGCAAAAGCAGAGACAGCTGCCCAGCAGAAAGATTCTGAGGTTCACAGGCGCCTTTGGACCTTTCACGGCAAGACTTGGAGGGCGAGCCCGCGTTGACTGCGAACTAACTGCGCTTGTTCACGCAAACCTCTCGCCCATGTTACGGGACCAAATTCTGTGTCCCAATCAAAGCAGAAAGGGGCCCAGCACAACGTTAAACATTAGAGCAGGGAGGGACGGGCGCGAGGGGGTCCGATGCAGGATGGCCGACTAGAGACTTCGGTGGCCATATCGCCTCACAAAGAAGAAAATGTTTTAGTGGGGAGGGGAAATCAACGAACTCAGGTATAACTCTGAGGAGAAAGTGCCAGAAACCACTGGAGACTCCACGGGAAGAAGTTGCTGAGAACACGAAAGAGCAACGCCTTGCTAGAAATCGGCAGGGAGAGGCCTGAGCCCCGGAGCAAGACAGGGCAGAGAAGAGCACTAGGGCCCTCGCGCACAGGAAGTGGCCGGGGCCACTCGGCAGGGGTGTCGCCCCCGTGCCCCGGAAGTTGATCCCGAAGCCTCCAAGAAGCAGACTCAGGAGGGGAGAAAATGGCGGGTTAGAAGCATCCCAGGCATGCGCAGGCAAGAAGAGCCAACAGGCTCTGACCCGAGGGGAGAGGGGTGGCAAGGGCAATATATGTCACCTTAACATTTGTACCCCCATAATATGCTGAAATAAAAAATAAATTATATATATATAAAAAAAGCAAACAGGAAGCAGGTGCTGCTAGAGACAGCTGTTCTCAGAAAGAACATTGTGAAAACAGAGAAGCAGCGTCCGGCTCTCAGTGTGGGGGAATAAAAGGGAGACAGGGCGATACATTTGATAATATCAAAGCAGACGGGGAAGATTAGTAGGAGAGCGCGCGGGGGCAACGGCCCACCCTCAGGCCTGCAGCAGACAGGATGGGGGCTCCGCCCCGGCCGCAGATGTGCCCTGCCTGGTCTGTAGTGCATGGGAGTTGGGCAGCAGCTACAGCCATGTGAACTCTCACATGCAGGGCGCCAGCTCTGCAGGGGACTTAGCTTTGCGGCTGCGGGCTGGGGAGGCAGCGGACCAAGCGGAGACTCCTTTAAGCTGGACCTGGTGCCTAGGGGTCAAGTGCCCGCCCCAACTGCGCAGGGGAATCTGAGCACGCGCGTTCGTCCATGTGACTTGGCATCCTTGTAGTCCCAGAACAGCCTGCCACCTGCTGGGCTTGGACCCCGCCCTCTAGGTCAGATCAACCGCCTACACCCTAACCTTAACCCTGCCCTTCTCCCTGCTCTACTAAATTGGAAGTAACCCATGAGCACACATGTGCACAGAGGGAAGTAAAACTCAGTAGAAATCAACCAGGGGAGAAGGTGTGGAGAGAGGGACAGAAACCTACCTAATGGGGTACAGCAAACATATTTGGGTGATGGGCACACCTTTAGCTGGGACTCAAGCATTACAGAAGTGACCAATGTAACCTAAACCATTTGTGCACCCTTAGTACTTTGAAATAGAATTAGAAAGAGAAGAAGTTAATTAAAAGAAGATTGCAAATTGTCAATAGTCATGTTTTCTGGAAGTTGCGACTATGGGTGATTTTCAAATCTCCTTTCTATTTTTTAAAATTTATTTTTAAGCTAAGACACCACTCCTACAAATCCTATCTGTGTTTTTCAAAGTAATCTAGAATTCTGTGTCGCTTTTGCAGTCTTAGTAAAATGTTTACTTTTAAAAGGGAAAAATATTTGCCCTTGGCAAACTGAAGAAAATGGAATGTCCTGGCAGGTCCCCAAAACTCTAAACTCCATCCAAAACTGTCTTTGCTCAATGCCACAGACCTCACTTAAACTTTGTACCGTGTTTCCCCAAAAGTAAGACCTACCCATAAAATAAGCCCTAGCAGGATTTCTAAGCATTTGCGCAATAGAAGCCCTACCCTGAAAATAAGACCTAGTGATGGGCTTGGCTATGCAGTGTGTCTGCACAACACGATGCATTTCATCGCCGAACGGTAAAAGAAGATGAGCAGCCCTTCTCATCTGCCCCATGACTGCTCTATTGCTCAACATGAGAGATTGGGGCCAATGCATGAAATTCAGGATGCTCTATTGCTCAACATGAGAGATTGGGGCCAATGCAAGAAATTCAGGATGGAATTTGGGGTTTGGAGAGTGATGATGGTGTTCCAGAATAAGATGACTTAACTATATTTGAATAAATGTAGATTGTTGTACCGTACTTAAAAAAAAAACACATCCCCTGAAAATAAGCCCTAGGGTGTCTTCTTGAGGAAAAATAAATATAAGACCCCGTCTTATTTTCGGGGAAACGTGGTATATTGAATCATACTTAATGCCTGGAATAAATCCCAAAGCAGTCCTACAAGTATTCTTTTTTATTTTGCTATTCACGATTAACTCTTACTTTTCCTCTGTAATGATAACATATCTGGGTTGACATCTCCTGACTCTAGCTGGGTTGTCTTTCCTGGACAGCACCACATTTTCTTGTGAGTCCTGAAACCAGAGTGTTTTCATTAGCCTTTGGGTGTCAGCCTTATACAACTGAGCTCCCAATTGGCCCATGTGGACATGGTAGAACACGTCCCAGTCTCCATTTGCATGGCCTGGACATAGGCCCAGAACTTCTTTGCTCCCCACACACCACACCTCACAATTCAGTGTATTGCCTGAAAGGCCTTCAGCATGAAGGCCTCCTTGTCTTCTGGTTTTCACTGGACTTGAATTTTCCTTGGACAGTAAAAAACAGCCTTCAAGTGATTCTCCAGACAGGATGACCCTTAGGTCCATGTGAAAGTGGTCAAGGTCCTCACTCTCTCCTGCTGTGACCTCCCTTCTGTGTTTCAGGGATATCATGCTCCTCTCCCTCATCCTGGAGAAATAAAGACATAAAGGGAGATAAATATTTGTATGCCACACATACCAATTCTCAGGGTTTGTGAGAACTTGAGGGACAATTTAAATCACAGAGTAAGTGAAAGCAACAGATTGCAACAGGAATAAAATAGCATGTTAAGAAAATACATGTATTCTATAAGGAGTTTATATTAATCGACAAGAAAAATTCTCAGATTCTCAAAAGACAAATTCTAATGGTCTCTCTTGTGTCTAAAATATTGGTATTCATTCCCTTCCCTGGCTCCACCGAGTCTCTGTTCACTGGGCCTGTCCCTCATTCTCCCTTTGAAAGGCTGAGTCACTGTGCAGGTGGTGGTTCAGTTCAGCTCATGCTGAATCCACTGCAGTAGGATCTTACTGATAATGCCTGTCCTCACCATATCAACTAGCTTCATGTTTTGTGCACCTCTGACTTCAGTAATTGCTGAGCTTGTTTCTGGCTGTCATGAGTTCAAGGCACCAGAACGCTGAGAAGCAGCAGAGCAACACCACGCTTACCTTTGGGTTGTAGTGCTACTGAGCAGCAAGCTAATCTTTAGGGGCTTAAAAATGTGAATAAATTACTTACCAAATTCTCTGGGAAGTCAAAATAAACACTTATACTTGATAATTAAAATATCAGCCAAGTATCTGCCTCAGGAAGGAGAACATTAACTGCAGTTCTGCTCCTTAAAGCCTTTCTTTTCTGTTTTGAAATCATGTTTGTTTGATCTTCACATTTCTAGACAAATGTAAGGGAAAGTTTAAAAAGTTGGGTTTTCTCTGTTGCCAAAAGGGATAAAGACCTTTTTACCCCTTATCCTTTTCTTAGAGCATTTCCTTGAGAAAAATTACATTTGTAAATCCTCCTCAAATCCTTTGATAATGCATGTAAATCTTTTTAAAAGCTAAGTTTTGCCAGAATTACTTAATACAACCTAGGTTTCTTTTCTTTTCTTTCTTTCTTTCTTTTTTTTTTTTTTTGATACAGAGTCTCACTTTGTTGCCTGGGCTAGAGTGCCATGGCATCAGCTTAGCTCACAGCAACCTCAAACTCCTGGGCTCAAGCGATCCTCCTGCCTCAGCCTCCCGAGTAGCTGGGACTATAGGCATGCGCCACCATGCCCAGCTAATTATATATATATATATATATATATATATATATATATATTTAGTTTCCAATTAATTTCTTTCTAATTTTAGTAGAGACGGGGTCTTGCTCTTACTCAGGCTGGTTTCTAACTCCTGACCTTGAGCAATCCACCCGCCTCGGCCTCCCAGGGTGCTAGGATTAGAGGTGTGAGCCACCGCACCCGGCCAAGGTTTATTTTCTTAAGGGATTGAGTTGACTTTTTGAAATATAGATGTCATGACAGACAGTCCAATCTCTCTGCTCCAAGCGATGACTGCCTTATGCCACAGGGAAGTTTTTTCCCCCCTTGGGATGAAGGTGATTGGCACAGATGGCTACCCCAATTACCAGCTGAATTTAGGACTCGGGGGTGCAGGACTGCATAGAAAATGGTAGTGTTAAGTCTTATTACAGGAGGACCAGTTTTTATTTATCTTGAGAACATGTAAAGATCGTCTCTGCTTTGCTCTGTAAAGGGGTGAGATCTCCCTCTGTCATTAGCAGATTACCTGTGATGCTCATTGCAGCCTAGTTTAATGCTTTTTTCACTAAGAAAACCATTTTCTGCCTTTTCTAATTTGTGTGAATGAGTTTTCTGGGTTGATAGGAGAATTCATTTTTAACTATTTCCCACAACATAAAGGAGGAGGAACTTGACTGTTGGTTTCCCAAATACAGTAAAAGAAAGCTGCTATTGGATGCTTTTTTTTTTTTTTTTTTTTGAGACAGAGTCTCACTCTGTTGCCCGGGCTAGAGTGCCGTGGCGTCAGCCTAGCTCACAGCAACCTCAAACTCCTGGGCTCAAGTGATCCTCCTGCCTCAACCTCCCGAGTAGCTGGGACTACAGGCATGTGCCACCATTCCCAGCTAATTTTTTCTATTTTTAGTTGTTTGGCTAATTTCTTTCTATTTGTAGTAGAGACCGGGGGGGGGGGGGGGGGGCGGGGTGTCTTGCTCTTGCTCAGGCTGGTCTCGAACTCCTGAGCTCAAGCAATCCTTCCTCCTCGGCCTCCCAGAGTGCTAGGATTACAGGCATGAGCACCGCGCCCGGCCTGGATGCCTTTATGGTTCCATAATTTCTCCCTTTAGTTTCATTATAAAGGACACAGAATTACCCTTCCCTGTGTAGACTCCTTTTTGGGGCAGTCCAGTTACACCTGCTGACCTGAGCACATGGACCCCCATCTCTCCTTCCAGCCCCCTGTCTCGGAGGGAGCAGCTGCAGCCCTGGGTCCTAGAACCATCTGGAGAGCAGAAAAGCCCCATCGTCCCATAGAGGTCCCTGAGCAGAGCATGGACATGTGCGGTTAGTACAGGGAGATGTAAGCAAAGTGAATACTTTGCCATCACGGTGCTCCAATATTCCAGACTTTCCGCCTTATTTTCATAAAAAATGCCTCCCTTACCTCTGATACATCCTGTTAGCAATTTTCTATCTGCTTTCCCACACCGCTCCCCTGCTCCTTGGTTATAAACCCCCACTGGTACTGACTGGAGTCGGATTTGAGCTCAATGTCTCTCCTCTACTGGGAGACCCCATTGTGGTGGTCCCTGTAGCTAATGGCATGACCCCCGCTGAGTAGAGTCTTCGTCACCAGGCTTTTACAGAAAAAGCGAAAACTCTGTGAAATAATTTAAAGAAGTTTATTCTGAGCTGAATGCGTATGACTGTAGCCCAGAGCATATGGCCTCAAGAGATCCTGAAAAAAGTGTGCCTGAGGTGTCCAGGGTACAGTTTGGTTTTATACATTCATGGAGAAAAGAACTGCACGTAAGATCCTAGGTCAATACCAGGAAGGTGTACGTTGGTTTGGCCCCCAAAAGCAGGACATCACAAAGCAGGGGCCTACAGGTTATAGGTAGATTCAAAGATTCTTTGATTTGTAATTGGTTAGAGACATGAAGATTTATCTAAAACCTTAGTGTTTGAAGTTAAGATAAGGATGTCTGTTAATCAGAGATAAACTACTATACATATACTGAACTCAAGTGATCTGTTAATCAAGTTGATGACCTGCAGGTGTGGTTTAACCTTTGTGTCGCCTGTAGGTTACCGATTTAGTATCTGATTACAAAGAGTAACTGCACAGAGGAGAGGGCATAATGAGGTGGCGTGTCTGCCCTCCCTTCTCTTCATGGGTGACAACTCAGTTTTAAGGTTTTTCTAGGGTTCCATTGTCCAAAAGGGGGTTCAGTCAGCTGGGGAGTTTGGGATTTTATTTTAGTTCACAAAGCTTTAACGAGTGTCCTGAATAATTCTTTCATGGTGGACACCTGATTCTCCATCAGAGTTTCTCTCATGGGAATTTGAGGTCCAAAAAGAAGATTGCAGAAAGTGGGAGTCAGAGAAGGCTCTAGAGAGAAGGAGAAGTCATAGGTTGCTGGGGCTGAGATGTCCTGAGCTGCCCTAGTCTTACAGCATCCAACACCCTGGTTGTTCCACCTTCGTTTATCCCTTGAGTCACCCAGTGTCCCTCTAAGAACCTCCCTTTCACTTCCATCAGAGCCTGTTTCTACTGCAGCAAACACACAAAACACAATTAGGAGATATAGCGCAGCAGTGGCTCTCAAATCACAGCAACAACCCTGGTAGTTGTGTCTTTGGAGATTAAAATCCCTTCTTACCTACTTGCTATGGCTGGAATATGCCCCCAAAGTCCATGTGTTAGAAACTTAATCTCCAAAGCAATAGTGTTGAGAGGTGGAACATTTACAAGGTGATTTGGTCATAAAGGCCCCACCCCGGTGTGTGGCTTGATGCTATTATGTCATTATCACAGGAGTTGGATATCAGGAGGATCGTTATCAAGGGAGTGGGACTCTGATAACAGGTTGAATTTGGCCCCTTCCTCTCTCTCTCTCTCTGTCACAGGCTCTCTCACTCCCCTGCCTTCAGCCATGGGGTGATGCAGCAAGAAAGCCCTCATTAGATGCAGGCTCCATGACCTGCATCAGGTCTTCTGATGTCCTACATCAGGACTTCTCAGCTTCCAGAGCTATAAAAAACAAACCTCTGTTCTTTGTAAATTACCTAGTCTCAGGGGTTCTGCTATAGCAGCATAGAATGAACTAAGATGCTCCTCTAGAAATGTTGCCATGTCCATGGTCCCGCTTTTCTTGATTCCTGCTTTATGTCTCATTTTTCTTTTCCTTTTAGGGATAGTGCAATCCCTCCTGTCTTCTCTCATTTAGGGCTTTCACTCTCTTGTTCCCTTAATTGTCTTGTGGCTTTTTATTCTGCTTTCTGTTTTTGACACATTTTTGTCAGTATCTCTTTTCATGTATCTCACATACAGACTAAGAAAAATGGTGCGATTGAGTTGATTTGTCACTATGCTGTACACAGCACCGTTTTAGGGAAAGATCTCCTTCCTGCCCTTCTATGCCATTGCCCAGCCAAGGAGGGCCACCTTTGGGTTAGTTGCAGATTCGTGTTCCAGTCATGCACAGAATTATTTGGCTGCATGATGACATTAAAAAGAACAACAAGAAATCCACCTTGTGAAATTATAAAATTAAAATCTCTTGGTAATTATGATACACATCCTATTGGGATCCCAATTTTCTCATCTCACTGGGATTAGTCAGATAAATTATACTCTTTATCTAAACTTGAAATATTTACAAAAACTTCTAGCCATTTCCCAGTTGCAACAAGATAATTTGTTTCCCACTAGAATCATTTGTAAGAGTTAAGCAATAAGGAATTAGCCCCTTGCTTTTTCTTAAATAGAATTTTCTTGGGACTAGCTTTAAGGAGCAAATGAGGATTCACTTGTCCAATGAGTGCTTGAGCGGTTCTCTCTCACAGAGTGGAGGGGCAGGTACAGGCCTGGGCACAGGGCAGTCAGGAGAGGAGAATCCTTAAGCAGAGAAGGAACAAGAACGTCCCAGCTGAGAAAATGATGGGTCATTCCCAGACTGTGTTTCACTTCCTTCTCCTGCTTGTTACAATACTTCTAGTGGGAAACTTAATATCTCAGTTCTGCGTTTACCAATTGTTTTGACTCTTTACTCAACTAAACACTTTATTCTGAAGAGCCTGGCAGCTGATTGCTTTGTCCTGTTTTGGGAATGAAATGTTTCCCTTCTGGATGGATTTCTGAAGACAAAGGGAAAACAAAGATCGGTTTTTTTTTTTGTTGTTGTTGTTGTTGTTGTTGTTTTTTAATCTGGGCTATGAATTTGATTTTTCTAAACATTCCCCATAATAAAATGGCAGGATGTTTTTGACTGGCATCGAAAACTAACCCAACTTTTAAATGCAAGGTAAGTCATCAGTAGAAGACAGTACTTATTGGTGAGTTTATTTTCTCTCTAGTATTTTCCTTGGTAATTTTTCTTATTAGCACAGGGATTATATTTTGGATACATAATTAATATAAATATATTCATAAATATAGGAAGGGCCTAGAAAGTTTTAGACCACTTGTGGTTTAAACACTGTTACTCTTGATTGTAGATATGTTACTGCAAACCAGACCAGGCAACAAACAGAGAGTCACACTAGGGTATTGCAAAACAGGCTTTTATTAACGCCAGCAGACTCAGAGGGGTCTCACTTCCAAATTTTGAGCAAAATGGGGTCTAAGCATGGGGGCTTTTATACGTTACAGAAGCAAATGGTTACAAAGTCTGCTCAAGCTTGTAGTCTAGTCACGTGTTACTCTATAGTTGCTTAGTCATGTTATTTTGCAGTTATGCACAAGATTGAAATCTAGTCAAAGGTCATTCTTTAGCTGCTTAGTCATGCTACTTTGCAGTTATGCTACTATTAGGAAGGGAGTGGAAAAATTCTCCCTTAAAGATAGAGTAGCAAGTTGAAAACGTTTCCTATAGAAGCCAGTGACTATTTGCCTCAGGGTTAAATGGGAGTAGATGGGTTTCAGAAGGTTGATTTGGGGTGAAGGGTAGGACAGGCCCATCCTTTGTCAGGTGTCAGACATGTCTCCCCTACCCCATACTCCATTAAAGCATTTACACTCACCATATGAGATCATCTAAAAATGTCTTGATAGTGAGGATTGAACTCTGATCTTTTTCTTTGCCCAAAGAATTTCTTTCTAAGGGGGCCTGGTGTGTCATGCCTACAAATGATAAAATCTCAGTGAACAGGTTTTAATGATGTAGTTTACTTCCCAACCTGATTCTGGTATAGCACCACATAAAAGATAGAAGACCCTTATCTTAACTCAAGCGTTCCTTTCTGCTGATTCCTGGTCTTTGGACAAAGCCTAACTCTTTCATCCAATTGTCAACTAAAGAATCCCTAAATCCATCTATGACTTGTAAGCCCCCACTTTGAGATGGCCCACTTTTTTGGCCAAACCAATGTATGCCTTCCATGTATTGATTTATGGCCTTACCTGTAATTACTGTCTCCCCAAAATGTATAAAACCAAACTGTAACCCAACCACAGGGAGTCCACTTGCTCAAGGCTTCTTGGGTATGGCTCTGGGCCATGGTCCTCAAATTTAGCTGAGAATAAACCTCCTTATATTATTTCATAGAATTTGTCTTCTTTTCCATTGACAAGAGCATTAACTATAACCTCCTTCTCTGAAAAATATTGCTGACACATGGTGAACAGAGAACCTGGTGGCATGTTAGAGCTGCTGAGAACACACACCTGGCTTGCTGCACTTGCTCTGAGTTCCACAAGCTCTCTGTTTTGATACAAGCTGATCGGGAAGAGATTTATAAAATAGGGCTCTTAATTTTTAAATCATTCTATTTATTAAATCTCTTGTTCAGTGTTTCTGAGGTTTTACAATGTAAACATCAGAAAGCAAATGTGCAAATAACAAAAACGACCTTTCCAGAACTTTTGTGTAATTAACAACTTCCCTGGCATGACCTGAGACATGTGTTCAGTCAATTTTGTCTTTGATGTCCTGCCCCACAACAGCCCAGCAAGGTCACTATTGTTATTGGGCACACATGGGAAGTCCAGGTCTGACTCTCACCTCTGGGTTTTTTTTTGTTTTTGTTTTTTGTTTTGAGACAGAATCTTACTCTGTTGCCCAGGCTAGAGTGCCATGGTGTCAGCCTAGCTTACAGCAACCTCAAACTCCTAGGCTCAAGCAATTCTCCTGCTTCAGCCTCCTGAGTAGCTGGGACTACAGACATGTGCCACCATGCCTGGCTAATTTTTTCTATATATTTTTAGTTGGCCAATTAATTTCTTTCTATTTTTAGTAAAGATGGGGTCTCACTCTTGCTCAGGCTGGTCTCGAACTCCTAAGTTCAAACGATCCACCTGCCTCAGTCTCCCAGAGTGCTAGGATTACAGGCGTGAGCCACCACACTGGGCCTCACCTCTGAGTTTTGATAAAACACTGGAAAGTTTCCTTTTATGTACAAGATGTAACTACTAAAGGAGCATTGACTGACATTTCCCAAGCAGAGACATTCTGACAGCCCTCCTCTTGAGTCTCCCCATACCTGACTCCAAACCACACTTCCTGGGCATTTGCCTTTCTCCACCTGACCGTGCCCCACAGGGATCCCTCATTCTTGGTTCCTGCAGCTCTGATCCTTGCACTGCTGGAGGGGGCCCTTGACTGTCCTCACACTTTCAACATGTGTCTCGCCTCCCGGACCATGTGCGGTGTGTTTTCTTATTCCCCCAAAGCTAAACACACACTACCTGATAAATACCTACTAGTGCTATCTATAGGGGCTGGAAACTCCACCCACTCCCACCTCAGAAATGTCTATAAAAGATTTTTTATTATCTCCCACTTTCTGTCACCAAACTTCTAGGCGAATCACTGTTTTTGACCTTAATGAGACAGAAGAACCAAAACATATAAGTAACACAGACTGGAGTAGATAAAGAATTTTTAGGGGAAACATTTAACTTTTTCAAAGTGACATACATTTATTGTCTTTTCTTTCTTATCTGCGGAGTTGGTATTAGCTGGCTGAAGTTCCTAAGCAACGTGTAATTAGCCAGAGGTGATGTGTCCGAAGGCCAGCATCAGAGACCTCTTCTTCATCACTATGCACAGGCAGAAGCATTCAGAAGTAGTCATGCAAATACCTCCATGTTAATATTCATCCGAAAATGAATAGTCAGGGTGGTCAGCCATACTGAAAAGAGGAAGGATATTGCATGATATGGACACAACAACTACATTACTAGGGTGGTAACAAAGTGATTTCTAGGAAGTTGCCATAGGGTGGAAGTTATAAATTTTATTTCCTGACTTTATTGTAGAATCTTCCCTTCTTACTTTTATTAACATGACTTTATGAGTTTTTTAAAAAATATAAGTTATTCAAATTATATTTACTTCCCTGGAACTTACCACACAAAACACACAAAGTCAAATATTCAAACCTATTCCTCTGCATCTGTCAACAAACCAAGGAGATATTCTGCTCTTTTTTCTTTCAAATTCTCAGTGAAAGAAATAATTCATACTGTATTACTTTGAATAAGAACAAACCAGCTATAGTTTCATCACTAATAAACACTTGAGCATTAAAAATTACTAGGTCAATTATACTTCCATTCATTAATTCATTAATTACTTACTGCCTAACTTATGGAACATATTGTATTAGTATGAGAAATGTAAATTGTCATATATAATGTAGAGCCCTAAATCCAAGAGATACAATGCACTAAGGAGACTCTATGTAGAAATAACACAACATGTAAATTGGTGAACAAATTACTGCTTTTTTCCCTTTCTTTCTCTTTTTTTCCCCAATGGACCCCAGAGTTACAGACTGGGTTTGATCAGAACTGCTTATTACAAATATTTAATTGGTGGTAAGAATTCTCATGCTTGCTACTTTCCCTTCTTTTTCATTCTTCATTTTCCTCTAATGTAATAAAAAATCAACAATGATGTGCCGTTGTGCTTATACTTTTGCATACATTATCTCCTCATCTCTATGATCTGTTAAAATCTGCACTGGCAGCAGTAACATAACTTCTTCCTTTTCCCTCTTTACAGTGAATGTCCTTCCATGAATCCTAGATTGTTAGCCCATGAAGAAATAGTGAAGATCTTTTGTTGACTATAAATTATCTCCAACCAGGAGCTTTTGCCTCCACATTCTTCCCTTTGTTTTCAATTTCTCTTCTCTAAAACTTCTTCCATTTTCACATTGAGGTCTCTTACAGCAGAAAATCTAAACCAAGAGCTCCCACTGCCCCATCAAAGTAGCCTGCCTGGAGCCAAATGCAGTGTTTTGGTCATGAGCAAACACCCAATGAGAAGGAACATTAAAGACACTAAATTTAAAAGCTTCTGCACAGACAAGAAAATAATCAACAGAGCAAATAAACAATCTACAGAATGGGTGAAAATATTCATAAACTATACATCCAAAACAGGGTTAATATCCAGAATCTACAAAGAACTGAAACAAATCTGGATGAAAAAAAGAAATAACCCCATTAAAAAGTGGGCAAAAGACATGAACAGAAGCTTTTCAAGAGAAGATAGACAAATGGCCAACAAATACATGAAAAAATTCTCAGTGCCTCTAATCATCAGGGAAATGTAAATTAGAATGACAATGAGGTATCACCTTACCTGTTAGAATGGCTTTTATTAAAAAGTCCCAAGACAATTGACACTGGTGTGGATGTGGAAAGACAGGAACACTTATACACTGTTGGTGGGACTGAAAATTAGTACAACCTCTTTACTTTTTAAAGTAAAAAAAAATCAAAATATAATAGATGCTGGTGTGGATCCAGAGAGAAAGGAATGCTTATACACATTGCTGGGACTACAAATTAGTACAACCTATATGGAAAACAGTATGGAGATTCCCCAAAAAACTAAAAGTAGACCTACCATTTGATTTAGCAATCCCACTTCTGGGAATCTATCCAAAGGAAAAGAATTCTTTTTATCAAAAAGACACCTGCATGTTTATAGCAGCATGATTCACAATTGCAAAGATGTGGAATCAACCCAAGTGTCCCCCAATTCATGAATGGATTAACAAAATGTGGTATATGTGCACCATGGAGTACTTCTCAGCCATAAAAAGAATGAATTGATGCTCTTTGCAACAATTTGGATGGCACTGAAAACCATTCTCCTAAGTGAACTATCTCAAGAATGGAAAAAAAACACCACATGTACTCACTATTAAACTGGGACTAACCGAGGGGCACACAGGGCACAGAGGGAAGTAAAACTCAGTGGAAATCAAGCAGAGGGGAGGGAGGATGGAAGGAGGGGCAAAAATCTACCTAACAGGCACAATGAACACTATTTGGGTGATGGACACACTTATAGACAGGACTTAAGCAATCCATGTAACCAAAAACATTTGTATCACCATAGTATTTTAAAATTAAAAAGAAACTATGAAAGATACTAATTGATAGGATCTAGTGAACATTCCATGTGGAGGACATGGGAATGTCTGGCATGGACCACAAGGTTGATGGAAGTGCCTTTGATCTGATAAGGAATTGAGCAGGTTTGGGAGAATGAGATATAAACAGATATAAAAAGAGATTTGGAAATATGTGATTAGGCTACATTAATAATATCCACAGCGTATGTCCACTAGACTGTGTAGACAGGAAAGGCCTGTATGGAAGGTGTAGGCTCAGCAATGATATTGGCTTCTCTGGAAAGTTCCAAGGAAGCAGGAGTGCACATGCACATGGTGACCCACGCTGACCTGGGCCCACTCACCCTGTCAGAGAACAGAGCTTGGAGTAAACCTGGAGGAGAGTTCCAGAAAGCTCCTGTTTCATCTAGACTCAAACTGGCCTGTGTCTTCCTGGGGTTGAGGGAACTTTCAACACCCATCCACATTCCTCCTCAGAAAATACATTGCAGGAACACATTTAACAAAATTACTTACAAATCAGCAGTAATATAGCGTAGATTTCTGTTTAGGCCATCTAGTTTTTTCATGTCCTCTGAAGTCAACTGGAATTCAAAAACCTATCACAAAAATAGAAAATTTTTATTATTTTTGGATTGCATAATTGCCACTTGAGAGTATCCAAGTATATCAGACACCATGGGGCAGAGGCAGTACTTAATACTTGAGTGGTTCATGGATACCAGGTGAACAGTACACAGAAATCCATCCCTAGACAGGATATACTGAAACAGCCTAGAGCAGCAGGAGATCTGAAACACTGGAGAAGACACAAAGCTGACATTTTCCAAACATGGAAGGGTCATGTGCTTATAAGATCTAGAAGTATCTAGAGGCACATTTTTGTGGACTTTTAGATAATTTAGTAAGTTTGATGGGTACAGTTAGATTTCGACATCTCATCATTGAGAAGTTCTAAAGTGAAAATCATTTCTTCGACATAATTTAAGCCAGGAATTACACAGATACTAATGATATCATCTTCAAAGGACACAGATTCTGGCTGCAGATGATGTCACCGTTTAAATCTAGGAGACCACAAGCATCAAAAAGATGTCACTAATTTGTAGCATATTGAACCAAAGGGATCCACAAATCCTTATTAATACTGCAAAGTAGTGATATAGAGAAGGAGAGAGAACAAAAAATGTCAAACATTTAACGAATAGTGAATCAAAGTAAGAGGCATTCGCTACATTATTCTTTGAATATTTCTTTACATTTGAAAATTCTCAAAATAAAAAGCAAAAAGTCTTTATGACAGCTCATGAACATACTATCCAAACTATCAGATCCCTATGAATAAATCTAAGAAAACATATACAAATGCCTTAAAGGAAAAAGTTATGAAATTTATTGATATATGTATTAAAAGACCACTTAAATAATTTGAAATTTATATCATGATTATGAATGGGAAATCTCAAAATTGTTAAGAACTCAGTCTTTCCAAAATGATCTGCAATTTAAAGGTAATACCTGCTAAAGACTGACATATTTACTCTTTAGTGGAAGATTATATGATGATTCTAAATTTTAGATGACAGACGGCCAGTTAAGAATAGCCAAGGTATTCTTAAATAAGTGAAGGAGTTAGTTAAAAGTTTTACTATTCTGGACAGGAAGACTTACTTTTCAAGATAGTTAAGATAGTACAGGAAAGTAAATAAGTCAATTGAAGACAGAAGACAGGCCAGAGGAGGAATTATGGACATTTCATATTATATATGATAGAGTTGAAACAACATTATCTATAGGCAAATATAGACCTTTCCTTAACATTATGGGGCCAATTTGATATCTACTTAAAAATTATATATGTATATTTAGATCTTATCACATAGTGTTAAAAAATCCAGTTGAATTAACCAAGAAGTTTATAAGGAAAGAATGTAACAATTTTGGAAGAAAATATAGTAGTATACTGTAGTGTTTCCAATGTAGGAAACGATACAACACTCAAGGGAGGGATGTGAACAGTTTGACTACATTAAGAGTAAAACATTTGTTCATGAAAACATAGGAGAAAAAGACTAAAACTACAGTCACAATACGGGAGATGTTATTTCAGCAACACATCTGAACATGAAAGAATATCCAGAAAAAAAATATATGTGTGTGTTAGATTAACTAGTAACATGCCCTTCAAAATAATTCCCAAGACTCTGTATCCAAATGTGCTGTTACGTGAGTTTCCATCTCTTTCCAATAAGAAGTGGTGTCTAATCCCCTCTAACTTGCATTGTCTGATAGAATTTTCCAGAAGCAATGGTGTGGCAGCTCTGAACCTAGACATGGAAAGGCTTTGCACATGTCCATGCACTGCCTTGGGCTGGTGCCACGTGAGGAGAAGCCCGGACTAGACGGCTGGAGGATGAAACCACATGGAGGAGAGTGGAGGTGCCCAGACCACAGCCCTGTCCTGATCCTGACAAAGCTGCCTCATCGTCCTGCTCATAGGTGAGGGAGCCCTACCAGGAACCGGAGAACTTGGTTGAGTTCACATTAAGCCAAGGCTAGTTTTCAAACCATAGAATCAAAAACAAAATAAATTATTTCATGTTAAACCTCTATGTTGAGTGGGGTTTCCTTTAGCTATTGCTGTATTTATGCTCTCTTACATGAAAAGAAAGACAAAAAAAAAAACAACAACAATTAAAATAGGCAAAAGCTTAAATAGGCACTTCACAAAGAGAAAATTCTAAGAGAATAAATATATGAAAATTAGACTACACGAGTATACAAAAAAACGCAAAAATTTATTTAAAAAAAAAAACCCCAATATGGAGACTAAAGATCATCTAGTCCAAATCCCTCATCTCAGAAAATGCAGAGAAGGCGACGTCCCTACCACAGGGAGACAGAGTGTTTTGCAGACTTGGTGCTCAAACCCAGATCTCTGCTTTCGGGCCGATCCTAACTCTCTCGGCCCATGCTGCCTCTGCTGCTGTGGAGCAGGAGAAAGCCCTCAGGGACACGCACGCAGCACGGTGCCCAGGAAGTGCCAGGGAGAGGGACTTGGCCAAGGCTGTCTGCAGAGCCTCCCAGAGAAGCACCCGTGACCAGGTCCCTGTGCAGGAGCCTGAGGCCCAGCCCCCTCCTCACCTGCATGTTCTCTCTGATGCGCTGCTCAGTGAAGCTCTTGGCCAGGACCACAACCCCACGCTGCAGCTGGTAGCGCAGGGCGACCAGGGCTGGAGTTCGCTTGTGCTTTTTGGCCAGGGCACAAAGAACTGGGTCTTCCAGGAGCACTGGGGAGCTTGGGTCCACCCTGGAAGGACGGGCAGAAATGCTGAGCTCCTGAGGCTGCGTATCAGTTTGTCAGGAGCTTGCAAAGCAGACTCAGGGGTCCACGCTACCCCGGTGCTTCTCAGGGTTGGTTCCCAGGCCAGCAGCACCAGCACCACCTGGGATGTTGTCAGAAATGCACCTGCTCCCCTCTCCCTGAGCCACTTGACAGTTAATGCCAGGAAGCCGAGTATGGCACGACTGAAAAGTTTTAAATCGAAATGGTGTTTTAGGTAAACCCTCTGTTGTTCTTACCATCGTTTATCTCGTTGGGTTCCCAGAGCACTGTAGGCAACCAGAACAATGTCTTTTGACTTGCAGAAATCCAGCAGTTTGCTCTGGTTGAGATAAGGATGGCATTCCACCTGTGGAAGACCAAGACAGAAAAACACTGGATTATGTGCAACGGTAGTATTAATATGAAAAAAGATAAAAAGTAAAAGAAGCTGCATAAAAATATATGTGAAACAGCACATTTGAATTGAGAATAGTAACCTCAAGTAACAATTGATTTAGAAAAATAAATTTTATATGTGTCTCTTGAAAGAATAAATAAAAATGCCATTTCTGAACCCAATCGACACCAAGACTCAGATTTTGTTCTACACACCTATAAGGAGACATGCAGAACTTCACACCTGGGACAGGGTGAGAACACTTTGAGCCTTGGACATCAAGTTCTTCCAGAAAGCAGGAGTTTGGTCAAGGACTCTTTGACTAACTGACAGAAGAACCAGTTTGGCAGGAATCCCACTGATAAGGGTTGAGTAGATTTGAGAATCAAAATGAATAATGAGTAAAATTAATTATAAATCATAAAGAAAACAAAATTCTTGAGTCCATAAGTGATGAGAGACAATAAGAGAGAAAATAATTTGCCCCCACAGGTGTTGACTATTATAGAAATTCCTGTCTCTGGATATGGATGATTAAAGGATTGAGTTAATCTTTTATCCTGTGTTAGAAGAATAATTCTATTTCATCCTGACTTGCTGAAGGCACTTTCCTCAGTAAAATGTCATATAAGAAAATAAAAAGAGTGTTTAAAACTGAGAATAATTATTTTAAATCCCAAGGAAATAAATACAACAAGGAAATAACGATTTAGTACCAGGAAATAAAACATAATTGATGTATACTTAACCATTATGTGAAAATTTTTTATGGAATATCACAATACTCTTGACAGTTATCACCCTCAGATTACGAGTAATTCTAAGGGAAAACATATGTTAGTGAAGAACAGATCTGGCTACCAGTAGCTGGTAGTAAGTGATCAAACTGCCATAACTAACAGTGAGGAAACCTGTCACTACATGCTGTCTACCATGGTGCCATTAGAGGGACATGGCAGGCTATGAACATTTTTCTGCCTGAAATGTTTAATATTAATGGATTAAAGCATTCAAATGTGACTTCTAATTTTTCAGAGAGTTGGAATAGAGAAACAATTCATTGATATCAAAATATAGCAATATGAAAACCTCAATTGGATCCTGGTTAAAAAAGGGCTATAAAAGACATTTTGGGAAAACAAAGGGAAAACTTGAATAGTGATTGAATATTAGATGATGTGAGAGCATTATTGTTAATTTCCTTGATACAATAATGGCCCTGTAACTGGGAGAATATCTTCACTCCTATAACATGCTTTTAAAGATCTACAGGTGTAAATTGTCCTCTACAATTTACTTTGAAGAGTTCAGCAAATCTTAGAGGTATGTATGCAGATACACTCAAACATAAATACTTTTATAAGTATTTATGGTAATGGGGAAAATGTCAATAATTTTTATATAGATAGTAACAATTTTTTATATAGATAGAAACACATGTGGGTAACTTATATCATTCTTTCAAATTTTCAAAATGTTTGAAAATTGTCATAAAAAATCAGGATAAAACTAATAAGAAAACCACATTAATTTCTTAACTTTCATATTTGAAAATCCTGGTGCTGTATCATTATATACCAAATTCACAAATTTTCTAAGCTCTATTTTTCAATCATGGCCCTTACTCCTTGACTTCAAGTTGTTGCAAGTGAGTTGGAGCCCAGAGCACGTGTAGACAGATGTGTCTACACAGGAGAGTTGATGGCAGCAGCACGGGGGGGGTGGGGGGGGGTGGGGGGGGTTGGGGAGAAGCAGACTAGGATGTGGGAGGCACAAGGGCAGCTCCAAGCTCTGCCCAACGTGTCTCCATGTTGATTTCATCCACAGTCAACAGGTAGCTCCATAACAGGTAACTTCCTCCCTCTCACCTGATGACTTCCACTGTCTTCAGTTGATTATTAGTGTATCTATGGACCTGGACAAAAATCCCTTCAAGGCAAGGTTACCAAGATGAAGGACTCAGGTGTCTGAACCCCATGTGAAGCCTTAGCACCTACCTTCTCTAATCCTCAGCGTCCCCTTATTTGCTGCCCATTCCCCATCTTCATGGCTTTCCTACCTGTACACAGTTCCCTCCCCCACCCACTCTCTGGGCATCCCTCACAGCTCAGGGATAAGCCCACTCCCCTGACCTCAGGTCTGATTAACCACTCCAGGCATCCTTGATCAAACTGACCTCCCCCACTTCTTACACACGTTTCCACACTGAGCTCTCCCAGAATTTTCACTAAGACTTTTCCAAGCAGATACAATTAAAGGTTCTCCATGACCTTCTAGACAGGGGCCTTGCTGTGCAGAACTTTCTGTTCCACAAAGGGAAGAAGAAGGGGAGGGAATGTCAAATGGACACCTGGCAGGAGTGCAGGAAGAAGGGCAGGAAGAACAAAAAGGAGAGGCGGCTGAGGTGCTCACCTGGTTGCAGACAGGCTTGTATTTGAGCCCTGGCTTGTTCAGGATCTTCTCCAGCTGCCTGCGGTTAAAGTTGGACACCCCGATGGACTTGGCCAATCCTGCGTCCTTACACTTCTCCAGGGCCTGGGGAGGAAAGGATTGTGACATCATTTATCAGTTGGTTGTAGATCAGATAGATGCAGGAAGACAGAAATGTTAAATCAATAGCTGTCAAGAAATGACAAAAGCTATCTAGCAGTGATTGTCAAGAGAGAAATAAGAACAGTGAAGAGGGGAAGAAAGGAGTGACAGCAAGAGTAAGAACTCTTTGAAGCACACGGAGGAAGGAGTTCTGTTCTTTCTCATCCCAGCTCTTCTCCTTTGTCCCTATTACATCGTAGTCATAGTGTCTTCCCCACAACTGCAGCAAATGTGGCAGTGTAAAGCTCCAACTTCTAGAACCAATGGTGCTTATCTCATGCTCAGAGGCAGAAGGTGGGGAACAGATTCCCCCCTTTTGGCTTCCTCATCTGTGCTCTCTCCCCAAGCACTTACCTCCCATGTGGCACAAATATCCACTATGTCATATATTGTTTTTCCATTTTCATCAGTTGGTAAAAGCTCCTCACCTGGCTGAATTAAAAGCAGTCATTTTAGTAATGTCACAAATTAAAGTCTTTGCCCATAGCCACCACACTGCCTGGTACATTTAGGGCTGGGACATGAATCATATGTAAGGTAAGTGACACAGCGTTCCGGAAACTGATATTTGCAAAGTGTTTCATATAGAGAGTTATAAGGAATGCCTTTAGGTGACAGTCTTCCTCTACTCTCTTACGTTTATTATATATCATTTCCCCAGGTCCATATGGGGGCTCATCGGTGACTTATATTATTTTGTCTGCCCCTATACATTCCTCTGAGGAAATGTCTCGCGTTCCCTGGGAAAGACCTTCACACCATCAATAGTGACCACAATCTTGACCCAGATCATCTTGGTGAGATAATCAGAGCTTCTGTACCACCAGGACACATGATGGTCCACTAGCAAGACCATGAACCAAACATGGTCAAGGGAAGTTCTTTTCAAGATTAATTTGGATGCTGGATGACCCAGAGCAGCTCCCATGTGTAAATGACCATGAGGCTCGCACTGCTTCAAAACCGTAATTCCCAATGTGGGGAAAGGCTAGGACAAAAATCTTGGAAAACCTGTTGGAAAACACAGATAGAAATGGAGAAAAGGATACGTTTCTGAAGAGTATGTCAAATCCTGCAAAACAGCCAGAGCTTTGACTTCCTATTGACGCGATCCAATACACTCTTTTGCATTAAGTAGCCTGAGTGGTCTTCTATAAATTCCAATTAGAAGTGGTACATAAAACACACTAATTAATGGCCAAGTGCAGCTATGATACAAAACTCCATTGTGAAGGAAGAGCCAGCAGGGGAAGCCACTTTCCCAAGTCCCTATCAAGGTTTCTCCTTTAAGCCCCACCCAGTAGGATCCACCAGTTTGAGGATCAGTTTGAGCATGAAATGGGGAGAGATGAAGATACTCATGGTGTAACCACGTGTGCAGCTGTTTGGTGGCCACCATGGCTGCATGAAGTCTGTGTCTGTGACCATTCCAAGAGATGGAATGAGGAGCCATAACTGAGACAGTGCCTTGCCTGTGACTATTATCGTTTTCTCATGTTTTTTGAGACAAAGGTTTTGAGGAAGGGGTACTTACTTCTCTCTTACACATGCCATAGAGAAGTGAGGATTCAAACTTTACTCAGTGAAAAAAGAATTAGGGGTTACACTTAGGGTTCCACTCCAGTGTATAATACCCACATCCTCCTAGTAAGTAGTTTAGTTTAACCATCATTCAAATAGCGATCATGCTGAAAGTAGAATTAAAGCAGTTTCATCAAACCAATTGCCTACCTTGAGAGCCCACGGAAAATGAATAAGATAGAGGTCAACATAGTCCAGTTGAAGTTTCTTCAGTGACCTTTCTAAGGCTGGTCGGACCAACTCTGGTCGATGGAAAGTGGACCAAAGCTGTAGTGGTTAAAAAATAGAAGTTGAATAAATACTTTAGCCAATTTTATTAATTTTCTTCACCTGATTTTTCGACATTTTCCCCCAGCTTTCAAACTGATGACCACCGGCAGAGAATATTCCCTTCCTTCTTGTATTTCCTTTAGACCTGATCCTTTCCTATGAACTCCATTATTCTAAGGCTGTCCGGGAAGTATCCAGCCATTTTTAACACAATAAATATCTCTATTTGACTGGATACATTCTGGACAGCCCTCGTATGTTGCATAAATAATTAGTACATATACTGAACTATGGAAGCAAATTACTAAAAAATAAAAATTGTTATCAAGTAATAATTGGGCCTGTTATCTACATTGTGTTTGATAGAATTTACAGAGAAGTTTAATAATCTAGTTATCTCATGTCTTCAACCCAGTAGGCAAGAATAAATATCACTCTTGTTTAGAAACTAACGGGAAAAATGTTTGTATCATGCTAATGTGTTGGACACAATTCAAGACACTTTAGCCATAAGTATTTACTAGTCACTGTGTTCTCTTATCTTGCTTTCTTTCTCTCTGAATAAGATGACAAGAGATACTTAGAGTAAGAAATTTTAGAAAGTCGCCCAGGAGCTAAGGGAAAACATAATATGATCATTGTTCTGTCTGATTCTATAGACCATATTAAAACATTCTGATTTTAGTTGAGGCTCAAAAAGGTTAAGTGACTTTAAAGTCATGAATTTGAACACACCAATGATGAGAAAGCCATCATCATTCTCTTTTTAATTCTAGCTTCAATACATGAATGTGTGTGAATACAAGTTAAACCAATAAGCATGATTTCCTGTCAACTACTGACTGATGTAGTCATATAATTGTCATCCCCAGACAGTCCCACCAGTAAGGGGGCACCCATGCACATCGTATATACAATACCTTTGATGTGTAGAAGATGTCCTCTCTCTTCACAGAGCCGTCTGCAATCTTGCTGCGGATGGCCAGTCCAACCTGCTCTTCGTTTTCATATAAATAAGCAGCATCGATATGGTGGAACCCAGCTTCTATTGCATATTTGGTGGCCTCCACGGTCCTACTTTTAGGGACCTAGACAACCACCACAGGTAGGATTAGGAGATCCATGTGACTGAGAGGTAGTTCAGGCATAAGCCATGACCTTTACAAAAATCAACTTTTCCTCATCTTGGGGTTACTTCTGTATGTGGGATGATGAACTCATCCCAGTTGCCCTGGCTTATTCTTGGTTAGCAATAAAGGTTGAGCATCCCAGGAACTCTTCCCATCCCAGGCAATCTCTCATTGATCACTGGCATTGGAGGTCCCCCAAAACACCCCACGTTCAGGGATTTGTTGGGAAGATTATCAGGACTCAGTATATAGTTATAGTCATAATTATGTTTTATATAGTGAAATTACCATAGAAAATAGTATATATAGAAGCAATATATATATATGGAAGTATATATAGAAGCAATAGAGTGCAAGCTTCTATGGGTCCTCTCCCAGTGACATTATCCTGAACACAGTAAATTCTCCAGCATCAAAATCTCCCAACACGTGAGAAATGCTGTCTACAGGGCTTGCTCTTTATGTACTCAGTTTCTAAGGTTTTCACTGGGGTCTTGTTACACCTTCTGTAGCAGATGCCTAAATTCCAGTCTCCCAAAGAAAGCAAGTATACATAAACTCCACTGTTTGTACAAGCAGTTTAGGCACAACCACCATTCTAACCAGTTAGGAAATGGTGAGAATTCCAGTTTGTCAGATGCCCACCAGGGTCTAGCTTTGAAAGTGGGCACTCTGTGGACAGCAGTCTGTTGTGTTAGCTCTTTCCTACTCAGCTGCCCTGTCTGCATCACAGCAGTGAACACTAGGAGTAGAGAGATACACTCTAAGGATATAGATTTCTACATAAGGAACTAACTGCAGCTTCTGGGAAATAGTAGAGTAGGTATCAGCCCTAAAAATCAATTTCATTCTTTTAGGAAAGATGTCATTCCAGTGAAATTTTAAATTATTGTCTTATGTACCAGTTTGGATGAAGATTTGAGAATACATTAAAGTGACAAAAACCTGAATGAAACTAAATATTTTCCATTTCTTTTTGACTTTTACCACAAAGATTTCCCTGGAGTATGCTACTTGGGAGGCAGAGAGATTTCCTGAATTATATCAACAAAGAGAGAAATCACAGTCACGACAACGAACCTCCCAGCAAGTGAGAGGCAGGCAATGCTCTTGCCTGCTGGGTCTCATCTCTGCCACGCTGGGAGTAGACAGAAACAGAAGCAAGAGCCAGTGCACAAAATAAGCAGTAGGTTTCCACACACTCAGAGTTCAGTACAAACTGCGCCTTTTCTCTTCTACATGGAGTAGTTCGATGCTGGTAAAATTGAGAACCAAGGGATGGCCCTAGAGTCACCCAGCAACACAAACCTGCCAGCCTAGGTCAGCTTCCGCTCATCTCAGGGCTATTCCCAACACCAAAGTTTGAGCTGTCAACACCCAGACCATTGTTGTTACCTCTGGAGGTGCATAGGTGCCAAATCCCAGAACAGGAATGAAGTGACCATCGTTTAGTTTCACACGCTGGTTCCGATCCATTGCCAATTCTTCTTCTGTCTAACCAGGTTGTGTTTCTTTCTTCTGCCTTCACAGTTTATGTGGACAATGGGCAAGCAATGCCCCAAGTGCACACCGCCCAAGCATTAACCACTGGCCTGTAGAAGGAAGGAGGTGATGCTGTGTTACATAGAGTGGAAAGAAAATTAAAAGTAATTAACATATTTCTTATCAAAGAGAATTCACAAGAAAATCATTTCATAGTCATTAATAATATAATGATTAATTTCTTGATGAGATAATTTTTTCTATCTAAAATCAATACTTTAAAAAATTATGATAAATTTGCTGAACAAATAGTAAGAACAGTACCTATTGATGACAAAGGTTCAGTTCTGATGAAGTTGAAGTCCTGATAAGGATGCACAAAATAATATTCTGATATGGTGTTTACTGAGTATTAATCATTAACAGTTTTTGGACCTTGGATGTCATTTGTAATATGCAGATAGTGGCTTATCACCACTCATTGTATTTTTAAACATAGTGTTTATATCTTCCACCCAGTTTTATAAGAAACTATCATAAGGTAATTACTATAAAAACTCATTACTATTTTATATAATTTATCATCTTCTTAAAACTTATAAAAAATAAAAACATGGAAACAAATAATAATCCACTGCTGAATGATACTCACATGGGAAAATCCTTCCCTGTCCCCCTTTTGGAGGGCAGACTAGAACATTATGATTGGAGGCTGATGACAGATGATTACTGTCTCTTGAAATCAGGGTTTGAAATACCTGATTCCTTCTATCTAGTTCTTCCTGAAAAAACAAAGCAAAATAAAGTGGCAAATAGGTAAAATTATTATATAGTGATACAATAAAATATTAGGAAGCCATTGAAAATTTGAACATAGAGTGATATCATATCAGCAAGATGATGCATTAGGAAGATCCAAATATCTTATGGAAACATCCAGAAACAACCTGAAATTGGACAAAATGTAATTATTTATTTATGAAGTGGCTCATTGGAGACACAGGGAGACTATAGATTCACAGATGCCAAGGAAAAGAGATTAGGGATAGAGATATATACTAGACCACCAAGGGGACTGAAGAGAAGCTAGGATTGCAGTGTTTGAAATATTAAAGTATTCAAAAGCACTAGTGTATTTATGGGAAACAAAAATGGCACACAAAGTACAGGCAGGAAGAATGTTTACAAAAGAATTGAGAAGACCTTAAGTTTTAATGTTGGGCTGACTCCAAGACTAAGAACATGCCAAGCATGTAAGTTAATGACTATCATGAAGCAGAACAAATCTACATAGAGCAGGAGAGATATCTAATTTTCAAATGATCAATTTGAAAAAAATCAAAGGTCATACAAAGAAACAGGAAAACACGGACCATTATAAGGAAGGAAATAAATCAGCAGAAACCATTCCTGAAGAAACACAATCATTGATCTTAGTAGAAAAAGACTTTAAAAAACTATCTAAAATATAATAAAATTGCTGAAGAAAATATGGACAAAGGACTAAAGAAATTCAGAAAAATCATAGATGAAGAACATGATTATATCAATAATGTTATAGAAATTATAATGAGAAACCAAACAAATTCTAGAGCTGAAAAAGACAACTGAATAGAAAAATTCACTAAAAATTTCAATAGCAAATTTCATCAGGAAAAAGAAAGAATCAATATACTTGAGGCCAGAACATTTGAAATTATTGAGTTTAAAGAGAAAAAAAATTAAGAAATGTGAACAGACCTAAGGAATTTATGGGACATTAACCAATATACACACAAACCAGTTTGTAGTGTATTAAAGTCTTAGAGGGATAAAGGAGGAGAGATTCTTTGGAGAAAAAAATCATCAAACACTTCCTAACTATGGTGAAAGAGATGAACTATGGTGAAAGAGATTGAATCTACAGATACAAGAAACTTATAAAACTGCAAATAGGATATAGTCAAAGAGACCCACACCAACATACATTACAATCAAAATGCCAAAAAGCAAAGTCACTCAGCAGCAGATCTGTTTAGAAAAGAAATGTAGAGAGAATGAATGGGTATAATAAGTTTGAAGTGAACTTACTGTTTAACCTAATTTGAATATGTGAACTTGTATGGGGACTGAAATAATGAAAAGAGGAAAGTGGAGAGACCCAATGATCACAACTCTGAATGAATAAAAAACTTGACAAATAGAGGAACTGCAGAATGAGAGTCTTGGTTAGTATGAAATGTGTCAAAGTGAAGGTTTCATAGAGGAAGCAGTTATAAGTAGTAAACACAGGTTTACTACACAAGTAGTTGCCTGAAATATAGTCTAGGCATGAGTAGAATGTCAAAGGCATTGAGAATGTCAAAAAACTGTCAAGCTTGAGATGTTTGTATGAATTATGAAAGATGATGGCAACAGATCCTGGGAAGAAATTTTAAACTTGAAGAATGAAGAGAGTGTATCAAAAATTGGGAAATAGCCGGGCGCGGTGGCTCACGCCTGTAATCCTAGCTCTCTGGGAGGCTGAGGCGGGCGGATTGCTCAAGGTCAGGAGTTCAAAACCAGCCTGAGCAAGAGCGAGACCCCATCTCTACTATAAATAGAAAGAAATTAATTGGCCAACTGATATGTATATAAAAAAAAAAAAATTAGCCGGGCATGGTGGCGCATGCCTGTAGTCCCAGCTACTCGGGAGGCTGAGGCAGAAGGATCGCTCGAGCCCAGGAGTTTGAGGTTGCTGTGAGCTAGGCTGACGCCACGGCACCCACTCTAGCCTGGACAACAAAGCGAGACTCTGTCTCAAAAAAAAAAAAAAAAATTGGGAAATATAATAGGTAGGGTCAAGAAGATATCAGCCTTAAAGAAACAGGTTTATAGTTGGGTGGTTCCCACTTGACATCCAAGATGAAAGTCTAGAGTCTCAGTATCTACCATTGCTGATATAACCATTCCTATCAGAAAGATGAGGAAACTAAGGTGGAGTTACCCCAAATTCACCATAAAGCTCATACAGTAGGCTGAGTATTGCCCCCCAAAGACATGCATTCCCATATCCCTGGAACCTGTGACTATGTTAACTTATCTGGCAAAAGGAACTTCACAGTTGTAATTAAGTTAACAATTACAAGATGGACAGATTTCCCTAAATTATCTGAGTAGGCTGATGTAGTCACGAAGTCCACAAGGTTGGACCCAGGAGGGTCACAGTGAAAGATGAGATGTAAGGACAGAAAACACAGGTCAGAGAGTGAAGGAGGCTACGCAGTTGGCCTTGAGGATGGAGGAAGGACCCGTGAGCCAAGGATTGCATTCTATGGCAGTTGAAGAAAGTGAGGACATGGATTATCCCCTGGACTTCAAGAAGAAATGCAGGCCTGCTGACACCTTGATTTTTGTCCACTAAGCCTGACTTTGGACTTCTCATCTCTAGAGTTGTAAGAAAATATACTTGGGTTATTTCAAGCCATAGCATTTCAGGAATGTGTCACAGCAGCAATAGGAAACTAATTCAGATGTGGTTCCACCATTCTCATCCTCTCTCCTCTATTGTCCATTTTTCTGTCCCTGATAGATTGTTCCTAAGAGCACACAGCTATGCTGGTATTTCTTCCATCACAAAAATACCCTCACTTGACTCCATTTTTCTCTTCAGTGACTGCTCAATTGTCTGGTCCCCTTTGGAGCCAATTACTTGAGAGTTTTCTACACTTCTGTCTCTAATTGCTCTCTTTCCACACTCTTGGACCCATTCCATTCAGGCTCTTGCCTCCACCAGGCTGTCAGAACTGTTCTTGATCTCATTAAGGTCAATTGACAATTCCAATGGTTAATTTTGAGTCCTATATTACTTGTCTTATTAGTAGAATTTGACTCTTTTCTCCTTAAGACATGTTCTCCATTTGGCTTCCAGGACAGAAAAATCTCCCACTTTCCCTTTACTTTAGTAGCCACACTTCAGCCTTCTTGCCTGGTTCCTCTCTTTTTGTACCAGCCTCTTAATGACGGAAGGCCTCATCTTGTTTCTCCTCTGTCGGTATTCACTCACTCATCAAATCTAATCTCTGATCATCTCATTTCATGGCTTCCGGTGGCAACTATTTTCTGACAAATCCCAGGTATGTACCTTTGGCCTATACCTTTCCAGTAACCCTAGACTTATGTGCCCAACTGTCTACATGGCCTCTCCACTTGGATACACAGTGGGCATCTCAAACATAACAGGTCTAAGATGATCTCATGATCTTCCCACAAAAACTTGCTTCTCCTGTGTCCTCTTCATCTCAGCCAATGATATCTACTTCCTAATAGTTGCAGAACCCAAATGTCTGGAGTCAACTTTTTCCCTTCTCACCCTACTGCCAATATGCTAGGAATCCTTGTTTACCCTACCTATAAAAATATCCGTATTCCCATGAAGGTTGACCATCTTTACTGCTCATACTATGGTCCAAGTCAACACCATTTCTCACCTGCATTTTTGTATAGAATCCTAAGAGATGCTATTTATCTTTTTTCCAATAATATGATCCTACCAGAGCATCTAGAGTTATCCTTTTAAAACAGGTCAGCTCATGTCACTTCTCTGCTCAGAACTGACTGTTCTCTATTTTTCTCAGGATAAAAGTGAAAGTACTTTCGAAAGCCTACGTGATAGAGTCTCTCACTGCTGTTTTGGACTTCATCTTCTGCTACCATTTCCCTTGTTCACAAAACTCTACCACATCAGCCTAACAGCTGTCGTGTAGGTGTTGTAGGAACACACTTTCTTCATAGCCTTAGCACTTTCTGTCCCATGTGCCTGGAATATTCTTCCCTTGCCCCATATCCAAATAACTCACTCAAGCTTTTGCTCAAGGGTCTCTTTCTCAGTGAACCCTTTTCTGGCTTTCCTATCTAAAATATCACCTAACAGTCCAAATCCCCACCCTACTACCTATTACCCCTCCCTGCTTTAATTTTCTTCAAGTCAAGAATCATGAAAGAGCTCAGATTTTAACTTGACTTGCCAGCTAACAAATTAGCTTATTTCATGTATGTTGGTAGAAGTCATGAAACTCCTCAATCAGGGAAGAACAGTTTACTACACATGACAGTATCTGTAGCCAAAGTATCAGCATTTTTGTGCAGGTTTTTTGAGCTACTGTTTCCAGAGGATGTAGGGAAGGGGCCCAGTGTTGCCTGCACATTTAGTGTGTCCAGTTACAGGAGAATAAACTTGGGTGGAGGGAACCCAACTCTTTCTAATTGACAGTGAACATGAGAACAAAAATATTTCACCTCTAGATATACTTCTTTGACATATTTCAAGATGGCTATTCTGAAGGGCTGGAATTACAGGATAAGCTTAAAACTGTCTTTTGTGGGGGATATTTTCCTCTGTAGAGAAAATCTACATCGATGTAGCCAGGCTTTCTCTGTGGTCTGCTCTTGTCCAGTGTAGGAAAGATTACCTGAGAGTCTGAAACTTTGGAAGGTCTTAAAGAAACGTTCATCTTCTATTCTTTCTGAGGGCTGCGACCTGTGAGGTTTCATCCACCTAAGGAGACCACCATTGCCAGCTACAAATTCTCTGCTCTTCTGCCAAAACCTGCCTTGCTACTATAACCTGAATTACCACCACCACACATGTTTGGGAACACTCCAAGCTTCTATTATTTCTGTAGTTTCAAGAAAATATATAAGCTTCTGAGCCCCACTGGAGTGTTGAGATAACAATCACTCTGCGACTCTCCCTGTGCGTGCTAATAAATTTGTATACCTTCTTTCTTATTAATCTGCCTCAGTCACTTGGCTCTTCAGCAAACCTTCAGAGGGGAAAGGGCAAGTTTTCCCATGGACCCTCCAGCTGCCATTTGATTGGAGAGAGGCCTTCCTTCCTTTCTTTCTTTCTTTCTTTCTTTCTTTCTTTCTTTCTTTCTTTCTTTCTTTCTTTCTTTCTTTCTTTCTTTCTTTCTTTCTTTCGACAGTAAACATTCTTTCCATTTCTTGGAGGCAGCTACTACCTCTATATGCCAAAGCTGTTAACTACATACATTTCTTGAAAAGATAGTGAGGAATGAAGGGCAGGCCCTGCCCTGCTTATGAAATGTGCAGAAATGTGAAAGACCATGCAGAACGATCTCCCAATAGGCACGCGCTAATGTCTAACAGCTACATGCTTCTTACAGTATTTATCTCAGTCATAGTCTACTTCTCCTACTAGACCATAACTTCAAGACATTTTTAATTTTCATCTCACTTTTGCTTATTTTACATATTGATAATGTGTGGCATACCATGAATGTTTAATAAAGTTTTGTTGAATGAATAAATGAATGAATGGCATAATATGCAAGAACTCATAAAAATGCCAAAATATAGGTAGATGATTAAGAAACTAAATTAATTAATAATATACACTGCTTTACAATGAGTAAAATATAGTTCAGGGATTTTTGAATAATATTTGATAGTTTGGAAAAATACTTACAAAAAACATATAACCTACATGCTGAAAATGACTTCAAGTTTACAGAAACACCCGCAAAAACAAGCACATACCTTTGCATAGGAAAATCATGAAGAAAAATGCAACAAATATTAAATATTTTTGAATTGGAGAACTATAGGTTGTTTTTGTTTATTTCAGAATATTATGGAGGTACAAACATTTTGGTTACATATAAAAAATGCCTTTACCTCGCCCCAGACAGGGCTACAAGTGTGCCCTTCCCCCATACAGTGCGCTCCAAATCCATTAGTTGTGAGTTTACCCAACCCGCCACGTCGCTCCCACCTGAACGGCACCCAGTGAATATCGCTACCATGTGAGCACCTTACTGTTGATCAGTTAGTACCAATTTGATGGTGAGTACATTTGTTGCTTGTTTTTCCATTCTTGTGATACTCACTTTGAAGGATGGGCTCAAGCTCTACTCGGGATAATATAAGAGGTGCTAGTTCACCATTGTTTTTTGTAGTTGAGTAGTATTCCATGTTATACATATACCACATTTTACTAATCCAGTCATGTATTGATGGGCACTTGTTCTCTAGCCTTTCTTTTTTATTTTCTAAGGTTTTTTTGGTAATTTATATGTTATTATTTTAATAATCAGGAAAAACAAACAACCTGATTTTGAAATCTTTGTTATTTCATAAATGAAAAAATGAAAGGAAAGCAACCTGAAACTACAGACATTACTTCCTAATCTCCTCCACCAACTACAGACATCCTCTTCACACATCCTAGAAGCAGGAACTTCTGGTGGTGATATTTGATAGCTCACAGTCAATATTCTTCTGAAAATGGATAATTAGGGTGATTAGCAACACTGAAAGAGAAGAAAGGAAATTCATATATTAACTCTTTCTCCATGCTGTCAAAGAGAGGGCTTCTCTGAAGATTCAGTTAGGATGGGGTAACACCTGAATTCCAGCCACGGCCCTCCCCTTTTTGTACCCAGAAACTCCCACACCCAAGCTCCCTGTTCATGGGCAAACTCCACATACATGCCCAAGTCCCACATTCCCATGCATGTAAGTTCCAGTGTGATGCACAATTTGATTTAGATTATAAATTCTAAGAGGGAAAAGAAGCATAGCTGAAGTTGAAGTCAATCCAGCCCCAGACCACCCATTGTCCTGAGATTGGGGGATAGTGGTAGTCAGAATCGTGTGGCTCTTTTCCACTCATTCATTCAACACCCAAGTGCTGGGCACCCTCGATGACACAGGGCCCCTCCAGTGAAGAACTTTTAATTATGGGGGATACAAGAGGTATCTCTAGTAACCAGACCTGCACAATGTGACTACTGGAGATGCACCAAGTTACTGACACTGGAAGGCTGATTAATGTCACGATCCATTTACAGTGCAGCTTGGTGAGATGACACAGCTCAGGAAATGGAGTCGTGATGGGTAAGGAAAGCCGAGGAAGAGAGAAATTGGAAGAAATGGGTGGTGTGCCAGGGAGGGATGCCACATCAAGGAGAAATGCCGCTGGACGCCAAGGGGAGGAGAGAAGCGGGGGTCCCTGTGACTGCCCTGGGCCCTGGGCACACTGGCCCTCCTTGGGCCCCTCCCCCCCACAAATGTCAGAATCATAGTCCATGTAGCCTTGGCACAGAGAGAAGGATGGGCCAGGTTGGATTCATTATTACACAGTCATTATTACTTTACTAATTTTCCCTCTGATTTTAACATAAATTAAAGACACAACATTCTTGTGGGCCCTTAAAAGCATCGTGGGAAGTAGGCACCATGGCTCCCAGTTTAAGGGGCAGTGGCCCTGGGTTCAGAACCCCACGCAGAGGTACCGAGGGCACCAAGAACTAGACACTCAGGTGCAAACTTTGGCAGGTTCTCAGACTCACACTTCTGTGGGGCAGATACTGAGCCCTGGAGGAAACCTCTGGTCTGGGGGCTACAGGGAAGCTCACGTTTCACCCTTACACCCAAAATCAGGCCTGATTTTCTGATTTACGGAAGCTTGTTCCTCTGTGGACCTGCATGATATAGAAAAAAATCTGAAATAGTCACTTACAATTGGAATCTAGCGTATCGGAAATTTCTGTTGAGGCCATCTATGGCTTTCATGTCCTCTGGAGTCAATTCAAAATCAAACACCTGAAAGGATGGAGAGACTCACATTGACCTGTGCCCAGGGAGGACAGTCCAGGGGGCAGAGGCAGGAGGCCATCAAGGCACGCATTTCCTCGTCATCAGCCTCTGGTACACATGACCTGAGGCACATTTTGCGTGAGATCTGCCCTCTCCTCCCAGCCCCTCCTGCTCTGCTCCCCTGCACAAAATAAAGAGACACAACTCATCAATCTGTAATTCTGCCAAGAGAACTGCTGGAGACAAAAAAAAAAAAAAAAAAAAAAAAAAAAAAAAAAAAATCATTTATTTCCAAACACGAGAATGATCTGGGCAAAATGCCTGCTGCCTTGACTTGAACAAAGGTTGTCAGTTGTTTTCTTCCTCACGCCCCCTGGAACTTGACCCAGCCTTGGCAGGAGCAAGCCTTGGGACATGGGACAACTTCTCTCCAAGCACCTGTTGGCCTCAAGGAAAAGCATTCCCTGACTGACTGTTTCACCACACCACTTGCTTATTTCCAGCTGTGTTTACTCTTCCCTACAGAAGACCCTTTCTCACTGGTCTTTGTGACATACAGATCTCCTGTTCAAAGAGTTCCCCCTTTTGAATAAATCTCTTGAGTGTCAGATTTGTTTTCTTTTGACAAGACATAGCCCCTGGTGGAGAGTCTCTTAATAGCAAAACAGAGAGAACGTTGTCAAAAAGTATTAATTTTATTCTTTCCTGCAGGAGACAATTTCATCAAAAACTTAGGACACTATTTAACTATCTACCTATTTAATATATTTTGCTCTCTCTATATATCTATCTTTCCATTATCCATCCAATCATCAGTTTACCTGTTATTCTTTTTGAAAATATACTCCAGAAGTAGTATGCTTGTCATGGGGGCATCTATTAATATGTTGAATTAAATTAAAAAGTAACACAAGAAAAAATAAGATATTTTTCTGTATGGATTAATAATGAAATTTAAATTTACCTACTTGATTTTTCCATAAACCAATAAACTTAATCTATAGCTACATTTTGAAGCAAATACATTATAAACAATAGGTTTCAAATATCACTTTTTAAAAAATATTAAACTTATGATGAAGTTTCTAGCTGTCATCTTAATATGGGAAACAGCTAACATAGTCTTTCAAAATTATTTTAACATTCAAAAGAAAGTAAGTTGAAGCACATTGATTGATCTAAGGGGGCAGAGTGTATATGGGGAAGGGTAGTAACTTTACTTATTGGCTAGTTAATTTGGTGAGTCTAAAAGCATATATCCAGCATCCTACTTGCCAAGAGCACAGAGAAAAGGTGGTCATACATGACACAGAGGGGGTCACTCCCTTCAGGGTCTCACATTCGAGAGAACACACTGACATGTAAGCCAACAATGGTAAGTTAATGAGGAAAAAACTCACTGATGGAGCCATGCCTAGTACCATGGTGATCATTAAATGTGCTAGGGTCTCCCAGTTGTTTAAGAGAGCAGCTAAATTTATTTGGGTTTGAACTTAAAATACAAATAAGGGTATGTTAGGTAGAGAAGGTGAAAGAGAGGAACCAGGGTGCCTAAAGTTCATTACTATATATTGATAGAAGAATTCCTAGAACTGATGAAAATAGTGGAGTGGAAATTTGCTTTGTGACACAACTAGTAAGGGGCAAAGCCAGGCCTAGAGGGGATAACCTGAGGACGCTGAGTCCAGAGCTCTCTCTTCCTGCCCTTCCATGCTGCCCGCTCCTGTAGCACACAGGGGGATGCATGCGAAGGAGTGAGACGTGGTGCATGTGCCCCTGCAGGAAAGACCACCCAATATAGCTCCCCTGGCTCTCCCTGGACCTGTACCTGGATATTCTCTTTGAGTCTCTTATCACAGAAGCTCTTGGCCAGGACCACCACTCCCCGCTGCAGCTGATAGCGCAGGGCCACCTGGGCTGGGCTTCGATTATGTTTCTTGGCAATGGCTTTCAAGACTGGCTCCTCCAAGAGAAATGGGCTGTCACTGTCCACCCTGAAAAAAAAAAAACACAACAATACAGAATGTGAAGAATTTAGGGTGGTAAATTGAGAGTGTGATGCCCGTTTTTCCCAAATTCCCCAGAGAATTGGGAGTAGATATGATACAGTATGAATAAAAAGAGTCCCATAAATATTCATAGAGATTCACTCATAATTGCAGGAATCTGTTTTTCTTTTCTTTTTTCTTTCTTTTTTTTTTTTTTTTTTGGACTAGACTTTGAAGGCAAAGGAATCTGGAAACAACTAAATTGTACATCAGCACATGAATGGATAAAAACCTGTGATATGTCTGTCCATATAATAGAATGTTACCCAGCAATAAAATGGAAAGACCTACCAATAGTGGCAGCTATTAATGCATGGATGGATCTGACAGACATGATGCAAAAGTAGCCAGACACAAAGGAATAGATAGGATGTCTTTCACATGAAGTACTGGGACAGACAGAATTCATCTAAAATGAAAAACGAATTGGAAAAGTAGTTCCCTAGAGGTACAGAGGAATTGTCTCAGAAGGAACACAAAAAAGAACATTTTGGGAGACAGAATGTTTCTGTGTCATGTTAGGGATGTGGGTTACAAAGTATATCGTTTTGTCAAAACTGTAAACCTAAGATACATGTATCATACTTTATGTAAATTTTCCTGAAAATCACCTGAAATAATTGTATTTGAGAGGGGTTGGGAGTTGGTAGACATACAGATGAAACCAGAGGGACAGAATGTTGGTGACATTGAAACTCAAGGACAGTACATGGGAACTCACTATCATGTTGTGTTTAATTTTTGGTATTTGAACTTTTCCATAATAAAGTGTTAAAATTTTGTTTTAAAAAGAATGTTTCATCCTCAACAGAGTTGCTGATATGGGTTAACTCTGATATCTTCTTACCACTTTGGGTCTCTGTTAGATCCCAGCGCACTGTAGGCAACTAGAACAATGTCCTTGGACTTGCAGAACTCCAGGAGTTTGCTCTGGTTGAGATAAGGATGACATTCCACCTGTAATTTTCCAAGAAGAAAAGATATCAGAATACATAAGCCAATAACCACATGTCAATTTAAAAAATGCTTTGGAGGAATATCAATTATCACACTGAATTATCATAAGTACTGTATTTTTCACATTGGTCAATTTTCTCATCACCTTCTGAAATATTAATATCTTTCAATACCATCAGTTGTGAAGTGATATAAGAGTTTTCTTCTTATCATTTTTCTATTAGAATTGTAAACTGATTGTAATCCCTTCTGCTAAAATTGTAGCTATCAAATGCCATTTGTTACTCTATGAAAAAAGATTCCTCAGAGAAATAGCCAATTCCAGTTCTGAGTGGGAAAGTTACAAGCTGAACCTACAAGAATTTTCACTCGAGAAAGCAAAGAAGATGAGAAAGATAATGAGGCCTGCCAAGGCCCAGGAACTCACTGGAACAGGCTCCATATGGCCAACTCTGTGTCGTTTGAGCATCAACAAGATTAGTAACTATAATGGATGATAACATGGCATATTTGTGAAAATTCATGAATTCACATAGCATTGATCACATGGGATCAAGTCTTTAGCTATAACCTTCAATTTTCAGGATGTACAAGAGCATCATGTCAAACCACATCATAGGGATCCATTAGCAAAACCCACTGTGTGGGAATCTTTATGGGACAAATGGCTTAATTTCTCTCATAAATAAACTGAAGAAGACAATGAGGGAGAGGGAGAGCTAGAGTGATGGAGGAAGAGGAGGAAAGTTAGAGGTGAAGGGGGAGGAGAGAAGAGACAGAGGAAGAAAGTGAATCTATTGATTAAAAGAGATTTAAGAGACATATCACCCACTTGCGAAGTATGGACCCTATTTCAATCACCACTGAAATGAATCAACTATAAAAATGTGACATAATCACATTTTAACACTTGTGATATTTAATGATGTCAAGAATTCATTGGTAAATTTTTAGGTGGCATAATGGAATTCTGTTTGTTTAAAGATTCATACATTTAAAAACATATGCTGAAATATTACAGGATAAATGAGAGAAAGCCTGGTTCAAAATAGTCCAGAGGTAGGAGCACACACTGTTCAGTGTCCTGCAAGTTAGTGCCTCTTAGGGACAGGTTTGGATGTGAGGTCATCATTGCCTAAGAGCGGGCATGGGTATATGAGAAGAGAAGAAGGACTTTAGAGTACTCTCTGTACCTTTTTAGAGTTTGAAATGTTTACAATTGCAAAATCTTTTAAAAGTTATAAAGTAAATATTTTCATGTTAAATTAGGAAAAACACTACAAAGTCACCTAGAATCCCACCAGAATCAGACAGCAACTGTAATCATTTTGGTATGCTTAATTTTAGTCATTATTTTGTTTTTAAGATTTAAGATTATATAATTTCAAATATGGCATATATAGTGAGTGTTTTTGATTAACATTATTCCTCATAATAACCCTGATTTTGTCTAATTATTCCTCCCTACTTAGCCTCTGTGTCCCCAGAGAAGCCCACCCATGAATTGGTGACGTGGTCGTGCTTTCTCTGTCTCTGATTGGTTTAGGAAAGGCACAAGCCAAAGACACATGAGGAGAAATGTGCTAGACAAGTGCAAAAATTCTTCCTCCACCTTTAGAAACAGCCCCAGAACACGCTCCCTTCGGCTGAATGTGAACAGGGAGACGTTGAGCCCAGCTGCCTGTGGGGACCCGCCCTGCAGCAGCCACCAGGAAGCAGCACGGAGAAAACACCTTCCTTTCGAGAAAGTCTCTCCCAGCTTCTAGAATAGCCAAACCCCAAACCTTCTGTATGTGAATTGATTTCTTTAAATTTCAAGCCAGTTTGAATTTGGTTTTCTGTTTCTCACAGTTTGAAAGCATCCTAGCTGACAGAGTAGCAAGTAATTATCCTGTATGCTGTGCCTGTAATATGATCGCATAAGCGTTTCCTTTTTGCTGTTAGTCTTCATAATATTCCAGCATAGATCTCCGTGAAGCCACCATAAATGTAATCACTTCCTATTGTTAGGCAGGTAAAATTCTAATGATTTTGGAATAGAAATAAAATTGTGCTTAAAGTAGTCTGGTTATTTTTGTACATATTTTGATTTTCTGCAAAGAGATCCCTAGAAATAATTAGGACATAAGTTATTAATATTTGAATAGTTTTTGTATAATTGACAAAATGTTCTTCAAAAGGCATTAAACTTTACAATGCCAGAAGCAATATTTGATATTTGGCAGGGTTGGGAGTTTCTTTAAAATTTACTTGCTTTAGTTATGCATGATCCACTTCTTCAGTCTCCACTCCCCTCCCCTGCTCTGGCTTTAGCTCTCACCTCTCTGGAACTGTCCTGCTTGGTTTCCCATAAACTTCAGGCCACTAAGTGCAACAACTGTTTCCTATCCCTATTGGAAATCAGGCTTCTCAGCAGGACCCACCCACGTCTGACACAAACCCTTTTACCCTCTTTCTTTGACTTCCTAAGACTGCACTCTCCTCACCTTCTCTCCACCTGTCTAGAGACTCCTGTTCAGTGTCCTGCCAGTCAGAGCCTCTTTGCCTGATCCTAACACGTGGACTTTCCTGCCCTCCCGTTTCATTCTATGAACGATCTCTGGGAGAGTTAATCCATTTCTGTGACTTTTATTACCATCCATGAAGCAACACCCCCAAACATCTGCATCTTCAGCCTGGACCACCTCCAGGGCTCCAGACCAGTGCTGCCATCTGCCAACCCAGCATCTGAACCTGGCTGTCTCACAGCAACTACCAACCCACCTCTGGGTAATTGAAATCATGCTCTCACCACTGCATTCAACCTGCTCCTTCCCTGGAATTTCCTATAAGGAAAAGGAACCATCAGGCGCACCTGGTTGCAGACGGGCTTGTACTTGAGCCCTGGTTTGTTCAGAATCATCTCCAGTTGCTTGTGATTGAAATTGGACACTCCGATGGACTTGGCTAAACCCAAGTCTTTACACTTCTCCAGGGCCTGGGAGGAAAGAAAGGTGTGGTAGAACTTTAGCTGAGTTTGCTCTTTTCGTTGGTTGTTGCACTTTTTTTCTTTTTGTTTTTTGAGACAGAGTCTCACTTTGTTGCCCAGGCTAGAGTGAGTGCCATGGCATCAGCCTAGCTCACAGCAACCTCAATCTCCTGGGCTCAAGCGATCCTACTGCCTCAGCCTCCCAAGTAGCTGGGACTACAGGCATGGGCCACCATGCCTGGCTAATTTTTTGTATATATATTTTTAGTTGGCCAATTAATTTCTTTCTATTTATAGTAGAGATAGGGTCTCACTCTTGCTCAGGCTGTTTTCGAACTCCTGACCTCGAGCAATCCGCCCACCTCAGCCTCCCAGAGTGCCAGGATTACAGGCGTGAGTCACCAGGCCAGTCGTTGCACTTTTTAACAACTGGAAATATGGTTTAACATATAGAATATTAGGCTGAATTCACCACATTTATCACTTGAACATGTATGTCATACTACACTTCCTTGCTGTGCATATATATTTGCCTCCTTGATTCTATTTCATGCACACACAGGAGAACAAATGGACGTGAAGATGCTTTTAAATTCCCCCACACCTACCTCCCTTCAATGCTACCTATTTTGCTGTTAGGCAAGCAACAGTTCTTTAATCACATCATAGCCAAAGGCAAAAGAAACCCTCAGATTTTGCTAGTAGAGGGTTTGATGCTTCTTCTATTTTAGAATAAACTAAAATAAAAATAAAAAACCTATGAGGTGGGCTCTGTCAGGGCAGGTCACTCTCCTTTGTGTACAGTCCTCTCTTTGGCTAAGTCAGGCCATAGCTTTCCCCTCCCTCTGTGGTGTGTTTATCTGTCCTGAGATAGAGTGCATGAAACTCCTTTTGTGCTTTCTTTCTGCTTATCCTTTAATAGGGCTCACATCCTCAACCTGATCTCAGGGGTAAATATTAATAGACGTTGAAATTAAAAATAGACCTTAGACCTCTTTCACTTTGCACTTGAGAACACAAAGTTCATGTCCTGAGGCCAGGCAATGGCTGGAGCAAAACCCCCTCTCCTCTGGCTCCCCTCCAGTCATTCCTCCCTCACCACACCATGCCTGCTGGGTCTGCAGTAGCACCTACCTCCCATGTGTCACGAATGTCCACAGTGTCTAAAATGATTTTCCCACTTTCGTCCGTTGGCAGTATTTCCTCCCCAGGCTGGATACAGAGAGAACAGAGGATAAAGAAGAACATTTTCTCTAAGAATCACCTTTGTGAGACCTAAGGAACTTGGCCACACAACCTTCAGGAGGCTGTGATTATTAGTCTGAGTGTGCACATGTGTGTATATCAGTGTGTGTGCACCAGTTTGCACACGTGTGTGTGCATTGGTGTATGTGAGAGTGCTTGTCAGTGTGGATGTGTGTGAAGAAGGGAAGACATGGGGGAAAAGGAAGATCAGAATCGTCTCAGAGACTGCAGCAAAAGACTCCCCCCAATGACCACCACTCTCCTACCCCACATAGCCCTCCACTTTAGGAAGAATGAAGTCTTTTTTTTTTTTTTTTAAAGACAGAGTCTCACTTTGTTGTCCAGGCTATAGCGAGTGCCATGGCATCAACCTTAAACAGCAACCTTAAACTCCTGGGCTCAAGCGATCCTACTGTCTCAGCCTCCGGAGTAGCTGGGACTACAGGCATGTGCCACCATGCCCGGCCAATTTTTTCTATATATATTTTTAGTTGGTCAATTAATTTCTTTCTATTTTTAGTAGAGACCGGGTCTCGCTCAGACTGGTTTAGAACTCCTGACCTTGAGCAATCCGCTCACCTCAGCCTCCCAGAGTGCTAGGATTACAGGCGTGATCTACGAGGACGCCTGGCCACAAGCCAAAGACAAGAATGAAGTCTTCTACAGTTGGAACTTATTTCATTTCCAAGGTCAGGCTGGTTTGGAGGATAAGACTTACCATAACTATTAACCAATGTGTTTAGCTACAGTTAATGATAAACCAACTCTGAGGCAGTGAGGACATTTGCCCTGCTTAGCAAACATCCACTGTGAGGGGAGGTCAGGTCAGGGGACTCCAAAGGGGTCCCATTGTGCAGTATGTGCCAGCCCAGGTAGCTCTGTCCTCTCTGGACTAAGAGGCAAACACGGGAGAGACCTTTCTCCTAGCAAGATGGGGATTCCCATGAATCTCTGCAGTCTGGAGTAACTCAACACTCTTGAGTACCCTGATCACTAAGGGCACCCAGACAGGAGCACCTTCACTCAGAACTCTAGGGCAATGCCTTTAACTCTCCAAGTTAGGGGCAGTGAGATCATCAAACTTCAATTCCTCTGAAGGCTGGAGAATGAGATAAAAAACAGACTTGAGGGTGGAGTTACACAACTGCCAAAGAGACTCATAAACCATTTAGCAGTTCTGTGCACCTCACTGAAACCTCCCTCTCTCAGCAAGAACCCAGTAAACCAAGCTGCAATGAGATAATTGGAGGTGCTAGTAACAGTGAGGGCACAGCCATGGACATCACAAGGAAAATGACGAGCTGACCTTCATAGCACATGGTGCATGCATAATGAAGAGATCCACATAGTCCAGTTGAAGTTTCTTCAGAGATATTTCCAGTGCAGATTGAACCAATTCTGGTCGAAAGAAAGTAGGCCAAAGCTGCAGTGAGAAAAAGAAATCAAAGTGGCTTAAGATTTCTCATATTTGGGGACTAAAATTAAACATCACACTAAAAAATTGAGAAGTGAGTAACAAACCACTGTGGTGGTCTGAAATTAAGAAGAGCTGGGCTACATTTTTTACTCAGTGTAAATCAGGTCTCAGATGGAATACTGAGATCCACCTGAGCTAGTACAATGTGAAATCTATGAAGAAAACTTAGATGGGGCAGGAAGAACAACCCCAAATGTTGAGGGTTAGAGGAGTTGGCCCCTGAGAGGAGTCAAAACATAGCAGGACAGGGGCATGGAATCCCCTGTCTGTGTAATAAATTCCTTAAACAATTCTGCTGAGAGATCACATCCCATAACTAAGTTGTCATTGATGTAACCCTACACAGCATTCACCAGTAGAGACCTAAGCTCTCTTTGCAGCGGAAGCATGGTTTTCTACCTAGGAAAACTGTAGGAAGTGCGGGAAACTCAATGCTGAATTGAGAAGGAATGCATTTGCTAGCCTGGCTCCTTTTTGTGTGTAATGTCTCTCCCCCACTTGATATGTCCCTAGAGAATCTGCTGAGGAGTCAAGGGAGTAGACATGCAGTGGGTTGTTCAATCCACACAGCAGTTCCAGAGGGTAAGTGTCATTATTCTCATTTTATACGAATAATGTCTTATGTTTAGAGAAATGGAAGAATTGTCTTTCCCCTTTAACACATTTCAGAGCAAAGCAAACCTTTTCTGTGTTTCAACCAATGTGCATTTACAATATTAGGAAGGAAATAAATTATTTAAACTGAGATCCCACTTGTTAAAAAATACCATATCTGAACATCCAATGGGGTCTGGTCACTCCCTGCACAGAACGCTCACCTTGGTGGTATAGAATATGTCCTCTCTCTTCACGGTACCATCCGCAATCTTCTCTCGAATGGCCTCTCCGACCTCCTTCTCATTTTGATATGCGTATGCCGCATCAATGTGTCGATAACCCACGTCAATGGCCACTTTGGTTCCCCCACCAGCCTTGCTCTTAGGAGTCTATAAAACAGAGGTAAGAAGAGTGAAGGAATGTGTTTTCTCAGTAGCATTTCCACCAAGTGGTGTCTGCAGGCTCCTGGCTTCTTGCTTGATGGTACTGTTTTCAGTGATAAGACCTGTACTCCGGGGATGTTGACTAAACCCTAGTACAACTTCAAATTGAAATGAATTAGTGAAATGGGCTGTACCCTGGAGCCTGGAAAACCAAGTTTCATTCAATACAAATCAGTTGTATGAGCATAGCTAACAGGAAAACTTCTTTCCATACTGGGAAAGATATTCTATGGCACTCAGTAGAAAGGACAGGTCTATACACACACTCACACACACAAACATGCACCCACACACCCACACCATCACACACACACACATACACACACACATGCACACATAGTACAGCATCAATTTTTGGCTAAGAATTGGACATTAGCCCATAACATCCATCCTTTCCAGATTGCACCCAACTGGGCCCTTCAAGTCATTCATGGTTCCTTTTTATTCTTCACACCCAGGTACTCTCATTCATCATCTATGCAACATTTTCAATTGCCTCCTGTGTGCCTGACATCTCAGCCTCTAAATTATCTACAACCAGGGGGCTGGTTTTACATGTGGCAGTTATGTAAGGCTGTCCCTTGGTCAGTATCAGAACTTTTGTGCAAGGTCTGAAAAGGGAACACCAGAGCCAGATCCCAGAAAACACACACTGAGAGCAGCCAGATGCAGAGCAGAAGCCCAGAGAGCCAATTGCCACTCATCTGCACAGCTGGACACAGACCTCACCTCACCAAGTTGGCATTGCCTGTGGACAAAGTCAGGACGATGACACATGCACGGTCTGCCTCAGACTTCTAATGGTGGACGATCTAATCACCAAATCTGAGATACTGCATTTCCATGCTTCCAGAAAACAGATGTAGTGAGACAAAGAAAGGCACGAAGCAAACAGTGGGATGTGCTTCTCATTCCTGCAGGGATGCACTGTAAATTGCTGATGGTGTGTAAGGGAGTCATATTTACCAGGAAAACACAGATTGGAGTCTTAAAGAGGCTTCTATTTCACTTCGGACCTTTTGTGCCATCCGAATTGTAAGTCCATGCGTGTATTAATTTTACTCTTGCAAGTGAAGGGATCAAGGCAAATGGGAAATTTGGTCTATTCTCTGGAGTTTTTCTGTCTTTAACAACAGTATTGTTATACTGTTATATTGTTATACATATACTGTTATACTGTTATATTGTTATAGATATAGTATATGTATTGCACACACCATACATAGCTTAAGCTATCATAGTATATAAAACAAGTGATTATACCATTGAAAACAAACTGGCCTTTTCTGACGGCTGTTATCTACTAATATTTCATGCCACAGTTCTACCGATTGAACACACTGTTTTCTGTCATAGGGGTGTAATCCTCCAAAAGCAACCCCAAATGCTCCCCCACATCACCGTGACCAGAGTGTGACACTTTAAGTTCACTGCAGTGACCTGTGTGGATGCAGAATAATGTAGTTGGTGAAAAGCAGAATCAGGCACTATTGTAACTTTATGCCCACTGTGACCTCCTCTTTAAACACCTAAGGGTTGAAATCACAGAAGGCTCTTACATGCCAAAAGGTTTGCATGTTTGAAATTCTCTGGCAAATACTTCAGCCCCAACAGACTCGCAGGAAAGTGAGACTCACTGGTATTGCATGATCACATCAACACCCCTCCTGGCCCCGTTGCCCTTCGAGTTTCTGACTAAGAGTACAGTAGCAATGGTTAGGGTGACAGAGGAGTGCAGAGAACAACAGCCCAAGTTTAGGACTATGCAATGCAGGAAACAATAATGAAAGTACTTACTTAAGAGAGTTGATGAGGAATTAAATAAGGTAATGCATGGAAAATACTTAACATACATGGGAAGCATTGGATATATATTACATAACATTAATAAGAATAATAATAAGGATCATCCACCCATGAAATTATCAACCCCTGACACGCTAGACTCAACAACTTGCCATCCCACTGAGTGCAAAAAGTTCTCTGTGACCTGGAGGGAGGCAAGATAGAGATGGGGAACAGAAGCAGCGGTGAGTCCTTCCAAGCATCCACTGTCTACCAGGTGCAGGGCTCCTGTCTGAGGACAGCTCTTTAGGGCAATGAACACAGGAGCCTTCAGCCCCCTGGGGTGCACTTACATCGTCAGAGGCGTAAGTGCCTAATCCAAGCACTGGCATGAAGTGTCCATCATTCAGCTTCACGGAGTGACAGCGGTTCCGATCCATCGTTGTCCACAGCCCAGCTGCTCTGCCTCTCTTTCCTCCCCGGTCCTCACTGAGAGCCCAGGAGGAGACAAAGCTCCCACTCTCTATATTTCCACCAACCACAAGGTAGGCGGGGCTAAGATTACAGCTGCCAAAGATTAAAAAATGAATGGGCCCATTGAGTTTCCTCTGATTCTTCCATGTCTCTGCAGGCACAGCTGAGAGGAAAATCATACAGAAATATTTGGATGCTAGAGGACTTTGAAGTTTCTCTTCAGCATTGCTCATAATCAACTCCTAAGTTGAAAAATTAACAATGCCCAATTTATCCTTCATAATTACACCAGACTTACTTTACAAGAAGAAAATTATAGGAGACTGGTCATTTGTAAACACTAATTCTGCTAGAGGACCTGAGTTAAGTTCCTCACCTTCTATTTTCTCAGAAATCTCATTAAAAAAATACCTTACTAAGAATTTGTTGAAGAAAGCTGGATGCCTGGTGCCAAGTACAGGTGCAACCAAAAGCCCTAGGAACAGCCACCCCTACTGCCATTGCATGTTTCCCCTGCATCAGGGCCCCTTGCGCCCTCCCATCTCTGTGTCCTGTTTCCTTGAATCTTTTTGGCAAGAAAAATGTGTCTGAGATCAGGGATAATTTTCTATATTCCTGCCTTTGTTTCAGCTGTTGTCTCTTTCTGGAAGAGCCTGCTCCCCTCCCGCCTGTTTCCAGTGGCCTATGATCTCCTTCCTTGTCCTAAGTGAAGGGGCTCCAGCCTCACATCTTTGGGTCTCCAGTGACCTCCTTGAGGCTGAGCCTCCCCACCCCCCTTCCAGTGTGCCCTTGCTTCATTACTGCTCATACTCCGCTGTTCAAACGCCACATTGGTGAAATTACGCTCTCAACTAACAAGGAACTTCGGCCAGATAAAAGCCTTAGGTGCTCTAATTACTGTTTCACTGTGCCATGTGGGCACCCTGGGCACACCCTGAGCAAACCATGGAACGCAGCATCGTAATTTATCTAATTTTCAATCTGTCCCTCTGGCTTTAAGGTCAGAATACTGCCTGATTCTATTACTTTATTATACCATTTGGTTGGATTTAGCCCAATAATGCGTCAGCGATAAATTTCATGCATATACACATCATATTCTGTTGGTAGAACTGTTGAATTGAACATATAGGGGACTAATTTCTATGTCAAATCACAGTAAATTTACTGCTAATGGGTATTAATAGTACTCTCACAATATTCATCACTGTCTTGCACTAAAAGCTTTCCTGAAGAGGACAGACCCCATTTGTTCTCTTACAATGAAGTGTGATGTTCCTTCTAAGTGAAAAGAAACCATCTAGCAAAGCAGGGGTGGATGCCCACGTAGCTTCTCTTCCTCTCCTGCAAGTCGGGAATATTAGAAGGAGAATCTGACAGAAAGAAGCAAGGAAGCTGGAGCACAAACTCTGTCCTCTTCCCTCCGAGGTGAAGGCTCCTGGTGAGGGATCAAATGCAAGAAAGGAGTGACTTTCTGAGAGCCACTGCCTGGGAGAGATGCCAAGCGGAGGGGTGGGGCTGTGTAGAAAAGCCTCAGGGGACAAAGGAGAGGAGGAGGAGCAGGTCTCTCTCTGAATCTGCATCTGGATAGAGGCAGAGTCAGGATCAGAGAACAGAGTACAGAATTAGACATGGGTGAGAGCTTTATGAAAGTCCTAGGATATTGTTGGGTGGTGACAAGGTTAAAAAGTGTCTTGAGAGAAACAGGCTTATCTAGAGTAAATACCAATATTTTGTGCAAACATGTATTATGCTACTGCAACACATGTTTCTTATATGCACTCAGTGTTTCCCAGGGACTCTCCTGATCCAGTGCTTCTTATGGAGGAATGATTCCACTCATATGTAGGGACATGTTCCAGCAGTGCCAGCATATTGGCTATATTAATTGGGGGCCACTGCAGCCCAGGCGTCCCTCAGAAGGGGTCTGTTTGCTGGAGGAAGCTCTTCATGTTGGGTTTCAATGACATAGTTCACCTCACTCTTAGGAGAAAATGAGACATAGATGGAATCTTCCTAAACCTCCCTGCACAGGCTCATAATTCATATTCACCTGTAGACCCTGAGAAGGTGAACAGTTAAGAAAAATAAAGTAGCTATTATACAAGTAAATACACTCACACAAGGAAAGTTTTTCTCAACACAACTCCTAATGTGCTGAGACACACACTCACACACAGTTTCCCATCCACTCCCCTGACCAGCAGCCCCTACTGACCCTTGGACTGTGCCCAGCAGATGCTGCCCAGTGGCTGCTACTGGGGTGGAAGGGAAGGGGGAAGGAAGATGAGAGACTTGGCTGCAATGGCCCCAGTATCTCAGTATCGGCCTGTGGCCGTGCACTGTTGCTTCATTGCCATTTTCAGGGCAATGTTTGCTACGTGTAGGACTGTTATTTATACTCTCCTTTCCCTTTTTCTTACTGGCATGCCAAATGCACATACCCTTGTAGGTGCAAAGGGAATTTGGACATGGACATGGCCAGGAGAGTCCTCCAAATATGCGACTCTAGGGAGGGCCAGGTAGATGAAGGAAGTTTTTATACCATCCTGAGGCTGCAGGAGGAACAGGGCCTTGGGGTGAGTTGGAGGCACAGGACGTGGGAGACTGAGGGAGGCGGCAAGGGACACCCAGACCATCTGGTTATGCAGACGTACATCTCTCAGGTAATCTCGGAGCCACTGGCAAAGCAGTGGCTTTGGTAATAAGCCACAAAGTGGTGGCGGTGGTAACAGTTCATCTGTCAAGGATTTCAGTCTGTTTCTCCTGGGAGTTCCTCTTTCCTCCATGCAATAAGGCAGATAAGAGGGCCTTGGAGAAAGTGTGTCTGAGTCAGCCGATCACTTAACTGACGCAGATTTCCTCTACAGATGCAAACCTCCCCTACCAAGGACAGGCTTGCAGAGCTGTTTCTGTGTTTGCATCCCCTCTGAATAGCCACCTGAAAACATGCCAAAGAAGTCTCTTTTGCGGATGGCGTGTTTTGATTTCCTTCACCTTGTACGATAACCCTTAAAAGCATGAGTGTACCATGAGATCCTCAGACCTGACACCAGAGTCCTGGGTTCACTCTGAGTCAGCAATATTTGACGCAGAGGAGGATGGAATTAATGCCACCGAAACATTTTCAGATGATCTCACTTGGTGAGTGTGAATGTGTAATGAGGGACAGAGTGAGAGAGAAGTGTCTTTGGGGAGAGTTTTCATAGCAGCATCTCTAAGCAATTTTATCATCATATCTAATTTTAGTTGGCTAATTAATTTCTTTCTATTTTTTTTTTTTAGTAGAGAAGGGGTCTCACTCTTGCTCAGGCTGGTTTCGAACTCCTGACCTTGAGTGATCCTCCTGCCTTGGCCTCCCAGAGTGCTAGGATTACAGGCATGAGCCACCGGGCCAGGCCCCTATCAGTTCTTGAGGAATGAACTGTCCCCTACTGCACAGCCAGACATAGTAACTAAGCATTGGTATATGGCTGGGCTTGCTTCAGCACCAACATGCATTTTCCTAGTAAAGAACCAGGATGTTCCACACCAAAATATGCCTGTGTGTTATAAGAATTATATTGAACTGAAGGCATTACAGATCCTGAAATCCCTGTCTAACAGCGGAGCCTCCCCAAAGAACTGTGAACTGAAATAAAATTTTAAGGCTCACCTTCCACAGGCTGACTAAATGGACCCCCTCATGGCCAAAGGAATATCCTAAAACTAAACTACCTGCCAAGAAGAAGGAGGTCAGACATGCCTTATCATGCCCCCCTCCCTTCTGGGGGACATCCTTAGTAACAGGCCTAGGGGTATGCAACACAAACCTACAGGTCCCCCATTTACACAACAAATCTGTGTCCTGCTGGCTTATCTCTGATAACAGCTCCTTATGTTGAAACATTCCAAGCCTTTAGACAAAGCTTCATGTCTTTAACCAGTTATAAGCCAAAGAATCTTTAAACCCAGCTATAACCTGTAAGCCCTTGCTTTGAGATGGCCCACCTTTTTGGGCCAAGCCAATGTATGCCTCCGTGAATGGATTTATGACTTTATCTGTAACCCTTATCTCCCTAAAATGTATAAAACCAAACTGTAACCTAACCACATGGAGTCCACTTGCTCAAGGCTTCTTAGGAGTGGCTCTAGGTCATGGTTCTCAAATTTGGCTCAGAATAAACTTCTTTCAAATATTTGAGAGTTAGGATTTTTTTCATCCACAGAACTCAATTGCCATAAGCCCCGCCCCCTCCCTGGGAGCAACTCCAGTCTCTTTCTCACACGGCTGAACTGGGCCCCACACTCAGATACTGACGCAAGACTATCTTCTCTCCTAGTTATGCTCCTGAAGGCCCCTTAACCTTTCCAAAGGTCATTTCATTTTGCAAAGGTGCTTTTTATCCTCCTCCCTTTCCATTACTAAGTTAGGTAAAGAGACCCTGAACCCTAAATCCGTTTGGTTTACTCATGTCTGAGTGCTCCCTTGTGCATGCACAGTGCACGTGTTCACAAACTTTTGTCTTCTGAGTCATCTGTTTGTTCTCTTTTAATTTAATTGTTTTCTTAAGTTAATGAACTTAAGATAAGTAGAAGGAAAATGACTTTTGTCCTCTTCTACAGCTCAGAGGACTCTGCAATTTCTCCAGGTCAGGTTTCTGCAAGTCACCTGCCCTCAGTTCCTAGCAGCTACTGAACTACAACAGGAAAAACCTGTGCTCAAGATGCTGGCATCATCCCAAAGACCACCAGGGTATTCAAACAGTAGAAAGGAGAGCTTTACTGGTGATATTTGTTTGCAAACCTGGGAGAGGGAATCTGCAGTGTGGAACAAATATGCTTTCTTTAAAGAGGGAAAGGGTAGGTTGGGTTTTATGCCTCACAGGGTCTGTATCACACAAGAGAGTCACACACATTGAACAGGGTTGGGGGACAAGCTGTGTGTATTTATGATGGGAGCCAAGTGTGTGCACAATGAGTACACGGTATGTAACAGCCATGTTCACTTTGGCGCAGGGATATGGCATTAAAATGAGATGGAGGCCAGTCATGGTGGCTCAGGCCTGTCATCCACACTCTCTGGGAGGCTGAGGCTGGAGGATCACTTTAGGTCAGGAGTTCAAGACCAGCCTGAGCAAGAGTGAGACCGTGTCTCCGTGAAAAATAGAAAAATTAGCCAGGTATGGTGGAGCATGCCTATAGTCCCAGCAAGTAGGGAGGCTGAGGCAGGAGGACCACTTGAGCCCAGAAATTTGAGGTTGCAGTGAGCTGTGATGATGCCATTGAACTCTAGCCAGGGTGACAGAGCAAGACACTATCTCAAAAAAAAAAAAAAAAAAAAAAGAAAAAGAAAAAAAAAAAACCACAAAAAACAAACAAACAAAAAAACCCAAAAAGGTGCAATTTGTCTCTTTATGTCGAAAGGGAGACTATTAGACTCAAAAACTGTTTGTGAAAAGACTCCATAGCTGGCTGAAACTGGCTTGTGGTCTACAGTTGCTTATTAGAAGAGAAAGTTTATGAAGTTGGTCCTCTATCTAATCAGAGTTGTGGTGCTCTGGGTTATAAATCAGAGAGTTGGGTGGGGGGGTGGGGGGGGTGGGGGTGGGGTGGGGGTGGGTTCTGGTCGCTCCTAGTGTTAGGGAGTGTAGCAAGACTGTGGTTCTTCTTATACCCACAGGAATTTAAATATTTGCGGTGCCAGCCAGGTCCTGAACCCTCCACCCATAGGTAATCTTGGTTTCTTAACCTTAGGGTCCCTCTTAGTTGATAAAGGGGTGAGGGGTGTCTCAGATCACACTAGGGAAGTTGTTAATTACACAAATGTTCTGGAAAGGTGGTATTTGTTATTTGCATATTTGCTTCCTGATGTTTATGTTGCAAAACCTCAGAAACGCTGGACAAGAGATTTAATAAATAAAATGATTTAAAAATTAAAAACCCAATTTTATAAGCCTCTTCCTAATCAGCTTGTATCAAAACATAGAGCCTGTGCAACTCAGAGCAAGTGCAGCAAGCCAGGTATGTGTTCTCAGCAGCTCTAACATGCCACCAGGTTCTCTGTTCACTGTGAGTCAGCAATATTTTCCAGCAAGGGAGGGTGGAGTTAATGCTATCAAGTCATAGATAGCATGATCTATCGTGGAAAGCATAAATTGAATGGAGTGTGGGGTGGGGGACAGATTTCTGTCACCTGACAATGGATGGGCCTCTTCTACCCTTCACCTCAAACCAACCTTCTGAACCTCATCTTTTCCTGTTTAACCCTGAGGCAAATAGTCACTGGCTTCTATAGAAAACATTTTCAAGTTGCTACACTGTCTATAAGCAATAGCAACCATGTTTAAAACTTTCTGGGCCCTTGCTATATATATGAATAAGTATACATTAATTATGTATCCAAAATACAATCCCTGTGGTAAGGAGAAAACATAATGAGGAAAATACTGGAAAATAAACTCACCAACAAATATTGTCTTCTACTGATGACTTACATTTAAAAGTTGGGTTAATTTTTGATTCCAATCAAAACATCTTGGCATTTATGGGTAATGTTTAGAAAAATCAAATTCATAGCCCGGACTGACAGATTAAACAAACAAACAAAAACACCAGAGCTTTGTCTTCCCTTTGTCTTCAGAAATCCATCCAGAAGGGAAACACTGCATTCCCAAAACAGGACAAAGCGATCAGCTGCCAGGCTCTTCAGAATAAAGTGTTTCGTTGAGTAAAGAACTGCAGAACTGAGATATTAAGGTTCCCACTAGAACAGTTTGTAACAAGCAGGAGAAGGAAGTGAAACAGAGTCTGGGAATGACCCATCATTTTCTCAGCTGGGACGTTCTTGTTCCTTCTCTGCTTAAGGATTCTCCTCTCTTGACTGTCCTGTGCCCAGGCCTGTACCTGCCCCTCCTCTCTATGAGAGAGAACTGCTCAGCACTCTTTGGACAAGTGATTCCTCATTTGGTCCTTCAAGTTGGTCACAAAAAATTCCTTTTGAGAAAAAGGACAGCATGGGGCAAATTCCTTATGCTAAGGAGATTGCAAAGACAGGGAAATCTCATTCCTTTACTGAGCAAAGCAGATAGAATCCTCACATGGTCTCAAGATAAATAATAACTGCTCCTCAGGCAAGAAAGTTTAATACTACCATTTTCTATAGTCTTTCAGGGCTCAGTCCTAAATTCTGCTGGTAATTGGGGTAGCAATCTCTGCCAATCACCTTCATGGGGGGGGTGGGGGGGACAAAAACAAAAACAAACTTTCCTTGGAGCAGGGCACCCAGGGATTTAGAACTGTCTTCCTTGATGTTTGCATTTCTAAGAGTTGGCTCTTATTCTCTTAAGAAAACAAACCTAGGTTGTATTAAGTAATTCTGGCAAGAGGACTAGTCAGCTTTTAAAAAGATTTACATGCATTATCAAAGGATTTGAGGAGGATTTACAAATGTAATTTTTCTCAAGGAAAAATGCTCTAAGAAAAGGGTAGGGGTAAAAAGGTCTTTATCCCTTTTGGCAACAGAGAAAACTCAACTTTTTAACCTTTCCCTTACATTTTTCTAGAAATGTGAAGACCAAACAAACATGACTTCAAAACAGAAAGGCTTTAAGGTGCAGAACTTGCAGTTAATGTTCTCCTCCCTAAGGCAGATACTTGGCTGATATTTTAATTATCAAGTATAAGTGTTTATTTTGACTTACCAGAGGGTTCAGTAAGTAATTTATTCACATTTTTAAGCCCCCAAAGATTAGCTTGCCGCTCAGTAGCACTACAACCCAGAGGTAAGCGTGGTGTTGCTCTGCTGCTTCCCAGCGTTCTGGAGCCTTGAACTCATGACAGCCAGAAACAAGCTCAGCGATTGCTGAAGTCAGAGGTGCACAAAACATGAAGCTACTTGATATGGTGAGGACAGGCATTATCAGTAAGACACTACTGCAGTGGGTTCAGCATGAGCTGGACTGAACCGGACCACCACCTGCACACCGTGACTCAGCCTTTCAAAGGGAGAATGAGGGACAAGGCCAGTTAGTAGAGACTCGGTGGAGCCAGGGAAGGGAAAAATTACAAAAAGCAGCAAGGGAGTGGCTGTTCCCTGTGATTAGTCCACTGGGGTTGCTCACTGGTGCTTATGGAAGTTGGGCTCCTGCCCTCCCACAGAGGCTGTGACACAGGGGCCCTGTCTTCAGGGGTTGTTGCAACAAACAGCACATTCTCTGGCAGCCTTGAGTTTCCTCAGGAAGGCACTTTCAGGGGACTAGGTCATCTAGGGGTGTGGTCTTGGACTGTTAGCACCTATGTTCCTGTTTGTTCAGATCTTTATAGAACAAGGTCGAGGCCTCGTCAAAAAGAGGCTCAGAGGAGCCTGGGTAGCGGTTGGTTGTTGGGGGCTGATTCTGGTGTGATGCCTTATACTAATCATTCACTACAGCCTGTAATGTACGTGTGCTGCCTGACGCAGCAGTAGTCAGCATTTTCTTCAGACACGGTTGCTGCCCTGTGACTTGATAAGAGGCCTGAGTTGTTGTACATAAGCAAATGCTTCCAACTCCCACACGGAGGGCACCTGTGGTGGGAGTCTGGAGGCCATGAGAACAAGAACAAGAACTCTCCCAAGAACTGGCCCCCGATTGATGGTTGGTAGTCAATGACGGGTAAGACTCCCCATGGAGAGGGGGGCGACCTAAAACAGGCACAACCGTGGGGCCAAGGGAGGAGCCGCCGCCTGGGATTGAGACCAAGAAGCACTTCAAATGGCTGCATTGTTTTATGTTGCCTATCTTGGCCTTGGCTTTTGAGCTCTGTCCAGCACCTTAACTTTAGTAACCGTTTTGAGGTCTTGAGACCATGGGAAAGTGTTCCCTTTTGAAACAACTCCAGAATTGACTGATATCGCTGCTATGCTCAGATGCTCATGTGAAAGGAACTAACCCTAGGTCTGGGGGGTATAAAAATAAAGTGACCGGTGCATTGGTCACTTGAGTCATTGTCATGTCCATGTGTGTCTGTGTCGTTATTTTATGTTCTGTGTCACCCCCCATCCTGTAATTGGGCCATGTCAGTTGGTCAAGAGGAGAATTTTTGTCACTGTTCTTAGGGTAGTTTTTGCCATATTCAGTGAGACTCATGAAAAACTTGTCAAATGTGTTTCTACCACTGCCTGGTGCTTCCAGTATCTCTTTGTCACATTCGATTTGGGTCTCACACTCTTTGATATTTACTATCATTATCTAGACAGGGAATGCACAGAGCCCATGAGAGCCAGCCTGGTCTCTGCCCACTGCCCTCTCTTCTCTCTTCCTCTCTCACTCCTGCTCCGTTGCCCTCCCACCTTCAGCCCTGGGATGACAATGCACAAAGGCCTTCACCAAATGTGGATACTGCACTCTTGGACTTCCCAGCCTCCAGAACAGTGAGTGAAATAAACTTCTGTTACTTATGACTCTCCCAGTCTCACATAGGCTTTTATAGCAACAGAAAAAGGACTCAGACTCACCCACATAATCCTCCCTGGAATCCACTGTGAATTGACAAAGGGAAACCCTGGCACACCAGCTAGAAGAGCCCATTTCACTCCTACTTCACCATGTCACACAAGAAGAGAAGACAAAAAGATCACCTTTCAGGGTTCTTAAGATGCCCCCTGAAAAGTCTGGTTAAGTCCTTGCCTCCTTTCCTCTGGGAGTCTTAGTGCATTCACTCTGCCATAACAAATTACCATAGACTGGGTGTCTTGCAAACAACAGATATTGATTTCTCAAAGTTTAGGAGGCTGGCAAGTCCAAGATCAATGCACCAATAGATTTCTGTCTGGTGAAGGCCCACTTTCTGGACCATAGACAGCTGTATTCTCACTGTGTCCTCACAGGACAGAAGGACTGAGTGATCTCTCTAAAGCCTCTTTTATCAGGGCACTAATCCCATTCATGAGACTCCATCCTCATGACCTGGTCACCTCAAGCCTACCTTTTAATATTATTACCTTTGGGGCCAGAATTTTAATATATGAATTTGGGGGGGACATAAACATTCCACCGATTGCACTTGAAAGAGGCAGGCCATGAGAGCAGAGCCATCCTAAACAACCAGTCAGTGTTCTGGGGCTGCTCTCTGCCCCTCACTCTTGGGCCTTGCCCCCACCCCAGCCAGGGCCCTCATGCTACTCCAGGCTACTTCTCCCAAATTTTGCATCCCGAGCAGAGGCTCTGGCTCCAAATGGCATCTCCTGAGACACACTCCTTTCCCTATAAGATACGACTATGCTCTTGTCAAGTCCTGAAAATGTTATTGTAAACTATGACAGCAATATTGCACACTATAATTAGTGATAAGAACAAATAATACTCATTTTGATATGGTATGATGGGCTGTAAAAGTTCTGCTTATAAATTTGGAGGTTTTGTTGATTTTATTCATTAATAAATCTGTGTATCTGAGAGTTGCTAAAAGTAGTTGGGGTGAAAGCTACTTTCTACTTTTTCCCAAAAATCTAAGTCTGTTCTCTTCTAAAAGCTGACATATGTACACACCAGTAAGAGTTTCTCAATCAAGATGAATGGATCTATCCTTGGAGAAAATTTCACCCTAATGTTTGTAGCTGATTGACTAAAATCATTATACCATGACTGTAAAATTTTGTAATTTTCCAGGACTTCATTATTTTCCCTAATGGAAAGTTGGGGGGGGTCTTTATCAAGACAGCCTCTTTCCTTCTTAAACTGGAAGCCACACATTCACCTCTCTGACTATGTGAACTATATTTTAAATTTCTGTAAATTGATGCTGTAGCACCTACAAAATGTCCAAGTAAAGCCTGTTCCCAAGTAAACTCTGGTTTACCTAAAACATCTGGAGACTTTATATTACCCCCAATGATGCCAGGTAACCATCAGAGTGAACATAAATTTTGCAGGGGCGCCCCCTTCAAGCATGGCTAACCAATCCTCAACCCACTTAGCCTGCCCTGCCCATTCCTTCCTGAGAAGGATGAAGGCAACCACAGTCTACTTTCTCTCTCTGCATCATTTGTTCAGATCTTATTTTATGCCTTCAAGAATCTTTTATAGTTCTTCACTGTGGAAACTCTGTCATGCTTGACTTCGTTCATTGGAATGAATGCAATATTTTCCCCATTTCCATTTCTAGGTGCTTTTGCTCAAGTTTTGTGTATTTGTTTTGTATCCAGCTATAAAAATCTCTAGTTTATTCAAGTAATTGTTTTTCACTAAAATTTCTTGGGTTTTCTAATTGTACAATCACATTCAATAACTCACCAATTATTTTCTTTTGTTATTCTGTTTTACAGCCTCTGAGGCAGTTTTACTATAGTCAGTTCTAAAGTATGTATTTTTTCATAGTTTAAAATCACTAATTGATAGCATCTTTATAATTAGCATCATTTTTTTCTTTCTTACACAAAAGAATGCTCTAATCTTCAATTAATAGTGTCTTGGGCTTGATGAAAAAGTCATAGAAATTTTAAAATAGAGAAGAGATCTCTTTACTATCAGATTTTAACTAAACATTTTGTTGTAGGAAAAGTTACTGTTTTGGTAAATTATCTTTCTTTCCACCTAAAATTTTTTAAAATTTATATTTTACTTACAGTTTTATTTGTATAAAGTAGCATTAAACACCTATATATGACTTTTTGCTTTCATTCTTTTTAAAATGTATTGGTATAATGGATTATGTTGCTATTTAATAGATGTCCTGATATTAAATGATGATTATATCATTAACAAAAAAACTTTATTAGCATATTAGATTATTTGATATAGTTCTAGATTCTATAAGGTAATGTTTTGCTTTTGGAATTATGCATCTAGGTTTATCAGTGTAATTGAGCTATAGTTTTCCTCTCTCTTTTTCTGGTATAATTTTTAGGTCTTGTTATCAGTTATACTAGCCTCATAAAATGATTTGAGAGCTTTCCCTATTTCCTTACAGCCTGGAGTACCTTAAATAAATTTAAAACCATCTTTTCATTAAAATAAAATACTCTCAAAATTTTTGGCCTTAGGATCCATTTATACTCTTAAAAATTATCGAGGGTTCCCCCACCCAAAGCTTTTATTTATATGTTCTATATCTATTGATTTATACCACATTAAAAACTTAGGCTGAGAAAACTTTAAATATTTATATATCAATTCATTTAAAAATAATAAATCTATTACATTTTGACATAAATATTTTATAAAAATCACAATCTTTTTCAAAACAAAAATGATTTAGGGAGAAAAGTGGTATTGTTTTATATTTTTAAAAGTCTAATAAGTAGCTTAATAGAAGACCACAAGACTCTCAAATCTGCTTCTGTATTCAATCTGCTGTGATATAGTTTCTTAGTATTATCATAAAAGTACTCTTTATCTCATGCCCCCCCAAATGATTTCAGGGACCTCTTAAGTCCCTGGACTGCACTTCGAGAAAACTGCTTTAAAGTTTAAATAAAACGAACTCCCTATAGTAATTGGTCACTAGGGAACCTGGCTCTTTAATATTTGAAATTAGACAGATGTGCTGTAGTGAATATAAGGGCTCCAAGAAAAGAAAAGTGGTAGGCAAAAGCAGCACAAAAACTGCTTTAAATTACTGTGAGGAAGAGAAAGTCCGCACAAGTGATACAGGTAAGAGTTCATGAAGGAAGCCTGGTTTTGACACAGTGTGGGGCTGAGATTGAACCCGTCACCCTGGCAAGATGCTTTGCCTTAAGTGTCTGTGATTAAGAATTTGAGTGTGAATTAAGATACTTGTACCCTTGGATTTGTCTGGAATATGCAGGGACCAAATGGAAAAATCTCAAGGAATACTGGCCCAGATTTCATAAAAGCCCTATTCTTGAATCAATTATTTTAACCATTAGGTAAAATATATAATTCATCTCTACTGAGTCAGTTGTTCAATCCTTCACACATAGTTGTGTCTAGAAAAGTAGCTCTTTAAGATGGCAGGCATATTTGGGGCCCTGATGAGAGAAGAGGTAATATTTCTCTTACATAATCTATACATACAGGAATTACCTTACTTTCTGAAACACGTTTTCTTGCTATAGGAAAACTAGAAGGACGTGCTAAGAGGAATGAGAAACAGAATGTAAGTAAGCCCAATCTCAGGCCCCCTGGAGGAGTGTGCAAGTGCCAATGGTGGTGAACTGGGCTGGGCCATCCCCTACCCCTTAACTGCGTGGGGAGGAGGGAAGCCAAGCCCAGAGGGCCCTGATGGTGTGCACTAGTGCTAGTACCCCGAGCAGGGTGCAGGGGCGGGGCCACCCCCAGGAGGCCGGTGGAATGCGCCTTGCAGCTGGCGCTGGGCCGGGCTGCTCATTACAGCAGCCTGGGCCAGGGGTGCATAGTGTCTCCTGTGGTCCCTGAGGTCGTTGTGCCTAAGTCTCCCTGGCAGCAGTCCCTCCTTCTCTTAGCCAAAGCAAAGGGCGCCAGGGTTCCAGGCCAGTGCACAGTCTGGGGTGGGGCTCCAGGGTGACCCCTTGCCTCAGCTGCTTATAACTCAAGGAATGCCAGGAAACCAGCTCCCTCCCCTTGGAAGCGCCGTCGTGCAATCTCCTGTATCAGGTACAGAATTTCTCGTGAGGATGACAAAAATGTTTTGGGTATAGAAGTGGTGATGGTTAGACAGCATTGTGAATGTATTTAATGCCACTGGATTATATGATTATGAATGGTTAAAATGATAAATATTATATATATTTTGTCACAATTTAAAATATAGTAATTTATAGAAAGGTAATTATAGCCCTAATAACTATGTCTACTAATCATATAGAGTTATGGCCCACAAGCCTAGAACACTGCCTAAGTTTTTGTATAGCCCATGAGCTAAATATGGTTTATATGTTTTTCTTTTTGTTTTCAAGTCAGACGGGTAATGTGCAGACATCATAACAAGGACTGAGGGAGGCACATCTCATGCACATCTCATGCATGCTCCTGAAAACCCAATCATCATGCTTATGAACTACAAAAGGATCTATATACATTTTTTTAATGGTTGAAAAAAATATAACCTTGACATTTGTGGTTTTAATTTGCATTTCCCTGGTGATTATTGATGTTGAACATTTTTTCATCTGTTTATTGGCTATTTGGCTATCTCTTTTGAAAAGCTTCTGTTCATGTCTTTTGACCACTTTTTAATGAGGTTATTTGTTTTTTTCTTGCTGATTTGCTTGAGTTTTTTATTTAATGGATTCTGGTTATTAGTCCTTTATCAGATGCATAGCTTGTGAATATTTTCTCCCATTCTGTAGGTTGCCTATTTGCTCTGTTGATTATTTCCTTAGCTGTGCAGAAGCTTTTTAATTTAATCAAATCCCATGTTTATTTATTTTTATTGCTGCTGTGATTGCCATTGGGGTTTTCTTCATAAATTGTTTGCCTGGACTGATATCTAGAAGAGTTTTTCCAATGTTTTCTTATAGAATTTTTATGGTTTCATAGCTTACATTTAAGTCTCTTAATTAATTTGTGTGAGTGGTGAGAGATATGGATCCTGTTTCATTCTGCATATGGCTATCCAATTTTCCCAGCACCATTTATTGAGTAGGGATTCTTTTCCCCAGTGTATATTGTTGTCTGTTTTGGCAAAGACCAGTTTTCTGTATGGACCAAAGTTGTTTAGACTGCCGAAATTAACTTGGTATTAATCTAAACTTGATTGTGTTAAGACACCAGGACATGGTATTCAACCCCCCACTGCTAAATTTGACTGGCTTTAAAAAAAAAAAAAAAAAAAAAAAAGACACCAGGACAATCACTAAGAAAATACCTCAAAATTATAGTAAAACTAACTATAGGATAATTAAAATAGTATACTAGAAAATACCTACTGTTATGTAAATGACCCTAAATGACCCCAAAATAGTCTCCCTGTATTGCCATTTAGGTTGCTTATTTCTTTGCTGCAGGCTGAGCCATGTTAGTTCAAAAGTCCATTGGCACCAAACTCAAGTTTTTGCCCATTCACAATATTTTAAGATAGTCTAGACAAGCATATCTTTAGCCTTTTAGAGTTTTCCTGATTTGCATACCTCACAAAATCTCACCCCACATCTTCTGGCCATTGATAGTGACTCATGGGTGTAAGACCCTAACCTGCCTTGGTCCTTTGGAGCTCTCTAACTCAGAGACTTCCCACTGTGCTGCTAGGTGACATCACCTAGACACATAAGTTCCTTCTCTGAACCTCCTCTCTCTTTGGAGTCCTTTGACCTATACCCCTTCTGAGCAGTGACCACCCATGCTCTAGTCTCTGGACTCACTCTTGCTGTGAGGAACTTTCACCTACATGCAAACCTGTCCGAGTGTTACCCGATAAACCTTGTATATTCTTCTGCCACCTTACACACACACCTTTTTCCTAGGTTAGCCACAAAATCCCTCAAATCCCTACACTTACTTAACAGAAAAGGAAGCAGTGATGGAGGCGGGGGTAAAAAAAGACAAAAGACATCAGAGGCAAATAGCAAAGCAGCAGATATATATCCTACATTGTCAGCAATGTAAATGTAAGTTGATGAAAAAAATCAATCGAAAAACAGAGTTTCTAACATAACCTTAGCACTTGTACCCCCATAATTCGCTAAAATTAAAAAAAGGAAAAAAACCCAGAGTTTCTAAAATGGATATTTAAAACAAAACCAAGTATGATCCAGTTGTATGCTCTCTACCAGCAGTCCCCGACCTTTTTGGCACCAGGGACTAGTTTCATGGAAGACAATTCTTCCATAGACAGGGGTGGGGGCAATTGTTTGGGACGATTCGAGCGCATTGCATTTACTGTGCACTTTATTTCTATTATTATTACATGGTAATATAAAACTAAATAATTATACAACTCACCAAAATGCAGAATCTAATGTCACTGCTGATGTGACTGAAAGTGGAGCTCAGGTGGTGATGCGAGCAATGCTGTCAACCAGCCAGACCTAACAGACATATCCAGAACATTCCATTCTGCAACAGAAGAACACACAGTATTCTTGAGTGCACATGGAACATTTGCCAGTAGAGGTCACACATTAAGCAATAAAACAAGACTGAATGCATTTTAAAAGATTAAAATTATACAAATAAGTTTTTTTGACTAGAATGTAATGAAATTAGAAGTCATCGACAGAAGGTAACCTAAGAAAGAAAATATGTGGAAATTAAATAGCACACTAGACTGTTCTAGAAAAAAATTAGAGAAAATGCACATAATTAAAATCAAGAATGAAAAGGGGAACACTGCAATTCCTCTTAAAGATAACTTAGTTGGAATGAGAAATCCCTGGAAAAATACAAAATACTAAAACTGGTTCAAGAAATGTTAGATAATCTGAATGGACCTATAACAAGTAAAGAGATTTAAATAGTAACATATATTTTTTAAACTCAAGAAGAAAAGACCAGACCCAGCTGGCTTCATTGCTGAGTTCTATGAAACATTTAAAGAAGAATTAACACTAATCTTTCTCAAACTGTTCCAAAAATAGAAGAGGAGGGAACATTTCCAAGAACTCATTCCTAGAGACCAATATTCTCAGATACCAAAACCAGACAAACATCACAGGAAAAGAAGACTAAAGAACAAAATATCTTATGAATATAGCTATAAAAATAATCAACAAAATACTACCAAACTTAATCCAGCAGCATATAAAAGGATTACCATGACCAAGGCAAATTTATCCCAGGAATGCAAAATTGGTTTAATATCAAAAAATCAATTATTATATTATATTTTAAAGGGGTGATTTTATGACATGTGAATTATATCTCATTAAAGCTGTTATTTAAAAATATAGCCATTAGGCTGGGTGCGGTGGCTCATGCCTGTAATCCTAGCACTCCGGGAGGCCGGGGCGGGCAGATTGCTCGAGGTCAGGAGTTCGAAACAAGCCTGAGCAAGAGCGAGACCTGTCTCTACTATAAATAGAAAGAAATTAATTGGCCAACTAATATATATAGAAAAAATTAGCCGGGCATGGTGGCCCATGCCTGTAGTCCTAGCTACTTGGGAGGCTGAGGCAGAAGGCTTGCTTGAGCCCAGGAGTCTGAGGTTGCTGTGAGCTAGGCTGACGCCACGGCACTCACTCTAGCCTGGGCAACAAAGCGAGACTCTGTCTCAAAAAAAAAAAAAAAATATATATATATAGCCATTGTGCTATCTATTTTCTTCCTTCTACAGGTTTCTCTTAACAAAGAAGAAAAGCAGTGTCTGTTTTACAGGAAGAGTGAAAGAAGATGAATTATATCGTACCCCTTTCTATAAAACTGAATGATGGATACTTCATGCCTACACTGGGGTTGGGCACCTCTGCTCCTGCTAAGGTAGCCATATGGTGTTGTGCATGGAATGGCATTGGGTAGCAGACATAGGTCCTGACCAGAACCAGTCACTGTGTGAGTTTGAGAAATTCATGCGAGTCTCACTTTCCTCATTTATAAAACAGGTCAGGTTACTTTGTGCATTAAGTCAGTGCTTTTCAAATTTCAAGTTTTTAGATTCAAATTTCAAATTCAAATTTCAGGTGTTTAGAGATATAAACACTTGAGGATCTTATTAAAAATGCAGATTTGGAGGCCCTGCCCTCAAAGTTTCTGATCAAGTAGGTCTGGGGTAATGCTCTAAAACTCACACTTCTAATGAGCTACTAAGTGATTCTGATGCTGCTTGCCCAGGACCACACTTGGAGTGGCGCTGTATCAGGGCCATCTTTCAGAATTCAGGGGTGGGTAGGTCTGTTTTTGCTACTCTCATTGGCTATCTAGTTGTAGCCATTTCACAGTGTATTAGGATAAATGAAACCCAGTTGCTATGATTACCATATGTCAGAAACTTCACAGCAAACTTGCTTGTGAGGAAGTTGCTCTGTGATTTTTAATGTCCACCACTAATCATAGATTATCTAGAGAAAGCTCTGTGGCTGAGGAACTTGGAATCAGAGGGACAGGATTAGAGGGAGTGTGGTGGCCTGGGGTGAAAACAGTCTCCTAGAGGCCTAGTTGTTAAGACCGTGCCATGGGGAAAGCCAAGTGGCACTTGGAAATTTTCCCTCTCTGTGGAAGATTGAACTTCGTGCACATTTCTGGATCAAATGCTGCAAACTTACACGGGCACATCTCAGTGGTTCTTGGTGAAGAAGTTTATACTTGTTTAGAAAAGTTGTAGGATTGATTTACCAACATTAAAGGCACATGGTGTATAATATTGAGGGCTGTAAGCAAAAAGGCTGGCAGGAAGTTCTGCTTTTGCTTTGACTTGGCTCTAACCTGTGGACAGTCAGTGAATCTTCATGGAACTCAGTTGACTCACTGGGAGTTGGAAATGAAAAAAAAAAAAATATCCAAGAGGCATTTTAACTACTGAGTGAGGTAGAGGAGGTGGTGATGCAAAGAGAACAATTGTGGATGACTCCAAGGGTCCAGACTGGTGGGCCAGAGAACAGTAGGCATCTAAGAAGGTAACAAAGTTTTGAAGGATAAAGTGTCACCTAAGAACCAACTTAGCAACCAAAAAAAAAAAAGAATTATGAGATATTTTTGAGTGAAAAAAAGTGTTTATATTCTTTTACATTTTTGTCCTTCCTCAAATGTTCTTTGAGGAGTTTTTCCAAGTTTAGGTAAGTAAATCACTAATTTACTGTGTGTAAAGTTACATCTTTGCATTGATAGATAATTATCATTGGATATCTGGGTTGAAACCAATTTAGTAATCTCTTATAGAATGAATTAATTTAAGAATTTAAATCTATAGATTGTGTAAATCCATAGATCATGTAGATAGTATAAATACACAGAGTGTTAAAACCAGTGATATGCTGGGTCTAGCTCACATAGACTCACAAGAGTCTTATGAACATCTTTTCCTAATTTTGGAAGCTTAAAATTAGGAAATATGGGAATATATGCAACATAGAAATTGGAAAATACTACAAACCAGGACTTCTTTTTTTCAGATGGTCAGTTGTTGAATATTCATTACTGTTTATAACTCAATTTTAGCTTTGCCACCTCTAGCTCTTAGCCTTTGGGAAAACAATAGGTTCTGTTGAATAGCTCTGCTTATGGAATTGGTCATCTGTTCCTGAGTTGAGTAAGTCTTTATCTTTTTATACTTTTCTAGGTTGCTAAAAGTAAGGTAGAGGAGGCCATCCAGATAGCAGTTGATGTAGGCTACCGCCATATTGACTCTGCTTACATATATCTAAATGAAGAGGAGGTTGGGCGGGCCATCCGGAAGAAGATCGCCAACGGCACTGTGAGGAGAGAAGACATATTCTGTACCTCAAAGGTGCTGCATACAGTTACATCTATACCTATGGGAAGCTCACTCTTAGCTGTATAGTTTCTTGGCAAATATTTCTTCTTACTGGTTTGATCTTCATCCACTCAGACCTTGCACCTACAAAGGATGGTTAGGAATGTGGCTTCTGTAATCAGACTTTTACAATTAGATCCAGGCTCTGCCACCTCCTAAATGTGTGGCCTTGGACAAACTATCTAAACTCTGTTCCTCTGTTTCCCAAGCTGTAAAATGAAGGTATTAATTAAATATCATTTACCTCACAGGATTTTCGTGGGTGTTAGGTTAAAAAATACACATAAAGCTTGTAGAAAAGTTTGATGCATTTTAAATGCTTGAAAATGCTGGCTGTTGTTATTATCATCATATTTTTTTAAAACTCAGGAATGACTTGGCTTTTCCAACTCTGCTCTACTCGAGTTTTGACAACGTAATTTGATCTTTAGCCATAGTTTGAGGTAATGTGATTTAGTCAGAAAATATAGGCTTTGGAATCAGATGAAACTAGGATCAAATTTTAGTTCTTTAATATTCTGTTTGACTTTGTGAAATTTCTTGACTCAAAAGTAGTTTTATATCCTCTCTGAACCTTAGTCTTCACATCTCAAGCTATTTTGTGGTCAATGCATATTTATTTCTTATCTTTGTGAAGTAAGGAATAATACCTCAGAAATGATAGAGGATGAAAGTAATGTTTGTGAAAGTACTTATGTACTTCTTAAAAAAATTCTGGAGTCATTTTCTCCAAAAATCTTTCATGTCCATTCACATCCTATCTAAAACAAGTAGAAGAACTTAGATATTTAAGTCAGATTGAAAAGGAAACCTCCAAGGAATTTTCCCCCTAGTGTTCATTGAACTGACTGCTGCTATGAAGGAAAAAACAAAAACAAAACACATTTAAATTTGAGGTGAAGGAAAGATCGAGTTGAGGCCCATGCACGTGAATCCTATGCAAGTCTATAAAGGGACATTCCTTCTAGACCAAGAATGTGATATATGACTATTTTTAGATGACTATTTTTAGCTATAGCACCAGCCTTCTCACACTCATCTTTTAATTCTCCTTTAATTTTTTTCATTGTATTTATTTTGATTAATTTCCCCCTAGATTATTACTTCTTAAAATGAGGTGACTAAATTACTCCCAAAAAAGTTCCTCATGGGACTTTCTTTGGAAAATCACTTGGGGTTCTTGTCTGGCAGGCAATTCCCAGTCTGGTTTACAGATACTGTGTTTGGGCTAGAACCCGGGAATATGTTTTGTACAAACAAATCCGATAATTCTTTTACATGCTAAAGTTTGAGAATCTCTGCTATAAAATCATATTTCTATTTTATACATTGATTGCCCTAATTTAGCATGAAAATACGCTATGACGTTAAAGAACTCAGGAGCTTCATTGGGTGACGTGTCGCTACTCTTCTACTACAAGAGGGATTTTGGTTGCTGATGTGGTTTATTTGCCATTTCATTATTCTGTCCTAAGGATTTTTGAAGAATCCCACATGGCTTCTCTTTCAACTCTTGCAGGTGTGGAGCACCTTTTTGCATCCAGAATTGGTCCAAAAGTGCCTGGAAAGATCACTGAAGAAACTCCAGCTGAGCTATGTGGATCTCTACCTTATTCATTGCCCAATGGCTTTAAAGGTTAGCACCAGTTGTTTTATTTTGGTGATCCATGGAAAAAGCAGTTGCTGAATAAAAGAGAACACATAGTTGTGAGGGGGAGAAGAACAGAATACTTTAAGACTGTCTCTCTCTCTTTTCTGAAAACTGTTTCCACCTCGTTCAGTACTTCAGCTCCAGAGTGACAGGGTTCACTGGTACCGATACCTCTACTTCCATCTTGTGATGTGCCACCTATATTTTCAAGTTCTTGTGTTCTGGAATATCAATGTCATGCTCACTGACGTCCGTTGAGGAAGAGAAAGTTTAATGCGGATGAGACTCTGCATTGAGATGCTGACAAGTTCCTGACAAGGGAGAGAGTTCTTCACAAGGGCCGAGGACCAAAGGCAGGACTGGGCATGGCACCACCCTGGGCTCTGTCCTGGGTGTCTTAAACTTTTAGCACTTCGAAGCATTTCTAGGAAATATGTTTCCTCAATGTACTTCTTTTGCCTTTAGACTAACTTTACAAATTCCTTTCAAGAATTAAGGACAAATTGTTCCACTGGTCTCAAGGTCTCTAGGCCCCAGACAGTTTGGCTGAGGCCAGACAGAGCTTTGTACAAGCTCCCCTTCTTTCCTGTGTTCCAGCCTGGGGAGGAGATTTTTCCAAAGGACACACATGGAAAAATTATTTTTGACACCGTGGATCTCTGTAGCACATGGGAGGTGAGTGAAGCTCCGGAGAGACCATGCCTCTGCACCATGGGGGATTCAGGAAAAGTGGGATCTGGTCCAATTCTGCCTCTATTCAAACTTAGGAGAGCCCCTGAATGTCCCTCTGCTTCTTTCACGTAATCATCCAACAAGTATTTATTGAGTGTCTAGGTCTATCACACTCTACTCTATGCACTCAGGCTACATCAGTGAACAGAACCAAAGTCTTGGCCCATGAGGTAGGTGTCATGGGGGCAGCGAGTAAAGCTGACTGAAGGACAGAGAGTGCCAGTGTTGGTTTGGGGCACAGAAAGGCAATTAAAAACAGAGTGGCAGGGGAGGCCTCTTTGAAAGGGTGATGTTTGAGCAAAGACTTGTAGTAGATGGAGGTATTGATTGTATGGGGAAAGAGTGATACAGGCAGGAAGAAAGCCAAGGCAAAGTTTTTAAGAGGGGAGAGACACTGCCACATTCAAGGAACAGCAAGGGGACATAGGAGACTGGGACAGAGCAAGTGAGATGGATGGCAGGAGGACCTGAGGTCAGAGAGAACAGGGAGCGGAGGTCTGGCAGGTGGTCTTCCTGCCTTTGATGCTGGAAAGGCATCCTGGCTGCGCCTCCTGTTCTTCTGACATTTGTTTTATCAGTCCTCAATCACATTTTTCTAGGCATTCACTAAAGAGTGTGCTGGCTCCTTTAGCTCTGCGTTGGTCTGTTGAGGAAGAGAAAGTTTAATGTGGATGAGACTCTGCATCGAGATGCTGACAAGTTACCGACAAGGGAGAGAGTTTCGTTTCTTACTCTATCTTCTTATCCATTTTTTCCCCCTATTACTTTTGTTTTTTTTTTTACTCAGTCAATCCCTGCCTCATTGGTTGACATCTGCACCTTGAAAGACTATGCCTTTCCCAGTCTCCCATGTTCCCACCCCCAGCCCCATCCCTAGCGTGCTAACATTTATTTCTCTTCTCTAGCCTGTGACACAGGTTGCTCCTCATAAACCCTTTCTCCCCAGGCCATGGAGAAGTGTAAGGATGCAGGATTGGCCAAGTCCATTGGGGTGTCCAACTTTAATCGCAGGCAGCTGGAAAAGATCCTGAACAAGCCAGGGCTCAAATACAAGCCTGTCTGCAACCAGGTGAGCACCACCAATCTGCCCCCCAACTTGCTTTGCTATTCAGCTTTCTCTTTCCTCAATTTGACAAGGCCACCGATGACATTCCCCTCTCATGTATTTTACTGTGGAACATCAGATGCTTCAAGAGAACAGAATGCATTTCAGATTACTGAAGACAGTGCCCAAGGCCATGCCACTTTATAAAAAACCATCTAAGAGTTTTTTGTACTTAGAGTATAATCTGCTAGATGTTGTGGTAGTTGGTCCTTGAAATTGGAGCTAGCAAATGACTGACAGCCACTTCCCATCACATGAAAGGTCAGTAATTTTGGAACATTTGTGTGTATAAGAAAAGGGGTGATTCGTCTTTAAGTCTGACAACTTCTGTAAGTGCTGTGCCATGAGATGACCACCGAGCCTCTCTATAGCACAAAAATCTCTCCGGAACTTATGAAAATATTGCTGTTTTAAAAAGATTACTCTGAAGATGGATAATGGTAGTGGTTGTAGGACCATGTGAATGCTTAATGCTTAATTAATTAATGATTAATGTCCACTTAAAATGGTTAAAATGGTAAAATGTATGTTGTGTACATTTTACTACAATAAAAAATTAAAAGTAACATATTTTTAAAGTCTACTTATTAAGGTAAACCCACTTAAATGGGCAGCACAGAAACTGCCCTATCTTGGAGGATTATGAAAGAAGTTGTGTGAGTATGGGAATGATGGACAACACTCTGTGCTGTGGGAGGCTCACACTTCCCACAGATGATCACTCCTCCTTTGAAACATTTACATGCAGATGGAGTGAGGACAAGTCAATCCATATATTAAATATTACTAAGGCTAATTGTTAAATTTTTTGGATGAAAATTACAAGTAGGAATTCTAAAAGGTTTTCTTTTGTGTCCCCTGGGAGGTTTACCTCCACTTTAGGCATCATCAATATATATAAAAAAAAATAATGGTTTTGACTGCAGTACTTGGTGAAGAATCAAAAGGGAAGCTAGATCCTATCTGAGCTCTAAAAGGTGAAAAGAATTTGGCCAAAGGGAGGCTGACTGGTTGTGGGGAAGATGGCATGGCATGGAAAGCTTGAACCAAAGTAGGGTTCATTACCATCTGTGCAGCAATCTGGTCATGGTAATAAATGAGCTCAGGTGAGGTGTTATAGGGTCCAGGATTGGTTTTAATCCCTGAATCCAATAAGTTACCCTGCCTCCTCTTTAGTGTTCACTACTAGTAACAATTAGTAATTTATTTCCAACTGATGCTAAAAAGGCCAAAACTGTTTCCAAATCCCTTTCCACAAGGGACAAGACTGAAGCTTGGGGAAGGGTATGGGTGCAGTAATTCAGAGTAGGGCCATTTGGAGGGGGGGCGCTTTGAAGATCAAACAAAGACACCACAATGCGATGTAGTACGAAGGAGGAAAACATTCCAGTTCCTGGAGCTCAAGGATGACCTAAGGAAAAAATGACTCAGATTCGAGGGATGGTTTCTTTGGAGAAATATCTATACAAGTTCTTTTCCCATTTTCCAATTGAGTTATTTTTTATTTTTTATTTTTTTTGCTGCTGAGTTGTAGGAGATTCTTATATACTTTGGATATTAACCCTTTATACCTATAGTTAATGGAAAGTGTACTTTAAAATATGTTGAGGATAGATCTCATGTTAAGCGTTCTTATTTTTTAAAAAGCCCCCCAAAACACAAAACAAAACCAAAACCATAAGCACAGAAGAATACAAGGGAATTTTTGGAGGTGATGGATGTGTTTAGTGCATTGATGGGGGTGATGGTATCACAGGTGTATGCACATGCCTGAACTCATCAAGATGTATACATTAAATGTGTGCATGTTTTGGTATAATAAAACATGCCTCGATAAAGCTAAAAAAATTTTGAGGGATGATTTTATTGAATCCTAGGAGTAGCAGAATTGAAGAGAAGAGATATAAATAAAGAATACTGAGATGAAAGAACTAAGAAAGGCAGAAATTGCTTCTCATTATATACAGACAATAAATGTGCAACAATCAAAGACATCACCATGGTTTTTCAGTCTGATAGACTGAGATTATCTGTTTGTTTTCTCAACTTGTCCTCCAAGAGGTACCTGTCCTCCTGAGATAATTATTTAAGCCATGTTGCCATGCTATCCATGGGCTGTAATCCAAAGTAAAGACTTTGGGAGCTCTGTGGGTACAGCTGGTGGATGATGATCATGAGTTGGCCAATGTTGCTGGTATTCTTGAGTATTTTTGATACCATGCAATACAGCATTGCATGTTCCTGGTATATTTGGCTTTGGTGGTCCTGTAATCTAATGCTCCTGCTTGGTATTCTGCAGGTGGAATGTCATCTTTACCACAACCAAAGCAAACTACTGGAGTTCTGTAAGTCCAAGGACATTGTCTTGACTGCGTATGGTGCCTTGGGGTCTGACCCAGCCAAGGAATGGTAATAATTTTCATAAAGTTATTTTAAGCATAGATACCATACCTTCTGAAGTCATCTCTCAGCTGTCTGGGGAAATTAAAAGTAGACAGCAGGAATAATTTATCTTTGTAAACCTTTTACCTAACCCAGACTTACATTATTAACATAAGGACTCAATAAAACATTATTAAACAATAAAATTATTGAAAGCATTTTTTCTTTTATAATATTTCATAATATTATGGGGTTACAAACGTTTTGGTTACATAAATTACTTTTGTACCATTTGAGTCAAAGTTATAAGTGCGCTCATTCCCTTGATAGTGTACATTGTACCTGTTAGGTGTGACTTTACCCATCCCCTTCTCCCCGCCCCCTGCTTGATTTCCAATGAATGTTATTTCCATATGTGCACATAAGTATGATTGATTAGTTCCAATTTAATGGTTAGTACATGCGGTGTTTGCTTTTCCATTCTTGTGACATTTCACTTAGAAGAATGGTCTCCAGTTCCATCCAGGTTAATGCAAGAGGTATTAGTTCACCGTTTACTTTTATGGCTGAGTAGTTCTCCATGGTATACATATACTACATTTTATTAATCCACTCATGTATTGATGGGCACTTGGGTTGTTTCCACATCTTTGCAATTGTAAGTTGTGCTGCTATAAATATTTGAGTGCAGGTATCTTTTTTATAGAATGTCTTTTTTTCCTTTGGGTACATACCCAGTAGTGGGATTGCTGAATCAAATGGTAGGTCTACTTTTAGTTCTTTGAGGTATCTCCATACTACTTTCCATAGAGGTTGTACTAGTTTGCAGTCCCATCAACAGTGTATGAGTGTTCCTATCTCTCTGCATAAATAGCAACATTTGTTGTTTGGGGAATTTTTAATGAAAGCCATTCTCATGGAAGTTAAGTGGTATCTCATTGTGGTTTTGATTTGCATTTTCCTAATGAATAGAGATATTGATCATTTTTTAAATATGTTTGTGGGCCATTAGACTATCTTCTTTTGAAAAGTTTCTGTTCATGTCTTTCTCCCACTTATTAATGGGGTTGATTTTTTCTTGCTGATTTGCTTGAGTTTTTTATAGATTCTAGTTATCAGCTTTATATCATATCATTCTTTATTGGGTATATAGAAAGCAAATATTTTCTCCCATTCTGTAGGTTGCCTATTCACTCTAATGGTTGTTTCCTTGGCTGTGCAGAAGCTTTTTAGTTTCCTCAGGTCCCGTTTATTTATTTTTGTTGTTGCTGTGATTCCTTTTCGGGGCTTCTTCATAAATTCTTTGCCTAGGCTGATGACTATAAGAGTTTTTCCAACATTTTCTTATAGAATCTTATAGTTTCATGCCTTAGGTTTAAGTCTGTTATACATTTGAGTTGATTTTTGTGAGTGGTGTGGATCTTGTTTGAGTCTTCTGCACGTGGCTATCCAATTTTCCCAGCATCACTTATTGAATAGAGATTTTTTAGTCCAGTGTATGTTTTTGTCTGCTTTGTCAAAGATCACATGGCAATATGAGGATGGTTTTATATCTGGGTTCTCTGTTCTGATCTATTGGTCTATGTCCCTGTTCCTGTGTGAGTACTACGCTGTTTTGGTTACAACAGCCTTATAGTATAGCTTGAAGACCTTAAGCAAATAGAACAAATTGGGAGGCATCACTTTACCAGACTTTAAGCTATACTGAAAGCATTTTTGAAATAGCAAATTCTTATACAATAGTTTATTATTTATTATGATGGTGGAAATTGGGTTTTTGGACAATTGTGTCTTCTTGATTTATTCAATCTTTTACTAAACTTCTCGGAAATACTTTAAAAAAAAAAAAAGAAAAAAAAGGACCTGAGTTTCCTTGCCACCTTGCTTTCCTTTTTCCTTCTTCTTTGGATATAACAAGAGAAACAAAACAGATATTAAAACAGCCAGAGGGGAATAAGGAAGGTTCTAGAGGATTAGCCATCCCTGGCTTGAAGAAGCAGCCTCCAAGTAAAGTGGATATTCATCCTCCAACATGTAGCATCTCTGCCTTTCCCCTCAGGAGGAAAAAGAACAGCCCAGTTATCCTGGAGGATCCAGTACTCAATTCGGTTGCTGAAAAGCATGGGCGAACTCCAGCCCAGGTAGCCCTGCGCTATCAGCTGCAGCGGGGACTGGTGGTCCTGGCCAAGAGCTTCAGTGAGAAGAGAATCAAGGAGAACTTCCAGGTACAGAGCAGGGCACTGGCAGCAGGGGACCAACAGAGGCACATCCTTTGCTGTGGATGAGGGTATTTGTGAGGCTGTTAAGGTACATTTGGGCAAAGCTTATCTCCTTATTCACTCTTTGCATATCAGCACTGTATTTAAGTGTCTTAGCCTCTACCTGCTGCAAGGGAGAATGTGATGCCTGAAAAGAACACTAAGCAGTGTCAGGATTGGGCCACAATTCTGGTTTTACACCTACATTATAGCCCTGTGTAAATCATCCCTTGTCTTCTACAATGTAAAGTAAAGGAATTAGATCATATGAGATTTGGGCTCAAAAATCTTTAGGATTCACTTGCTACAAGGACAGCTACACAATAAAAGTCTCTGAGGGCAGATTAGAGATGCCAGTCTCAACTATTTGAATAGAGAGATTAGGGCTAAAATTCATTCCCCTGAATTTTGCCACTGAATGAGTCCCAGGTATGTGATAATTGTCTCATAAAACCTACACAATTTCCTACATGAATTTGTGTGTTTGTGAAGAGGGGAGAAGAGGAACAGAAATTGCTTCAGGGAAACTGAATTGGTCCTCTCACATTTTGGATAGGCTTTTGACTTCCATTTGACACCAGAGGACATGAAAACTCTAGATGGCCTGAACAAGAATATGCGCTTTTTTGAAGATGCTGAGTAAGTAGTTTGCTATACTGTAGACACTGGGGAACAGGACAGTGGAAGAAATTGGCTTATTCCAATCCACAGAAGGCAGAGGCTGTTGTTTAGAAAAGTTGTTGGAAAATACTTTTTCCTTCAGAAATTTACTCTAAGGCTCAGGGCTCTTCCCAGACAAGAATGTGAGGATGACTCAGGGTAAGACGGAACCCTCTGAACTCCGCATTGCCTCCTGAGATATAGAGCCTCAGCATTGTGCTTCACTCCAATCTATATGCTAGTAATTCCCCAATTTCCGTCTCTAACGTAGGCCTTTCTCTTGGTCTCTAGCAGCCTACTGGACAATTCTTACTCCCACAGTTCAAACTTACTATATCTAAAATTAAAGCCTTCAGCTTCCCTCTATATATACTCATCATGTTAATACTACAAACATCAATTTTTTTGTCACAAATCTCACCCCTACATTTAAGTGACCACCTAGACCTGTTAACTCTATAGCTCAATATTTCTCATGTTTCCCTAATTTCTATCACAAAGCCCACCTTCTCTAATTCAGTTTTTGAATCTGAGTTGGCTCCCTTGCAAAACTGGCCACAGGGGTAAATCTTTAACTCTGGTTTCAGAGCATTGTTCAGAACTTTCTTCAAGTTTAAGTTTCCTCAAGTTTATAACTGTAAGTTTTTCAATAGTGAACAGTCAGAGGACTTAGAAATCAGGAAGAAAGAAGGGGAGATGCCAGATATCAATACAATGGAGGTGACAATGGCAAGAATAATCCTTTCCAAAGATATACTTTTAATGACCCTTCAAACTTTAGATTCTATGATTTTTGGAAGGCTGTACAAATGTGAGAAATCTGGAAGTTATTTTTTTCTGTTCAGTGACATTTAATACATGTATGTATGTAAATGTCACAGAACCTGGAAAATGCAAGTCTCCCTCAAGGCCTTCTTCAGCAGGAATCAGGGGAGCCTCACAAATCTGTTAGCCCCAGGGAAGACTCCCACCAGCTGCCATTCTTCTCTGCCTTGGGGTTATCGTGGTGTTTATCACTGTTAGTCACCACAGGACCCTAAAATCCCCAGTGCCCAAATAGCTGTGTCTATCACCTTGGCACTTCTCACTGTGCCATCTGAAACTCATATTCAGCCATCAGCAAAATCCTTTTACTCTTGATGTCTATAACTATTCTCGCTGTTCCCTCAAGCTGCAACCCTGTTCGTCCTAGCAGCACTGTTTTCTCTAGTCCTTTGGGGGGCAGGGCAGGGCAGCCATTCCCTCTTCTAAGCTGTTCATAGCGCTAAGCTGGAATATTGAGTAGGAAGCCTCCTACCCCTCACTAATCTTCCCAGACCATTCGCTCTCCCCTTTCTCAAGAACACTCTGCTCTGGATCTCATGTCATCACACTACTCCACCACTTCCCTTCCTTGTTGCAGTCATTAGGACTGCATTTCAGGACTAAAATCCTCATCCACAGAGGATTTTAGTTCTTGACTAGTTGTCACTCTCTCCAGCAGTAGATGTCATCATTTCTTATGATTTCCACAGAGATGACCTATCAGTGTTTTGATCTCCTCTCTTCCAATGAGCATAATCTCCAGTCTAACTCAGCCCCTCAACCCCATGGTCTCATCCTAGACCTTGTCATTACTAGTTACCATCACCATTCCACAATCTCAATTTTAAATTCTCACGCTGCAATTTTAAATCATCACCGCCTACTTGTCCAGCTCATTTGCTATATTGCTCAATATTCCAATAATGTTTTGATTGCCAGAGACCTACAGCACATTGATCATACCATCTTTTCACATTGACGCTCTACTGTGCCCACTGTCCTTCTTACCTGCTTAGATTCCAGGGTCAATCAATGTAACAACGTGCTTGAACCCTTCACTCTTGCCATTCCTTCTCATGTTCTTTGCTGGTTCTCTTCATCAGTTTGAGCTCTCAGTTGTCGAGTGACCTAGAGCTCAATCTGAAAACTCTTCTGTTTTCTCTCTGCACCCACATTGTTGGTGATTTCATCTAGTCTCATGCTTTAAACACCATCTCAATATAGACTCCCCATATTACATCCAGCCCCGATTGAGATTCTAGACTAAGATTTGATTATCTGTCTACTCAACTGCACTTGGGTGTTTACTACACATCTCAAACTTACCATGTCTCTAATTGGGCTTATGATTGTATCTGCAATCCCTAGCCCCCACACATACACAGATACACACATGCTCACACAGACACAAATAGAGAGATACACATAGCGACTCACACACACACAGGTAGACACACACAGTGACACACACACAGAGACACAGACACACATACAGAGAGATGCACAGAGATACATACACAGTGACACACACACAGACACACACAGAGAAAAACACACACACATACACAGAGACACATACACAGACACATCCTGAATATACTCCTGTCAAAGTCTTCCTGATCAACTAGGTGCCCCTGATTGCTTTCCCTGCTTCTGCACTCTCCCTCATGCATAGTAGTCAGAGCGAACAGTTTAAAAAGTAGGTGTAATCAGGTGCTTATCTTCTCAATATCTGGCATCCTGCATCTCACACAGACCTACGAGGGCCAACAGGTATTCCCTCCCCTACTTCTGTGTCCATGCCCTACTATTCTCCCCTCCTGACTCCAGCACAGCCCCACTGACCCCCTAGCCATTCCTCACATAAGCCAGGCCTGTCTCAGGGCCTTTGCACTGGTTATTCTCTCTGCCTACAGAGCTCCTTCTCCAGATAGCTGGATGGGTCATTCCTTTACATCCTTCAGGTATTAACTCATCTGTCACACTGGCGATGCCATCTCTGTTTCTTAATTAAAAATGCAGCTCTTCCCAGAACATCCTTTCCCTCTACTCTGCTTTATTTTCCTCCTTGACACATATCCCTATCTAACATACTACATAGTTTACTGATTTATTTTAATTTTTTGTTTACCACATTAGAATGCTGGATTCTGAGGGCAGACTTTTTGTTTTTGTTTTGTTCTTAAACTACTATCTTCCTGGGTGCTCAAAAAATATTGGTTGAATAAATAAACATAATAAAATGATAACGAAGTAAGGGAATATAGAGATGCAGGCAGTAACCCATAACAATAAATATCAATAATATTAATCGATAATAATTATTCAATGATTTAGCATTTTCTATCTCAAAATTATTACTTAATAGAATTAACCTTGCTAAAAGGGAAGCTCTCCATTGAAGTGACTTCATTGTACAATCACAGTGTCTATCTCTAAGTCTAATATATAATTTTCCTCTAGAAAAGTCATAGATAAATTATTTCTGAGTGCTTGAAAGAAATTGAACAGTGATGTTTTTTGTTACATTTCTCATTATCATCTTAAAATATTTATTAACTGTAAATATTAACTCAGACTGGGCAATGTTTTGAAAGAGAGAGAATTTGTTTTTGCCCTCCTGGGAGTTCAAAGTATAAACACAAATAGTTTATCTTCTTAATTTGTAGAATAACTTACCTGTAAAACCTGAATATATTGGTATATTTGTTTGTGTGTAGGTATATTTATTTTCCACAATGTATTCATGATAGTGTGATGCAACAGTGCATGGTTATTATAAAACTAGTTGGGTCTGTACTTATCTCAAAAAGAAAACTATGTTAAGTTTCATGCTTATGCCTAAATTTAACAGAAATCTCTTTTCACTTAGTCCAAAAACAGTTAATTGACTAAGACTCTCCCTTTGTGTTTTAGATTTTTTTTTCACCCAGATTATCCATTTCTTGATGAGTATTAACAACAGAGTCTGTGGTTGCTCCAGAGTTCTTTGATTTTGGTTGACGAATAGAGAACATCTCAAGAATGAGACGTCTATCTGGTTTATTCCATATTGCTTAGCTTGCTCAGTCACAAGCTGGCCCAAGTTCCCAAATTAGGAAGTAGAAGTCTCTAAACCTACTTTTTATTTCCCTAAAGAAAATAAAGATGTACTTTAAACAACCTAACCTACTGCCACTTTGACATTTATTTGCTTTTTTCTTTTCCTGTTTCACTGCGGTTGAAGTGCTGGCATCCCTAGAAGTGATCATAGGGGATGTGAATCTCTCAAAACACGTGAATCATTTCATATACCTTCACATTTTCAAAGTCTAGCTTTTCACTTCTTTATAGTTCTTATTTTGATTTTTTTTTCATTTTCATCTGTGAATTTTCCACACCATATAATTTTGTTAGAACTTATAAATGGATTTAAAATTTAATCAATACATAATACCCCAAATGTCCAGATTTTAATAAAGGACACTTATCATACCAAGAACAAGGACAGTCTCAAATTGAATGAAAAAAGATAAGCAAAATATGCATACAATAAAATCTGATCAAGATACTATCTGACCAAGATTTTAAAGCAACCATCATAAAAATGTTTCAACAGCAATTATAAACACAATTGCAATAAAAATCGAAAGTTTTAGTAAAGAAATAGTCTCAGTAAAAAAGTATAAGATATAAAGAATAACCAAATGGAAACTTTAGAACTGAAAAATACAATAATCAAAATAAAAATTCAGTGAATCCAATCAATAGCATAATGTAAGAGTTAAATGAAATAATCAGTGAATTGGAAGATAAAAAAAATATAAATCACCCAATAGGAACAACAGAGAGAAAATACACAGATGAAAAAAAGGAACAGAGCCTCAGGGATCTATGGAATTATAACAAAAGGCCTAACATTTATGTCATCAAAGCCCTGAGAGGAAAGGAAACAAAGGATGGGTTTGGAAAAGTACGTAAAGAAGTAATGGCTGAAAATTTTCCAAATTTAGAAATATACATAAACCTGCAGAGTCAAGAAGATAAGTGATCCCCAAACAATGTAAAACAAAAGAAATACACATCAAGACACATCATAATTAAATTTATGAAAACTAAAGAAAAAGAAAAGATCTTGAAAGCAGTGAGAGAAATGAAACCTTACTTACAGGTGAAAAAAATCCAAATGACAGTGGATTTTTCATCATAAAACCATGAAGGCCAGAAGGAAGTGGCAATAATTTCCTAGTCTGAAAGAAAATAACTGTTAATCCAGAATCTTATATCCAGCAAAAATAGCTTTCAAGAATAAAAGGGATATCAAGACATTCCCAGATGAAGTAAAAATGAAAGAATTTTTACAAGAATACCTATCTTAAAAGAATGGCTAAAGTAAGTTTTCTAAACATAAAGAAAATGGTGAAAGATGAAACCTTGTAACATTAGGAAGGAAAAAAATATGATAAGCAAAAATATGGGCAAATACAATAGATTTTCCTTATCCTCTTGAGTTTTCTAATGTTTGGCAGTTGAAGCAAATCCAAGTTCCAAAGCTGTGCACCATTCCACCCTGTTGCACCACAGTGAACTCCCAGGAATGCTATGGGCCTTTCACCAGAGCAGATATACAAATGGTCTATAAGCACATGAAAAGATGCTCAACATTAGTCATCAAGAATAGCTATAATATTAATAACAAAGACTAATGTTGTTGAGGTTGTGGAGAAATGGGAATCCTCACACATTTCTACACTACAATTTCCAGTGTGTAAGAGAATGGAAACTTGTGCAATTTGAAAAACAGTTGTCAGTTTCTCACAACAGTTAAACATAAAACTGCCATACAACCAGCAATCCCCTGCTGTCCTCCCCAAGGTCCATCTACAGCTCACCATTATCCCCTGAACAAATGATGCCTGACTCTGTTTCCTGATTTTTATGCCTTTGATTGCCACTTACCCTTGGAGTTTTCATTCACATGAAAAGCGCAAGTGCCCAGTGAAGACAGTATCTATCCAGATAGTATCCCTCTGGTCCTAAAGTCATCAGAAATGCACATAAGCCACTTGACACAGTGGGTTCCTCAAAGAGCACATGTTCATACCTTTCCTCTGTGGAGCTTGCTCTGCAGTTCCCAGTGTACAGAAGAACTTAAGCACAGAAACCACATTCCCTGTAGAAAAGCAGAGGTACCACAGAAGAGGGAATAGGGCTTTGTGAGCTCCACTCTTAGAATTAAAAGACAAGATGCATAGAGCTGTCAGTTACCACCTGAAAAGGCAATTAGGAAATACTGATCAAGAATGCAATCGTGTACACTCTGTGAAACTTCTCAAGCTTTACAATTTCCCAGTGTTTGCTTATTTTTGCTATCCACTGTTTCTTCCTTCACAGTGGTTTTATGAGGTGTAAGAAACCCTAAAATCAAATAGGCAGTGCAAGTATTGTCATCTCCTGCCAGAACCACAAATGAGTTTGAACATTATGTGTTCCCCAAGTGCCACCTGGTGGCAGACTTAATTGACAGTTTTCATGTGGCCCTGGGAAATACGTCCATAAAATGCAATACTGTAGTCAATCCTCATTATTCAGCTATTTTGAAATACACAATATATTATTAACTATAGCTATCCTAGTTGGCAATGGCACACCAGAACTTATTCCCCATCCAACTGCAGCTTTGTACTCGCTGACCAACTTCCCCTCCCTGCCCCAGCATCGGGTAACCACGATCCTACCCTCTACTTCTGGTTTAGGTGTAAGTGACAAGTGACATCTGCAAAATAGTATGGCTAAATATGTGACTCTGGGAGATAAAGAAAATAAAAAATACATACAAGCACACACACATGCATGTACACACAGAGTACTAGATGCTGACTGTGTATGTGCTTTATGTATACCACTTAATCCTGATGCCCTTACATAGGCAGTGATGACAAATGTAAGGCTTAAGAGACTATCTGCACAAAGTCACACAGCTAACAAGTGACAGGGAGTCAGAAACATGGTAATGTTAAGTCCATGGGGGTGCAGCTGGGGGGAGTCAGAAATTGCCTGGTGACATGAGGGTGGCAGGAGACCACCTGAGGACTCTCTTATTTCTTGTCCTTTATCAACAGCCTGACTAAACCTCTCTCCTTGCAGACTGGCCAAACCATGACAACTCACCCTCAAGACTACTCCCTCTATAATGAGCTTCACTCAAGGTTCTCTTGTCAACAATAAACATCTTTTCATTTTGTGATGCTTAGTAAAGCTCTCTCTTGGAGCCCAGAGCCAGAAGATTCCTACATGCCCAGGTACATCTGGAAGGTTGAGCAGGGAGGTGGACATGAGGAATTGAGGAATAAGACAATGGTGATAAAAATGGCCAGAGTAACAAGCCATCCTCACTGAGACTTTTCAACAACATTGTGGGGTGCCATAATTACCCCCACTGAACAGATGCGGAAACCGAGGCCTTGGAAGATGAAGTAGTCTGCTTAGGATCACAGAGCCCACATTCCTGACTCAGCAGACCTGCCTGTGGTAAGATGGCACTGTGAAGTGACATGGAGGGAACCGTGCTCAAACCAGGACACTCTGGTCCCTAGGCAACCATTGTCTGCCTTCAGATGGGGCAGGAACTCTGAGAGGCTCGCATGGAGATGGAAGGGGGTTGGAGGGGAGGGCAGAGGGTGGACAGAGGAAAAGGGGAGTGTGACCATCGGGGGCACCATGGGGTAGACATCAGATTTTCTTTCTGCTGAACTCCCTCTGGAGCAAAGGAGTCAAATAGAAGTTATATCCCTGAAGAATCAGTGTGCAACTGAGAGCACAGAACTAGGCCAGATGCGCTGAGAGGTGGCATCAAGGGGCAGTGACATGGCCTCTGGACAGCACTATGTCCATGAAACCCACCGTGCACCAAGCCAGCCTGGTGTGAACACCCCTCTGCCAGGGCTTCTTCCTGATATGCTGAGTCTCAAAAGGATAAAAAAGCAGATGCAGAGAAGGGAGCCATCTGATTTCCTTCATCTCTTGGGATTTCCACAGATATAATTTGACTTACCAGAAGACCTTGTTAAAAATAGTATTTAAAAAGTAAAATTTAGATTTTAAATTAGAAAAAGCCTCTCTTTTAAACTGAAACTGTCCCAAATTTACCCCATTTCCTTTTCCACTGATGGAGGGAAGGATTTTGCTTTAAATCACCTCAGGGGCACTGGCAGAGCACAGGAAGTCAGACAAGATGGGCCTGGCTGATAGCCTTCGGAGCTGAGTAACAGGATTCATTACACTGTTTCCTCAACTCTGTATGTGGTTTAAATATTGCCATAAAACAATATTTTCTTAAAATGTGAAGGTAAATTTTATTCATGAGTCATCAATATCTTTTTTCAGAGAGTAGAGGCCACACAAGCTATCACACAGAAATCCCATTTCCATCATTTAGAACGCACTCAATTCTTTGGATTTCTCAGAGAAGTTGGCTTCTGTTCCAGGTGGGAATCCACCCAAACCTACCTCTGCGGGGCCCATCCGCGTTGTGGCCACCGAGCCCCTGCAGAGGTGGTCAACATAGCTGCCAGTGTCCATCTGTCTGGGCCAAGCAGAAATGAGGGAGAGGGTGGCTGTCTTCAGTGTGCAATGAAGAAAGGATAGTCTTTGTGATTTTCAGTTCTAAAAAACAAATAAAAAATAGAAGCAAAGAATGATTAGTTTTAAGAGAAACATTTAAATGATATAGTTATGTATTTTTAAACTTCCTACTGTATAAAGTTAGTCTTTGGCTTTACTCAGTGGCCCATCTTCAAACAGAAAGGATTATGATAAAAAGTTTTAGTTAATCTAAAATGTATATAACAACTACCTCTTCAGGAACCAGTCACCCCTCTATATATTGCTTTCTCAATTTTAAAAAGGAACCATATTTACATGGGGAATGTGGCCAATCGGAGATTCCTGTTTAGGCTGATCATGTCTTTCATATCTTCTTCTGTTAATTCAAAATCAAACACCTAGAACCAGAATAAAATATTCATGGAAAATTTAGTTCAATTCACATTTAATGGAGCATAAATTACCTACAAAGCACTGTAGGTGCTTACCTATAAGGGACACACAGAAGTAAAAGAAACACTTCACTAGACACATGGAGTTTACCTGAATCACAGCCTAGGTTCCCAAAATGCCCTTTGATTTTGATCATTTGACTGGTGCTGGCTCAGCCTGGGCTTAGGAAACCTTGGAATATAAACTACATTCATTTTATGGGAGTAAAGGACATAAAGGAAGATTTACAAGGTATAGATAGCAAAGAATTTTTCCCACTGACCCTCCCCCATAAGCCAAATCATTTGTTCTGCATACCCCACCAACAAGGGAGCCACCTGGGCCGTGGAACTATTAATGCTATCCACATCACGATATAATGTTTCTGAGTAACTGCTTTTCTTCCCTCTAAAATGGTATTCAGACCCCTCCATCCTTTCATTGCCTCAACACACTGAGGAATGTGGCCCCTTCCACAATGCCAGCTTCCTGCAACAATGCCAGCCCCAATCCAGCTGTGGGGCTGGATCAGAGGAAAGGGAAGGGTAGGCTACTGAGTGATCCCAATGTGCCCAGGAGGGTGAGGTGTCAGTGGGACCCCAACATCTACCCCCACAGGAGTCTCTCCTGAAGAGAAATCAGCCACACAGTGCCAGCAGGGATTCTGACTGTGGAAGAGCTGGGGTGGGCAGTGGCTGGGATGAGGGGGAAGAGGGGATGAGGGCAAGAGTGAGCAGTTCTACAAGACTTCCTACTAACCAAGGGCTGCTTCATGCAGCAGGACTGAAGGCCGCTCTGGGGCCATACACACTGTTCTGGTGGCTGTGAGGGACCCCAGCACTCCTGCCCAGCTTGGCGCCCTCCACCCCTCTCCCAGGCTGACCCTGTGGACCCGGCTCCTGACTCCTCCTGACAGGACAGGTACCTGTTCCCAGCTATCAGCTCACATCTGCTTTGCCCCTTGGGTCACACATCTGCTGCAAGCAGTCTAAGTGCCCAGGAATGGCATTGCCCCTAGGTCTGTGCACAGACTTAGTGCAAAGCAATAGGGCACCTTGGCTGTGCCCTGAGGCCCTAGGGGAGAGGAAGCCCTGAGATGGAAGGAGCCTGGGTCCCTGGATCACTGGTGCAAGGTTGACTGCCAACACCTATGGCTCAGAGGACTAGGCCTCTGCTGTGTCAAGCCACAAAGATCCTGGAGCCGTTTACACAGGAGTCAGCCTGACTCACCTAACACACAATCCCAAACCCTCTAACATAAAAGAAGGAGAATACCTACCTGGAAATTCTCTTTAATCCGCTCTGGGGTGACAGATTTGGGAATCACTATCACATCCCTCTGGATCTGAAATCGGATCATAATCTACAAGGAAGAAAAAGTCTAATATCACACAAAAGAAAATACCATGAAGTCAAATCTAAATTATTTCCTATGAGTGAGTTTTGTTGCACAATAAAAGTGCAAAGTCAAACATAGCAGGAACTGTTATTACAAAGTCTTTCGTACCAAAGGCCTTTAGAAATGAAACTCACATCTTCCAAGCAGTCTGTCAGAACAGCAGTAGTGACAGCAACCAGCTGAAGGAGGAGGTCAGAGGACCTGCCCATCCCTTCATGAGAATTCCTTAACCAGTGTCCAATCCCCCAAACAAAATGGAAAGTAGAACCAAGAAGACTAATGATAAATGATTTCTCTGTCCATTTCATATTCACTGTGCATGCAGTCAGTGGGGTGGAGGAAGAGGGCCTGGGAACTCATCCTCTGCATCTAGACAGGCCAGGTGGCAAGAGCGCATGGCTGGAATGAATGGGAGAATGGCTGCAACCAACGAGCTGGCCAACGAAGTCCTGATAAGTCATCAACACTTCCAGGAGCGCTACTCCCTTCCCAGGAACTGCCAAGCCCCAGGACTCTGGGAGGACGTGGAGCGGCAAATTTCTCCTTGGGACAGCCCTCCCAACTACCTGAGCTGAAGACTTGTTGTGCTTCCTTGCGATCTTCTGAATCATAGGGTCGTCCATCATGTCAATTCCCTCACTAGAGAGACACAGCATGGGGTGGTGAGCCAGAAGATCCAATGTGGATGTTCTTCTCTTTAAAAAAATAAAACCTTTCTCCCAAATGAAAGATTTATTATTTTCTGATTTCAAACATGCTCACTATAGGAAATTTAAACAATGCAGAAAAGCACATCACCCCAAATTCACTGTCTGAAGATAAGCACTGCTCACATTTTGGTGCTACACTACCCCACTTTTCATGTGTATTTTGTGCTTTTTCTTGAGAACCAGGTGGCAATGTCAGAGCACACAAGGCAGAGGTTCTCCATGCATGGACGTGCCCCTCCGATACTTATGGACTCTGTGACTTCTCAGCTTTCTACTGTAGGATCTAGCAGAGTCCCTATAGCACCATTAACCAACATGGTTGATGGTGATGATAATCTCAGAGGAGTTCATCCCAAATACTATGAAGAAGTTAATATTGTGAACATGTGGAACATTTACTGTAAGAGGTTTTGAAGATTACCACAGAGTCTCTATCCCTTAACATCTGTCCAAGCAAGGGCAGGCTCTAACAGCTCTGGGAGCCATGTTTTCAGCAAGCATTTATTCCTATGGTACCGTTTTTCAAGCTTTGGGCTAGTCACAGTCCTCAAGTCTCCCGAAGGAACCAGATAGGGCAGGTTTTCTTCCCCTCTTCCTCTGATGACTGCCCACTCACTGCACCAGGGTCTCCTCTACCCCAAAGCCCAGCTGTGGAGTGTGACCCAGCCTTGAAGGGACTCCCCAGATGCTACCAAGTTCATGCCCCATTTCACATGGAAAACACACAGGTGATAAAATCCAAATAATTTCAGCCTTTCTGGGACTCCTAATGAGTCCCAGGCACCGAGCCAAGGGCTGGGAATAGAACGAGTAAGATACTGTCCCTGCACTCAGGTAGCTTTGACTAGTGGAAGAGACTGAGAAGAAAATCATGACAAAATGGGATAATGAAGGCTGTGCACAAAACATGAATAAAGAGGGGACAGGAAGACTTCTGGAAGAGGTGCTGCTGCTCTGAACATTTGATCAGAAACAAAAGTTAGCCATATTTTTAAAAAGATAAGATTTCTGAGTGAAGAGAAGAGTTTATACAAAGGCAGTGACTAGAAAGAATATGTTCTGTCCAAGGAATCGCAACTTTATATGGCTGGTCCATAGAATGGTTGTAGGGAGGGGGAAAAACAAGGCCAGAGGCCAGCAGAGGCCAGCTCAGCTGCACCTCTCAGGTCATTCCAAGACTGGGAGAATTTTTAAGCAGGAAAGTGACACAGTCATATGGACACAGCTCCCTTCAGCTACTGTGTGAATAATGGATTGGAATGGGGTAGATTGGGTGGGGTGGATTAAGGGCTCCTCTGATAACCTTAGGGAATTCTCACTCAATCAAGGCAGTACCAGTGACAACAGAGATCAAGTGACAGAGTCCTAGTTCTCCTGCCAGAATCATCAACAGATCCTGGTGCTGGCTGGACTGGGGGCACAAAGGGATGGTTTCCAAGTTTCTGGCTTAGGTGGCTGAGTGGGTGGTGGACCCTTAGCTGATTCAGAGAGCACAGCACAAATTGCAGGTCCTGAGGTATTTGCATAACCTGACGACAGCGAGGTCAGGGGACATCCTCGCAGATGTCAGCAACTGACTGATGTGCTAGTGGGGTGCTCAGACAGGGGTCCCCTCAGGCTGGCTACATCCCTGAAAAGGCCCCATCCCTCCCAGGGTAGTCCCCCCAGTGCCACCCTCTGGCTTCCAGTAACAGCTCCCTGCTGTATGAGAGCTATGGACAGGCCCTGAGGCCCCTCCATGCTCCACCCACACTTTCACTAAACCCTCCTCCACATTTCCCAATGAAATGAGAGGGACATGTCTATTTCCCATTAGGACCCCGACTTACACAGCCACTGACCATCCTTACCATGAGCCACCAAGAGGACGGTAAGCGGTCACAGACACGTTTCTGGATTGGCAAAAATCAATCAGATCCTTCTGGTTAAGATAAGGGTGGCACTCAATCTACAAAAAGAATCACAGTTTACACAACAATGCCAACCACTAGGTATGCTACAAAAGCTCTAAAAGGGAAGACCTGTGTCTGTGTCTGCTCTTATCTGTGAGAAAGCTAGACTAAGCAATCTCCAAGACTCCAGCTGCTGTCAAGGCCTCTGTGTCTGTGGCCTTGTGGACACCTACCTTATCTGAAGGCTCCAATATCACCTGTTCAGCAAGGCCATCCCTGAGCACTCAGGCAAAATCTGTAATACTCCATAGCTCCATGTCCTTCCTGTCCTGTATTTCCTCTATAGCACCTATCATTATCTGACATCTCATATATTTTATTTATTTGCTTATTATCTATCTGTTGCCACCAGAACTTAAGCTTCATGAAGACAAGGATTTTTGTCTGAACTTTTTCTGTTCATGGATGTCTCCCCAACACTGAGAACAATTTAGACATATAGAAGGTACTAAAAAAAATATGTTGAATGAATGAGTGAAACTGGGGAGTTAATACATGTGACAACTACATGTTCCAGGTGACCCCAGTGAATATTTTAAGAAACTGGAGAGCAAGATTGCTGTCTCTTCCATATTCTTCAAATTCTCATGTACAATTCCAGATTAAAAGTAGACTTAAAATAAATAATCATTTGGCATGAATTAAAGAGAACTATGAATAGTGCCTTTGCTCTCAGGAACATGCTAAGTTCTATATTCCTGGGTGTCCACAACCATACCAGAAAATAGACCCTCCACCCCACCTCATCCACCCAGACTATACAACAATCATTCTCAGATATTCAAAGTGCTGATCACCTGGAAATATTGACACAAAAAGGAAGCTATTATGCATATAAACATATGTATAAACTTATATATATACGATTTTAAGAAAAGCAAAACTAAACTATGTTAGAAGTCAGGTCAGTGACTGCTTTTTGTAGTGGTGACTGGAATAGGACACAGCCGAGCTTCTGGAAGGCTGAAGATAGTTGTTCTTTTTCTAGGTGCTTAATACTTGAATATGTTCACTAGAGAAAATTCATTGAACTATGTATGCTATTTATGATTCATGCACTTTTCTGTATCTATGTTATATTTCAATTTTTTCAAAAAGTATATTTATTGAAAAATAGAAAATAGAATGTGATGCTCTATTCTTAACACTCCCACACTGTAAACTGCCCATCAACAGTAAAATGGATAAGTCGATTGTAGTATGTTCACACAACGGAATACCACAGGAAATGAGAATCAATGATTTACAGTCATAGGCATACATAGATGAATCTAACAAACATAATGTTGTGAGAAAGAAGCCAGATACAAAGGAATTTACAATGTATTATTATTTTTTCTTATCTTACATTTGCATATTATTTTATACATACAGGCTCTTTGACATACATTATCTCAGGTAACTGACCCATGCAACCACACTTTGTTATTGAAAAAATTCATCTATAATGCTGTTCTAAGTATTTTCCGCAGGGCAGGTCTGGTCATGGCAAATTCCCTCAGTGTTTGCTTGTCTGGAAAAGACTTGATTTCTTCATCACTTGTGAAACTTAGTTTTACAGGATACAAAATTCTAGGCTGGCAGTTGTTCTGTTTAAGAAGATTGAAGATGGGGCCCTATGCTCTTCTGGCTTGTAAGATTTCCACTGAAAAATCTGCAGTAAGCCTGATGGATTTTCCTTTGTAGGTTATTTGTTGCTTTTGTCTTGCAGCTTACAGAATTTTGTCCTTATTTTGACTTTGGCCAGGTTGATTACTATGTGTCTTGGAGATGTCCTATTGGTTGTGAATCTTCCCAGTGTTCAATGTCCATCTTGTATCTGTATGTCTGAATCTCTGGCAATACCAGGGAAGTTTGTTTCAGTAATTCCCTCAAATAGGTTTTCCATGCTTTTAGCTTTTTATTCTCCCTCAGTGATGCCTATAATTTGAATGTTAGTTTGCTTCCCTTAGTCCCATACCTCTCTCAGTGATTGCTCAGACTTTTTTATACTCTTCTCTATCTCTTTGCATAACTGGGTTATCTCAACAGCCTTGTCTTCAAGCTCTGAGATGCTTTCTTTTCCTTGGTTTATTCTGTTTTTGGAGCTTTCTGCTGTTTTGAAATTCCCTAAATGACTCTTTCATTTCTTTAAGTTCTATTATAACCTTCCCTATGTTGTCTAGCTCTTTAGCAACTTTTTCATTGATTTCCTGGATAATTTTTTACCTTCTTTTTGATGGTTTTCAACTTTCTCTTCAATTCCATTCATATTATTTGCCGTCCATAGGCTGAGTTCCATTTTTGTCATTTCAGCAATTTCTTTGTGGGTGGAGTCCACACTGTAGCTCCACTGGCATTGGTTATGGAAACCTGAGATTGGCAGCCACCAGATCTCTGCTGCACCTGGTCTCCAGTGCAATGTCACTGCACAGACTTGAGCAGCTCCCTGATCATCCCAGAGGTCTGCAGTGGAGGAGGGAGACCCCTCACAGCTCAAGGTGCCTGCGATTTTCATTCCTCTACTAAAAAGCGGTGCCCCCTTGTTGCTTCCATTCTGCTGTCTTCCCCTCTTCCCAGTAGTGTGAATTACACTGGGACCCCCAGCTTAATCTCTGAGTTGGTGGGTGATGCTTGTAAGAATCAGCCAAACCCTGTTTGTTTGAGTCGGTATATGTTGTAATGAGCTAGACAGCTATTCTGCCTGTCAGTGGTTGGTGCTTGCAGGAAAGAGCCAACGACAGACATTCTTTTGTGCCTGTAATAGGCTCTAGCCCCTTAGAAAAAGCACTTGAATGTCCTAGGCAATGGGAGGAGCCCTGTAGCTCCAACTGATCACTTCTTCTCCAACATGGCTGAAGTGGGTTGAGGAGCCAGGCTAGACAAGGTTAGGCTGAGCGAGCCTGGAAAGCTCTGCAAAGTAGGCTCTAAAGTCGTTTCCCAGGCTTCTTCTGCTGGAAGTGGGAGCCCAAGCAGCCTCTCCAAAGTGGAAAGACTGCTCGTGGGGGAGGGGCCATTTGTAATTCACCAATTGGCTATTCAGAGTAAGCTCTGCCCCTCTTTCACTACCCCTGCCCCCATAGTCTCCCACCAGTGTCTGTTTGGAAATAGGTGCCCAAATGCACCACATTTGGCAGCAATGGCTCTGTTGGCTGGGAACTTCACTGCTGGGGACCCACCCTAGTATGAAAATGCGATTTTCCTGTGGGTGGATGGGTGCTCCATCAGATTGCTGAGGCTGAGACCCTCACTGTATTCTCCCTGTCAGTTCTGTCCACATGGGCCCCCAACCTACCAAGTCAAGCTCTTAAATCTTTCACTTGTGCCCCCTAGCAAGGCCTGGGGGCACAGGACCTGGCCTGTGTGTCTGACCTGTTGGCTTGTATCTCTGGGGAGTACTGGCAGGCTGGGAACTCCCAGACTGGGCACCCCTGGGTTCACTGTAGGTCCTTAAGGGGAAAGGTGTGAGCTCCATTGTCTGTGAAAATCTCAGGCTGGAGGATGTGCCAGCTGGGGAGATGTGGCTGGTCCAGAAAGTCTTGGCTCAATCTGCCCTCCTGGCTGCAGTAGGTAGGGAAGGAAGAGAGTTTGAATGGAAGATAGCCAGGACCCCAGCTCCTCTGGTCCCTCTCCCAGGAAGGAAGCCTGCACAGAATGTCCATGTTCTGGGATCACTGTAGATCTCCACACAATTCGGTGGTTGCAGCTGTGTTGGGGCTTGTAAGGGTGGAAAAGCTTCCCAAATCTAGGTAGCCTGCTGATTACCAATGGTATATGGGAAGGAGAAATGGAATCCCTCTTTACCCCTTCACTGGGCTCTGAGCCTCTCTGGGTTTGATCCTGGCCAATATCTTTTCTTCTTTTTCCTTTTCCTGTTCTGCTTTGCAATTTCCCTCTGTGAAGACCCCTTCAGGTCCTGACTCTTCTTCCTCTGAACTACATCTGACCTGGGTCCATTCCTCCCTCTCCTTTATCTGAAACCTTTCCTTTCCTCTGGGACACTCCAGCAGGCAATGTCTCTAGTCAGCCATCTTTCCCTCTCTCCATATTATTATTTTAGGTGTATAAAGTTCAAAATCTAATCCATGCTGTTAGAAATCAGAACAGTGCTATGCTCTGCATGAGTGGGGTATTGGTTGTGCTTTGTTTTTTAAACTGGATGCTGGTCACAGAGCTACACTCAGTTTATGAGAATTTATCAAGCTGCATTCTCACATATGCACTTTTACACTTTAATATAGTAGTACTTTCATCACAAGTCATCTCTGCATTAAAAAATGAGGCGGCCACACCTGTTTCTGCAATCTGTGAGCCTAGTGTGAAGGCATCTAGTCATCTACGCCTTCCTGCTGCAGTCTGCATGGTCTGGAGGAGGTAGAGGGAGGTCTATGTTCTGCTTACAAGGGTGAGGTGCCTGCCAGGACACTTCTGAACATACCTGGTAAACCTGCCTTTAATCACTCATGGAGGACTAAAAGCCAGCTTACGCCCTAGCTGCCAACAGTGCCACCTAACCAGACCCATGTTAAAGAAAGCCACTTCCCTACTCACCCTGTCACTTGCCTAACTGCTACCATCTGGATAGCCACTAGAGGAGAAGAATGCTTATTTCATGTCCCACCATCCTCCCATTTCCAGAACAGCCATATGGAGGTAATAGCTGGGAAGGCAACTACATCAGTTAAGCCCTCTGCTGCTTTCCCCAGCTCACCTGGTTGGTTACTGGCTTGAACCTCAACCCAGGCTTATTCAAAAGCTTCTCAAGCTGTTCATGGTTGAAGTTTGACACCCCAATGTCCTTCACCAGCCCCTCGATCACCAGATCCTCCATAGCCTACAAGAGAACAAAAAGAACTCTGTTGGGTGGGCAGGCGCTGTCTACTCCACTGATAATCTATGCTGCTCAGCAACTTTGCACAGTATTCTAAAGCTAGCTCCATCTCACATTTAAAAAATACTTTACCTGAAGCTTCAAAAGAATTTCTGCACTCAAGGTCTAATCTCTGTTCCATTTGTTTTTAACGGGGAGAGGCTAGGCAAGTTATGTGACCTCATTAAGCCTCAATACCCACATTCTCAAGAGGAGGACTGCATTATCCCTGTCACAGAGTTACTTTAAGCGTTATGTGAAATGATGTACAGAAAGCATTTAGCTAAGGCTGGAATCTAGCAAACACTCAACACATTTTAGCTATTCATCTTCCTATTACTCTGAATATCTGTTGATATGGTATCTGGCAAGTATGTCCACTGCTGATTTTATTTGCTCACCTTTCTTTCCACCTTGATACTGATTTTCTTAAGCACACTGATGGATCATCATTCTACCCTACCCTCACCATATAACATTTTAAGGGACTCAAAGGCAGAGCATGCTAAATCTTTGAGCTATTCACTGACCAGCAAACCAGGCTGTCCCTCAGGTCCAGGAAGAGCATGGCTTCATGTCAGTGTCAGTGGTCAGCATTAAGTTCTGAGCGGTCACGAGGCCAGTGGCCAATGAGTCAACGTGCACCCATTACTCCTCAATTCTGCAACCAGAGCCTTGCTTGTGTGGCATGAACGCCTTAGAGTTTAACCCAATTCTTTCAGGAGAGACAACATAGTGTAACAGAAAGAACTGGGACTCATGGCATTCGTACCCATGGTCAGTCTCACTGATGGTGGTCCTAGCCTGGGACTCCTCCCTGTCTATGGCTCCCTCCTGCCCCTCTCCATGGAGGACCACAGGTGCTCCCATGGCTTCATCCATCAAAGTCTGCTCTAAATGCAGCAAGTTTAAGTTTGGACTCACTTTCCTCATAGGCCTCAAATGTGCTATCCTCTGTCCCTCATGGTGGTTAGCAAGACACATGCACTTGGTCAGGAGTCTATGATCTACTTCTCTGAGATTCTCAAATCCACTGCCTCCCTCATTCCCCTGCTCATGACTTTATTTCAAGCCCTTGCTGGGTTTCCTCTGGACCCTGGAAACAGGCTTGACACTTGGTAACCTTCCCCCATACTGCTCCCACCTCCTAACCGCAGCTTCCCCATGCTCCAACATCATCCCTCCAAAATGCTTACAAAAGAACTAAATGGAACTACAAGACATTAATAGTGGTTACCACCAAGTAATGGGAAAATGGACTTTCAAAATTTTCTTTTTTTTTACTGTTCTGTATTTTCTAAAATAAACATGATTTTTTTGAATCAAAAAAATGAATATTTGAGAAAAAAAGGGGAGGTCTGTATTGGCTATCTCTAAAATAATGTTTCATAAAGAGGCACCGTACTAAACCAAAAGTAATGAGAATGTCATCTGAGGTCTCTGAGTTCTCCAGGTGTTTATTCCTAGTTCATGCTGCAAACCCCCCACCTCAAGTAGACAACCCTGGTGTCTTTGAACATGAGAGTGCAGGTCTCACCACTCCCAGTTTGGAGGCTCACCACAGGGGTGAAACTGCCTGGCAGTGTGGCTCAGCTTACCTCCCATGTGTCCAGGAAGTCTGTGTTACTGGGTATTACCATGCCATTGCGGTCCAGAGGCAAGTCTGTTTCTCCAGGCTGTGAAAACCAGAAGAAAAGGAACTTATTGGGGATCGTGAGAAGATTGGGTAGAGGAAGCATCAAGATGTATGAAAAAAAACTCCATGTGTCGGGAGATCTGCGTCCAACCTCTGGCCCTGTCACTAAACAACCCCAGCCTGGCCATTCGACTTCCCTTCTCTGGGCTTCAGGCTTCACCTTTATAAGACCAAGAGTTGAGTAGACTAAATGGCTGGCAAAGTGCTGACTGGCCTTGAAGTTCACTGCCCATATACCACAAGGTGGGGAAGGAAGACCTTGTGTCCTCGCTAATGGCCAGAAAATAGTTTATTAATTTCAGGTGAAGAATAGGGAAAGGGGACTTTCTTCACTTCTTAGGAGCACAGTCAACCTTTTCCCAACCTCATTGTTAGGATCCTCTTTTCCTTTCCTAGAATTCCCATCATGATGAGAGATAATGATGTGAGAACACAAAGGTGCATGGGAGGTGGGAGACAGAGCAAGACACCTGGAAAGGGTAAGAATCTAAAGTCACCCTTCAGAGAAGTTGCAGGTATTAATTTGCAATCCACCTGCCTTGCTCATGCAGAACCCTACATAGCATATTATAGGGTGAATGAATGGCATAGACACCTAATCATTTTCCTGAGCAATGGTTGGAAAATGTCAAAAGTTCCATCCCAATCCATATCTTAGAGGCATTTTCTATTATAAATTGAAGCAACAACTCACTTCAAAGCCACATCCCATGCTGATATTTATCTATGCCTCCACAAAAATGCTGTCCTGGTTTCATCCTTGGACTCTTATCTTCTGATCATCCAACATCATGCCCAGCCTAGAAGTTCCTACTATCCAGAAGACATGCTGCTGCTGCTGTTGCACTATTCTCCTCTGGAGTTGTTGAGTGATCTGAGACCTTTTCCTTTTCTACCACCTAGATATCCAAAGACAGGAACCTGCTAACCGATGAGGGCAGGCAAGAACTAACATGTCTGACCTGAACATATGCTTCTAGGCCCAAATAATCTTAAACTTTTTGTGCCTCAGTTTCATTATCTGTACAATGGAGATATTCTTAGTGCCTACCTCATAGAACTGATGAGGATTAAATGAGTTAATATATGTAAAGCACCTAATTAACAGTGCTTGGTATATAATTAAAATAATGCTGGTTGGTAGTAAGTACAATATAGCTATTATCATTGTTTTAATTACGATTCTCTGAATGCCCTGAACTTCAAATACAGACATCATTCTGAATCATCCCTCTTGTTCTGCTGTCTGTCAGTTGACTGATGGACAGCTGCCTACATCCTTTATTGAAACTAGATACAAAGCCTTAGAGTAAAGCTGAACTGTAAATGAAGTGGTTTTGCTATTTTAGTCTAAAACAATAACCAACAGCTTGGCACATACCATGGGACCCTCACAAGAAGTGGATCTACAGGAGACTCCTGAAGAGCAAAGGTCACCACTTCCAATGTAGGAAGAACATTCCCTCAAGAACTTCACAGGTGCCACCTTTGTGACCGGGCCATTGCCCAGGTAGGCTGTCATCTCATCTCAGCCTAGGGCAGATGTGAAAGGACATCTGGCCAGGACCCATAGGAGACTGAGACAGGGAACGCTTCTGAGGAAGGTTTGAAGGTAGAAAGGGGTGTGAGTGAAGAGAATAAAACCAAGTGAAAAAAAGAATCTAGCTCCATAACCAACTAGACCCTGCTGTAGGTGAACAAGCAAATATCTCCTATGCTGCAAAACAGCAGTCACTTCCCAAAGAGAACAGAACCTGCAAGCAGAGATAAGGCCCAGGACTTCACTGGGACTTGGGAATAACTTAAACAGCATCTTTGAGCATCAGTATTTCCTTATCTGATTTCTGCTTTCACCTACAGATTTAGAGGGGAAAATACTTACTTCTCTCTTGGCTTGGAGAAAGTGACTGGCTTGAAAGACAGAACTTTGGAGGCCTCAGAGGTCCTCCAATCCAAGTCTTTCCTGAGCTGAGGCCCAGAGATATCAAGAGGCCTGCACAAACCATGCAGCCAGCCTGTGGCAGATGCAGCCCTGGAACCCTGGCCCCAACTGCTGGTCCATGCTTTTTCCATGACAGATTGGAGTGTGCCCACAGGGAGGAGGGTCCTGCAAAGTGTGTATCTAACCACTTGCTGAATGGTACCTTGAAACCCATGGGCCAGTGTATGAGGTAGAGGTCCAGATAATCCAACTCCAAGGCCTGCAGACTCTTGCTGCACGCTGTTTTCACCAAGGACTTCATGTGGTAGGTACACCACAGCTACAAAGGAGAGGGGAGACTATTGTCACACAGGGCCAACACCCAGAGCTAACACAGCACCCACTCCTTGGTCACACAAAGCCACTGTCTTGGACCAAAAACATTCACAATGAGACAACAAAATATACAACACAACAGGTTTTGTGGGAAGGATGGTGACATTATCCTCAGAAAAGTTCCAGGATTCCCACAGAGACAGGCATCCAAAGCTGGGCTCCTTCTGCCTGACTGCTATCAGGGGAAGTTTGGCATATTAAGAGATGTCTGATGGTTATTTGAATCTACTGGGACCCAAAACCAAAACCAAAATAAAACAAAAGAAAATTCTTGCAGGCAGAAAGAATACAAAGAAAAATCAGAATCTCTATATTGTTCCCCCACTCACACAGATTCCATGTCAAAGACGCTCTGTTACCAAGGCATCATTACCATGTAGGTTAAACTAGGTGAGTTAACATATACTGCCTTATATTTATCTAGCTATTTCCTTCCACATATCCCATTAAGTAGAAAAACTTGTAGCTGTTTTGCCCCCATTTTCTCCCATTATGCTTTTATTGACTGTGACAGAAGGTAACCTGAAGGTTCCATCATGGCAAGTGAAAAGCAAAAATGCTAAGTTGAATGAAAGTAGAAGAAAGGAGATTAAAAGGAATGAAAACAAATGACAAGCACAATGTATTAACAATGTAAAAAATCAGACAAAAACCAGAAGTAATTACATGGCACTGTTAACTGTGTCCCTAGATGGTGAGTATACAAGTAATTTATTTATTTTTACTTACATTTATATGAATTTTACAAATTTCCAAAATAATGAGCACACTGCTGGCTATGACTCACTCAGAAGCAACTTGTCCCCAAATCACGGGGTGAATCTTAGGATCCCAGTTGTCTGTATCCCAACCTTAAGAACTCAGAAGAAAGGCCCATCCCTCGGTCAGGCACATGCCAAGGCCTCTCCCTTACAGCCCTCTGCTCTAGCGTAGACAGCAATGATAGATGACAAAAATTAACTGCCTTAAAGTACAATAGAAGGGAAATTGGTCATAGAAACAACATTGAATACTGGAATCATGGAATTTTAGAACTGAAAATTACTCAAGAGATTATCAAGTCCAAAGTCCTGCTTTACAAATAATGGCGCCCTGACCTGAGATGTCCAATCAGCTCTGAATGACGTCTCCTGATCTCACAGTATTTCATTCTGCTTCTCCCTTATCTACAACATAAATTGCTGTACTTAAAAACTTAATAGTTCTCCTTTGTTTCTGCACAGCTGGTTATACGGGACACTGGAACTTCCACAGCCTGGCTCTGTCCACCACCCAGCCTCACTTCTCCTAGTCCTCTGTGGCTTCACATTGTGTGATCTAGGAACAACAAGCATCTCACAAATCATGCCTTCAAATCCCTGTGCCTGCCCTGCTGGTTCATGCCTTGTGTCTGGGCTCAAGCTGCTCCCTGTTCAAATGCCATACCTGATACTCTCACCTGCACCACTCCCAGAGTTTCCCAAAATGCCATCCCTGACACTCTCACCTTCACCACCATTCAGCAGATCTGGGGTCAAATTTGGAATCTACATTTTAACAATCACCCCAAATGTGAGTTTGGGAATCACTGTGTAGACAGAGTTCATAAGGGTTAGGGCTTTTCCTACTCACCACTGCAGCCAATGTGCCTATCACATAATCAATTTTGGTTTCAAGGATCTATTATTAACTGGGGTATTTGTGTGCAGTCCACCTACACTCCACCAAATAAATAATATGAAGCAAATAAATGTACATACAATCTAACTGAGCATGTTTGTGAAACCATGAAAGTTCTTGTCCCATAGAGAAACTGAAAAGCCCTCCAGCTGTGCTATCTCAGCTCTCTGTTACCTGAGCCCTGAGTGCCTGAAATCCTCACACACTTGCTGGTAAGAAGTCCTACCTTACTGACAATGAACAGATCCGTCCGTTCCACGGTGCCATCCTTGATCTTGGAATTGATTCCTGCTCCAACTTCATTCTCATTATGGTAAAAGTAAGCACAGTCGAAGTGCCGGTATCCTGAATCAATGGCCACCTTTACTGCCTCAGTCACTTCTCCTGGACAGGCCTGCAAAACCAACAAAACAGTATTCCTCCCAGTCAGAGGAACTCAACCCAAATTTCCCTCTTTACACCCAATAATGTGAAGTCAAATGATACATAAAAATTAAGTCACTGAATTAGCACTAGTATCAATCAGCCTTAAAAATAGAAGAATGTAAGAATCAGAAAGAAATTTATACATAATCTAAGTTCCAACTTATTCAAATATTTCAGGAAAAACTATAGATATTTTTAGTGCCTACAAAGAACTGAGCTAGATGCTATGTAAATTAAGAGGAAAAAAAGGAGAATTCTTCAATCTGATAAAGAATACCCATATATATATTTTTTAAAACCTAGGGAACACATCATCTTAAATGTGGAAATGTCGGAAGCATTTTCTTTAAAATGAGGTACAAAATAAGAATGACCACTGTGCTGGAGGTGCTAGCCAGAGAAAGCAGCTAAGAAAAAGCAATTTGAGGCTTAAAGATTGGAAAAAAAGGAAATGAAACTACCATTATTTGCAGATGATACAGCCATTTATGTAGAAAATCCAAAAGAATCTACAGGCAAATTAACAGAAATAATATTATAGTTTAGCAAAGTGCCTGGAAATACGAATACGGCAAAGGTGAAACAAGTAGAAATATAATTTCAGCGAAATATAATTTCCAGCAGTATTACAGACTATCAAGTACTCAGGAATAATTCCAAGAAAAGAAATGTATGCTTTCTACAGGAAAAACTAAACAACCATGTGAAGAGATGTTAGCAAGGAATTACATCTAGGACAATTTAACAGAGAAATATACTATGCTTGTTAACAATTAGATCTAATAATATAAAGATGTTAATTCTCTCTAAACTGATCTATTGATTTAATGTAGTTCTAATAAAAATCTCAAAGAAGTTTTTCACAGAACTTTATAAACTATAGGTAGGGGGCAAAAAAAAAAAAAAAAAAAAAAAAGCCAGGCCCTGGGTACATGCATCTGTCAAAACTCATCAAACTGTACACTATAAATCTGTGTAGCCTATTGTACTTCAAGAAAGCTGTAAGGAAAAAAGAAAAAAGAACAGTGAGACACCTTTGTAAGTGAGTGGGGAGGGGCCGCCTGTCTTTTAGGTGTGGGGACTTATCATGAAGCTGTAGTCATCAAGGCAGCCCTGAAGGGCACACAGATGGGCGAGCTGGCCACTGTCATAAGGCAGAGTCCAGGCCTCCCCCTGCTTTCTCATGCTGTACTTCAGCGCCTCCATGGGAACACTCCCAACCAGCGGCACTGGGATGAGATGTGCGGAGCCAAGCACAACAGCCTCAGCCATCCCAAGAGAGACCAGCCAAACCCCAGACACGCAAGGGAGCCCAGCCAAGCTCCACAGAGCAGCTCAGCTGCCCATACACGAGGAGCATGCCACTTGCTGGTGGCAAGGTCTTGCTTAGCTGTGACGCAACATCCTGGGGCAATAGAAGACTGATGGGAGGTTTGTGGTATTCATTCACTATTAAAAATAACCAAATAAAAACAAGCCTTTGCTTGGACCAGTGATGAATGATTACGATTAATCCAATTAATTCTATGCTCCTGAGGCCCAACAACAACAACAACAACAACAAAAACCCCCCCACAAAAACAACAAGTATTTTGGCCCCTAAGCATAGTTTTCACATATTTTCTTTACCCTATACACAATAAAGTCTGGACTTCTACACCAAACTATGTGCACAATTAAACAGAGCCAGAGACTCAAATGTTTAATCCATCGAGTGTTTATGGAATGGCTGCCAAATGCATGTCCCTGGCTGGATGCTGAGAGCCAATATGAGCAAAACCACGTCCTTGGCCTTTAAGAATTGGTAAGCAGATAGGAGAAAACATGGAAATAACATTTTGATAAGCAGGGGTTGAGCATTCTAATTCCGACTCATCCAATACATTCCCATGTGACTCCTTATATCAACATCTTAAAAAAATTTTTTTTTTTTTTTAAACAGCAAATTTGAAAGGCTAAATCAACACCATGTCTCAAATCGCTGGCAGGAGTTGGCAAAGTTCAGATTACAGAAACTTATCCATGGTTATCAGAGGTTGGGGATTGGGGAGGGAGTTGCTGATCAAAGGGCACAAAGCTTCAGACAGAGGAGTAGATTTCAACATCGACTACACACCGGGGTGGCCAGAGGGAATAATAACGTATTATATATTTCAAAATATATAATATATTTTGTATATTATATAATATGTATAAAATAACCAAGGGCGTAAACTTCAAATGTCTCTCCATAAAGCATATTAGGTAAGGAAGGCGATATGTTAGCTAGGTTGATGTGTTAACACACCACAATGTACACACGTGTCGAAACACCACATTGTGTACCATAAATGTCTACAACTATGATAACGTCCATAACAACAACAACAACAACAACAACAACAAAGTGCAGAAAGATCCAAAGTGCTTCCAGTATCAGGCAACAGTCAGGCTGTTTCTAGATAGGGCAGAAGATGAAGTCTCAAAGTTTCCTTTCAAAGCCCAGTGGGCAAAGTCCAAGGTCTCCTTATCTCTCGACGACGGCGCCCCCGTTTTCCTGAAGAGACGCCCGCAGCACCCCCGCTCGCGGCAGCAACACCGTGTTTCCCAGAGGTCGGCCCTGCGTGGCCTCCACAGCGGGCGGGGTCGCGAGACGCCAGGGAAACCTGACGGCAACGCTGCATCCCTCCCCACGGAGGGGCGCCTTCGCCTCACACACTGGCATCCTGCCGGGAGGGCGGGAGGCGAAGGTCTGCTCCCGCCTCGGCCCCGCACCCCCCGTGCGTTCGGGGCCCCCCACGCCCTCCGGCCCCAGCGCCGCGTCCGTCCCCCACTCTCCTCAGACCCGCGGCCCCTGGCTCTCCTCAGCCCTCCTCAGCCCTCGTCAGCCCCCCGCCCCGCGGCAGCCCTTCCCCGCCCGCGCCACCTTCCAGGTGCCCAGGCCCAGCACAGGGATCTTCCTGGAGACCCTGGGCGGCTCCGGATCCATGCCGCACCGCCTTCCAGATGCCCCGGCTCACAGCCACTATCTCCACACGACTGCGGGCCGGCGACTCTGGACAGACGCCCCGCGGGAGCTGTGGCGGCTGAGGCGGTGGGCGCTCCGATTGGCTGGCTGGAGGTGCAGTGCCGGCAGGCGCCCCGATTGGCTGGGAGTGCTGCGCGGCGGACACTTCGATTGGCTGGAGGCGCAGCCGGCGGGCGCCCCGATAGGCTGGCGGCACCGACTGAGGCTCCCGCGCGTCTCAGGTGGGGGGTCCCCAGCTGGCCGGTGCGCGCTCTCTCCAGGTGTGTTTTCCCGCGCCGGTGCGGCGCAGGGGCTGAGGAGAGACGCCAGGCTGCCGGGTAGGGGCCTCCTCTGCACAGTGGTGACGAGAGCCCCTCATCTCCCTCAAAGCAAAGTCGGGGAGGCCGCCTGGTCTGAGGCCGTGGGGCGAGGACACGTCAGCGGCAGGTTCCCGCCTTCCCGGACGTGGAGCTCTGGGGGCCACAGCAGGCTCCTGACAGGGAGGAGCCCCTGGCCGCACGGGAGCAGGTGAGAGCGGGGAGCAGAGCGAAATGGGGGGGGGGACAGTGTCCCCGAATGGTTGGGGACACAAGCCTGAGGCCAGGCCGGCCCGGGCACCCCGGGAAGGCGTCACCCTCTGAGCCTCGGTTTCCTCACGTGGGAAGCGTGGCGTGCGGATGGGCTAAGTGAGGTGGCACTTGGTGGCCCCCTGCACAGGTGAGACGAGTGTCCGGCAAAGGAGCCCGCATTTGGGGGTGGGGTCCGCATTCTCGGGGCGCGGGGCGCGTGAACCGTTATCGCCCCAAGTCCGGAGTTTCCGTGAGGGCTTGCTCCTGGTCGCGTTCATTCTTTGGGTTTTGACAAATAACGTAAAACGTCGTTGTGTCCGCCACTAGAGTCACCTACAGAGTGGTGTCACTTCTCCACGGCGCCTACAGACCCTTCACCTGTCTCCGCATTTGCTCATTCCAGAATGTCACAGAGTTGGACTCGTACGTACGTGGCCTTTTCCGATTGGCTTCTTTCACTTCGTAACGTGCGTTTAGGTTTCCTCCCGCAATCTTCTCACGGCTCGATAGCGCGTTTCTTTTTGGCGCCGAATAATATCTCGTTGTCTGGGTGGACCAGTTTACTTACCTGCCGAAAGGCATCTTGGGTTGGGTTCTTTCTAAGTTTTGGCAAATATGAATCAATCTGCTATAAACGGCTGTGTGAAGGTTTCTGTGTGGTTAAATACCAAGGAATGCAATTGCTGGACCCTATAGTGGAATATGATTAGCTTTTGTAAGAAACAGCCAAACTTAACGTCCAACGAACGTGGCTGTACCATTTTGCATTCCCACAAGCAATAAACGAGAGTTCCTTTTGCTGCACATCCTCACTAGCATTCGGTGTTGTCAGTGTTTTGGATTTTGGCCCTTCTATAATAATAGATGTGTAATGGTATTTCACTGTTTTAATTTGCAATTCCCTAGCGATAAGTGATGCCAAGCGTCTTTTTATATGTTTGTTTGTTGTATCTCTGGTGTGGCGTGATTTCAGATCTTTTGCCCATTTTTTTAAATTTAGGTTGTTCATTTTCTTATTGTTAATATTTAAGGGTTTTTTTTGTTTTTTTGTTTGGTGTATTTTGACTAGCAGTCCTTTATTGGATGTGTCTTCTCCAAAAAGAGAATGTAAGATTTATGATCTTTGAGAAATAGCATTTGCCTGAACCAATGAAGGTAGGGATTCCAGTCTAGTAGGTGATGAAGTAGGACTCACTCCTGGCAACAAAGCAAGGCAACAGACCAAGACCCTGTCTCTACAAATAAAAACTAAAAAAATAAAAATAATTCTTGGACATTTTATGCTTGGAATGTATAGAGCTTTTTGGAGTAGATGAGAAACATAACAGTGATTACCTGTGGAAAAAGCAATGAGACATAAGGCAATTTTTAAAGTGGGTATTGCCAGGTTATTTTTACAACATACATGTCTTACTTAATTTATAATTTCTTAAAATAGTTCATAAATTGAGGCAATATAAGAAAAGGCATTTTTATATTTCCTTACCAGGACAAAAATTTAGGGTTAACACATATTTTTTTATAAGCATCATTTTATAAATAATTATTTTATTGTTGATTATTTATAGATTGAGAGAAAATGCACACATTGTAAATCAGGTTGATTACTATTTAGAATGTCCTTCACTTGAGCTTTGGAAATATTTTGTGACTCTGTAGAGATAAGTTTATTTATTTAGAAAATAAAATCGAGGAAAAATAACCGTATGATAAACACAGTCACTTAAATATTAGTGGACAACATTCCTTCTAACACAGAACTTCAAACGTGGAACGCTTGTGGACTTTATAGGTTGGTTCTTCCTGCCCTCTGGTGGCCATTTCTCAAAATGCAGACAAAGCTATATGAAGGGAAAATAATTAACTGTCAATATACCCAGGCGAGTGAACCGCATTCCGAATTTTAGAGATTTGAGGAGCTGAAGAAATTATTTCACTCAGTTTCCTCATTTTAATTTTCAACATAATCATGACACCTCAATTACATAGTATCGCTTGATATTATTGACATAAATTGAATTGTGGCATCTCAACTTAGATATTAAATTATCGAAAGCTATGGTGATTTTCTATAAAACTTTTACATTTGTAGTATAATCATAGACCTTATGCCTACCACATAAGGGATGTTTTGCAAGTAAATAAGTAAATAAAACACTTTTAAGTGTGCTTACTCCTTTTCTACTATTAAGTAAGTCCTTTAAATGTTCAGTTTTTTATTACTGAACCTTACATACTGTGTGAAGTATATACCCTATTATTCATATTTCACAAGGAAACAGCATGATACTGAAGGAGGCTGAGAGAACTTAGTAAGTGGCAGGCCCAGGGGTTGAAAAACAATCTGACCCCTGAGTTTGTACTTTAACTTTCCTTCTTTTAAAAATCTATATAGTTAATTAATTGTGAATTGATTTTAAGTATTTAATCAGAATAAGAGTTGGTCATGTGTAGCTTGCAAAATATTATAGGCATGATTTTTGTTTAAGGCACCATTTGTTTACCATATTTTTTTTCACACATTAATGTCTGTCAGCCTCAAAGCCCTAGGTTCTTCTATAAAGTTTAAAAATGAAGCTCCATGATTTTAGGGAAAGTGAGTTTTAAGAATATCTAAGGGAATTTTTTTTTACTTTTTCACTGAAGAATTTAGAAGCAGAACCCAGTGTTAGTGTCATTTCCATGATAGGGCCAAATGGATGCTGTGGGACAATAAAAGGTAAACCCTGGGAAAGAGTTACAGAATTGAAGAGTATGATTTCAGATAAAAATGATTATTAACTTCAAAGAGGTTTTTCATCATTATGAACTCCAGACTAAAGTTTCTTAGAGTTCATTATTTAAAATAGCTTCATAAAAAATTCTTGGCCAGGCACAGTGGCTCAAGCCTGTAATTCCAGCATTTTGGGAGGTTGAGGCAGGAGGATCTCTTGAAGCCAGGAGTTTGAGACCAGCCTGGGCAACATAGTGAGCCCCTGTATCAAAAAAAAAAATTAGCCAGGTGCAGTGGTGCACACCTCTAGTCCCAGCTACTCAGGTGGCTGAGGATCGCTTGAGGCTGAGTTCGAGGTTGCAGTGAGCTGTGATTGTGCCACTGCACTCTAGCCTGGAGTGTTCTCATTAACCACACTTTTGGGTGTTCTTGTGAACCACACTTTCATGATGGATAAACCAAGGCACAGAGAAGTTTAGTAACTTCCCCAGGATTCTGGTCTAGTAGGTGATGGAGCAGGACTCACTCCAGGGCACCAGGGTCAGCCCACAAAAGCACAGTGTGCTGCTTGTGTACGATGGTCCACCCTACTGCATGGGGAAATGCACACCCTCATCCACTGTATATCTCGCTTCTGTTACACTTCAGTTTTCCCAAGTGAGTGTGTCTGTTGGAGAGGAAGAGTGTTCAGAAAATAGGAATTTACCATTACTCTTTTAACAAAGCGCTGTCCTGGAAAGAAAGGGACAGACTTTGGAGAAGAGGATACATTCTTTCATTCGTTCTTATTTATTATGATTGTGGTATCATATATTAGCAATGTACAATTCAAAATAAAAATTTAAAAATAGTTTCATTTCAGCCAATCATGGTGGCTCACACCTGTAATCCTAGTACTCTGGGAGGCAGAGGCAGGAGGATTGTTTGAGCTCAGGAGTTTGAGACCAGCCTGAGCAAGAGTGAGACCCCCATCTCTACTAAAAATAGAAAAATTAGCTGGGCATGGTGGTGCACAACTGTAGTCCCAGCTACTTGGGAGGCTGAGGTAGGAGGATTGCTTGAGCCCGGAAGTATGAGGTTGCATTGAGCTATGATGACACCACTGCATGCTACCCAGGACATCAGAGCAAGACTGTGTCTCAAAAAAAAAAAAGAGTACCATTTCAATAGCACCAAAAGAACCTGAAGTAATTATGATGTGTAAATCTAACCAATTATGTGCATGTCATAACTATATGTCAAAACTGCAAAATACTTATGAAAGAAACACTAATTATAGAAGACCTAAAAATATATAAGGGTCTGCTCCAGTCATGAACTGGAAGTCTCATAAGGTAATAACATCAATTCTCCCAAAATTAATTTATAGAATTAATGCAATTAGATACAAAATCACACATGATTTAAAATTGGTGACACATTTCTAAAATTTAATGACAATTCAGAGGAAGAAGATAGCTCGAGCCACATTGAAAAGGGAAGTTGGAGAGCCCACACTACCTGACACAAGGATTATTGAAACATGAAAGCTCCAGTAGTCAAGTAAGCAGCATGGTATTAGCAAAAAGACAGACATGTAAATCAATGGAACTGAAAAGAGAGTCCAGAAATAGACCAGCTAAATATTGTCAATCGGTTTCCTACAAAGTTTTGCAAAGGCAATTCAATTGAGAAGAATGGTCTTTTCAACAAATGGTGCCAGGGACATCCATATGCACAGAAATTGAACTCTGAACCATACCATACAATGTATACAAAAGTTAACTCAAAATGGATTATGGATCTAAGTATTAAAACATAAAATTTCTAGAAATAAACATAGGATGAAAAGCTTGTGACCACAAGTTTAGCAAATATTTCTTAAATATAACACAAAAATTACTGTCCTTAAAAGAAAAAAATGTAATTAATTGAAATAAAGAATTTCTGCATTTTAAAAAACCCTATTAAGAAAATAAAAGGACAAGCCACATACTAAGAGAAAATATTAGCAAAACATATATTTAATAAATGATTAGTATTCAGAATATATAACAAACTTTCAAAATGCAGTAGTAAGAAAAGGAAGCAATGGAAACAATAAAAAAAATTGGGCAAAAGATTTGAACAGACACTTCACCAAGTAAGATAGGTGAATAGCAAATATGAAAACAAGCTTAAAATCTTTAATTGTTTTAGGAATTCACAGTTAAAGCATATTAAGATACCAGCACACATCTATTAGAATAACCAAGATAAAAAGGACTGACTATGTAAGTGTGGGCAAAAATTCTGAGCAAACAGAAATCTCATCTATTGTTGGTAGGAATGCAAATGGTACAGCCACTTTGGGAAAAAAAATGTTTATAGTGGCTTTATTTGTATTCCCCTCTGCAAAGTGGAAACACATAGAAAATCACTGTCACACATTTGCCCACTCCCGATCTTTATTTTACTAGGAATCATTTCATGATAAACACATTACAAATAGGAACCAATAAGGATTTTGAATATAAAAGATTGAGGTTTTCCAATTCTGAGGATTAGTGATAATGTACATGTTGGCACATATGTATTTTTTTTACCTTTATGCACATTCTCATTCTTCTACAAATCAAAGTCTACATTAACCCTGAGACCCCAGTTCCTTCGTTTCATCCTCACATGATAAACTCTAGGAAAACTTAAAAACACATTTACAAAGGACATGATTGCAACTCTTGCATGCTCTTTCAGCAGAGCTAAATTCAGGATATAATTATTTTCCTTAAAAATTCAGTTGACTCAACATATTTTCTAAAGAGGAAATTCCAAAGCATTGAGAAACACATCTGTGTTACAGAGAAAACATTTTTCTAAGCAGGAAAAGTCTTTCTGACTATGCAAAATGTCATCAAATTTTCAATCACATGTTTTGGGGTTATCTCTATTCAAATACTCTTTTTCTTGAATCAGTATAATTTAGAAATGTGGGCCAGCAAGTCGTGGTAATGTCAGAAGCTTAGCCAAAAAACTGTGAAAACTAAATATTATATTAAAGGATTTTCTTAGGGCGAAATAGTGGCTTTTTAAGTAAGCTCTGCACTTCCAGTGTGCTGGGTTAGGCCTGCTGTAGAAGCATAATGGTATGAGTCTCAAAGGCATGAGATGAATGGCACCTTCAGCTGCTCCTTGTAGATGGATGTACCAGGCATTGCTAGTTATGTCTTTATTCTTTTGAAGTTTAATGCTGTTGATTCTTTTAAGTTTGTGTTTATCACTGTGTCTCACTAAAAATCTACAATAAAGTAAAAAGGATAAAAATAATAGATGAAAAATTGGCACGGATGATTGAATCTAGAAATGAAACATTAGAGCATGATGTGTTTGTTATCCAGCTGGCTGCTGGTTTTCGTCATATTTCTTCTGCCTCTTATGGAAGGAGATGTGACCCACATTCAAACCCTTTGGAGCCCCTGGCATGTTCAGATCAGAGGAGCTCTGAGATCCTAGAGACCCCTAGACTTGTGTGTTGTGATGTTACATGTCCACTCCACAGAAGGAACTTGAACCTAGAGCTCTGGTATAACAGCTGAGCCTAAGCCGAACAACTCAGTAATTCTGTAACAGTCAGTTTTGAAAAGGTGCTGATATCGTAGTTTTTATAAAGAAAACAAATCTAGTTAAAATTGTTCATGTTGCAGAAGTTAGAGATAATCTCCCTTTATTTAGAGAAAGAGAATGTGGAACAATGAGAAGATGGACAACGTTGGTCCCAGCTTCTGACCAGAAAGCAAAGAGAGTCTAGGTCTTGGCTAATGTCGACCTAGACACACAGAAGGAGAAGGTTCAGTACTCCACCAACCACGAAAATCTATTTCCAGGCCTCCGGGAAAACTAGTCAGAAAAAGTGTTCTGTATATCCTGCCATTTCTCTATGCACCCCAAAAATCCTGAGACAAAGGCATATTCTTGAAGTAGGCATTTGCTCAAGCAGTCATTATATTCCGACACTAAAGAGGGATGTGATTTACATCTTGTATATGTTTGTTGTACTGTTTTTTTGTTTATTGTTAACCTTCCAAGTTATCCTAGATAACATTTGAGAAACTGTATTAAGGTTTTAAATACCACTCTTCATTACAGGTAAAGCACCATTTCAATAAATTATGTAACAGTGAGTCCTTAACAAGGCAATGTCCTCATTCTCTTGGGTTTTAAACTTGCTTAATACCAGTGGGCTCCCTTATTCCTACCATTTTCTTTCTTTTGGAATGGGAGAAAAGGTGATGACAAACATTTGCCCAATTTTAAGGGAAGGAAAAATAAACCCGCTGTTGTTTCTTCGAAGCAGATAACTTTTTTTCTAAATTCAGAGGTGCAGAGAAAGAGAGGACTTTCACCACAGGATGAGTCATAGCCAGAGAGTCTCACCAATACCTGATTTAGATGACAAGATTTGGTATCTTTGTCCTGAAAATATTTATATCAGATTTTAGACTAAGAGTTAATACTCTAATGGGGTTAAGATTTTTGAGGATATTGGGATGGGGTGAATGTGGTTTTCATGTGGGGCATATAATTTGGAGTGAATGGGAGGGAGAGTGTAGGGGGTTGAATTTGTGTCCCCCCAAAAGATGTGTGACTTTATTTGGAATAATGATTTTTGAAGATGTTATTAAGGGAAGGATTTCAAGATGATGTCATCCTGGATTAAGATTGGCCCTAAATCTAATAGCTGGTGTTCTCGTAAGAGAAAGGAGATGTAGGTTTGAGACATAGATGCACAGAGGGGAGGATTTTGTGAAAGTGGAGGCAGAGGTTGGAGTGATGCTGCCACAAATCAAGGAGTGCCACAGTCACTAGTAGCTGGGAGACAGGTGTGGAACGGATTCTCCCTCCCAGCCCTCAGAAGGAACCAGCCATGCCAACACCTTAATTTTGGAGTTCATTACTCCAGAATTGTGAGATAACAAATTTCTGTTGTTTTATCCTCCCAAGTTTATGCTGCTTTGTTACAGAAGTCCTAGGAAACTAATAGATTAGCTAATTAGAAAATTAAAAACACATTTTTTTCTAGATCATTTCCTATTATCATTTATTATAGCTATAAAAGAGATTTAAAAAAATTTGCAAATATATTGATTTCCTGTTCTTGTGTCCTGCTTTTGGATTTTAAAAATTTATGTTCTGAATTTTAAAAATGTGTATTTTATTTCAAAAATAGCTAGGTCATCTAGAGTTTATAGCTACTCATCATTCAAATTATGAATTGGAAAAAAGAACCAGTAAGAGGTCTTTGAACAGTTAAGAAAGATCTTTTAGATGTATATGTCTTAGTCTTCTTGGTCAATACAGTGTAAGGTCATTGCATTCCTTTTGAGAACTTGGGGTGTATTTTAGATGATCTCAAAATCGTGTTCTAGAAAGTAGGACTTATGGCATACAGGATGGGAAGAAGCCATTAAAAATGAAATAATTTACTGTTATATTGAACATTATCACCATTCTTAAAAAACATTCCTGAATGTACTGTATGCAGATCTTTGAGGTAGGTTCTAGGGATTCAAATATAAGGAAGATGGACACATCTTAGGGGGATACGGATAAATAAAATTTTACTTGTTTATGCCTTTTCTGCGACTTGTTTTTATCTGTCTAGGTGGAAGACAGGATCAATAGAACTTAATCAGTACATACATATGGACTAAGAATAAGTTGGGGAAATCAAAGTCAATTCCATGTTCCCAAAGCTGGGTTAATGAGGGAGCCGTGGTTGTTCTGATGGAATATTCCCATAGGCGAGTGTTTACAGGAGAAGCCTTTAATGTACTCTTTTGGAGATATGTTGAGTTGAGGGAATACTGGAATAGCTAAGTGAAAAAATATAAGTTCCAGTTTCGGATTTGTGTGTGAATTTGCAGAGACATGTTAGAAATCAAGATGTAGTTTTGAGAGTCATTAATCCTGTTATTAGTCTCCTATTATTAAAGGAATAGTTCTCAAGGCTTACCCACTATGAGAATTCTGTTGTTGGGGCTTACTTGCTCTCCATTTCCCCTCTTTCCAATGAAGGTGCTAAGTTGTTTGCTGGAGTATTTTCCACCCCTCAAAAATTAGATTTGTTCCAGGAGCAACTAGACACCCCTCTCCTACTCCCACAGGTCTATGCTCAGGTGGAGGCTCCTCTGTGCAATGCCGGCCTGACCGTGGTCAAGTTGATTGTTCTAGGATTGGGCAGTTGCTCCTGTTTGGCCCAACCAGAGTGAGATCCAGGCTTTATTTAATGACTGGGGGAAAGACTGGGTGGCAGACTTGTATGACAGTGAGCAGTGTGCTATCAGAAGGGAAGAAGTCAGCCTGATTTTGAAGCCCAGACACAAAAGGAGGGCAGAAGCGGGAAAATTAGAGAAACAGAACTGGAGCATGGATGAAATTGCTTTTGAAGCTTGAAATACTCTGACCTTTCAGTTATGTGTCAATAAGTTCCTTTATAGTATTAGCCAATTCCAGTTGCAACTTGCAGGTTACCTTTTCATTATATTGCCACATTTGCTAATACAATTGATTCATGAGATTCAATTTACAAAATGCATAAGATATTCAAAGCATGAATTAGCATCCTGTATTTCTGACTATATACTATGAAAGCCTAGGTAGTTTTATCTGAGAACTGCACACTGTTCGGAACCTCTAAGATCATGTAGTTAAATCCTTCATTTTATAAGTGAGAAACTGAGGCTATCAAAAATAATTGAAATTGTCCAACTTAATAGACTTAGATAATGACATAGTTAGGGTTAAAAATTAGTTCATTTTGGCACAGAAATCACTTGTCCCAGTTGAGAACGTGTTCCATTATGTTCCATGAACTGTGAAATTCTATTGCAAGTAGCCAGGCTAAGCCAGCTAAGGAGCTTTGCAAATTTGAGGATATAATAAGAAGTCCTCTCTCACAGCTCAGTGGAAGCCAAGAACAAAGCATAAGAGGGAGCAGAGAGTACATTTCAAGCCATGGAAAGACTTCCACCCCTACCTCTCAGAACAACAACTACTAACACAAAAAGAAAGGACAGGAAGAAGAAGTAAAATACCTGTCGTACCACCTTCATTGATTTATTTAATTAACAAGTGCTATATATTGCTTTATTCCAGGCCCTGTGCTAGTTGTTGGTGATAAAATGATGAACAGAACTCAGGCTCTGCCCTTACAGAATCCAATAGGAGGGAGAGTCCAGCAAAGAGACAGTTATAACACAGACGGAGGGGTCAGTTCAAAGGAAATTAGGGTTGGGAATGTCATCCTCAGACTGCAGGGTAAGGAGGATTTAGCAGGTAGAAGTGGGAGGACAGCCCTTCTGGCAGAGAAGAGCATCAGCAAAGGTTTGTGGCTGAGAGTGAACGGATAGCAGACTGAGAGACATTTGTGTCATTCATGTGGGTGGAGGATAGAATGCTGAGGTACCTGGGGAGGACCCCAGGTCACCCACAGAGACGGAAGCACACAAGAATCCTCACAGGATGTAAACATCTCTCTTGCTCCATAAAATAACAGTAGTGAGCCCTTCCTTGCAGGAAAGGACTGGGTTTCCAGCTACAATTTTGGTAGAGACTTTGCTATTTAGAAAATCATTTTCAAAGCAAGAGACCTTTATAATTTTTAAAGGCCCTATGCCTCATTAGAAATCATATGCTTTTGGTTTCTGCTTATGGAAGCATGGCAGGTGGCTTTCCTTTCATATATTATATGGCATTTTCAGGTTTAGAAAACTGGAATGCATAATTAAACAAAATTCCTGTAAATAAACACTTATTTATTTGTGTCTTTGCAGAAATAAAAAATGGCTCCCTTTAAAATTCAATAGAGCACAATTTAATTCTTCTATAAAGAGATACCTGGGTCATTTGAATGTTCAAACATTTCATTCCTGATATAGCCAACTCTCATTTGTTTTAGTAACATCATTTCTTTTTCTTACTGTATACATATGTTTGTCAGATTACATCCTTGGTACTCTTAGAGTACTTTGAGCAAAAAGAACAGATGTCTATGTTTTCCAGCTTTATGTAAATTATTTTGACATAGGTACCCACTCAATTGTAATTTTCTTCCTAATTAAAAATATTTGTTGTATGCATCTTTTCTATGTTAAGTATGTGTGCCTTACATATAGGCCGTGGACTTTTTTTTTGACAGAGTCTTGCTTTGTTGTCTGGGATAGAGTGCAGTGGTATCAGCCTAGCTCACAGCAACCTCAAACTCCTGAGTTTAAGCAATCCTCTTGCCTCAGCCTCCCAAGTAGCTGGAACTACAGGCATGCATCACCATGCTCAGCTAATTTCATATAGGAAAAAGATCTTGTAATCCTTTTCATAAAGGAAAAAGGAAAAACAACCTATGGTAATGAATGTTATATTTTTTTCGCTCCAAATCAGAAGATGAGGTCTGACAGATATGAACAGCTGAGAAAGTAGACTGAAGAGAATCTTTGATTCTGGGGCTGTTTTACACATTTGGGGAATAATGATTATTATAACTATAGGTTAAACGTGCTGACTTACAATGAACCAGTTACATCATTACCTTTCTCAAGTCATTCATGAAAGATGTGCTATTCGGTTAGAGCACACATTTTACTTCAGTTCATTCCTAGAATGTCATCCTTATGAAATTCTGATGTTGTGTTTAAGAATACATTAAAGAACAAGAGAGAGCTGCCAGAAAACTGATGAAGGAGAATGCATTTTGCTACTGGTGTCTGGACTTTAAGCTAAACGAGATGAAGGCAATTTTATTTTAAAGTCGTAACCATTAAACATACATTTTTTTTCAAATCTAAGCAAAGACTACATAAATGTGATTACTTTCCCCAAGCTACATCTTATTTCTGACTGTAGTAAGCAGTTTCCTCTACAGCTAATATTTATATCATCCATTTCAATGAGAAACCAGGAAAAAAGTAGAAGATTAATTTTTTCAGCGATATTTAACTTCTTAGTCACATTTTAAAATGTATTCACTGCTCTAAAATGTAGCACATATGCAATTGGAAATAGAAATTGAATTTTGGTTCCATAGATATGTCTTGCATATTTAAAATAAAATAAAAAAGGCATTTGGTGATATATATCATTAACCTCTTGTGAGGTATGGGTGTACTAATGGCTTTTAATATGCCCAGACCAGCCTACTTGTGTAAGGGAGGGATTTCTGCTTGGGTCTAAAAAGGATGATCAGTGTTCGAATGTTGGGTTTTCATACAGGATGGCTTGGTGGGGTGGCTTCCCAGGGGCCCATTCACCTGTGGTTGGAATGAGAAGTCTAAGAAAGGATGTTTCTCCGGGGAGGAGAGAACAAAGATACATAAGTTTGATTCAAGAATTGTGCCTCAAAATAAAAGAGCTAAAAGCCAGTTTTTTTGTAGGGTATTATTTATTGGTTGTCTTCTGGATCCATTTCCATGAGGCTTTGCATGAATCTGTGAATGAAGCCAGAATAGATGCTCAGAAATTTGGACCAAAAAACCTGCTGATCAGTCACACACGTTCAGTGATCCCTGGACTCTCTGGATAATTCCTATTGTTCATTCTTCACTTCATTACCTGGCCATGTTGGCAACTGACCAACTCAAAGATGAAGAAAATGTCTGTTCCCACAATACAGTTGTTACTTCTCTAGGAAGCCGATCCTAAATATCTTTACCTGCAGAGAATTAGATCATGTGATCACCTTAGTCGTCTTTAAGGCCAAACATTCCCTGAAAGAAACTACCTGGGGACAATGCTGTCTGGCCACTTCAGATGAGGACAGATGAGACATGTTAGCGGCTCGGTTTCATGTCAGGTGAGTGAGCAGCTTTCCTCCAGTGCTTGGCTTTGCTGTTTGCCACGTGCCAGCATGGCTGTGCTGGAATCTCTTTTCTGAAGGTGAGCCATCCCATTGTACCTGGGGAAATCCTGGGTGTGACCGGACTCCAACACCAGGGCGATGAGCCCTGCGGTGGGGCTGGATAAAGAAAATAGTGTTTGTTGTGGAACAAGGACACGAACATCACCTTTCCAATATCCTTAGTCTCAGGAGCTTGCTTATGCACGACTTTCTAGAGTGTGTTCTTGTTACTTATGTCTATAAGTACATATTACCTAAACATTACTTTTAAAAAGTTAATGTGTTTGGGGAAGACTTTTACTTTATCCACAGCCCCCCAGATATGTTGTTAGATAGATGATCCCTAGCAAGTCTGCTCTGGAAGTATATTAGAACATATTTTATGGATACCTAATGGCAGTGATGCACCCATGATATTGTGTGATATGTTCTTCATGGACAGGGAAGTGAGTAAGAAGAGAAAGTACAGTAGCCTTGAATGGAGGCTGAACTTTCAACTACTCAGGTTAAAATCCTGAATTTGTCATTTACTTAAGAACAACTGAGAGTTAAGTAAGACATTATCAAACAAGATTCTTTACTGCTATAAATAAATATAGATGCATGGAAGATAGTTGAGATTAAAGAGAAATAAGGTCACATTTTCTACATGTCTGAATTGGGCCTCTAAGTTTTGTTTCACACTAAATATTCCTTGACTGTTTTTGTCCACATGTAGGTGAAATATTATATACTTTTGTACATGTATTTATTTTTACTTGTTCTTTTTCAACTTCCAAAAATATTTTGTCATGCCTTTTCAAACAATCCCCCAGTATTTACTCAAAACCTTTTATGAATAGTAAGATAAAAATCATTAAAATTAAGAAGCTTACAGTTTAGTTGAGGAGTCAGAATTTATGTATGTATAATAATGATACAACAATGAACATAAATGCTAAATTTATGGCACAGAGTAATAATGGTATACTATTTCAGTTGTGAGAGTTAACTAAGAGTGGCTGGGACTATTTAGAGTAAAAAATTCTTGGACCTCACAGGGTGCTTGGCATATGATAAACTCTCAATAAGAATAATCATTATATTTAATGGTAAAAAATGTGTTTGCGTATAATTTGAATTCTTAGACCTGCATTGGAAGAAGAAGGAAATCGGAATGGGTAGAAACCACAGAATGAAGAGACTCTAGTGTTATTGCAGCAATTAAGAGATTATGAGGGATTTTCATTGCTATAATGGAGAGAACAGGGGAGAACAGGGGTTTTTGCTTACCAGCATGGTGGATTACATACATGCAGCAAAAAAGAATAAAGGAAAGAGGAACTACTGCTGATGGGAGACTGAGGCGTTCTTTAGTCAGTGGTCTCCATGGACACATCATCGATAGCAATGTCTACCTGATGCATAGTCGTGACAATGTCATGATAACTTGATAAAGGCTGAAGTGTGTGGAAGATGTGGCCCCAGAAGAGCCCCCTTGTGGTGGTATTTGAGGCATCCTGATTCCAGCGGAATCAGTTAACACGGCAGAGCACTATCCACATCTGCATCTCTTCCCCTGTTTCCATGGTTCCCGTGGGCTTATTTCAACTCTGAAAACCTCTGGCTCAAGTTGGCCAGAGGATCAAGTTGGCCATCACGCTACTGACGTGAACATGCATTTCTAGGAAGTGAAAGTGAGCCACCAGAAAGGTTCACTAATCTAATATTGGCCTGAGGCCCAAAAGCAAGATACAAGGACTGATGCCGGAAAATGATTCGAAGCAGTGTTTTATATTCACGCAATAAGCTAGAAATGTCAATTGCTGCTTGAGGTAAACATTTATTTTCCAGAGTAAATGTTACAGCCTCTGCTTCTCATGAATGACAGTGTCATTCAAGCATGTGTCTAAAGGACAGCAAGACAGCTTGGAAGTAGCTTTCCTTCCTAATCCACATTTGTGTTTAACTATAAAACCACTTAATTCACCAGCTCATTGTGATCATCAAAATAGAGATGATGCAAAATATTTCCTTCATTGTAATAATAAAACAAAACAAAGTACTTCTCTCTGCTTCAGATTCCTTTTGAATGCTAATGCATAAAAGCCCAGATTAAATTAATCTCAGCTGTCACAGTTACACTTGGCAAATGAATCATAAAATAGTTTCATCTTCATATGACAAGTTGCCCTTGATGGAAAATTAAAATCTTAATAAGGGTTTTAAAAATGCACATGCATATATAAATGCGCAGTCTCTTTTATTGGAGCTCCATGTCAAAATACAAATTCGTTTGCTTTGTATTTCAGATATCATGAACTTTTGAGAATATCTTCCAGATATTTTTATCTGGTGGTTTCAAATTGTTTATACACTTGATTGCCTTTTACTTAATTTTCAAAATAATTGTTTCAGAAATCTTGCTAGAGTTATTGGGTAATGACTTGTTTTTTAAAATTATGCAAAATTATTTATTAACTGTTTACTTAACTAGCACAAATATTAATGATATAAGTCTCCACTTCTCATCCTTCCTCAATAACAGTGGCTTCTTGGGGCCATGGTGTAACAGAGATGTCAGAGACCAATTACTGGGGCAGACTCCTGCAGGACCACAGAGGAGAAAAGTGTGGAAAAAAGATATGAAACAAGTGACTAACAAAAGTAGTACCGTGTTTTCCGAAAATAAGACAAGTTCTTATATTTATTTTTCCTCAAGAAGACACTCTAGGGCTTATTTTCAGGGGATGTGGTATTTTTTTTTTAAGTACAGTGCAACAATCTACATTTATTCAAATACAGTTAAGTTGTCTTCTTGTGGAACATCATTATAACTCTCCAAACCTCAAATTCCATCCTGAATTTCTTGCGACTCTATTTCCTTTAGAACCATTGGCCCCAGTCTTTCATGTCGAGAAATAGAGCTCTCATGGGGCAGATGAGAAGGGTTGCTTGTCTTCTTTACCTCGAAATGCATGGGTTGTGCAGACACACTGCTTAGCCACACTCATCACTAGGTCTTATTTTCAGGGTAGGGCTTCTATTGCGCAAATGCTTAGAAATCCTGCTAGGGCTTATTTTATGGGTAGGTCTTATTTTCGGGGAAACACAGTGCAACAAATTAAACTTTAGCTTGAATTGTATATAGTACATCCTGGTAAAAATATTGTTTCAAATAATAGTAACTATATAAAACACTGCTTCTCAAACTTTAATGTGCATACAGGTCACTTAGGAATCCTGCTAAATGTAGGTTCTGGTTCAGTAGATCTCAGGTGGGAACAGAGTCTGCATTTCTAACAAGATCCCTGTGATGCTGGTGTTGCTGATCCATGGAAAACACATTGACAAACAATATTCTACTATATAAATAGAATATTTTTATTTTATTTCAAGGTATAAATCCAGTTGTAGAAAATAAAAATGTATTTAGGCAGGTAGTTATAATTTCCCAAAATACCATGCATTAGCCAGCTAACCTTTGAATTCTAGTTTCCTTTGAATTCTCAACATTGGCATAACCTTACATGAGATTGGCTCAGAAGGGATTCCTAAGTGAAATCTATTGTTATAGATAAAAAAAGAAAAGAGAGAAAAATAATGTCAAAATATAAATGAAGAAGAAAGTATAACCATAAAATTATTTAGAGTATTTCTTTTTTATTTTGCTTTGTTGGGTGAAAGATGATATGGCATTTTATATTTATCAAAGAGGATTTAAAATGGGATTTGAAATATTACAATTTACTTTGATCATTTATTACTAACCACTTATTCTTACTTTTAGCATCAAATACGGTGTTCAGTGGAACAAGTATGTATTCAATTGTAATACTAACATTTATACCAGGTTAAAACTTAAATCCAAATGCCAAGACATTTAGAAAACTAAATTCTTAGATGTTATCGCAAGACTTCTTTTTTTTTTTCCTCCAAAGAAAGAACATTGTTATTGGTGCACTGACCTTTCTCCCACGCCTTAAACTCAAATGATTACTTAAAAAGCAATACTATTACAGTCTAGCTACATATTTATTATTTGAACACCTCTTAGCAAATCTTCCTTTTATAGGTTTATTAGAATAAAAATGTTTGTTAAATATAAATTCTGTTATCCTTGTTTGTAGAATAAAGAACAGAGGCACAAAACCCTAAGACCTCTAAGACCAAGCTGCCAGTTAAAGGATAGCTTAATATCAGGAACAGGAGTCATTTAGCTACTTATTTTACAGGTGAATCATGTAAAATCATATGAGAAAGACTGAAGTAAGATTTATTAGATGTTGAATTTAAATTCATCTGAGCCATTGGAATTTAATCTTAGAAATATATGCTTGGAATATCAGGGTCTTTTTCCTAACCCAATAAGATTAAGAGAAAGGATTCAGAAGATTCTTAAGAGCAGTAATATGTTACTCTATCATTGAAAAACTATGAATCAGTGATATTTAATGAGTCACACGACTGTTGTTATTGCAAAATATTTTCACATATCAAATGACTAACATGTGAAACAAAAGCAATTTTTACAAAATTTAAAAAATTACAGGCATTAGGTTTTTTAAATACACTTTTTATTTTAAAGTAGTTTTTAGATTTATAGAAAAGTTGGGAAGATAGTAAAGAATTGCCATACACCCTACACCCAGTTTCTTCTATCATTAGCATCAGATCTTAGTCACAATTACTAAACAGTATGGATGTGTTTATTCATGAAAGCCTTACTCTATTGAGATTCCCTTGGTTTTTCTCTAATTTCCTTTTCTGGCTCCAGCATCCCATTCAGGACACCACATTGCTATGAGTCTTCCTGTCTCCTTAGGCTCCTTTTGACTGTGATAGTTCCTCAGACTTCATTTGTTTTTGATGATGGCCTTGACGGTTTTGAGGATTTGTGGTTAGGTGTTTTGTAAAATCTCCCTCAACTTGGATTTGTCTGAAGTTTTTTTTCTCAGGATCAGACTGAGGTTACCATTCTTGGGCACAAGACCCCAGAGGTAAAAAGTGTCATGTCTTATCACACATATCAAAGCACAGCCTAGGAGCTGTGGTGCCAGCATAGCCTCATCAGTACTACCTTGATCACCTGGGTGAGGCAGGGTTTTTTTCAGGATTCTCCATAACAAAGTTGCCCCTTTTTGACCACTTTTGCATACCGTGCTATTCGAAAAGGAGGTCACCATGTACCTACCACCATGCTTTAGAAGTGGGGATTTAGTCTCTGAGGGGAGGATAGCTATGTAAATTGTTAGGAATTACTTTGCATGAGAGATTTGTCCATCTCCTCATTTGCTCGTCAGTACTGTGAGGGAATTGGCCAACAGAGTGAAAGTCACATCATGTACAAATAGTTGAGCCTTTCCTACGAGGCTGTTCTTGGCAGGGTGTGGGAACCTTGAGTGTGGGTACAGAAGGGAACATGAAATGCCAGACTTGGCATCAGAAAGTGATGTTACACATTGCTCAAGTGGAAACTGGTGATATTAAGGAAATTTTCCTCTGACCTACAATTTTCCCATTTGCTAGCCCTAAGATTATCTAACAGGATTCCCCACCCCACACCCAGCAGACACGTAGCCCCTGTGTTTATTCCATTTGTCTGTTGTCTCTTCCACATGGTGTTTCATGAGACAATGTGTGTGGGTAGGTGTTTTGCCTGATGAGATATGAGCAGCTGCCACCATCTATGTTTTACCCAGTGAATGCCAAGCTCCACTTCGGGGTTACTTTCTCTCCAAAGAGTCTTGGCGTCCTGGGACTCTATCATGATTGTCTTCATTTAGCTCATAGAAATTACTTTTAGAGGAAGGGAACTATTTGCAAAAGAAATATAAAAGACTGATACAAAGTTTTATATGTTGATAGTCATAAACCTATACAACAAAAGGAATAAATAGAGACCATCTTCCCCACCTTAGAAAATAAAATGGCTTCAAGACATAATTATTTCAAGTGATTTTTCCTGGTCTCTCAAATATTTGAAAATTCTGATTAAGTCTAACTGCAGACCTCTTTCCTAACAAGCAGTATTTTAACCCCTTAAGCTGCACTGAGGCATACTCTTGTTTTGAGGATTATTGATTCTTAAGAAGATTAACACTGCTATATGGCCTTCTTAAAAATAGTCACTTATGTTTAATTAGTGATTGCTTGGAACCTAGTATGATTTTTCTGTCATCAAATGCTTAATTAATCTATCCTGATATTTCCCCACATTGGATTTCAATTGATCCATAAAAGTTTGGAGCCAAGCTTTATGGATCTACTAAGAGGAAAAAATATTTCTGATTATATTCTTCTATGTGGAAATCCTTTGTAGATCATTATGTGTGCTTATTGTTAAGATAGCATTTTCTAAAAACAACGTTAAACAAAAAACATGGACTTACTGAAATGATCTTTGCATTGAAATATTTGAATAATTTTGTAAAGAAATATTTTAATACTTAAAATCTTATAAAGAAACTTCTATGTCTATGCATCCTGACTTTAAATAGTGAAATTTGTAGAAAATCCTCATTAAGGTAAAACACATTATTTTTTAAAAAATCAAATTTTGCCATAAGATTCGTAACAATAGCAATTCCCTGTCTTACGTTTTATTTCTTTGGTCCCGTACCCCATATGCAACAGCTTATAAACATTGTCCTAATGTTTATTCTTGTTAGTTGCTTCCATATTTTGAAATAATATTTGAATGAACAATTTTAGTACTATTTTCCATGACCATCTCCTTCTACATAGTTATATGTATTTTATGCTAAGTAATTTTTCAGTGTCTGCATTGTTGTGACTGCATAACTATTGTTCACTGCTTAGCCAAAAAAAAAAAAAATGCTTTTCCTTCATTTTCTTCTTAAAAAATTTTTACTTTTCCTTGGAATTTGTAATTATTCTTTTGATTTTGTTTGCTATTTGCTTAGATTCTCAGGGGATTCAATGTTCACTGGGAAGAAGGGGATTGAAACCCATACCCAGAGACAGAATTATCTGCAACTCTCACATTCAGGAATTCTTGTTTGACAAACTTTTACAAAATCTTGGGAAAGGCTCCATGCCTGGCAATATGTTTTATAAGTAGATGGCTTTATTTTTAATTTTTCTCTTATTAAAAGAGAAAATAAGTTCATTCAAAGCCTTAGATGAACCACAGGCCTATTGTCTACTCTGTTGTCTTCCCTTTCTTCTCTGGAAGTTTCTTAACCAAAAACATCCTTTGGAAGAAGCAAAACCAATCTTGTCATAATGGATGTGTGCAGCGAGAACTCTGTATTTGCAAAGAATTTTTTTCCTGCTTCCTGTAGATGGAGCTAAATCTTTAAGCATATGTTTACATGTCTTGGAATTCCTGGGAAGGAGATCTTTGAAAGACAATAATAACAGCTGCTGGCGAAGGCTTTTAATTCTTTTGACAATAAGTACTGTCACAATGTGCAAGATTTGGTGCAAAGGGGGAAAAAAAAGCATTTTGGAGACAAAGTCCTGTGCCTGCTTCCTACTCTTTGCAGAGAGCTTGTCTTTAAATAGATAATTGCCAGCCACATTACCATTGTTGTATTTTGTATTTTGCTACTATTTTGTGTTTTGTCTTAGGTCATGTCTAACTTCTTTTGTTTTGTTTTTTAATAAAAATTTAAACTGTTAAACTGCTCATTATCTATTGTTCTTTTTCACGGGTGTTTCCTGGTCTTCAGTATAAGGACAATTGTAATGAGCTCACAGTATTCCCTTTAGTCAGTTAATAAACATTGCGTATCTGTGGATGAAGACATGCACTTTATTACTTCCCCATATGGTTTTGAAGGGATGTGAGAGCACAATGTGTTGGGCTAACAGGAAACTTAAAAAAAGAAACAGGAAAAAAAAAATTTTTAAAGCATCTGATTGTGTCCTTACCAAGTTGCTTTTAGCACTATATTTGTTTATTGATTCCAAAACCAGGCAGAGAAATTTCATACCTTGAAAAGAAAAAAGGCAAATAATATTTAAGGGATTAAAAAATGAATATTAATATAGAAAATATTTTTATTAGGTGAATTTGTCTCTTAGGGGCTTTTTAGTTTATCCAGCTAAAAAGTACATTTTACTTCTCAAAGTAAGAAATAAAAACCCCCTCAAAAAGTTTTTATTTAGTTCTTCCAATCAGTTGCCATTTTTGTAACCAGTGAACTAATTCACAGGCAAAATAAAAACAAACCAATGATGTTAATTATAACAGGAAATAATATCTTTAGCTTCAGACATCATCATTATTTTGAAATCAGGAAGCAAGAGTTGCTGACATCAAAGTAAATTCCAGGCTCCACATTTTAAAGCTGTATTTTAAAACCTGTAGCACTCTTATGTACACTTTAATTCTCTAACATTTTTAATAATCAAATGTATCTTTCATTAGGATCAGTACATAAATTTTCAGATTGTGTTGATTTTATTCATATACAAGTTTTAAATTTATATTTAATTCTCAAAAATATTGGAGTACTCAATTTTGGAAACTGAGTGGTATTCAGATATATCATTTACTATTCATTTGTAGAATTTAGAGGATTAAAGGAAATAAATATTGGTACTAATGAGTTAAATTATGAAATCTGTGGTTCCCAAATCAACATCCAAGATAATTTTTAAAAAATAATATAATTAAATCTTATCAAAGTTACATTTACTATTATAAAAATAATTCTTTATTTTGATTTATTAGGAAGACATTAATGGCATATTCTTTTTATGCATTTTTCTTAAGACTCCATTAAAACAAATGGCTTTCCGGTCTTTGCCCTCTTCCAGGTCAGCTAACAGTTTTATATTGATTTGCAAAAAGCACCCCATTATAAAAACCTTTTGTAATTGTCTAAATTCCATGAGTTTAGGAAGCTTTTGAAACATCCAGGCATAAGCCAATTTCTATAATGGTGAGAGAAAATTGTATGGTGGATATAATAAATGTTTGCCTGTTTACTTTGGCTTGTGCATGAGTCTTTATGCATATGATTTGCTAATTTAAAAAAAAGTAAAAAATGTTACTGTTCAGTTGTATTGCTGTGTCCTACATAAAAAAGCAAACCACTAGCAGCTATAATTCTATTTCCCTATGATAATATTGTCCGTCAGTTATCTTGAAGATGGAACTGAGAAATCAGAGCTGATATTCGATGGCATGAGGACATTTAAATTAATTTTATACACTATAAAGTTTATAGAAAATTTATTATAAGTAGCACAAGAATGGATTCCAAATATTTACAGCATATCAAATTGCCAGAGATTTGTAAAGATCATTGAAAAAGTCCTTATCTTTTGCCTAAGTATCTATATTACATTTACATTTTAAAATTTTAATTTAAATATGCCCTCATATGGGTTATGTGTTTGCAAATTGACCAGGCTCAAATCTGGTATTTCAAGGCCCCCCCTTGTTTAGGGCTCTTTGAAAGGGAAGAGGACTGAGTTGGGTTGATGGGTTTCCAGGGTCCTATTTGCTGTTTCCTCATTTAATAAGTCATGGCTTGTGCAGTCACTGGTTGGATTGGACTTGTTCTTCCTGACATTGTCATTCATTTTATTGCCCAGGCCTAACATATTAAGCAGGGTGGTATCTGGGGCCAGGATGATTTTCCTTTGAAAGCATCAATCCTCATCAGATTTAAATGTTTATCCTCTACCCCAATATCTAAGTCAATTAAAATTTTCCCATAAAATTTATGAAAACCAGAACAATCAAGAAAGGAACACCTTCACACCTGACTTAGTTGAGAGTCAGGAGAGACAGCCACTTGAGCATTAAGGGGCCCCTGAATGAATTTGTCTAATCCCTATTCTTTCCTTTACTTTTACAGCCCCCACCTGGGTAGAGTGTGAGGCAGCAGGGAATAAGGTAAGACAGAGTAGATGATGGTGTAGGCAATCCAAACTGCATAACCTTATTTATGCTAACAATGCATTACAGGCATATGTTAAGATTAGTTTGCATTTGCTGAGCATATCCTGCCTCACCCTTGTTGTGAATAAATCCTAGACTGTCCTGGATTCAAGAAGAATTCACGCCAGCGAGGCCAGTATTCCACTGGATGCTCCCGATTCTCTTGGCAGAACTCAGCCAAGTCCACATTGTCAGTTCTTCCTGGGCTGAGCTATATGCACAATTCAAAATCACTTTTGCTTTGCACGTCGTGTACTCTTATGACCATAATATTTATCAGCAATTCCAGTGTTTAGTTGCCAGATTACTTCCAACTGTTACATAATAGTTACATAACATTTGTAGAATTTGAAATTATGTCTCGTACTCAAGGGCAGATTTCAGATTCAGAATTCCTGGTTCTCTTATCACCCTCAGGGTGTTCAGCTCACATGGCCTGAGATAGCAGTTGTGCAGTCTCTACAATCCACCTAAACCATTGACTTTTCTAGAAGACTTTATGGAAGTCTGCCTTCTGTGAAGGGTGATAGAAGAATACATCTAATTTTTTCAGTGCTAGAACCATAAAAAGTCACTGAAACTGTATTACCTTTTTGTTTACCCAAAAGGAGACAAATAGTCCATCCTGTCTAGAACACAGAACATCTTCAAATGCACCACTGCATTGTTGAAAAAGGCACAATATAGAGAACTTTTAAACTGTTGTTGAATAATGGAGGATTTCCTCTATTTATTCCTTTGATAATTCTACTAAAAGGGCATTTGTTAAAACAAAAAGACATTTTCTTTGTTCTTTGTTCATTAATGTTGCCTTATTCATCATAACTTTGAATCAAATTATCCCTTTCACAAAACTACTCACGTTGTTTCCTGTTCCTAAGCAAACGAAACGATGCATATGTATGACGCATCACGAAGTGTCATTTTTGGAAAGACCCTGTTAGTGTGCTTGTGGAAAGAAGCAGAGAAAGATTATTGTAGCCATGGAAGCCACTTTATTTTACAGCCTTTAGCTTCCTGGAGGGAGTCTGGCAATGGAGAAGGGATTCCATTTTAAATACTATGTTGTTAGTGTGCAAATGCTCCACTTACTTATATCGTCAAATTCAATCTGGACATCTTATTTTAAAAATGTATATAAATCAGTACCTCTTTGAAGAAATGTATAACAAAAATGTATGAATTAAAGTTCACAATCTTACATTCTTTTCAGATCATAGTAACTATCTTGGCATTTATATTTACCGTACTGGGAGATCGGAAAACATTTTGAAGGCTTTTTGGAGCAACAGGGGGGAAATGAAATATGCCATTAAGACAGGAAGGACATTGCTATCACCTAAGTGGATAGCCTCAGAACTGCCAGCAGATGGCGCAAAACCCTTTTTATAGCCAGTATTATCAGAAAATAACTGAAAATAGCATCTTTTTTGCTTATTAATTCTTAATGCACCCCAAAATATTATATGACTTTATTGATAATAACATTTAAAACTATAACTATAGAAGCTGTAATAACTGTGCTAGAGTAATTATAGGGCTATTATATATAATATCTGAGTTTTAGAACCAAAAGGAAACTTAGAGCTCTCTGGTCCAAGCCCTCTGTTGAATAGCTGAGGAAACTCAGGTTCCTAACCCTAAACATCAACCACCAGCTGTGTAGGGCCTGGATGAGAACTCTAGTCACATGCCTGAGAGACTCATTGATCAAGGAACACTGCCTGTCGGTCAAATATTATTTCTTGCCCAACAATCAAAATTTGGGGGATATTTGATCATCCTAGTCAATACTTTTCAGCAGATGTTTATGTTTGGAGGCTCCTCACTTCTATTGTAAGGACATTCATCTTTTCAGAGGAATGGCATTTTCAGGGATAACATGCTCTCCTTCCGTCTCTACAGTTCCAGCTGTGAACCAGCATGTCACTGTGCCAAATGCTTCCTGTGCAGCCTCTGGCTATTTCTGCAACACAGGGAGAGAAAGGTTTTTTTTTTCCCCCACATATTTGGTTTATACTATGAAAATATTTCCTATGCAGTCAACAATATCATACTACTGGGAGAGATTTAAGGAGACCCGTCTTCTATTCTGTTGCCAGAATGCTAATGAAAATGTATGCTACTATTAAAAAATAGATGTTGACATTAAACTGCATTATTGCATTATAGAAAAAGAAGAATACTGAAAGCTTGAGATCATAAGGAACACATGATGCACCAAAAATATCACCTTACCTGATAAACTAAAAGGACAGAAAATTGATATGATAGTCATGGACTCTTAACAAATGATTCTTTTTGTGTGTGTAATTTACATGCTTTCTTCTTTTTTTTCTTTTGAGATGGGGTCTGGCTATGTTGCCCATGCTGGTTTCCTTCTCTTGGGTTCAAAAGATCCTCCTGCCTCAGTATCCCAAGTAGCTGGGATTACAGGTGTGCACCACTACCCTGGTTTACATGATTTCTTCTTGACAATGTTGCCAAAGAGCTTGAACACTGTCTGAAGTACCAGAAATAATAATCTATGCTGAAAATAATAAATTGGAAGCTTTTGTTGCAAAGGCTAGAGGAGGTGAAATTTCTGGAAAATCAAAATATCCTACAAGATTTATCTATATTTGTTTTCTTTTGTCAAAGAGTATTACTTTCTATCAACCAATGAAAAAGGAGATGGTAGTTTAACAGTGAAATAACTTTCAATGTGTTAAGAAATACAATGTAAACAAAACTACAATCAAATGTCTGATTGGGAAATGAGTTATTTTATGGAATTGAAAAAATATTATTTTAAAATATGGTTTTCTTTTGAAACTTTCTGGAAATAAAATTGCCAAGATTAGTGTAATCATTCCAGTGAGTTTCAATGTCACAAAAGACAAATCATAGAGATATATACTTTAGACACAAGAGTCAATGAGTAAATGTAGGTAAAGCATTTTGCCTGTTGCCTGGCTCAAATAACTGTCTATTTTTATGATTGGAATACAGGAAATGGTCATCTAGTTTTCAGCATATGCTGTGTTTGAGCAGAAGAACCTTTACTGAAGAACTTGATGTCTAGGCCTTGGTTTACTCATCAAAGTAAAATGGTCAAATCAGATGTTCTTTTAGAGACTTCTGAGGTTTAACATTTGGTGATTTTACCATCTTATTCTAAACAAAGGAAGCAGTGAAATCTCTCTGATTTTATTTTGAGGTCTCTGCATAAATAACTGTGTAAAATGTATGTAACAACATTATGAGAAAATTTTGTAAAATAAATTTTCTTTGTAATTACCCATTTGAATTGGAAATTATCTACTAGGGGACATGACTTCTCTGATGCTTACCTCATTAGAAAATATCATGGACAAAATGTTGGCAAAATATTCTCTCAAAAATAATCCTATGTTATTTAAAAGGTAGTATTTATGCCTAAAAATTTATTAATACATTAAAATTTAACCCATTGTGCATATCACATGTTTTCGTTTGGGCAAAGTTGAACCTAGCTTTTCTTTCTTTTTTTTAAATAAATAGAAGCTTAAGCATGTCAAAAACCTACTCATGACTTTCATAAGATGAACCATGAAAATATTTCAAACATTTTGAATCCAGTAATATTTTTTCAAAATATTGCCTACTAATCACTTTTTTTTTTTTAATGTCTACCATTGCTAAGTTGACAAATTTCTAGATCTACAGGTTGTGCCATATAAAATGTGTTAAGCCTGGAGGGTGAACCATCTCAGGCCTCAGTTTCCCCATTCAACATGGAAGGAATTGGGTTGAATGAGACCTAGGTTGTCCTTCCGCTCTGAATGTGTTGTCTCTGGATAAAGGTTGTGCTAATGACCTCAGGGCCCAATCAGCCAAGGGGCATGTCCCCAAAACCTTATCCAAAAGACTCTGGATCTAATGTGTTTAAAAACTCCTATTTTAAAATTTCTCTTGGGTTTTAGAAAGGTGATACATTACAAAGGCATTGTGTTATGTAATGTCCTCAGCAAGCTGTAGGCAGCTCAGTATAATCAAACACATTAAGGATTCTGCAGCCACTCGTTTGACATATGGACTATAAATAACTTTCCGTTAGTTCAGGCCGGTCACTGTGGCTAAATGAGTTATGAGACGTCCTTTCTTTCTTTCTTTCTTTCTTTCTTTCTTTCTTTCTTTCTTTCTTTCTTTCTTTCTTTCTTTCTTTCTTTCTTTCTTTCTTTCTTTCTTTCTTTCTTTCTTCTCTCTCTCTCTCTCTCTGTCTTTCTTTCCTTCTTTCTCTCTCTCTCCTTTCTTTTTCTTTCTTCTTTCGCTGAATTTTAGATATCAAAATTGTGGATAAGGATTGTGAAACTGGGCATCTGTGAAGCTTACTAATTGAAAGAAAGACTATAAACACAGAGAGGAGCTCATGATAACTTGTCCAGTAATGAAGCTTCAGATACAATGATGTGATTGACGCTTGGTTTCCACCTGCACGAAAGCCCATTCTCAAACGGAGGTGGAGAGAAGTTCACATCCCCGAGAGGGTGTGGGCATTGGGATAGGTGTGAGGTGTCCTTAGTTGATATTTCCTTGTTGGTTCCAGTATGATTTTCACTATCTTTACTTTTGTGCTTTTTGTGGCAAGACAAACATATAAACTAGTGGGAAAGAAGACTAACTTATATTAGTTTGCAATGACCCACCTTTTAAGCAATGCAATTACTCAGATCTCAGTTATTGAGGGATTTTATTATGGAACCACTAATAACTCATAGACTCTTCCTATTATGTTGTGTGGAAATAAAGACCAACCAAATGAGAAAATAAAGACAATCTATTCAGAGCTTGCTGTGTCAAGGGAGTCAGCTACCATCATTTGCCTTTGGTGGAGACTCAAAAGCAGGTCAGGAGTGTGAAACTTCATGGTGGAAAAAGGAAGGCTCAGGTGTGCCCTGCTTGGAGGTTGCTGGTGTGGGGAGCTGTAGGCAGCTAACTAGAATTGGGATACCCTATGGGATTGCTTTGGGTACATATTTGGCTTTTCTGCCTGGTCCTAAGGTGGAAGTGAGGGCAAAAATTAGGGAAGCGGTCAGTTACTAATCAAGTGATGGCATTTTGGGCCTGATTACTGAAGAGTATGGGTCAGAGTTCTACTTTCATATATGGTCTAGCTGTTGGCCTTTCACAAATTCAGTCTCTCAGTACAAGACAGTTCTAGTGGTAGTTCCAGAATTTCTAAAAACAAAACATTTAAGGGGGTAATTGTTTGGATGGAGAGTCTAGGGGAATTGTTATGACACTGCATTTGCGTAGAAAACACCTGGTTTTACTTAGGTCATTTGTGTATGTGGAACAGCTTCAGAGCAAGGCCTGTGGGACACAACAAGGCTGCTGAAGCCCCCTGTGTCCTGTAGCTCTGCAGCTGGCCATGCTTGCACATGTTAAATTTATTCCATTTTCATCAAGTAGATGACATGAACTTTCTAATTGTAGTCAAACAGCTCAAAGGCTCTAAGAACAGTCACGAATTTCAAATCTTAAAACATTCCTTTTCTGTGCAAAACTCTGTTCTAATGAAATATTCTGCCAAATAATTTGCTTTGCAGGTCTCAGGGATGTGATTGAGGAAATGATGAATGGAAGGTAGATGAAAGAATAGAAAGATTGGAAAGAGAGATGGGCTGAAGAACTGCAGAGTTACTTGAGCAAAATCAAATACTATGAAAATTAATGATTAGTCAAACTAATTGATTTATAAGATGAATAGTCTGCTCAGAATAAAAATAATGATATTAAGTGGCAGAATAACTGCATTTGAGGTTATTGAAAGAAAAGAAAATCTCTGCAGTGACTAAAGTAAATGGCCTGCTTTGCCCTGCCATTGACTTCCTTCCTTTTTTTCCTCTCTCTCTCACCTCCATGGAATATTAATATCTATGTGACTACTGGATTAGTTCACACATCATAGTAAAACAAAATTATGATGTGAATATTACTCCCATATTTTGAATACTCCCGGAACTGCCTTTTTGGTGATTAGAGTGATTTTTCATTTAGCATGTGAAGATACCGATTTTAAAATGAAGGCTGTAGGCCCAGAACCTAAATGCATAATCTCACTTTTTATTTTTATGAAGATGTTCATCTGAAGCATTCACAGCCCTTTGTTGATTTAAGGTCATTCACACCCAGCCACGTGGCAGCTCTGAAGGCACAGGCAAAGTGCAGCTCCCAGTTGGGACTGCCAAGGGCCGTGGAGGGCCTGAGATTTTATCCTACTTGCAACTCACGAGTCAGGCCACCACAGTTGTGAGGATGCTGCCAGAAGACATGACACTCCTGGGTTAGAGACAAATGATGTTACTACTCATGATGCATTAGCCAGCTTGAGCATGTGTTTGCTGAGTTAGTGCCACTTGTCACCTTACTCCTATGGGACCATATGAGTTGCCAGATGGAGGCATAGACACACATGTATGCAGAAGGTGGTGATCCAGGAGAGCAGCTCAGACTTTAGAGAACCCAGATCTTTTGTCATGGGTGGGAAGTATTCCCTGCCGTCTGCTCTCAAAGGAGATATGGTAGGAGCCTCTTTCATGGAGGAGAACTTTCAAGCTGTTTGCTATTCAGATATCCATGGGAAGACAGGCTGAGACACAGGGTAGTCAGTGCCTCTGCTCACAAGAGGTACCAAAATCCAAGAGACTAGGGGAGAATTATCTCCAAAAAATATAGTGAATTTTCCCACCATTGGTCACTATGGTTAATCTGACCAATGGAGACAGGGACCAAATCTGTTCAATTTGCCTCCTGTTGTATTTAACTGTTGTATTTAACTGAGGCTACTAGCAACAGGGCTCCAAGTAGTGGTGACTTAAACTATGGTCTTAGTGAGAAGAATTTGATTCTTCTGACCAGGATACTAAAATTTAACCTTTGTGGTCGTTTCTCAATAAAGTCAAAGTCAAGCACTGTGCTATTAAATAGTTTATTCATAGATCGACAGAGTGAGTGAGACCTTGATCCTAGACGAAACTCTTTCCCCAGAGACATTCAGACTTTTATGCCTGTCAATGTTACTGTGGATTTCGGAGAGCAATAATGGCTATAAATCTGCAACTCATAGCACTTCAGGCTAAACACATCCAGCCTTTATTACCATTGTTCGCTTGACCTCTTTATCAAATTTTTTTCCACCCACTTGCCAATATCACCTTGTTCTTGTGTAGGCTGTGCTTCTGCCAGCTTAAGCCTTACCAACAAATGAGGTGAAACCCATATATCGAGGCATCTGAGGCAAGCTGAATTGAAATTGCTTGCCTCGGGAGCAGCAAATTAGGTGTGGAACAAGAAATAGAACTCCAGAGTGCACCTTTCCAGGCATTTGCTTCAGCTGGGGCTAGCATCCTTCAATGAATCAATCAACATTTACTTATCTGTCCCCTACAGCAGTTTTGCAAATCGCTTTCAAAAATCATTGAACCACTAACAGTTTATCCACTCTGCAAAATATACATAGTTTCTTCTCATATCCACTGGGGTTATCCCCTCTTGGCTACATTCAGCGTGTTTTACTGCTGCTGATTTCAATAAGCAGAAAACGCATACACCTGCTTTAGGGAAATGACTCTTACCATGTAATTGCCTCTTAAGTTTAAATGTGTATGAGATCCTCTCATAAAAGAGAGTGGAAGAAATGGAGCACAGGTTTTCCTCCAACTCAAACATATCTGCCTTGTGGATGAGGTGCCCTTGGAAACGACCAGCACGGTGTCCTGCTACCTCGTTAGGTTGAGGCCTTCTGTCATCTCCAGCCAACTCCAGTGACATTACTAGCAAGATATTATCCCAACCTTTCGTCTTCTATTCCAGCACTTCAAATTTATTGAGAGTTCAGAGAGGAATTTCTTCTGGAAACCTTGATCTTGTGACTCGAGGCAGTCAACACTACAGGTCATTAGTTAAAAAAGAAAAATTAAATTTCAACCAAATAATTGATCCTTCATGTTTTGTAAAGCAAATGTTTCGCTACTTTCTGCTGCCTCACCTGGGTCCTGGCACAGGACTGCCTGGTGCCTGGCTATGCCCGATTGCCAGCAATGAAAACTGGCATCTGCAGGAGCCTGGAGGAAAACTGCAATAGCTTGGAAACTGACCCATCTATTAATATGCTTTTGTAGGCTTCCTAGTAGTCTGCAAATTATATTTGGAAACTTATACATACATACATACATATATATATATTTAAGAATGGGATCTGGAGGTCTGTGTCTACCATTTAGAAATTAATTTACTTATTTCAAAATGAAGTTTATTGAAGGATAGTCTATATTAAATGCACACATTTTAAGTGCACAGACTGATGAGATTTGCCAAGTGTAATCACCACTCTAATCCAGACACAGACTATTTCTATCACTTCAGAATGTTCCCACCTGTCCCTTTGTGGTCAATGCATCTACCCCACCCCATTCCCCAGGCAACCACTGATATAATTTTTCATGTTTTAGAACTTCACATAAATCAAATCATATAGAATAAATTCTTTTGTGTCTGACTTCTTTCACTTGTTTTCATGCTTTCAAAGTTCATCAATGTTGGGATATTTATGAGAGTGAGTGCCTTTTTGTTGCTGAAATAAAAAAAATAAAATAAAATAGAAATCTTCACAATTTATTTACAATGTTTTGAATGATGAAAAAGCTTTATGAATTATGTTGCAAGACACATTTTCATGTTATAAACTGAGATGTATCTGTATACAGCAATAAGGACCAGATGCCTGCTCCTGGGAGACTGGATAAATATAAGACTCAGAAACACCTTTGTAACCCACCTGGGGATTGTGAAATAACGAGTGGCCTTTGTATGGAGAAGCAGTTAGCTAACATACCTGAATAAAGCATGTGACTCAGGGGTGCTGGGCCCTTGGCTGGAGAACCTGTTTTCCAGTTGATCTTGTTTGCCGAATGAGCTCATGTTCTGTTTGGCGGGCAACCTCACTGTCAGCAGAGCATGATGATCAATGTTGAAGATCTTTTCATATCCTTCTTGGCCACCTGACCTGAATTTGTGAATTGTCTGTTCAAATCTTTTGCCTATGTTTTTTATTTACTAAGATTGTTTATTTTCTTATTATTAACTTGTGATATTTAAAAAAATATTCTGGATACAATATTTGTGTGTGTGTGATTATATCTTATATCCTAACAGTTTGTCTAATTGTTGTATTAATTACTCATTGTGAATTTGTATTAGTTACCTCTTGATTAATGAAGTTTGAAGTTCGAAGCTTTGTCATTAGGTATACACTTAGTTAAGATAGTATATCTTCCTTATTATTCTTTTCAACTTTTTTATACTCTTTATTTTGAAATATGCTTTTAAAATATCGATATAGCTATGTTAGCATACTTCTATGATTTGTATTTGTATCTTTTTCTTTCCTTATAATTCAATCCATTTCTCTTTATTTTTAAATTGCATTTCTTTTAGAAAGTTGTATCTTGCTTTTTATCTAGTCTGAAAAATTGTGCCTTTTGATGGAGTTTTTTAGGCTATTTAAGTTTAATGTCATTATTGACATAGTTGGATTTCATTGTACAATTTTTCAGTTTTCTTTGTCCTTGGTTTTTGTTCTTCTGTTGCTTTTTTCCTGTTTTTATTTTGTGTTAAGTATTTTTAGTCTTCCACATTATTCCCTGTACTGCAATTCTGAGCTATACCTCTTTCAAAAATTATTTTTTAGTGGCCTACCCCTAGGGCTGATAGCATGAACCCTCAATTTATCAAATATTATGTAGGATCAGTATTCTACCATTTTACACTTGCATTCCACACTTGACAATTTACATTTCCCATGTCGTAATTCACACTTAATGATCCCCTCACTCTTAACACTCTCCACTTTCCAAAAGGAGTAATGTTACAGGAATGCAGTCCCATTTACCTGCCCACCCATCATCTATGCTCTTGTCACATGTTTTATTTCTTTTTTTAATTTTTAAATTAAAATATTTTTGTTGTTGTTGTTATGCATTCCATATCTTTGCCAAGAGTTCATATCTGTTTATTAATTAAGATCATATCTTCCTTTAAGTCTTTGAGCATATTTATAATAGCTTACTAAATCCAATATCTGTGCCATAATGGGGATATATTTCTAATGAGTTATTTTTCTTCTCTGTGTGCCATATTTACTTATTTCTTTGTATATCCAGTATTTTTTCTTATTATACCCTGGACAGGACATTGTGGATGACACATGGTACAGCTTGTGAATTCTGTTCTCATCTTCTGAAAGGTGCTGATGTTTTTATTAGTGGGCAATACATTTATTGGCTGATCACCTTGAACTTGTAAAGACTTGGTTTTATGCTCTGTCAGGGCTGATGTGTGGAAAGACCAATGCATTTCCCAGGGGCCCTCTCATGTGGGAAACTCAACCAAAAATCTCCTGCCTCTAAACATTTTGTGACAGCTTTGTTTTTGTGAAGGTGGGGTTATGGTAGGACTTACTCTCGGATGTGAAATCTTTTTGATGGCTAAGCTTTGTGCCAGGGATGTTAATAAGATGTCAACAACATCTCTCCACCACAGCAGGCTAGACTCTCAATATCCCTGAGAGAACTCTGTTGTCTCTGTTCTTCCCTTAACCTATACCAGCATTGTGTTAAGACATCAGCAATCACACTATAGGCATGTGCAGCACAGCCCTCAGCGAAGGACTCATGATGGGGCCCCAAAGTGACTTTTGCAAGTGTCCGTGGCTTCCTCCTCTGCTCCACAGATTCCAGCTGCCTGATATACCTAAACTCTGATCTCCACCTTCTCACCTCAGTGGAGTTGCCATTCTCTGCACAGGTGCCAATTTCCTGCACTGCTGTTTAGGAAATTGACCCATGCAGACAACCACGGCAATTGTGGGTTAATCTTCTCTCAAAGATCATATTCTTCTGCTGCATATTGTCCAATGCCTGAAAACAGTCGCTTCATATATAGGGTCTAGTTTGATGTTTGTTTGTGGCAGTAGACTAGTGCATAAGAATTACTCTATCATAGTCAGTGGCATATTTAAAATTCTATTAAACTAATAATTTCCTAGAGCAATACCTCTACTAAACAGAATACATTATACATAATGAATGTTTTTAAGGAACTAGATGTGCATTAAATGATTTATTAATATTAACTTATGTAACCCTTATATGAATGATGGGCACTAGGCTAATTATTTACTATCCCCATTTTAATGATGTGGAGACTAAGGCTAAGGCAAGATAAATAATTTATTCATTGTTATGTGCTAATAAGAGCAGACTAGCAATTTAAGGCCAATTTTGAATGACTTCACAAGCCATACTCTTAAGCACCTTATAATGTCCCCACCCCTACACACATGCATGTACAGCCTGTACCAACTAAATACTATATGAGGAAGCAGAAAATTTGAGCTGATAGAGATTCTTTATAGAAATGCCCCAGAAAAACTACCTGTCTCCAAATATTTTGGAAGAAACTTGAAAATAACTTCTTTCTTGAATGTGTGACTGCCAATTATTGATTACCTATAGAAAGCAAACACACAAATAAATAAAGACAATCAAAGCATATAGGAAAAATTTTCATGAGAACTAACTAGAAATAAGCTAGTAATAAGACAAGAGAAAGGGTTTATCACCACTTTTTAAAGTAATGAATGCCCATATTAATTTTCTCAAGCTGAAAATGATCTGGTATGGATGTTTTCATTAGCTCTTGCTACAATATTGCTGTGAAAAAGTCACAATGGCATAAAACAAAAGCATGTGTGCCTTTCTCAAGGGACTACAGGTCAGTTGCAACTTACCTGGCTAAGCTGAGCTCCAAAATTTGGACTAGAGGTTTCAGGATGCCAGTTCAGTTTAAGGCTAGTCCACATATTTCCTCATCCTTTGGGGACCACTGACTAGTTGGAACATCTTCTTTTCATGGCAGTTTACATGAATGCAAGATGGATCGATAGACCTTAACGTCAGCTTAAAGATTTTTGTATACACTCCATCCCATCAGCTAAAGCAATTTGCGTGACCAAATCCAACATCTCTGTGACAGGGACATACACTCAGACTACTCTACTGCACCATAAGGTCACACAGTGGAGAAGACAGTAAAATATGATTGATGGATGATAATGATAGTGATCCAACCTACCACCCTGGATACTCCTGTATGTTGATAAAAAGCCCTTAGTAAAGCAAGGCAGAGAAACCAGAGCTATCTGGATTCAGCTCAGCTGTCTGATCAAAAACTTGGAACCTGGAAAGAGTGGAATCTTGAAAAGCTATCAAATGAGGCTTTGGGAAATATCAATTAATGCCAATTCCATTAATTATTTAGGGAAATTTGATTTAGGACACTAAAATGTGAAATGTGTAAACAGATTAATATGATTATCTTTACTCTTTTAATTCTTTTTCAGGACTTAGAATGATTTGGGTAGAGGAGGGTATGGAATAGTTTTAATTTTTAATTTTTATTTTGAAAAGGAAGGTAGTTATATTTTATATCTGTAACTAAGGTCTTTATTTTAAAATTAGAATATCAAAATGAACTCTTAATATATTTACATGTAATAAAATGTAGAAAGTAGATTAGCTTTTGTTTCTTAAAATACAGAAATTATATATTGGATTTTCAAATGTTTAGAAAATAGTAGCTCATGCTCTTCATTTCTTTATATTCTGAATATTTTAAATCAGAAATTTCAAGTCCTATTGAGCTTTCTAAGTTTTGCTAAAAATAAAAGTTCTAAACTTATCTGTGGAATTTAGAATTAAGTTGTTTGACTATTTTATTCATGCTTAAATGTTTATAAAAATTAGCTATCTCCACTAGTATTCATATCTCTCCCTTCTAAGAGTGGAAATTTTATATAATTATTATTTTGATGTAGACTTTTTATTGTCTTAATATACTATGGGCTAATTCTTTAGCACTAACTGAAAAATACCTCTTAGTTCAGATATTTTTTTACTCCATAGCTTTTATACTGTAAGCTATCATCTAAAAAATATGGTTATGTTCCAAATAAGGTATATTATTTATTGAATGTAGGCAATAGTTCAATAATTTAAGTGCCATATTTATCTTCTCAGAGTAACTCGCCAGCAGTAAGAGGCAGATTTACGCAAACATATTTAACAAACAATAGCAGATTTCAACATCTTTAACTCACTTTTGAAGAATGATTCTATGTAATTCAAGGAAGATGATTTTAACATGAAATACTTTTCTTAACACATATACACTCATTCAAGAGTTTGTTTGACATTTTTATGTCTTCTTACATAAATATCAGGGATGCTTAAGTACAATATGGAAAAACTTCAATTTTCACCAAGCACTCATGTGCTTTGGCTTACAGCATCTGAGTTTTGGCAGAAGAGAAGTGAGCAAGGGGAAAAAGAGGGAGAGGCCATTTAATAAGAAGCACAAAAATGCTTTCTCTAAGTAAGAGATGTGGTCATCACTGGACTCTCAAATTGAAAAATATTTTTAAAAATCTGTGGAAAAGGTGCAATTTCCCAGATATGTTAACAAATAATAAAACATAAGAAGTGGTTTTTCATTTTTCAAGAGCATAAAAATATTACTTCATCTATTCAAATGCATTAGACAATTATTTAGGTCTTCTTCTTTTTTTTTTTTCTTATGTGCCCAGTATTTTCATCTTTAGACCTTACTAATGCTAGACATCTTCTTGTCTCATTTGGTAATTTAATATTCTGTTCAGTCTAGAAATGTAAACAATATGTTAACTTGATTAAAATAAGACCAAAAGATTTATTTTCTTGTCATATTGCCAGAGGTTGAATAATAACTGACATCAAAACATTGGGAGGTTTTCTAGATTTCAAGACCTCTTTCTTAAGAATTGCTTCATTTTGGTGAGGTGGCCTCTCCTAGGAATCTTTAAAATGAGTGTTTTTCCCTTGTCTACAAATAGATTATAGAGGAAATGGCAGAACTATTTTAGAGTATTTAGTATCAAAACACAGAGCTTATTAATATTATTAATTTTGTATTTATTGTATGGGGTATGTTGAGTACTGTTCTAAATGCTTTTATGCATTAATTCATGAGGTTTCTGTGTGCAGTGACACTGTGTCACACTGCCAGGATTACCCTACAGGACTGTGGTATTCATTTGCATGACTGAAAGGATAGTAGATGCTGCCTAGTCATAGCTGAGGCTGTCTCCGGGAATGACCCATGGCCTGAGCAAGCAGCCTCACTCCTACTGGAGACACCTTTGAAGGGTCATCAGCTGGCTCAGCTCCAGAAGTCCCCATACATTGGTATTTATGTTGTTTGATTAATTCTGTTATTTGTGTTGCATTTATTTATTTATTTATTATTGGAAGAGAAAGTCTCCAGCAGGGACTGAAGATGTTCTCTTTTCCTCTTTTATTTTTAAAACTCCAATATTTGCTGATCTAGAAATTACACTCTTTAAACATATTTCAACTTATGCCAAAAATTTTGTAGTTACAGCATTGTGTGAAGGAATATATAGTTTTTAAATATTCTACTAGATGTTAAAAACAGGCAGAAATTTTTATCAAATGAGATGACCCCAAATTGTCTTTTGGCTAAAAAGTCAGTGAGGCTGTCATATCTTCTTTGCTAGCAGTAGGATCAGCCTAATCCAGTCTTTTGTGGTGATCACATACATATTCATAGTGTAAAAAATATTAGCAACAAAAGAGGTAACATCACCATAAAAATCCAAAACCAGGGGTAATAAAGGATGTTAAAATCTTTGAAAGAATTACTGTAGATTCAGTCTACAGGAAATTTAGGAATTCTCTCTCCCCATTAATGTGCTCCAAGAAAAGTTTAGTTCCAAGGGCCCAGCTCTACACATGCTGCCCAAGCCCTCAGGTGACTGTGACTGCATCAGGCTCGTGCTCACCTTTGTCATTATCCACAGGACATAACAAAAAAGTCTAATGAGATTCATAGGAATAAAGGCAATACTTAAACAGGTGTATATAGTAAATGGTACACTTCTATTGTATTGGTCTCCCTAGGGCTTCCATAACGAACTACCACGAACTTAGTGGCTTAAAACAACAGAAATGTATTTTCTCACACTTCTGGGGGCTAGAAATCTGAAATCAAGGTGTCAGAAGGGCCCTGCTCCCTTTGAAGCCTGTAGGGAAGGATTCTCTGGCTGATTCTAGCTTCTGGTGGCTCCCAGGGTCCTTGGCTTCTGGCAGCATCACTCTAATTCTGAGCCACCGTCACATGGCATGGCCCTTTGTGTCTCTTATTAGGGCACTTTCACAGGTGCCCTCTGGTTCACTCTGATCCAGTATGATATCATCCTCATCCTTACTTTAATTACATCTACAAAGATCCTATTTCCAAATATAGTCACATTCTGAGGTTCTGGGTGAACATGGGTGGACACTATTCCACCCATGGGGATTTTATATATGCAATGTGATCAAATAGCCTTACTACTAAAAAAAAGTGAAGAAAATAACTGTGTGGGAAAGATATTTGTCCTATTTCACAGAGGAGGAGTTTTAAATAGGCTGACACTTCCAGTTGTCCAAGCTGAGCTCAGATTCCAAGACGCTGGGTGAAAGTGTGGTTCTCTGCACACCAGCCATGCTGCTATGCAGACATGCTGCTCCTCTTCTGCTGTTTTGTGTCCTCATGAGGACGGGCAGCGCCTGCTCACATCACAAGACTTCGAATCACATCTCTTGGTGTTGGGTTCCCTGACAGAAAAGGAAAGATGAATATTTTATGAGATTTTACCTCTAGGATAGGTCCCAGGCTCCAGCTCTGCACATTATTCCCAGGCCTTCCAATGACTTTGACTTGAACCACCAAGAAATGCTTTCCAGCAGATGGAAGCTCCTCATTCAGTGTCTGCATAATCCAACCCTTCAAGTAGTAAAAGCATGTGACACCCAGTTAAAACAATCTGGCTTTCCATGTCCTCATATCTGACCCTGATCAGAAAAATAAGCTTAATAGCTATAGGCCAAATACTGCAGTTTGCTTCAGGACTCATGCTGATCTTCTTAATAATTTACATTTGTGGTATTTATATATTGTCCTTAATTATTGTGTGAGTACTATCAGGATAGAAAACATCTATCATTTTTTTTACATAATACTTTTTTAGATTTCTTTAAAATGAAATATGTTAATCACCACTGATATTTTACTTGAGATTGTTATAAAAGAAATATAACTGGATAGAAAGCATATGCCCTTAATATCTTTGAAGACTGAGAAAAAAAAATCTTCCCTCAAAATGGAGAATCTCTATAAGCAAAGGGTGATGGAATTATAATGAGGGCTAAAAGAGAGAAGAAAATGGAAGCTCACAGTAATTGCTCCTCTGCGGAACAATCGGAGCTGTGATTTCAAGTCTTCATCCAGTTATTCTGCGGGTCAGCTGGAGGAACTGCTTTGTTCCCTGGCTAGAAGCATCACTGAGGAGTGAATGAAAGAGGACTTATCCTATTGCACACTTCGGGAAATCGACTCACTACTAGGGGAGGGTGCAGTGACATTATATTGAGCCATCAGTAGGACTGTAATAATCAGATACTCTTTGGAATTCTCTAAAATTCTTAAAAGTGTAAAGAAGTCCTGACACTGAAAAGTTCCAGAATCACTATTATAGAAAAAAGGGGTGAATCGGCCACATGAGCCTTAGGAGTTGTTTTTGTAAAAATATAACATTTTAACCCCAATGTAGTCATGTTTGATGTATAAGTATATTTATTTATTTTTCAAATCTTGATCCTTTAATATACATCTCTTAAACAATTCCATCTGCTAGAATGAGAAGTATGCGTACTACACTTTTGGAGTTGTATGCATGTACTTGTTGACTTAGTTCTAGTATCAATGAGTGAAATCCCAAATATTGGTATGATAGTTTCATTATTCATCAAAATGATTGGGATAAAAGTTGTCAAATCCTTTCATTTCATTATGTGGACATGGTTTTATTTTAAAAGAAAAGGGGTTTCATATCTAACACTTAATACAAAATGTTCACTTATGTCATCTGAAAATAAATGTTGATATGAATCCAAAAAGACACATCAACTCCAAGGAATGGCAATAAGTTGACTTGTTCCAGAAGTTGATAGTCATGTTGCAACCATCAACATCTTAGCTGGAGTAAAGACTTAAATGATCTATAATTATATATAACAAAGGCAGGCCAACTGTTGAAGATGATCCCTTAAAAATAAAAAAGAAAAGAACTTCATGTGGGTTTAAACTTTGTCTTGTTTCACTCTTTTATTGTGTTTTACAGTTCCCTGGAAGGCACATTATATATTAATAAATGGCTGATTTTCACTTGATTTTTTTCACTTTAATCTTTCCAAATGGCAAAAATCTGTTTTGTGTGAACTTTAAAAGTTTGACTAAGATGCTTCAATGCTAATTGATTTTTTTCCCTGGAGAAATCACTTCTAATTAAGATTTTTTTTTTAAAAAAAGTTCACCTTTTAACCTAAACATTTAAATGACATTTTCTCAAATTATTATATGCCAACTATACACACATACCAACTACACCCAAAATTGGAAATTTTCAATGTTAGAAATCCTTCAAAAGGTATCAAATGTCTCTAGAAGACTGCTGACCTAGTAGTAATAATGTAGTTTATAAATATGGTTATTTAACAAAAATGCATCTCAATATAAATGGTTACTTACTTCCAAGATAGTGAGAGAAGAAAACATTTTTTACTTCTTTTTAACATTCCAGGACACCTCAGCATGTACTTTGTATGATATATATATATATATATATATATATATATATATATATATATATATATAGTTACTTATGGGGTTGAAAAAACCATTGGTACCCTTGGATGGGCATTTTATTTTTTCATTTGTTTAAGCAAATATTTACTGAATGTCATCTAGGTGCCACTAACTTTGCAAGGCACCAGAATACAGTGTAAATAAAACATATGTCTATTAAGTAATACTGTTTTTGTTTCATGAAAATCTAATGCTGAATGTGTCTGTGATCTTCTTGGGTCCATCACAAGTATGAAGTGTTGTTTTGTCATTGCGAATATAAGGCAGCTCATGCATTGTATCAGAATTTAGTAGTGATTCTTATTAATGGGTACAAGAAAGCATTCATTCAATTTTTTGTGCCAAATTATTACATTGTTTTCACAATAATATTGTAATCCAGACTTTTTTTATCACTTCTATTTTTAATATTGATGTATGTGGTCCATAAAAATATATTCAAGGTCAGTATATCTAAGATAGTTAATATTGTAATGTTCTATTATTTCCATGAGGACAGATATCAAAATAATTATTTAAAATTATCTAAGTAGATAAATAATAATTTTTTTAAAAAAACCACTCCTGAGGTCTATATACTTTATAACAGCATAGAAAATAGAAACTTCAAACCAGTACTCCAGAAAGCATTAACAATGTCTCTAAATTTCTAAGTACAAAACTGAGAAACAATTGTTAGTTCGTTATGACATTAGAAGCAATTTTATCAACCAGTAAATTTGCAGAAATTTCCTGGCATCATTGGCTAAATGACTTCCTTCTTCTTCTCATTGATATAGATATATTACTGGGATCAGCATTTATAAGCAATAAGTGATGTAAAAATAGACAATGTAGAGAAGTGAGTCCATAGTGCTTTTAGACAAGATGATGAATCCTACTGAACCTGAAAGGAACAGTGATTATGATTTAGACCTGAGCTGTCCAAAGCAGTAGTCATTAGCTTTTGGGAATATGAGCTCTAAAGGTGTGATAGCCCTAATTAAGAGATATTGTAATTATAAAATACATACCAGATTTCAAAGATATAGTATGAATAAAAGAATAAAAGATTCCAATGCTGAATTTTATATTGGTAGCAAATTCAAATGATAATATTTTAAATAGGTTAGTTTAAATAATATATTAAAGTTAATTTAGTTGGTTTTAAATTTTTTAATGTGATTACTAGAAAAGTTAATTGTATGTCTTGTTATATTTTTATAGAATAGTACTAAATAACTGATTATTAAAATGTGTGGATGGAAAAAAAATCCACACACCCATATAAAAGGATTGTAAAACATGTTAATAATATATCTGGTGTTAAGTTTTTAAACCCTTTTATGTGTTTGCCAATTAAGTTTTTTGAACTATTTATTGTGATAAGTTTCTAAATTTGTTGGCAATGGCATGTTATAACTACTTATTGAAACAATTAAAATTTTTTCAACATTTATTTTAATTTACTTTATTTTGCCATTCAGAATGATAAATATTAGTAATTTGCCTTTGAAAGGAGCTTGCTTGAAAATATTAAGAAAGAGTAAAGCATTTTAACAATTTAAGACTATATGGAAACATGCTGACAAGGTAAATTGTATATAAAATATGTAGAATGTATGTGACATCATTTAAAAATAGGATCCTTTTTGCAAAAAAAAAAAGAAAAAGCTATTAAGCAAAATGTTAACCAAAATCAGCACTTCTGGTGACCTCACCTTGTCTCTGATCTGATCATATATTTCTGACTTGGAATTAGGCCGTTCCTCTCAAACGCCTCCCCCAGCCTCTGCCTCAGGGTCTTGCTGCTTTGCTGCACTGGAGACCAAAGGGTTTAAAGATCTAAAATGGACAGGAAAACATATTAAGTGGCCAAAGGCCTAAATTCCAGTCATATCTTTGCTGATGACGGGGTGGTTGTTAAAGATACAAAATCAGCCTCACAATGGCAGAAAGAGAAGGCACATCTGTCTATTTCTGTGGGAAGTTGTGAGTGCTCAGATTGTCGGTGGTCTGCGTTTCATCCTCTTTCCTGATTGCTTCTGGGTCCCCCAGCTTTAAGCCCTTTGGAGTCCAGCACTTGTGAAGTGGTCCAAGTTTTTACCCCTTTTGCTCCATACCTTTTTTACTCTGTTGCTGGTCTTATTTCTCACTTTAAGTCCCAATTTCAACCTGAACCTCTGTGCAAACCCATCATGAATTCAGAGCTCTCAACGCACTCCATTCGAAAGTGCCTGCTCTGACAGTACCCTGATCTCGCCCCATAATAAAAACTCATCTGATCTGAGCACTGCTCTGAAAAGTGACTCAGGAGACTGATTTAATAAAGTAGTTTGTGGGACTATGACAAATGTAGATGGCATTGTGTATTATGCCTTTAGGTAACATGATTTAGCAGTGACCTGTTCAATATATACTGCTTTAATAATAATACTAGAAATTTATTACTCAATATTCGGGTATGGAATATTTGATATAAAATTGACCTTTTTAGAAGTATTTTAATTAAATAACAGCCAGGATTAAACCTTGTTTTGATTCTTTCTTTATAAAATTTATGTAGCTATCATTTTACTCTCAGTAATTTTTTTTTAATTTCTTTAAAAAAATTTTTTTTCTTTTCTTTATTTCTGAAGGGCGTAGTCATATCTCAGTCATTTTTGAGACTCTCTGTCACTCATGGATTATAAAGGTCTCATTTGCTCTAGGAGAACAAGCAAGAAGGCTTAGTTCATTGTGATAGGTTTTGTTATTATATAAATGATGATTATATATATATATAAAACATATGTATGTATGTGTATGTATATGTTATATAGAAACAGATAGAAAAATGTCCCCAAATTCACATAACCTAGTACATTATGGAAGTAAAACCCTAACTCAAGTTTTCTGATTTTAGATCCTAAGCTTTGTGGAGCTGCATTACTTTTATATTCTCAAACCCAGCCCCAAGAACAGGCACATAAAGAAAAGGTAAAAGAAATGAATAACACTTAGAAATTTTAGTCTGTTTGTTATAAAATCATTGAAAATTTGACAGATTTTTACCAAATTTGTACATTATATCTGGAACAATTTGCCTTAGAATACAGGCCATACACCAGACAGAGACTTTCTCATTCACTCTGGAAGGGACAAAGGGAGAGAGCTTAAAGAGTTGGGGTCACATTCCAGGAAAGCTGAAACTGAATTGGGAAGTGTGGTTATATGCTGTATTCACTACTGTCTACTTTATGCAGACTACTTCTTAGAACTGAGACTAATCATAACATGCTTTTCGGATGTTTATATATTTGTTAATAGCTCAGAAAACCCCCCAGATATTTGAATATCTACCCCATATATAAAAGTAGTATTTTGAGCTGAAACCTCTAATTTTTATGTTTTACTTGCCAACACTACAGCTATTCTTAGATAAAAGATATAAAGTCTTTAAAAATTAACAAAAGATACTAACTGTAAGCAACTACAAAACATCAAAACATTTTTAATAAAAGATAATTCCTTATGAAGTTCTTAACTATTTGTTATTTTTAAAATCCATACCCTGTGTTTGAACTCAATGGCTTTTAGATTGAATTAAAATACATGGTTAAATTCAGTGAAAGCAATGTTGTCTAAGTTATTAATTATTATAAATTATCAACTAATTTATTCATTAATTATCAACTAATTATTAACTAATTAATCTACATTATTACCCTATACTTTGTTATCTTCAAATCTTTCTCTGATTATTGAGGAGTTTCACTTCAAATATATCAAGAAAATTTTAAAAGTACATATTTTACATTATATGCTATCATAATTATGAATTTAGGATTATAAAATTAAATTAAAAATGCAGACATTTTCTATGTATGAAAATGTAAAATTTCAGAAATTTACTTAAAATTCTCATTTAACTTACTGAAAATTAGTAACTAATCCAAATTAATGTTTCTAATTTAATACCACTTACAAAATATGAAATATTTTATTTTAAGTGTTCTCACAATCAACTGTTCTCAGAAGAATGCCTAAATTTAATATTTCAAAAGTTGACTTTGGTTAATGTGGCAATAGACTTTTGAACTTGGAAGACAAGTAGTCAAAAAAGAAATGGTTTAATTTTCTATTTTCCTAATTTATGGCAGACATATTTCCATGTCTATATTCTGTTGTCATGTTTAAAAATGCTAAATTGAAGCAAGATTTTGTGTTAGCATAGTGTATTTGGGGATTTCTATTTTATTAGGCACAGACATTTAAATATTTGGAAATGTTGAGTAACATGCGCATGGCTTGTTTAAATTTGTGAATCGCCTTTGCAATGAAATAGGTATACAGACCTGCAATTTGGTCTCATGTCGGAATGAGTCATAATGGAAGTTATATAGTCTAAGCAAACAGTGAAAGAACACAAAGGCCAATGATGTAGAGAGAAGTAATGACATACTACTGAATAGTTAGACCTTGAACTTTAAAATAGATATCTGCTAGATATTATTGTTGGGCAAAGACAACTAGGTAGAAAGTCACTCTTCTTTAAAAAGAACTCTTTGTGGAGTCTAAATATAATTACCATTGTGAGATTTATAGATAGCTCTCAAACAATGTGGGAATTTTTATTCTTCTCTCTATAGGTCTGAAAGTTCACTCTTGTTACCTATTTGTATAAAATACCATTTCAAGCCATGGTATCTTTTAAAAGATTCTCTAGATATACTGTTATTGTTAATTTTAATTTGGGACTCCAAATTTCATCACATAAAACCCTAAGACAACTATGTTCTTATTGGTTAATTCTCTCATACTACTTCAAAAAGAAAGCAGCTTTGATTGGAATCCTCTGTATGCAAAAACAGCTTAAATCAGAACTGGCCCTGTTTAAAAAAATAAGAAGTGTTCTTGGTTAATAGAGTTTATAGTATGATCTACCATATCATTTTTATTCAGTAAGAATATTTGAATATGAAGTTAATTCACTATTAAGGAATATATGGACTTGGGAAAAATAATAAAAAAATAGGTTGTATGGTACAAAAAGAAGAATCTTTTTTTGTGTTAAAAATGTATTAAGGAAATTTTTTACATTCTATAAAAGTGTTTTAAAAACAATTATTAAGTGGACAGAAAGAGCAGGCCTAAGAAATTATCTACTTATGAGCCAGTATTCAAAAACAAACCTTTTAGTGAAATAGATATGCAGTTTTTAATAAATTCCCCCCCCCCAAAAAAACCCAAATGGCATAAACTTGATTTTATTATCACGTTTTTACCCTTCCCAAATACATGGATTTATTTCAGTAGGCTTATTAATGTTGAAAATAAAGATATCCAATCTAAATTTATAACACAAGATATATAACAACATGGATTGATACATGAAACATTGATAAGAATATTTGAAGAAAAGGTGAGGAGAGAACTTTTTTCAATAAATGTTAAAACACTATTACCTCTAATGATTACAACTTTTATCACTATGGATCTAATAAAAGAACATCAGGCCTGCTATACACTCTCACAATTGCAGTTGGATTCAACAGAGATCTCATGAGTAGATAAACGAAAAGAAGAATAAGGAGTAAAAGAACGAATAGAGAAAAGATGACAGGATGAAGTAGACAGAGACAAATCTGTGAATACCAGTTGTGGATTTGGTAGGCTTAGAAGCTACAGGCAAAAGTTACAAAAAAATATTTCAGATTTGACTGCATACAATTTAATTGTTTCTGGTCGTTAAAAGCATAACAATCAAGGCAGAGAATAGGAAACAAGTACACACACGCAAACCTGCACACACCCATGTTGCACACACCCAACACCAATAAAAATGGGCAAAGAACATTAACAGACTTGACCACAGAGGAAATGTACGTGGGTAATAAAATTTAAGAAATGCCAATCCATTGATAATAAGATATGGGAAAATGATAAGATACTACATAGTGATTTTTTTCTCTTTATAAATTTTTTGAGGTGCCTACCACCCGATAAAAAGTTTTTTTTTTTTTTCCTTTTTTGTTTGTTTGGCTTTTTTATTTATTTATTTTTTGACATTTTGGTTACATTGTGTATCTTTGCCTCTCCCTAAGAAGGGTTAGGCGGGAGGGGGGAGGAGGAAAGGGATATATGCTTTCATAACGTGTGTGGTGCACAAAACCGGGGGATTGGACACATGGGGGGCAGGGGGAGCAGCGGCAATATTTGTAACCCTAACAATATTTGTACCTCCAAAATATGATGAAATAAAAGAAAAAAATTGTTTGAGGTGATATAATATGATGAGATAGACTCTTAGACTTTGCAGTTGGGTATGTAAATTATAATCTTTATGATAATTAATTAAAATATGTATCAAAGACCTTAACAATGTTTATGGACTTTGTCTCACTTTTCTGAGTCAACTTCTGTTTTGAGAAATCCATTCTGAAACATGAAATAGTGATCAAAAGTATTTAGAACTTCTCCTTAACACAAATATTTGAAAATCAAGGAAAGGTTAAAGAAGGTGGTTATTTAGCGGCTAAATAGTTTACTATCTTCTAAAATATGTTTCCAATTAGGTTTAATGAGTAAAGCATTTACAAAGCAACACTTTCAATATACTTGTAAATGAAAAAAGCAGAATAGAAAATTGAGTATACTGTATAGTTTAATGTCAAAATGAAAAGGTAGAAAGATTGGCAGGAAATATACTAAAATACAAGGATTATTTTTCTCTGAGGTATGGGCTTATATAGAGTCATTGAAAACATTTATGCTTTATTTTCTATTTCCATTTCTTTTTAAATGTTATTTCCATATATTTCCTTAATAATTAGGAAAAAATCATAACTCTTCCGAACACCATTAAGACCTTGTAATGTAAGATCTGGCCCAAGGGCATAGGGCACTAACTTGCTGATACACATGCATTCCTTTCCCTTGGCTAGAAAGAGTCTTGTCCAAGGAGACAGAGCTTTTTCTTTTTAGCATTCATTGTTAAAACACACCTTATATCAACTTGAGGAGATTTGTACAGATTATAATGCTAAGTGTTTAGGAAAATTGAACCAAACTATCAAGAAATGTATTAAACAAAATTTTTACTCTTAAAGAATGACAAACGGAAGCATTAGCTAAATGTGACAGGCCAGAAACTCACGTATTCTTTACCTTTCCCAGCATCAAATCACATTCCATGAATTGTCACGAACCTTCTCTTTTATAGGAATATTTTGCTGCTTCTTTCTTGAAAATAATTTGGAAAATCTTTGGCCCTAAATTAACGGAGGTAGACTGTATTTGGATCCACTAACTCCAATCCCCGTTCCCCTTCCAAGTTACTGCACTGCTAAAGGAAGCAGAGAGAGTTTGATTCGGTTAAGAGGGGATTCATTAGCGATCACAGATCAAGAACAACAGCTCTGGAGAGCATTCGGACGATTTCATTTCCAGCCCACGTCTGTTTGTTCACATCACATCCAGGTGCAGTGAGGACAAAATGAGATATTAAGGTGGCTAAACAAGATATTTTCCCTCCAATATACAGAGATAAATGTTGCCAATCGCTGGACTAACCATGCCCTCTGAGAAACAGTCTTTTAAGCCCTTTGTTACTCCTTGATTGATTGATTGATACATTATTCATTCAATTCACATTTCAGAGCACACTGCCAGGGAGACTCAAAGGATATGTAGAAATAAATAAAACATATTAACTACTCTTTAAAACTTTATATTCTAGCAGAAAAACACATACTAGTCTCACACTTACATTTGGTTCTTCTCTTGTAATATTTTTTTGCACCGTGTTGGCATAGCACTGATGTGCCACCCCAGTGTGGACCAACTGCTCGTACACATCTCTATTCTACTGTACAAAATCAGAGGCCATGGGGTGATTTTCTTTAAAAAACCATTTCTTTCCCATTAAAAGATACAATTTGTTGTAAGAGTTTAAAATAGAAATCTTCACAATTTATTTACAATGTTTTGAATGATGAAAAAGCTTTATGAATTATGTTGCAGACACATTTTCATGTTATAAACTGAGATGTATCTGTATACAGCAATAAGGACCAGATGCCTGCTCCTGGGAGACTGGATAAATATAAGACTCAGAAACACCTTTGTAACCTACCTGGGGATTGTGAAATAATGAGTGGCCTTTGTATGGAGAAGCAGTTAGCTAACATACCTGAATAAAGCATGTGACTCAGGGGTGCTGGGCCCTTGGCTGGAGAACCTGTTTTCCAGTTGATCTTGTTTGCCGAATGAGCTCATGTTCTGTTTGGCGGGCAACCTCACTGTCAGCAGAGCAACACATCCTAGCTGATGGTTTATGCCCGGGTCTGACCATGCATAGGAAAGAAAGGTTTATCTGCTAGTTTGTGTGTGTTTGTTTTTTCTCAGATTTTTCCTGTATAGCATCTCCCAACAGTTAATTTCTAATATATTTTCCTAACTTCACCTATGATATTTAGATTATATTGATTTGAGTCTCTTACCTTTTTCAGAAGGTAGCCTTTCCTGCAAATTGTGGTCACTTTAAAGATTTGGTTTATAGGGTTGACATTCTTGACACTAATAGCTTTTCTAGGTACTGTACTTGCAATTTGGGTGAAGTGGCCTCAGGTGATGAGTTGTTGAGCTATGATCTCATGTTCCACACACAAGGTGCCCATAATTGTGTGTGTTTCTATTCTATTGAAATCGCCATCATGCAAAACTACAATTTGCAATGAAACTGTACGCAACTGAACACAGCATAAGACACAGCCCTCTTCCTTGGGGTGGCTGCAGCTTTGCTGGTTTGCCCACTCTGACAATGGAGCATTGACTGAAGTGTTCCAACAGGGATTCCCTTGTCCCAGTAGGTGCTCCAACATTTTATTATATTTTGTGTTCATTGAACCATGCAACAAATGGTAAGTTACAAAGTTCTAGTGCTAATTTTCAATTCCGCCTCCTTAAGAATTTGTAAAAACTTTTAGTTTATTTTGGCAGGATGTTCCCAAATGCATTTCATGAAGTACTAATCTCACAAGCTGCTCTATGAAAAATGGAGTTTGTGTTGAAATAAGTTGGGACATAGTCCCAATTCTATTCTCCCCTCCTGTGGGGCTCCATGTGTATTAAAGTACATCAAAGTGCTGAGAAGAAGAAGAATAAAGAAATCTGATCACATTCATTTAGTCCAGAATTTCCCAACTTACTTGCCCACATAGCCCTTTTGAACAAAACACCTTTAAAATGCCACAGATGGTGGATTAATTTAAAACAAACTACTGGAAATGCTGGCTTAGGAGTGTCTGTCTGGTTTGGTCCTGATTTCTCCTCTTCTTATACCACTCCCATTCTGTTTATCTTCCATGTGTGCTCCCTAAGACAATTCTTGTCTCCTCTTGGTGGGCATTTCTTTATCATAATATGCAAAAAAAAAAAAAAATCAAATTCTGTTGCTACATTTGCAAAGTGTATGAAATTCAAATTTTCAATACAGATTGTTCATTACCCATATTTGAAAACTATTACTTTTCTAGTGTTTCCTGTTAAATATAACAGGAAATGGTAGTTATTAATTAACACAGGAGATCACGTCTCTCCATTTACACAGTAGCTCTATAACAGTCTGTCTTTTGGAATGTTCTAGGTCCATAGCTTTTTCCATTTTTTCTACTGTGAATCCAAGATAAAACTAAATATCCCATTGAATTGAAATATGAGTCTCAGTAAACTGTTTAATAAAGTAGCTCCAGAATTTTATTTTTTTACCATTTTGTTCCTGGTATGGGGTGTATCATAACCTTACTAGGAAAACTAGCTACTGTATTTAAAACACGATACAAAATTTGAATTAATTTTAGGACAATAATATGATCCAAATATAATTAGACCTTTTCTTAAAAAAACTTTCTCTTTCCCTCTTTTATTTCCTCTCTCTTTCTTAAAACTTTTTAGAATTTCTTTCAGCTTTTCTTTAATGTCTATTTGCCCTGAAAAGGACTGGGGCTTCCACCTGCACCCACGCTTATCTCAAAGGTGTCATCTCTAGTTAGGTTTTGTCATCCACTAATCCTTGGTCTTGAATTCATCTTTTAATACTTTCTGATCCACACTGTCCCCTAAAAGACACCTATTTTAAAATGCAATGGCGTTTTCTTGGCTCATCAGTTTTCTTCCGGCAGTCCATGATACCTTTAAGGGCAGCAATCACTTTTGCATTCTTACAATACTACTAAGCAGCATGTGAACAAGAAAGCATTTACCTGTGGTTAAATAAATGGCTGATTTGTCTGCAACATATAATTCTTCATATGTTGTTAAGAAACTTTCAGAGATCCTAATTAAAAATGTCTCAAAATTCAACCTAGTTAAAACAAAACCTTATGAATGCACACATATTTCCTACCGTGCTGTTCATCATATGCATATGTGTTGTTTTTTTCTACATGCTATTTTTGTTTACTATTATACTATTATAGAATAGTTTTTTTGACAAGGCTTTTTAATGGTTATTTTGACTGGATATATCATATTTGAGTACTGTATCATGTTCTAGTTCATGAAATCATTTCATTACTCTCTAGCCACATTAGTGTGTATTACTGTTCATTAAACATTTACTTCTTAGCTATTTACAGTTTGTAAATAACAGAACTAAAATTTACTAGTGTTTCAGTGTGTTTTGTTGCAACTTTGTTATTTATTTTAGTTTTTAAATGTATAGAATAAATTTGTAAATGTGTTTTAGCTTAACATTTTAGTTTTGAGCTTTTAAATTCATTTTAGTTGTTTAATGTGCCAATCTTTGTTTCTGTTACTCCTCAAAGTTGGAGGCATTATTATTTCCACTTAAGTACATTTATTTTTAGCAAATTTTAGGTGTTTCACTCTTTACTCCACTTGGAGTATATTTTAGGATATAGTGTAAGTTTGCATCTAAGTATTTCTGTTCCAGCAATAGCTATTAAAAAGCTATTTAATATTTTTTTCTTCCCGGATCAAACTGTGATACCTGTCATAGAATTAGTCATGGTTCTCTCCATGGCCACTCACCTGATAATAGTGAAGTTTATCCACTTATATATTCAAGTCCTAGAACCTGAGCAAAATCTCATCACCTCATGTCACATCTCAGGTAATACCTACTTAATAAAAAAGTATGTGGGCACCTGTTTTCTGGCCAACCTTCTTTTATGTTAGCTCTCTGTTCTATATTATAGTTTCTTGTAGTACAGTGCTGCTGACCTTTGTCATACTAAATATAAATGCATCATTCTGAACTGTTAGCAATAATTATACACATTGAGAGCATGCTGTTACTACAGGAATAAATCATGAGAAGACCCCTCTAGAGTGAGGGCCCAGGAAGTAGCTGAAAATAACTGCTGTAGGAGAGACAGCCTCTTCTCCTGGGATTTATGTTTCCAGAGCTCCTGGCCTCTCTCCACACTCTGTTACTTCCCCAGTGGTGGAGGGAGGATGATTGCCAGACTGGGAAGTTTGGAGAGAAGAAGGCAGCGTGCATGGCTCAGACCCCCTCCTCCTCTCTAGGGGATCTACCTGTCTCCAGGGTGTTTCCTGTGGGCTCTTGGCCTTTGTCCACTTACAACAAGAGGCCAGCCTCTGGGAGGGGGCCTGGTGAGCTTCTGGAGGTCTATGGCCAGGAGCATGAGTCACTTTAGTTCTAGGGCTCATTATTCAGAAGCCCATAGTGCTATAATCCTCAGCCATATCTCCCAATTTAGCAGCAGTAATGAAGCTGATATTTTTGTCTCCATCTGTCCAACTTCTGCATCCATCTCTCAGGTGGTTCCAAGCATGGGTGGATGAGTGTCACTGGTTTTCTTCAAATCCTAACAGCAAGCCAAGATTGAGAATGACCATATTGAAAGGAATTAAAATATTAGCTTCCTGTATGCTTTAAGATTCACTCCATCTATTTTATTGAATATTAGCAAAGATAAAAGACAATTTCTGATTTTTTTCTTTTATTGAGGCCTCATGTATCCACTTGCAAGTGTGCTCAGGAAACTATGACATACTGAGAATATATACATCTGTCTTCCCTTATTTCTCTTCAATTTTCACAAAATATGTTTAAAAACTATTAATCTTATAAACAAAATACGATTTGGTTCTCTCTCATGTTTAGAAGATGCCACATTTCAAGGAAGCACAATTTACAGGTGTGGAGTGTATCACCCTTAAGTTGTGAATAGGTGATGGCCACTGCCACCCACGGGTTGCAGGGAGTTGATTCACCTGGCTCTAGCTCCCTGTATATTCAGAGGGCAGCATTTCATAGAAACTGTAAATGACTCTGGTTTCTTTGCAATGGTCTTAAAATACTAAGTGGTCAGACAGTACATTCTAAAATATAGGGATGTTATGCCTCTCAAGTTCAGCTCAGATATCATTTCCCTGCAACCTTAGACAGTGTGGCCCTGGAAGGTAAATACTACTTATCAGTTTTGTTATCAGCATGTGCCCTAGTACCTTCTGTATAGTTGGCAATAAATATCGCTTAAAACAACAGATTGAATAATCTTCTGATGGCAAACATGAATCTCACTAAAAGAAAAGTAAAAGCAAAACCAGTATATTGAAAAACTTACATCTGTTGAGCTTTCTTATGATCATATAGTGAATAAAGTACTTCTCATGTTTTCTGTCTTTTAGATTTTAGGATAAATAAATGGATATGAGTCAGCTGGTTTCTGTAATTAGAGCACAGTAGCATGCATAGCTCCCAATCCCTTAATCAGGAAACACCGGATGTCTTTCTAGAGCATCCCTTCCCACTTTTCATTTTGCTGTTTACTGCTGAGTATTGCCACATCTCATCCTGGAGAAAACAAAAAAGGCAGGTTTTCCAAAGTCAGGAAATCTCATAAATATTATTTCCAGAGAAGATCTGCCCCGTTTCAATTTCCTCACTTAACATAGAAAGAACGAGACATCTCCAAAGTTACAAAGCTGGTCAGTGGAATCAGGAATGGAAACCAAGTCTCCTAGTGCACACTCTAGACATCTGTGTTTGGCAGTTCTGACCTTGCGTGGACACATGCTGCATGTGTTACCTTGAAGATGTCTGCTTTTAACAAATCCATGTCTCCTTTAAAGACATGCTCTAACGAATGTTAGAAAGGATAGTGCTTACAGAGAAGTTCCATTTTCTGGAGCAGATGAGACAGTTCCACAAAGACAGCTATCTGTATTTTTTTCTTTAGGTGGGGTTGCTTTTTCCTGAACAAACCTTGCATTTCTAGTAATTTCATGGTACTAATGAATCTGGAAAAGCTTTCTTTCCAAGACAAATGTAAGCACCAAGGCACTTTTTCTTATTAAATAATAATTATTTTCATTACACAGAGAAATTATTAGATAAGTAGAACAGTGTAAAATCCTATTATAAAAGCAAAAAATGATTCTGAATCAAATAATTTAATTTTTTTCTTTGTATTGAACAATATGGAGTAAAATTATTCTAATTCCATTCATCAACTAATTTAATAAACATTTTTGTGCATCTTTTATAGGCCACATACTGTGCTAGGCATGGAGGATTCAGGGATTCAAAAATGTGCGCTTAACCCAGACTGGAAAGAAAATGGGCAGTCATGGAGAATTTCCTAGAGGTGGTGACATGTGGAGGTGATTGTGAAAATGTGTAGGAGGTGGAGAGGACATTCAAAGAGAAAAGGCTTGACCGAAGTGGGGTTGAGGCTACACACACAGACATCAGTTAGAAGCCTGCCATGTGGGTAAAGCCAGTGGTGAGGGGGGTTGAAGGGGAAAGGGATAATGGAGGATCTGGAATGGAATGAAGAAGGCAGGACTGGTCATCCCCAGACCTGTACATTAACTCAATAATCTGATATTTAAAAAAAACAGTGGTAATAATGAATAATCCACAGTTACCCTTCCTGGAGTCTGTGGACATTTATTACTAGTTACCTTTGTTAAAACTATTATAGAGCTCACTTGCATGCTTGGTAAAACACTATAGGATTTTTTAAAAAGTCTTTTTATTACAAGAACTGTGTGTGCAATCCATGTTGTTTTTTTTTCCCTCTCTATATAAATAGGACAATGAGCTTTTTTCACCATTGTTTGGTCCGATTCTGCCTGTGGTTTGCTGTTGTTCTCTGGGTTTTCTTGTTTTTGAGGGATTGGGGTCCTGGATGTTGGCACTTTCTCTACAGGAGCAGGATCCCAAGAAGATGGAACTTCATCCTCAGTATGACTTTTGCTGCTTTGTGTGGGCAGCTATTAGCTTTGTACCCCTTCCCTCTTATATTAGAGAAACAGTATCTGTAGGATCAGTGTGCATGTGTCTGTGTATAAAGAGATTTATAAATTTTAAGGAACTAGCTATGAGATTATGGAGGCTGAGAAGTCCAAAATCTGCAGGGCAGGCCGGCAGGAAAGAGCTGAGCTGCAGTTGGAGTCTGAAGACCACCTGTCCACTGCAGAATTCCTTCTTGCTCACTTGAGGGAGGGTCAGTGTTTTGTTCTATTCAGGTCTTCAAAGGATTGGATGAGGCCCACACTCATTAGGGAGGGCATTTGCCTTACTCCAAGTCCACCAATTTAAATGCGAACCTCATCCAAAAACACCCTCACAGAAATATCCTCAATATTGTTTGGCCACATACCTAGGCATCGTGGCCCATGCAATTTTATGGACACATAAAATTCACCACCGCTGCCCTCATCCTCTCTCCTGCAAGGAAGGAGAAGCAAGGAAGAGCAGCACCGTTCTATTCTGTCCTTTCCCCTGGGAGCTGGGTGTTCCGGGAATCCTGCCCTGCCTGGCGCTGCTGTGTCCTGCTTCAGAGCCACTGGCGCCGGTCCTGGTGCCTCCAGGCTGCGAGCTTTGTGTGTGATTTCAATTCAGTGGTGTAAAAACTGAGTATGATGGCCAAGAGCTGTTAGAAATAAAGAAGAAATCAGATTCTGAGGAGGAAAAGAGGGAGAGGGAAGCTTTATGGCTTGGCCAGGACATGTGGCTTTAAGCTTTGGTGACAAGAGCTGTGGCTTTCCTTGGCAGGTGGTAGAGGGTTGGGCTGGGTCATGCTGCTTTTGGCTTTAGCTCTTGTGATCTGGGCTGTCAGCCATAAGTACTGGCCAAATGGAATTTCCAACTTGACAGGTCACTTACGCTGATGGAGCCTTTTTCCATGAAATGGAGGCATCTAATTGAGACTGGCCAGGACTGTAAGAGCAGGCGTCTGAGCACAGGGCTCAGCACAGGTGGGAGCTGGGGGCCAAGGAAAGTGAGGGTCCAGGGGCCCACCAAGTGCCAACCTTGCTAGTATTTTTTTTCTATGTTATAATCAGATCAAAGACCAGGCTTGTGTTATCAGTTGGGCCCCTGAAATCCCAATAAGAATATGCTTGGCTCTTGCTGAGGCTGACCATGCATTAATTCCAGGTCAACCTAGAAGGAGGGACCTAAGTCATGTCCCCTGTTACTTTCTTCTTTTGCATGCTCAGTGTCCCTGGGGTACCTCCTTACAGCTGCTCTGTAGACATGCACGATAGTCATAGGTGAGTTGACCAGTGTGCTCTATTTCTTCCCCTGGGACAAAGGTGTGCATGCTCTCAAACTTTAAATTCAAAAGGAAAGGAAATCCTGAATTAATCATCTGTAAAGCAAGTTCCCTTTTACCAGCTCTCAATAATGAATGAGTGCAGAATCAATAAAAGCATAGATAGATTCTGAGTGTGATTACTAGAGTTCAGTCGGCATCTGGCTCCGGCCAAGCAGTGCAGCCCTGGAGTTTATGCCCTAATTACACAGGCTGGCCCACCGCCCCCAGACCATACCTCCTGCTTCTTGCTCTCATATTTTGTTTATGCTATTCACTATGTATGTCTTCTGTACCTGGCTAATTTCTAACTATGTCCCAAAATGTGGCTCAGAAATGTCCTCTTGGGAGCATTCCTGTTGTCCCCAGAGTCTCTCATCTGTGTATCCTTGGTGCTCTGTAGTTAGGGTACCAGGGCTATAATTCCAGTTACTGTAATGTATTGGAACATCTATTTACATGTGTATCTTTTCATGTTGGACTAAAAGCTATGCAAGGAGAGGATCATATCTTACTTAATTTTCAAAACCCAACCTCCAGCACAGAACTTGGTATAGAACAGTATCATTGAGATACTGACCTGAGAACATTTCCGCACATACTTCCTTTTGTGCTCATAGTTTCTCTAAGGGATCCAGAATAAAACTGATAAAAATGTTTTAAAAATTGGGTATTTGTTTAGAAAGACTTTTTATGGAAAAAGACTGATTAGACACTAACAGAATGCAAACTACCTTTTAAACAATTTATTTTAATGTCCTGCTAGGCCTCATGTAGCCTTTACTTGGTCTGGTGAGTTATAACATCAACTTCTTCTATGACATCTAGAAAGCCATTTTATGCCTCAGTTACTCTGTTTGTGAAATTAGAGATAGTAATGACTACTGCTAAGCAACATTGATAAAAGATCCTTGATTTAAAAGTTTTATAACTGAATGCTCCCAAATAATGATTCCAAGCACATTTCTTCTAAGTTTCTGATGATCTTATTAGTGGTGAAGGAGAGAAAGGACAGACTTTCTATTTGACAGTTTGGTATTTCTATCTCTTGAATCAAGCCAGCTGAGTTAAATATTCTGGTCATATTTAACTCAAGTCTCTTTTTTCCAAATTATTCAACTATGCCATGGAAAATAATATTTGCTTCAACCTATCATTAGATAGTATGCTGACAGGCTTATAAAATGATATGATTTTTCATTTCAGTAAACCACATTTAAATCATCATTGCATTCCTTATCTACCTACTAAGTGGTAATTTGGTTTACTGCTATTAACTAGAATTTTATATTTTTTGACTCTTTACTCAAATTGCTCTTATCATCTATTCCCTAAATAAATGCTATTACTCAGAGATACTGTGAAATTAAAGAGAAACATCTAAGAAACACAAATGATCTAGGAAAACCGTGAAAGAAAGTTTGAGGATAACGCTAGCATTTGGGGGTTCGTCTCAACTTGAATGTGATGTACCACATCCTCTGCTCTTAAGTTTAACATGGACCTTTGGTCGAATCACTTCCTCTTTCCACTTTTCAGCATTCATAGTTTCAATGTTCACGTCTATGTAGGTAAATTATAAATTGCTAGGTCTGGTTTCTCACTCTATTTTTATAATCTATTTTCTGTGGATATTTCAATTTGGATATTTCAACGTTTCAAACTCTAGTGAACAATAGTAGACCAAAAATCAGATTGACAATCAAAGTTTGGGGACTAGCTTTGCTTATTACCAAATCAACATATAGGCAGAGCAGTTTCTATGCAAGCTAAGGTTATAGAGACTGGTTGAATGGACACACTTCCATTTGCATCCTCGGTTTCCCAAGGCTGTCTGAGGGAAGTTTGGTGATTGGTGCTGGTGTCGTGTTGGAGCATCCCAGGGATGGTGGGTGCACTTATCCGTTTTTCCCTCCACCAGGTGTGTGTGGTGTGTCTTAGTCCATTTAGTGTTGTTATAGCAGAACATCTGTTACTAAGTGATTTATAAAGAAAAAAATTTTATGTAACTCATGGTTTTACAGGCTAGGAAGTTCAAGGGTTATTGTGCTATAAGATGGCGGAGGAGGTCTGAGGGGACATGGATACATGCACAGAGAGGACCAGACAGAAGAAGGGACCTTGCTTTATAACAACCCACTCCGGGGGGAACTAATCTTGTCTCACATGGGCAAGAACTCACTCACTACCAAGCCATTCATAAGGGGTCTGCTTTATGACCCAACCGCCCCCCCCCAGGCCCTACCTCCTGATGCCACCACATTGGGGTTCACATTTCAACATGAATTTTTTTGGGGAAAAACTCAAACCACAGTAAAGGGGACTTTGTAGAACTCAAGGCTCAATCCAGAGCCACAGATGAACCCCTCCGCATACTACAGCTTACGGGACTCAAGGTCCTATAGCAGATCTGCACTTGGCCTACCACATTCTGTAGAGAAACTGCACCATATACAAAACCAGAGGGCTCCCCTCACTGTGAGCAGTGGGTCCTCCACTGCCAGGAAACCATAGCCAGGGTATCTTGGGCGTACTGTGGGTAAACATCCCTGTTTATTCCTTACCAATTCTGACCACTTCATGACAGTCTGTTCTCAGTAGTATTTCTTAGATTTACCCTGTATTATTTCAGCACATATTTGCACAACCAAGAATGTGTCTCGAAAACTAAAAGTTTCTATTGAGAGTGCATAGTCCTGTTTTAAAATTCTCCCTTCTGATTTTCTGATTCTTCCATTTTTCCAATGTCACTTTCAGCCCATCACTTTCTGACTGCTCATCTGTGGCATTTGTGCAGTTCTCTCTACAAGGCTCAAACTGACCTCATGTTCTGGGGCTGGAGTACCTCTGAGCCCCACCACTAATCTTTGACACTCTCCACTAAGATGCTCACGTCTCAGTAACCGCCTGCTCTGCTGGTGCCTCCTGACAGGCTCCCAGGGTCACACCTTTCTCCAGACGCTTCTCTTCCAGATTCCAGATAAATATCCCTTCCAGATAGTCTAGGTGACCATGTCAACTTTGCCTGTTTTCCATGACATGTTCTTCGATTAGCTCATCAATTTCTGACCCTGCTTTTGTTTTACCTGCAATGGGCATTAAATGCTATATAATTTCCCATAATTCCAAGCAGGGCTTCTGGCAAAGGTGAGCCTGAGGCAGGCTGGTGTTCATGGCAGGATTCTACCCTGGTGTGGAGGGAAGGCATGGCAGCCTTTTAGGCAAGTCGGGGAGCCCATTTCCCTGGTTCTGTGGCTGGGGAAACAGCCTGTGACCTTGCACATTTGTCTCCAAGTCCACTGCGGGTGGAGACTACAGTGGGACAATTAAGTCCACCCGTGGCACAGCAGGAAACTCTTAAAATCCCCCCTAGCCCTGTTCAAGAGCGAGGAGAAAGGAGGAGCTGTGGCGGCTGGGATTCAGAGAGGCTTTTAAAACTTGCATTCAATAGACTTTGTTAATGCACTTGCTGATTATTAGAAGAGAGTAAATCAACATAAGAAAAATCAAGGCTATTTTAATTGCTAAGCTTTTCTGCATGTAGCCATTTTCTTTACCTCTGTCTTTCTAGCAGGAGGAAATCTCATTCATTAATAATATTGGTCAACCAACAAAAAAAGATTCTTAATCGTGCTGTTTATCTTTTATTGAGGAAGAGTCTACCGCTTTTTGGCTCTTGCTATAAGAAATATCTACTTATTCAATCATTAAAAAACAAATTCTAAATTCCAAAGACATAACTTTTTCAAGTTAAAAGCATAACATTATTTAAGTTGTAATACATATCAGCTTTGGGCCAGACCATTTTTTTCCCCTTACCATTTGTCTCACTTGTAGTCCAAGTCCTGTTTGGGAATTGCTTTCAAGGCTTTTTCCTGGATCAGTAGAGCAAAGGCTGCAATTCAAGGAAGAAGGTGAATTTTATCAGTGACCACTGTAATTGTGCGAAAGGCAGTAAACACTTTCCTTTCTCAAGGCAGTGGGTGTGGCCTCCCCCTCCCAGCACCAGCAGAAGGCTTTCTCCCCTACCTCCGGTGTTGGCTAGGCTAGTGCTTGGGGTTTATTTTTGTTTACTTATGGTTATAAATATGTGTGTATTTATTTATTTGTGTTATTTCCTGGAGAGGCCTAAGTATATTGTAAGGTTAAGGCCCATGATATAAGTTAAAATCACGTGCCATGTACCTATACTGTATGGTGCTTTAGAGTTTTTCAAACTGAGTTCATGTAATAGCCAGGTTAGCTGCCACATTAGTACTTCCAAGTACCCAGAAATGAGATGACTGGACCTGCTGTATGTATGAGTTGGCAGAGTCTCAGACATGTGAGATGAGTAGTCAGGTCTACCTGTTGTTCTGAGTCAGTGCTCTGTGTTCACTCAGTTCTGCATCATTCTATCCATAGGCTTGCTGTTTGAGGAAACCCTTACGCCAGGATGCTGGAATTCCCCTGTATGTTTCTTAGAAGTGTAGGGGGTGAAGTTCTCCAGACCCTTTTTAGGGAAGAAAAAGGAAACAGGAAGGTGAACAGACAGCCACTTATCTTCCAGAAGCCAGGAAATATATTAATAGCATTTAATTCTATCCCATTTCTTTATCATCCTGCTCTATAATGGATGTGATTAGGAATGGGATAAAGATGGAAGTGAATTAATATTTAATGGCAAATTAATATTCAATGTTTTAGGCAGAATGCTAGATACTTTCTTTACATCTTCTTCGGTTTAATCCTTAAGACAGTTTATAGATAAGACTCTTTTCCAGTTTTCTTTTGAGGAAACAGTGTTCAGAGATGTTGAACCTCTAATCCAGGTTTGCACATTTGTAAATGGCACATGTGGGATTTGAACTCAAACCTCATTTACTTCAGAATCTTCCCAAGGACACTATAGGTTGGGTCAGCTCCCCTATTTCAAGCCCATCTGAAAGCTTTGTTCTCTACAGCACAGTACAAAACAATGAAGAAACTTCTAATAAAGGAGATTGAAAAGCTAAGAATTCTGATTTATTTCAAATCTTTGAGCTCCTTGGAAATGGGTTATCAAAAGTATTGTTCTTCATTTGTTATTCAGATCTTTTATGAGATTCTAAGTAGGGCTAAAGAGAATGTTCATGTTTCCCTTCCTGAAAATTTATAGCTTTTCTACTTCTTTATATTCCTCCTGTGTAACCTTACTAACGCCTATGCCTACTTTAGTAATGTTAACCCAGGCGTGATCTTCAATACAGAAGAGCTGAGAAAGACTTCTCTCTCTGGTAGGGTGACAGGCCAGGTACCAGGACTGACTCTGTCCAGAAAACAGCTGAAAGTGTCAGATAGAACATGAGATTAGAAGACAGTAAGGAATAGGAGAAAAAAGGAGAGCAAATAACAGAAGCGAAACATGTGGAAAGGAAAGAGAATTGGCAAATATTTTGAGAAAGATAAACTTTAAACTTTTCAAATAATAAAATCTGCCCTCACCCCCCCCCCAAAAAAAAGAAAACAAAATGTTCTTTTAAATAAATAGTGTGAGTTTGGCTCTCCAGATATCATCTTGAATCTAAGATTCATTAGGCAAGTACTTAGGTTCTTTTCTAATATATGTTTAACTTAATTGTGGGAAATTTCAAATGCATACAAAGTAGAACACCAAGCTTCAAGGACCCTCATGAATCTATCACGTAACTTAAACAATGCCAACTCAGGGCCAGTCTTCCTTTATCTATAGCTCCTACTTTCTCTTCTCCATCTCATGAATTATTTTGAAGAAAATTCCAGGCATCATAGTAACAGTAATCAAAGCTCATTTATAAAGATAAGGAATTTTATAAAACATAACCACAACACCATTATCACATAAAAGTTGAGTAATAATTTCCAGTATCATCAAATATCCCATTGGATTGAATTTTCCTAATACTGTCAACACTTTTTAAACATTTCATTTTTACATATTAATACTAAGGCTGAGCTCAGTTTTATCACTGGTTGTAATATGAACAATATTCTTTTTGTTTCTAGATCCTTTTAGAATATTTCCACTGAGATACCTCTGTAATCTTTCCAAGTCCTTTACTGCTTAGTCATCTTCACCCTGTGGTTCGTGGCAAAACTCACAGGAAATAGTTTGGTCAATATATACCAGAGATTGACCACAGCCCTGCAGATACGCTTTGAGGAGCACGGTTTGTCACTGCCAGAAGTGCATGCCAACTCCACCTCACAGATTGTTTATGAATCAGTGTGTGCAATTGTGCATAAACCCAGCTTCCTCCCGGTCCACTGCCTCATGCTTGCCAATTGTATTTTGAAGACATTAACCTCCTCTTGAAAGTAAACACCCTTAATCTATTTTACAGGCTGCTTGGCAGCATTCACAGGTATTCCTCAACTTGCTATAGATGCAAATATCTGTATCACTTCATACTGCTTTAGCACTTTAGTACCCACATTATATGGCCATTCTCAATGGCATGAGAGCTGTGCAAAGCTATTATGCCTGGACTTGAATCACAGGATATGATTCAACAGGGACAAGGGAAATAACAGGAACTGTTTAGATGAGTGCTTGCAAACACTCAGCAACGGCTTTTCTCTTTTTCCTTTCTTAATGGTTAATCCTAAAATTCTAAAATCTGGAAATATTCTGATTTTACTAAAGATACCTGTAATAATAATCATAAATAGTGTATTATATTTTGAAATTGAAGCTGAACTGGAAGTAAGTTTGTGGCAAGTCATGCTTCATAAACCATGGCCTCTGGGGGTCTGTAACAGTTGGTTAAAAACTCTTGAAATTCAGACAAACAAGACAACAGGAAGGTTACTGGAGCAATTCATGATTAATAGAGAGAAATTCAAAGACAAACACCATTATCCTTAACCTTACTTGGGATTTGCTCACAAAATATCCTTCTGTTACTTCTAAAACTTAGTCAATTATGTGAGCTGGGAGAACAACCTGCTTGTGTGAGAAGCAGGCTGTGTGGGTGATACCATAAAGCAAACCCCTTTCTACTTCTATGCCACGCCCACCCCACAAACCCTGAGGTGTCAGCTTCTTCCTGGGCTTGGTCCAGATTTAAATGCAAGAAGCACTTAATTGGCATTTGGGCAACAAGGACAATAATTTTAAGCTGTTATAGAAATGAAATATTAATATGAAACCCATTAGCGGAAGATGGAGTTGATGCTAGAGATCATTAACAGTGGTCCATTAAACAAGTTACCGCCCTTGGAGGTGCTTCAAAATCCATGACTTAGTTACTTATTCAAACTTTCAATTAGACAGGGATATCATTCTGCACTTTTATTGATTCAGGTTCCCAAAGACAGAAACCTGGATTTGTAAGTGGGTAAAAATATTATAGAATATATGGAAAACATACGTTGGTCATATTTTTCCAGACATGCACTGATTTAGTTATTTTCTAATATTATCATTTATCTTTAAAGAATCTTTCAAAGTGAATAAATTCTTTCTCCCTGAGAAAGCACATAAAAGGCAATTGTGGCAAGTGATATCTGAAAAAAAAATTCAAGAATTCCGTCACATTGAAAATCAGAATTTTTTTCTTAAATAAAAAATAGTTGTATTAGCATTTTGAATTATTTTTAATGTAATTTTAAATTTATGGACAGTAAAATTCACCCTTCTTTTATGTATAGTTTTAGAAATATTGACAAATGCATAGTCATAAAATCACCACCATAATTAAAATACAGAAGAATTCTTCAGCCCCCTCCCAATAAAACCAGCTGGTAGTGATATTTGTAGACAAACCATATGCCCTTTCGTCCCTATAATTTTGTCTTTTCCAGAATGACATATGAATAGAATCATATAGTATGTATGTAGCCTTTTTGGTCTAGCTTCTTTTCTTTAACATAGCACATTGGAAATCCATCTGAGTTGATGAATGTTTCAGCAGCCTATTCTTTTTCTTGCTGAACAGGGCATATGCTGTTGTATGGATTAAGCACAGTTTATCCATTCACAATTGAAGGATTATTTTTCCACACCATTTGTTGAAAAGACCGTTCTTTCCCTATGACTTGTCTTGTCGCCTTTATACAAAATCAATTTACAATAAATATAAGGGGTTGTTTCTAGACTTTCAATTCTATTGCATTACTTTGTATGTCTAGCCTCTCTTTATTATTCTAGTCTTGTAATAAGTTCTGAAATTTGGAAACATCAGTCTTTGGCCATTTTAAGTCATTTGTATATTCTTGTGCAATTTAGTACCAACTTGTTCATTTCCACATGAAAGTCAGCTGGGATATTGATAGAGCTTGCAATGAATCAGTAGATCAGTTTGGAGATTTTTGCCATCTTAACAATATTAAATCTATTTGTACCTACCCCTAAACACAGGATGTCTTCCCATTTCACAGGTCTTCCTTAATTTCTTTCAAAATATTTTATATTTCTCAGTGTGAGAGTCTTGTAACTATTTTATTACATTTATCCCTAAATATTTTTTGGATATTATTATAAATAAAATTATTTTTAAAATTTTACTTTTGAATTTTTATTGGTAATGTATGAAACTATACTTAATTTTGTATATTGATCTTATATCCTTTGCATCCTGAAATTATGTTATAATAGTATTTTTTTGTAGATTTCCTGGAATTTTCTCTATGTAAGATCATGTTTTCTGCAAATAGATATAGGTTTACTTCTTTCTCACCTATCTTATGCCTTTATTTCTTTTTCTTGGCTAACTGCCCTGGCAAGGACCTCCATTACAATGTTAAATACGGTGGTGAAAATGAACAGCATTGTTTTGTTTCTGTTTTTATGGAGAAAACATTTGGTCTTTGACCATTAATTATGATGTAAGCTGTTGGTTTTCTGTTGATGTCTTTGTGGGGTTTAGAAAGATTCCTTGTATTCCTAGTTTTTTGATTGTTTTTATCAAGAAGTTTGTTAGATTTTTGTTAAATGCTTTTTTTGTGTCTATTAAGATGATCATGCATTTTTGTCCTTTAGTAATATAATCCATTACATTGATTGGTTTTCAGATGTTAAACCTTGCATTACTGGAAAAATCTTACCTGATCATGGAATAATCAATTTTATATTACTGGATTTAGTTTGTTAGTGTTTTTGTTGAGTATTTTTGCATGTGTATTCATAACAGATTTTGGTTTATAGGTTTCTTTCCATCTCATTTCTTTGTCTGGTTTTGGTATTATGCTAATATTGTCCTCATAGTATGAGTTGGGGGGTGGTGCCTAGCCACTTTTTCAAAGAATTTGTGAAAGATTAGTACTAATTCTTCTTTAAACATTTGTTACAATTAACCAGTGAAGCCATCTGAGCATGGAACTATCTTTGTGGAAAATTATTAAATTAGTACTTCAATATCTTTATTTGTTAAAGATCTATTTAGATTTTCTATTTATTCTTTAGTCAATTTTTGTAATTTGTGCCTTTCAAGGGACTTGTCTATTTCATGAGGGCTATTCAATTTCTTGGCACACAGTTGTTTTCAGTATCTCCTATAATTATTTTTATTTCTGTAAGGTTGATAATGTACTCCTTTTAATTCCTAATTTAGTATTTGAGTCTTTTCTCTCTCTCTCTCTCTCTCTCTCTCTTTTCTTGGCCAATCTAGCCAAAGGTTTGCCAATTTGTTGACTTTAAAAATATAAATGTTTGGCTTTGTTGAGTATCTCTATTGTTTTGCTATTGCCTGTTTTATTTATTTCCACTCTGATGTTTCTTATTTCTTTTGTTTTACAGGGGTTTGGTTTAGTTTAGTCTTTTTTTTCCAGTTTTCTAAGGTAGAATATTAAGTTACTGCTTTTTTCTTTTTCTTCTTTTTTAGTGTTGTAATTATAGCTATACATTTTCCACTGAGCACTACTTTTGTTGCATCTCATAAGTTTTGGTATGTTGCATTTTTGTTTTCATATATCTCAAAATATTTTATAACTTCTCTTGTGATTTCTTCTTAGAGCTATTATTTAGGAATGTGTTAATTTCTGCAAATCACAAATTTGTAAATTTTCCTCTGTTATTGCTTTTTAAATAATTTTATTCCATGGTTATTGGAGAATAAATATGAATGATTTCAATCTTTTAAAACTTATTGATGCATATTTTATGCTTATCATATTGTCAATCCTGCATAATGTTCCAGGTGCACTTGAGAAGATTGTATTCTGCTAATTTGGATGGAGTGTACTATAGCTAGTCCATACTTTTCTTTTTTTTAAATTTAATGTCTTGTCATTTTTTGTTGAAAACTAGAATTTTAAATATTATTATGTGGCAAATCTATAAATAAGGTTTCCCCTTCCTTTTCATGGTTTGTTACACTGTTTGTTGTTGTTGTTTTTGTTTAGTGACTTTCCTAAACTAATTCGTATTCTTTGTTATGTGCAATCACTGAAGTCTCGATTCACTTTATTGATGGGCTAATGATAGGACACAAATTTCTTTAAATTCCTTGAACCAGTAAGTCTTGCTCGCTTTGCTGAGGGCCCTGTGCCCGTGCTGGGTCACGCCTTTACATTCCAGCAGAGTGCAAATCACTTATTTAAATACTTTTAAATATTTCATCTAACATATCTACTGTTCTTTTTGGCGATGTCTCTTCATTATTTTTAAGTGTTTGATCAGGGGATAAAATATACATGTCTAACATCACAATCATCTTCAAGTTATTATTTTACCCCATCAAGTGCAACATAGAAGACTAGTAACCAAATAGAATCATTTAGCCTCTCCTTATCTTATAGTTGCCATGTGTGTTGCTTCCATATATTGAACTCTCCCCAGACAAGGTTAGAATTTTTGTTTTCTAAAGTCATACATATTTTATAAATTTGTGGCAGTAGGAAAATATTCTATAGCGTTGACCTAGATATTTACTATTTCTGTTGCTGTTCCTTCACACCCAGAGTTTGCCATCTTATTTCCCTTAAATTATACTGTTAAATTTCCAACTTAAGAACATATTATCTGTTAGATAACAACATGAGAAAAATACTAGAACACCCCTGCTAAAACATACCTTAGCCATTACCAAGACTATAAATTTAAAATCTGACATCAGGATATTTAAATAAATATTCATCAATAGGCATTCACAAATATTTTCTATTTTTAATATTTTCTAAAAATAAAATCATCTCAAAACTTATTTTCTGTTAATATTATTAAATAAAGAAAAAGTAAAGACTTTGATTGTTTTGGTTTGAGATTAGTTTTCTTTTTTAAGTGTCTGTATCTAAATCATCTTGACAATCACCTGGTGTCAACAGGTGGCAAGTGCATGCCTTCCTGAGTTCCAGTTGTCTGTGGTACCCCACAGAGAAGCACAGAGAAAGGAAGTATTTGGGTAGGTGGATCTCTCTGAGTGGTCAAAGGGTCATTAGGCTCAAAAGCAGAAATTCTAGCATCGGCCAACTTTGGGTCAAGAATTTTAAAATCAAATCACAGGGAGTAGAAAGAAGGTCTGAAATAGGACCACAGATCAGTTGATTCACTATGAGAACCTAACATAAAAAGCTAAGAGAATAAGAACTGTAATTAAGCCAGAGTTTTTCTTTCTTTTTCTCCTAAATTTTTCCCAGATTTGTTTACTTCTCTTCCTTTCTCTCCTCTCGAATCACACTCTTTTACAATATTCCATAAGTTAATAAACAAAATATTGTCAGGAAGGAGGGACATTGGACAAGGAAATAGTGGCCCCAAATTCTTGTCATTTCTTTGACATTAACTCATTAACTGGCTCTGTGATGTGAGCAGTTTTGTGCCTCAGTTTCATTTTGGTTCTGATCTGTACCTACGACTACTATAGCTGTATCTATATCTACCTATAGCTACTATACCTACATCTATATCCATATGTAATAAGCACTCATACATGTGTGTCTATATACACATGCACACACACATATGTATGTATATATACATAATATATTTAATCACACATATATCTGCTGTAAACATATTCATTCAGTATCTGACTCTTGGCTACATTATGATCAACAATTCTGAGTAGGTATATTGATCTCTTTCAACCCAAGGAGACAAAAATGAGAGAGCATAGTAAAGTTATTAGTCAAAAAATAGAATTTAGAATTAGATGTTCTAGCTGGGTTCTTGTGAAGGATTTGGCCATTTTTATAGTATTTATTAAAAATACGAAATTATATGATCTGAGAGCCCCATAAAGCTGCAGCTGTTATAATTTCACAGCTCATGATGGCTACTAATTTCAAAATTCCAAAGTGCTTTAGGGAACCCTCCCCAGAACGGAATCAAACATAATAGCTGCACAGGGGCCTGCTTGATGCTAACAAAATGACCTAGAAAATTGAGTCAATTAACAGGCTAATTCAGGATAGATTTTCTCACAGTGTATACAATATGAAAATCAGTTTTACAGGGCTATGTAAACTGTGGAATTGGTGGTATATCAAACTGTCCCGCAGCAAGCATGTGAAACAAGAGGTCAGAACCTCACACTTAGAGGAAAATGTATGGTTGTCGGGCACTCACATCCAATACCTGAACCAGGTTGGTACCTTTAGCAGCTGCTCGCTGCTCAGAGAAAACACTCCTGCCCTATCAAAGTCCTGCTCTCTTTGCAGATCAATCAATGTCTCTTCCAATCTCTCCCTGATTGCAGCCTAGGTGACAGCCCCTTCACTTTGAATTTGATTAATTCTTGTGCTTAACTTGTCAGACCTTTGATCCTACTTGAAGCTGTAGATGGGTTGGCCCTACTCGGTCTTTGGTCTTTGTCCTCAGACCCCAGCCTGAGCCAGACATGCAGCCCTCTTATACTCTGAAAATAGCATTCAGGTATCTTGCAGCTACTTTGAGCTTTTCTGCAACTGGAAGAATGGCATCATTTTGTTGTTTCCATTTTATAAACAGAGAATCTGAAGTTGACAAAAGTCACGTGCTAATCTTAAATTTAGGCCTCCCAAATCTCAGCACAGCACATTATACCTAACGTAACACTACCTCCTGTTATGGCCCTGAGTGAGGAGTTCTTGGCCATCACAGCCCTTCTCTGGCTGGGTCCCTACAAAATTTAATATAGGGTCATTCTAGCACATGATGTTTTAACATCTGTATTCTAGATATTTTATCTGGATGTGAAATTCAGACTCAGACAGTATTATTCACTTCATTTTCATTTACAACACATTTATTTTGATTAAACTGTTCTCTTTTGGTAAGCCAGAGGATGCACACTAAACAAAAGAAGTGGGGAAAATGACAACAGAACATGTATTTGCAAGCATGAGAACATAATGGTGTTATCATGAATTGTGGAATAGTTGAGAATTCTGTAAGGACATATGGACGAAATGGCAAACTTAAAATACATGTGAAAGGAAAAATAACTTGTATTCCACATATTTGTTTAATCTCCAATTGAACGGAATAAAGTTCCACGCTTCACCATTAAATGTCAACACATTTTCATGGTACTTTTCCAAAATTTCCTTGGGTCTCATAGGAAGCATTTATTTAATATGATAATGTAAAAAAAGTGAAAAGATGTATATAGCATTTTAAAATATTTTATTTTTCTTTTGGCCTCATAATAACATAACATAATAGCCTTATTATGTTAATATTTAATTTCTATAAAAAGATAGAATATGTGTATTGAGTGCAATTATAGCTTAACTTACTAAAAATACTGAAATTGGTATCAATAATTATAAGATTAGAATCTACATCTCTTAACATGTATGTCCTTGCTGTCTCTTCTAGGCTGTTCTTAACTTCTCTTATTTATCAAATGTTATATGTGATGCCCTTGTCCTTGTGTTATCTATTAACACATTAACACTGATTAGCCTCTGTCACTCTTGAGTTACTTAATAATCTTATTAAAAAGTTTTAACTTGAAAATAAGCAAAAAGAATGGCTAAGTACCCTTTCAATGTCATAGCAGAGCTCTGTCAAACAGGCCTACCTGAGGTTTATTGAATTCTATCATTTGATGTATTAATTTAGTATTGATTGTTGTATAGAATCTGTGAAAATACATGTTAATGTGAAGAGTTTTTTTTTGTCTAAGAGACATGTGAGATATTTCTATTTGATAGAAAAGATAAGCCCAAAGGTGATGATTTTATTGTTTTGTAGTCCATTGGCAGTGTTGTATCTCATGGTTGCTGATTAAACATGGCCAAAAATTCCTGACACAACTCCCACTGAGAGGTAGGCCCTATATCCTCTCCCCTGGAATTCAGATTGGCTCTGTGACTGCTTTGCCCCATGGAATGCTGTGAAGGTGAACCTGTGCCAGTTTTTAAGAGTAGGCATTAGGAGAATGGGAATTTTCTCTTGCTGTTCTTTGGAACACCTACACAGGTGACCTATGCATCACCAGATGCACAAAAGGAGCCCCAGAAGCCCTGTGGAGAGGCTCATTTGCAAGGAGAATCGAAGTCCTTGGACAAAAGCCTCAGTGGAGCACCCAGTCGATAGCCAGCACCACTTTGCATGCCATTTGGGTGATCCGGCTTGGATGTGGGATCTGCTAGCCTCAGTTCAGCCATCCCACTGATGCTGTGTGAAGTGGAGTGTCGCCTTCTGTGTAAGCCCTTTCTATAGTCCTAATCCATAAAACTGTGAGGAAAAAAAAATTCTGTTTTAAGTCAGTGGATTTGCAGTTGTTATGCAGCCTTAGATAATCAAAACAGAATTTGGTACCAGAAGTGGGGTGCCTCTGTAATGAAAAGAAATGAAACAGAGTGAAAGAGGTTGCACAGGTTTTAGGATTAGGTGGTGGGCAAAAGATGGAAGAGCTTTGAGGAGATTGTGGTGAGGGCAAGAAGGACTGTGTGGAAATTTCTACTAGATTCTGGAGAAAAGCCAATTCTTATTATTCGGTGGTGGAAAGTTAAGCAGCATTGCCACCTTTGATAGCATAAAAAATAGAAAATATACCTGATACACTAAAATATTTGCCTCAGGAGAGTTCTAGGAAAAATGTTAAATATGTCAAAGCATTTCTCTTAGATTCATATAATAAGGAATAAGTATTAAAAAAGAGTGAGAAAAAGCTCTTTAATCGGAAGCAAAAACTTAGAGGACAGATGAAGGAGACAAATCTTGCTAGGTTCAAACTAAAATCTCTCAGGAAATGATCTAAATCTCTCAAGACAGTGAAAGACTTTCAGAGTGAGAAATTCCTTTATAGTAAATATCAAATCCAGGTGCTACTGGTAAATCACGACCACAGGGTGAAACTCTCAAGAGTGTGGTTGCAAGACCCTTTGATGAGCTTATAAGGATTTCAAGGCATGCCTGGCACGGGTTCTAGAATGTTAATGGCCTGTCTCATAGACCATGCTGCTACTCAGAAAGGCAATTTGCTCTTCCTGCTCAAAATGCTTCCTTCAAATCCTGTGAAGCTTGGACTTACAGAATTCCTTACTCACCCTCACATTACTCCATACAGCCTTGCTTCTGACCAAGGGGCAGCTTTTAGGGAAAAAAATTGTTCCAATGTGCTCGTGCTCATGAAGTTCAATAGCATTTACATGTTACCCATCATCCGGAAGCAGCTGGTCGGATAGGAAGGTGGGATGACTGTTTCAAGATTATTATGGTGCTATCTGGGTGACAACACCTTGTAGAACTGGGATAATATTCTTCAGGATATAAAGAATACTTTAAATCAATGACATATGTATTATTACTTTTTCTTTCCAAAGCCAGAATTCATGTGTCCAGGATTTAAGGGGTGGAAATGAGAGTGATTTAGCTCACCATTATTCCTAGTGATTCACTGGTGAGATTTTTGTTTATTTTTCCTGCGGTGGTGGGGATCTTCTGGCCCCCAAAAGAGATATGACTCCATTGAAAACACTGTGATGTTTCCATTAACCTAGGATTTAAAATAGGGTTTTATTTGCTCAGGCTGCCATTAAAAACACCACAGACTAACTAGCCTAAACAATAGGCATGTTAGTCCAAGATCAGGTGCTGGCTGATTCAGTTTCTTTTCTTGAAGGGTTGCTTCTGGACTTGCAAGATGGCTGCATCCTCACGGAGTCCTAATAGGTAGAAAGATCTGGTATGTCTTCTTCTAAGGACACTGATTGTATCAGATCGGGGCTCCACCCTTATGATGTCATTTAAACTTAATCATTTCCTTACTCCAAATACAGCCACACTAGGGGTTAGCATATCAATATATGAACTGGGGACACAATTAAGTCCATGGCAACTGGCCACGTTGGGCTTCTCATGCCAGTGAGTCAGCCAGCAAAGCAGAGTGTTACTCTGCTGGCTCAGGTGGTCTGGGAAAGGTGGCATTAACATCCAATGAGGATAAGCAGATGTCTGTTCGAAATGCAAGAAATCACCTGGGGTGCTTCTAAGTGCTTCCATGCCCTGTAATAATGGTCAATAAAAAGCTACAATTCCATTTAGGCATGGCTGCTAGTGGTTTAGATTCTTCTGAAATGAAGGAATGGGCCACTCTACCAGGCAAGGAGCCACAGGCAGCCGAGGAGCTTGCTAGGGGAAGAGAGAATGTGAAATGAGTAGTGGAAGATAAGTGATACTTATCATCTATGATCATGTGACCAGTGGCAGAAAGGAAGATTGTAATGGTGTTGAATATTTTTCCTTATTTTGATGTTTATATATATATTATATATATATATCAAGTCTTTTTCCTCCTTTCTTCCATTTCTATACAACCTAAAATAAGATATATAATAATGATTAACTTTATATCTCTGTATTTAAGCTATAGAATACCAGTGAGAGGTTGAGGGGATTTATCCAGCAGAATGGACTTTCACCTAGAGGGACTTCATATCCCATTTTTGGAGAGGGTTAAGAGGTATTTGGTTGTATGTAGAGAAATTGCATCATGTTAAATGAAAAGCATGACTTTTGTGGTCATTATTCATGGTATCAACTTATTAACTGGAAAAGATACCTGCCAATTATGGCAAGGTGTATGAGGGCAGATTCGGCCCACTGCCTGTATTTATAAATAAAGTTTTATTGGAACACAGCCATACACATTCATTTGTCTGCTGTCTATGGCAGCTCATGCTCCAGAATGGCAAAGCTGAGTAATTGTGGCAGAGACCATAAGCCCTGCAAAGCCTAACATATCTAACATTTCCCAGTGTTCTATTCCCTATAATGGTGCTGATTTATAGTTGGCCACAGAGAAATATCAGCAAGATTTGGAAGGTTAATAAAGCAAGGGTGTGTGCTCTGAAGGACAGTATGGGGCTGCGTGTGCCGTCTCCTATCTGCTGGCTCACCTCCTGGATAGGTGGCAGCTGTGCCTCCTCCAGCTCCTTGGGGTGGGATCCTTTGGCTTCTTCTTCAAGCCCAGGGCAAGGTGGATGTGTAGGTCTATGAAGCAGGGGCTAGCTGGTTCTGTAAGTCCCCCTTCTTGGAGGCGGTGAGATACAGAGACAGGCCTAGGTTCAGTCTGTGCTCAGAAGTCCTGGCCAGTCCTTGCTCTTTCACGTTTTTCCTCCAAATTTCCTTCCCAACTCCTAGAAGAGATTTTAGGCCCCACCTACTGACTGAGAGGCAGTAGCCTTATTCACCATCAACCCAAATTGCATTCGGTCCTTATACATTTTGTTCCCAGGGTCTCTGCTCTCCTGCATGGACAGAACTCCCTCATTTGGTGACCCATCCCACCATTCTTTGTGCAATATCTATACATGTTCAGCTATAAAATGCTTTGTGAACCAACTTCACCATCCTGTGGATTTCCCTCATTAATGAGTCAAATATATCTTTGACATGTTTATTACACAATATACATATATCAGGGTCATGATTGCAGTGATTTATGAAAATTACCCTCCAACATGTCTAGGTCCTTTTCTCATGCTGGTGTTCACATTGTCTATTCACAGACATGCACATAAACTTTTTACTGCCTTTTAACAAACTAGGAAGGCTTTTTTTTCTTTCTTTGTCTGGCTGAATTGTGGATAAAAATAGCTATGAAGCAGGCAAGTTCATTTCCCGAAAACCTACCCATCTGTCAGGAATGCTAAATAACTCCCTGAGTTCTCTTTTTAGTTCTCCTTTAATACAGATACAGGCCTGGTGCATGTTAAATGTTTTACTGAATGACTTGTTTAATTTTCCTCAAGAAGTCCTCAAGAAAGATTAACAATTGCATGGCCAAGAGGATTTTTTTGTTTGTTTGTTTTTTAGTGCATCTTGCCTGGTGTTCTGAAAAGTCCAAAAGTATTGAGGAGGAGAGCGGACAGTCCTGACCACAGTGGGATTCCATAAGCAACCAGGAACCATGGAATAAAAACACTCGCAGTGAGTAAGCTTTGGAGATCCCACTCTGGGTGGCACAAATTATCCCATCTATTTTAAGTATGATGCAGTCAACACCTGCTTGATTGTTCAAATTTACTTTTCCATATGTCCCATTTCTCTGTTGCTGTATAACAAACCCCCAGAATTTAGTCGCTTGGCTTAGATTCTTCTGTTTACTATGTTGCTCTTCTCTCTCTTGGTGCCACCAGGCTGACTAGGGGACATTCATCTGGCAGCAGGGCTGGGCTGGAGGGATCAGAGACCTTCACCCATTTTTCTGGCGAGCCTTGGCAGGGATGCCCAAAAAGCTGGAGCCAGCTGCATCCTCCTACTTGGTTCTTCCCATGTTGCCTCCAGCAGGGAGGTCAGATTTCTGACACGGAGCTCAGAATTCCAGAACACAGTGTTGGAAGTCGGCAGTGACATCATTTTGCTTCTGCCAACCTGAGTCAGGGTGGGGAAGCTGACCCCACATCGCCTTGGGGGGCGGGGCAAAGGGCGTGCAGCATCGTGAACCCACCACTTCACCTTCTCTAGTTCTAGGGCCGTGGCATTATTAAGGTCGTAGTTAGGAAAACCTTTGGCTGCAAAACAGTGCATGGGGCAAGCAAAGGGACTTTTCTCTGTGGAGTCTACAATTCCTGAATGGCTACTGCTTTCATGTATCTTAACTAATACTACTTTTTATGATCCTTGTGATTTTAGAGTGTTTAAAGGATATGTAAAATTTCAAATACCAAATAAGTAAGCAGGCATTATTTCTGGGTCAGTGCTTCCTCTTTCCAAAGATGATTATTTTAATTGATCTCTAAGAATCTTGCACCAGTGGAATTATTACATTTCTAAGGCTGTCCAACACAAAAGCGAAAGCAACACAGGTGCATATTGATATGCATGTTTGTAATACAAATGACATTTATTAAACACCCAAATAATTTGGGACATCATGAAATAGATAATATTATCTGCATATTAAAAATGAGGAAATAAGATATAAAAATATTAAGAAATCCATCCAAGTTTAAAAATACAAAAAAGAGTAAAATTAGAATTTGAATCCATGTTACAGGGTGCCAAATATCCAGCATTTTATCCCTAAGCTGTGTAGTTAATTTTTAAAGTGCATAGTTTAGAATTAAAATAATATAGCTGTTAAAATGGCAGCAAAAAATATGACCATAGGCCTGTGTTTATGCTTCCAACAAAAGACTTGACATATTGATGTACCAATTCCATGGGGAAAAAAAAATAAGATAATTTGCAAGGTAATTAGTAGACAAATTCATTAATACATACCTTAGATGCCCAAATTATATAAAAGTATTAAAACTGTCAGGTATACATTGTCTGTTTTAGACATGTGGATACCTTAAGTACACGTATCCTAAGATCTTTCTAGATATTAATTGAAACCTCATGGGATTGAGTCAACCGAGTGGAAGATGCCTAACCTGATACAGCCGACTCATTAATTCCTCTGTCACTGTCTCTACGGCTCTCACAGCAGTTAGGGTACTTTTAGAACTGAAGCTACAGGCTGTCTTCCCTGTGCTGAGACCCTGCAGTGACTGCACATCAACTTGGATCAAAACCAGGCACGATTAGAATTGTCTGCACCTGCACAGCTCCCACCCTCAGTTCCAGCCTTACCTCACCTTGTTTCTCCCTCTTTAGGGCAGACACTTCCTCTCCCTGCTCCCTCTGCCTGGAGAGTTTCTCCCCTAGAAGTCTCTGTGGCTAACTTCCCACCTCAGATCTTTGCTCTAACATCCCATCTCAGATGCAGCCCACCTGGACTAACTGAAATGTGACAATATTCCCAATCTCTGCCTAAACCCCTGGACCCCATCCCATTGCCCACAGCTTTCCTGGTTTCCTCCCCTTCTCCTTCTTTTCCTCTTATTATAGCATTTTTACCCCTTATTGTTTCTTTTCTATCTTCTCCATTAGAATATAAGCTCTAGCTGGTGCAAGTTTTTCTTTTGTTCTTTGGTGTACCCCAAGTGTTAGAATAGTGCTCAGTAATAGTAGGCAGTCAAGAATTATTTGTTAAATAAATGAAATAAATTTGTAAGTAGTCATGCTCTATGATACCTGGACATTTAAAGATGAGCCAGCCTAACCAGAGAAATACATTATGGTTCGAATTGTAGTTTTGTTCCAGTTTAATGTGTATGTGTGTTTTAATATAAAATAAGTGAAATTGTTTCTATGGATTCTGAATCTCCAACATTTGTGAGTTTTCCACAGTGAAATCAAAGCTGATGCTTAATGTATGGAAAGCAAAGCCTGTAAGCACCTAAACCTAATGTGTTAGTGCACGTTGGAAAAAAAATGGTACTTTTTACTCTAGAAAACAATGGCAAATTTTATAGCGCATTGTTTCTGAATTTTGAAATAAAAGCAGATTCGTTCATGTTTCTATAATAATTTGAATAACTGAACAAGTGTCTCATAATACATCAATTATTATGCCTGACAGCACTGGAAGATACTCAACGTGGACCATCTGGTTTAGGACTGTGGACCGCGGTATATAACTCTCTCCTTTGTATGCAGGATTCAAAAAGCCAGCAGTCCTGCCCAGGTGTCCAGAGCATCTACTAAGATTGCTAGTCTTGCTCACAGAGAGACTGCCTGTGGACTCCCTCTGGCTCTCAGAAAGGCCTGCTGTTTTAATTTAGAGGGTTTAGCCTCTATGTCTCACAGCTTGGGTGATATTTTTGGTCAAAGCAAATTTGTCTACGTCGTTTTACTTCCTCCACATCTTTGGTAGTTTCCACATATTTTGATTTCTGTCCTATTCCTTCTAAAATCATGGTCCTCCATAATCTCTGAACTTTCTACAGATCATATTTACATTACAGTGTAAAATCACATAATTTGTTTCACTTTTTATTTGTAAATTTTTATTTTTAATGGGAATTTACTGCTGAGCAAAAACGCCAGGTAGATATTAAAACATTCTTATAGTTATATTTAAGGGAATAAAGGAATAAGTGAAACATTTGTGTATGCATGTGTGTGGATATGTTTGAGTATGTGTGCATGTGTGCTTGTATGTATATGTGCATGTGTGTATGTACACATGTGTATGTTCACATGTGTGCATTTGTGGGTATATGTCAATCATGCATCACCTTTCTTCTGGCAGTAATAACAGTAGTAATTTCCCATAAATTACAGTAATTTTTTTTTCTTCTGGTATCTCTCAATTTTACCAGTTGGAGAATAATTTATTTCAGGGCCATCTAACCTGATGTGGGTTAAGTCTTCAAGAAAATATGTTTAATCCAAGATGAGAAAGGAGAATGAATTACTTCCTGTTATAGGATAAACTCACCATGGTCGACTAAGCTAAAATTAAAGAACTCAGAGAATGGAGTGCCTAAGGAAAGAATTGATCCTTGATATTCATTGTACGTATAATTTAATCACTCCCATTCGTATTCCGTTAATACAAATTTTATTACAACTTTCAAACATACTCAGAGAATAGGAAGAGTCAGTGAAAAAGAAGAAAGTATGTATCAAGTATCAATTCAAGTTGCTTCTGAGATAATGAAAAAAAGTAAAATTCACCTTAAATCCCTAAAGTAGTGAAGTGTCTTCTTGCCTCATTGTTCTTTCCTTTGCATCTCAAACCTGAATTCTATGAGAGGCTTACATTTTGTCCCCTTCCAAATAATCCTAGTGAGAGGGAAAATCAGGCAGACTGTTAGCAGGTGATTATATTCAGCTGAGTTCTAAATATTGTAAATGTTTTCTTCTATATTTCACATTTTCCATTCTACTGCTAATAAAATGATAGGGGTCACAAAAATGCCAACTCAAACAGAAAAACTGTCCTCTAACTTTACATTGATAATTCAAAGAATCCAAAGGATTGTATATTGCTTTATCTATTTGGACTGTGTAAGTGTAAAAAAGTTTATTTTCTTGGAAGTTGTCCAATTTTCCATTAGTCTTCTCTCTTTCTCAGCTCTGACCCACTGGCCTTGTGGGTTGCCAGTGGCTCATAATACAACATGCATTTGGCCTTTAAATCTGTCTAAAAAAACCCAGAGTCCCTGAGCTTGCAGAATGGATGGGAAGCACAATTTCATTATATGGAAGTACTGCAAAAGCACCAAAGAAATAAACCAGGAGTATTTTAAATAACCAGGTATTTTCCCAGAGCAATCTCTGGCCCTTTCAATACCAGGCCCCAGAAGAAGGAGCACGTAAATACCATTTCAAGGTAAGTACCAGAGCCTTATTGGTGTGCACAGAGAACTGCAGAAATTTCTATAGCAGAAAGTATCTTGCAGAAGTCCAATGAAAATTCTAACAACCCGAAATCATCATCTGATTTTATTGTCACAACTTTGAGAACCTTAGAATTTTTTTATAGTCAATGATATAAATGTTTGTGGGTATAAACACATAAACATATAAATAACTTTATATATGCATACGTGTATGTGTTTATGCATACGTGTATGTGTTTATATATGCATGTGGCAAAAGGAGATCAATATATTATATATCTAAACCTACTTGTTCTCTTTGGAGAACCTCAGTGGTAAACAGCAAAGTAGTGAAGCTTTCATGATCAGGGGTCCTGTGGCTCCATGGGGAGCCGGCCAATTTGACAGTTGATGAAGCATGGCGGCCGTGCACAGGGGGAGAGGATTACCTGCAAAATTAGAGCCCTAAGTGGGAAGAACTGGCTGTCAATGCTGCAGCAACTTATGTCCTCATTAAGTGCTCGTGAGGTTTTTCACATCTCCGTTCATTTCCTGCTTAATATGCGATTTGGACATTTTGAGGAAGAAATCTAATTTCAAAATTGTCTAAATATGTTTAATGACAACTATCATGCTGCTTGAAAGCACATCACTCTGAGTGACATGTATTGTGTGCACTACTCACTGGTAAACCCAGAAATCTTTTTTTCTGTGAGAATTTGTTTTCAGCAGAAAATATTATACTGTTTTTGAATAACTAGTAGTTATATGCTATGCAAACTGTATGCTACATAAACTATATATTGTATAAATTAACTGTCACACAAATTCGGTGCTGCACATTTAGGGCAAATTAATATGACTAACTAAATTTTTCTATTTGCCTTGTGGAATAAAAACTCAAACATATAGAAACATTTCTCCCTAGGTTTTCCCTCTCTGCATAAATTTGTAAAGTTATTTTCTTTATTCTAGCGCCCTTCAGGTTCATATGTTTCAACACCAGACACAGTGCTTATCAGACTGAGGGAGGTTCCACTGAAACGCCACTGGGATGTGCTTGTAGCTCTGGTGGGTGGATGAGAAGGAACTGCACATGGGGATCTCTGGCCCCACTCACTCTTAGTAAGTGATTTACTCTTCGGACAGTCAGAGAAATTCACCCATCGAAATCCAATGAGAAAAACCTACGGTGGTGGTAACCAAATGCTGAATTGGAAATCATGGCTCAAATTCCCACTGTAAGTTACCAGCAAAGAAAAGTAAGTTACATGTTGTTCCATTTATATATATTTATATATTTTTCTACCTCTATCAGTCAACAAACATTTATTACCACTCTGTGAAAGGCCCTGTATTTGTAGGAGATACAGAGAAGCATAGAAAAAGCCCTTGTTATCATGGAATTTGTGAACTAGGTAAGAAGATACAGCGGCAGCCCCAGGCCCATGTCAAGGTCTGTAAACGTCCCTTCTGGTGACCTACAGCCCCGCACACACGTGGAGTATTTACAGTGTAGTAACGAGCTAGGGTAAAGCTGTATGTAACTTGTAAATAGCAAATAAATGATGTAATTAGTGTTATGTTATCGCAGAGCTGTGAGTAACAACCAAATTAGTGGATGTACAAGGTCAGACGTGAGCTAGGCTCTGTGGAATGTGTGGGGCCGATTTAAAGGTAAAGGCCCCTCAAATGTCCTCTGACGTCACTGTGCTGGCTCTGTCAACACTGTTCACCGCAGGTGTATATGTTTCTAGAGCAGCCTTTTGGGTATTATTCCAGAATGGCTTTTTTTCAGGAAGGTGAACTGAAATAACAATGGTTGCTTTTCAGTTTTATGCAATGTATCATTTTTCATACGATGATTCTTTGTGTTCTTCCTACACAACGTGGCTATTCACCAAAGGAAGGTGGGCTGAGCAGAGGCAGCCCACAGGGCCCAGTTCATGAAGCTTGGCAAGGATAGGAAAGTGAATTTCAATGTTTAGTAGCTAGAAACTTGTCCGCCAAATTTCCCAAACTCCCTAAAAGGAGCTGTTGTAGGGACCACACAGCTGCCTTCCAAGGCTCGTGAGTGAGGGTCCAGTGCTCAGAGTCTGTAGGGACCCATCTGTAGCACACGCTTCTCGCCTTCCCCTGGGCTGTCCTCTGCTCCACCTGGACTCTGCTTTTCTTCCAACACTTCCAAAGCAGTCCAGCCTTGGAGCCTATGCACCACAGTCACCTCTGCCTAGGAGGCTTTCCTCAAGGCATCCTCAGTTCTCATTACCGTCTTCCTTCAGCTTGGCTAAAACATCACCTCCCCAGAGACAACTTGTTTTACCATCATTTCAAAAACAGCGAAGGGCACATCTGCCTTTTGTCCACCACTTTTCCTCCATGACACATGTTGAATCCTGACTTGTATTTTTATCTTGTTTCTGTATTTACTCTTCTTCCCACTACCATCACCTACCACCCCCAACATACACACACAACATGAAGCCTTTGAGGTCAGAGATTCTGTTTTCCATTGCCTTTTGCTCAACACCTAAAATATTGCCTGGCACTCACTGAGCTCTTGAAAATATCTGTTGAACAAATGAACCACAGACCAGTAGGAATCACAAAACAAGTGCACTGTGTGGGTGTAATATTTCCAAAGCATTTCAATACTCCACATCAGAAACTAGAAAATTAGACAAATGATGCTAGTGCCACTTGCAGGTATCTCATGGTGAGATACTTACTTGAAATCTGTGAAAGGCACAGCAGATTCAACCCTTTTAGTACTTTGCAGGACTGTGGTTGGTTTATTGTGCTGTGTGTGTTGTTCTCAGTGATGCTGCACTGCATACAAGCATGCATCTAAAGTAACCCTAGTGCATATATACAGAGGGCTTTTTGTTGCTGTTGTTGACTATGTGGAGATGACTTTAAAATTGGATCCATCTATTATTTATATCAAAAAACAGTTGTTCTTCTCTCTAATGCCTTCCTGGCTTTTCAGGACCACTTAGATTTCTGAGATTTCCCTCAGGAAATCTAAGTCTCCCTGGAGATTTCTAAGTCTCCCTGCATGCTTTGCCATTTTGGGTCCATTCTTCCTGTTGCTTTGACTATCAGTGGTTATTCTTCCAATGAAAGATCATTTGGTAGACATTTCTGTGAAATGTTTTTCATCATACTGTAAATAGTCACATCTGGCTTTTTGTCTCCTGACTGCTACTCTTTTTTTTTTCTCCTGTTCTTTTTTTTAATGTAAACAATAACATCTATATATTTACTAGATAATAACATGCGGGCATCATTGTTTACATTAAAATAAAATCAAATGTCTACATGGAATGCCAGGGATTCCTTAAAGTAAAATTATATTATTGTATTCATATATTCATCCGTTTGCTCAACAAACATTGACAATGTCTCTGGCATGAGTCATGCACTATGGTCAGTGCTGATGCCTGAGCATGGGTAAGATGCAATAACCACTGCGAAGCAAACCTCTGTCTGAGTGTGAGTGGAACTATGTTGTTCTAATTTTCCTCTTTATTGCAATGTCCCAAGCAGAACAGTCCTGGAGACAAAGTAGTCCTTAAATCAGCCTTCTATTGCCCTCTTGAGAGCCCCTCAAGCCAGAAGACAATCCTCTCATGCAGCCACATTATGACTTTAGATTTGTGTCTCTTTTTAGCCCCTGCTCAGTATTGTCCCATGCAGGCTTTCAAAGTTACACAAACACTCCTTTCAGCCATCTGCTAAGGTTATAAGGCAATGTAACAATTCGTTCATGTAGTAACTATCAAAGATGGTTGTGTTACAGATGTAACTATTAATACTATTAAGAATTCCCTGTGGTGCTCTGCACTGTCCCCACTAATACTCTTCTAGTGATGGAAATTTGAGGGCTTCTGGAAGACTTTCAATAAAATAATTTCAGATGAGGGGAGTCCTGTCTTGAGCACAGTTTATCCCTCAGCCCCATAGTGGTAATCTGTCTTTGTGAACCAAGTAAGTTCGTTCTCATTGAAAATCTGAAGTCAAATGGGTAGTATTTTGTTCCTAATAGTTGTTCCAAAAGACATTGTCTATCAATAGCCTCACCTATCTCATCTATAATGATGTTTCCTCCTCTCTTTAGAGCATCATATAATGTCTTTCTTCAGTTTCAAAGAGACAGAAAGATTACTGAGATTGCCTTCAAGTCCAATAGCAATAAACATCAACAACAACAACAAAAAACAAGAATATATAAGTGTGGCTTCCCTGCTCATGCAAAACCCATAGAATAAAGAAGAAATTAAAGCTTTCAAAAAGAAAGGTAAGTGAGTAACTAACTCACTCCCCAGGTCTGTGCACAGCTGGTCTCTTATCATATGTGTGGTGCTCAGACAAGTGCCGGTGAATTCTGAAATACTAGAAAGCCTCACTGTCCTTCATCCTCCACACCTCCTCTAAATGAAATCTAAAATTCATTCCTTCATCCCAATCATTCACTTCCTGTAAAAAATCCACATGCACCCAGAAAGCATGAAACGTGGATGTCAGGTGGCCTTCATACTTCAGTGTGAATTAAAGAGTTGATTAAAATTTTAACAAAAAAAAAAGACTAATTGAGGGGCCACTGGCCATTTCACAGAAGGATACCCCTGGTAATAAAGAAGCTGAGGATATAACGATAAAGGAATTTCAAGACAAAACACACAGAAAAGTTGCTGCAGACCTATCTAGCTCATTTGAACAACATCTCAAAGATCATATTAAATGGCGAGTAGAACGAATTTAACTACTCACTCAAATGGAAGTTAGCATGGCCCACATTCACATGCTTACACTGCGTTTTCAAAATGATAAAAATATCCCCTATTGTCAAGATATTATTGCTTAAGATCAGAATGGGCAAATGCCCATCAGTCAACTGAAGCACGGTAGCCAAGTGATGATTAGGACCCTAATCCGAACAAGATACATTTTAGCATACATTATTCAGCTACAATGAGTTTTAATACTTATGCATTCTGACTATGATCTGATAAAAGTTTAATGATACATTAGAGTAGATGCTTTAGATTTATTCCTACAGATACCAAAGCAAGCCATGGTTGAAAGAGCATACCCATTACCTTTTTGGGACTTAGAAAGTTTTCCATTACTTATGTTATTATGTCTGTGTTTCTGTAGTTATCAGAGAAGAGTAGTTTCCATCAGAATTGGTTATTTTTATTTTTTGTTGGCTTTAAGAATATTTTACTAATTCACATAGGGATGCGGATAGATATATCGTATAATCTGAACTGTGATTTTTCATGAACTGTTATCATAGAGTCTGACTGCTCATGCTGCAGCTCCATTTCCCACACCATGGCTTAAGTGAATGTAAAACAAACACTTTACGCTCAGCAATTTTCTCTCACAAATCGGTCCAAAGCTATCTCATCAGGAGATATATTGTATTATAGGCTTTAATGTAGACTTCATTCTCCCTCACACACAATCAAGGTAGCTTAGGGAATATTATTTTATCAGGTAAGCTTAGAAGCACTTGGAAACTTGCTCATATTATGCACATATTTGAAATCAACTTGTCAAATCTAAAAGAAAAAGAAAATCTGATGTTTATTTCCTATGAGTAGTCATTTTTAAAAAATTAGTAAGATAGACATTTTTTGGCCTGGATTAGCAATATATTTATCATGGATTTCTATTTCTCTTTGTACTAAATATTTTTAGCACACTTATCTCTAAAATATAATGTAATTTTTAATATTCTGGGAATGAAAGGCACAAATAATGTATATCATATAACATCTCTGTATCTCTGCCAAATTCCTATGATTTGTGTTTGTTCAATGCTGTTTGCTATTTTCTATTTTATAATATTGTTATTTTTATTTTTATTATTATTATTTTTTTTTGAGACAGAGTCTCCCTCTGTCGCCCAGGCTAGAGTGAGTGCCGTGGCGTCAGCCTCGCTCACAGCAACCTCAATCTCCTGGGCTCAGCGATCCTCCTGCCTCAGCCTCCCAAGTAGCTGGGACTACAGGCATGCGCCACCATGCCTGGCTACTTTTTTGTATATATATATTTTAGTTGGTCAATTAATTTCTTTCTATTTTTTGGTAGAGACGGGGTCTCGCTCAGGCTGGTTTTGAACTCCTGACCTTGAGCAATCCGCCCGCCTCGGCCTCCCAAAGTGCTAGGATTATAGGCGTGAGCCACCGCGCCTGGCAATATTGTTATTTTTACATGCATATTTTACATGTATATTTTTATAATATTTCATGAGAGAAGGATCAATGTTTTATTCATCTGGGATCTTTCTATCACAAACAGCATAGCATATAGTCAATAAATACTAAATATATAAATAAATTTATTAAAAATGTTTTTCTGAATAAATACTATGTGCTATGTTCTGAATGAATTAAAAAATACAATATTAAAATTGGAAACTTAATTATGACATTTGTTCACTATCTTGCTTTTGAGTCCATGAACAGAGAATTCATCAGAAGAAGTATATTACAGCAGGTCCTAAGACTCTGACTTGGAGAGTTTCCTCCTCTGAGAACTTTTCTCCCTGAAAATCCACAGCATCCTCCACGAGAGTTACTTAGAGGCCCAATCCAAGTGCTCAGAGGTAGATGTGATTATCTCTCTTAAATGCAGCATGACAGCCATTTTACGTTCCCCTGATGTTTTTGTGAAATTAATTCAAATGGTCTATGAACATATAAGCAAAGCCCAAAGTGGAGGGAGAGAGAGAGAGAAACTTCAATTTATGAAGGAAAATCATGCAAGAGAAAATAGTAAATAGTTTAGGAATATTTAACAACATGTATTCACCTATCTCTTAGAAATCAAACTTGAAAAGGAGAGAAGAAAAACTCTTACATTTTTTAGTTCCAGTGTTTTGGGGAAGGAAATTAACATAATGTTTTGAGATACCTTCATCTCATCAGAAAGACATTCAGGAGAAAAAATGTAGCTTGAATTATTTCTTCTTGTTCATGGATGAAGTCTTTGGCTAAAGGGAAGCAAGAAACAGTGTATCTGATTTTTATTTACACCTCTAACATATCCCTAAGACAACACTGGTGGTGGAGTTGTGAGGTTGAGAAGTGGCTGTGGTGGCGATGCTGAGGGCAGGAATATAGAAAAGCAGGAGGAGGGGGAGGAAGAGAAATAGTTAATATTTAATGAGCACATATTTTCTGAGAGTCATTGCCATGATCATTTGGTCCTCCCTGCAATCCTGGGAGATAGGCACTTACTTTTATTACTCTCCATTAACAAGGAAGTCTTGGGGAGCGTTGAGTAACTTATCCTGGGTCACTTAGCTTGCACTCCTGGTTCTCTAACCTAAACTACAGGCTCCAAATAGCCTTCTGCATTTTTCAGCCTCTCTCATTTTCCCAGCTGGCTTTTATATTTGAAAAGATATGACAAAATGATTTTCATTGAAGTAAATGCCTCTCAACTGCGCTGTCTTCCCTAGGGTGACTTTTAGCACAAAGAAATAAAATTCTAATGATCACATATGTGTCAAGCCTTTAGGAAGATAATCTGTTCAGAGGTACTTCCCAAGAATCAGTAGCTTCACGTTCTAGAAGCAGCTGCCTAATTTTAACGATTCATTGGCTCTTAGACTTTGTAGGCAGAGAATGCTAAACACAGAAACAAACAAAAAATAAACAAACAAACAAACTTACTGGCTTATGATTTCCTAGTCTCCAGTTTCTACTAATTCCTCCTCCAAACACATTTCTCTTCACATGTGAGCCTTTTATTTGATGATGGTGAGGGCGCTGTTGAAGTGAAAGAATTATAGCAGGTAAATCTATCGCATCACTTTCATGGTCCAAGTCAATGCAATTTTCTTCTGGTAAGTTAAAATATTAAATGTAACTACATTTAATTTTTAGTTCTCTTTCATTCCCTACTGCATCATCTTTTATTCAGTTTTTTTTTTTTTACCAGACAAAATAAAATTTACTAGTGAACATAATCTATTAATTCTGTTGGTGATGAAACCATTTAATTTCAAGTGATAAGACAAAATATTAGTCACTGCAATATTTCATACCCTGTAGAATGTTGGGTGAATATTTACATTTATGAATGGTCTTTAGGAAAGTGAACTTAGGGAAATAATAAGCTGCAATTTCATGGTTATTAGAGCTCAATTATTTTCTTCCTTTTTTGGACAGATCTTTTGGTAAAAAGATCAACTAGCCTAACTAAAAAGCTCCATAAATTATATTTTTGGGAGGGAGTGTTTTAAATATGATGAAGACTTCTACCGATTTTTCCTCCTTTACTTTTTGGGGTGAGTGGGGCTGGGGCATACCAACATTCAAAAGTATAATCAACATAACAGCTTTAGTCTCCAATTTATCTTTTGGTTCTAGGATATAAGAAATACAATTTTTTTTTTAAAAAACCCAGACTTATAACTTTCACATAGTAATAATAAACCGTTCAAGTAAGAGTACTGAATACCTTGCCTTGTTCTGTGGCAGCCTGGTATGGATCATTCTCAAATGCAGATGAGGACTCAGTTGGTCTTATTATCCAAAAGAGTGTCCCACTTTAGGAACTTTCCATTCCCATGTGTGCTTTTCTGCTGAGTCAGTGTGAGACCTTAAATAAACCCTTTTATTTTTTTTTTGTACTGTTCAGGTTTCTTCATCTGCAAACACTGAGTACCTGCGTTCCCTCAAAGTAATTCTGAATGAATGTTACTTACTGGAGCCAATGATGTTAGGAGGAATCCTTGTGTTGTAAGTGGTTAAATATTATTTTTGCAGGTTGGTATAACATTGATATTATAATAACCTTAAGAGAAATGAGGAATGGGAAAATGTGGTTCTTTTCATTATTGAGAAGGGGGCTTAGAAGAAGGACACTTTGAGTTGTTTTTCTACATTACTTCTATTCACCTGACAAATGTGAAATCTCCATGGCATCATTCCTGTTCCCAAGGCGAGTTCTAGCTTTAGTTGCATTCTCTTGCCAAAGTAGAACTTGCATCACGGACTTAGGCAAGTGTGGAGCACTTTTCAGAGTAGCACTTAACCTCAGGCGCCTGGAAATGTTGAAACTTGTTTACAGAACTCTAGACTTGTCTCTGGTTTATTAACTCAAGTTATTCCTTAGACCTATAATTAACATCTCACCCACCTGATATTTTCCTCTTGATACAAAGGAATGATTATAGAGCATTATGTGCAACATTATCCCTTTAAATTGGTTCTAAACAAGGATTTAAAAGAAGGTAGAGTTATTTTCATATACATAGGTGATCACACCCATTGTGTGATAAAACTATAGATAATTGTTCGTGATGTGTTTTCATTTCTGTGACTTTTTTCTTTATTATTAGAGAGGTGACATCATTGAGTCTCAAGGGATTTACAGTACTTCTTACTATATAGATAGGTGGATACCTTCTTTCTCAAATAATTCTGGGATCTTTTTACTCTATTAAAATAATTTTTAGATATATTTCTCAAATTCCATGAAAATCTCTTTATTAATTTTGATTGAAACTTCATTAACAATATATCTATGCATTTATTGGTCTTTATTCTTCAGTAAATTTTATATTTGTATTCATAAAGATCTTGAATGTGTTATTTTAAAAAACTTATTCCTAGCTGCTTTAGAGTTTTGGGTAGCTATTGTGGAAGGTTTCCTTGTTTTATTACTTTATTATTATTATATTATATAATTGTTTTATTGGTATGTAGATTTTATATATTAATCTGGCAGCACAAAACTTTTTGAATTTTTCTTTTGTTTTAATTGCTTATTTATATACTCTTAAAAGTTCTATGAAGATAATCATATGAATCTGTAATAATAATTTTTCTTCCTCTGTTAGTTTCTTAGGCTGGTGTGACAAAATGCCACAACTGAGTGGTTTAAAAACAAGACATGTTTATTCTCTCATAGTTCAGGAGGCCAGAGGTCTGACACAGAAGTTCTGGCAAGGTCTAGCTTCTGGTGGTTGCCAGCAATCGTTGGCATTCCTTGGATTTGGCAGCAACATCTTCAACCTCTGCCTCTATCTTCACATGGCCATCTTCCCTCTGTGTGTCTGTGTCCAAATTTCCCTCCTCCTATAAGGATGCTATGGATACCAAACATTAGATTAGGGTCAGCTCTAATGTGTTATGAGCTCATGATTACATCTGCAAGGACCCTGTTTCCAAATAAGGTCATGTTCACAGATTTCAGGTGGACATGAATTTTGGGGGACAAGGGAACACTATTCAACCCAGTAAACCCCAAAACCTGGCTCCCCCAAATTCATGTCCTCCCACATGCAAATACATTTTTACTCCATCCCAATAACTTGAAATTGAGAACATAACCTAAATATTATCCAAAAAGTTTTAACTCTCATCACTTCAATTATCGAAATCAGGTATGAGTGAGACTCTTGATGTGATCCACACTGGGACAGAATTCTTCTGTATCTACAGGGCTGTGAAACTGCACAAAAAGTTATTGGCTTCCAAAATGCAGTGGTGGAATATCTGAGGTTGTCTTTATTTTACCTTCTTTGAAGAATATATTTGTTGGATGTAGAATTGTGGGTTGGTAGGTTCTTTTCTTTCAGCTCTTGTTTCACTGTCTTTTGACATCCAAAATTTTTGACAAGAAATCAGAATACATGTGAATCACTGTTTGCATATGGATAATATGTCATTTTTCTCTGGCTTGTGAACACATTTTTTTCCTTTGGTTTTAAGAATTTTGACTATTGCATGCTTATTCATTTTAATCATACATGCCAAAACTTGAAATTTACTAAGTTTCAATAACCTATAAAGTTATGTCTTTCACCAAATTAAAAACTTTTCAGCCTATATATATATATATTTTTTTTTTTTTTTGATAATTCTGTATGTCCTCTTTTCTTTCTCCTCTGCTGTGAAACTCCAATTACATGTATGTTGGAACTTCAGACATTATCTCACAGGCTTGTGAAGACTTTTCACTTTGTTTCTCAATCTATTATCTGTTTTCTTCAGAGTCTTCTGACTGAAAGAGTATTATTGATCTTTCTCCAAGTTTGTTGTCCCCATCATTTGTCAGTTTCATTCTGCTGTTAAGCTCAATCAGTGCATGTTTATTGCATATATTGTACTTTTCCATTCTTGAATTTCCATTTGAAGTTTTTTCTAGTTTCTATTTTTCTGATAAATGAGACTCCCTGCATTTTTATGTATTGAGATCCTATTTCCCTTTATACCACTGAGTGTAGTTAAAATAACATCCTTATGTGCTTATGTCAACACATGTTCATTTTGGTGTTGGTTTCACTGATTTTCTTTTCTCTTGAAAATGGGCTGAATTTCCCTTTTTCTTCACCTATTGACTGAACTTGTATTGTTTCCTGACTATTCATTCTGAAGATGCAGAGACTCTGAATTCTGTTATATTCCTAAATAGAGTGTTGATTTTCTGAATCATAGCAGGCAATCATCTTGGACTCCTAAATATTGTCTTTCACGTACAGCTCAAAATCCATTTCAGAATGCTTTGAGTCTGCCTTGCGTATGCATGGTCCAAGGTCATTTAGTTAATTGACCGAAATTTTATGTAGGATCTGAGCTCCCCCTCTCTGGCTGTCTCCTTTTTGGAATAGCTCTCTCACTTTCTGGTGGCAATGATTATTCCAAACTCTGCTCTCTGGTTCTTTAGGCCAGAAAAAGTATGAGTTTTCTATCAACATTTTACCTGTTAGTACTGACTGCAGCCTGCTCTCAAGCTAAAATCATTAAAAAAACAGGAAAATTGCCCATGCCATTCTTTCTTCCAAATTGTTTCTCTTCTATTATCTTCCAGCTTTGGTTCATTCTCTGCTACCTCCAGGCAGTTGTTTTACAAATTTATCCAAGTGTAAATTTGCTATTTTCAGAAAAATTGGTCTGGCAGGAACATCTCTGGCCATGGCTGAAGTGGAATACATAAAAGTGCTTTTGTATTTTCTTTGGCTAGAGACACTAATGTCTCATCTTCCCCGAGTATATTTTCTCTCCATTTATTAGATTGGGATTTTCACAATCCAATGATAATATTAATTTGGACTACATATCTGTGTGAAGGTCAGACTAGGATTTAATTTGTCTTAAAAAGTACCCCCAACTCAAGAGTGCCATTCAGATGTTCCCTTGCAGTATTTTTTATCCCTATTATGGGACATTTCTCTGGTGCTCTTAAGTCCTCAAATTTTGCAAGCATCAATTTGAAGTTTAAATGTAAGTTTAGGACATTAGTCTCTTCTTGTTGGGAAAATATGATTGAGGAATTAATGAAATGTGGCTCATGTGATCATTATTTTATTGTATAATCCAATATTACTATATTAAAGACAGAAACAGGAGTTTGTAGGGTTTTGCTCTGAAGGAATGTGTGGACTCAATGGTTCACTTATTAGAGGCTGCTATCATGGGAGAGCTCTCAAATCTCTGGTAGGGATGTTTTCCAGGAAGGCTTCCCGGTATCTCAAAATATGTGAGCTTCTCTGTCTTGAAAGACAAGACAAGGCAAATATGGCCCACAGAATGGGAGCTGGAGACAATGAGTGCCCTTTGCCCAGAGATGCGCCCCGGTGATTATAAACAACCTGTTTATTAGAGATGGGCTTCCTGCTCTCTCCTGTCTGTCTACCTTTAAGTCCATAAATAAATATAGACTCTAAATATAGAGTCATTATACTTCTTTTGTTTTACTTTTGTTAATTGACAACTACCTCTTAGAACTTATAAGTTAGCCCCTGAAAGACTTTGTGCCTGTTTATTCACCTAGATAGATTAGATGCCCCTTGAGATGACTTTTGACTGGAACCCACTACCTGTATCCCCTAGCAACTGCATTCCCTGATATGCAAATATGTTACCCTGACAACTGGTAATTGATGTCTGTGATTATAAAAACCTGTATGAATCTAACCATATTGCTGGTGTTTATGGAGATATGCCAGTCTCCTAGGTACCGCTGATGTGTTAAATCTGATCTCTCTCTCTCTCTCTCTCTCTCTCTCTATCTATCTATATCTATATCTATATCTATATCTATATATATATATATAAACTATACCTTAGTCTCTGTGTATTCTTTTTTTCTCTCTATTTCCTATCAATTTCCTTATCCTCTGTGGCGACCCTTATCTTAGCGACTTGGCTCTGTGGGGAGAAACAGCTGATCTTCTCATGGGCCTGCCTCAACTCTCACCCCGCATCTTCTCTCCTCTCTTCTATGGGTGTTAAAACGCCACCAACTATACATTCTTCTGCATTTCATACTAAGGAAATTTCCTTACACTTAGTAGGTATGCAGAGTTTTTAAAGGACTGAAAGAAACAGAAAAGTGTTAAACTAGTTATCAAGGTAACTATCTTACATAAGACACTTCCTAACCCTATCCCTAACCCTAAACCTAGCTTTTAAGTTTCAAAGCAGGAAGATAGCCCTACTAATGAAGCCAATCAGAAAGTGATCCGATGACTCTAATTTTCTGAGTGGAGAGCAACAGCTTCTGGACTAGTTAGACAGACAAGCTCCGATCCCAAAGAGTTTATGGTCCTTGCAAAAAATAATGGAGGACTGTACCATGGCAGAATCACACTATTTTGTACACAATCAACTCTCTGAGATAAAAGAATAAACCAGATGGCAACCAAATGTGTATTATAACTCGTTTATGAGACAGTGATAATATTAATATTACTTGTTGCATATGTTGATGCTTTAAAAATGAAATATAATTTTTACATAATATTAAAATAATTTTTGAAATATTAATTGACGTAAAATTTGTTTGCAAAATGAAAATCTCCATAAGAAAGCATTGTAACAATAGGAAGAAAATTATTTTAAGACAATGACTCATGCAAAACTATTATGTGCTATATGCCAAAATGCTGAAAGCATGCCAGGAAAATATTTTTAGTTTTGAACATTATCTTTATTACTGGAAATATCTACCAATCCTTCAAACTAGTCAATGCTAACTCTCTTTCGTGATTTATGTTTGTCTAATAATATTACATATTTATTTGATTATAGTTCATAACATTAAGAACAAAGATTTTGCTTCTAGCTTTTATTTAAGACAGGTATCCAGAAATAATACTATATATATACTCTTAATTGGAGAACTCCCTTAAACTATTTTAAACTCTATGAGAATTCAGACAATCAGGAGATGTATTTATCGTTAAGATTATTTTCAAATCCAAAGCTTTATTAATAAAAAAAGGAAATGAGCAAATTGCCTTTTCAAGTCTCTTGCTGCCCATTGCTAGTTGTTTAACTTTGGACTTGTTATTTAAGATTTACATTTCCTAATTAGTAAAACAGGAATTCTATTAACTTCTTCAAAAGTTTGTTGTGAGGAAAAACTGACATACCTGTGAAAATGCTGGGTATGCTATTTGGACCATGGTAGTAAATGTTCCAGAGTGAATGTCAGTTTTGTTTTTATTTAGTCTTCTTCCCTATATTCACAGTTTGTGTTATAATTTTAAATGCATTGTATTTTCCAGAGTAAACTATGCTATTTTATTATACAAACTATGCTATTTGACTATACATTTGGTTTCACTTTAAAGGGATCTGAACCACAAGATTGTTTGAACAACATAGTCTATTCCAATCCATCAAAATAAAAGAGCACCAAATTATGAATTTGAAATCTCATAGCGAAATGCACTAGCAAGGAATTCAAACATATAAAGAGAACTCTATTGCAAGAAATAACAAATCCGAATCATTTTGGTTTAAGTGATTTCTGGAAATAGAAGAGAATAGGCCACACTTATTTGCCTAGTATTCCTCGGGGATTAATTACATCTTTCCAGTGAAACCAGGAGTGGCTTGCTGTGCCTGCTATCAATAGAATAATGGGAATGACTGCCAAGAACGCAGCTTTCCCAAGTTCACGATCAGAGCCTGCTTCTTTAGTACATTTCCAGAAAGGCGTGCCATGCTGCTTAGCCACAGTAAGGGCTTCACGCTTTAAGGTGTATTGTTTCCTTTGATTCCGATAAATACCAAATGAGAAAATTATTTATCAGTCTGAAAAGATACAGCCATGGGATGTCAGGGGAAATGACAGAGTAAGGACCTCTCAAATTCCTGCACTCTATGAAAGTGATGAGAACACTGGCAAAAATGAGCAGCATTTATTTTTTTCAGAACTTGGGAAGTTAACCAAAGGCTTGCAACAACCCAGACAGTATTTATTCAAGAAAAATAATCTCACTCTTGGTAAGAACAGCAAGTTTTATAGAGTTTTAATACGCCCTTTTGCCCTCCCCACTCCCCCACCCCAGCTTTGTGATAGCCCTAAAAATAGCACACAGGCTTAGAAAAACCAGCAGCCTGGCAGCCACTGGGGGACAAAACAAGGTTAGTGTTTCTTCAAAGCCCCATTTCCATAGAATCATCATTATTTTAATTGTCTGGTGGTTCCCGGAAGACTCCACTCACAAGGCTTGTCTTTATTTGACTTGACTCAGAGCTCACTCAGAGCAACGGTCTTTCTGCAGGGCATTTGTTGAAAACAGATGAGAATGTAGAAAGTCACATGTATGCATAGAGAGCTATGCATATTCTCAGAAAAGACCTGAGAAAGCTGGAAGCTCTTACCTCTGGCTGACCTCGAGGCTCTGCTCAAGCAGAAAGTGAGGGAAAAGGCTGAATAACCAAGTACCTGGCTGAGTCTGGAAGGCATGCTTGAACACAAATGCAGAACCCATCAGCAAAGGCTGAAAGACTTATTGCTTTACGCATTTAAGGAAATCTCTCTTGAATCATTAGCTGACCGCTAAGCTAACCAAGCAGAGATTTCTGTTCCACACGTGTCAAAGAACAGAGACTTTACAGAATTGGTTCAGAAAATTCATTAACCGCCAATAGCAACAAGAGCAAGCAGCAACAACAACAAACACTGGGAAAGGAGGAACATCTGATTTCCAGGTACTGACACATGATATTATTTAAAATTTCCATTTTCAACAAAAATTTGCCTGACATGCAAAGAAACAGGAAGGTATGACCTATGTGCAATTCCTGCAGAAGCGTAGATATCATACTTAGTGGATCGCTATTTTAAATGTACTTGGTTGAACAGTAGCCCTTCCAAACCCATGCCCACCCAGAAACACAGAATAGGAGCTCATTTAAAAATCAGGTCTTTGGCCAGGTGCATGGCTCACACTTGTAGTCCCAGTACTTTGGGAGGCCAAGGCTGGAGAATTGCTTGAGGCCAGAGTTTGAGGCCAGCCAGTTCAATATAGCAAGACCCCGTCTCTACAAAAAAAAAAAAAAAAAAAAAAAAGTTAGCTTGGCATGACTGTGTGCACCTATAGTCCCAGCCATGCTGGAGACTGAGGCAGGAGGATCACTTAAGCCCAGGAATGTAAGGTTGCAGTGAGCTGTGACTGCTACTGCACTGTAGCCTGGGTGACAGAGCCAGAACTTCTTTCTAAAAAAATAATTTAAAAAGGTCTTTGACTATATAATTTGTTAAGATGAGGTCATCCTGGATTAGAGTGGGTCCTAATCCAATATGACTAGTGTCTCTATGAGAAAAGGGAAATTTGGACACAGATCCACATTTGGGAGAACACAATAGGAAGATAAGAATAAAGGTGGAGTGATGCACTTGTGAGCCAATGAATGCCAAGGATTGCCAAAATTTGGTTCTTTGATAAGATCAGTAAAATTGACAAATGTATAGCTAGATTGATGGCAATAGAATGAAAGTTTGTGTACCCTCATAATTTATATGTTTAAATCCTAACTCCCAAGGTGGTGGTATTAGGAGATGGAGGATTTGGGAGGTAATTATGTTGTGAGGGTGGGACCCTCATGAATGGGATTATTGCCCTTATAAAGGGACCCCAAAATCCTCTTGCCTTCTTCCCATCATGTGAGGATACAATGAGAAGACAGCAGTAGACAACCCAGAGGAGGGTCAGCACCAGAATCCAACCCATCCAGCACCGCGACCTTGGACTTAAAGCCTCTAGAACTGTGAGAAATAAATGTTTGTTGTTTATAAGCCACCTGAACTGACTAAGAAATTGGCCAAGGAAGAAAAAGGACTCAAATTACTGTTATACAGAGTGAGATAGAAGATATTACCACAGACCTTCCAGAAATAAAACGATTTATAAGGAAAATCTACTACCAAGTGCATGCCAAGAAAGTGGATAACCTGGGTGACACAGACAAACTCTTTGGAAGACACACAATATCAAAGCTTACAAAAAAAATGCAGAATAGACCTGTCTCAATAAAAAGACTGAATTCGTGATTTTAAAACTTTCCAAAAAGAAAATGCTATATAGATATATATATGAGATCAATGCTTTCATTGGTGAATTGTACCAAACATTTACAGAAGAACTAACCACATACGTTCATGTACTCTTCAAAGAAGTTAAGTGAAGAGGAGGCACTTTCCAACTTATTCATTCTGAGGCCAATATTTCCCAATCCCAAAACTAGGCAAAATGTTATAAGAAAAGAACTACAGATCTACACCCCTTATTAATATAAATGGAAAAATTCTCAACAAAATACAAGCAAACTGAATCCAGCAACATATAAAATCGATTTGTATACCATGACCAGGTAAGATTTATTCCAGGAATGCAAGGCTGGTTCATCATATGAATATCCATCAGTGTAATATGTAAGGACTTTATTCAAGGTTGCATAATAAATCAGACAGTAACTGACCCAAGATTCTCATTTTTAAATTATTTCAAAACACACAGAAGGGAAGACCCACACAAAGAAAAGTGTCCATGTTAAACATTTAATGAGAACATTTTTTTCCTACTTGCTTAAAAAATCAAGCTGATATGTAGTGAATGAAATGTTCCTTCCACTTTATTTTTAAAAGCATCCTTTTTTGAATGGTTTGAAGAACCTTCAGTTAACTACCAACTCTGCCTTGTGAAACAGAATGTTCATATCATCCTGTTACTCCTTAAAAAGGCATTTTTGGCTCCTACTAGTTCACAGATTAAAATAGGTTAACATGCAGGACGTTAATCTCTGTTTATAGAAAATACCAAGACAGATGGAGAAGTCATTATGAATAAAAATAGATCCGGTCCTCAAACAGATTCCTTAACAGAGGCACTTAAAAGTCAACAAGGAAACCGAAGACATTGGGTGAAACCTAGCCCCTGCCTTTGACACACTGTCCTGAAGTGACAAGTAGGATATTGACGGGGGACTCTGTGCAAATCTGGAGCCATATCTAAGCTGGACTTCCAGTAATTTCTATCATCGGTAGCCTTTTCTGTGCCACCTAGATTTACTTGGCTGTGCCCCTGGAATTTCTGACTGGAACTGAATGAACACAGCGTTTGTTTGAATACTGCTGATCCCTGCCTGAAATGGGATCCCCTGACATCACCCGGGGTGTTGAGCCATGTGAAGCCTCCGCAACCGAACTCCACCCTTGAGTCAGCGCTTGGTAATCCCTGGAGACTAACAGTCACCCACGTGTCCTGCATGACTCACCCGGCTGCTATCTGGAGACAGTTGCTGGGTCAGATGCCCTATTAAGTGTTTACACTTTATGGTTACTTTGCCCTACTACTCTGGAGTTATTTTTATTTGGACTTAAAAAACAAATGAGAACAAACAAAATGAGAGGAAGAATTTGCTTTTTCTCCTGAGAATTAGGATCTTTGGAGAATCACATGTAGCTTCCCTAGGAGAATCTGGGCACTTGTGTTTACCAGGAACATGAAAACCCAGGAAATAGGGACAGAAATCATAAAAGTGAAGGAACAAGGACTAAACTCCAGGCTAGCCAGGATGGTGTGCAGGGCGTTAATATGATAGTAAAACCATGTGTATGTGTGCCAATCTGGAATAAAATGGTGTTTTAAGGATGCTGAATGCTTTTATTCAAGCTTTTTGTTTTCTGAAAAGACTGTTTCAAATTAAGCATTTGAAGTTTTCAATTATTAAAACTTGTGTGTGACAAATAAAGAAAGTATCACTACAAAAATATGGTAACAGACTTCCCATTGTTTAGCTCTGCATTATGGTAACACTATATTTTATCTGGGCGTTACGTGTTGGTAAGATAGGGCAGTTAAAGAAAAATGTCAGAGTGAACAATATCATCTTATTTGAGAGCCTGAGTATGTCCACACGTGGTTTCAGGGAGAAAAATCGAGAACAAGTTGCAAGTGAGAAGATAGACCGGAAAGGGTGACTCAGTTGCTGTGCAGCGACCCAGATATCAGCAAGGCTTACGGATATACTGGGTCCTGACACGAGGGAGCTCTCCAAACCGAGTCTATTCTCAGAGTCACATAGACTTCAATTTACTTCGTGGGTTGGAGTTCAAAGCTGCCAAAGCTCATTGGCAAAACAAGTGGATGTGAGGGATAATATCCTGGGAGCCAGAGACAGATGAGAGGGTGGAGAGGTGTGGCTGGAGATGGGAGTGTTGGCACAGCTCAGGGACCGCCCTGGGGAAGCGCTCTGCACTGCAAATAGCACCGAGGGAGGCACATCTAGGAGCTCGAGTCACGCCAGGTCTCTGAGCCTCAGATCAGAGAGAAGACGCAATGTGTGACCTGCATGCAGCCCTGTGGACCTCTGAGGCAGGCGGTGTGACTGGGCTCTCAGAGGTGACCTGGGGAGAGGGGCCACACTGAGCCCCATGCGCCTCTGACCCCTCGTGTGCAGTTATTTCATATTCCTTCCAAAGAATAGTTCTTTCTGAGAAATTTGAAAAAAGAAAAGGAAAACCAAAATGATTGGAACAAGCCGGTGCAGCAACTAGCCTCGATCCTTTTATTTCGTGCCTTCATTGCAGAATCTGCTCATCAGACATGTGTCTGTGGCACAGGAGGGAGATTGATTCGTAGGAAAATTAAGATTAGTTGTATCGTCACTGCCAGGTACAGGCTACAGTGACTTTCTCTACATACTCCCATCTAGCATATACCTTTAGTTCATGGATTAAAAAGCAGTTATTGATCAATTTGCTGATGCTATAAACAGCTGTATAACATAGATTACAGGTGTGCTGGCATTTCTGTTACCTGATCTCTCATATGCCCAGGTTAATTCTTCCCCCTCTCTTGTGTGATTTGTGGCTAGTGAAGCTGATTTCTGTGGGTTGTATTGCTCCGCTCTGTGCCTTCCAGCTCCTGTGGAGGTCGGCCATGGAGGCAGGTGGGAAGAGAAAGAAAGGTGGGGGTATTTGTCCCCCCTCCCCAACCCTTGTGGCACCTAGTCTTAGCAGTGGTTATGTCCCCCTGGAGATGCAGTTTTGTTTGGGAGGCCCTGCTTAGGTGGCTCCAGAGTGTTCTGGTGATAGACTGTCCTGTCCCTTTTGGGCCTGGGGGTGCCAATGGCTTTCCTCAGTTGCCAGCCCCTGGTCACCTCCCCATCTGTCGGAGAAGAAACTGTGGCTCCACTCGGATCCCTTCCGTGCTGGGCCACCCACCCCCAGCTGCTGTCCAAGGTGCCTGTGTTGGCTTTGCCACCTTCCTCTATAGAGAATTATCGCAGCCAACAGGAGATTGTGCCATCTTGCCATCAGGGTCAGCTGGTGGCCAGCAACCCTCTTTTGCTAGGTGAGTCCTATGCCGAACTCTCTTTCATAAAGAGAGTGTCACCTGAATCCTGAATCCATCTGTTTATCTCTTGTTACATGCCCGGCTGGAGAATCAGGAAGTACCTTCTATGGTATACAGATTACAAACATCCACCTTCTCACCAAAGGTATTTTTCAAATGCAAGTAGTGGTCTACTACTTTTGGTTAGGAAAAAAACAAAAAACAAAACTTTGTTTTAAGTCTCTTAAAATATATTCTTCTCAATGGACAAGACAGAAAAGCAGGGAGACTGTAGATTAATCTGTAGAAAAAGATACATTAAATAAAGACATTATCAATTTTTAGATCAAAAGTTTACTGTTCAGAGTGCCCTAGAGAGGCATAGTCGAAGGAAGGCAGTGTTTGTGACACTTCCCAGTTGACAGGCACACGATATTAACATTTCACCAGGGGGTTAGTTAATTGGCCAGGGGAGGAAAGGAAGCTGAGATCCCCACGTCTTTCTCAATTTCCCCAGTTCAGTAGTAGTGAGAAGTCTTTGGCACCGGTGGTTCACATAGGGCTTTGCTCATTTCATAACCTTTTCAGATAGTTTATCTCATTTGATCCTCAGATCCATCTGTAGGTAGAGCCTACATCCATGACAAATATAGCTTCCTAAGTCCATCTTAGAAAAAACTGCAGGAACTTCACAGTGTAGTTCCACACACGCTGGGAACAGCAGACAGAGTCAATACCAGGCAAGCATTACATAAAGAAGAACAAATGTTTATGTTTCAAAATGACAAGTTCCTACTTGTCTCATAAGCCTTAATCCAGTATATATCTGAATCATATAGTAGATAGATGAACTCATTTTTAAAGCAATTAACTCAGGTTTTTAAAACAGATTTAAGAATATGGCATAAAAAGCTCAGACATGGTTTCAATATTTCAGTATTTACAGATGACATCTCAGAAACAAAAAAGCAGCCATCAACATTGTAATGTTTGATTAAGGTATACCTCTTGGATGGACCAAAGGCTACCACCAGGGAATATGGTAAAAGTGGATTTGCTTTCAAACTGATTTTTTTTTTTCTTGTTTTCTTGCCAGTTCTATTTGGTTCCTGGCTATGACTGTTGATGTGGCTATTTTAAATTGGTTATGGGTAAGGCAAGGCTGTGTTTATCACATTGCCTACATTTTTCCTTCAAATAAGCACATGTAACTGAGTTCAATGGGAACTGAGAGCATATCTAAAAAAGGAATTTGGCTTCAGTGTCTTTTACTGACTGTAAATAAATTGCCTGTGAAACTGTAGATCTGAAGATTTCACCACATTAAACCCAGCTCTGAAGAAATGCTGGATTTAATAAATAATGATTTAAAAAACTTGGATGTGTCAATGTTTAAAACAAACTGGAATTTCAAATAACTTCAAAATGAGAAAAAGGTTTTACCAGATACAGAGCTAAAATGCAGATAGATGTTAGTCGCAAGTTACTTTATAAATAATAGAAATATAAACCCCGATAAATGTAGCATCATTTGTAAAATTACGTACTGTCGTGTGCCACGTAACGTAGTTTTGTCAACAACAGACCGAGTATACGACAGTTACATGTAGCCACAGAAGACTATGATGGAGCTAAAAATTCCTGTTAACTTCTTAGTTATGAAAATGTCATAGTGAAAAAAACATCCCTTATATGTTTGTGGTGATGCTGGCATAAACAAACCTACTGCTCTGCCAGTTGTATGAAAGTATAGCATACACAGTTGTACACAGTACATAATACTCGATAATAAATGACAATGATACTTGTTCGTGCATTACTATATTACACTTTTTAATCATTATTTTAGAGTTTACTCCTTCTATTTATGTTTTTTAAAAGTTAGCTGTAAAACAGCACCAGGCAAGTCCTCAGGTCTTCCTGAAGAAGGCATTGATATCATAGGTGACAGTTCCATGCCTGTTATTGCCTGTGATGACCTTCCAGTGGACAAGGTGTGGAGGGGAAGATAGTAAGATTGATAATCCTGACCCTGAATGGACCTAGGCCATTGTGTGTGTGTTTATGTCTTAGTTTTTAACAAAATGTTTAAAAGGTAAAACAAAAAAAAAATTTAAAAATTTAAAAAATGAGAAAAGCTTTTAGAAAAAATATATAAAGAAAATACTTTTATACAACTGTACATTGTGTTTGTGTTTAAAGCTAAATGTTATTACAAAAGTCAAAAAAGTTAAAAAAAATAAATATTTATGATGTAAAAAATTACAGTAAGCTAAGATTAATTTGTTGTTGAAGAAAGAAAATTTTCTTTGTAAAATGTGTGTACACTAAATGTACAGTGTTTATAAAGTCTACAGGAGTGTACGGTGATGTCCTAGGCCTTCACATTCACTCACCACTCACTGACTCACCCAGAGCGTCTTCCAGTCCTGCAGGCTCCACTGATGGTAAGTGTCCTATGGGTGTACCTTTCTTTAATCTTGTATTCTGTATTTTTACTGTACGTTTTCTATGTTTAGATATGTGTAAATACAAAAATACTATTGTGTTACAACTGCCTGCCTGTATTGAGAACAATAACGTGCTATACTGGTTTGTAGCCTAGGAGCAATAGGCAGTGCCATATGGCCTAGGTGATAGTAGGCTATACCACCTAGGTTAGTGTAGGTGTACTCTGTGATGTTTGAAGATTGACAAAATCGCCTAACAATGCATTTCTCAGAAACTATCCCCATCATTAAGCAATGCGTGACTGTATATGGGTGTCTGTGAGTGTGTGTATGCACTATATATACTATGTATATATACTACATATGCACACTACATATATAGTATATATACACATCATACTACACACTATAATATATAAAACTACATATGCCTATATAAACACAAACGTATACATACATATAAAAAGTATATATTAATATATCATACGTTAATATCATTAACACTATGTAATCAGTCTATAATATACTTTTAAATACTTACTGTTTTAATATGCACTATAATCCATACTAATATACTTTTTAAAAACTTAAATCTACTTTTTTTCTATTTGTGGTCCTAAGTGTGACATACTTTTTTTTGTTTTATTGCTTTAGACATGATCAGGCAATGTAATTTAATTTTGGCCATGTTTCTCAGGGTATATAGTCTGAGGGTTTCCAGCCTCAGATTCTCTGGATGTAGTTCAAGATTCTGTCATTTTATGAACTAACAAAAGGCTGAGACTCACTGGACAGTTACTGAAGGTGGACAGTAGGGGGCAGAGGTGCCCACATGTCTCTGATGGTAGCTTTGCTTCTTCACTGGAGGGGACAGGGGCCCCTGGACTTCAGGCACCCACCACATTTAGAATTTTCAAATGAAGATTTCTTGTCTGTTCCCTCATTGGCTGCCTCCAAACAAATAATTTCTGTCATTGTAAAGGTAATACAAATTCATTGAACAAAATTTAGAAAATATCAAAGATATAATAGAAACAAAAACACATATGAACCATTCAAAATCCCATCATCAAGGGATAAATGTTCTAATATTTTATTTGTCTGTGTATATTTTTGTGTGTATATATACTTATATACATATGCAAAATGTATTATAATATAAAATGTGTAGAATAAATTCAATGACATATACAAAATTATATTGTATATGTTATATTCAAATATATGTCATATATTATTTTTACAAATATCCAGTTTTTATAAAATGCAGATTACTTTGAAATATTCAGCCATGAATTCTGTTTCTTTCCTCAAAATTATAGTTTTTATGAGTTTTGGTAGTGAACAGTTAAAGTTCATTCAAAATGTACCAGGTTTAAGCAATTTTCCGAAGGATTAAGCACTGTAATGGCCACAAGCTATGTGAAAGAAGAAACGGGTGTCTCTCATTTTCTTCAGCACAACTTGGGTCACAGAGACCCAGGCGTAAGTTCACTGTGAACTCATGTTCTACCATGCCCTGTCACGTTTAAGTTGTTTGGTGGCAAAGAGCCTTAACCAATTTGAGATGTTAAAGCACATTTTCAAGTCTCAGCATATCTCCATTGTCTATAAACTGTCATTTTGTATGTGCTTAAGTATATATTTTATGCCTAAAAAATTCCATCTTGATATTTTCCAGCTTTTTTCAGTCATGTTTTCTGCAGTGTTTTCTTAGAATATTTTTCAATCATTTTAATCCTCTGTTGTATAACTTGGAAAGCTCTGCTTTCAGACTGCCAAGAAGAGTGGGAAATAAAATCAGTTGACTCTTGCTCTTAATAAATATTTTGGGAGTGCTATGGTGTGAATGTGCCCCTCAAAAGTTCATGTGTTGGAAACTTAATCCCTACTCTGTTCATGAACGGATTAATGGATTGATGAGAACTCTGTCCTCATGAATGGACTGATGTTGCTGTCTCGGGAGTGGGCGCTTTACCATGGCAGTGCCTTTATAGTAAAAGCATTTTCCCAGGTATCTAGCCCTCACCCTCTCCTCAGGGGATGCCCTCTGCCATTCTGTGAAGCAGCTAGACGACCTCGCCAGACACCAGCACCATGCACTTCCCGGCCTTCAGAATCGTGAGCTAAATAAGCTTCTTTTCTTTATAAATTACCTGGTCTGTGGTCTTCTGTTATGACAACAGAAAATATGCTAAGACAAGGAGGTTCTACTGCCCTCTAATTCATGGGGAAAAGGCAGACTCCAAGCTTACTCCCTAGCCACTGCCTGGAATGTTACTCTTGGAAAACAATGGCTACCGAGTAATATTTTTCTCCATAGTGTTTATGTACCTTGAGAAAGACTTTGAGTGCTACTGAGTCAGGAATAGAAACCCTAGAGAATTTTCAGTCCCGTGGGGGATGAAAATACAGGGGTATAGTCAGTCCCTGTATTTCTACTCAAAGTACCAGGTGGGGGGCCTTCCTTTCCTGGGGCCCATTAGTGACTTATATGCCTTCTTGTAATTGTTGGGCCAATTGAATAATTATAATACAAGTCAGCTTAATTCAATTAACATCATATTTGTGCTAGGGATTTTGTTAGATCTTGGCAGATATAAAAAAATGAAAAGAGTTGCTTCTCTTTCAATGTTGCTGGGAAGTTGGATATACATATGGAAAAAGTATATTTCTAGTTTGCATCATATACAAAATAAATCTTACTTAATGTAAAACTAAATGTAAAAAACTAAACTTCAACATTGTAGAAGAAAATATAAAAAAATTTGTTTATGTCTGTAAGGGAGAAAAGAATTACCTAAACCAAACCATAAAGGAAAAGCACAAACCATAAGGCAATAAATATATAACTAAATAGTTTAATATATGAAACATTTGACCAAATGTTCCATAGCAAAGATAGCAAACAAGCCATGGATGGGAAAAATAGATTGACAGTGTATATATTACAAAAAGAATTAGGAATCAAACTTTTTAAAATTCTCTAGAAAATCAAGAAGAAAAGATCAAAAAAGGAAAAAAATAATGAAGTATAAAAATAAGCAATTTACAGGAAAAAAATTAGTGGTCAATAAAGAGATATAGTAATGTTAAAATAGAAAAAAAAAAGAAGAAAAGAGAAAAAGAAATAAATGGAATGCCCGTGAGCAGAACAGGTGACTATATTGTTGTGTGGTCATAAAGTGGAATATATTATTCCCTGGATCTTTGTATTCCTGTAGTGGTTCATTAAACTGGTCTTGAGCTCTTTTTCCAACGATTTAAACAGAGCCGCTAAAAGGACCTGATGCTATTCAAGTTAGATTTTACATGGCAATGGAAAGAATTGACTTAAGCATAGTTTTGTTTGCATTTTGTCAAAATAATGTGTTTTTTTTAAACATTAGAACTGAACTCAGTGAACTAAATTTATATAAAAGAAAATGGCTGTTTTTGCTAAACAACTTATGTTATACCTGAAATCTGAGGCGTCTCCGTGGAGACAAGGTCAATCTAATTGGGAATAAAGTTGCTTTATGATTGTAAATTCGTGTCCGAGTAAAAGATAACCTTAGCGAATAGTGGAGAGGACACTGAGTATTCAGAGCTCAAGAAAGATCATTCTCTAGAACAAAAAATAAGAGCCAGAATAAATGGGTCAAATGATATCAATGCCCAGTCTGGGGTTTTAGTAAAGTGGCCAAGTTTCAGGGCTGTGAGGACTTAGAATGGAGAGAAGAAGGTTAAGTAGTCCAGATTGCAAAGGGCAGAGATTACAAACAAAAAATCCAGTCACCTAATGATGACACCGTCTTCCAAAAATATGCATCTGATCTCATTCACATTTAGTAACTCCTGATATCTCTCAATTTTCTACATTTTTGGTTTAATACTTTCAGTGACACATTTGACAGGATTGAAAAAAATACCACTGTGATTTCAAAAGCTTTTGTATGGATCATTTCTGAGAATCTGTTTCTAACCTCATCTCCAGAAACTTTTCAATCTGTCCCATGTCTCAGTTGAGTAGAATTGACAAAAGACGTGACAAACTGCTCTAAAATTTAGTTTAAATTTAAAAGAAGTCCTTGTCATTAGTTCACAAATAAATCCTTTAACACCTCAAAATTCATATAGAAGATTTTGAATCCTGCATTTGTTGATGACTCAGTCTTATGGAAAGCCTACAACAGCAGGGTCCCACCTCACAGTGACAAGCAATGGAACGTCCTAATCTTTTAATTACGGGTTGTGAAACAAATCGGTTACAGAAACACGGAGTCTTACAATGGCATGGTGTCTGTGTACTAGCGCCCTAGGCAGCTTCACAGAACTTCTGGTGGTGTGGGTGACATTGTTGAGATTGTTTTCGTGATTATTTTCTAAAGTTTGTTTATTCACTTGTTCAGGTAGCACTGACTATGTGGAAAGAATTATTTGGTGCCACTTGCGAATAGGTTGTACGTTTCATTTTAAAAGTTTTAATATTACAGACAAGTACCATACAAATTGTACATCTCGTCAGTCTGATCACTTATGAAATGATATTTAGTGAAGTACTGCCCTAATGCTTTCCGAATTTCAAGGAGTAAAGTCTATTAAACCTGTTTGAAAGCATATATGCAGGTACTAAACCAGGTGGGAGACAGTTTATTTCTCTACTATTTGACTGTAACATTCTCTTTCATTTTCCTTATTTACTTTTTATCAGTTAGGAGCCCTTCACCTCCAATTTTATGTCCACGTTTTTACATAGCCCCTAAGAGGAATTAGCATTAGTAAATAAATAACAGCTGATGAGAGCAGTACTTTCATACCCCGCCCCTTCCACCATCAGGGAGTTGCCAGCCTTTGCTACTTCTCAAAGACCAAGCTTGAAGCTTCCCACCTTAGCTCTGTGAAAGTGCACCAGTCTTAAGTCCCGTTGATTATTTTGTTTCCTCATGTACATCATTATGGAAACAGAAGGCAAGGCAGGGGGAGTTAGGAGAATAGACCCTGGCAGAATGAAGCAGTGAGAACTGATAGTCTGTAGGAAGAAGCAAAAAGAGCAAGCTCAGGGGCACAGTGAGCCAGGAGGAGGGTATTTACAGAAGGGGCAACCCAGAGAGTCCAGACGCTTCACTTAGTGTTTGTTACCCCAAAGTCCCACTCATGTCAGGCACCTTAATCTCCCCTGTAGCCCCTCACCCCTCGGGATATATGGAGAAGGGCTGTGATTGAGTTCCCTCTGGAGTTATCCATTTCTGCACATTTCTCCAACAAATATGTGTGTGGATGTATTGATCTAAACTTGGGTTACTCTTGGGTCAAGAAAGTTTTCTCAAATGAGAGTTTAAACCCTGTGTGGGAAGGTGGGTGGGTGTTGCACACTGCTAGCTGTGGGTGGGGGAAATGCACAGCGGTGATGCCTCACTGGCAGTGTTGAACGCGAAAGCTGATGGCCCTCGAGAGCTGTCAGTGGGACACCCCAAAGCACTGCCTATGCTCTCAACCACAAGTGATGGGCAATAGTGGTACCACCCGAGAGGTAACCATCCATTTTCCCAGCTAGCCCAGTTTAAGATGAGAAAGACAAAAATCCTGGGAAATCAGAGACAAAAAGAAAAAATAAGAAAAGAACATTAAAACGTAAGCCCAAATCGAGCTCTTTGATTGTGCAATATGTTCAGAGCCTTAGAAAGTAGAATAAAATGGTAATTCAGAGAGCTCCTCACCCATGAAATGAATATTTTGTGAGTAGGTTAATCTTTTTCAATCTATTGAGTCAGAATCTGGGTTAGTCACACACACTTCAGGTGACAGATGCCACACCATCCTCAAGATTAACCAAAGGGTGCTGCTTGGCCTTGCAAAGCAAATACAAATATTAAAACAAACATCTTTCCAAAAGGCACCTCTTCACTTTCCACTGACTAACCTGCTGCATTATATTTTCAACGAAAGCCTTGCGCTCTGGATGGAAATAGACGCGGTCCTCAGCAGCTCTATTATTTTCATGTCAGAAGACTGATTAGAGTGATAGAGAGGTTTATAACGGTTGTGCTTTCCCCTAGAAAGCCACGTTTCTCCTAAAGCTATTTAATATTTCATTTCTAGCATATTCAATGATAGCAAAAGTCTGAATCCTCTTACTTTTTGTTGTATGGGTAAGAAAAAGAAAACACCAATTTGCAATTTACATAAAAATCCCACACGTGTCACTTAAAATCAAGTAGTAGATAATATAGCCTGGCAGCCATCATAATGCTCCATGCTTTTATGATTCAGAGAACATAACAATCAGGTTAAACAAACAGTATTTTTTTATTAAATGTCACTCAATCCCAGGGCTGGGTATCCATCTGCTGTTTCTCCGGTAGACTCAATCACTGTAGTTACAATCAGATGACAGCTTGAGTTGGAACCTGCCCATCCGTTAGACAGCCTGGGACTCTGGCCGTAGGGAACAAAGAAAAGAAGAAGAAGAAGAAGAAGAAGAAGAAGAAGAAGAAGAAGAAGAAGAAGAAGAAGAAGAAGAAGAAGAAGAAGAAGCAGCAGCAGCAGCAGCAGCAGCAGCAGCAGCAGCAGCAGCAAAATAAAAGGAACAAAATGAAACGAACAAAATGACAACAGGAAACACTTAAGATAAAATTTCTGGATGAGGAAGAAGATGGAAACTTTTGTGTTGTGCATTTAAGTAAGACATGTACTTCCTGAAGCTTAAAATTACGTGACAAAGGGAGCCTAAGAATCCATGCATTTTCCACATAAAGAAGATGGAGCACACGTATTTCATGGTACAGTCAGTCTGTGCTCATGCTAATTGCATGAGTAAGAGCACAAATGGTAAGGCGCTGTGATACTCAGTTGTAAAAAGCCCTGCCAGTCAACTGATGGAACAAAGGGCAGGCCATGGTCTAAACCAGCAATGGGGCTCTGACTCCACAGCCCTCGCAACATGGGCGATACGTAGACCTCACACCACCACGTGTGAGCTGCTTCCAGGCCACCTCTTGCCCCTACCCCTGAGCTCTGTGCTTGCCTACCTGTAGGGAACCTGTGGGAGTACCCTGAGCAGGCTGCCTTTCCGGTCTGGTCCTCTACAATTTAATCTGAGATGTTGAAGTTCTCCGTGAAATCCTCCCTGACTTGCCGAGGCATGCACACTTGTCGTAACCATCATCCTATAGTATTACGATGACCAATTTGCTTCGCTCCATTGCTGGGCTGTGAGCTCCTTGAAGGCTGGACCTGGGTTTTTCTCCTAGTGGGACTCAATAAATACCCTTGAATGAGTGACTATGTGTACACAGTGTCATGAAATTGATTTAATTTTGTGTTTTTCATGCTAAAGATGTAGACAATGCAGTGCAAACTATAAAACTGCTCCCCTGTAAACCATGACGAATATTAATTGGAATCTCTTTTCCTATGTATCCATTCATGTTCCTGTTAATGTTTCCAAAATAAATCATGAGCAGGCTAGAGAGACATTCTCATTCCTTAGACACAATGACACGAGAACACATCCACATTTCCACTGCAAGAAAGAGACTTCCACTTGTAAAAATAAATTATTTTGTAGGTTTGATTATGAGATCTGGGGAAAAAGAGTCTATCATAGCAGGGTCTGAACTACAGTTTGAAAGTGCATAATGGGCACCAATGTTAATGCCATCATTTTTAAAATGATGTATAGTATATTTCTAGCACTTTCATTCTGTTCCATTTTGACACTTTCATTGTGTTTGGCAGCATTGAGCAGTTGTGTTTATTTATTGAATTTTGAATCACAAAAACTAAAGTGAGTTACCTAAAATATCTACTAAAGTCATCTTCTAGGATAGATAAGTAATAATTTTTACATTAAATTCTCCTCTCAGACTTTCAATAATTGTCTCTCACATATTTTTTTTCATTTCTGGCATTATTTTAACTGTACTTCTATATAGTTTTCTACTGATGTCAAATATTCCAAAATTAGTGTTAGTTGTCATAAACAAAGTTGTGGTCATTTAGATAAAATTCCAATGTTGAGTTCCAACTCATTCATTCAAAAAATAACACACATTGTTGGCAATATTTAATGGAGGATATTGTATTTATATTTATACAGCTTAAAAATGCTAGGTTTGTAGTCAGAAAATGTAAATTAACATAGGATGGGATGTGATTTCCCTGAGTCAAAGATACCCATAGAGAGGCAAAGAGAGTTAAAGATAGGTCAGTATTTAAAGATGGATGACCAATGAAGACACTTTCTTCCTAACAAAGATTCTGTTTATGCTTTGTTTTCTTGAAGTTTGGTAGAGCATTTCACAGTAGTCATAGGTGTCTGTAGCTTTGAATTTCCGTGTTTAAAAACCACGCAGTACCTCCATCAGATTTGTGGTAAGGGACCCAAATTTGGGATGTTGTTTAGAAATCTAAAATGATATATGAGTGGTTCTGGATCTCCATGGGCCTAATTTCCGGCTAACCAAGAAAATTGTGCCCTTCTCAGGGTTAGATGCCCGCTGTGGTCACCCTGCTGAGAGGCACTGCCACCATCTGCAGCTCGTGGCTTCACTCACACAGCAGCTGCCTGGGTCAGTTCTTTTGACTAAGATATATCAGCCTTGTAAAGTCTGAAAGATGGATGGAAAATTGTCAACCGACCAAAGCTTAAGTGGTCATGATTCTATCACTTAAGAAAGTCCAGGCACATCTTATATTTTCCTGGTTAGAGCTGGAACCCATATTACTAAGTGAAGTATCCCAAGAATGGAAAAACAAGCACCAGATATATTCTCCAGCAAACTGGTATTAACTGGTAGCACCTAAGTGGACACATAGGTACTACAGTAATAGGGTATTGGGGAGGGGGGGTGGGGGGGTGGGTATATACATACATAACGAGTGATAGGTGCACCATCTGAGGGATGGTCACGCTGGAGACTCAGACTTGTGGGGGGAGGGGGGGAAGGGCATTTATTGAAACTTTAAAATCTGTACCCCCATAATATGCCGAAATAAAAAAAAAAAAAGAAAAAAAAAAAAAGAAAGTCTAGGAATCAACTATGGGTGACCTGAAATACCATGAAGTATCTAAGTATTGATATTTGTGTGTTTCAGTTCTGTTCCATTTTCCAGTGTTCTCCCTATTTTCAATCAACTTTTCATCTCTGCTCTCGTGGTTTGAAAACACGTCTGTAAATTCTTTGAGCATCTTTCCATCAGGAGGCAGAATCTAACTCCCTTTCCTTGAATATGGGCTGGCCTTTGGGGTGAAAAGGATGATGTTGAAGGGACACTTGTGACTTCTGAGGCTAGTTCCTGAAAGGCACCTTTTGCCTCTCTCACTCTCCATCTTTCTCTTTCTCTCTGCCTGTCTTTCTGTGTCTCTCTCTCGCTCTGTCTCTGTCTCTTTCTCTCTGTCTCTCTCTGTCCCTCTGTCTCTCTCTCTCTCTCTCTCTCTGTCTAGGTCTCCCTCCCTCTCTCTTTCTCTCATTTCTCAGGATGCTTTCTCTCTGGGACTGGCCACTCCACTGTGAGGAAGGCCCAGCCATTTGGAGTAGCCAAGTGTAATATTAATATTACTTTTAATAATGATATTAATATTATGTGATTAGTCCTGGTAATGTAGTAAATAGGTGTGATGTGTTTCCTCCCTCAGTGAAATAATGAAAAACCCACAATTCTCTCTTTTCCTAGAGCACGCACACAAAGTGTGTGGTGGGCGCATGTGCCTGGTACGGTGATTAGGGGGTGCAGTCCCCCTCCCTTGGCATTCCTGGAAGAGTCAGGAACACACACACGAGTCCTTGGCTCCTTACTCCTTAATTATTTGACTTTTAATGGAAATTTATTGAAATACATAATTTAATGAAAATTATTGAAATACATGTGGAAAAATAAACAATGTCATCAGAATAAAACATCTGCAGCCTTACTTCTTGCTATACCATCGGGCTGGACCTTTCTGATTCTCCTGGAGAGAACATTTGTGCCTGTTTGCTGGGAAGATGCTGAGCACTTAAGCCATTGAGGCGATTGATTTTTCTTCATCACAAACAAATTTTTCTTCTTGTATTTTAATTCTATTTTTAGGTCTAAATAGAAGATAAATGATAGGTTAGATAGGTTTTCCATCTTTTGGTACATCTGAGTCAAGGGTAAAAATAAATTGACGAATTGGAATGCCTTTCCCCTTGCCAGGAATGGAATGCATTAACATTTAAAATTCACTAATTCTATTGATCTTCTGCTGGAAGAAATTGTTTAAGCTATTCCTACTTCTGGCTCCGACATGTAGGCCAGCAAGAAGCAAACCGGAGCAGGGAGGGGAAATGTGATACTCATTATAGTTAGGATTGAAGGAAGAGAGGGGAGAGCTCATGTTTCCTTTTTTCTTTTATCCTGATTTCTTCCTTTTTCTTTGTTCTTCCTTATTTTTTCTTTGCTAAGAAATTGATTATTCTAAATTCCCCCTCACCCTATCTTGTGTGTAACATATGACCTGCAGCAAAGAGACTACACATTTATCCTCACTTGCACACCTGCTAAGACAATCCAGACAGGCTTCAGCCTTGCTTTTAATTTCTATGGAACTAGCTGTTTAGCTCCATTAAGACTGATGACAAAAGAACTATTTTTGGTGCCTCCGAGAAAGAAACCCGCTGCAGCCTGTTATTTTCGGTAATCCTGCTGTTCGGAGAGAAAAGCACCAACAAAGCCACTTTTTATCAAATAGCACTAAGTTATCTTACCTCTGTGGGTTTATTCTTTAGTCTATCCACTTGGCCAAAAGTGCAACACATCAAGGGTGAACAATCTCTGCTGGTTGCCTGATTCTAAAAAAAGGAATCAAGGATGGATTGCTCCTTTTGTCACTCCCCAGAGCATGCATCTCTAAAACTTTTTTTTTTTTTTGGTCCTCAAGTGTTTAACAAGGATGTGATTTTAGCATCTCATCATGGGAAGTAATTTGGAAACTTCATCTTTATTCTTCTCAATCTCTGTTTCCATGAACACAAAACTACTCTTGCATATTCAAATTAATGTTTGACTCACTTCACCAAGCACTTTGAGGAAAAACACCTATGATGCCAGAGTATTAAGATTTCTTATAGACCATCTTGTGTATCCACGACTCAACAGTGTGCATTAAATAACAATAGTGAGCACAGTGCAGCTGGCCGTTAACAAAGACGGCACAAAAAACAATACATGGGCATAGTAACCTCACAAGAAAAAATAGTGTGGAGGGCGCTTGATCCGTCAATGCGAACAGAATGAATTTACATTAAATCTCTTGAACTATTCTACAGGATGAATGTGAGAGGCATACCGCAGGTATAATTAAGATAATTTGGAGAATAATTTATGTCAATCCTGAGAACAGAAGTTAAAAACACCATGAGGTTTTAAATTTGGGTGAGTAACAGACTGGAGCAGGTTTAAAGAAAAAGAAATTCAATGGAAAGAGATCTAGAATGATCTAGTATAGGTAAAGAAAATTGAGATATGTTAGATTAGGGAAGAAAAAACTGGTGATAGGGAATAATAATGTTTAAAATATTTGAATAGTGTACTATAGAATATGGTGAAGTCTAGTAAACTTATTATTTTGTGTTTCTACAAAAGAAACATTTAAGAAGAATCAGAAAAATCAGGGACTATAGATCAGGGCATTTGAAAATGGTAGCTATTCTGGCAAAAACAGTAAATTAGGGAGACTTGGTAAGTGGGCTTCCTACTGAACAGCATTTGTGATGTTCAAGTTGAAGCTAATGGTCACAAGGTGTGAGAAGAATTTTTGCTCAGAATAGGAAGCATATGTCATCCTTAAGACTTCCTTGCTCTTTGACCTTCTTGTTCAACTCTCACATTCAATATATGACCAATTCTTATTAATTCTATATATTTATATATTAAACTAGTGTTTACTGTGTGCTGCACACCAAGTTAGGCACTTGGGTTATACTGGAGAAAAATACAAGATGTTTCCTGTTCTTACATTCTAGTGAGACTGTTAATAGGTACTCTAATAAATAATATTTTGGATAGTTATTAGTGTTGTGAAGGTGCAAAAAAATACCAAAACAAAAAGACTGAGTAGGTGGACAAGGGTAGCTCTTCTGGATAAAGTTTTCAGAGAACATGTCTCTGAGAAGGCTACATGTGAGCAGGGGCCTGGGTGTTGAGATGGAGCCCTACAAGTGAGTATCTGCAGGCAGCAGGCAGAAGCATTCTCAAACAACTTGAAGAGTTTGGCATGTTGAGGAGCAAAGGCAATTCTGGTGTACCTGGAGCAGAGTATGCGGAGGAGAGAGTGATAGAGATGAGGTTGGAGAGACAGAAGAAGGACACCATCATGCAGGGCCAGGGACTGACTGGAGAGGCTGGATGTTACCCTGAGGGGTGTGTTGGAGCCACTGCAGGACCTCAGTGGGGAAGCTATGTCCTGACCACGCTGACCTTTGTGTGCAAATCGCCTTTGCAATGGCCCAGGTGAACGTATGCAGTGACTTTGGAAGGACAACATTGAGGAGGTCAGGAGGGGTTGGGGGTCCCTGCAGCTGGCATAGGGACACACTTTGGCAGTAGAGCCAACATGATGTGCCAACTTATTGGCTATGTGTGAGTGAAGGGTGAAGCCAGGAGGAAGATGCCGAGGGACAAAGGAGAATTCCCAAAGCAATTTCGTATCTTGAGCAACTTACCGATATCCACAGAGACAAGGAAGACTCACGGAGAAGCAGGCTGTGCAGGGGGCAGGGATAGCATGGAAGATGCAGCTCTCTTGGCAGTGCTCCGTGTGAGAGGTTTCTGAGATATCCAGGTGGAGACATAGTGTAGCTACATCTGCATCCGTCCATGACTCACCTATGTCTATCCATGCACACCTGTTTCTTATATTTGATATTTAGGAAACTGAGGCTCCAAATACATATACTTGGTTTCATCAGCATATGGAAGGGAAGAGATGAGACCCCGCAAAAGAGATATTTGACAATATCAAAGAGAGGGCTCAGGAGTGAACCCGCCAGACAATAAGAACAGTTAGATGGGTACGAGGCTCCAGAGGGGATTGCCAAGGAGCAGGAAGCAAGATAAAAGAGTGGAAAATTATTTTTACTGCAGCAACATGGAGTTAGAGCAAGATGGAGACCAATGATGGACCGCTGGACCTGGCAAAGTGGAGGTCAGGGGATCATGGATGGGAACCAGATTGGTGGAGTGATGGGAGGTTGACTAGAGAGTGCTCAGGGGAGAACAGGGAGGAAGAGCACACACGGCCTCAGCAAGGAGATTGTGGAAGGAGAGCAGAGGCCTGGGGCAGCAGCTGGAGGGAATAGAAGGCCTGTTTTGGTTTAAGATGAGATAGTGTCTGTAGGCAGATGTGAGGGAGCAATTGATGGTGCAGGTGATGAAAAGGAACAATCACTGGAGTGAAATCCTTGAGCAGCCAAGAAATCATGGCAAAGAGTATAGAGCTCAGTAGATTTATGGTGGGTGGATACGGTGTTTTCATGATTGCTTTACTTTTTTGTGGTATAAAAAGGAAGTTCCTTAAATGAGCAAGGGGAAGGGAAAGGATATTAAAGGCTTAGGGAGAAAGGGAAAGTTTTGAAATCATCTCAAAAAGAAGAAAAGCAAATTTGCTAAAGAAATAATATGAAATTACTGGGCAGTGCTGAGTGCTTCGTTGATATTTGCGATTCAAAGATAAAGATGAGTCCATTCATTATGGGTGCATTTAAAAAAATCTGTTCACATGCAATTGCTCCGGTACAGGGGTAAAGTAGGCTGAGGCATGAAGTTATTGAGTTAGAGTGTTGCCAGGTTGGCTTGCACACAGAGAGAGGCGAGAGAATGGAAGGTGCTTGCAAGGACGTGATCATATTGAAGATTTTGACAATGATAAGCCTAAGGTGGGAGGGGAGGGAATGAGGATTCAAATATGGAACATGGGCATGGAAAAATCTGTAGGGCTGCAGTGTGCAGAATTCTAGGATGGTCCCCTTAGGTTACTCCAGTGATATTATTACATTACATGGCAAAAGGATTTTAAAGACATAATTAAGGTTACTAAGTCATTGAGTTTAAGATAGATTGTCCAGGTGGGCTTAAGCTACTCATGTGAGTCCTTTAAAAGCAGAGTTTTTCTCTGATGGTTGAAGTGGAAGTTTGAGAAATTCCAAGTATGAGAAGGATATGGTGCACACGGTTGGTTTGAATAAGCATGTTATGAGAAATGTGGGCATCCTCTGGAAGTAGAGATTGGCCCCTAGCTGGCAGCCAGCAATTAAAGGGAGATCTTAGTCCTACAACCATGAGGAACTGAGTTCTTCCAATAATCTTGGTGAACATGGAAATGGATTCTCCCCCGAGTCCTCTGAGAAGAGCCCATTCTAACCAAATTGATTTCAGCCTTGGGAGACTCCAGACAGAGAACCCAGGTGAGCCTGCCTGAAGTTCTCATCTACAGACCTAGGAGCTCATCTATAGCTTTTGTTTTAAGCCATTTAGTTTGTGATAGCTGGTTATGCAGAAACAGAAAATGAATACAAGGGCCAATGGAGGATAGATTTCACTTGAGTAGAAGGATTAGTTAACAAAAATATGGAGGAAGCATGCAAAGAATAAAATGCTTCAAATTGTGATTTTGGAAGTAACACAGCTGTTGGTGATAAAACAACCTCAGGGTGTGAACACAAATGAGAGATGCTGAGTTAAGTTGTAGGAAGATCACTTAGAATATAGAAAGTGAATAGAACCCTGGGCATCAGGAGAGAGAAAAGACAGAATGTGGTATCAGAAGTTCAGCCTCTCTCCCCAGAAGACTCCCAGTGCCATCTCTCCGCCCCACCCAGCCACACCTGACTTCTCGATCGTTAGATGTCAAAGCCTTCACTGTGCTCCTCTGGACAAAATTTGTATTTGTGTCCCTCTCAAAATTTGTTTTTAGAAAAATTTAACAAGTGTAACAGCATGTTTGCTTATTTGCGTTATCAAACACCTTGAAAGTGGGGATTGCATGGTGTTTGCCACCAGATATCCAGTGTTAATAAAAACAAAGCACATAAACTGTAAATAAATTTAAGTTTTACCACATTACCATTACAACTTTCATAGCCATTTCAGCAACAATTAGAGGTAATGTCTAGACATAGACTATAAAAAAATGAAAGCAAATTCATTTTTGTCATGTGGTGAACTTGTAATCCAAAGTTCCTATCTATAATTTCCTGTGCTGGTAGCAGATTGATCTCAACAGGATTATTGTCTGGGAAATGATAACAGGGTATAAAATAGAATTTCCTACTGAGACAAAGAAATCCTATTGAATAACCCTGAAAGGTGACATATACCCTGAAGTTTATTGTAAGTGTGTATACCCATTGGACGTGGTCTCTCTGTAAGTCCTGCTTTTACAGGGTCGTATAGCTGGAGCCCTGGGTGTCCTGTAACACCAGCACAGAAGTTCAAGTTAAATAGAAACTCAGGACTTACAGGAGTGTTGTGCACCTAACAGGGTATTAATAAATAGATACACACATTTATGTCTATACAGGCACATTCTTTGTCCTTTTTGTACTCTGAGTAGGTGACTTCAGTCCTTTAAATATATGACTCTGATTTACCCATGAAGAATCTGTCCTAGTATTTATATGTTTTTCTCCCAAAAAATCCATTTTAACAGAAAATAAGACTATATCGCTCACACATGCTTACAAATAGATTTTTCTAAGCTAACAGTCTACCTTAAAAAAATATTATGGCAATTTTTCCATGCCAACAATTGTGGACCTACAATTATCATGTAATAGTGTATAATATTTGAATGGCCACATTCTGTTTTACTCTTTGTTTCTGTCAAACATAACAACATTTGGCACTTACTATGAACTTTCTTCTCGAAGTTCATGTTGTGTGAATGTAATATTGGCATATTGATTCCTTTATCACACATACTTTTAGTGTCATGATAACTTAACCCCTTGGACAATTTGTGAATTAGTCTCATCATGCTGAATCTTAATTTGGAGGAAAAAGTATTTTATTAATTATTCACCGTATTGAGGACAGCCTTTACAGTTATTTTGTTGGGAAGTATTTGTTATGGCTATATGAAGAGAGATTTTTGTGTCAGGATATATTATTCAAATGTATCCACCATGATATTAGAAATACTAGCAAAAGTTTCCTGTAGGACAATAATACCACCATATATTAAGTTTATGGGTAAGATACGTTCTCTCTCCACTATTCTGTGTGAACAATATTCTGCCTGATGAATGACAGTGGCTTGATTTTCCTCAGTGTAATTACTGCTCTTACCTTTAACCTTCTAATCTTGGCAGGACTATGAACCAGGTGCCTTGCGTCCTTTAAACTATACGTGGGCACATGACTTGAATCCTGAAAGAAGTGACTTAATTTCTCAAAATTAAAGTGAGTGAATTGCAGCACACTGAAGAAAGTGATGTTTCTCAGTCTCTGAACCAGTAATTTTTGGAGCTGTCCTGGTTCCTTTCCTTTCTGAGGCTGGCTTTGGCATTTTCTTATTTATTTGAGGTACACCATGTACTTCCAACACATTCCATTTTTCCTTGTTAGCCAAGTTTCTTTATGTGCCCTGCCAGCAAAGAGTTAGAATAGGACAGGTCCTACAATTGGGCCAGAGCCTATTAGCATGATTTCCAGGGAGATCTGTAGACAAATTCTCATTCCAGGTGAACAATTACAAGCTCAGAAATTTACTTAGACCATGCTATGTCAGCCTGGGAGGCTGATAGTGATAAATGAGAACAAATCCATTGCTGTCCAAGCCTATGGAGTCAAAACTATGTGCTATTATTATACCCTGTACAATTATCGCATTGTTTGGTTACACACTGACAACTTACAACTAGCTCTGACAACATTGTAACACATACCCATACTTCCAGCCTACAGGAAGAGCTAACTGCCCAGGTTTTGATATACATTTTATATACTATCATGTGTGGGTTTAAAAGGAGAAATTCCTAGAAGGTCTAGAAGGTCATTTGCTCACTCAGATATCATTATGCACAATTGTATAATTCCTGGTGGTGGTTTTGGCATCTGGAGGCATGACTTCTGTTGTAGATAAATATTGACTATTCTGTGAGTTGTGTGTACTGACTGCTGACTTCCTTTTATCCTGTAAGCCCTGTTTGCTTTTAGGCTTTTAGTCAGTTCCAGCCAACTAGCAATGCAGCAATCCAGTGGTTGATCTCTCATGATTTTTATATGTTTATCTAATTCTAAGTAATCTTTTCATAATGTTATACAATATTTCCTATGTTTGACCATAGTGGTCTACATATTAGAAGGACATAATTCAAAGACAGAACTGTTAAAACATTACCTTTCCCAAGTTTGTAGTTATTGCTTATTTGTTTGTCTAATTTTTTTAAAAAATAGAATTAGTTAATTATAAGACCTGGTTTCTAAGTACAGCCCTTTTCACATAGCCCTGTAACCTTTAATATGGAAGCATAGATATGTTATTGTTTAAATTGATGCTATCAAATCCTGTTGTGTTAACTCACAGAGTTGTAAAAATTGAGCTATACGAACTCAATGATTTCTCTATATTGAGTCAAATTCGCACCACAATAGTCTAAACCTTTCATTTTATAGACAAAATTGAGGCCAAGATAGTGTGAATAAATTGCTAAGGTTGTGTAGTTTTCAACACCCTCTAAGAGATATAAAATATATTCTAAAAGTAATGTGCAAAACAAAAACCCAGAAGCTGTAATGTGATATAAAACAGAAGATAATATGCTTCCTATTATTTCTTGGAATCACTTTATTCCTAATATGGTGGATAGAATGATTGAAAAGTGTAAGTAAAATGTAAGATGCTATTTTTGTAGGGCAAGATACCCAAATGCTGTGAATCCTCTCTGAAAGAATTATATAAACCAAAAGAAAACCTTTTGGAACATTGTTTATATCTGCCATCACTCACTCACTTCTGCGTCTTCTCCATCAAATAATGGCATCTATTGAAGTGGAAATAGTGAAAAAGAAGAGGGAAGGCTGGGAAAACTAGAGATTTTACATTTGTATTTATCTTCGTTCCCTCCTGAGAGGGAAAAATGAATGTGATCAATTGCCCAATGTGTTTGACCTTATTAAGAGTTGTTTTGCATTTATATTGAATAGTTTGAAAAGAATTAGAGGTCAATGCTCAGAAAACTAAGGATGTTTATTCATTCTTGTTTTAGTTTTTTCCTTCAACATTTGCTTATACATGTTCTGCGCCAGGTGCTGTTCTAGGGCTCCAAAGAGACAAGGGCCTTGGCGGTGGGCGGGGCTGGTGCTCTGCAGGAGCATCAGGCAGCCAGAGGCTGGGCACGAAGACAGCTGGTGGTCAGCCAGGGCCAGGGCCGGCTCAGCCTTGGCTCTAATGGAGGTGGGAGGCCTTGGCAGGGCTCTGAGCAGACCTATGTGTCACCTGGGTGCCGTGCTGAGAGTGGGATAAAGGGGCAAGGACGGAGGGATGTGAGAAGCAAGGAGGAGGATGAGCGACCTGCAGGGAAGGATCCTTTGTGCTGCGGATGCAGGCGTGGGCAGACAAGCCCGGGCTGGGGGCAGGCCTGGATGTGGAATAAAGAGTAAAGGGAGAAATCAAGTGTTTCGGCCTGAGCATCAAGAAGGGTGGACTTCCCATTTACAGATATGAATAATTTCCTGCAAGGAGACATTTTGGGGCCAGAGCTGGGGCCCTGGAGGTGTTATAAAATCAGGGGTTTTGCTTGGGACGTAGTTATCATAAATGTCTATTAGACAACCAAGCAGATATGTAGAGTAGACAGCCCAAGACTCAAGTTGGGAATCCAAGAGATATGTCCAGGCTAAATACAAAACTTGGTGTTATTGGCATGTAGATAATATTTAAGCCTTGAATCTCACTGAGGTCAGGAAGGAAGCAGGTGTAGGTAGAGTGGTGAATGGGTCCGGGGCTAATCCCTGCTTTACCCTGGCATTCTGTAGGCTGAGAGGCAAGAACAGCCAGCAGAGGGGATGAGCAGGGGCTCCCTCCTGGTGGGGTCCAGGGTTGGCTGGCATGGTGCAGTGTTTTACACCAAATGAAGTGTTTTTAATGAGGGGCAAATAAACAACTGTGGCAAATGCTGCTGTCAGCTCATGTAAAATGAAGATAAGAATGACCAGTGGGTTTAGTAAGTGTGTCAAGAGCAATTTTGGTGGAATTGTTGGGGAGAAGCTCATCTGAATAGGTTCAAGAGTGGATGGGAGGAGGATTTGGAAATAGCCAAGATATGCCCTTGTTGTGAGGAGACTTTTGTGAAAAGAGGAGCAGGGAAATGGAATGAGAGAAGCTGAAGTGGGGTTAGGAGAGGTTTATTTATTTATTTTTAGTATGTGTATATACTGAATGGAATGATTTAATAAGAAGAAAAGGAGAGAAAAGACATCTTTAAAAAAAAGAACAACAAAAACTTTCATTGCACCTAGTGAGTTTTCTACAAATCAATTTTATCTTTATAAGATTGTAAAATTTCTTAGTCTTGGGATCAATTGTTCGACAAAGTTACATATTCATAGAGAGTGGGATGGTCAGAAATGCTCTAGAATGATAGTAAAATTCATAAACTTCATGCAGTGTTCCCCTGCCTTATTTCAAAGCTAGGAATCCTTTTCCCGAACAGTGACGTTTATGGGATTTTGTGCACACTCTTAAGAGTTGGTCATCCTGTGTGGGTCCCTCCATTCTTGGTAGATGAAGGGAGGCCACATGAAGAAGTGAAATCCTCTTGTAGAAATTTCCCCCAGTGATGGGATTTAGGATTTGCTATCTCAGCATGTTACAATACCACAGTCTTTATTAATATGAATCATTAACTTTCATGGGATTGCTTCCATTAAAATATAGAAATATACTTCCTTCCAAAAAATTTTAAATAATTTTTATTCTATTTCTAAACTTAAAATTTAGATCAGGGTATGATTGGGGTGGGGTGGGAAGGTGAAAGGAGGAAGGAAAACAATGGATTTAATAGCAAACTCCAATTGTAATGTTAGGTGAAGAATATTACATGTGGCTATATTTTTTAAAGTCAGCACAATTCCTTCAAAATGCATTTTTAAGGTTTAGGTGTATTGGACTTTACTAGATACCTACAGGGTCACTATAAAGCAAGTAAGACCTTACATTTTATTTGTTTATAAACTGCATTATTTTCTATAGATTTCTTTCTAGTGTAATTTTTTAAACAACATTAGAAATTTGCTCACTGAGACTTCATGTGCCGTAGCAGAAAGATACAATGTGAGTGTGGATTTTTAAATAATTAAGCAGACTTTCATGTGTCAGAAGGACTTTCCCCTTTTCCCTTTTCTACTTACTTACATTTTCATATTGAAGGTTAAACAGTAATAAATGATATGCAAAAATTTCGCCTGTGACAGTTACCTTGAGGTCAAATATAATTAGCATACATTTGAAATCTCCAGAGAACAGATCTGGTTTTTGTTTTTGGTTTTTTTTTTTAAATCAGAGTTTTGTTTTTTTTTTAAATTCTAAAACAGTGTATAATAATTTTACACTTAGCTCCTATAACAGTGTATAACAATTATACACTTAGCTCCTCAGAGATGCTAAGAATTTGGTAATCAATCTAATAAGACCGTTGAATTGTGAGGCTCAATCCATCTAACACTTTTCATATAAAATGGTGTTAAAACAACTTGCTACAATGGCCTTCAAAACGCATTCACCAGGCATTCTGCAATAAAGTGGGAATGTCCATATACTCGTGACCATGAAAGAAAGGAAATCGTCAGTTTCTGGCTGCTCGAGTATAAATCTGCCTGAAGTCGCCATACACCTAGGTAAACATACATGCGCAGACGGAAAGCGTCAGGCTTCGTGGCATTGGGCCGGTGATGGAAGCCAGCAGTGCCTGTGGCTAAAGGAAAGACAAAGAAAGAATCTCTTATTATTTTCTAATATCATAGAGGCTCGCTTATTTTCTTCTTTATATTTAAACGGGTCCAGCACGTGGGAGAGATAAGTATAACTTAGGGAGATGTAGTCAGAATGCTAGCTCTCTTGCTCTGGTTAAATTTGAGAAGGTTTCTAGACAACTGTGCTACACCATCTAGGTAATCGTTTATGCTCACAGTTTTGTAAAAATGGGAGACAAAAGAAAGGAAATATTACCGTATGGTGTGGAATTAAATAAAAGGTTGTTAAATGCCTCATAATCATAACATCTATCTTTCTTTATGGTAATAAGTCAATATTTATAAAACTAATGTCCAGAATGAGAATTCTGAAAAACTACAAGATTATCTAACACACACACACACACACACACGCACACAGATAAACTGTACACATGCTCTATAGATGTATGTTCATGTCTGTTCGGTTGGCTAGACATTGTAAGACAGAGAAGAATAGCACATCAGAAATTAGCAACAATTATCTGAAAATATTTTTGGTAATCTCAGGTGACTCATTAATGACATGCACCACACATTGAACAATGGGCTGCCAGACACCCTGAGGGAGAGAGAGGAGAAATCTCAGCCCTCCTGTCCTGCCAGGACTAGTCACAGGGTAGATGATGGAGGAAGATTTTATGACCTTCCCAGAGAGAAACACTCCTCCCTTCTTTGAAATGCCACTGTAATTTATCTCTGTCTTCCTTAGGCTGGAGATCATTATCTATACATTTTGGTTATGTTAATAACTTAAGGTTATTAAACATTTATTAGACTTTATTTGATAACATCCTTCCCCGTTTTTTTGGCTGCCATAGCTTGTGTGAGAGATAGAAGAGTACTTCCCCATCACCTCTTCTGTGCAGGTTGTGTATTAAGTGTCTTTGCTTTGCTTTGCTTTGTTTATTTTTCAAACAGCGATTGCCTCACTTGGTCCACAAAATAAGCTTGCGAGGTGAGGAAACTGTGACGCGGATGTTGTGTGTGTTTGAGGCACCGAGTTGGCGTGCAGGTGTGTCTCACGTGGAAGCCCAGGCTCCGTCCCTTCCAAGGCAGCATCTCAGTGCCTCAGTGATATTGTCAGTGCAAGAATGCAGACTCCTGGTCACCTGCTGGACCCTGCTTTCTGCCCAGAGTGCCCTCCTCATTTTAGACACTACTGTGGTGATGTTTCTGTCCCTCACCATTTGTTTTCTCCCCAATTTCTTTTCTCCCCACATTCTTAGTTTCCCATACGATTGGGGGAACACAGAGAATGGAGATGGGGTGGCCCAAGGCACTGCTGTGTCTGCTTTCCCTGTGTTTTCTTTGGCTACTGTCTTCAAGAATCTGAACACGAATTGTTCAGATCTAACAATCCCTAGCTGTTTTATCGGCTTTGGGACCCCTTCTTTGCAGCACTCACCGCAGTTGTAATTAGCACTTATTTGCCTTTATATTAATGGATATTTCTCTCTTGCGCTGAACTACATGTGCTCTGAGGTCTGGACAGCATCGATTCTGCTCTAGTGTTTTATGTAAGTATCCCTGCAACAGTGCCTGGATCAGGCGTCCTCAAACTACGGCCTGTGGGCCACATGCGGGCCGCCTGTGGCCGCACATTTATCCTGCCCTCTGGGTGTTTTTGCCACTGTTGCCTGTCTTGCTTAGCAACTGACTCATCCCGGGCCCACAATGCACACTCTCCAACGATCTGAGGGACAGTGAACTGGCCCCCTGTGTAAAAAGTTTGAGGACCCCTGGCCTGGACCATGGACCTATTGATAGAATAAATGAATACATAGATCATCACAAAATGAAAGTTGCATGGAGATTTGTACCTATTTTTACAATGCAATATTTTATATTTTATTTTATTCCCCTTTTATAATTTTTAAAAATTATTATTTCTGAAACATATATTAAACCATAATGTCCCCACGGAACGAGCAGTGGCCAGTGGTGCCTGATCCAGGGCTGCAGGGTGCAGGCAACCAGAGTAGGGCTGGCTGCAGGGATGGTGTTGGGGCAGAGGAGGAAAAGGAGGCAGGAAGGAAGGACTCCGGGAATGGCCACCTTCACATGGGCTGTGGAAGGACCCTCTGCCCCCCACCCTGTTGAAAAGGGGGAGTGGGTGGGGGGGATTCAGGGAAGCAGAGATGATGCAGAGGCTGAGAGCGGGTCTCCAGGAAGAGGAGGGATGACACAGCCACCTGCTGGCCTCCTGCTTCCATTGTCCCTTGGTGACGAGAGAAGCCCTCCCAGGCAGAGAGATGACTTGCTGTCCTTTCAGCACCTTCTTCCCCAGTTCAAGTAAACGTGTGTCCCTAGCAAAGCAAAATACCAGGAAACTTCTTATTCACAATGACCTCAAACATATACTGTTGGAAACAATATGAAGCTTCGGGACAGATCCCTGACTGATAGATAACTAGACAGCCTCATCCCTTACTGCGTGAGATGTCCAAACGCCTGGTTCTGTGGCCCTGTCCAAAGAATCCCCTGTTGGCCAGTAAGAATGAAAGCAAAACCAAGAGTTCCCATATACAAGGCTTGATGCTGGGTATTCACTTGTGCTTTTGTCCATTTAATAAGCTCACAAATGTCATGTGTTCCTGGAGTTATCTATCTTTTCCAGGGACAAAAACAACCAAGATCTTAGCCAGAAAGTGGAGGAAAGTGGCCTTTGCAATCTGTTGCCTGACCCAGGATTATTCAGAACACCTGCTGACTGCGCCCACATTCTACATTGTCCAGTATGGTAATCTCAAGAATTTTCTCCACTGGCAGAGAAATCTATAAAACCCTAACCAACCCCTCTTTCCTGCCATGTTTCTGACCATGCCTATCCAGGTTCGCCCTCTGAGTCAGCTGAGTGGCATCTGGAGTCAGACTCAGGCCTCAGAACTGCTCCTGCATCCACTCTCTCCCTCGCCTGCCCATCATGTTCAAAGCCCTATATAGCCCTCCTGATCCATAAACTGTTGCGCAGACCAGAATCGCAGGCAGCAGGGGCTTTGCTTTGATTACAGATGTGCTGACCTAATCAAAACTCTCACACTCCCACTGCTTCCCTTTTGAAGAAAGTATATTCTGCATCCTGGGAAGTGCAATTTCAGCCACCTCTTTATCTGGTGTGAAGTGAGCACTTCATGATGCCCAGCTCGATTAGGAAAAGGGAACGTTCTGTTTAATTTTCTTAGCGAGTGACCTGTGATCCTGCTTTATGGTAAAGTTTCTAGGACATACTTTCTTGTTTATCAGAGCTTAAGTGTAACTTTTTTCCCCTGTGGTTGCTGCAGCTTTGAGAAATCGTTTACCAGTTGTTAACACTGTAGGCTCAGCTGAATGGTGAAATGAAAAGTCAGCCATGAAATCTCAAAATAAGTGCATTGCTATTTTCTTCTACAAGAGAAAATTTTTGTAGTGAAGTTCCCAGTCAGGGAGGGAGGGAAGAAAAGAAGGAGTTGGGGTGGGATGGGGGGAGAGAGAGGAAGAGAGAGAGACAGAGAGAGAGAGAGAAAGAGAGAGAGAACAAATGACTAAGTCTCCAGTTGACCAAATCATGGGGCACAGTATAGGCTATTTCCAGTGGTCAAGACCTTGCCTAGGTAACTTCACTGTGAAATAAGTAGTGCTAAGAAAATAATTGAGAAATACTTCTAAGCTATTTAGAGTATGCTATTGTTATTTTAATACCACTACTGTCAGTCTTATTCCTATGAATCCACCACTTTCCAAAACAGTGATTTTATACTTTTTAAATGGAAGACTAAGAATGAACAAAAATTTCCATAATCTGAGATCTTCCCTTTTCTACTTTTCCTCGAAAAAGATAATCAGTGAAGTGCAATGAAATGCCATGTCCAAAGACATTTTGGGAGAGATAATGTTAAAACTTCCTTCATGATGAGATAAGGATGGTGAATAATTTTGCCATTACACATACATGTTTAAGGAATAATTAATGAAAATTGATAAAACACATTATGGATTAACCAAGTCACAGCAATTAACATGAAAATGATTAAAGTGCCCTATTTAGAAAATTTTTTAAAAAGAGAGCTGCTGTTTTAAACCTCAACTCAAGACAACCTTGATACAAACATGAGCAAAATGTCTGACACCTGTGAGCATGTCCTGCCAGCTTTGACCAGGAAGCTGCGTTCTCCCCCAAGTGGGGATGCAGTAACACTTTCTAGAAGAACAGTTAATCAAAGTCTTCCAAAAGCTCCAGAATCATGCTAATTTTAGTTCACGAACAATAAATCTTAGTAACTCTTAATAACTCAGTGATTAAGTTCCAAATGAATAGCCCTCATCCTATGTAAAAGGAACATCAGTAGAATTAGGTTATTTTCTGGCAACCATACAAGAAAGGTGAGTTGGGGCAGCAGTTTGACAATGTTTTTGATGCTACTTGAAATACCATCCAAGGAAGAGAGAAATTGTGTACACAACCATGAGATTGTAATAGTACTTTGGGGGAGAATGTGCAATCCAAAACCAGATATTCCACTTTGAAAAGGAAACCTAAGCATTACATCTCTTTTCTGCATTCAGCAGAACTAACAAATTATTTCCTGAAGTTGCAATCTGGACATTAGTATTTAATATCAATGCCAGAGCCATCTGATTGCTTTAAAAATTCAAGTGGTTCCTGGACAGAAGAGAGAAGTAGGTGGTTCTGTCAGAGCAGAAGACTAGGAGACAGAGCTGAGACCGGATGCAGGGGCTTGCAGATGGGGTGCAGGTGTTGAAATGAAGCTAACTAGAGGGGCTGATTCCCACAGGCAAGAACCAGCTTCTGCCAGCTCATCAGCTGTTTCTGCCACCTTGCATGAACTTTGGCTAATTACAATATCATTTATATTGTGATTTTAAAATTACTCTGCACTTGAAATCGCCATAACAGTCCCAAGACAACCATATAAAGTATGAAAATGGGAGGGATCCCAATTCTACGAATTACTACCCAAATTCTTAGTAAAAGTCAACCTTTGGCTTTGACTATTCCTCCCCTGAATTAGTAAGACTTCAAAAGACCAAAAACCACTTCCTCCCAGGGCAGCTGTCTATTCTCTTCCCTGAGACTGTCCTTTGGCTTTCAATATAACTTTTGCTCGGTTGGCTTACATGGTGTGTCCTGAAATTCTTTTCCCAAGGAACACCAAGAACTTGGGAAAACCTTCACTTGGAGGCCATTACCATCTTAGTCAAGGCTTTGCTATGCCCTGCAGTGGAAGCTGGACCCTGGGTGGGACTTTTGCTCTGGTCCTAGGTGGTGTCTCCTTGTTAACATGAGCTGGAGAAATATGACTTGCAAGAAGTGCCATGCAGGAATCAGAAAAGAAACAAAGCAAATACCGTGTCAGTTTTAGAGTGTGCTAGTGAAAGGCCCAGGATGAGAAAGGCAGAAGGCAGAGAACCCTGGAAGAGCTGCAGACTAGCAGCTTCTAGGAACACTCAGTGAGTTGACTCAGAGGCTGTTGTACACCTTCCTGTCCCCAGGGGTGTCAGATAGGAGAAGGAAATGAAAAGGGGAGATGGGTCATGAGTCAGAGGAGCCTCAATTAATACAAGTAGCTTCATCTTTTGACTTCCTCTTACTCAGCTGTCTGATAGAATTTTACAATAGTGTTCTTTGGGGAAAAATGGACAGGATAGAGGATGTGTTTACATATTTCCAGCCCAACTGTGCTCATGAGAAAATTCTAAGTCAGAGCAGAAGACCCCACTGTTCCCAGACCCCAGGGAAAGGCAGAGAGGCTCACTTTTCAGAGCTGGAGTCTTTGAGAATGGTGGGGGCAGGGGGAAGGAGGGGGAGCAGGAAAACCTAAGCATCATTTTAGCAAAGAAATCAGGAGAAGCAAGGGGAAAAAGAAATTTAACAGCTGCTGTTAAATTTCACACATATGTGTGAAGTATGGGGGAGAGTGAGCGATGTCTGGAGAACATTTTTGGAAATTTGGGATGTGTGCATGACTGTGTCACCCCTGATTCATCACTTGAAGAAGCTCTAAAATAAACGGATAGATTATTTTTCAAGAATGTTAGTTTTAGATTATGATTTCTTTTGAATTCAATATTGAGCTGAGACTGACCCTAAGGAGACCTGGCTTTTCTGTGGGTTACACACATGTTTATGGATGGAGTGTCCATAAAGAAACATTTCTGCACATACTTGTGGCTTCTGATGTCTGTGCTTAACCTCATCATCACCCTCCCCTGGGTCAGGCAGCCACTCCAGGTGCCCTTACTTTTTTTTAATGGCGGCACTAGTTTCCTATCAAAGGAACTATGTCAACAGCTTCCTGTATTATTCCTAGCTTGCTAGCTTGTTAGTACTACTGCCAGCAGTGGAGGGAGAGAGAATCTGTGGTGGTTTAGCACTGAATAAATATGATGTTGAATTCTGAGTTCTTTTATAATCAATATTAATCGTTTGTAGCAATGCTGTCTGTCTTCTGATATGCATGTTCCTCAGGTATCCCTTTCATGGAATACTACAGTAGTGTCACATTTGTACACCCTCAAGCCATGTAGCAATTTTAACAAATTCAATTGACATAAGAATATTTGTTAATTATGCTGTAATAAATTCAGCCTGTTAAATTTGCCAAATCCCTATCTTTGTGCCCAAAGTGCTCCAATTGTGCAAATGTCCATCACTTTGCAGATGATGCCTAGAGGATGGAGGAAGGAATCAAACAGGAGTCTTCAAGTATCATATCACTGCCACCTTATGTTTACATTCGTGGTGCAGTTGTACAAAATTTGTGATGACAAGGAGAAGTAACTATCTTGGTTTTTACACAAGATAGTTACTTTATATCTTCATTATATTAAGGCTTATTTTTATATTTCTATGTCCTATTTACCGTCTCTCATTTCTGCTTTCCTTTAAACATCAAAGATTCATTTATGGTCTTCTTTCAGGAATGCCCAAGAAGTTCATTGTTGTAATTCTCTTTCCTTTGATGTAGTATTCCTATATTTTTCATGTCACTGGTAGTCACAAGTTGTGGACTTGTGGGATTATGCCCTTTTACATTCTTGTCATGATTGTGTGTGTGTGTATATATATATTTATATATATATGCACACACATAAACTATTCTAGAAAGAGTAAGAATTAATATTTTCTTGCAAAATACTGTTGATCATGTCAAGGGTTCTTAAATTTGGCGCATGATGTCATATAAAGAACAATGGCCAAGCATTAAGAACAGTCAAGTTTTACTTATGACCTTGCCCATTAACATGTGTATGAGTTCCTAGGAGGCAGTTTCATCATCTGTAAAATGAGAATAGTCACATTTACCTCATCTTTCTTATAGATTTGTTGCTAGGGATTCCTTGTAGCAATGCAGGTTTGTTGATCAATCAATAGTTGTTTCATAATCTGCATTGCTGGGTGACTGTGGAAACCTGTCCTGATTTAGGAGTCGTGAGAAGCCAGGAGTGATACAGATACTGACAAGGGCAAAGAAACCCAACTTATATTTGGCAAATTAGTTGCAAATACATTTCTCAAATGTAAAAAATCAGTCTATGTATCTTCTTTGTAAAATTAAATATGTAAAAAGAAAAAAGAAAGAAAGGTTAAAATAGGTAAATAGGCAAAGGAGTGGTAGATAGAATCTTTCCCACTTGAGGATAGAATTTTTTTTCATTAGAAAAGCCATCTAAAGAAAAGCCATCTAAAGAAAAGTGATGTACATTTTTATTAACAAATATGGAAGCAAGAAAACCAGTTGGTTTTCCATGTCATTACTCAAAGAGCCAAAGACATTTTTTTTTTTTTTTACAATTTAAAGGCTAGTTTGATTTTTAAGCCATATTCTACTCCAAAACACATTCTACTTATTTTCAACCTAAACTCATTTATCAAATTTATTAATTCTTATAATGATGCAAAAGTAGTTGTTATAAAAGAACAGTTATAAAATTGTCAGGAAACATTAATACAGTAACTTGATACTGAAATGTTATGGAGAAAGACAGAGAAAGAATGAGAAAGACAGAGAAAGAATGAAAGAGAGTGAGAGAGTGAGACTGAGGGAGAGAGAATGCAAGAAAAATAGAGTGAGATTGAGAGACAGAGAGAGATAGAGAGAGAGGGAGAGAGAAACAGAGAGAGAGAGAGGCTGAATATTTCTCCTTAAAGGAAAAATTGGAACAAATGTTGAAGAACCAATGCTGCAATGTAGAACTAGTATTGGGAGGTAGTTCAGGAATTCACAGAGGCTGGTTTCTACAGTATGAAATTAGCATAACTGGCAGCTGATGTGTCACATATTTCAAAGTCACTGCATGCAGAGAAGGTCTTAACTTTGGTAAAGGTATGGCTTTTAGCAAATCTCCTGCACATGATCAATGATTGTTTTAAAATTACAAGCTGGAGATAATCACCCTGTATGATCTATTAGAGTTTGGGCCTTTTTCCTAAATGCTTTTAGAAATAGGAAGGGCACCATATTAATTCTCCTTGATATTTCATTAGTTTCTTGTCACTTGTTTCATTAGTTATATGCTATTTCACATTGGTGTCAATGACACAAAGCTAATTTCTTGACATGCACTTTTTTATGGTCCTCATGAATTGTGCTCATTATGGAAAATGGGCTGAATTTTTTATTGGTTTATCCTGAATGAATGATTATATTGAAATAATTCACTTTGTAATTGTTGCCAAGAAGGTACTTCCATAAAGTGTGTACGTTTCTAAAGAAATGGTCTGGGGTGAATGAAATCTTATAGTATTTGATAGACAATGAATACAAATAGTGTAGTCACCATATTCACTGAAACTCCCTCTCAATTACTGCCTCATAAAATAGAGGTAACCTTTAAAGTCTAATCTAATTCAGTGAACTTATTTTTTAAAACCACTGATATCCACAACATTTAAAAAGGTGGAAGACCCCAAAATAATTAACATGAGAAATTTGCCTATAAAGCATATGAACAAAATATGGCATGAATATGTGCAGAAGGATATAAAATTGCTATAGTGAATTCAAACCTTGAAATAGTGACTGTACTGTAAGGAATAGGCATACCCTTTAAAATTTTTAATGTGTTTAAACAATTAAAGACTTCATCAGTCACATGATATGCAAATAACACCATATAGAAAAGATGCTATTTATTTTATTAGTAGTAGCATTATTTTTGATTGACAAATCATGATTATACCTTTCTGGGGTACAATGTGATGTTTTGATATATGCATACAATCTGGAATGATTAAACAGGCTAATTAACATGTCCATCATCACTCTTACCTATCATTTTTTATGAAATTTATTCTCTTAGTTGTTTTGAATTATATACTTCATTATTATTGACTATAATCACCATGCTGTATGGTAGATCTTAAAACCTCCTCCTTCTGTTTATCTGAGGCTTTGTAGCCTTTAGTCAACAGCTTTCCATTTTTCCCCTTCCCACTCTTCAGCCTCTGGTAACCATCATTCTACACCCTTCTCCTATGAGTTCAACTCTTTTAGATTCCACAAATAAGTGAGATCATGTTGTATTTATCTTTCTGTGCCTGGCTTATTTCATGAAACATAATGTCCTCCAGGTTCATTTATATTGTTGTAGATGACAGGATTTCCCCTTTTCAAAGGCTGAATAGTATTCCCTCATGGATATATACCACATTTTCTTTATGCATTAATCCATCAATGGACAATTTAGGTTGACTCTGTATCTTAGCTATTGTGAATAGTCCTGCAATAAACATGGCAGTGCAGATATCCCTTCTAGATACTGATTTCAGTTCCTTTAGGTGTATACTCTGAAGTGGGATTACTGGGTCATATGATAATTCTAGTTTTAGTTTTTGGAGAAACCTCTACACCATTTTCTATAACAGCTGTACTTTTCATTTTGTTCATAAATTTCTTTCCAAATTTCATTTAATTTTCTATTCATAATTTTTTGGAGTTCTCTGACCTTCTTTAAGAGGATTATTCTGAATACTTTGTCAGTCTTTTCATAAATCTCCATTTCTTCTGGGTCTGTTATTGAAGCTTTATTAGTTTCTTTTGGTGGTGTCATATTTTCCTGATTTTTCATAACCCTTGGGCCCTCACATTGATGATTGCACATTTGAGGAGATGGCTACCTTTTCTGGCCTTTGCAAGTGTTCTTTGGTGGTGATAGACCTTTAATATTTAGTCCCGCCTGGGATTCTAAATGGACCAACTGTTAGCAACCTGGACAGGCAGAGAATCTTGGTGTCAAGTTATCTAGTTGGACTGGGTGTCAAATGGTACTGGTGGCTGTACTGCTCTGTGGTCTGGTGAGTCCGCTAGCTGGATTCTGCCACTAAGCAGAGCTGCTGGCTGTGCTCTGTGATCATCTCTGATTTAGGTAGGTTTGCAGGTTTTTGCATGGCTGGGGATGGGTGGTAATGTTATTTAGAATCTATATTTGAGCAGGGTCACATGCTGAGCTCCTTAGCTTGGTGATGTCTCTGGCGTTGCTGCTCTGCCACATGGGCTGGGCAGGTATATGTAGGTCCACATACAGGTATGACCACGGGACTTACCTCCTGGCCTATGGTGGGTTTCAGCAGAGCCCCAAGGCTTGGAGTCACTGGTCAGCAGCTATGGTTGGCTGAGGCCATGTGCTCCCTCTGCAGGTAATTGCTGCAACCCAGAGGTACCTTCTGGCCTGGAGAAAACTTAAGGAGAGTACCAGGTTTGTGTGGGGAAGCTGGCTAGGGGCTTGAGCCTGGTATACCTGTGGACTGTGCTTCCTGCAACCTGATGCTATTTCCTAGTCTGTTTGCTGTGGTGTCTCTGTTGACTGGAACACAGAGCAACAGCCAAGGTCCCTGGGCTGCTCATTGTGAGCCTCGCCCCCATTCTTTGTTTCTAACTGACCCCAGGTGGTCCAGCCGTGCTGGTATTCCCAGTGTCTCCAGTGGGACAAAACAGGAGCAGGAGTGAGCCTCCATCAGAGGATCTCAGAAGGGTGGGGAAATCAAATGTCCACCTCCAACTCTCTTTTCCCACTGTAGTGATTGTGAGTCCAGGGGATCCTCTGTGTGCAGCCCTGTGCTGGCTTGGGGAAGGGGCCGCACAGTCAAAGAAGACTGTTTATCTTGCCTTCTAAATGTGGCTTTTCTCAGTTCTGTCATCCAAGGATGTGTCTCAGCCTCCCTCTTGAGTTTTAGGATATTTACGAAAGTATTCTCTTGTCTGTGGATACTTGCTAGTTGAATTTTTGTTGTGGGGAGATGTGGAGCCAGAGAACTCTTATTCTATCATCTAACTAATGTCACTCTCCCAGAGAAGATGCTATTTTAAGAGAATGTTTTTCCATTTCTAAAGGAAGTCTGTGAGTCTGTTGATGATTTTCACGTATTTTCCTGTGTTGTTAGAACTACATATTAGTATAAAACTAAAATTTAAAAATCACAGTTGAAAAAAATCTCATATTAGTAGTTTGCAGCCATTCTATAGTTTGATTTATTGTGTGTAAATGAATATATATGTATATGACAATGACAACATACATGGTATTTTCTAAATGTTGCTGAAAAGTGGTTGCTCTATCTAAAGTAGGTTTTCCAACTACTTATTTTCTGTCACTTACTATTGGAAGATAAATCCTGTTAACTTAGAAGGTCATTTTTATTATGTAGAAGCTCTGTGATTTTTTATTATGTTGGTGTGGACATAGACATCTGCAGAATTCAAAGAAGTGTTAAGTTCTGAATTCATTTTCTATGAGCCAAAATTAAAAAGTCCTAGTGTTGATAAGCACAGCTAACATCCAAATTATGCTAATAATAACACTACTAGTGGTGCTTAAATTTTTCTGGATCCCTTTTAGATATTTTTAATGTTTATAGCTCTGTGAAGTTTATATAAATTCTCTTGCCTTTATTTTATAAAACAAAACAAAAACAAAGGTAAAGGCTCTAAGTCATACTGTTAAGGGGCCTTTTTGAAACTGCCCATCTGAGAGAGTTATACAGTTTTTTTCCTTAATAAATGAGCCCTATAACTCTAATTTATATGAACTCTCTTTCTTTACAGATGTACTACCAAAATTTGCTCAGCAAAAACATTTTTTTTCTATACTGGAGGATTCATAGTATACAATGACATAGATTTGCCTGAATTTTGAACTAGGTGGGTTGTTTGGCACAAGAGAGATGAGATTACTTGCTGTCATCAGGAAATTAAAGATATATCTTAACATAAAGCTACATCAAAGTGATGGTATATGCACTAGAATTGAGTATAACTTAAGCCTTTTGAATTTGCAGGAAGTGTTATTGGGGAATATATATAGATAGTAAAACTTTAGGGAATAATGAAAAGGTTAATATTACCATTAATAAGAGACTTTTACAAAACAATTCTATTTTTATCTTTTCATGTCTTCCAGCACTTGCCAAAAATACTTATATATTAAAGTGACTCAAACACAAATGTTTTATTACTACTGATGCTCAGAGTTTAACATTTGGAATCTGAGAGGGGTGATTGTTTCCCTCATTAGCAAGCAGCATGACTGATGTGAGGTTGGGAAGCTTCTTAAGAAAATTTTCTTATTTGTACCATAGTGATGAAAACTGACATTATTTCGAGAATTAAATAAGAAGAAACAGTGTATAAATAATTAGCTTCGAGCACAGTGACTGTCACATAAGTTTACAATATGTTGCAAATTACCATTATCCAGATGGTCAATAATAATTTTAGTAATGTTAGCAAAATGGCACAGTAAGAAGCTTTGAAAATTGCTCCTCTATAAAATCAAAAAGAACAATAGAAAAAATTGCCAAAATCAACAGTAATCAAAAAAGTATGATGTCTGAATAAGGATTGGTATGTGGACCAATGGAGTAGATTTGACAGACCAGAAATAAGTATATTTATGGCCAATTAATTTTTGATGAGGGTGGTTAGACAATTCAATGGGGAAAGAAAAGTCTTTTCAATAAATGTTGGAACGCCTGAATAGCTGCATGGGAAAAGAAAGAGCTTGGACACATCTCCAACATCAAACACACAAATTAATTAAAAAGGTATCAAATAAATCAATGTAAAAGCTAAACTATAAAACTCTTGGAGTAAAACATAGGTATAATTCTTTTTGAGTCTGGATTAGGCATTGGTTTCTTACATATGACACTCAAAGCAAAACAAAAGATAGTTAAATTTCACTTCATAAAAATTTTATTAAAAACTTTGTTTCAAAGGACATTATAAATAACATGAAGATAACCCACAGAATGTGAGAAATTATTTGTATGTCACATATCTTGTAAGAGACTAGCATCCAGAATATATAAAGAGGTTTTACAACTCAACAATAGAAAGACAACCCTATTAAAAACGGACAAAAATTTTAATGGAACTTTCTTCAAATAATATACACGAAAATGGCCAAAACGTACAAGAAAACATGCTTAACCTGTTTAGACATTAGGAAAATGAAAATTAAAACCACAATGAGATACCACTTCATGTCCACCTACATGTTTATATTAATAATAAAAAGGACAATCAATAACAAGTGTTGGTGAGGATTTAGAAAAATTGGAACTCTTGCACTTTGCTGGTAGAAATGTAAAATAGTGCAGCTACTTTGGAAAATATTTTAATGGTTGAACAATTGCAATATGACTCAGCAATTCCATTCCTAGATATATACCCAGAGAATTAAAAATGTAAGTCCATTCGAAAACTTGTACATGAATGTTCATAGCAGCATTATGTGTAACAAACAAAAAGTGAAGACAACACTAATATTCATCAATGGATGAATGGAAAAACAGAATGTGGTATATCTATAAAATGGAACATTATTCAACCATATATTAATGAAGTAATGATACATTCTACAACATGGATGAGCCTTGGGATCATTATCATAAGTGAAAGAAGCCAGACATAGACAGCTACATATTGTATAATTTTATTTATAGGAAATATCCAGAATAGGAAAATCCATAAAGACAGATAATAGATTATTGATTGTCAGAGCTTGAGAGGAGAGAAAACGGGGAATGACTGCTAATGGACATGTAGTTTCAAAAATGTTCTGGAATTAGACAGTGATGGTGGTAGCACAACTTTGTGAATATACTAAAATCCACTGAATTATATGCTTAGAAGGCTGAGTCTTGAATTTTATTTAAAAAATAAATGAATAAGTAAAAATAACTGAAAAATTAGATGATAAAAATAACTAGAGTTGGAATTCCATTAATATCTTAGTTTTGTGAATTTTTTTTTACCAAATCACACTAAAATAAAACTGAGACTGGAATATAAGGTGGATTTCTTTCACTTCCTTACTTTTGCCTCACTCAGTACCTCTGGATTTGAAACCGGTAGGCACAGAACATGGAGAGAGAGAGAGAGAGAGAGAGAGAGAGAGAGAGAGAGAGAGAGAGAGAGAGAGAGAGAGAGAGAGAGAGAAATCAGAATAAAACAGAATTGAATATTTTGCATAATGAAACAAGACTTTTGTCTTTTAATATTTTAAAAATATCATAGCAGCCTGTTTTTCTCTATTTTCTCTTTCCAGATTTCACATCATTATGATAAATAATTAGAAAGTATGAATATGGCACTTTCTCCATTAGAAAGAAATGACCAAATATCATGCAGCAGTATCATCTTCATATGAAGGGTAAACATCCATTTTCCAATGAAGAATTTATTACAATGATGCCATGAGTTTCAAACTGAACATAAAAGCCATTGGGGTTTGAAATTTGTTTGTACTTGGCAAAAGACAACTTGTTTCTTGAAAGAAAAGCATCTTTGAAGGTTACAAGTTTTTACGAACATCAAATAGCTCTCCTAAAAAACACATTTGGATAATTTAATTGTACATAAATAAAAAATAATATTTTCATTTTCTTCTGACGATCTAGGAATTTAAAAACTCAAAAGTAGGGTAGCAAATAGAGTAGACAACTATAACAATATTAAGGGGTACTTAGAATCTTTTTGGAACCTATGATGTAACAATGTAGAAAGACAATTTTCTTTGAAAGATCTTTTTCTTTTGATTAATTGTTATAATCATTTGATTAATATGGTTACAACTTATTAAAAGATAAGAACCAATTGAAAGGCATTTTGTAATTTGAGGTCAGCAATTGGTTTCAACTTTGAATAGTTTCTATGATTTGGAACAGAGATAATGAATATGAATCCATGCCATGGTTAAAGCGTTACAGAACAGGTGTAGACATGATCAATCATTTTACTTGTCCTAAATTTTCCTAATAATTAAAGCACGAAAATATAACTTTTTGTTCTGAATACACTTGAAATACTCAAGATTAAATGCAGAATTTTATAAACAGTACAATGAAACCTTATGATATTTGGCTTTACCAAAAGAACAATGTTGGAATAAACTATCTTTATCATTCAATTATATCCTACTCAATTTGGTCTTTTTCATAAATCTGAAGGAGGAAGGGAAAAATGTTTTCATCCATTTAATATGTTAGTACATTCTTTTGATTCTAGAGAGATCTGAATCAGACCTTAATGCCATCTGAACTACCAGATACCTTGTATGATATCTGTATCTGTTGTATGAATTACGTAGACAGCCAATAGGAAATCTTGTCGTAATAAGAGTGTTTCCATTCAATTTTAAAGTTGTAAGTCAAGAGTATATGTTGTATTTATTTTTTTGTCACATGTGCTAAAGGGGAAATTACATGTGAAAAATCATTAAAAATGGCAAGGGCTACACAAACACTAAGCATATAGCAAGAATCTGAGCTGCTTAACAAGTGGATAATTCTTCTGTGCAAATCCTAATTCAGAATGATTAGTAATTAAATATATTGTTGTTGAACATTGGTAACATATTTAACCATGAATGCACAATAGGTTTAATGCATGCAGGGCAGTCTCATTTCAATCGGTGGCTGAACGTGGAGTAAGCATTCAACTCCAACGTGTTCTTTCCCAATATCCCCAAACTGCTTCTGACCCTGAATCAGTGAATGGTGCAACAGAATTATACACGCAAAGGAATGCAAGCGTCCAGAACATTTCTGTTGACTTTAGAGACAGTGCAATATTTCCTTATAATTATTTTTGCTTTGTTTTTTAATCCCTACTGAATTTGTAAGGAAAGAACATGCTCTGTAGGCAGAGCTTATGACATTAATCTTAATGTGTCCCCTGCATCCACCACTGCCAAGGACCATGTTCCTGGGGTTGCTGTGACTATTCTGGAGATATGGTATACTGGGAAATTAACTATCATTGCTAAGCAAAAATATTTTTTTAATATTATATGGAGTTACATTTTTATAAGGAAAGGGAATGTTGTGACTTTTAAATTACATTTCTATAATGACTGTATAAATAAGTTTTTTGCTTAGTGACCTTAATGAGTCTCAAATTATGAATTCTTAAGAAAACTAAAATACGTATGTATTTAATTTCTTTAATAATAAATTAAACAGACAAAAAGAACTGTCAGCCAGAGGGAAATAAGGAGTGATTTGGGAACTGGACAGCTTATGACCTTAATATGTTACTCTTAATTAACAACAAAAAAGTCTCATTTATTTTAGTTAAGTGATTTGTGCTTATTCTTTTCAAATTTTATCATGCAGCTAACAGAGTCATTAATCATGTAGTTTTAAGTGAGCATAAATTCAGTACCTTTGAGAATAAAAAATGAGAAAATATCTCAAAATCTAATGGTGACAATGACTTCTACAAGAAAAATCACTAGAAAGAAAACTGTTACACATGGCACATTAAAATTTACAATATGAAGCAATTAAGAGAGCTAAATTAAAATAACTTCGTTAGACTGCCAGAGTGAAGGAGTTGTTGTATTCGACAAGTCTAGCTATTATTAAACTAGGCAATGTGTTTTGTGTGTTTCTAACTTAGCTCCCAGAATGCTGGTGACTTGGGAGATGACAAGAAGATTATTTGGGGAGTGTTTGGAATTCACATGTAAATCCTTAAATATAATTAGGTAATAACTTGAATATTCCAACAGCTTGATTGTTAGAGGTTAAAGCAATTCAAATTGCTTTTTGTGCATTTTATGGTTTATCTTGTTATGTTTCATTTTCTTTGTTTTATACTATCATCATCTATTAAACATACTTCATATTATATAAATCCCGTACCTGCTTTCATCCAGTAAAAAAATTATAACCTAAAGCCTAAATTACTGTTTTATCCTTTTTAGTATTGTTGCTGGAGACATTAATTCAATAATGGGGAAGAGTAGATTTGAGTTTTTTTGTTAAATGTAAAATTTCAGGGTTGTTTTGTTCTTTGCATGTATTTCATTTAAGGGAGAATAACAATCCTTGAATATACTAAATCTTAATTTCATGCCATTACACCAAATTGCATTATCCCAACAGTTATAATAGATATGACTGATTAAGAAGATGTCTTTTTGATTGTGACTAAAAGGAACATTTAAAATCTAATTGAAGACAAATAAAATACTCTGGGAATTTGCCACCTGAAATTCCAAGCCAGAAGAAACAAAATATGTTCTGATTTTCTTTTTATGTCAGACTACTTCTGAAGACTTATGTCTTTTGCTGCTTGTTTTTAACAGGAGACAAATGTGTTTAGTGCATAAAAGACAGAAGCATAGCACTAGGAAGAAAAAGGAGCTGTAAATGAGAGCCATGTATGTAATTTATAACTTATTAGTCACGTGCGAGTGAGGACAAAAGGAATAGGTGAAGTTAATTACAATGATAAAGTTTATTTAACCCCATCTACCCAAAATATAGCATTTTAGTAAGGAGTCAATGTGAAAAACTGATTGAGATATTTTACCTTTTAAAATGTGTTCACACTCTTCTTTGAAATCCAATGCGTATTTCATGCTTACAGCATGTCTCAAATTGGGCTAGCCAGACCTCTAGTGCTCAGCGATCCCTTGTGGCTGGTGGCTACCTTATTAGAGGGCACTGGTACACAGGGGAGTCTGGGTTTCCTTGAAATTGACATTGTGTAACCCCACCCATGCCAACTGGCAAATCACTACACAGTGTACCCTTGCCACCCCATCTGTCAAAGATGGGATTACTATTCCTATTTTCACCTATGATGGTTCAGGCCTAACCTATGACTATAACAGTTCTCGTGATGACCTGATGATCATTGGTCACCTCTTGCTACATGTCCTTAAAGTTGTAATTGAAATTTGTGTTGTATGGCTGTAGGGTTGAACCATGTCATTCAGCATAAAGCCAAACAATTTTTAGAAAAATGTCAGGCACAGTTGTTTACCCCCAATTCATTTCCCCATTCTCTGTTAACACAGTGTTGGTTTTGCTCGAGAATCTACTTTTCATGCAGATGACCTTGTTACGCTGTTGGGGCAAATCTCACATGAGGTTGGACTTCCCAGGAAACAGGGTCTGGGGTGAGGAAACGAGGAATGAGTGATACAGACACAGGGCAGGAGCCTCAGCCCAGGCCTCGGGGACTCTGACACCCTGAGACGCCCCTTCTCCGGGGTCCCAAATTCAGACAGTGAGGCCAGGATGTAGGCTCCACATCAAACAGAGGCCAAGTGTGGGCCGCACGGGGATGGGAGCATGACCTCGGGCAGCACAGCTCTCTCCCAAGGAATGAGTGTGTGCAAGGGCTCAGCTGTGGGTCATTGCTGGACGCACTCCCCACTGCTGGGGAACGGAGTGCTCACTCCTGACACGGCGCCTGGGCAAGGGCCACGCATCTCCAAATGCCGGGTGGTGTCATCAGGTCTTCCAAAGGTATTTACTTCCAAACCCCATGAATAAATCTAGAGATCTAACATCCAACATGAGGACTACTGTTAATAATACTGTGTTGTGTAGTGGCACTTTACCAAGAGAGTAGGGAGAGAGGGGAAGAAGAAGGAGAAGGAGGAAGAAGAAGAAGAAGAAGAAGAAGAAGAAGAGGAGGAGGAGGAGGAGGAGGAGGAGGAGGAGGAGGAGGAGGAGGAGGAGGAGAAGGAGAAGAAATGAAAAAAAGAACTGTGCGATATGATGGATAATTGATGGATAAAACAAACAAATGTTAATTTGGCCATGGTATACATAGGTAAGTACTTCAAAACATTATGTTGTACACTGAGTTGTACAATAAAAAAGAAAAGAAAAAGAAGGGAATACTACTGAGCGCTGGGGTGATCAGGTAAGGCCAGGCTGATGGGGTTCTCAGCTCTCTGGGTCCCCTGATGGAGCGTGGCAGTGACTCAGCACACCTTGACCCACCGCGGTCTGTGTTGGTGCCTTGGCACCGTGGTGGTGAATTCTCCTCAAATGGGAGCAAACGGAATCCTGTCCTCCTTTTATAGCAATGGGGATGGCATCCGGTTCTGACCTACAAGCTGCACAAAATGCCCTAAAGAAACACCTTTAAAATGTCGTTCACTCTTTTAAGGAGACACAGAATCCCTCTTTCCTCTGGGTATGATGCCTGTGTGACATTGGGGAGGAAAAAATAAGTATGTCCTTTTCTTTTAAGTAGAACATAGGTACAAAATAATTTAAACTTCTTTTCGGTCAAGGAATGTGTGAAATCAATAATGCATGTTTTCCTACAATCAGGGGATCAGCTTTAATTAAAAGAAAACTATAAAGAGAATCATTTGAATGTAAAAGGATTTTGTTTAGGCTCTATGTAATACTGCACAGTATTTTTTCCCCTTCATGTTAGCTAAGGAATTGCAATGTTTATTATAAGGCAGCTAAGCTAAGAATATATCTGCTAACTAATCAAGTAGAGACAAATAAGTCACTCTAAAACTTGTCTTTTCTTCATTCATGAGCGACAACTTTTATTTTCTTGCCTTTCAAAGCAAAAAGTTAAAAGACTTTTTTGCTGTCAAATTTACAAAACTAAGATGTGTTTATATATAGTCTGTAATTTCTAGGCTCAAGGGAATTACTTAAAATAATAAAATATTTTTGTTGCAAATATACTACTGTGAAATACATGTCTGTGATTTTCTCTTGTAATTAACATGACATTTAAAATTTTTTATTCCTAAAAATAATAAAAATTCAATGTCTGCTTTAAAAAAATGACTATAGTGACTAAAATGTTTTTAATGACTGTGATGTATTTTAATGGCAACAATTATCTTTTAGGAGCGTTTAATGAGACAAATTATAAAGAAATATAAAGAGATGCAGAAAGGCGTATCAGAGCTGCCAACAACCACCACAGCCGCCACCACCATGATGTCAACAAGACGATTGGGCCCACAAACCTGTCATCCACAAACCTGGCACAATTCAGGACAAAATACTGCTTAAAAGATCACTGAAAGACAACTGTGATGATTGGAATGCAACTCAAGGTGAAAATTTATCATTCATGGATTTCTATGCATCCTATCAATAATAAATCGATATAAATATATTAGTTGGGAGAATTTGACTGATACTCAATTTTCAAGATAGCTTCAGTGGTCAAAAATAGGTAAGAATGTAGTTGTCTTAAATACTATAATTAAATTAAACTATTAATAAATTAGATTTATTGACTATAACTCTTAGAGAACACAATTTCTTTCAAATCCCTTGAAAAATCTACACACACAAAGAAATCATTATATGTCATATATGCCATAAAGAAAATTGTAAAATCTGTCAAATAAAGAAATAGCATAGCCACTATCATCTACTACAAATCAATACACTAAAAATTATAATAAAAAGAGTAGAAATAAATCAAAAAGTCATCTAGCAATTTAAAAAAAAGAAAAGAAAGAAAATTTCTTTAACAACACTTAGGTCAACAAGGAACTCATAGAAAAATTATAGACTATACAGAAATTATGTTAATTAAATTGACAGGGGATAATCAATGCCTTTTTGCTTTTTTCCTTCTTTAATAAACAAAATCATAAATGGATTAAATATTATTCTTAATAACTTTGGAAATTAGACAATAAACTCAAGGAAAACAGAAGGAAGAAAGAAGTGCAGATACAAGCAAAAGCTAATGAATCAAAATATGAAAAAAAGCTATGATCAATAAATATATTCAAAATGTCTTTGGGATAAAATAAAACAATAAATTAAGATAAAGAGAGATGTGGTAAAATGGTTAAAGTCTCAGAGAAGTAATTATAAGATTCAAATGCTCTGCAAATAAATCAGAAAAATCTGGATAAAATGGATAAACTAGCAAAATACCAAATACCAAAACTGATTTCAGGAGAGAGAATGTATAGTAATGTAAATTACATTAGAAAATGAATAGACATCTGCACTCGAATGTTTATGGCAGCACAATTCACAATTGCAAAGATGTGGAAACAACACAAGTGCCCATCAATACATGAGTGAATTAATAAAATGTGGCATATGTATACTATGGAGTACTACTCAGCCACAAAAAGCAGTCTTGAGCTAGCATCTCTTGTATTATCCTGGTTGGAGCAAGAGCCCATTCTTTGAAGCGAAGTATCCTAAGAATGGAAAAGCAAGCACCACATGTACTCACCATCAAATTTGTACTAACTGATGAACACTCAGGTGCACACATGGAAATAATATTCGTCAGGTGCTGGGCAGGTGTGAGGGAGGTGGAAGGGATGGATCAATTCATAACTAATGGGTGCGAGCACACTGTCTGGGGGATGGGCACACTTGTAGCTATGGCTTGGGCGATGCAAAGATAATATATGTAACCAAAATGTTTGTGCCCCCATAATATTCTGAAATTAAAAAAAATAAATAAATAGAGAACATTTTCTAAAGATGTTAAGGAATAGATAAATCCCATAGCCACATATAGTTCACAGCAGGTGGGGGCAGGGAGGCAGGAAAACAATCTTTTCACTCAAACTTGCTTTGAAAATGTTTTATTTTGATATAAATTTAAGATTATAGGAAACTGTATACCCCACATCCTTGTCCAGCCATTTGGTGCTCACTGTCTGCTCCACTCTTGTCCCTTTCAGCAGAATGGTCCAGTCCAGCATCCCATGCTGCATGTGGGAGTCAGAGCATTTCAGCCACCTCCAAACCAGAACTCTCCCTCGGTCCTTCCCAGAACATCATGACTCTAACATTTTTGAAGATTATAGGTCAATTATGATGTTGAATGCTCTTCATTATTCCTCATAATTAGATTCAGGTAATGGCCTTTTTGGCAAGAAAAGTATAATATGAAAACTGGTGCTGTCTCCTTCCATTGCATGCTACCAGGGGACAAATCATGTCAATTTTGTCCCACCCCATGGATGGCAACTTTGTCATGTTTCACCACTATAAAGATATTGTTTATTCTGATACTATAAGTACTTTGTGGAGAGCCACTTAGGGACTTTGCAGATTCCCATTATTCATTCAATCTTCATTCACTATTTTAGCATCCACTGATGCTTCTTGTCTTGATTAATTATAGTTCTAAGCCAAATAGTGATTTCCTAATCCCATAATTCCTCTTACATATTCATTAATTGGTGTTCTATTGTAAGGAGAGCTTTTTCTTCTTCCCACTAATTTATTTAACTGTGGTTTCCTTAAACTCATGGTTTCCTGTTTTATTCAGTGGGATGTAATCTGTAAACATTATTATTTATTTTGATCCTTCAGTTCCAGATTTGGCCAAAGAGAATCCTTTCAAGATGGTTTCTCTCCAAATGTCCTTATCTCCAAAAATTTGCTAAAAAGAAATCATATTATAAATATGAAATGGCAACAATGAACATTCATTTTTATCAACAGGGAATAAGTTAAATTGCACTACATAATCTGTTGCCATTAAACAAAAACTCCTCATTCTCCTCTGACCTCAGCCCCTGGAAACCACCATTCTATTTTCTGTCTCTATGAATTTGACTATTCTAGGTACCTCATATAAATGGAATCATAATATTTGTTCTTATGTGTCTGCCTTATTTCACTTAGCATGATGCCTTCAAGGTTCATGCATGTTATGGCATGTATTCAACTGTCATCCATTTTTAAGTGGAATACTATTCCATCACATGGCTATATTAATACCACATTTGTTTATCCAATTATTTGTTGATGGACATTTTTTTTTGTTTGTTTTAACCTTTGGCTAATGCTGCTATGAACATATGAACATAGGTGAACAAATATCTGTTTTGATGGGGTGAGGGTGAGCATTTGCCCAGGGTGAATAAATATGCCATGAAATTTCCTACCTTTCCAAATGTAGCTTTTTCCTGATTGGGTGTTCACTTAGATGCTGTGGACTTTTTGTTAGTTTTCAGAACTCATATAAGGTTATTTTGGCAGATCTCTGGCTGTTTTTGATGGTTCTCTGGGGGCATAGGGCCTGGAACTTCTTAGTACACCATTTTGTTGACCTCATTAATGTTTCTATATACATGGATATAGGATGCATTTTATATTTGCTAATTCAATAAATCAAGTGCAAAGTAGTGTGGTTTATAAGTGTGGGTTAAAGAAAATATGTTCATATGAGAGTAAAATTATTGAGTATGATACATAAGAAATCTATAAAATCTCTCAGGAAAAGAAGACGGGTGGCTGGATACTGGGAGTCTACCATGATATATAAATTTGCACATTTTTGATTTTATTGATATGGCTGGTAGTATTTTTTTTTAAAGTTTATAAAAATGCAGAGGAACCAAAAATAATGCATGAGAAAGGGCAAAGTGAGGGAATGGACTTTAGAAGCAGCACCTGCGTAAAAGCAAACCTAAGAACACAAGACAACACTGTGGTTACATCCAATTATGGAAACAATAGATTAGCAGCTCCCAGATGAACCGAGAGTACACACTGAAGGAGGAAGGGCAGCAGGGGACAGTGGCGGATGTTTGCCACATGTTCAGAAGCATCAAATGAACTTCATGGCCAGAATTGCCTTGAAAATTGGCAGCCTAGCTTGAACTGTAGAATTTGGACATGCAGACTTAAAATGCAGATAATAACCTCCCAGCCCTAAGGATCTACCTTAATTAAATGAAAACAAGCTCTGTTACAGACCCATCCTAGGTTTGGCAGAATTGTCCGATGTGTCTCTGTCTACCTAAACAATCACACTTTTTCAATTACATTCTATTTTAGGAATGAAGAATATGGGACTATAAGGTAAAATGCTGAAAACCTTACTTTTTTCATGTTTTGTTTGAGATTTAAGGCAAATCTATGCTCTGCTCCATCGCAATGATGTTGGCATAGCATTTAGCTCCTATTTGGTTCAGCAAAAATGGATTTTCCTCCTCAGGTTTATTACTTTGATAGTTATTCAGTTGAGTAACTATGTTTCTAAAGCAATTTTGATCATGTCATTGGACATAGTTTAAGTGAGACAGGCTGACTGGGGCCTTTTCATGTTTCTTACTACGGGTAATTGCTATTTCTACAAATGTCAAAAAGTGCCATGTTCTCACAGAGCTGTGAACAACATTGCCAATTCAAGGGCAGCAAAATGTGAAAAGTGATTTTAATGCTTTATGGGTATTGATTTAGGAATAAACAATAGGAATTCATATTTAATGCTCAGTATTTTCTCATAAATCGAGTGCTTATAAGCTGCAAATATCCACTAATACAGTGGTACTAGAAAATGGCTAGAATAGGACTTCGATAGTTCTTAAGGAAAAACAATCATGACTTTCTGTAATTCTTTTTATCAATCCTGCCAAGTCACATGCAGCCAAGATAATATTCTAAATTCAAGCCCTATTTCTAGCAGACTTCTCTGTTAAAATTTTTCTTTGGCATGTGCTAATGTAATGAACAGGAAGGGTTTGAGTGGCAGTTGTTATGTCCACAGAAAATTATAACGCAGACCAGAATTAAGTGAGAATAAGTGGCTGTTGGTGAAGTCATGAAATGACCCGGATGTATTTCTCTCTGTCTTTATTCCAACTGTTCAATCAGCAATGATTTAATGCCTACTTTGAGCAAAACACTGCTATGTGCTAATAAGGGATGAAATTTAATCTCTGTTGAGGGGGAGATAAAAGAAAAGTCCTTTGAGTCTACAGGAGAAAGTGGACAGAAGATTTCTGCATGCAGATATGGAGTTACCTGGAAGCTTCCCACACCCAGAGGAGAGGTGCCTCGCTTAGGCTCAGCCGTGGGCCACGTGGTACCACTTCCTGGCAGGGATTCCAGCCTGCACAGTCCCTCGGACTGTGGCTCACATACAAGCCAAGTGGGGATGGTGTGTAGGTCAGGGCCAAGCCCACAGAAGCCCTGACACCACAGGAAGGAACACGACATGGCTTGAAAAGGAGTACTCACAATTCCAGTCAGTAGAACTTGCAGTTTTGAGGTGGCTTCTGCACAGACCTAATTGTTTAAAAGGATATAAGGCTAAAAGCTGCACTCTACTGTTGCAGGTTCCTCACCTGATGTGGGCCACGTTGACGGCTGGAATTTTAGGTCTGTACCCATGAGGAACTAGAAGAGCCCTGAAGAGAGCTGGATCCATTCTGCCTCCTTGGGTTCTTATTAAGTGACAAAGTATTCAATGGCTCTGGACATCCAATATCCTCATCTAGAAAACAAGAATAATAATATTCACTCAACCTAAGTCTTGCTTTGCTTAAGGTAACAAGTGTTTTACAATGAAAGAAAAAGAAAAAAAAGGAAAAGGGTGCATTGGTATTTTATACTTTCTGTTTTCTGTATCTGCCCTGAAGAGATATTTTGGTTTTGTGTTCCAGATGATTATCTAATGACTTCTCAACAAGGTCAAGAATGAAGGGATTGAAGGTGCTCAGTAGTAGAGAAGCCTGAGTACCAAGTCACCGGTATGGTCAGCTCTTAAATTTCCCCTTGGAAGCAAGTATGAATTAAATGTGTATTGAGTTCCCTAACTTTTCATGTTAAAGATCACTTCTAAAGCAAATAATTTCTCCCCCACCTCTCTTTTTTTCCTCTCTCTTTCTTTCTCTTGTTCTCTCTCATATATAAATGCATGTACACCCACACCCCCCCCCCAGACCAAGAAAACCCTCTTCCTCTATAAAGGAAGTGTCTAAAGGACACTTATAGAAGGGTCAAAACATTTAATTCCCAGAATTTGTATCATATGCTGTTTTCAAATGGTGTGTGGACTGTCTAGTTTCATATAATTGATGACTTAGAAAGAAATGGCTAAGACTTATGAGGATTAAAAGAATGCTCTGTAAATAACTTGGCCTGTAAGACCAAAGAGATTATCTGAGGTTATTTATAGAGTAGAATAAAAAAAAATAGTTCATTGGGTTGTATATAATGTTTTATTCACAAAAATTAAAAAAAAAATTACTCTGCATGGTTTGAGAAGTATGGCATTCCACTTGAATAAAATCCACTTCACCATAAAATATATAATATTTATAAATCACTACTAGACAACTATCTACTCAGAATAAATGCTTTTTGATCAAAATAGAAACAACTGAAACAGAAATATTCTAGTCGAACAATAAAATTAGCATTTATAATACATAAACCAGTGCATTAAGCCACAATAATTTTTAAAGTGTAGTCTTTACCTACCCATGAATAGCTTTGTATTAAAATTGTACTTGTCTCAGTTATTTGTTCATGATGGAAAATATACACAAAGAAATTTTAAGAACTAATAATGGCTATTTCTTTTTATTATGACAGTTGATTCTGCCATTTAATTGTTAGGTATAATACCATTCAGCGTAACCAGAAACAAGGGCAACTTTCTTTCTCACTATTGCAATTGCCTCATGAATCAAAGAGCACCAGCAGGCTGAAGAAGTAATAATAATAAAAACGTACCATGAATTTCTCTAAGCAATTACCGTATTTCATGCCTTATTGTAAAACAGAACTTTGAATTTCCCTACTTAGGTAGAACTATGATTTTTTGTTGAACAAAAGTTCTCTCAGTCAAACGCACCGTGATGTGACCTGTGGAACGCATGATCCCATCAGGGGCTGTGTCCTTCAGGACAGGGACGTTGAAGCTCAGACGTGCATGTTGGCCAGCCAGACCTCCTCTTTGTCCTCACCCTCCATGTCCCACCACACTCGGGTGGACAATATCATCACAAATCCTTCAATCATGGAAGCCCCTTTCTTCCCCATCCACTCATTGTCTGAACTACTGTCTAGAAGAAATGGATCCAGGCTGTTGTCCAAATCTCAAGGGGGTTTTGGTCTAGATCAGGTTGCTCATTGCACCATGGTCTAATTATTGAAACAATAGGATTGCCAAGGAAGAAAGGAATTTTTTATATGATAGACATCTTGCTGGAAGAAAGAAATTTTTAGTACAACAGACGTCTTGCTAGGAGAATGGGAGAAGCTGCCTCAAATCCATCTCCCCAACTAACAGGCATCATGGGTTCTTAAAGGAGAGGCTGCTTGCTTTGGAGGAGGTCATGTCTAGCTGACATGATACCCCATACCGAAAAGAGAAGTGATGCAGAGATTATACTTTTCAGCACCTTAGGGTGAGTATTACTGCCTACTGTACGTGTATGTGTGTTTGTGTGTATGAGAGAAAGAGAGAGTGAGAGAGACAGAGCCTTACCCTTAATGAACATATAGAATTGCCGTTCTTTGGTTTATGAAAAGCCATTCTTTCACCAGCATAGTAGAACTGAGACTCAAATTTTCCACAAGGATAATTTTTAATATATTTTATTGGGCAGTTTTATAGCTTGGGAAGTATAACAATGTTATAAAATGCCAATTAAATGGCTTCAAAAGAGTTGATTAATTCTTGTAAAATTGGGGAGTGACATTGTGCTAATAGCTTTCCATATATGATTATATGTAATGCTGTGTCATGTAAGCTCCATTATCCTTATTCTATACCTGAGGGAATTAAGGGGTTGTGAGTTCTAACACCTATTACTTGCAAAAATGCATCATATGACTTTATGAAGGTGCAAAATATTTTTGAAAATCTGAATATTTTTGACTAAGCAACTAATATATGTTATGAAGCATTCAAAATGTTTCTCAGAAGAATGACATAATGCAAAGGTCTGTGTTTATTATTATTAACCTCTTACTCCATGTTATTAATGACAGACCATGAAACTCAGTGAATACCAAAGCAGAATAGCACAAACTGTGGGCATACTAAGTAAAAGGATTTTTATCTCTAACAGATACTCAATGCCAGGAGATTAATTTTGTAGCTACCAAAAGAGCTTTTGTGAAACTAGGTTAAACACTTACTTTATGAAAATATTAATAATTTATATCCAGTTTTGCAATAGAAGGCCATTTATGCTAATGCTATGATTTCCTCTGAGTCTAACTCTGCGGCTGTCCAGCACACACTCTCTTGGATGTAGCACGACTCCCTCGGGCTGGCAACACGCTTTCCACTTTTATATATGGCACTGCTCTACTATTTATTTTTCCCCAGTTAGATGAAGGCTCTAGGTTTTGGTCACCTTAAATATCTTTTTTAATAAGTCCTTAATATAAGATAAATGCTATAGAAATTACATTATGGTTTTATGAAAATAAGTATTATACTTGAGAGAGAAACTTAAAGCCTCCAAAAATTCTTGCCATCACAACCCATTTCTCAGAATAAATATGCATGCATGAGCTCCTCAATTATTAAAATGTATAATATGAAATGCTAAAAAGTATGAGGAAGAAGAAAACATCCTATAATTTCTCCACCCAGCAATAGCACGAATAACATGAACATCTATACACACACTTTAAAAATAGAATCCTAAACTGCATTACATTATTGTTACTTGAACATTTATCCTTACTACTACATATTACATAGTCTTCAAATTCCACTTTTTTGACTTTATTGTGATTTATGTGGCCAATTTTCTACTATGAGACATTTAGGTTATTATTTTTTGTTCATAAAATGTAGGAATAAACTTCCTTTGATATAACTCATTATAGTTATTTCTTATCATTGCCTTAGGGTGTATTTGTAAAAGTGGTATTTTGGGGTCAAAAAGTTGGAACATTTACTGCTTCAATGTGTTGGCCACTGCTGTCCATGAAGTTTGCATTTATCCACAGCTTTGCCATTGGGATACCAGGGAAAGCCCATTCTCCTGCATTTGTGCTAACATAGGGTATTAGCCTTTTTAATCACATTGATGTTTTACTGCTCTTCTAATTTACATGTTTCACTTCAAAAGCAACAGAATATTTTTATGTGTTTACTTACCGTTTGCTATTTTTATATGTGTTATTTGTTCATATGTTGCCCATTTTTCTACTGTAGTGTTGGCATATTTCTCATGGATTTATATGGAACATAAAGAAAGCATTGTCACTGTGTATTGTGTGCATTTTAGATACGTTTTAGATTAATCTTTGCACATATTGTGCATATTGGGAAAATTATATTTACAAAAAGGTCAGGAAATAGATTGTTGGTAGAGTACATTTGCAAGAAGCTAGGATAAAAAATGTAAAGATTCTTCTATTTGAAAACATAATGATAAAATTAAGGCTCAAAAACATTAAATAACTTATCAGAGGTCCTAAAGCCAGTATTTTGGGAAGCTTTGATTCAAAATGAGGTAGTCTGGCTCCAGAATTCATGTTTGACCATTATGTCTTATTTTTTAAAAAAGCAAAAACAACAACACACACAAAACCATTGCCTCAATGTGTATTTTCACAGCCTGAGGCATATGCGCATCCGGTATTAAAATACAATCCCAGATAGGACAAATGAACTCAGTGTAGAGAAAACATAATTCTCTAGCATGGTAATGTAATAATGGTGGTACATGCATTAGAAACATTGGACTGTTTGTTAAAACTGTAGACTTCTGGCCAGAGTATCTGACCTACTGATCAGAATATGCTACAGCAATTCCCAGAAGTCTGTGTTTTTAAAAGGCCCTGGCCCCGACCCACATCATTCTGAAAGTTACCTTCCTAGGGAGGCTGATCCAGGAAGTGATAGTGTCATTCCAAGGAATCATTCAGGCCAATAGACTTGGTTTTCAGAATGTCAACCCAATAAAATATGATGTAAAGGGATTCCAAGTGGTGGTCAGGGAAAGTTGGTATGTATTTATAGGAAAGTAGGTTCCAGGTGGTACCAGGATGGTGGGAAAGTGATTTAGCCCTTTAAGGAAGAGAAGTATTGAGTACTAAGTAAGGCGTTATGGTGTCTTGGGGTCTAGAACAGAGCCCTGGTCTTGAGGGTGGATCTGACCCTTGAGACTGCATAACTGGGCAAATTAGCCACAGTTACTGAGAATGAACCACAGCAAGCACAGCGCTGGCATCAGGGAGGTCTTGGGAGGTTCTGGAACTCAGCGCCTGCACTGATGTTCAGTTTCCACTTGATATTAATAATTAGGCTGTTGGTCTTCCTGACAATATGACTCAGTTCACAGTTCCAGAAAACTGAGAAACGAGGCTGCTTTGATGCAGAATTCTGCCCCATGTGGGTCTATTGTAGACTTAGCTATGGACTGCTAGGGTCACAACAAAAGCAAAATTGCATACTTCTAACAAAAGGCATCTGATCTTTCTAGGTGTTATTTAACTAGCCATGAAATCCCATATTTTTATCTGAAAAATTAAAAGCTAAACAGAATCTCCAGTAGAGAGTCCACCAGCCGTTTGACCTTCCTGTCTATCTTATCCACCTCTCCTCTGCCCCCTACTTTACCTCCAGTTGAGCTTCCATTGTTTTCCTTCCCAATATACTCTCAATTGTCGAGTCTCCCTGTTTCTGGACAAATCAATGATGATGCTGGGTGCTTTTTACTGAGCAGTCTTTGTTCATGATGTTACTGAAGAGTCCTTTTCAAATGTTACCATACTTTGCCGATGACAGATTTTGAAAGCAATTTCCTCCTATTTGTAACAGAACGATATTATTTCCCTCACTGCTTCTGTGCCACAAGGGTCTTAATGCGGAGAGAAATGCTGTTGAGTTCTTGATATTTAAAAAGTGATATGCAAATGATGCCATTTTCACAGCATGTTTCAAACCAAGCTAGACCACTTAACTGCAATATTGGATTCTGTTGAAGCTACCTGGTTTAGAAATGTTTCAGTGAGTGTGACTGATCCCCTTTCACCTCTTTAGGAGTCATGTATGAGTGTGGCTTCATAAACTAGAACTGGGGCTTGTTCCAAAACCTCAGTGTATTTTTCCAATCATCATTTAAATGCATGGCAGACCTTTCAAATTCTATCTCCAACAGTTTGACACCTTTAATTTTGATTATTCCACAAACACTATTTCCTGGAAAGATTGTTTCTATAATTTTCTTTGGGTGAGTTGTGTGTGTTTGTGAGAGCCAGCTGAGATGCATTTCAGCAGCTCCCAGCCTTGTTTCTGTTTTTGCTGTCAGTGCCACACCCACAAAGATGTTAGAAATATAGTCCACCCCCAAGAGATGAGTTTATAATTTCTTCCAAGTCTATCAAAAGCTTTTCTAGAGATATTATATTGTACAAAAGAAAAAAATGAAGTAAAGTTCTAATTAAAAAGTGTCAGTTTTGCTTTCATGAAGTGGGGTTTCCAGCACTGCAGCATCTGCCAAAGGAGACGGAATGAACTTACTCATTTAACAGTCAGAGTTTTAGTCCTGGCTGTGTCAGAAACTAGCTTAGGGCCTTGTGCCATCCATCTCCTGTATCTGGGCTTCTGCACTCCTGGTAAAAATTAAACTCATCATGTATAAGAAAAGGGACCCAGTCTAAGATTATGTGCCATCTCTAAAATCCTTCCCTTCCACACATCCATTGAATATATTGTGTTACCCTAAGTTTGTGTTGGAGAAAAATCATTTGTGGAAGTATAACTTCTAATTATAGTTTGATTACAATTAGGTTAGATTAGCTTTATACCGACTGGACTAAACAACAAATTGCTGTGGCTTGCCACAGTGGGGAGATAAACTCAGGGACGTATGTTCCCAGTTGAAGATATTCTTCGTTACTCACAACCGGGACAGCGTAAGTAAGAGGCTTACATGTTGCTGGAAGAAAAGGACATTTGCCGGGAATCTGCAACTCGTTATGCAATTATTGACAGGTATTGACAGGTCTGGGCCCATCTTTCTCCTAGGCTATGGTGGGGTTCTGAGGTGCCCATCAGCACTGATACTGACCTGCTGGTGTGGGCATCGGGCCTTCCACTGCCTTATGGCAGCTGGTACCACCTTCCGCACCACACCCCTGTCGACCTAGACCGCCACATCAACAAAGCCCTGGAACCTTCTGGAGGCTGTGGCTGCACCAGCAGTAACAGAGGGGCTGTGCTTTTTGAGGACAGGCTTGGTGAAGGGAGGACCACGTCTCTGAACGTGGGGAGGGTCTGTGGAAGCACAATTAACTCACTCCCTAGGAAAATGTTCCTTTTCACAACTACTTATGGGTTAGCACAAAGGCCATGGACTTTGACTAGGAAGAAGGGATTCACCCAGCTCTCTAATTAGGACAGAAAGCACAGTTAGCACTTGATCCCAACAATGCGCCTTCACTGTTCATGACAGGCTTTCCTATGAATTTTGGATTCTCTGAGGAGGACATGCATGAAACTCGGTGACAGACAAAACATGGTTGAGTTGAGAGTGAACCGGAGTAAGCTCTGTCTGGTTTCAGATTTCACATTCTGGGCATCTCGGTCAAACACAACAGGTTAAATGTCAGAGGCCCCCATAAAAGGGCCCTTCAATTAAACACCATAAAAATAAAAGGACTCAGATGCTCTCATTTCTATTTCTTCTCATTTCTTTCTTTTTTCCCCCTTTTCTGTTTCGGAAGCCTGTTCTTTAAAATTCACCAAGCAGTTGAGTTAAGCAAGGACAAAATTTCATTTGAAGTGAAACTGGCCTAAATCATTCTTTTGGAACCCTCCCAAGTTCCGGAGTAAAGAATGTTTGGCATCCAGATCCATTAGGAGTGAAATGTAACTAACTCCAAATGTTTTCTGCTTTTCTGACGCAAGGCCCCTTTATGAAGTGGCAGTTGACTATAAAATAGGCTTTTAGCCTAAAATAGAATCTCCATATTTCTCTACCCCCGTCTTGTGCAAATATTTTTTTAAAAAACGCCGTCAGTGGATGGTTATAATCCTTCAACTATTTTACCTTGACTAGTATACTTTTTAATGCTAAAATTCTAAGTTATACATTGTAATTCACACTCTGTCAAACGGGATTTTTCCCCTGTTCTTTGAAAACAGAATAAATGGTAAGTTTGAGACCTATGAAAAGATGAACACATATTTTCTCCTTTTCCTTCCTGTTGTATAGTCAATCACTTTGAAATATATTACATTTCTTCCAAATTTGACTGAATATTCTTTTTTATTCTGTGTTTCTTTCTATACACAAAGATACTTATATAAGCATAAATATTTAGATGGTGAGTAAAAAATAAAAATTGCTTATTGTGTTTATATTTTCTCATATATGCATTATATGTATTAATACACTTAACAAATATTTATTAAGCACCTATATGCCAAGCACTCTTTTTAAGTTTGGGGCTAATATTTTGCCCTCATGCATGTTACCTTCTATTGGGTTGTGGCATTATTGATTTTATGATTACCATTTGGGGTGAAACATGTACATTTGTGGCTTTATACAGTGTCAAAAATATTAGTATAAGGGAATTATAAATAATTGAGATTACTATTTTTTCTGAGCTCTATTGCTTTATTTGTACCAGTTATTAAGTGCAAGATATTTTTGTCTTAATTCCATTTTGTTACATTCTATAAATATAACCTTTATTAGAAGCACTCTATGACGTTTATTATTTGTATTTTACATTTTAATAAATATTACCCAGCCTGAAAAAAAACACATAAATTCAAATAAATATGTAACCATTTATCTTCTAAATTAATTCGTGGACAGATAAGGCAGCAGAGAGAATTATGTACTTTGTTTTCCTAATTCAAGATCCAAAGTCAAATTTCTTCTGGAGCATACTTTTCTCTGCTCAGATCAATAATGCTGTATTATTTATTGGATTATGAAAATTATGCAAGACAGCTTGTAAGAATGTATCAACTATAAGAAGGTACATTAAAATCAATGGCAAAACAGACACGTAGAGGCACAAGTACGCAACTAAAAACTCCTGATCATGAATAGCTTGGCTGATGTTGGTGCTTCTCAACTGTAGTTGCCAATTAAAATGATTTAAGTAGCTTAAAAATACAGATACCCACGTCCCTCCCTGCTGAAAGTCTGATTTGATTGGCCCCCTGAGGGCGGCTCCTCAAAACATTAGATTTTTTTTCAATTTCAAAAGTGTTTCTAAAATCTATAGTCAAAGCTAGAGGATCCCTGTTTTAGTTGGACCATACGTTTGTCTCGCAGCTTTTGGGCAGATAATGCAGTGGAGACTTAGCCAGCTGTGTCAGAGGACAAGCCATTTAATTAATAAATTCCGCAAGGTTAAAAAAACAAGGCAATTGTTCAGGATAAGCATAACACTTGGTGATTCTAAAAGTAAGTATATTTTTCCTAGGGGATGTCCATGGGCATATTGTGTCATAATGAACAGCATCCTTACTAGAATCCCTGCAAGCAATAAAGTGATGAAATCTGTGGACTCTTTCTCTTAACACCTCTGATTGGTGGTACCACATGTGTTTTACTTCTATTAAATTTTCTAAGCAATTGTGCTATTCAAAAACAGGAAAAGAAGAACATTTAGCAAAGGTGCAAGCCTGTGGAAATCTTTTCCACCAGAATATGCAGCTATATTACATCTATCATGTTTGTAGTAGACATTGATTGGATACGGACTCATTCTCCCCGCATTGACGACTGCTATAGTGAACAAAGGACTCCCATCACTTAAATTAACAAGGGAAACAACCTATAACAGTAATTGGAAAGGAAAGGAGGGTAAAATTAACACCAATAAACGGTAAGGAAAGGATTTATTTTAGTAAGACTTGGACATTTTCTGATAGCAAGGATAATGTTTTCTAAGTACCATCAGTCTTTGCAAAGGGCAGACACTAGTGAAAATTGAAAACAATGAAGCTCTGAGGTTATGTCATTTTAAACATGGTTCTAGAGTTAGACTTTCTACATCTAAACGTGAACTTTTTATGTCCATGCCTGCATCTTTTGGCGTGGCAGGAAAAGGATTCCTATAAAAATAAATTAAAAAGCTGACAGTACAGAGAAGCGTGACATGCTTAACATTAAGAACACAAAAAACAGATTGTAAAAGTTTAATGCTGTGACCTTCTAAAGGACATATTATACAATATAGAAATCAACGTCCTTCCTCAATGGTGACTCGAAATCAATTATCAGTGGCATTATGCCTGAGGGCAAATCATTGATCATTTCTGTAGCCACAACTATGATTGCTGTTGCTGCAGTTCCCGATGAGCCTGCTACGTGCACCCTCTCCGGAGCACTATTCATACCCTCACCCTAATTTCCAATGACGCAGGAGGATGGCCGCTGGAAACCCAGATTTGAAAGGTTGCCCACCCTTGGTGTCAGATTTATTTATTTTTTTTAATGAAATATTTGCCAAAAGAGACACTGCCAAATAATTCAACGAATACCATATATTTATAAAAGCAATGTTATCACACATTCTGTGTTAAAAATATCTTTTTATTTCATGTGCAGCAAAAGTCCAGAGCAAAAGCTGACAGGACCACCCCAAGCATTCTGGAAAATCATGGCTGGCAGCGAGGGTCTGTGTGCACTTGGAGTCTCTACTTGCATAAGAGAAATGGTAAGTTAAATTCTCGGTGCTGTTGATAAGGACTCATAGTACTAGGACCAAAATTTTTGAAAAAAAGAAAATTTAGAAAAATTTGTAAAAAAGAAAAGAAATTTTTCAAAAGGTATACTCTATTCTCCAAAATTTTTAGGGCTACTTCCTGGAAGTTGAAAGTGAAAAAAATACTCAGCTCCTTTTTGGGTTACTGTGCTTTTACAACTTTTATTTTAAGTAATGTAGAATGTTCATTTGTGTGGCAATGTGAGAGCTATTTGGATGTACTTGAACCCAGGTCTACCAACACTTACTGGACAGCCTCATACACAGCTGTATGTGAAAAATAAAATGTAAACCATCATAGGGCAATGAGTACAGCTGAAGCAAGTATAAAAGCAATGAGTAGAAACACTTACCAAAGGAAAGTATGAAAGAAGTATTAGCAAAAATACTAACCAATTTAGGCTACCAGTGTATTATGGTGAAAGAAGCACAGGAAAAAAACAGCAGAAAAAAATTTAAAAACCACTGAAAACAATGTGTTCTCTTTTTTTTTCCCAAGAAAAAGCTCTTGACTTGTCAACATTTCTACTTGTGATTGCAACACAGCAGTAGCTTTTTACTGTTTATTTTTACTGCATATATGTATACACTGTGAAACAATTATCACAATCAAATGAACACATCTGTCACCTCATATAGTTAATATTTGTGTGTCTGTATGTGTTTGTGGTAAGGAAATTTAAGATTTATTCTCTTAGAAGATTTCCAGGATACAACAGAGTAATATTAACTTGAGTCACCATGTTGGATGTTAGATGCCTAGAAAGTTTTGTTGGCTAAGGCTGCATGAGGTACACCAGAGTTGGGGCACTGCTCTAATCTGGCAAACGAAGGTGTGTGTGCCTTTGTTCCCTGGAACACAGCCGTCTTACATGGTCAGGATCCAAGCAATAACACAAAGTCTTTTTTTTTTTTTTGCAAATGCAATTTATTTGCAATTGTATTAAAATTGTTGTTTTCAAAGAAGTGCACCCTATTTGCAGAGCAGTTTGTAATTTTTCACATACTATCCTTTTGATATCTGCAGAGTTTGTAGTGACAGCCCCGGTTTTCAATATTAGTAATTTGCATCTTCTCATTTTCGTTATCATTCTTGCAAGAAGTTTTATTGATCTTTTCAGAGGACTGAGTCTTCATCGATTTTTCTCTATTGTTTCTCTGTTCTCAATTTCATTGATTGCTGCTGGTATCTTTATTATTTCATTCCTTCTGTTTGTTTTGAGTTTGTTTTCCTTGAGGTGGTAACTTAGATTATTGGTGTGAAACTTTTTCTCTTTTCTAATGTTTGCTCTTAGCTCTATAAATCTCCATCCTGCACTCCTGTAGCTGTGCCTCACAAGTATTGCTATGCGGAATTTTCATTTTCATTAGTCCAATGTGTTTCTTTTAATTTCCCTTGAGACCTTTTCTCTGATCCATAGCTTATTTAGAAGTGTAGAGTTTAGTTTTCAACTATTTGGAGACATTTTTGTTATTTTTATGTTTTTAATTTCTAGTTTGATCACATTGTGATCAAATAACACACACTATATAATTTCAATTATTTTACATTTTTGAGGTTATTTTTATGGCCCGAGATATTACCTACTTGGTCTCTATGCCATGGGCCCTTAAGACATAGGTGAATCTTGCTGTTGTTGTGTGGAGTGTTTTAAAATGCCAATTACATATGGCTGGCAAAAGGTGTTGTTGAGTTCTACTGTATTCTTTCTAATTTTCTGTCTAGTCTTTCTACCAGATGTTGAGAAAGAAGTATTGAAAGCTTCTACTACAATTAATTTTTAAATGTTCCTTTTAGTTTTATGAGTTTTGCTTCAGATATTTTGTTACAATGTTTAGTGCATACACATCTAAGATTGTAGTTTTCTTGGATTGAAACTTTTATTACTATATAATGTCTATTTATGAATTTAGTAATTATCTTTGCTCTGTAGTCTACTTTATTTGACATTAATAGAACCATACCTGTTTTCTTTTAACTGGTATTTGCATGATATATCTTTTTCCATCTTATTATTATCAACCTGCCTTGATTTATTTGAAGGATATTTCTTGTAGATGGCATATATTTGGGTCATGCTTTTGAGTCTGCCAATCTCTGTCTTTTAATGGTATTTAGACCATTGTCATTTAACGTGCAACATGATAGGCTTAAATCTGCTATTTTATTTTGCATGTGTTTTAGTGTACTCATAGTTGCTTATTCAAGCATTTTTATAATGTCCATTTTAAAGTCTGAAATTTTGACATCTCTGTCTTCCCAGTGTTGTCATCTATCGTCTCCCTTCATTTTCTTTGGGAATTTTGTGGTTCTTGTTATGACAAATTATTTCAATTGAAATCTGGATCCTTTTGTTTTTATGTTATGGATCTCTGGGTTGTATTTAAATTGGTTATTTTAGCTGGGTTCCTCTGACTGCTCCATGGGGACAGGGTGAGCTCTACCCTCTTACTGTCACCTGGAGGTAGAAGGTTAGGTTCCCCATTTGTCTTCTATTAACAACAGGGGAGGGGGTGACTCAATACTGCTGGGGAAAGAATTTCTGGTCTTCAGTAGATCTCCACTGATGAATTCTTGACTGGGAGAGGTAAGAGTGCCTCTTCACTGTTCCCCTCGTGGTCTCTGCTGATGGCTTTTGAGGGAGGTGGCCTTGTGACTGCTGGGTGTCCTCATCTGACACCACACGGTCTGGGGGCTGCACTCCTCATCATGGCTAGCGAGGCTAGATGCTTAGGTTCTACCCTCAGGCTTGGCTGGTGTGGGCATGGGCGGGCCCACAGGCTTTTATGTGGTGTTTGGCTGGAACAGAGCATTTTTGTCTCAAGATGTTCTGTCTAGCAAGGCTGCTTTTTCCTGTTCCTTTTGTAGGGCGTCTATTGCCTGTGCCCTTTGGTGTTTCCAGGGTTCTGCAACCTTCACCTCTAGTTGTGGTGTCTACCAGGCAAGAAGAAAGCCCAGGCTTTCTGGGCTTTTCACTGTTAAGCGGCCACTCGGATCCAGAGCTCACATGCGCACCTGCCTTCTTTTTTCTCATGTTTTTAAAAATACGAGTATACATAACATCCAGGGTTTTTAGTTGTGCTTAGTGGGAAGAATAAGGCAAAGCATGTGTATTTTATCTTCCCGGAGTAGAAGTAACTTTTATATTTAAAAGGGGTGAAGTGTCCTTTGCAGGAAAGCCTCTGGGTTCAAAGGGCTTTGCTAAAGTTGAAATGGGAAAATTCAAATAAGAATTATCAGTCAAATAAAATATATCATAAAATTGAACTTTCCATGAGACTCACATTTAAAAGCCATTTAACAGAAGAATGTATGTGTAAGAACAACGTGTGAGTAACATTTAGTTTTATTATGCCTCATATCAGCCAAAAAGGCCTCTAGGTGTAATTGGCAGAGAATGAATGAACGATTTCAGTATCTGATGGTCATTATATGCCACTTACACCTAATTCCAACCAGAGATCCCAAGGTCTTCTGTTACATTCACTGCCAGAGGGCACGTCTGCACCTCACTGGTGGGAACTTTCTCAGAGAATATGGCTACAAAATATATGGTAACATGTACTGTCTCCATAACATTGGAAAATATATATTACACTCTTTACATTCTTATGTTTTGTCCTTTCTGTGTACGAGTTATACTACTTAATATTTTACTTTAAAACTACTTCAATATACATTTTTTAAAACATATTCAACAAGGAGAAAGAGGATCTTTTTGATCAAAGATGTGCTTTATCAAAAATATAATTTATGTACATAGTACATGAATATCCAACATGTTCCTCAGAGTACACTTCACTGACATAAAAGACTCTTACAAAGAAAAAAACAATAAAAATAAGGAACAAACCTTTCAGGTCAACATGCTGGAAGAAACTAATAACATAAACTAAAAAATGAGAATGGAGTCAATATACATACAGGCAGGATATGTATATTCATATATTTTTTAAACAACAGAATAGATAATTTGAAGAATTGCTTGGAAAACATTCGAGGCTAATGAATACTTCATCCAGAACTCCAATTCCAGGTAAGATGAGAAGGGACCTTTCATCTCTGCTAAAACATAAAAAACTACTGGGTAATCTAAAATGTCATACCGTTCCTAAAGGTATCAAAGTCAGGGATGTACAGACATATGAAAGATCTAAATTGCAAGGACAGGCCCTCCCTGGGTGAACAAATGACAGAGGATGTTGCATCTGGGATCTGCTGAGGACACTGAGAGGCAGTGTGGGAGAGAGGAAGGCCTAAAACACCCAGATTTGCTTGAATTAGGGGCAACAGCCCCAAACTGATAAACTTCTAGTCTCATGCTTCAGTTTTGAATATGGACAAACCTAAATGCAAAGATACACCAAATTAGGTGGGAATATTCCAGGAGAACAGAGGCTGGGGCGCGGCTGGAACGTAGAAGAGCCCTCCCCCTGTTGCAGCTCCAGAGCGACCTGGCGGTCTTCTACTCTCCGGAATTCTGAAGTTCAGAAGAATCACAGTCTCACAGTCTTGCAGTCTTCAGGCTGCGGCACAACACTCCCTCTGATTGGTTGCACCAAACTGCTCAGCCCCTAGCCCCCACATCCCAGCAGGGGGAAGGTTATTTCCCCTGGGTTGGTGGGAAATGTGTGTGTGTGTGCACGTGTGTGCACGAGTGTGTCGTACTACCCTTTCACTTTATCCATGACTTCTACTTCAGGGAATACAACAAAATGTTAAAAGATATGCAAATAGGCAAACAAGGCCAGTAATCAAGGGGGGAAAAGTAAATAGAAACAAACTTTCAGGCGACCCAAATGCTGGAATTCCTTGACAAAGATTTGGAAATAACTGCAACATGTTATAGATCTACAGGAAAGGAAAGAAGTAATAGTTAGTAGTAAAGAATCTCAGGGGATATTTGAAAACTGTAAAAATAAAACAGATTTGAAACTTTCAGAATTTAAACATTCCATATCTGATATTTCTTAATTATTGACAAAAAATGTGAAACTATAAAACTTTACAAAAAACAGAATTTATGATGTTAGCTTATTAAGGATTTCTTAGATACAGCACTAACAACAATTCATAAGAGAAAAAAATTTGATAATTGGATTTTATAGAAATCAAATTGTACTTCAAAAGACACTGTTAAAATATAAAGAGAAACCACACACAGGGAGAAAATATTCGCAAAGCATATATCTGACAAAAGACTTGTACCCAGAATATAAAGAACTCTGAAAGTGAAAAAAAAATTTATAAGAACAGTAAAAAGGGGAAGCAATTTGAATAGACCCTTCACCAAAGAAGAAACACACATGACAATAAAAAAATGAAATGATGTTGAAACATCATTAGTATTTAAGAAAATGCAAATTAAAATGACAATCCAATACCATTGCACATCTATTAGGGTGGCTAATTCTAATTAAAATGATTAAATTAAATTAAAATGGTTGACCACACCAATTACTGACAAGAATGTGGAGCAACCAAAATTGTCATACATCGCTATTGGGGGTAAAAACGGTACAATGTTTGGAAATCACATTGGCAGTTTCTTTCTGAGTTAACCCTCGTTGACCTTGTGATCCAGTGATCACACATCTGTGCATTTAGTAAGAGAAAAAGAAGTCATTGTCCCTAGAAAGCCTTGCACTAAGTTTGCTGTTTGATGTGGTTGGAGCATAGAGTTTGGGGTCTGCACAATTGGGGAGGATGGTAAAGAAAGAGGCAGGTGTCCTCTGCAGCTGAGCTGAGGAGCTGGAGCAGGCAGAGCTGCCAGGTGCCTGAGGAGGTGATTAAGACAAAGCACCGTGAAAACATCAGCACAGCTTCCCTCACACCGAGATGGCCCAGGCGGGGCTGAACCAGATGTGGGGGCTCCTCACTGCCCAGGGAGTCCTGAACAAAACCAGGGAGGAAAGAGCGCAGAAAGTACCGGATGCTGAGTCAGAGTGAGAAGAAAAGATTCCTCTCTCCATCTCCCTGGGAGGGACGTCTCTGCAAAGGCACCCCGAGGAAGACAGGCCTCGTTAGGTCTATGTGGATGTCCCTGGTCCTTGGATCCCAGTGTCCAGAGTGAGTGACCAAGTGGACCCGATGACGGAGTGACCATAAACAAAGAGCAATTTTGTACAGTTTACAACATACAGTAAAGAATGGAAGTACAGAAGGAAGCTGCAAGAGTGAAAACACGTTCCAGAGAGAGAGGGGCGGGTCACTCCCCACGAGTGGAGAAAGAGCTGGAGGCTGAGCACACGTTGCCTTTTATAAGCCCACTAGTTTGTCCCGCCTCTCCCCTGGTAGGATTGGCTGCCGTTTCCCACCTTTGGAGTGATTGACAGGTCGGGATTACACACCGCTCACATGACCGTTTACATAGCTGGTTGTGTACCAGTTTCCCTCTGTGCGCATGCGTCTTCCCCAGAATCCTTCAGAAGGCTCCACCCATGCTATGCTAATTAGATGGTAATGAGCACTAGATGAGTTAAGGGTTCCTAGGAACTTTTCACTAAGTACGTTCCCACCAGGGAACAGTTCCTAGCTGCAATTTGGTTCCTAGCTACAATGCGGTTCCCGCTGTCCGCCCTTAGCCACTTCCTTGCCACCTGTTTACTCTCCGCCAGACCTAACATCCTCAGCCAAGACCCCTGATAAAGAGACTCTGGATGAGCCAGCCAGGTCTCTGAGGGCAGCCCCTGCAGACTGCCACGCTGGCCAGCTCCAGGACTGGTGTGGGGAGGGCAGCTTCCCTGGAAGGCCGCCAGGTAGGGCCTTCTCAGTTCCCATGGTCGGGCCTGAAACGTCACACGTAGGCTTTTTGGGCCTGGAGCCGGACTGTGCAGTCAGGTCTTGGAGAGCCTCGCGTGTCTTGTTAAGGAATTTGGACTTTAAACAGTTCATCAGGTTTGCATGGAAAGAGCACTCCGGCAACAGTGGAGAGTGCGAATGCGCAGGACATCTGGGAGAAGGGATGACTCAAATCAGGGCCTTTAGAGAGTCTAGAATAATCCGCAGTAAATTAGAGGCTTGGCATAAAGTACGAAGACTTGGCAGGTTGCCTTCACAATCCCTCCACTTCTACTGCGGAGGCTTGACAGCTAAAATATTCAACTCCCAAGGTTCCTTTGCAGCAAGCAGGGACCATATGACATAATTCTCACCAATAATATATGACAAAAAAGCTGTCTATACCTTCCAATAAGGGGCAGCTTTGCCCTTCAGACCTTGCCGCCTCCTGCCCAGGCCCCATGCGGGGCCAGGACCTATGGGGCCGTCTTGGTCCTTTAGGAGGAAGCCGCAGACAGTGGGAGGTGGGACAGGAACTTTAAAAAGAGCCTCTACTTCAGTGCCTTATTATCCGGATAAACTCTGCCCTTCTATTGCGTGCCACTCACCACAGGGATATAGGAATAGGAGAGACATGTTTCAGGCAACTCCATGAATGATGGTTTTCTTCCTGAAGGTGGAGATCAGAAGAAAACACAGGTGTAATGAGGTTGAAGTTATGAGTTTCGTTCTGAACAGGATGAGTTTGAGATGCCTGAGACCGCCCGCTGGCATCAGAAAAAAACATCTCCTCAGGGCTGACGGACAGATGGCCTGGAAGTTGTGCTGGAACATGGAGAAGACCTGAGAGGTAAATGACAAGAAGAGACGACTGAGCAGAGAACTCTGAAGAACAGCAGGCCAGAAGAGAAAGACTTTGGGAAAGGACTATGAAGTGAACTGCGGACAAATTAAGGAAATACACCCTGAAGCCAGAGCAGACCCCCGTTTAGGGAGATGGAGATCACTCATTGTCTGGTGTTCCAGACTGACCACCTCGGCCCACCCTTCCCAGGACTGCAGGTGGCAGAAGCTATGTTTAAAAATGGGCGTGGCCAGGAGATTGTAGACAACGCATTAGTCTTTGATCCAAAGAAATCCACCCCGAGGAGGCAAGCCGTGGTCACTCCTCATGTGGCAGGACTTTCTGCCTCTTTGTCAGAGTGGCTGGAGAAGTACAGAAAGAGTTTTCTGCAGGATGGGTAAAAATTAGTAAAAACTCCTTGTTTGTGTACAAAGGCCTGGTCTCTTCATCCTCACAATTTGATTGTTCAAAATTTTGCAAAGGCCTTAACAGAGGGAATATTTCTTTAAAATAGTATGTTAAGTTTAGGTATTATTATGGTGGAATGATCTCCTTAACTGATAAGAGAGTTGAATGATCAGAATCTAAGAAATTTACATTGGACAACTATTGAAATGCATCGCTTAGAATTGCTCACAAGTCACCCCTTCAGAATCTCCAAAAGCCATGAAAATAGCACATCTTTAAAAAGTTTCAATAATTTTTAAATACTGCCTTTATTTATGTAGAATGGTAGTCCCTATTTTGGCTGTTATTTCTTTACTCAAGTTATTCATGAAACTTTCAATAAAACGACATTTATGATCTGAATATAATTGTATCCCCTGAGTTCCAGAAGTAGTCTATGGGTTTTCACAGAATGTCTTATAAAATGAATGACAAGATAATTGTGTGATTAGCACACGGATGGTTAATGGCTGGAAAATGGGGTTGACATAAAGAAACTCATTAAAATATATTGGATGGTGGGATCTAGCAAACAAATCAGTTAAAACAACAAACCAGTGGCATCTAATTAACCCTAGAAAACTACAGGGAGCCTGATTTTTTTTTCTCTATTTTTTCTAGACCATAAACTAAAAAAAAAAAAAGAAAGAAAGAAAAAAGAAAAACCTACTTGCTTTTAAACCAATCAGGAAGCTCTTCCTTTCTCTACTTGATTCATAATAAGTTGCAGTCTGTCCCAAATCTTGGTACTTACGAGGCATTTATTGCAAATGAGAAAATAGTAAAGTTAATGCCCCTTAACAGGAATTTCATTTGCACCAGTTTCATTCTGAGTGTGACAAATCCATTCAATACAACTCAATCTTTACACAAAAATGATTTAAAATGGACTATTACATTGGTACAGTAATTGAACTTCCCCCCTCGGCTATGAGAAAATCATCATGTCTTTAGTAATAAAGACTCTTTAAAACAACTGAACTTCAACACAAAGAATAACCTCAAAGGCGGAAGGTTAATTTCTCATGAAATTTCTCCATTTTCCCTTGCTCCTACCTATCCTATGGATTCTTTCTATCCAACTTGTTTAATTTCTTCCCCTTGGAGGTTTCTAACTGTGCCACCTTCCTGCTGGAAGACTGCACTTGTCCTTTCTGCCCTAAAGGGCAAATTACTTCTAAGTAGATTAACTTTGCCATAATATTTTTCAGTTAGTGTGTGCCATATACATTTTATGCTAAAATATGTAGTGGAGAGTTTTTTTTTTTTTTTTTTTACTTTCAAAAGTGTGGGGTTTCACACTCTCCTCTTTGATCTTTATAAAATCATATGATCTTTCTGACCTTGGCTAATGTATTGTGCCATCAAGGATGTGCACAGGCTTTTGAAAATCTATCGAGAAATAACTGAATGCTCTAACAGAGGCAGTAGCATCAACCTAAAGCATCTACATTTCCATTCCTTTGGATGCACCAAACTAGGGATTCAAATTTTTATGAACAAAATTGAGTATCAAGCACATTGCTTATAAGGTGGAAAAATTCTTCTCACTGTTAGAATATTTCCCTTGGCACATTACCCATGTATATTTTAAATATATATGAGGGAGCAGAGGGTTAACCAGTGTAATTTAGTGAATCTAACATCCTAAAATCTTCCCTGAGTAGGCAAATAGTTCAGTTCAATATGTTAAAATTTCTTTGTTTAATTAAAATGGTAAGGGACTTGACTTTCAAGAGCTTAGGAAATCTAATCAAAATTGTGTTTTGAGTTTTTATCTATATTTTTTAAAATATCACAGCTTTTGTAGAGCTTCTGTAGCTTTCTATATTATAATAGACAATAATTCTATCTTTTCCATCCAATGAAATGGAATATTTCTATCACTTGATTTTAGTATTTCCCATGCATTTTCGCCCGTTCATGTTTAAATCCAAATACCACCCCAACAGTTTGGTAGTTTGAAAGTAGGCCATAATACATTATCAATAATGTATCCATACTATTTGCTTTATGGCTTCATTATTAGTTTTGAGAGTGAATACACTGTTCACACAAATTTTGAGACTCACATGGACATTATGAATGCCTGACAGCATTAGACTACAACAAATTGTGTTATTCTAATCATACAGTAACAAGCATATTTCACATTTCAGGAAATTAGGTAGCTAATGGACTGAAAGCACTTTGCAATCAGAAAATAGTTATGTAACTTTAAGAGATTATTTTTAATATAATTGTGACTTATGACTGACTGCTAAATAATTTAGAAGCAATTTAGATGTTAAACATGTGATCTAAGAGGCTACAAGAGATCTTAACCTTTAAAGAACTCAACAGAATCAACAATCAATAACCGAATTTTAGGAATACCTGCTCTAAGGCTCTGTGTTCGTTTCTAAAGGGAACACTCTTGTTAACATGCAAATTGATATAGCTACCAATCCATGGTCCCAACTTGGCATTTTTTCTTAAAGTCATGAGCCACTGTTCTCCTTCCCTTCTCAGCAGCAATTTCAAGCTGTCTCCTAATCTTATCAAACTGTTGATTTCCAAACTGGATGTTTTTGACCTAGATATTTCATTTCTCAGGCCCCACTAAGGCACTACTCCTCTTGTAAAGATATCCTCAACCATACATTTCTGGGTATGTTTGTTTCTTCTAAATGTCACTCTATATCCTGAATTTCTATTTTCAGGGCTATTCCACATAGTAGTATTACCATTCTTACCTACTTGTATCCTGAAGTAGATAATACATTCCATAAACGAAGGAGGATTGTGACAAACATATTTATATTCTTATTCATTTTATCCACCCTAATAAATTTATCTTCTGCATCTAGCAAAGAGTGTGAAATAAAATATATGCTAAAAATAGTTGAAATAAAGTAAATTGAAGAAGTATACAATCTAGATTGTGAGAAAAGGCATATAAAAGTTTAAATAAAAACTGGTAGACTATGATCACTGTCAAAAAAGTTTACATGAAAATTAAGAGACTAGAGAGAGGGCAAATCCCAACTTGGGAAGGCATTAAGGAAGACTAAGATGGAATAGCTACTAAACAGTCAGGAGTGCAGGTTGGAAAGTAGAATCAGATCTGCCATTCAACTGTGAGCTTGTTAGGAAAGCAACAGTTAACCTGCGGTCTCTGTTCCATGTTTTCTGGGTGTAGAACAAGAAGATAAATGGGTGATTGCTTCATACCACATGCAAGTGCCTAATGCAGTAGAGGCAATCAATAGTTTTTCATTAATTAATTCATTAGAGTTACAGTGAATAAAGCAATTAAAGTATAGGGTTTTAATATCTCTAGTAACTTAATAAATATTCTCCTAAAAGTTAGGAAGATAATGGCTAAGTGTGAACAAGAGGTATAAAAAGAACTTTAGGATGGCTGGACCAATGAGTTTGGGAAGAAAATGGTTGGATAAATAGGTGGACATCAGGTCATGGAATGCCAAGTTAAATATTTTGGACTTATGTTTAGAGCAATGGGAAATATTGAAGGGTTTTAAATGGGAGGAATTACGTTATATACATATTTAAGATAAGTCACCCTGCTCACAATATGAAGAAAGGATCTGCTGAGATCAGTCAGGAGGTAGTTATGTGGCTCTGTTGAAAGGCAACGGTGATTTGTATATGTTAGAGAGAGTGGGTGTGAGGAGAAGATATATACATATATATAGTGGAATAGTATGAGACATACATATATATGATACATGAAATAATAGAGTTCTAGGCTGACACAGTGGTAGATATATGTGACTTGTTTAGTGATCTAAGAGCCACCATAATGATTGCACATATTTTAATTATAATAATATTTTAAATTTACTGGGAGAGGATAAATTAAAAAAAGAAATTGTGAGACAAGGTGCTATCAAAACCAAATTCTAAATGTTACTCCACAAGAATCCAAAGATCTGGTTCTTTCTTTACGTTTCATTCTCTAGTTTAAGATGTCTCACTCACATCTCTTCCCAGAATGACCATGCAACAGAGACCACTATTGCACAGAACGAGGCATACTGTGGTCTCAGTGCCTGTCATACGCAGCACACTGTCACGTTATAAAATATTAACTGAATGAGTACATCCATGAGATAGGTAGGAGTCCTGTCCATAGAAACCAGGATAATAAACTATTTTCTGTGCAAAAGCATTTTGATAATTTCACCCCTGCAAATCAGTCAGATGGGAAAACAAAGCAAGACAAAACATAATGTATTCCACAAACGGTGGAGAGGGAGAATACTCCATTGTAACCTGTCTCTGGTGCTCAGCTGGAATGGGACTACCCATGGGCTTAAGCAGAGAATGTCTCAGCAGCAACGCACAGCCCACAGGCGAGTGCATCTGTGCACACTGCTTCAGCACGAGGCAGCAGGGAGCTAAGTGGAAAGAACTGGGCACCCCAGGAAACAATCAGATAGGCCCAACTTCCTTGCCCCAACTTTATCTGCCATCAAGCTGAGATGCTTATCCACCCTGCGAGGAGGCAGGAAATCAAGAGGAATGGCAGAATTTCCCATTACTGCGGAATCTGCTGAGGAATTGTAACTGACCTTTACAATTTTTAAGACTAGTCTCCACATCAAATTTCATAACTTCTAACCCAACCTCCAAAAACTTCCCGTTGAAGAAAAGTTATAACATGGACACACTCAACCAACTAATTCATGATTCTGCCCACTCAATAAAAGAAATGTATTTAATTTTATCAGATTGCAAAACTCTTTTAAGCCCTGATTTCTGTATACATTCCACATCTACTAAACTCTTTTAACTCTTATCAATAAATTAAGTTCAGAGGTTACTTCTTAATATTCTGGCTACTCTGCACTATAAGGTCAATATATAACATTCTTCATTTTTTTCTTTCTCCAATAGATAAATAATGGCCCATAATTTACCCTGAACTGCAAATCTGTTCTTTTAGTCATATGAAGCTGTTTCTGAAATTTCCATTATAGAAATGAGAAAGTTAAGAGTGAGGAAAACAAATTTCTATTAATGGCTACAAACTGTGAGTTAGAAATTCTCACAAATAATCATTTAATAGCATATAAAAGTAAAGAAAAAATAATGTGATACAATTGGGTGTGGGCTATGTTAGGCATGGCATTAAAAATTTAAAAAAAGTATTAGTCATAATTTGGCCAGAAATTTTCAATCAACATTTACTTATGCAAATCTCTTTCTCATTCATTTCTATATAACAATTTTGTCTTCCAAAAATAGTTTTCTTCATTTTGATGAAAGTATTATATGTGTGATATAGCGTGGTCATCTGGTCTTCTTCATAAAAGTGAGCCTTGTTGAGGGAAATGACCACCCTCTGAGTGGGGGGAGGGTGGCCCGGAGAAGATGTAGTAACATCTCAAAGTTACCAGAATTGCCACTTCTCAAACCATCACAATGAGTCTCTGTCTCTTGGTATCCTGAAATGTTCTTCTCAAAGAAACTCTGGTTAATTGAGGAAGAAGATTCTCAATTTAGCCAAATCCAAAAATAGTAGGCCTATAAGTTCATTTAAAGTCTTATCATATTATTTTATTATTTTTTTTTGAGACAGAGTCTCGCTTTGTTGTCCAGGCTAGAGTGAGTGCCGTGGCGTCAGCCTAGCTCACAGCAACCTCAAACTCCTGGGCTCGAGCAATCCTTCTGCCTCAGCCTCCCGAGTAGCTGGGACTACAGGCATGCGCCACCATGCCCGGCTAATTTTTTATATACATATCAGTTGGCCAATTAATTTATTTCTATTTTTAGTAGAGACGGGGTCTCGCTCTTGCTCAGGCTGGTTTCGAACTCCTGACCTTGAGCAATCTGCCCGCCTCGGCCTCCCAGAGAGCTAGGATTACAGGCATGAGCCACCGCGCCCGGCCAGTCTTATCATATTATTAGTCACTTCTTGAGTGATTTAGTATTAGTATTATAATAGTAACATAATGGCCTATTGATTGGCTAATAGACAACATTCTAAGTGTGATACAGAGAGTGTGTTTGGGGTAGCCCCACCATAAGGACAAACACAGCTTTTTCTCATCTCATTTTCTAAATGTTCTTATATTTATTTCAGTAGAGTAGTTATACTGAAGTAGCCTAGTGCTCCTTCATCCTACATATGACCAGAACCATTATCATTTTTAAGCCTTAGCTATTGATTAATATTGGGGACATTTAAAGAAATACGGTTTGTTAAGAGATCATTGTTTCAAATATAAAATTTCTTCTAAAACCTAAATTCTTGAACAATTTATAATCATATTTTTAGCCAACTTCATCCAGGTATCTCTGTACTCACTCATTATTACCACTTGGCACTTTTAAACTAAGTGGATTTATTTTATTTCCATCGACAGTTGTTATGCATGTGTGCATTCATAGTGGCTTCCCTCTACTGGGCTTCACTAATTTATGCAGGATGTTCTCAAGTCTTCAGGCAAGAACTTAATTATTTCATTTCCTACTTTTAAAAATAAAATTCTTGTGCAGTTAATAATAGAATTACTATATTACCTGGAAGGTATCAGAAATTAATGCACTCTTTTGAAAACCAGATGTTACTCCTTTTACAGAATGGGTTAAGTCTGTGGTAAGGAATATAATACTCCTTCAGGTTTAAATTCTACTCAAAACCCACAAAGCCTGGAGCTTCCACGTTAAATTGTGATTTTATTGGTTTGCCTAAATGATTTTTCACTTTTCTTCAATTTTTTTTTTTGTATTTTATTTTCAATTCTCTGAATCATAAAAAATAACTCTAGACCTGTAAGCCCAGGGTGGTAATTTTAAAAGTAGTTGAAGGGAAAATATAAATTACTCATTTTCTTTTTTCAAGTGTCGTTCTTTAGGAAATAAAGACAACGATGGTGACATTCGGGATTTTCTAGTCCAATTTATCTTAGGAATGAGCAAACTCAGTCCCAGAAAGATGAAGCAAGTTCCGTAAAATAGAACTGATACCTGGTAGCTGAGCAAAATGTAGGACACTCTTTGAGTATTGCCTTCCTTACCCCCACACCATCCTCCTCCTCAGTGTCTCCCAGATTCCATATGAACTTATCCTGAGGTTCTTTAATCTGAAAACAAACAAACAAGCAAAGCTTCAGGTCTTTTTCTGTCTATGTAAATGCAAATTAAAAAAACCAAATTTCTCCATTAAGAAAAGGCCTTCATCTTTTAATTTAAAATATCTAGAAGATTTAATAAATGGGCAGTTTGTCTTTGGCAGGCTCCTGGCCCCCTGCTCTGTCCCTCCTCCTTTCCCGGCAATGCCTCTGGAGTCTGAGCGGGAATGAGGATCACTCCTAGGAACTTCAGGTGTGTCCCCACCAAGAGCGTTTGCAGTTGCGAAGATGTAATTGTCTTTATGATAGCGATGGAATGTCCGATGGTGATGGGTGTGCTCATAATTCTAGGCCAACAATCCGGCCTGTCTCTTCCTCTATCACACCAAAAATACTTATTCTTATGCTTATTTCCATCCCTCTTGCTTCCAAAGGGTTTGTGGCCATCCCACACTCCATAGGAAGACAGAATTTCTGCCTAGGTTTAAGGCAAGGCTTCTGCGGCATGTTACACAACATGAATTTTGAAACATCTAGACATTCTTAGTCTTTTCATACTGCTAAGAGCTACCAGACTGTCCCTAATGCTAACTACAGAAAAAATAACTAAAAGGAGAGCAAATAAAAAAAGTAGCTGACCACCCAAACTGCTGTAATTTTTTTTTTAAATGAAAGTTTTTGCTTATACAAAAATCAATTCAAAACCATGGACTCCAAGTCTAATAATCTTTATACCAATAAGTACAAACATTTTGTCTCTCTTAGTAAAATGTTAATGCAATGCAAATGATATTTCTCTATCTCAAATAAATGTACCCCTCTTGACTATAAATTAATAGAAATAGATCCAATTATAAGAGTTTAAAATACTCTCTCTCTTTTTTAAGCAATGTATAAATTATGTAAATATTAAAATCTAGAAAGAAAACAGAATACATTATTGGGTCAATATCTTACCATAAACATCTCAAATTAATTATTAACTTTCTACAATCAACTAATTTATTTTGCTATACTAAAACATACAAGGGTTCCACATAAATTATTGTTAATTGCATCAGTTTCATTTGTAATGCTGTATATTTTCCATTGAGCTTTAATGAGAGCTATTTATATATGTACTGTAATAAACATATTACAGATCAGGTTTTTTTTTTTCTAGACCTGCAGTTATGAAAGAGAAAAAAGAAATCAGAAATCAAGAAGAATAAAAGTGGTATGATTTAACAGAATGCTAGGAATGACAATAAGTTGTTTGGAAATTATTTTAATTTCCTGTAGGCTGGTGTTCTGTCATATCATCACTGAACTTGTTGTTCTCATGAATTGCCTATAAAAGTGCTTCTCAAATATTCATATGCACAACAAATGTCCTGGGGAATTTGCTAAAACGAAGATTTCGATTCCATAGGTCTGAGATGGAACACTCGATTTTGAATTTTAAACCATCTCTCAGGTGATTGCAGTGGCACTGGCTTGTCATCACAGTGTGTGCAGCAAGGTTGTAGAGCAATGGGTCTCAAATGTGGTCCATTGCCCAACTGCAACACATTCATTAGATTGCTTGTTTACAAAAAAAATGCAAAATGCTAAGAGTCACCCTAGACCCAGTGCAACTAAATTTCAAGGTTGCAGCCCCATTTTTACCTAGCTCTCCATGTGAAAGTTTACAGACAGGGAAGGTTGAAAAGCCATACTCTGCAGGGAATTCCACAACTCCAAGGTATGTGTGCCTTTAACCCTAAATGTCAGACATGGGAATCAAGAAAACCTTTTCAAAAAATAATCAGATGAGCCCAAGGCTGTAAAACAGAACTGGTACAAACAACTAGTGCTTGAAAAAAGTTATTCCAGATCATTAACTTTCTGAGATAGCTCTGTCATCCTGTCTCTTTATTTGATGATACAGACTTTAGCTGCTAGTGTAGTAGCCCTAAATTTAGTGTGCATCAAATCACCTGAAGGGCTTGGTAAACCAGAGTTTCTGATTAAGTAGGTCTGAGCTGGGGTCCAGGAATCTGCATTTCTAAGTTCCCAGGTGATGTAGAAGCTGTTGGTCTGGACACCACATTTTGTCCTGCTATTTCATGACCTCAATCACTCCTAAAATATAAAACTTTGGTGGTACATTGCATTAATTTATTCCATGCAAATATGATTTAAAATGGGCACATTTGTTGAACACAAACGGTTTGCTCATATGTTGAGATAGTCCATAGGCCTTAAGAAAGAAACATAAGATATAGCCCCTGTTTTCTGGGGTTTTGTAGTCCAAGTAGATAGATCAAACTAACATATAAAACCATTCAATGGAACTTTAAAGAAGCACATAGTTAGGTGTTAAAAAATGAAAGCATTATGCTCAGATAACCTCTAAAGTGGCTTGACTTAGTTTGGATGGGACTTTACTGAAACTATGGGAGAAGAGAGCCTTTTTGCTCCTGGGCAGTGGTAGAAGTCCTGATTCTACTTTTAACTAGAGTCCAGCAGTTGCTATCTGAATATCTTCTAGCCCGTGTTGTTGCCTTTTCCCTGGTCCCTTGGTAAGAAGAGCACAGATTCTCGTCTGCACCATTGGTGTTTCTGGGTTGCCGCCTTCTCTGGTGTGCTCTGTGGGATATGTGAGGTGAGAAGGAAACCCAGAGAACCCAAAGCCATCTTTCCCTCAGTCCTGACGTCATTAGCTGGTCTTCTATCTTCTCTCCACTTTTCAGAATCTTTTGTTATGTTTGTTTTATGTTACACCTGAGCTTATCAGCTGAATTTAGCCGAATATATAAGGAAAACTATCTACTTCATCTTTTCAGATACTTTTTTTTTTGCTTTGTTAAATATACAACTATATTAACTGAAACTCACATTTCCTAAATATGTAGATTTAAGATGCAACAGCAGTTGGAAAGTTATGCTATAAAGAAAGTCTATCTACCAAATTTCAAAGATAGTGGTGACAGGGCTCAAGAAATTTTACTTATCTATGGAGTTTCGTTGTAAAATGCTGATGTTTAAGTCAACAAAGTTGTTCTGTGCTGCCACCAGTTTTACACTTTTCCTTGCACCTCGTCCTTGGAATGTATAATTTTCACATTTCAAAGCAAGAGTTGGGAAGAAGCAGCAGACAGGGGGGGGCCTATGCCACAGCAACTAGATTCATGCCAGAAGATGGAAGATGGAATTGAGTGTCTGAGTCTTTCATCAGATACACCCCCAACACCCATAGCAGCACATTTTTCATTTCTGCATGAATTTAGGGGAAAACAATATGTGTAATTTTTAAATTTCAATACATATTTATTGAACATCTACTCTGTGACAGGTGTTTTCCTTGTTGCTTGGAGATACAAAGACCATAGGGAAAGGAACTCCCTCTGTCCTCTAAGAAAGCACAGAGCCAGGACTTCCAGGGGCAGCAGGCCACACCCTGCAGGATAGTGAGGGGCTAGCAGGGCTGCAGCTGAGTCCTGGGGCCCTGGCCAAGGGAGGATGCAAAGTGTAGCACCTGAGCATCACCACTGGGAGGAAAGGCCCTCTTGCCAAATGGGTTTTTCCAGAAAAAGGGAAAAGCACACTCCAATACAGAGACATGTTTTTAATTGAGAGGGAGGTAAAGGTATTTTTCCTGGCATGGTTCCCTTCTCCCTCCAAAAACTACCTAATCAGCCCCACTTTTGGTGACCTCACACCGACAGACAGTCCCAGTTAAGTGTTAAGTCGTCTTACAAATTTTATTCTTAGGCATGAGTGATTCGATTTTTCTCATTTCAGTCATAGCTATAATTTGGAAGAGGATACAAATGCTGAACGTTGCTAATTTCAAGGCTAGCGATAAAACTTCCAACACTCTGGCACTTGAGCGTTAGATAAAAATTGACTTATAGTAAGAATATTTAAAGCCTAGTCAAATGCCCCATTTATCTGGACTAAAACCACAATTAAATACTGAAAACTCCAAAACTGAAAGAGAAAAATGGAGAGAATAGGAAGGAGCGCAATGAGGAAGCATGGAAGGGAGGAAGGAGGAAAAATAAGGAAGAGAACGGGAGGGCCAGGATGCCGCCCCTCTGTGCTGTGCCAGGTACCGAGGGGGTCAACATGTGCCTCAGTGGACATAGTCAGGGCAGGGCAACCTCATGGGCCTGCAACCTGTGCCTTTACACTAGGCTTTCCTCCCAAAAGGATGCTGAATTTGGTTTAATGCTCCACTGTGAGTACCTTGAAATTTATAATAATTTTACCTCTGAAGCTGTGCTTTCTAGATGATGTTTGATGGGGCAATAGGCCATGCAGGTGAGCCAAGGAGCTATGGGCAGTACGTGTGCCCCTTGTTCCTGGTGCCTAATGCACAGAATATCTGCAATGCCCCAAGAGCACAGGATGCTCCCACCTGCAAGCGGGGGAGGGGATCCAGCGAGACCCACCTGATGAGCACCAGGGAGGTGTTGAGTGAGCAGAACTCTGCCCACCTTCGAAGGCTGTGCTCTCCATTCAAACCGGAATGTGCAAATGCAGAAAGCAAGCCACGGACATCCAAGAACCACAAACAAAACTATCCTGCCCAATCCTTTTTTAACAATCGTGTGTGTTACTTCTCTGCGTGAACCAGCTACTTACACTGAAAATGACGGTGTAGAAAGAAAGCAAAGACGGCGGCCCACGACTCCCTCTCTGCTCTGTGCTTCCCTCCTCATCAGCAGGCCCCTCACAGACAGTGCTGGTAGACCGTGTGCATGTCAAAAGGGAAATACAAACCCCGGAGTCTGTGGGGTGCAGCATTTCCACTCTTCTGTTGAGAGCGAGCAGCCGCCATGCGCACAAGCTACGAACCAAGACTGCATAATTTCAGAGACTCCAAAATCTCAGGTTAAAGGGCATAACCGTTAAATGTCTTTTATTTGCATCTAAAGCTGGCATTGCACAAGAGATGCATGATAAAATCCTAGCTGCTAGTGATTTAAATGCCTGTATTTTGTTTGTTAGAATGATATTAAACAGCCAATAAAAACCACAGTGACAAGTTGATAGAGAAGCCACAGAAGAAAGGGAAAGACTGTATTTTAACACCTTTAATGGCACATTTTTCTTGCCTTTTGGACAAGAGGATTTGCATTTTGCTTTTGTACTTCACTATACAAATCACGTAGCTGGCCTGGTCCCATGTCTAAATGGACCGAGGGCACAACAAGGAATCATCACTTCGCTCGCTCACTGGGCAACGTTATGAAATGCTCAGAGGGACATTGCCGAAGCGGACATGATCTTGTTGCCTTGTTATTGTGACTGTAACCATGGGGTGGAGGAAGTAAGAATCATTTGACATTTACTCATATATGAGGGTTGGAGAATGTTTAGAGACGTGACTGAGATTTTTGTAGGCTTTTATATTCCAGCTTTACCATGTCCATGACAAGCCATTTAAAGATGAAACTATTTGAATGTGAGCTCTCATCTTTAAAGTAGGGGGTACAATTCCACAGATGGGAACCTAATGAAGGGCAGACAATTGTTTCTAGAAAAGAGGTGAGTTTTAACATCCTCCAAGCTTACCTTACCTTGGAAAATTCCCTGGATGGGGGATACAAAGGGGCTGAAAATGGAACCTGCCATCTTCTTGTCTTCTTCCATCTTTTGTCATCATGGCATGGAGCTTCCCTGGTGGCACGACCTAGCCTCTTGGACATGTGGGTGCTGGAGCCTCGGCTGGCACATGGGCAAGGTTTGGAAGCCCAAGGAGCCCTGGGGGCTGAGACACCAGGAGGTTAAGAGATGAGCCAGCCGGAGTGCAGGCACCCAGGGCAGGGATGGTGGGCACAGCAACTGGACCCCCTGTGACCCAAATGTAGGTGGAATTCCAAATTAGAGAATAAGCTTTGTAACATTTTTACAAACACACAGAAATATCGTAAACATGAGACAGCATGGTTTTCAAGGCCAATGCCAAAGAAATATCCAGAATAGTAAGATCAATATTTAAAGAATAAAATTCTAGGAGAATAACATGCTTTGCCTATGGAAGAGACTATAATAGTTGGGATATAAAATGATTAGGGCTAAATTAGAGTGTTGACTCCAAGGTTTTCTTTTCATTCTTTAGTTCAGTGTTTTATGCTTGAGAATTGGTTTCAATATGTGGGCAATTATGTTTGTTTCAGTACAAGTATCTATGTATTTGGAAATTGTATACTGTCTCTTTTACTGGCTACAGCCACCTGAGACACATCTGTGTACTGTTTGCATTTTAAGGTATTTCATATTCTTTTAGATAAGCCATAATGTTTATTAAAAACCTCTTTATAGAGCTCATGGCTAATATAATCAGATAATAAGATGTACATAATTAAGTTAGTTTTTTCATCGTTACCAGAAACTGTTGCTTGCCAACATCAGGAGCAGGCTTTCAGAAAATGGCATTCAGAAAATGTAAGGAAAAGAATCCATATGATGATTGAATGTAAATAAATATTGCAGTCAGCTCACTCTCGCATGTAGCTGTGTCATGCCCTTGGTTCTATGATTTAAAAAGTGGGAATGACGTTTTTTGAGTTCATTGGCACCTGTATGGTTTATAAGTAGCACAAAGAGTGAGCCGTTCCTATAGTTTATATTTCAGGACTTAAGTCTGGACAAATCAGTTAGAACTGAAAATAATTCGATATGAGACAGCTGCAACTGTTTAAAAGCTTAGCTGTTAAAATCCTCCCAGTCCTGTAACTCCAGCTGAAAGTAATCATGTTTTTTTTTTTTTTTTTGAGTGTAGAAGAATTTATTAGCAGTCTGTTTAAAGGTGCATTTAGGATGTTCCTTTAATTCATAAAATAATTACCATTTCTTCACACTCAACAAATCTAATTTCCTCTAACTTTCTCAACTTCCAATTGATTATGAAATTATCGGTGTTTTTTCCCCAAAAAATAACTCATTAAGGATAGTAGAAATAAAATTAAATTATTACACACTCAAATTTGTGTCTCAAAGAAGAGTTTTTTTTTTTTTCACAGCCTTCACAACCACATTTCATTTTTATTCACAGGAATGCTACACTGTCTGCTCTGAGCTTTATTCGGATTATGTCATGGAAGTTAGCATTGTATTATCATTATTATTGTTATTTTGAGTGTTCGGTTTCTTGACCGGTGTTGTATTTGGATCCAGGGAGAAATGCAGGAAGTTCTCACTTAACTAATCTTCTACTGGTTCTTGGAAACTGGGACATTAAGTGAAAGGATGTAACCAGTATGACCACAGGCTAATTGGTATAAACAAGAGTTAAGTTCCCATGGCCTATTTCTGGTCACAAAGACATCACCAAACTTCTATACAAAGACTAAGACTCCACTACTTTTAAACATTGAAGTAAGTGTGATATACGTGTGTACATCTAAGAGAGATTGATGAGAACAAGCGAGATAATTATTTACCCTATTATTCCAGTTCAGGGTCAGCCTGGACCGAAGCCATCTCATCACGGGGCACACTCACACTCACGCACACCCACTGTCTCTGGGACGGTGTGGACACGTCAATTCCGCCTAACAGGGCATCTCTGGGGCATGAGAGGGAACCTGAGTACCTGAAGAAAACTCATGCAGACCTGGGAAAACATGCAAACTCCACACAGACAGCGGCTCTGGCCCAGAACTTTGTATGTATGTGAATAAACTCATCAACGTTAAATGAAACACTGTTAAAAGCACGCCGTTATGCAAGGACATGCTGCATGTTCTCTCAGCACCTAAATTCCTATGTTCAGGTGAATATGAGTCCTGTGAGTCACCCGTTTCATGTGCTAATGGTCCTGTGGTTCCTCGTGGAAGGAGAGAGCATTATTCCATGAGTTGTCCACGGGTTATGCTCCTGGTCCTCACGCACTGGCCGTGTGACCTTCAACAAGTCACATGCTTGCTCTCGAATGTTGCTTCCGCATCTGCAAACATGAGAATAACTTCCAAGAGTGCTTCCTGGAGTTGCCGGAAAGTAGTGATGACGGTGAAGTTACTCTCCAAATAGAAAATGCAAACTGCTCCTAGAAGCATATGAAAGACAGTGGGAGCAAGGTAGAGACGAAAGTATTTAAAATATATATATATATATATATATATATATATATATATATATTTTAATTCAGGATATTATGGAGGTACAAACATTTTGGTTACCTGAAATGTGTTTGCTTCTCCCACACCTGGGTCACAAGTGTGTCCCTCCCCCATACAATGTGCCCCATTTCCACTAGCTGTGAGTTTAGCTCCCCACCCCCTCCACCTGCCACCCTCTACCCCCCTACTTGACTGACACCCAGTGAGTATCACTACCATGTGAGCACTTTAGTGTTGATCAGGTAGTACCAATTTGATGGCGAGTACATGTGGTACATGTTTTTCTGTCCTTAGAATACTCTAAAGCCAATGAATGTGTGCCTCACTTCTCTGCTTCTGAGATACTGCAGATGGGTTTCCCAGCTAGGAAAGATGTTTTATGAAATATGTGCTTTGTGTTTCTCTCACTCTACCTTCAATAATAATGCCCCTTTTCCTCTACCCCTTGGTGAACAAATCTATGTGGATATCCAGTATTTGGGATGAACTTCACTTTTACCTAGCCAAACTTCCTCTCTAAAATACCAGTCTGTTATCTGAGGTCACCTCAGCATTAATTAACCAGATGAAAAATGATGGAAATGAATTTGTCTATTCCAAATGTCACACATTTTGCATAGCGCTCTCTCTCTCTCTCTCTCTCTCTGAGGTTAGAATTTCCAGAAGATGCAGGGGAAAAGAAAGAACATTCAGCAACAAAAGGTCACTCTCAGACACAAATACTCAATGAATGCTGGTATTATTTCACGTCCACACTACGATCTTCGGCGATTTCATTTCCTTCCATCAGCTTTTGTTCTAACGTGGAAGCGAAAGTGAACACTTGGCACGGTAAGTAATAAATCACACAGAGTTGTCATTTATCTATTGGATCTATTATCATTCATATTTAATGTAGCCCATACTTGACTTTTAAGACTGTGTTTTTTTTTTTTTAAAGGGAAAGCAGCTCAGCATTCCCCTTCCAATGACATCCACAGAATGTATTTATGTACAAGTTTTGCTCATTCTGCCGACTGTGTTGGTCAGGCGTAGGTTTGAATGGTGAGCTAGCGTTAAGTCCACTGTCAAAACTGTGGAAGAAAGAGTGTCTCCATTAGACACCACATTTAATGCCTCATTGAGACTAAAGCCATTTATAATTTCTGGAAACTATCTGCCTAAAGCCAAGATACATTACCCAGTAGACATTTTTTTTTTTTTTTTTCTTGGTGAAGTGTAGAAAAACACACACCTATTGAAGAATGGCACAGGATAAACTTTAGTTGGAGACAAGTCATGGAGATTGATATGAAATCTTCATAGTCTGAGCCTGATTATAATTTGTTACTTTTGTGCTCAATGCTTCCTTTTGCCTCCTTATAAAGCACCTGCTAATGTGTTCATTTATTTTTAAGAATTCATAGTTTTTATCACTTCAAAGTTCAGGCCAGTTTGTGTGATAAAACAGTTAATATATTTATGCCTGGTGATATAGATACTTGATTACTCAGTAGCAGTTTAAGAAAATTACATTCTCAAATGAAATTTTATAACCATGGGACAATGGATAAGCTAGTTTGGGGGCTGCATACCTTGCTTTTAAATTTGTTTTTGGCTCTTTTTATATTGCAGAAGCTCTGGGAGTGGAATACAGTTAGTAAGAATCAGGGTCTGTCTTGTTAATAAATATAACATGGCTCTGATTTGTAATTCAAAGAACTGAGATAGAATTTAATATATTAATATTAAATTAAAACATTAATCCAATGATTCAGATTCCATCAGCTATAGATAATGATATCTGCTACTCAGAAATCAAGACGTTGATTTAACCACTCCAGAGTTCGCTGTCTTAATGACAAAGAGGCTGGTTTCCCAGTTGGCTCTGCCTAATGGGACCCTGCCCAGCCCCCACGGCCTTAGAGTCAGAGGTGAGTGGTGGAAACAGCCTCTGTCATCGTCACTTCTGGCTCTGTCATTTCTTAACTACTTGATATCATGGAGCCAGTAACCCTCTGCTGTGCTCACATTTTTGAGGCATAATAACCCCTACCGTATGAGGTGGCTGTGGAGAGCAAGTAACATAAATTACAGCAAAGCACTGAGCATAGAATCTGCAGTACAGTCAGCCCTCCAGTCTCAGTTTTCTCCCTTAAAAACATTGTTGAAATTCAAACTAACTGGGTTCACTTTTAAGGGTCGTGAGATAGCTTTAACGTTCTTTTATTTTCATTTAAATGTATGTTATTTTTTGTTGTTTATGTCATGCAGCTTTATCGAGGCTTTATGTATTACAGCTTGGTTGAAGCCTTGTTTATTTACTGAAATGAAAGTACTTGTTTTTTTATTGCAATTCATAAAATATTTATTTATTGAATGGATATTTCATTAACTGCACATATGTCATGTGTGAAGCCATCATCTGCTTCCCCCATGACGTTCTTTGTGCCCATTCTTAATCCCTCCCACTCAGCCCCTCTTTCCCTCTTCCCCACCCATCCTCAGACAGCCACTGCTCAGCAACCTGTCGCTGTAGATGAGCTTGCACTTCTTATAACTTCATAGAAATGGAACCACATGCATGTGCTCTTTTCCATCTTGCTTCTTTCACTCAGTATAGTTATTTTGAGAGTCATCTCTTTCTTTGCATGTATCAATAATTCCCTTTCTTTTCTGAGTAGGATTTCATTTTATGGATATACAATTTATTTATGTATTAATAAGCTGGTGGGCATCTGGGTTGTTTACCAGTTTGGCTATTAGTAATATAATAAAGTTTCTATGAACATTCGGAGATATAAATGCAGGAGCTAAAATGTACAAAAATTCTAAAAGAACACGTAAGAGGAAATTAGTGACCTTCGATTTGGCAAATGTTGCTTAACTATGAAATAAAAAACAAAGACTATAAAAGAAAAAAGACAATGAAATGTACTTATTAGTATGACAACCTTTTGCTTTTTGGAAGACATTGGTAAGCAAATGACAAGGCAAGCCTCGGAGTAGAAGAAAATGTGTGTAAAACATATCCAACAGGGAATTTGTGTCTAGAATATACAAATAACTCTTAACAACTCAATAACAAGGAGACACATATTTTGAAACAAACAAACAAAAAAATGGGCAAAGATTTGAGCAGACCCTTCACCAACGAAGATATATGGATGACTAATGAACACATGCAAAAATGTTCAACACACTGAGTCATTGTGGAAATACAGATTGGAACCACAGTAAGATACCCTTGCATGCCCACTGTAGTGGCTGAGCTTGGAGTGGCCGCATCACATGTTGATGAGGGGATGAGCAATTGGAGCTCTCCCACACTGCTGGTCAGCAGGCAGGATGGTACAGCCGCCGTGGAACACTGTCTGGAGTTTCTTAGAAGTTAAATGTAAACCTACCATGTGACCTAGTGATTCCATTCCTAGGCATTTAACCAATGGGGGGAAAAGCATATGTCCACACTGAGACTTGTAGCTTTAAGTTAAAACAAACCAAACCCAGGCTGGGCACGGTGGCTCACGCCTGTAATCCTAGCACTCTTGGAAGCTGAGGCGAGAGGATCACTGAGCTTAGGAGTTCAAGACCAGCCTGAGCAAGAGTGAGACTTCCGTCTCTACTGAAAAATAGAAAAATTAGCCCTGGATGACGGTGAGCCTGTAGTCCCAGCTACTTGGGAGCCTGAAGCAGGAGGTTCGCTTGAGCCCCTGAGTGTAAAGTTGCGGTGAGCTATGATAATGCCAACGCATTCTATTCCTGGGCAACAGAGCAAGACCCTGTCTCAAAATCAGAAAACAAACAACTCTCCCCGCCCCACCAAACTCAGTATATAGAAACCAACATATCAGAATTCTTCAAGCTTTATAATACAGACCAGCACCTCAAAGAGTCATTTAAAATTCTGTAACAAAGGAACAACCGATGGTCCTTTTCATTTTCATAAATTATTTTCTAAAATGTGGTAGAAATCAAGGACTTTTAAAAATTATGGTATAAAGGGAAGAAGTGATACAGAAATACAGAAAAAAAGACACTATCCACCACCAAAATACAAATTTGAAGAAGACACGTGCTAATGGACACACCAACAAACAAATACTTTTGAGACAAACATACTGAACACATAATGTTATCCCACTGAGCAGACCTAAAATATTCAAGGTTCGTTTGTACGTTTCACAGGGGTGATTTGCTAAAGTGGATGATAATTAGGCTGCAAAATGAGACCTGAGTTTTAGATCCAGGTGTGTGGCCTTGGGAATGTCACTTGGTCTTCCTGGCATTGGGTTAGATGTTAGGCCTATGTGAGTCCTCAAGTCTCTGTGACCTCCAAAATTTTGTTTTTCCAATGAAATAGCTCTTTTATCTCCCTATAATTTCAGATGTCAAGTATTGCTAGTGGGTGAACTATTCCTGCCTTTGGTGTTATTTCTATTATCATTAGAGCATCACTTCTCCCATCAAATTAAGGAAAATTGGAGTTGTCACTGATGTGTGGAGCGGTCATTTTAATGACAAACTTTTTTAAAATACATAAATGCTTTAGAAAATATTCTTACATGATTTACACAAGATAACTTCTAATTTGGCATACACTTCAAAAATTTGGATAAGGTGTTTTAAGTTAACAATGAATATTATATAAAATGTACAAATGTGGCAAATCCTTTCATTTTCTTTCAGTCATTCATGTCCTATATTAAGCTGTGTAATTCACACCCCAGTTGACAGCTACAAAATAAACTGCTCTAGAAATTTGAAACCTTTGTCTAATAATTCTTCCCATATGTTTCTTGTAAATAAATAATTGAGGTTTAAAAGAGATGCCGTCTTTGCTCTTGTTTCAAAAGAACAAAGACCTAGTATCCTTTCTACTTCTTAAAACAGTTCTTTGCATCATAGACCAAGTCAGTTACATTTGAAGGAAGCCAATATTAATATTTCCTTTTCATCTTATAGTGCTTATAAAGTAGTTCAAACGATTTCCACACATCTGCATCTTAGATGTAGATATACCATGTCCTCTAAAAATGCAATCCTAACATTCTCATGCTTTAAAAATTATCTCAAGGACTGTCAACCAACTGTTTGTCCTAAATCATCTGTTTAAGCATCCGATGACATCAGCCAAAGCCAATGGAAAGAGAAGTGAAACCCTGGCCTGGCTGTTCAACAGTTAACGTCAGTCGTTTCTTTGCAAGGCTCCCCCAAGCTATCTGAAACTTAGGCAAACAGTTTAAAGCCTCACTTAACTTTTTCATTAATAAATAAGTGATAGGACACCTGACATTGTACCTCAGGTAAACAGGGGTGAAGTCTTTAGGCAAGTTCATTTTCTGGTCCTTTGTGTCATAATTTTTCTTACCCCTGCAAGCACACCCAAGTTGCATCATTCCTAATTATTATACTCTAACCTGACTACCCTCACTTAAAAACATAAAAAAAACACCCAAACATGACTATATTAGAATTTCAGTTCTCCTTATATAAAGTGAAAAATTAAATATGTATTAAGCAGGTGTAAATATATACATATATATAGAGAGAAGAATTTTCTTTATCTAAGAATAATATCTGCTTGAATGATATTGGAGAGCCCAACAAGCCGTGGAAACCTTTGCTCTATATCTTCCCAGTGACTTCTGTGGAGCACTGTGTGTTAGCGTTTAGCGTTTCCCATTTGGCAGTAATAATCTTTCTAAGTTTGACAAGATTTAAGTAATTTCAAATTGTTCTCAAGGCTCACTTTCAATTCATGTTTTAAATTGCAGTATATGAAGCATGTAAAACACTTGTTTCGATGAGAACATGACGCTTGCATTTAGTATTTACACAATATGAAATAAATCATGTCAGAATTAATAAGGTCTAATTCTATTAATGTCAGAAAAGATTAACGTAGCTTCCCTCTTCTAAGCAGACTTACCCAATACCCTTTGAATTATTCTTGACAGTGTTAAAATTAGACTAAGCCTACAAATAAAATAGGCCAGCAAATAAATTGAAGTAATAAATTAAGACATTGTGTAAATAAAGGAATCTGTGGTAGGAGAATCCAGATTTGATTGAAAACCCTTAGTAGCTTTGTCATCGGGAGCACACTTATTACTGTATCTCTGGATGATTCTGTTGCCTCTGAATTGAGCTTGTTCCTTTATATGATTTTTATTAATTGTAGTATTCATACTTGGGATATAAAATGTTAATGATAATTAACAGAGGCTATACCACAGCAAGTGAGCATGATTTAATAATATAACAAAAGAGGTTTTGCTTGTCCATTTGATCAGCGTGATCAGAGACAGCTAAAATGCCTGTGTTGGCCTCATGAGTTTGTACAGTTAGAAAAGATGCGGAAGGGAGAGTTAACTTGCATTATCCATTTTATTTCACATTTATTTCCATTTGTTTTCTTGCATGCATTAGTACTCAGGGGGATCTGTTCTTCTAGAAAGGGAAAAAGAAGATGCCTATTTAATTTAACCTTTCTCTGAACTTTTTCTATTAAGCCATGAAAAAGCATTTGCTTTCATACACACAGGAAAAAAAATGTTATTTTAAAATATAGTTGGCATTCCAATTGGTAGTAAATGATATTATTTCTGTGTTTCATTAAGAAAAATATAGATCAAGTTGGGAGGACTAGGAAAACAAGAGAAGAGATAAATTTATGTGAAATAAAGTAGAAGAATATAGGAACTTCACCATGTTCTCATTGGGCCAAGTACTCCTTAAAGGATATTATGGATATATATTATTAATTATTTATATATATAGCCTATATATTATTCAAATCTTAGTAGATATGCTTTTTTTTTGTTTAAATTTCCTGAAGTATTTTATGTAAGATTTATTATAATCCAAAGGACAAAATTAAGTCAATTCATAGAAGAAAAGTTTGTCTTGATAATGAACCATAAGATATGATTTTATTTTCTTTCTCCCATTGGAAACCATGGGTTACATACATGGCTTTACACATTTGACTGAAAGGAACAAAATGGGGATGATATAGGTTATAATCGCAAGGTTTATGAATACTTTGCTTGTATTGTAATCTCATAACGTATTTCTAACATGGAATATATCTGAAGCATACAAATAATATACTGCAGGGAAATGTGAGGCGACCTGCAGGGCAGGTGGCTGAGAGCTGGAGAAATACTATTCTCCTTGGAGCGGTGTGCTGGGGAGACTCTGGTGACATCACATGCTTGTTAAACAGCCGGTGGTAAGTGTACCACTATTTCAAGGGCTATGGGGATGTAGAAGGAATCCATAACATTATCAGTGCCCATCCTGTATTTGCACCCTGATAGGATAGATAAATTTGACCATACATAAACTAGTGATGAAAATTAGTGAAATGACTAAAATAACCCAATGCTAAGTAAGCATCAGGTACTGAAAGCTGTTATAGCAGGGAATTATCAAGGCTAAGGAACTTTGGACATTATGACAAAACTATATTAGAATAAGGGATGATGGGTGAACCTAAGCAAGTCTCCATGAACAAGTATTTAATGTTTATAAGGTAAAAACAACGAAAACAAACAAATGAAAATTCCTAAATGTACTTCTGTAATTGTAAATAGATGTCCCACAGATGGCTATGTATAATAGGGAAAGCTTGGAAACAATCTTGACTTTAGATAACAGAGAAATATTATGCAAGGGAAAAGTTAATTCATATCATGTAATCAGCTAATAATTGAAAATTATGTTTTCCATGATAATACTACTTAATTATTTGGGAAAAAATCTCATTACTTATGTTAAGCAAAAATTAAAACATGTTAAAAAAATCTTTATATGGAGAATAACATTGATTTTATTAAATCATTTATTTTAAATGTACACAAATTATTTCTGGGTCAAGTTGTCAAAGGGGGCACTACTTGCAACCTCTTCTCTGCTCAGCACAAATGCGTGAGCACACGGAGCTCAAGTGCATACCTCTCATTGCAGAACTCAAAATAGAAGACATTTCCATGGAGCAGAAGCCAAGAGAGAAACATTAGCGCTGAATAAGGTTGGATATGCATCACTGTGGGCAGTTGCTAAGAGTGATGAGGCTGTCAGAGTTGGAGTTTACTCCTTTCTTCCCTTCATCTAGATCCAGTATGGCCTTTATTAGAAAAGGTAAAAAAAAAAAAAAAAAAATAGCAACCAAGAAATTCTGACCTGAAATTAAGGGAGGTAAAAGGATACTGAGCTTCATGGAGAGTTTTGAACTCAAGCCAAGGTGAACATTAGACGTTATTGAGTGGATGGGTGCTGAGGTCCCACTATGCTCTGTGTCATCCGGACACATGGGGACTGTCTTCATTAGGCAAGTCCAAATTCTTTTAGTTTAGTGATGAAAACTGGGAAGGTTTCTCGATGCCCTCTGCTAAAAGCCATCCCAGTTCTTTATTTTCAATGCTGAGGTCTCCTACCGTCAGAGAAGTCCATCTAGTTTTTCAGGATACCTGTGGACATAATCCCATACAGGATGAATTGCTACTTCACACTGGCTTGAAAGTTGAGCCACCTGGATGAAGGTTTGTGGGAGGAGAAGCCAAAGAAAGACGACCATTGGGTGATTCCTGCTGGACCCTGCTCTACTCACCTTTTCCCCTCGGCTGATTTAATCTGTATCCCTTTGTTGTGATAAACTGTAACTGTGAGTATAACGGCATTTAGGTAGTTCTGTGAGTCGTTCTAGCAAATTATGGAACCCAAGGGTGATCTTGGAGACTCTCTAACTCTACAGAAATACTCTTAATCTTTAATGGTGTATTCTTGCCAAAAATACATTAAAGTTGGGTCTAATCATGAGAAACAGTTTGACAGCTCCAGAATGTGAAATATTTAATAAAAACAATTAGCTAGAACTCTGAATTTCGTGCCAACAATCTGAAATTAAATCAACCAAAAAAGGTGGAAAGAATTCTTCTAGTATAGAGTTGTAACATTCAGAGGAAGAGTGAAATGCTGCTTTTAACCCACAAAAAGAAAGGTCTTTCTGTTTAGTTGTGGCCAACATAGGTCACGTGCCCAGCCCTCGGCCAAGAAGATGCAGAAAGAGATGGCTGCTGTACATCCCCTGGTGTAAGCCTGGGTTTGTGACCCGCTCCTGGTAGCTTCGAGGAGGCTGTTCTCATGGGCTTAGCTTAGTCAGAGACGACCTCCAAAACTGAAGATGGAGCCATGTTTCCTTGCCACATATGTTATATGGGGGAAAAGAGAGAAAACAGCAACACTATCCAAAGCATACCCATGCTTTGTCTTGATTTGGGGTTCAAATATGCAAAAACAGACAACATTCACATTTTTCTGAAACCCAAGTTGTACTATATCCATAGAGCTATGTATAATATTTGGACTCTGACCACAGACACCTAATTTTATTTTAATATAGCTCAACATAAACTCAATATCCTTGGGAGAATGACTGACAAATAACAGCTATTTGAAAATCACTAAGGAACAATGGCTTGACATATCACTTTCCTATTTTTTACAGATACTTTTTGTCTATGATATGACTAATACTGATTAAAAATATCTGTAGCTACTAGTACAGTGCTTCACCAGGGGGGTCCTCCCCTCCAGCTCACCCATTATTCTTTTTTTCCTAACAATGAACAGGTCAGAGTAAGTTTGAGATTTGTATTTGATTTCTAGGTCCAGTCTAACCAATTGGAAACATCTAATTTATTTTCTTGTATTTCGTGTTTTTAAAAAGTTTGACTTCATTAATCACTTCTAATTTCTTCTATTATTTTTAGAATCATTGGATTTTAGAATCAGGGTCATCTCAGTGACCATAGCAAATTAGGACATGGGCCAAACACAGGTCAAATCAATGCTTTGCCATCCACTGGCCCTGGGAGCTAATGAGTAGTCTTCTCCTTGAGCAGGGGTCAAAGGTGGTTCAGAGAGTGGGAATTCACTGTGGTTGGCCCTGGACCTTGTCCTGCTAGGGGACATATAAAGTAGGTATTTAATGGTAGGTTTTGATCTGGCTGTACTTTTCCCTAGAACCACCAGCGAGTCTTGGCAGTTGCTTTTTCTCTTCTTTCTTTTCATGCAACATAGAGCTTGACAGATTAATTTATCTGTCTGTCTTTCTCAGGTCAAAGAGACACTGCATTGGTAAAACATTTGCTTGAATTTTTTAATGCACATTTCTATACTTTCCTACCTCAGCACCTGCCCCACCATCTGTTCTTTTACACAATAAATGAACACATGAATTAGAATCTTGATTAAACAAACAAAACGAAAAGTAAAACACAAGCATTTTTTTTTTTCCACAAAACTTACATCACAGTGCTTGTAAGGTTGCTTACCTGGGCTGTCAGCTCAGGACTCATCTGTGGGCAGGCCAGGTTTTTGGCTGTAGAAATTATTTACCCTGGAAGGCCATGCACTCATGGGCCTATTCTACTTCCCTTGGGCCAAATTTTATTTAACATTTTCTTTTGAGTATGTATGGCATTGATCACATTAAGAGGATTGCTATCTCTGTATAGCTTGCAAGAAATTTCCTTTAGGCATCATTCTGATAATGCATACATACATACTAGTAACCCCAGAAACGTGCATGGCCCCAGAAGACAGATCAGCAGCTGATTTGACTTGTGTGTTGTCGCATGTATGACATTTCCTGATCTGACATGATCGCTAAGATGACCTCACATTCTAAAATTCAATGATTCCAAACATAATGGAAAGATAGAATACAACTTTTCAAAGATTAGATACAAATAAATAGACTAGATGTTTCTAATCAGTTAGATTGAACCTGGAAATTAAAAACAGTTAGAAACAAAATAATATTAAAAGCAAAAGTAGGAATTAAGAAAATACACATTTAACAAAAAACAGGCATATCTCAATTTAAATGAGCCAAACATATGATCGGAAAATACCCATCCAAGGGCCTGCAGATGATTAGCAAATGAATATAAAGTTTTAAATTACATGAATCTAGGACTAAAGCCAGGAATGTTGTGTTTGCCATGTAAGGTGAGATGTTGAGATTAGAAATGATACATTTGTTGCCAGCACAAACAACTTCAATGGCTTTTTAAAATTCTGTGAGATTCACTTAATAATATAATATAAAATAAAAATAAAAATGGTTATTATTTTGAAACATTTTGTTAGGAAAAAATCCTGCTTGTAGTCATACTGGTTTGGATAATTAATGACTCTGTTTAGTCCTGAAGAAAATATACACAGTGAACTGGCTTTATTTTTAGCTATAGAAAATAGGCTTATGTTTCTTATGTTTCTTTGTTAAGATAAAGAAAAAAGTCGAAGTCATCGAGCTTTAAAATATTGTCTGAAATTCAAATACTGGGAACACAGACTGAAATAAACCATAAAAGTGGCTCATTTTCCTTTATTGTGGGATTTTTACATTCTCTATGAATCCTCAAAATGCAAGTAAATACCAATTTGTAATAGTTCTTAGCCACAAAATGGAAGACCGGTCACAAAAGAGAATGAAACACAGATATCTGGCGTTTCCACGGGAACACTTGAGTAGTATGATGAGTAATGTCAGCGAAATCCATTCTGGGAAACGTTTTGTAACCTAATTTTCTCAGTAAACATAAAACATTGACTTCTCCATCTGACAAGCCCCAGTATCAATGGATTAAACACACAGCGTGCTGCCAGCCACATCCCCAATAGGGCGCAAAACACAAAGGAGGAAAATAGCTTCCATCTTTATGGGAAAAGATCCATCTGACTTTTAACCTGCTCAATCCTCTCACCGATGTTCGATAACAATTTATCCTTTAAATGCTACTTAATTTTGCCTTAATTTATTTTCTGGCAGGTGACTCCCGGCAAAGAGCAAACTGGAATTTAATAATAACCCATTTTCCCTTCTTAACCTTCATCCTTTCAAAGATGCTGCAGCAGAAACTGTTGTAGTGTTTTTCAACTTTATTTGCAACCTAATGTATTTAATGAAGATGACCAGGAAATTAAAACAGAAATGTGGATCGTCTATTCTCAAAAGCACATCAGGCTTCTGATGATGGTGGAAGAATGAAGTAATCATGTGAACAATTACTAAGTGAATATATTTTAAAAGTACATATTTGAAGATGCTATATATAGCATCTACATATCTCTATTTATATGTATTTTGAAGGAGCATCCTAAAGCAAGGAGGAGCAGGGGAAGAGTCAAAACTCAAGAAATGGTGTTGAAAGAAGGAAGAACTAGAAGTTGTGACTTTCCAACTCAAGTGTTCTGTTCAACCTCCGCGGCAGCCTCAACCTCAGAAAAATGGTGCCAGGCAAAACCACACCCTCCTTAGTTCAAGGAGAGAGACAGGAGAGTTCAGGACTGGAAATGAAGCAAGAAAATTTACAGGTAACCTCCAGAGTTGCATGAGAACCACAGAATACAGGGATCTATAACAAATAAGCCCAGAAGATTAAGAGGAGATGTCGTATCTACCAAATAAAAACAGGAGAGGAAGAGTAAGGGAAGAGTATAACACATGAAAGATGCTATATACGTTTAAAGTAAGATAATAAAATTGATGGTACATTATTACAAAGGTGGAAAGATACAGTTAGGAAAACACTCTAAATTAGTATAAAAATAAAAAGAGAAGAATAACAGTTTAAAATGCATGGATATAACAAAGTAAGTGTTTCAGTTTATTATCTCCAAACCCCTACTTGTGGGTGTGTGTAATTAAGGAGACAAAAAAAATTGCTAGAATGGAAGAACTTAAAAAACGCCATATTGAAATTGTGTACCTAGCACCCAGCAAAATAAATGTGATGATCTAAATAAAAGCATAATTTTGTGAAATCTGATAATACTAGCGATGAAGAAGACTCCAATAGCTTACAAAAATTAAAAAAGTAGTTTTCCTACAGAGAAATAGAAATCAAAATAAATTCATACTTCTCCAGCTCAACCTACATTGGAAGAGAAATTAAAATTGGTTCATATCTCTCCCACTTTGAAAATGCTGGTAGCCATTTTCAAATGGAAAATGGAATATGCCCTTCAAGTTCTGAAAAAATAATTTTTACCTTAAAGTTTTATGTTTACCAAATCTACCAAGTGAGGAGAAAATGCAAGTATCTTTAGACATGCAATGACTCGAAATATTAAGCCCCTTGGAACTCTTCCTTTCAAAGTTGGTTATATCGTCCTCTTCTTTTGCCTCACGCCTGACTGAGATCTCTTTATTTTTCTATCGTCACTTCCTCCCACCCCTTCCGCACCACCTTCGTATGTATCTGCACACCTGCATGCAGTGCCTTCTTTCTCCCACAGAACACCCTCTAATTCGCTCTTCACATGACATCACACAGCTCTTTGACATAGCTTCACTCACCTCACCAGCTTACCCACGAACATTTGATGGTTACTTATCGCATTAGGGATGCAATCACAGTATTTAATGTAGATAATAATGGTCTGGTACAGTAGCTGGAATCATTAGGGGTAGAACCCACTTCTCCAGAATCACTTGAATCAATTATCTTCCACTTCCCAGCATGGAGGCCTGTTTCTGCTTTCTTGCTCACATAAAAACGCTTTCTTTTTTGCAGAACCTTATCCCGTAGTCTTTATTTTACTTAATTGACTCTTCTCCCAATTTGTATCTTGTCTAATTCCTGCCCATTCAAACCATCACATCTTGCATTGTGCTGGCATTTGGATTAAAGCAGGGATCACACACGTTGTTGACAACAGCAGGTATCCTAGTACCTCGTGCAGGGCGGTTGTGCAGGAAAAAAGTGGCTGAATAAACAAATCATTTTCTCTCTTTAGAACCAAGATTTCTCTCTCTGAAGGAATGAAAGTTAGAATGAGTATTTTTTTTATATGAATTTAAAAAGGCAGAGTGTCTCGGGAAGTTTATGGTAAATTTGAACAATGTATTGGGAAGATCAAGCGCAGTAAGATGGCATCATAAACACACTAGAACCTTTTTACTCCCTCTTTTGTTTGTCCTTCACCCTCTCCCTTTGTCCTCTTGCATTTGATGTTTTTCTGGCATTTTAAAATTTATTCATTATACACGGATTTGCCTTTCCGCTCTGCCTCAAGTGACTTAGATAGCTAATGAGAGATTTAGGGTAAATTGGCCAAGTATGTGATCGTTCCAACTTCACAGGATTTATAACAAAAACATCATATTCCAACTCGTCGTGCAATGAGGATTTAACAAGAGCGGCATCTCCTTTTCTTTTTCTAGCAATAGATTCCTCCAGGGGGAGAGAGGCAAGTGGGACATGGTACGTAGAGATCAGAAGCAGTAGGTATAATACTCATGTAGAGTATGTAAGTAGAAACTTTCTAGTTAAATTTTCGTTATTAATCATGAAAACATTTTTATGTTTTTTATTAAAGAAATGTCAGAAGTACAGACTAGTTCCAAAAATGATACAGTGAGCCACTGTGTATGCTTAATTTAGATTAATTAACTGTTTATTCCCCCCACCCCCTCTCTCTGGATGCACATGTTTTGTCATTTTCTTCTTGTCTTCGTCTTCCTCCTCCTTCTCCTCTTTTCCCTAGCCTTTATAGTATGTTCATTGTTTTATTATTGACAAATCATGAGAGAGTAAGTTGAAGACATTGAATGCTTTTAACCCTCAGGACTTCATCATCTGTCTCCTAAGAATAAGGCCATTATCTTAAACATATGCAATATAATAACCAATTTTAAAAATTATCATGATACAATACTATTACATATTATAAACTCAATATTCACATTTTGCTAATTGTTCTATTAAAGTTCTTTTTCAGCATTTTTTTTTCAACTGAAGATACAAGCTAGCATCACTCATTTTGTTTGGCTACCATGTATCTTTAGTCTTTCTCTGGAATAACTTCTAAAATTCACTTTGTCTTATACAACATCTACTTCCCTTTAGGAGTGTATACCAATTGTAGTTTCAAACTTTCCCCTGATTTGTGGATTTCTGATTGCTTCCTTATGACTAGACTGAGGCGTTTTTTGTTTGTTTGTTTATTGGCAGAAATACTACCTGAGTTAGGCACCCTCAGCCTGTCATGTCAGGGGACACATATTTGTCTCATTCTTGGGATGCTAACTTTAATCACTGGGCCATAGTGGTGCTATGGTTTGACTGCATCCCCAAAGTTCATGTCATTGGGAAATTAATCCCCAATGCAACCATATGAGAGGTGCGACCTTAAGGCCCCCTTTTCCTCTTTGTCTCATGCTGTCACTCTCTCTGCCTCCCTCCACTGGGAGGCCAGCTCCAGACACAGGTGCCATTCTCTTGGACTTCCCATCCCCCAGAACTGTGAGCCAAATAAACTTCTTTTCTGTATAAACTGCCCAGTCTGTAGTATTCTGTTATAGTAGCAGAAAATAGACCTAGGCAGGTGGTATCTGCCAGATGTCTTCACAGTAATGTCACCTTTTTCCTTTGTTATGAATGAGCAATTTCTGGAGAATCCCACTGAGGCTATTCCAATATCTTGTTCCCAACAAACTTTTACCAAATGGTTTCAGCATTCACTGATGACTCTTGCTGGAATCAATTATCACTAATGTGGTTGACAAATGGTGATTTTACTACCTCTGTCGGTCCTTCTCCATTTATTCATTGGCATTGAATCATAAATAAGGCTTTTCTTCCCTTACCACCACTTTTTGAAGTTAATTTAATTATGTGCCTTGAAATCAGCATTATAAATATTAATCAGTGCTAAAATAGGACAGTGTAGATACCTGGTGTATAATTTGCCTTTTTGCCCACTGGAAATAAAACTCAATCCAAATTTAGCCTGATTTTACTGACAACTTGCAAGGAATTTTAGGAAAATCAATTCACATCTCTAAATTTTAGTATTTATATCTATCCAATGAGGGTTTTATACTATTTAGTATCTAAGTTTCCTTTTATTTTTAATAGTCTATAACTCTTAAACAATTTCAGACTGAGATCCATGTAAAAGTAGAAATTCTCTCTTTTCAGTCTTAATAGCAGCCAAGTTGATTAATTGCAATTGGCTAAAAACTGGCAAAAAAAAAATATTTCCCTAACCCCATTAACTTATTTTGGATCTCATTAAACTTTTAAATTCACTTGCTTTCCTTTTCCCTTGTCTATTTCAAGCTTATTTTCGGCAGTGTTACTTCTCTGGCAAGCATATTTGGAAAATGCACAGATTGAGCACCAGTGTGGGAGGAATTATACAGCTAAAAAACCATCCCATGAACTGATCATGGGTATTTCAGTTTGCTTCAGGATTAATTATAGTTCTATAATCCCCACATCAAGGCAGCCTGTGGGTTACAGGCAGGGCTGAAGGAGTTGTCATCCTCATAATGACATTTAAGGGGAGTGATTTACTAAAACAGAATCTGTACCCATTTCAACCTAAATTTTAAAATGAGCCATATAAGCATTAAAAAAAAAAAATGATCCCAGACACTTTCCTAGCAAATTCTGTGCTATAAATTGTAAACCTATGAGACAAATGGGGTTGAAAGCGGAGGGTTGACAAAAAGTATCTCCTCAGGAACCATTTGGGAATGATAATTTTAACATCATTGCTGATACTTAGCAAGAATCCAGAGAGCAGAATAAAATATCATTCTTGGGATCATGCAAGGAATGTAAAATACTTAAGCCTATATTAAAGGTGTAAGGTTTTAATCCCATAAACAATATATTTGTTCATTTTTCTTGACATTGTTCAAACAATAAATTACACGTATAACATATACACAAAACAATCTGTTACATTTATGCCTGTCATTTTTAAACTATAAATTTTAGATCGAGAAGTATTAAGGACAGTTTACAATTCCACAGTGATTTTCCTAGAAATAAAATATTCAAAAAAAGATGCTTGATAAATGGCCACTCCATCTATATCTATTGTCTGTGTTTGATATGTATATGCATAAAGGTGCATAAATATCTATAAATATATGAGTGTAATAGATCATTTTTACTGAGTACGTCTCTGGAAAGAGGTGCTAAGCACTTCACATGAATTATGATTTTATATGAATTGTGTTTAGTCTTTTTATTATTTCTATAAGATATTTACAACTATTGTCCCATTTTGCAGTCTAGGAAACCAAGTTAGAAAGTGATTAAGTTGTTCAGAGCAAAATCAAATGGTAGAAACCACTGAGGAAACAGATCATATATGGTTAAATGCCACGTCTTTTGGTCTTAAAATTTATTTAATCCAATGACAATATAGGCATGTTTCTCTCTTTTTCTTTCAAGACATATTTATACCATACATATATGTGTGTTAAAATTTTGTCTTTATTCATAAATATTTATAAATAAATTTATATTTATAAATATTTATATTCATAAGATGTAAGTTTATAAACATTTGTTTATAAATATACATGTAAGTTTTTAAAATTTATAAATATAAAATAAATTATATATAATTTGCATTTGTCTTTACATTTATATATAGATGTGTGTATATACACATACATAATACTTACAAAAAGCATTGTGTATGTATACATTTACTGTTTTACTTTTTTCCCCCAATAGTATGAGGAACCCAGACTGGTCCTGTGGCTGTCCTGGCGATGAAGCTCTGGGTAAGTTCTCCATGGAAAGCATTGTTATTTGGGTTACTATGACCTTCAAACCCTATAAGGCTCAAGATTGTGGGACTCGAAAGAAAAACCCTTCTTTGTAGTCTGTTAATGTAATAAGGAGAGGGGCTGTTCTTACCTCTGTCCCACAGATCCCAGCTCCTTCTCTGGTGTCAACTGCACAAGGTATTGCCTGTGGATTAGAGGTTCAAGCAGAATTCTTTAAGACAACAGTCCAAACTCAACAGATGTCTTCTGTCTGGTATCAGAACCAAGCCTTGAGCGGGCCATTCCCTCGTTCTGCCAAGCCAGCTGTGTTAGGCTGGTGAGACACCTAGCAACATCAGCACATTTCATGGGTGTGAGTCTCCTATCTCACCTTCTTTGCTATAAAATTAGGTATTTGTTGGCAGCGACTAACAAGACTTTCTGAAAGTCCATGAGTGGTCATTCTGGAAGAAGTGTTGCAGAAAGTAGAGGAAAATCCAAATCAGTATCTGTAAAACAAGGGACTTCTCTTTTCGTGATGAAAGGAGTCCAATGTAATTGACTTGACACCAGCTAGATGGTCGGTCCTTCATGGAATGGTGCTGTAAAAGGATGGTCAGTTTCGGCCTCTCCTTGAAACTGGGTACTCAGCAGGGCCAACAGCCCATCAACCTTGGTGAGTGGAACTCTGTGTTGCTGGCCCTGTGCAGAGCCTCTGATCCTGGCGCTGTGGCCACTTGGTTCATGGGTCATTGCATCACCCTGGGTAGCGGTGACTGGTGGTCACAGGCTGTGTTATCCTTTCGTGGTTACTGAGAGCTCCTCTGCAGGCAATGCCTTTGGTTAAGCATTTACATGAAACTCGGATTTCTTCTCACCCTGGGCCTACTTCAAAAGGACCAACAAGCTACCTCTTCCAAAAACATCCTGCAGCTGATTTTCTTGTTCTCAAACCTCAATGGTGTGGCCACTCCATTAACCATGGTCTACGGGTCCGTGTAGACCATAACTTCAGGCATTTATCCTCACACACAAAATGCACAGCCAGCTATCCGACCTGAAGTTCTACTCACTGACAGTCCTCCCCTTCACCACCATTTTGGGGCCACTGCTCACTGGAGCTGTGGTTGGCATCTGCTGTTCACCGGTGCCTGCATTTCACAAGGAGCCGTCTTTGCAACAGGGCTTTGTCCTCTCCTGCTGACTGATCACTGGGAAGTCCCTGTGTTGCAAAGATTGCGATTGGCCAACAGAGGGCAATGAGATGATTTCCCCATTAACTTTATTTGTTCTCATTAAACTTTGGGTTTTATGAGTGTCATGGGTTGGGAGAACGTGAGAAATTTAAAGGAGAAGGCTCCAGTATCATGAGAGCACAGGGCACCAGGTTGTGAGGTGCACTTGTATCTCCCATGTCTGTCCTCGGCTTGTCTCAAACATGTGATTTCCATTGAAATGTGGATTCCTGCTGTGCACATATAATCTTATAATTGAATAAGGTGATGCTCACTTCGGGATGTTAGTTTTAGGATCACAGTCACTGCAGGTACCATGGCCAGGTGGTTCAGTTGTTATTAGGCTCCCCAGAAGCAAGCCAGAGGAGAACTTGCCGGCAGCCGAGTACGTGGCCTTATGCCAAAACCCTAGATTTATAAGAGCTTCTCAGAGACTCCGCACAGCTCTGTGTCTGCCCTGGGCACCTCAGATATCCCTGCACTGTGCGTTATAATGCCCACATAAGGAATAGCTTACACTGGGCCTTAGAACTGTTTCTGAGACTTTTATTGTTCCAGGACTCTCTTAAAACTGTCAGCGTTACCGGTAACCTGGTTAATGGATTGGCGCACAGAGCCAAATGTGGCTTATGTTGTCTTCGAATTCCAGATGTCTCATAAACATTGCACCTCTTGCTTTTTTCATGAGTGGTGCAAATTGAAGCAATAGGTGTCTTATTGTAGAAATAACTTTCTGTCATACCCGAGAACTGTGGACACCATACACTTGGCCAGCGTGACAGGTCCCTGAATTCTCATGAGGTTGATCCCTTGTTTTTTGACACACATGTGCCTTGCTAAAATAGGTAGGGCACTTGCTACTTTCTGTGCAGTAGAGTCAATTAGCAATTAGTATAGCTATCATCAACTCAATGGACTAGTGAAATAGTCTACGGGGTAGTGAGGCAATCAGTGTCCTCCCAAACAATATTACAGCAAGGAGCAAGAGAGCTGACAAACCTCTAAGGTAAGACAATGAAGTGCACTTCTCTCTCTGCCGAGGGAGCATGGATTGCTTTTGAATATGGCTGCTGATGGGAATTAAAGTACTTACTAGGTCAACAGCTACATACTTGGCATTTATCTACTAAAGATACCATACCCCGAGCTCCAGCTGCACTGGGCTACACCATCTGTTTGTGTTTACAAAAATTCACGTCCAGTCTCCAAGATCAGCACTCACTAAAGAAATTGATTTAAATGTAGATGCCGTACGAACTACAAATGCTGCGTCTTTCTATTATTTGGTGGTGGACTCATTCTGCAGTTCTACCAAGACACAGTTTCTATTTGGACTTGTGATTCACACAGCTTGCCTTGAATCAGTGGCTTCCGTCTGGATTTTCTTACCCCGTGCACCTTGCTCCATTGGTCAGGTGGTAACCAAGATGAAGAGACCGCAGGTTTCAAAGTCTCCCAATTCTCATTTACACTCTCACTGTGGGTAATGCTGGCCAAGTGGCTACTGTCACCTGACTTCCATGAGCCTCCACTCTACCTGGTGCCTACTGTGTTGTTGTTTTGTTCAGAGCTTGTATTTATTATAGTAGCCCATGGCAAATCATGGCATTTTCTCCTTGAAGCACATTGTCACTCTGGTACATGATAAGCAGACCCGCTGGGAGGCTTAGAGGAAGATTCTAAGATTCTAATAGGGACACGTGGCTGTATCACAGGGGTCTTTCTCGAAGAGACCTAGAAACCCCTTCAGTCAAGGTGCCTGGTCTGTAAACTAGACACAAGCCCTGACAATCCCACAGTGATAACCTCGAGTAGGCTTTCAGCCCATTAGACTCAAAATGATCCTGCCGGTATATCTCAACGGAGCTCCCAGTTATTTCATTCCTGGGAACAAACCGGTGATCAGTCTGCCATCACCACAGACTCCTCAGCTTATTATGGTTGGTGCATCTGCCTTGCTGCTTCTGATGGAACGGTGACCCTACCTGGGCTCTCAATGACAGGAGGGAGCTATGTCCTCTGAAATCCCAGGTCTCATTCCAACTTCACCTGCAGCTCACAGAGGAGAGCAGCCGTCAGTGTCTTCCAGGATGTGTGCGCTTCACTCTCTGATGTGTCCCTTGCGCCTTCATTATGAGTGTCTGCTTGACCCCAGCCTACCGCTGGACCTGAACATCAGTGACTCACCTGGCATGTCATTAAAGCCACTCCCTGTTGCTCCGACCACACAGCAAATTCTAAATCCTGTAACGAGTGCACCGAGATAAGGAAGTTTGAATCAATCCAACATTATTTTGCATTTCCTTGAACTAATACCTTTAAAATACACTTCCACACATTCAGTCTAGATTCTTCATGGCATACGTTGGCAAGAGCCTAACACCTTCTCAGAGTGTCCTTCTCTATCTGGGTGTATCAGGGTGTAACTTCCATTACGACATACAGGCAAGTGTCCATTCTGAAGAGTGTGTATGGGTGTTTAGACAGATACACACTTATATACATTTACGTTAGTGAAATTTTATAGAGGCAACTAATAAGAAAAGATGCGAAGCTTGTCTAAGTGCTCACAAATGTAAGTGATCTGCTGGGATCCAGATCCGGTTCTTGCTGGAAGCACTCTGTGCTGCTCACCGCGAGATGGTCTTAGCTGAAAACAGGCTTCCCCTACTTTCAACGTCACTAGAGCAGCAGAGAGTAACCTGATCCACGACCCTAAATATACACAAGAAATCAAAATATCAGCATAGAAAATTAGCATCAACTATACTGGACGATGGGTGACACATTTTCTACGAAGTACAGGTTGTTTATAGTGGTTAAAAGTAGAAAACAAGAATTTTGACAATAAATACAACTATGCTAGCATTGAGAACTATTTACATTAAAAGTAATCAGATGACCCTTCCTAAAACTCTCTGTGTAGAATCAGGCTGAGAGATGGGGGAAAAAAATCTCTCAAGACATAAATATTTGGAAGATGAGAAAGAAAATTATAACATCATGTCTTTACACAGGTCCCCAGTTTGGCTGGTCAGATAATGTAGCAAATCAGAGGTCCTTACAGCCAATCATTACTTATCAAAAAATTAGTGAAAAATCCAGAGGGCATATTATTCCATTTCATAAATAAATAGCTAGCACCCTGGGAGGATAAATGGGACAGATAGGCTTTTCTCCATTTTGGGGAGTGTGTGGGGGATTTTGGATATTTTTTTTTCTTTTTGGTAAGGAATTTCAGAATCAATTTGCTTTCATTCAGCAAGGAATTCAATATAAGTTGTATATAGTTAACATATTATAAGGCTGTGTCCAGAGTAATTGCAATCAGTAATGTAGATAAGCGTTGGGACGCTTAGCTATATGATCCCTCTAGACATTCTTGAAAATGATTATATTGATGAAATAATAGTTAGAGGGAAGGCAATGAGAAGGCTGTAGGGAAATTGCATCATATTATCCAAAACATGGACAATGGATTAATGTATTGGAGAAGACAAAATATCTCAATTGTTAATAAAATTTTAGGAACAATTATAAGCGCTTGGAAGATGAAATATCAAAAGGAATTAATTAAGCAAAATCATTCTATTGTGTTAGCTCTCCAAAATAAAAGTTAAACACAACTCACAGGAGAAGTTTATTCTATTTCTGGCAATACTGCTTGATTTGGTAATGAAGTAACTTGAAAATCAAGGATTATTATTTAGGAAACACAACAACACTAGAGTCAAGGCGATTAAAAATAGCGGCACAGCAGCATATCCCATTAGTACTCCTCTCAGTAAAACGTGACTCACTTTCCATGTATTTCTGGCCACCGGGACCATTATATATATCCTAGTTTGTAGGTGGTCTCTGCAAGGTCATAGAGGACTGGCGGCAACTGGAGGGATTTGGTGCAGGATTTACCTGCATCTCAAAATTGACCCCATAAAAAAAAGAAAATGTAAACATTAATTTTTTTTTTTTTTTTTTTAAGGACACAAAGGCTGAGGATAAACATTAATTTTTATAGAAAAGAACAGTACTCAAGGAACTACACAATAAAGACAAAAACAAGCAAAGCAAGGAAACAAACTAAAACCACACCAGGGCCAGATGATGCCACAAGGGAATCATTCCTAATTCTTGATATACCAGCTGTCTCCTATTCCCCACAAATCGTATCTCTGTTCCTGTTTAACAGTATTTTCGTCAATGAAATTATACATAAGAAATTAATCAGAGGCATGATAACTGATAAAAACACAAGAAAAATTCTCTATATACAGAGAATGTGATAGTATAACTGGAAGCTCCTATTAATCAATGATAACATGAGCTCAAACATTAGAGAAATTAGTAAGGTAGCAGAAAGGAAGAGCTTTCGTGTCACAAACAATAACAAGTTAAAAGATATAATGGTTGAGAATACACCAATTACAATTTCAATAAAGATGATTAACATTCAGAAATAAACTTAATGAAATTGTTAATAAATTTTTTAAAATGTGCAAGCCAGTATGAGGAAAACATAAAACCATCCCTGAAAGACACAAATGTAGATTTGAACAAATAGAAAATCAATACTGTGAACCCCTCTGTGCTAATAAATTTGATGACTTAGATGAAATGGACCAATTCCTTAAATACACAAAGTAACACAAATCATCCAACATAGAATAGATAATCTGAGTAGTCCTATAACTTTTAAGGAAGTCAAATTCATAATTAACCACCCCCTTGATAAAATCTTGACACTTGCTTGGTTTCCCTGGAGAATTCTACTAAATGTTTAAAGAATAACACTAATTCTACATAATGTCTTCCAGAAAAAAAAATAAGGAGGGAATAATAAAACACATAAATAAATGGTGGAGAATGAAATATCCTTTCTTTAAATAGGAGTCTGATTATTAAATGTGGAAGAAATAATAGAAATGAAAAATTTTCACCATTGTATATTTTTGTCTGCTTTATCAAAGATTAGGTTACCATATACTGATGGTTTCATCTCTGGTATTTCAGATATATTCCAGATATTGATGCTTCTGTTCTTGTGCCAGTACCAGGCTGACTTAACTATTATTGCTTTATAATACAGCTTGAAGTCAAGCTGTATTATAAAGCTTGATGCCTCCCAATCTGTTGTTTTTATTTAAGATTTCTTTGGCTATACGAGTTTTTTTCTGGTTCCATACAAAGTGAAGAATTATTTTTTATAGATCTGTGAAGAAGGCTGGTGGTATTTTGATGGGGATTGCATTGATTCTGTAGATCACTTTAGGTGATATTGACATTTTAACGATACTGATTCTACCAATCCATGAACAAGGTAGATTTTTCCATCTGTTTAAATCATCTGCAATTTCTTTTTTTAGTGTTTCATAGTTCTCCTTGTATAAATATTTCATATCATTAAGTGTACTCCTAGGTATTTAATTTTCTTTGGGGCTATAGTAAAGGGTATTGCATTTTTGATTTGAGTTTCTGCTTGATGCTTCTTGGCATATATGAATGCTTCTGATTTGTGTATATTGATTTTATAACCTGAAACTTTACCAAATCCAATTATCAAATCTAGGAGTCTCTTGGATGAATCCATGGGGTTTTCTCTTCAATAAATGGTGCTGGGAAAACTGGTTAGCTACATGCAGAAGAGCGAGTCATGATCCCTACCTCTCACCCCTCACAAAAATTCACTCAAGATGGATAACAGACTTAAACCTAAGGCATGAAACCTTAAGAATCCTAGAAGAATATGTCGGGAAAATCCTATCAGACATTGGTCTAGGCAAAGAAGTTTTGAGGAAGACTCCCCAGGCAATCACCATAGCATCAAAAATAAACAAATGGGATCAAATTAAAAAGTTTCTGCACAGCCAAGGAAACTATCATTAGAGGAAATAGACAACCCACAGAGTGGGAGAAAATATTTGCTCTCTACACTTCTGATAAAGGTCTAATAACAAGAATCTATCTAGAACTTAAAAGATTTACCAAGAAAAAAATCAACAACCCCATCAAGAAATGGGCAATGGAAATGAACAGAAACTTCTCCAAAGAAGACAGAATAATGGCCTGCAAACATATACAAAAATGCTCAACATCTCTAATCATCAGAGAAATGCAAATCAAAACCACAATGAGATACCACCTAACCCCAGTGAGAATGGCCTATATCAGGAAATCCCAAAACAACAAATGCTGGTGAGGATGTGGAGAGACAGGCACACTCTTACACTGCTGGTGGGACTGCAAATTAGTGCAACCTTTGTGGAAAAGAATTTGGAGATACCTCAAACAGCTAGAAATAGAAATACCATTCGACCCAGCAATAGCATTGTTGGGCATCTACCCAAAAGAGCATAAGACATTCTATTACAAAGACTTCTGCACACAAATGTTTATGGTAGCACAATTCACTATTGCACAGTCATGCAAACAACCCAAGTGGCCGTTAACTCATGAGTGGATAATTAAAATTTGGTATATGCCCACAATGGAATATTACTCAATTCTAAGAAACAACAGTGAGCTAGCACCATTTATGCTATCCTGTATTAAGCTTAAGCCCGTTATCCAAAGTGAGGTGACACAAGATCTGGAAAATGGACTCCACATCTACTCGCCATCAAATTGGTACTGACTGACCAAAACTATGGTGCTCAAATGGTGGTAGTGTACACCAGAGATTTGGGGCGGGGGGGAGACCCACATCTTAGGGATATGGCAAGCATTGTGTGTGGGGAGGAAGGGAATACCTCTAACCCTTCTTAGGGAGAGGCAAAGGTATACAATGTAACCAAAATGTCAAAAAAAAAAAAAGGTTTTATCAGGTGGTGGGCAGGTGGGGGGGAGGAGGGGAAGGGTGTATATTTACATAATGGGTATGGTGCGCACTACCTAGGGGTTGGACATGCTTGAAGCTCTGGCATGGTGGGGGTGGGGGTGGGGGGAGGGGTGGCAGGGGCAATATATGTAACCCTAACATTATTTATACCCCCATAATACGGTGAAATAAAAGGAGAAAAAAAAAAGAAGTGAAAAATTTGCCAAACACCATAGTAATAATTGTTACATCAATCACCAACAAATTAGAAAATTAGTAGGTGAAGAAAGACACAAACTTGTTGCATAGTCTCCAATTATATCTCCACAAGAAACTTACCAATTACAAGAGGAAAAATTGTAATGTTATGGTGGAGAAATCTGGCAACCCTTGTCTTGGCTACAAGATGTAATTTAACATTACTGGTTATGATGCGTATCAACATTGCATACTCATCATATGAATGTGCTGAGAATGGCATATTCTATTACTAACTCTGTGGTATTCTCACCAAAAACTCAATCTAACCATGAGAAAATATCAGACACATCCAAATTGAGAGACATTTTAGAAAATAATTAGTCAATACTCTTCAAAGGTGTCAAGGTCTTAAAAGACAAAGAAATATGAACGAATACTACTCCCAGATCAGTGAACACTAAGAAAACAGAATAAGTTTGTGAGCAGGAGGTAGGGGGACATAAGTCAAAGGGTAAAGGTGAAAGGATGCAGTAATCTCAGACGAATAAGTTAATGTGCACTTGGGGACTGAAGGTAATAACGTTGTATTGTATACTGGAAATGCACTAAGAGAGTAGGTTTTATGTACTCTCAGCACCAAGGAAGAGAAAGGTAACTATGTGAAATGATGGATATGTTAATATCACTATGTATATATATATATATATATATCAAGACATCACGTTGTATACCTTAAATCCATACAATAGAAAAAGTCATGACAGCTAATGCCCTGTGGGATCCTGGATTGGATTCTGAACCAGAAAAATGACATTAGTAGGTAATTGGCAAATTCGAGTAAACTCTGTACATAAATAACACATTGATGTTAATGTCCTGACTTCTATATCTGCCCTACAGTTATGAATGATGCTAGCATAAGGGAAAGCTTTGTCAAGGGCATATGGGACCTCTGTGCACTACTTTCGTAACTTTTTAAAGTCTAATATTATTTCCATGTAAATGTTAAAAGCAATAAAGTCACAGGGTTCCCTGTAGAAAATTCTTCATTGGCGCGTCCCAAGGCACTTAGAATAAAATCCATCTCCTAACCTTGCCCCGCAAGGCACTTGCCTATTTCCCAATCTCAGCACGGCAGGTTCTACAAGATTTCCATATTGCATCCTTTTTTTTTTCTCAAACCCACCAGAATTCACTCAGTCTCTGGAATGTTCTTGGCCCAGGTCTCTGCATGGCTGGCTCGATTCTGAACTCAATGTCACCTCTTCAGGGCGTTTTTTCCAGGTCACCTCTTCTAGTGTGAGAACTGTGGTCACACGCTAGCGTGATGCCTGGCTTCACTTTTTATGACATATTACTCTTTGTAAATATCTAATATCTTAATTGCTGATGTGTTTGCTATCTGTTCACTCACGAGGATGAGATTCCAGTGTGAAAAGAAATCTTGTCTATCGTTCGTATTACTATGCCGCAGATCCTAGAACGTGAAGAATGTCATAGCTGCCTAATGAGAATTTTTAATTTATACTAGAGAGTGACTTTCCATTTGGTAGCATTGGCCTATACAGGAGAACATACTCAACGAGGAGACAGCGGGTGGAGCAGGTACCTGGCTCATTCCGGAACAGTGCAACTGCCGTCCAGCTGGAGTGAGACGGAAATCATTAGAGAGAGGGTCGGATTGTTAGGAATGGGCGCTAGATCTCAGGAAGTTTTGTAGGTTGTTTTAAGAACATCTATTTTTCTCTCGATGAAATAAACGATCATTTTAGGGCTTTGAGCAGAGGGTGGACATGATTTGCTTTTGTTTATTTAGTTTACAGTAGTTTAATGGTGATATATTTCACATACCATAAAATCCACCCTTTTTAGCGTGTACAATTCAGTGGGTTTTAGTATATTGGCAAAAAAATCTGGGATGCCTCATGGATTTCCATGTCATGCTTTCTCAGGAACCACATTAATCTTCTCTGCATGTTGTGGTTTTAGTAGCAGCGCTGCCCAGCGAGCACCTGCGTTTATTTCCGCAGGGCTGCTCTTGCTGCAGGGCCTGGAGTACTGGAGAAGACGCATCCCAAGAATGGGGATCAGGGGCGCTCCTGTGGATCCAGGGGGAGAGGAGGGTTGTTCCGTCCGCTGCAGTGGTTGCAGGCGAGTGGGGAGAACTTGTGGGATTCTGGATACATTACAGCAGTGGAGCCAGCAGGATTTCCTGGCGGGTTGGGTGTCACAGGTGCCGTGCGTCTTTGTTCAACGTGAGGACATCTCAGACAGGGTATGGGAGCGGAATGGGCTGTCAGGTGCAGCCCAGGAACACGGGAAAGGGAAGAGCGGTTTTCTGCTTCCAGCGACGGAAGAAACCTAAAGCGATGCAGGTTTTGTTAAGTGAACAACAGTGCCCACCTTCAAGCCTGAAATCACCAGGCGCACACACACATGCTCAAGAGCAGATGGGTGGAGAAGCTGCATCTTACTGAAAGGGATCACCAGCCATGAGAACTGAACAGAGAATATGTTAACAGCAAACTTCTCACTACAGAGGAAAGTAACAGGCAAACACCTGTAAACAGAGTGATGACCCAACACATTTATGGCTACTAATCATTTTAGAAATTTTATAGTGTGTACCTAAATTGCTTCTCTCTTCGTATGCGTGTATGTTTCCATCTCCCTATTTCTCTCCTTCTTTCTCTATATATTTCTCCCTCTATCTCTCTCTATATATATACATTTCCTTCTCTATTTCTCCCTCTCTCCTTCTCTTTTCTTGTTTTCCCTCTTTTTCTCAATTGTCAAAGCACTTCTCTGAATGCTGCCTAGTTTTTTGTCCTGGCTGAACTAAAAAGATAAGAGCTTCCATACCAAGGGAGAGATTCATAGGAAAATCAAGGTCCTGGATCCTCAGTGTGGTCATGGCAGCACCAGGTTTTGTTCGGACAAGGTACTCCCCAGAGTTACTAGAACTGCAGCCAGGTTGAGACGAAAAACCAGGAAATAAGATTTGAGGACAGCCAAGGTGGACAACCCCCTTCCTACTTTTTGTTCCAAAGAGCTTTTGATTACCAGAGGCCTTATTTTATATTGCAATTAAAAAGACTTGAAAAGTACCTCATCAAACAAGCATGCAAAAATGAAAGCAGAGAGAAGCCAATTGGGTGCAGTTAATTTTTAATTATACTCTCCCTCTCTCTGCTCTGGCTTTATTTATCGCCAAGCAGCTGTAAGGGTAGAACCCACCAGAGGGTAAATCACTAGTTCTGTGTGAACAGGAATATCTTTATAGTACATTGTTCAAAAATAGATTACAAGTGAGATTGACACAACTCGGAACAGCTTGTTTTTTCCTCCTTAAATGTCACGGTGATATAATCCCGCCTCGACAAAGCCAAGGTTGCACAGAAGTGCACAAAAGTCGTAGTTCTCAAATTCCTCCTGCTCCCGCTTGAGGAAATGGTGTGTTCAAATCAAGAAGAAAAACATCAGTGTTCAAATTAAGAAGGAAAAAAAAAAACAAAAACACCACCAATTAGAAAAACAATCTACTGACTGCTTAAGATGCAGTTCCATAACCATCCTTTATCGTTTGGGGACTTTAAAAATAAAAGGGCAATTGGTGCTGTTATGAAAGATTAGATTGATTTTAAATTCCCCCACATACTTGCTCTCGGCTTCGCTGTTTTTGCCAAAACACAGTCATCCTGCCCTGGAACTGCACCAATCTTTGAAGGCTGATGAAATATACCAGGCTGGCTGCATTCCATCCGGGAAGATGCCTTATAAGGTGAACAGAATCCAGAGTTTGTCAAACATGTTATGATACAATGAGGGTGTTGATGTAAGAATATATGGAGTGAGAATTGAAGCAGAGAGTTACAAATTTCAAAACTTCTTTTATTTTCTTTCCAGATCTATTGATCATGGGTGAAATTATACTCAAAAAATAAAGATCCATCCAGAGAGTGACAGCTCTCATCCTTCCAAGTCATCTCAAGGTACGGATTCTAGGGCACATTTTCTGGGGTCACTTGCATCCTCCAATACAGACAAAAACAGTTAAAACCAGTTCCCAATAACGTGAAAATAAATCAGAGAGCAGATTCCTTGGGAGGTGCGTTGAGTGGCTGATGAAGTGTTGATATTTAACTACAACAGTGTTGCACACTCTTTTTGTGTTTGTATAATGTTGCATGCTATTTGTCAAGCGTAAATCAATTTCAGTTCCTCTCAGTCAAGCAGAAAAAACAAAACACCTGAGAACCATTTGTCTTATATAATATAAAAATTAGCCCACCCAGTCTCGCCTTTCAGATGAGGCTAAATGGCAATGCCTGAATCAAAGGGAGATTTTCCCCCCACCTCTTTCAGTTTTGTTTTCTTTTCATTTATTCGTTTACTTGTTTATCTTCTGAAGTGACTTTACTGCTTGAAAGAACTGCCACAAGGGAGTGTTTCATCTTAAATTATATTTAGACTCGAGTTTAAAATGGATTGATAACTAAGCGTCGGAGTTGGTGAACACAAGTTACGCTCCCATCAAGGTGTTAAATTATGAGTTTTTAACCCAGCTAGATTTGTACCCAAATCCCCATAGTGGTGTATTTATTGTTAGAACATGTGAGTGTTTCCTTTATAACAGTCAGACCCGGAGACAACTTGGTGCATATGTTTCCAATTTACTCACACTTAGCTCACTGGAAGTCTGGAGTCGTGGAGGAAATGTGATGTCCAAGAAGCTGCTGAGAGGCGCTTTTCTTGGGAAAAGGAAGTAATGTTCTTTTATTTTATAGTTCACAAACTGACTTCTAAAGATCCGAGTTTATTTCAAATGCATGCAATCACAAAGTTCAAGTATGCTCTAAATTTGGCAAGGCGTTTCTTCCATTTCTGTTAGGGTGATGTCACCGTATGCAGCTACAGGCAGAGAGAAACGGCTAAACCTCCAGACAAAAGCAGTACAGATTGAATCTCCAGTATCCCTTTTCTTGAAAACTCCCTTACATTGAAGCCACGTCGCCAGTGCACATTGTCAATCCATGATGTCATGTTTCCCAGTAATTCCAGAACAAAGCCACAGCTCTGGAGCAAATTTGTTTAATATTTTTTAAAACTCATTTTCATATTTTTTTTTTTTAGAGATTTTATTGCTCCATGGAATCCTCCCAACGCTCAGTGAATAGTATGTTTAATTTCTGGAAAGTCCATTTGGGAAAGCAAATCATGCGTTCCTTTCAGGATTGTTGGAAAGAGCCACAGAGTGTGTGGTGTTGGGTTCAAAGGCTTCAGGGCCACAGACTTGGTTCTCCCTGCTTTCTCAGTACTGGGATCTGGTACTAAATATTTTGTTTTTGTGCCTCAACTTCTTCAGATATAAAATGGATGATAATACTTACCTGCAATTTTGGCCAAAAAAAATAAATAAATAAATAAATAAAAGTGCCTGAGCTCATGCCTGAAAAACGAGCAACGACGGTTGGCGTTTGTGGTACCTCAGCACATGTTAATTTCCTTCTTTCTTACCGTATCTAACAAGAAATCTCTCTAACATTATTGACAACTAATCCACATAATGAGTTCTACCAGATAACAAAAACCTACTTTTAATCACATTTCGGGGAGTAAAATTCCTATGGCAACAGAGATTTATTATCCTATTGGAGAATTCAAAGTATTCGATGGATAGTGAGACTACATTTTAAAGTAGAATTTGAGCATATTTAATTAAAATTTTAATCATGCATGGTAGACTTTTGACCTCCCTGCAAAGAAGAGAATAACTGGAGAGCGTCTCGCCACAGTCTTTGTTTCTCTCCCCCCGCCCCCCAGCCTCCCTTTATCGCCCTGCGTCTCCCCGAGCATCTTATCTGCACCGACAAGCGCTGTCAGAGGCGGGCGCTAATCCGCCAGCACCGCCGTAGACCCGGCCCGCCGCTGCGCTGGTGCTTGTTCCAGCACAAATTAGTTTTGGGAAAAAGACAAGATTAAAGGTGTGTGTGTGTGTGTGTGTGTTCATCTATATTGTGGGGATTGTCTCAACATCCCCACAGACAGACTATGAGCACCTTGCCTGGGCGACCAGGTGCACCAGCGTGATAAGGCTGGTTCCTGCCCCAAATTCCCCTCCGTTCCCTCCTCTGCTGGGACTTCGTCACATTCAAATGTGCCACAAGACCCCCTCATGACTTCTGCTTGTGTATTCTCCTTGACTCCCAGTAAAGTCACTTGCCCGTGGGGACTTTCTCCCCCTCTCTCTCTTTCCCTCTCTCCCCCCCCTCTTATTTATTTATTTATTTTAGCATAATATGGGGATACAAATGTTAAGGTTACATACATTGCTCTTGCCTTCCCTCCTCCCCTTGAGTCAGAGCTTCAAGCATGTCCATCCCCCTGACAATGCACATCGCACTTATAATATATATATATGTATATATATATATATATATATATATATATATATATACCCATCCCCTCCTCCTCCCTCCCACCTGCCCGACACCTGATAAATGTTTTTTTTTTTTTTAACATTTTGGTTAGATTTTATAACTTTGCCTTTACCTAGCAAGGGTTAGAGGTATTTTGGAGGTGAAGGACACCCCTCTCTCTCCCTCTTGTTAGGTAGGGATCAGATCTGCAGGTGGAGGGGTAGGCCAGGAGGGTGGTTTCTGGGCGTGGAGGAGCCAGGGACCAATCAGGGGCAGGGACTGCAGGAAACCTCAGAACACCTGACAATCACCTGGTGACATCCCACACCTCCGGTAAGCCTCCCCTGGACCAGGACAACACAAGGAGACCACCTGGGAGTCCTCAGAGTCTTTCTCCACTCCTGGAGACTGACGTGTTCCTCTCTCTGGAACGCATTTGCACTTTGAGTAGCTTCCTTCTTTCACTCTGTATAATTATTTTCTTTGCTGTAATAAACTGCCTTTGTGGGGTGATTTGTGTTTGTGATCACCCTGTCATCAACTCAACTCGGTCCCAGGACCCACTCTTGACACTGGGAACCCAGGACCAGGGGTCATTGAGATATTAATAGATCTAAGGTTCTCTGTGTTTCTCTCTCTCCCTCTCTTTCCCCCCTTCCCCGCCCTTCTCCCTTCCCTCCCTCTCCTGACTGGCTTGGTCCAGTCCTCTTCCTGGGAGCTCACCCCCTACAGCACCTGTTCAGAGTGTCCTGCCTCCTGTCTCTAAGACCTGTGGGTATAATAATCTCTTTAATTTCGTCACTTCTCCAAGTATGATCTCCTCGGCGGTGTTGCAATGATCCTTAATGCCCCCACGAGGGCTTCCTTTCCCATGTACAAGATGCCATAACATAAAATAATCTGTAAAGTCCATCCCTAACGTTTAAATTCTGCAGTTGCTGTTAATGTATGATTTCGTGGCTGCACATCAATGTTCTGTGGTGTACTTGGTTATGTCAAGACACAGTGGAGTGGAACAGAACGCACCGACTGCAAAATCGAGTTCACGTGTCCCGCTGTCTTCTGTTGTGTATCTGTTCTCGGATGAGACTGTCCCCAGCCATTGCTGATTCGATCCTGCTGGCCCCCTGCTGCCACACACGGTCCTCTGCTGGGGCCCAGGCATGGTCCTCAGCCCTGTGTCTGTCCCACCATGTCCACCCCGGCCCTTCTCCACACGCCTGTGCTGTCAGGGCCACACGCAGCTTACTACACTCAGCCTTAAAACAACACCGAACACCTGTGTGACGCTTACATAGACCCAGGCAGAGTGCACAGACAAATTGATCATCTCAATTTCTATCGTCTCAAAGGCCACACCAGGTATTCATTGGCATAGCCTGATCGACTTTCCTCACGTTACTCAGCATAAATTGTTTTATTTCTAAAACATTTTCAGCCATCGATCTCTACTGGGATGGGCAGTCATTAAAACATACTGACCTTATGTTTCCTTCTTTAAAATTAATCCTGCCCTTTTATTTTGTTTTATGTGTTCTCATCCATATTGGGATACATTGAATTGATTCTTTGTTCCATGTTCTCCCGTGGTCGTATCAAATGGTGTATTTAAAAGTATTCTTGCCATTTAAACTGTCACGTTGGGAAGTAAAGAGACTACGGAGGAGTTTGCCTTGGCCTGTGGGGATTATTAGCAGAATGATATTTCTTTGCTACTCACGTTTTCTTCTTCACTGATGAGAATTGATTTTTTTGTATGCAGTGCAGGATTGTCAAAGAGAGAAATGCGCGATGCGTATAATTACCATTTTATATGTCGTGTGGCTTATTTTACACATGCAATTTTCACAAAGGACACAAGAAAAGAGAGTTTTATTCTCATGAAAACAATCACGTTTATCTACAGTAATGCCAGAATGTGGTTACTTTATCAGGAAATCTGTGAGCGACTTGTCTAGCTGAGAGAGGGGAAACTCATAATTCACTGTCAAGCCACGGAGGCACTGGTGGAAACTGAAATTAAAACTGTGTCTGAAGACAGATTGACACTCAAGGCCAAGTTTCTACCATCTCCTACAATTGATGATAGAATTTAACCGGACAGGCTCATCTGGACAAGTTGAAAAATTATTTCATATCCTGAACTCAAATGATTAATAAGTATTTTATTCCTCTCAAAATAAATCACAGACATATAGAAGATATATGAACAGGCTTCCCTATGTCCAAAGTGCATTAATAAAGAATTTTGTATATGTTAAGGAAAAAGTGACTCAGGAGTTATACATGTTAAGCATGCTATTGAATTCCTAAGGGAAGGTACTAGAACTGTCTTCTTCATCAAGAACCCTGGACTTCCCTGTGTTGTATTAATCATGCACAACCAGGATCAATTTCCAACATCTTCTGTTTTTCTGGCTCCTCAGATGCTGCCTAGAAAGAAGTAAAAACTTTTGGAGAAAAAACCAAAAATTGCCAAGCCTGGGTTTCACAGCTCATTTTACACTACATCAAAAGCCAGTAGCGTGCTTGGAAGTTTTTGATTTTATATATGACAAGGAAGAAGGAGGAGTACAATAGACATATTTCTGCCTTCAGTGTGACACACACTGAACGTAGTTGCATCAGCTACCTCTCAAAGCAATTGCAAATGAAGGGCTTGATACTGTAATGAAAAACATTAAACAAGAAAGTAGTTAGTCGAGAAACTAGAACTTCACAAGAGATGATGGATAAGTTTCTACAAGCTCATGGTCGTTCCTCTAAACAAATACAATCTATAGTGATTATTGATCAAGGATTCTATATTAAATTAAAAATAACATTCAATAGTTTATAATGTATCACATATTTATTCACATATTTTAATAGCCTTCTCATATATCATATATTATGCTAACCACTTAGAGATAAATCACCACATATGATAGTCAGAGTATCTCATTACTCACTGGATCTTGCATTCATAGATACCAGGAATATTGAATTTTTTACTGTCTTCTAAAATAACATGGATAACATAAAGGATAAAACTTGGTCATCATTAAATATGGTGAAGAGTTAGCGTGAAGCTAGTTTCAAAAAAGTTCTGAGCGAGCACATATTCATTTCACAAAAACAATCACAAAGACTCTAAGACTGTCTATGTGCTATTTACCATGCCCGTCACTAGGTTTGGAACATTGAAAAAGTGAGACAAACTTTTCTCTGCTCTTATGGATTATCTATTCTAGATGGAGAAGACAAACTTGGATGTGTAAGCAAACAAGTGTGCAAGTGTGCATGATGCCCAGCCAATGTGGGACACTAGGGTAGCACAGTGAAAGCAATCTGTCACCTGTGAGGTTATCACCAAGCTTCATGAGGGACAAACTACAGGCATGGTAGAGTTTCTAGAGCAGCCTCTCGGAAAAGCAGGCAACTGGGCTGAAACTTGACTTATGATGAGAAGCCAGACATGTGAATCCCTGGAGAAAGAACATTCCAGATGGAAGGAACAGCAAGTGCAAAGGCCCCAAAGTATATATTGCTAGGAGTTTGGGGAAACTGATAGTAAATCAATCAGTCCAGATTGTGGTCAACCAGTATGTCTCGATCGAAGTTATTTGGGATCCAAAAGGGGTCTATTCTCAACTCGGTGGATGACGGACAAGGAAACTGCTTGGTCACACTTTTATTTTGGAAAGATCACACTGCCTGCAGTGTGGAAAATGGATTGTAAAGAAGCAGAGTCTTGGCATCACCTGGCATCTATTTTATGTAGCACAGGTAAGAGATGGGTGTGGCGAGATTTAATATTAACTAAACGCAGACACCAGAAGTCGCTGGAATCCAAACTAAAAATAAATGCCTGCAAATTCTGTATCCCCTTAACATTTTAAATGCAAAACACAGGGTGGACTGGCACACAGGAATGAAGATAAGTTCTTTGGTGTACTCTGCAGGCTGCATCCTCTCCATTCTAATTCAACTCACCCAGAAGCACACAAACTAGGACCGGTCCTTTGCCCTTTCCCTGAATGCACTTTACCAGATGTGAAAAGGGATATCCCAAGACTACATGAGTTTACAGGTCAGACTGTTAGGTCTGTCTCCACATTCCCCAGTCCTCAGTTGCTAGTGTCAACAGTGAGTCCTGGGACCGAGTAGAGCTGGGGACGGAGTGATCACAAGCACAAAGCCATCCCACACAAACAGTTTATTACAGAAAAGAAAGAAACTATACAAAGTGAAAGTAAAGAAGGAAGCTACCTAAAGTGAAAATAAGTTCCAGAGAGAGGAACGGGTGAGTCTTTATGAGTGCAGAAAGACGCTGAGGACTCCCAGGTGGTTTCCCTGTGTTGGCCTGGTCCGGGGGAGGCTTACGGGAAGTGTGGGATGTCAGCCAGGTGACTGTCAGGTGTTCTGCATTTTCCTGCAGTCCCTGCCCCTGATTGGTCCCTGGCTCCTCCACCCCTGGGAACCACCGCCCTGGCTTACCCCTTCCACCTGTAGATCTGATCCCTGCCTAACTAAAATGCTAAGAATTGCACCCCTAACAAAAAATGATAGCAAAGGAAACAACCTATATACTATATGAGCCTGAATTATCATAGTAGACAAGGATTTTAGAAGTTAAAAAAAATCCTTAAAACGATAAAGGAGGATTTTTTTTATCTGAAAAAGAAATAACAATTCACAAACTATCAAGTGGATCTATTAAGTATAATATCTAGTAGTCAAAATGAAAGAGACAAACATTGGGCGGGGGAAGTAAGACGCGCACAGCAGAAGAAAGATGGAGTTCAAAGGTTGGACTGAGGAGCCCCTAGATAAAACACCAGACAGGGGGAAAGATTTGCATGTAGAAACATCAACATCTGGACAGCAGAAGGCCTGTATGAAAGAAAAACTAAAAGGGAGGAGGAAATATTTGAGTAAAGCAGGATGAGAGACTTGTTATCTTTTAAAGCAGTGGTTTTCAAACTTGGAACCAGGCATCCGGGTCCCGAGGAGGCTGTTGTGACCACGAGACCACTGGAGTTTCAGACTCAGCAGACCTGGTGTGAGGACGAGAATTCGCTTTTCTAATAAAGTTGAAGATTCTGAGGCCATGCTTTGAAAAACACTGTTTCAAAGAAAGGTGAAAGTCATTTGATTAAACGGCTTATAGAGAATTAAAATAAAATCCTGCCTATGTGCACATTCTAATAAAGCAAAGGATAGGTATTCCGATGATCCGTTAAAGGTGTTCAAAGATACGGAGCTGAGCACCTGTAAAGATAAGACTCAGAGTGATAAGATAAGTTGTCACAGGATGCATGACAACTACGAAGTCATGTTTTAAAAGGAAAAAGTCTCCATGAGTGGAGAAAGACATGGAGGACTCCCCGGTGGTTTCCTTGTGTTGGCCTGGTCTGGAGGAGGCTTACAGGAGGTGTGGCTTGTCACCAGGTGATTGTCAAGTGTTCTGTGGTTTCCTGCAGTCCCTGCCCCTGATGGATCCCCGGCTTCTCCTGCACAACCTCAATATAATTCTCCAAATCAGGAAATGAGCACTGATGCACTACTGCCACCTAACCCTCAGGTTCAATTTCTCCAATTGAGAAGTGTTTATTATAGCAAAAGGAGTCAGCTTGGGATCACACGTTGCTTTTCGTTGATCATGTCTCTGTAGGCTTCTTCAGTCCGCAAGAGTTCCTTAGACTTTCCTTGATTTTGTTTACTTTGACACTTTTGGCAATTACTGTAGGGTGACAGTTCTCTAAAGATTTTTCATGTTTCTGCATTTCTTACACGTAAAGATACTGACTGCCTTGGTTGCAGATTATCGTTTCAAAGATGACTCTATAGCAAACAGCTTTGGAAGGGAAAGATATTATAGTTTCTCCCTCTGGAGCAAAGGGCAGGCATGCTTATTGCTCATTATAAAACATTTGAATTCCCCAAGCTCATGGTTCCTCTATTGTACTGCAACCTGCTGCATGTGCAGATGTTACCTTGTCCTCCTTGTGCCGCCCTTTGGGAATGGGACCTTAGGAGACCAACAGAACAGCTGGTACGATGGCTACTGCCATCACTGTGCACAATGAAGTCTTTGTCTCTGAACCAGGAGTCTTGTGTCTTCTGCCAGCATCCATCAAATTGTAACAAGATAACATTTTAGCTTTTAAGCACAGTAAAATCTTAGACTATCACAGTTTTTGAAACTCTGAGGCCAGTTATTTGGTAGAACATCCCTCAGTTTGGTTTTGCCATGTATTTTCTCATGACTAGATTTAGGAGATTCCTTAACTTAGTCATATACCACAAAAACTGTAGTGAATACCATACATTATGCAAAACGTCTGACACATTTCCTTTATGATTAGAAACAAGTCAAAAATGTTCCTGATCACTTCTGCTGTGCCGGAAAGGAAGAATTAGAATAGTCCCTAATTGTAGCTGATAATCTACACGGACTAAGCTAAAGAATCAAATAATCATTAGAATACATACAAGAGTTTATCAAAACCAATCAATTTACAAAAAAATAATAGTATTTTATCTTCACTAACAAATTTAAAATATAATAATACATAATATATTTGCATTAGTGGTGGAACTACAGCATTTAAAAAAAAAATTGACTAAAGAAAGAAATCGAAATCTCCCCTGGGGGGTAGAAATATTTACTAAAGGGACTTAAACATTTGAATAGATGGAGAGATATCTCATGATTAGTCAATGTTGTTAGTTACTAAGTATCATTAAATGAATGACTATCTACATATTAGATTGTTGATTCCATGTAGTCCTGTCAAAGTTAAAAATACACACGAATACTTGTTTTCTTCTTGGCCATCTGTAGGCGTCTTGTCTATTCCTTGTTGGCTGCAGTGATCCTGAGTCACCACCATTGCCAACTCCCTTCCTAGACAAAGAACAGTATCTAAAACACTGTTACCCATGCATTTGAGTGAGTACAGTGCAAAAAGGTTTCTGTCAATGTAAGCTTGTAAATTAGAGTTGTAATGGGAGGTCGACCCACTTTAGAGTCGAGAGAGTGGGTGGGAGGAAGAAGGGGGAATAAATAGGTGTGGTAGCAACATCCTTGTGTAATACCAGTTATTACTTGGCTTGTAACTAAATGTCAGCTGCCACACCGTTTTGCCCAGCTCTTCTCCTGGTCTGAAGGTGGTGGCGTGGGCGCCATAGGCACACATGTGGTCAGCCTCATCCACGTTTCCCCGATGGCATCCTTCTGTGTATGCTGCTGCCAAGGGAAGGGAGAGCCAGCCTTTTCGATTATGGCGGGAATATTGCATGGTGTAGAATTCTCTGTAAGGAACATTTCTTCTTGATTTGGGGGAGCATAGAATTAAAAATTACTATTCGAAACATATGGAACCATTATGTATGGACACTTAATGTTATTTATTATTAAGATTACATAAAACTTCTGACCAATTACTTTTTAATAATTTATTCTGATATTCACAGAGAGGAAGCGCATGGAAAACTACTGTTCTGCACTGAACTACTTTATTTAAAGTCATCAAATGCTTTTAATTAAGGTAGCTCTGAGAGTTTTGACTTATTTTGTGGTTGTTTCTTAAGAGAGAGGGCTGAGGAAAATTTGTGCTAAACAGCAGGCATTTGAGCAGTGATCAGTGGTCATGACATTAAGGGACTTACACAATTTGGCGTCTCTTCCAAGACTGAGTTCCTTGAGAGGGGGACCTTGAACGCAGCATCTTGTTTATCTCTGTTTACGTGTCCTTAAACCTAGTAGGTGCTCAATAATGCTTTGTTGAAACAAAACGACATCTTGTTTCTGACCACTGTCTCATTGCCGGGCAGCTTGCCAGGGAGAAAAATACAGCAGTTGGTTTGAATCAAGACGCTCTGAGAATTTGCTAAGTGATTCACCTCTGCCAAGTGAGCGGTATAAATACAATCAAACTAAAAGCACCCATTGCATACCTACTGTGTACTTAGCATCATTAGATTGGCACACCTACTCAATAATTGTGAACAGATGGAATTAGCTGACAGAAAAGAGCATGTGTTTTTCACTCTCCACCCACACCCACACAGCAACCTAGAAAAATAGAATTCTCCATCGTGTTTTTTTTTTTTTTCCTAACAAGGACGCCGTCAAATGTATTAGTCAAACTTGGAGTCCCTCCAACACTAAAGCTTACTTCTAAATTTAGAACTAATGAGCTTTCTGTAAGTACCGAAGTGGAAAGCACATATTCTCTCTGTTAGCACCGAGGACTTTTATTCAACATGACCCTATTGCCAAAGAGAATATCAATGTTTCATCTTTAGTGTGACTGGCTCACAAAACTCTCTCTTTTCTTAAGGTGCTTAGGAAAAACTTGAACATATTCATCAGGGAAGAACAACAAGTTTGTAGAGAAAATTATTTTCAGAGAATCATAGCACTTTACATTTAATGGGTCTTTAAAAAGATCTGCCAGCCCAGTGATCCCTGACTGCTAGAATTCATTTCAAAACAACTTTCCTGGGTGACCACCCAGTGCTGCAAATATCCCCGGTGGCAGGGCATTCTAATCCTCATGTGAGTAGCTTTGGAGAGCCCCTGGCACAAAATCAAAGTCACTTTTGCCACTGCTTCCTCAATTACTTCTGGGTTTTCTCCTTGGAACACACAGACTGATAATTCCTTCATGTGACACATTTTAAGTGCTTGATGACAATTGCCACACAATTCTCGCTGTCCAGGTTCCTAGACCCCCTACGTCACATTTTTTCTCTTCTCCAGGCGGAAAACTTCACTGTGATAACCCTTCCTCATGTGCCCCGATTTCAAGTGCCTTCATCATCTGAGTCACACTCTTGTCATGTTCCAAATCATACAACTTTCCAAACACCACATCATGACTTTTAAAAGAAGTTAATTCTGGCAGAAATGCAAAAAAAAAAAAAAAAAGAAAAAAGAATTACCAGGGAAGGTACTCAGGCTGCAACTGCTGGTTATGGCACAAGTGAGTGATTCGTAAAATAGTACAGTTGTGAGTAAATCCATGATGATTTTACTTACAGAATCAGAGGAAGGAATGGTATCAGAGGATCAATGGATATTTATTGGATAGATGGATGGATGGAAGGAAGGAAGGAAGTATAGATGGAAGGAAAGATGGGTAGATAGATGAATAGATGGAAGGGAGGATGGATGGATGGATGGATGGAAGGATGGAAGAATGGATGGATAGAAGGATGGATGGACCCATAGAAGGATGGGTGGATAATGGATAGAAGGACAAGTAGATAGATGGATGGAAGGAAAGAAGGAAGGAAGGATGAATGGATGAAAGGAATGATGGATGGATGGAAGATAGGAAGGATGTATGGATGATTGTTATCTGGGTGATTGCTATCTTGTTATCTGGGTCTTCACCTTTGGTAATGAAGGTGAAACAAATGTCTAAAAAGATAAATAAGCATTTAAATCACATATCCAGATTTCTCCCACATGTTTCTCCTCTCTTCTGTCTAGATGGTGGCTAGTTTGAGATAACATTTTGCTTCTCAATGTGTGGTGTTCAGAATAACAGCATCAGAACAGTCTGGGAGCTTATTTGAAATCCAGAACCTGAGGCTGCTCCCCGGATCCAGTTGCCAGGTAGTGTCATGGAACTCAGCGTGCACATAACTGGGACACAGTACATGTGACCCGTGCCTGGAAGAGCTCAGATTACAACTGGATTGCTAAACACATCTGAAAGCACTTTGGAATGACAAAGCTCAAAATTCTTTCTGTTTCAATTTAGAAATGAGTTAATCATTTTCCCTGCTATATCCTTCATGTAAAAATAATCAAAAATCATACTATACAATACTGAAAAAGCACTAAGAGAACCATATGAACCATAAAAAACTGAAACTAATGAAATCCTTTTTAATATTATAAAAAGCTGGTTTCAAATAAGAACATAATTCCTTGGCATTTCTGGTTGACTAAATAGCATTTTAAAAATAAACATCATTTCCTCAAATCTCCTTAGATACTAAAAATGTGATTTACTAAATATAATAATTGACTTTTAGTGGTGGAGGGGAAATAATTTTTTCAAATCCAATAGAAAAAAAAATGAAAGGAAGTTGAACTGCGTTATTTCATGAAATTTATGCAATTGTTATCCTTATGCATGTTCCAATTTTATAAACAAAGAATAACAAATAGAGAAGAATTAAATCATTTTAATTTAATTTTAAATAATTTAAAAGGTTAGTGTTTCTCTTTTGTAGTTACTGAGTCAATGATAATTAGGTGTATGGCATATTGAATATATGAATACAATTATATGACTCCCTTGACTTCTATAAAAACATACACATTTTTAAAAAATAGACTTCATTGTTTATAATACTTTTAGGTTTACAGAAAAATGTCACAGAATATAGGGTCTCCATACTCTCACCTTGTCCAAGTTTCTCTATTATTAACATCTTGCATTCATTTATTTGTTACAACCAATGAGCTAATATTGATACATTATTAACTAAAGCCCATAGTTTATATTAAGGTTCACTCTTTTTGCTGTACACTTTATGAGTTTCCACAAATGCATAATGTCATGTGTCCACCATGAAAGTATCCTACAGAGCAGTGCCATTGCCCTAAAAATTCTGGGTTCCACCTGTTCATCCCTCCCCCAACCCTTGACAAACACTAATTTTTTTATTGTCTTCATAGTCCTCCCATTTCCAGGATGTCATGTCGTTAGAACCATACAATATGTAGCCATTTCAGACAGGCTTCTTTCCCTTTAATATGCATTTAAGTTTCCTCCATGTATTTTCATGGTTTGATAGCTTATTTATTTTTAGTGCTGAATAATATTCTATTGTCTACATGTACCAAAGTTTGTTTATCTATTCACTGCTGGAAGGCATCTTGGTTGCTTCCAGTTTTTGTTATTTATGAATACAGCCACTTAAATATTTTTGGCATGTTTTGTGCGGACACAAGTTTTCAACTTATTTTGGGAAAATATGAAGGAGTGTGATTGCTGGGGTTTGTGGTAAGCCTGTGATTAGCTTCGTCAGAAACTGCCAAACTGTCTTCCTAAGTGACTGCACCAACCACTTTGCATTCCTGCAAGCTATGAATGAGCATTCCTGTTGCTCCACATCCTCACCAGCACTTGATGTTGTCAGTGTTGTGGATTTTGTCCATTCTTGTAGGTGTGTGGTGGAATCTCACTGTTGTTTTAATCTGCATTTTCCTACTGACACAAAGTGGTGCATCTTTTCATCTGATTATTTAACATCTGTACATATTCTCTGGGGAGATGTCTGTCCATCTTTTGCTCTTTATCTATCAGGTTATTAATATTCTTATTGTTGAGTTCAAAGAGTTATTTCTATACTTTGGCTATAAGTCCTTTACCAGATATGTGTTTTTCAAGTATTTTCCTCTCAGCATGTAGCTTGTCTTTTAAATCCCTTAACAGTGTCTTTCACAGAGCAGAAACTGTTACTTTCAATTAAGTCCAACTTATTAATTTTTCTCTCATGGTTCTTGCTTTTGCTCTTGTATCTACAGAGTTATCATCAAATCAAAAGTCACCTAGATTTTCTCCTGTATTATCTTCTATAAGTGTTGAAGTTTTACATTTTACATGTAGATCCATGATCCATCTTGATTTTTTGTGTGTGAAGTGTGTTAAGATCTGTTTCTACACTTTTTTTTTGCATGTGGATGTCTAGTTGTTCTAGCCCTCCCCCCCTAAAAAAAATTGAATAGTTTTGATTTCCTTGTTTTTAAAGTTGTTTTTAAAGATATTCTGAACAACTGGTCATTCAATATTTTAATTTGCAGGTTGCATAATGTTTGCTGGGTTTTATATTTGCAAACTAAATCCTGAACAAAATTTATAAAGAAGCATGTTATACATTAATTGATTCAATCTTTTATTTAATCTTGTTTGACATCACCAAATTTTAAAAATTAGCTACTATATATGTATATATATATACATATATATATATATATTCTTTATAAGTAGTCTTTGACAAAATGCTGGAGTAGATCAAGCTTCTATTCTTTCCCTCCTAAGACCTTGTATGCCTGTCTATTCTTAGAAGTTTATTGGCAAGCTATGTTTGCTCACTCTGTAGGGCCTTCCTAAACTATCTCTTGTTAGCAGTTCCTTATACTTGTTACCTTATCTTGCCATGATCCATGGAGTGGAGGTTCATAAAATTTCTTTTTTCTGTCTGAATTCTATAACTTATAGTTATTTTGTTCATAATAACAAAATATTAATACAAACACTAAGCACCCTTTTATTACGTAATTACTTTATATGCTTATTTAAACCTAACAATAACTGTACTAGTTGGATTATATAATTATACCATTCGTATGCCTGAGGACCCTGAGACTTGAAGGAGGATGTCATTTATGTGAGGTCGCATAGTTAATTAGCACCAGAGTTAGATCTGACCCAGTCTGGTTGGCTCGAAAGGTCTTGGGCATAAGCTCTGAAATCTTATTAAGGGGAGGGAAGGGGCCTTCTAAGAACAGATTTTCACCCAAAAGGAAATTTTAATGCTGAAAATTCTGAAACTTTGGCAATCCCATGAAAGTGAGTATTATAAATGCTCACTGATTCTATTTCTGTGAACTAAACACCTGAGATTTTTTTTTCCCCAAAGATGGAGGGGGTGGTTGCGAAGTAGGTTTCAATGGAAAGAAAAGTCTACTTATAATTCTGCAGCTCTGAAAATAATTATAATCCTCAGCAGCAGATTGTGTGAAAAATATCCCTGTCATTTCAAGTCTATTGTGAGTGAGCGTGTGTGCCTAGAATGCTGTGGTTGTTTATGAGAAATGCATCACTTAAAATAGGCATTGATCATAATCACTCTCTTTTGAAAGGTACTCTTATTTATAAAAATAAAGCAAGAACATTTACTCTTTCCCGAAGTTTTTTAAACCATTGCTTTACTGTTTTATAATTAGTGAACAATATTATAAAATTATGTATAGCTCACTTTTCAAAATCTTCGCTTAGCCTTTGAAACGGTATTCGGCACTGTCGTTTAAAAAATGGCTTTGTGTTTAAATATGAAAATTTGCAAGCAATTAGTTCCTTTAGTGGACTAATTGCTGTTGCTATTTAAAATTAAAATTAAACAATACAGTTATTTCAATTTGAACAGAAAGAATTTTGATCCAAAGTAAATAAATTTATAGGAAGTTTCCTAGGGAGATTCTAGCTGCTTTCGTCTTTTGATCAGCCTGTACTTAGGGACTATTGGACTGATGATTAATAATCTAAGATTCTTTTAATAATGCTTCAATGCAATTGATCCCAAAGACACAATGCTGCTGATTTTGTCATTGGTTTTTAAACTCCACGCTCCCTTTGTGTGCCATCTCATTGATCAGCTGCGATAGCTCCTTTGGAGATATGCTAATTAATAAACCTTCCTGATCAACTCCTTGAATATCCTTGACCCAATTATTACTGCAGAGTTTTTAAAGTCCTTCATCATATTGTACAAGTAGTCTATAGAGAGTTCGACGGCCGCCGAGAAACATGCAGCACCATTATTTCTGAGGGACAAGGGGAATGACCTCCATTTGGATAATATTCAACTGGGTCTCCCGAGATTGTTCCATCAGGACTCTATAGTGACAGCCAGCAGGAGAGTCAGCGTGTACGAGTGGGAATGGAATGCACCCTCCTGTGCCTTCTGAGCATGTGAACAGTGCTTCTGTCATCCCTCTGATAGAGACTGAAAAGAAAATATTTGCCAGACACCAACGTCAACAGAGGTTTGTCATCTATGAAAGTAAGGGTGCCATGTCAAGCACAGCACTGCAATTGGGCCTACTGAGTCACGGTGTCGACCCAGAAACCACCTGTTGTAAGATGGAGAGAGACAGGGCCACTGGAACCAACCAGAACAGTGCCAGGAACACAGGTAAGCTCTGATGGCAATGGCCAGACTCCCATAAAACCTACCACTGCTTCACTTGCGCTGTGTTCTCGGCTCATATGTGTGTCTGCATGGGGCCTCCATGGAGGGGGGGGGGTCTTCTTCCCGACAGAGGAGGGGAGTCCCTCTCTGGAAACTTCCTTTGCCTGCTAAAGGTCCTGCCTCTTTTTCAACTGCAGCTACATCCAATGACTGGTCAGTGTGAGGTATTAATGCCTGAGCCCCTAGCCTCGGTTTGGGGCAGTTTGAAGGGCCATTTCCATTGCAGAGCCCCTGTGGGATGAGCAGCCTTTTGCTGTGCTTGCCAGCACTGCTCAATCCCTCCTTCTACCCTGTGCTGTTTTCTCACACCCTCATTATGTTGGTCCCAGAGCACTCCCCTATCAGCTCCACGCAAACAAATCTTGATTTCCCAGAGCACCTGATCTGGGCCATGCATCCAGTGCACAAACATGCATGCATGCACTTCCTGCAAGGCATCATGCTAGGCTAGAACCTGCGTGCCCTGGGGCTAGGGACTGCTCCTGCCTTGGTCCCAGAGACAAAGGAAGTGCCTGGCTCAGAGCAGACCATCAACACCCTTTGCGGGGGTTGGAGGAATCTGCCCAGCCCTCAGGGACTCCTCAGTACAAGTGCCTCCTTAGAACATTCCCTGGAACTCTTAGTTGGAATCATCTTTTTTCTACTTTCCGTTTAGCATTTATGTGCATTTATGTGAAGAGAGATGCGTGCGCACACACATACTTCAATGTCGTGCTCTCCACATGTATGGCTTACTGTTTTGCTAAGGGTTGGCGATTCCTAAATATTTACTGGGAGACAAAAAAACTAAGAGTAAAAGGACTGAAACGTGACTATCCACGAGTTTCTAAAACCGTTACCAAATTATAGAACCTCTTCCAGCCGCAGTTTCCTCTTGTATGAGGCACTGATGCTGCCTTGCGGGATCGCACCGTGTCCACGGAGCTTCACTGTCGCAACGGCACGCGTGTGCAGACGCCAGCCAGTTCCGCCTGCCTGCCCTGGGGCTGATCCCCAACCTCACTCCTGAAGCTGTGCTGAGTCCTAAATGAGACACTGTATTTTAATAATGTACGTTTGTCACCATTATCAACATTATTATTCATGCTGTATCATTCTGTTCTTTTGCTGTTTCTCATTTCTTTTCTTTTTACTCTGGATTCCAATGGACGAGCCGCATATTTTACCTATTTCCAGATGAGTCACACACACACACACACACACACACACACACACACACACACACACACACACTAACTGCTTGCTTAGAATTTCTGTCCGAGTTCCCGCAAAGTGGTGAGGATTGATTCTGGGAGCAAGAGGTTTCTCCTCCCCATAAGGAGGCAGTTTCAACGGCCTCTGGGTGTCTCCAGGCAGAGAGAGACACCAAGGACAATCTTCGGTGGTGTTTCTTTCTCCCTGGGATGCTGACCTGGGCCCTCTCCAGGGCTCGGTGCGTTTGGAGAGTGCCTTTTTGTAGCTCCCCACCTGCCCCGTGCAGAGAGGTGCAGCCCTCGTGCCATATGTAGGGTCCAAAGAGCCGTTATCGCAGAAGTGAACCGAACGCACATCCCCGCCGAAATGTCACCTGGGGAGCAAACACTGATCTGAAAATGGTGCTTACTGAGAAAACGTGGAGAGGGAAGAATGGAAGGTTCTTCAGGAGTAAAGAAGAGCGAATCCAGGGTGGACAACGGTGATGGAATAGCCTCCCTATGGCCAGCACTGCTCTGTAAACAAAAAAAATCTTTTGCCTAAGGAAATGGCCTTTTTCTTTCCATTTCTTTTGTTGCATTATTACCCCAGCAAAAGCAGTAAGTGCCTTGCGTCCTTTATGAATGTGTTGCTTTTAGTCCCTGTACAATCTCCTTTATTCGAATCCGTAACCAGGCGGTCAGCTCCCGGGAAGTGAGTGGTCCCGGGTCCATTAGGATGCGGGCATCAAGGCCGCGGCCTCCAGTGCCTCAGCTTCTTTCTGTAGAACGTGCCACTCATTCGGCCTTGGGAGCCTTTAGTTACAGGAAAACCCGCGGTTTTATCTAGACCTGACAAAAGGAACACATTGCACGGAAGCTCTGAAAGCGTCTGGCACCGGGTTTGAGGTAATTCTTCTGCCGCTCAGTGGACTCAGGATTCTGAGCCTGACCCTTTCAGAAAACCCTAAGGATGCGTGGAGGATTCTCACAAAGGCAAAAGGGAATTCCCGAGGCAGATCAGAAGTTAAGCCAAGAGAGCACGCGTTTACCTTGCTTGCGTTAGAGACATCCAAATTGGGTTACCCTTCTCCAATCCGTTGTTTCTGAGGATAATCTGATAGACAGCATGCAGGAATGAATTGCCCACAAGCTTGTGTGATTCATGTCACATTTACTACAGGGGAGGAAAAGCAAAACGCCTTCACCAGGCATTTAATGCTCTGTAAAACTACCTCGTCTCTGGCACTGCGCAGCCCCTGCTTGGCCACACAGCAGGTGGCTCTTTCCTCCAGCACCAGTGCAGCCACCTGACGTTTCGGTACAGGCTGTGCCTAGCCTCTCTCTCACTATGGTCTGTTTGCTGAACGTAGGAAACTTGCTTTCACAGCTCACACGGGGCTGAGCTCAATACCTTGCACTCGTGACCCCAGTGAATGACTTTTCCATTTCATGTCCATTGTGTGGGAGGTCAGACGTCACTTTGAAGATGTAAATTAAATAAGTCTCAAAATGCCACAGAGAGAGTCCTGTGCCTCCTGTGTGAGTGTAGAAAATGGGAAACCGAGAAGATCTTCTGATTTGTACGCTGAAATGTCCGAGTTCGGGAAATTGTTCTTGTTAATAAAATTACTGACAAACGCTTGTCCTCATTTATAAACCATGTTTTACAGAAACTGCAATTCATATCCATTTCTTCTTCCTTCCAAAAGGACACTGGAAAAGTTAATAGTGAATAAAAAAAAATCATAAGACAGAAAAGACTACTCATTATTAATAAAACTTGAAAGCCGATGGCCCGTGTGCTAATCTTTTCATAAACTGCAGATGTTTCAACATGTGCATTTATGAACAGTAAGTGCTTCGGTTTTTGGTGAATGTTATACAAGGGATGAGAATAGAAAATAAGCGATCAGAATAACAGGAATGTGGAGACATCGGGGGAACAAAGCAGTGTTTTTTTAGCACGTTGTCTCCTTTTATAGTAAACACTGATGTCTTCTTGAATGGTCAGTCACTATACTGTGACTACAACACTACCGTAAATAATTTGCGTATGTTGAGAATATTTTGTAATCCAAAGTATCCAACCCGTTGGTTATCCATCTGCTTAAGGAAAATTATAAAGGCTCAGAAATATCCCCATTGCAGTTTCCAAGAGCTTAGAAAATTAATTCTTGCTTTTCATTGTTACAGAAACAAGATCTTTTCTTTCACTAACCTTACATTCCTACACGTGTCCACACTCAGAAAGAATTGCACAGACGGCCCCACAGTAGCCAGATACTGAATTAAAGCTCAGGAGGTCTGGGCAGGATTTTACGTCACTAGAAGGTAGATGGGTTCAGTTTACATGCAGGTCATTCATTATAAGTAGATTGTCACCAGAAATCAAAGGACCATTTTTGCAGAGGCACAAATGTTATCACAAAAATTTAAATGAAATTAGAATAATTCTGGCATGTAGGGAAGATTCCCGCTGCTTTAAAAGGTCAAAATTAGTGTCATCTAGGCTTCAGAGCAATCTGTATTCAATGGCTTTAAACATCATGGTTACCACTGAAGATCAGTGATGGATATATGGCAAAGTGGCTAAATATTTGGTACTTTTATGTCATGCTACACATGATACAGTTTGTTTGCCTTTAGATTTCCTGAAGGTTTTATCCTGAGACTAATTCTGTAAATGTGATTTTATATGTTTTCCTATTGTGCGACAAATTCCAAAATATATTTTTTGCCTCCGGAAAATGTATGCATTTATCTTATAATCTCTTCTTATAACTTATTTAGAAACATTCTTATAGATCTTAAATTTTTAAAGGAAAATGTTGACCACTGTGTATTCTACTATCCCAATGGTAGGACAAAATTATAAAAACATAATACTAAGAAAAAAATTATTAATATAAAATTGTAAAATTTAATAACTATGCAACATTATCTATACAACTATTATCTCATTGAATAAGGGATTTCCCATTTTCATCACTGGCTATATAAACCATTTGATAAATGATATTTTTAAAGCTATTTTCTTGCTCAAAGTTTCCTTCTGGTGGTCATAACTGATAGCAAAATCTGAACTAAAAATTATCTTATCTAGAATCTATAAACTTTTCTGGCTCCAAATATTTACTTAATTGATATATAAAACACAACTTTTCCTCCCCATCAGCTATAGACATTTAACCACTTCAGTACCAGCGTCCACTATAGTCGACAGCCACAGATGAACGCGCACAGTGACTTTAGCCGACAGCCGTGATATGACTTTCCCAATTTTTCATTTATCAAAATAAAATTGTGAACATTTAAAAATAACGTTATGAAGACATATATGTCTATGTTTACCTGTTCTGATTTACATGACAAGTAAAGCTGCCTGTAAAGTAAAACAAGCTTTCAGTGCTTTGCTTTCCTCATCACACAAGAGCAAAACAGATCCGTTGTCTAAGCACAGCATAAACTATCATGCGGACTCTGAGTGCCGGCTGTGGGCAAGGTGTCGCGGCCGGTGAGCAGTACTAAAGTGGTCAAATAGACACTAATGTGGCTTCTTTTAAAAGTATTGTATTTTGTTTTAAAAATGAACTTAAAGCTGTGCTTTAAAGATTACACTTTCTAAATAAGTAGCATTTATCCTTTTTGTTAGCCCCACTATGGACACAGGCTGAGAATCTCAGTTGAAAGACCCAATAAAACGAACAGGGCAATTATAATTAGTTGAAAATGAGCAATTCTTAGCTGATTACTTCCTACAAGCGTAACTAATCCAATGTTTCGCTTCCCATGAAATAATGGTTAAGATGCTAATTGTTAAGGCTTTATTAAACATAATTGTTATTTGTCTCAGCTGAATTCATTAATTATTAGCCATATCGCCCCCCGTTTTTGAATAGAAAAGCTTTATTTTATTTTATTTTTTTCTGGTTTAAACAACAGTTTATTTTCACAGTTCGGGAGGCTGGAAGTTGCAGATCGGGGGCTGGCAGGCCCCTTCTGAGGCCTCTCTCCTCAGTGTGCAGACAGCCACCCTCTCGCTGCCTCTTCACATGGTCTCTTTTTGTTTGTTTGTTTGTTTGTTTTTATTTATTTATTTTTTAGCATATTATGGGGCTACAAGTGTTAAGGTTACTTATATTGCCCATGCCCCCCTCCCCCCTCGAGTAAGAGCTTCAAGCGTGTCCATTCCCCAAACTTTGCACATCTTACTCGTTGTAGTTGTATATACCCCTCCCCATCTCCCCCTTCCCACCCTCCCGACACCCGATAAATGTTACTCCTATATGTCCACTTAGGTGTTGATCCGTTAATACCAATTTGCTGGTGAGTACATGTGGTGCTAGTTTTGAGATACTTCACTTAGTAGAATGGGTTCCAGCTCTATCCAGGAATATACAAGAGGTGCTAGATCACCGTTGTTTCTTAAAGCTGAATAGTACTCCATGGCGTACATATACCACATTTTATTAATCCACTCACGAATTGATGGGTACTTGGGTTGTTTCCACAGCTTTGCAATTGTGAATTGTGCCGCTATAAACATTCCAGCGCAGGTGTCTTTTTCATAAAGTGACTTTTGACCTTTTGGGTAGATGCCCAGTAGTGGGATTGCTGGATCAAATGGTAGATCTACTTGTATCGCTTTGCGGTATCTCCATATTGCTTTCCGCAGAGGTTGAACTAGTTTGCAGTCCCACCAGCAGTGTAGGAGTGTTCCTCTCTCTCCGCATCCACGCCAGCATTTGTTGTTTGGGGACTCTGGCCAATCGAATCCAGGTGCTTATCAAGAAAATAATTCATCACAACCAAGCAGAAAAGCTTTATTTAGTGATGACTGAGCAGGACAGACGCGGCAATGCCCTCCCTCCCGCCGTTCCCGGTTTCTCTCTGTCCTTTGCAGAGACTCAGATACCAGAGAGGGGAAGGAGGAAGAAGAGGCTATAATGTAAAAAAAAAAAAAAAATGCACAGACCTTTTAATATGGCGTCTCATGCCCTTGGGTAGGAGAAGTGAGCGTTATACTAATAGAAACAACTGTCTTTTACAGCAAAGCTGCTCATTTAGCGGAGTTGTTCTCCGGGTCTCACTGAAGGAGTGCGGGAGTAGACAGACACACAGGCAAATCTGTGACGCTTGGCATAGAATCCAGACCACGGAATTGTGAGTCCTACTTGTTTTCCTAAACGAGAGATAAGGAAATACGGACCCAAATGTGGCCCGGTGTTAAGCATGACACCCCCCAGCCCCGTCCCCCGGGGCGGGGCCCCCGCAAGGCCCGCGTCCCTGGCACACGCTTTTGCCAGCAGCTCCCTCAGCCTGGATCCTGCAGTCTGAGCGCTTCTCATCGTGGCCTGCGGCTGCTTCGTTGACGGACACTTTTCAGAGGCGTAAAACGACTACACTTTTTTTTTTCTCCTTATAAACTCTCCCAATTCCATCTCATTATTCCTTATCATCTTCTTCTGCACCCTCATCCATCTCCCTCTTCAGTGTTCACACCCAACAGATATTTGTAGACATTTATTATGCTTTTCCCTGGTTGTCACTTAGGAGAGTTATTCATATTGAATTCATTTAACATGTCTCCATAAATCAATGCAAACAGCCTCTTAATCATTTTCATTGCTTTCCCCTAAACTCGCGTCAGGTTTTTCCCATGTCTTGCACACACAATTAGGAATCCAAAGGCCACATAAATACTCTAATATATGGGCAGACCAGCCCCTACGGGGAAGCTGCTATCGTTTTTCCCTGCATAAGGCGATGTTATGGTTGCAGGCAGATCTAAATTTCACGAATTCCCGGAAAAGTACCTACTGTCCTTCCACATGTGAGACTTTTAATTCTGCCAACCACACACGGTTGGTCAGCTAGGCAAGAGCTTTTATTCCCAGTGCAGAGATAAAGATGCTCAAACATCAGCTAAGATTGGGGGGCATATGAAAGATGTTTTTATTGGACCCCAACTCCTGAGTTCATTTGAGTTCACTTGAACGTATAAAAATATACACATTGGTCCTTTTCTGGATGATTATATGAAACTAGGTAAATTTAACAGAAGCAAAAGATTATGGAAATGACAAGTTTTTATATTATTTCTTGACGTCAGTAATATTTGTTATTAAAAACAGTTGAAAGCTACGTAAAAGTCAGAATAACACTAACCCCCCAAGGGTTTGTCACAGCTAAAGGAAACACATTTCTCCCCAATTCTTGACATATAGTATTCCTTTTATTTTGGAGTTAAGCTTCCCTTTCAGTTGTCTCTTCAAGTTGCTGCTCCACCCCTCCCCCACGCCCCTGTGTCCAGACTCCCCGCACACACTCATCCACACTCACACACACTCACACTCACACACCAACACACTCGCACAATCTCTCACACTCACACACACATTCACACACACTCACATACACACACACAGGACCTGGGCGAAACCCCAGTTGAGGACACACAAGGGGGACAAAGAATCCAGCACTCCCCTCCGAGGAAGAACACTTGGGTTTGAATCTCAGCTTTTTCCACTCGCTGTGTCAACATTCATTATTAAAACACTACTTTGACTGAGACATCATCACCCAGTGATCTCAATTCTATTCCACATCCTTCACTACCGTGAGAGGCGACTAGTACAGACACAGAAAGAACAGAAAATCAGGGGACCTGATGAATCTTTTTTTGCAAGCTGAAGTGAGCAACATGAAATTATAATTGACCATAAAAAATATGCTTACTCTTCATATTGTAAAAAAAAAAAAAATGCCATCTAACTGAATTTGTATGCATTGAAACAGAGGACATTCACCTTTCCTTTAAGGTTAGACAGTCTTTGAATAAGGATAAATTATCTGCTCCTTGACATTCTGATAGCCCTTTGGGCTTAAATTGGACTGGCCCTGACCAGGTAAGAGAAGCAGTAAAAAAGGTGTTAATTTACCTTGAGCAATACCAGTGGCCTTTGATCTTCTTTCAAACAATGACAAAAATATCTGTTGCAGTGAGAAAATTATTTTCCATATATTTGTAAGGAATAAAAATCCAACCTATCTGATATTTTCATTCAAAAGTATCATGAGCATATTTTAATTTCCCTAGCACAAAATATTTTAAAACTAATGTATAAATGCTAAATATATTCATTGAAATTCTAGCCAGTTATAGTTACTCTATATAAATAGCTTTCCTTCAAAAGGGGAAAACTCCCTCCAGTTGAAAGACTAGTTTTTCTGAAATGTCTCAAATTTTAATTTGGTTAATCCAATGCTACAGCTGTGAAAAGATTCCATGTTGATATCTGAGAAATTTATTTATATAAATTGAGTAAATTCTTTTCTCTCTTCAAGACAATATGAACAAACAAATAAAAAAAATTCTTTTATTTAAAGATGCGTGCATGTGTTTATATAGGGGAAAAGGTGGTAGAAATAATTTAAAAATATGTAGTATTTACACTGAAACTTAGGATGTTTAAAACATTATGAAAACTTATAAATTAGGCAAGGACATATTAGCTCAAATAAAATAAAATACTAAAAACTAATTCTCATTAAGCATCTAGAACCATCAGGGATGGTTCTAAGTTGAACCATCGAATTCAAATGTGTTGTAAGCATAAAGTACACACTGGATTGGGAAAACACAGTATCAAAAATGCAAAATGTATCTATTTTTAATTTTTATTATGTAGAGAATGATAACATATATTGAATTAAAACATCAAAATAAATTTCACTTCTTTTTTTTTTCCTATTTTTTAATTTTCCTATTTCTTTTTTTTCCCCTATTTTTAATGTGGTTCCTAGAAAATCTAAACTTCTGCATGTGGCTCTCATCACATTTCTGTGGGCCAGCGCTGTTGAAGGGCTTCACCTCACTATCTCAGTTAGCCCTCCTGACAATCCCATGTCTCCGTTGTTGGGAAGACTAAACTGAGGCATAAGGAGCTTGCGTGGCCTGTCCAGCATCTCTCATGTCCTTAGGGCTGGAGCCCGGCCGTCCAGCACTAGAGCCTGTTTTCGAAGTACTTTGAATGTGCCATGCCCAGCACAGAGACACCTTTGATTGTGTCATTTTTTTTTATTGCAGCACATTTCTTGCACTAGAATAACTGCAGTGTGCTTGATGGCTAAAACCAGCATCAGAGAAAACAGATCCTGCTCATGCTGTGCATTAAAACAGCTATGTGGTCTCAGGACGTTCCTAAACACAGTGGCCGTGCTCCACGTTGGCCGTAGCACTGTCATTTACATTTAATTCCCAATCTTTCCCAGATTCACCTCTTCCCAGGATGATTGGCAAGAGGACATCATTTCCCTTCAGAGCAACTCTCGTGTGGATGATGGGGTGGCCTGGCCTTCTGGGCCCAACCGGACCTTCCCTGGGTGCTACAGGCAAGGCCCAGACCTGTGGGGCTGGCAGAAGAAATACTGCCTGGTAAGGGTGTCCCCCATCCCCCTACCCACAGAGAAGGCCCTGGAGGGAGGGACCTGCCCCATGCACTCTGCTCCCTGGGGACACAGACGGGCGCTGTGAGCTCCAGAGCAGGGTGGTGGGATGGCCGAGGCCATGCTGAGACGTGTTGCATCCCTACTCCTCAATCTACTCACTTCCTCACGCGCCTTGCTCCCGAGTCCTCCCCAACAAACTGTCCTGTGTGCAGTTTCAGGGTCTGTTTTCAGAGGAAACGGACCTAAGACAGACAGACCCGTAGTCCGTTGTCAGCAGGCGTGAGCTATGGAGTCCTACGCAGAGTTGCACCTGGAACCCTGTGCTCCCAGCGCAGCCTGGCTCCTCAGGGTCAGCGTTGGGTTCAGCGGTATCTATGGTCACTGTGTTGCACGTGGTCCAAATAAAAGCCGTGCTGTGCAGCTGCTTGGAGATGCTGTTGTCCCCTCCCGAGTCTCCCTTCATGGGTAAAGGGAGGAAGGCAGGATTTACCTGCCCTCCTGGGGCACACCTCTCCCTGTGTGACAACACTTTCCCGGGAAACTGAGGGTCCGAACACCTGGCCTCTTTCTCCTTGGTCGGCCTCCTCTGAGAACCAGAATCTCTGCTCAACCACCTGCTTCGAGCCAGTTCTCCACCATTAGAACCCAGGCCTCTCTGTTCCCTGTGGTCTTTCATATACCTTCAGCATCTTACTTGGGGGCTCTGTCAGCTCAGTGTGGCCACAGAGGAGTTAGTGCCTGTCACCTCCGCTTAGCGTGTAAATCGCCGTTTTCCTCCTGTGACAAATCGGGTACCGATTTCCTCCCTGATTTCGTCAGGGTCAGCAGCGTGGCCTCCCAAGGGCCTGCCCGGGGGGGGCCCCCCCCGTGTCCGTCCCTGATTGCCATCGACTGAGCTCAGCCTCGAAACTTCCCCCCCACCTGTCCCTTACCAGCGGGAAGTGATTTGGGTGAGTTATCCGATTTTTCCCGTTCCATTTTCAGAGTGCAATTTAGACCCAGGGAGCATACCCAGCCACCCTGGCGTGTTTGTCAAGAAGAAGAAAAGGAAAGGCCTTTCCCCTGGGGGGTATTTTATTCAGTTTCCATGGCAGAGACTGGCTCTCTTCCTGCAGTTCCTGCGCTCACGAGGAGGCACTTTAGCGCTGTGAGTTTCTGCACTACTTCAAACTCACTGACCCCTCGTTTTAGTCGCATCCCATCTCAGCTGGAGACTACTGGGATCCTCATATACCCTGTCCTTTTCCTAAACAAAACCAGAGGTCAGTGCTCCGAGTATCTGCCAATGAGGAGAAAATCAGAGGCCTCATTTCCGGTTGTTTGTAGGCCCGGGTCTGTGAAGTACTTGCAGATTCCACTAACTCTTCCGGGATCTTTAGGGTTCTGAATTTTTTTTTTTTAAGTTTTCCTTTATCTCATGGGAAGCTGGTCCCCTGAGGAGTAGCTGGGGGTAGCTGTAGACATGGGAAGAAGATGGATACTGGAATACTTGGTGCAGCATAGATTGGGGTTATTCCAGCAAAATCCACTCATCCTGGCATCTGTTCCTTGTTGTGTGTGATGAGTTTGAACATCATGGCTCATGTAGTTGCTGGCAGAGTGTGCTGCCAGGATTTTGCTAACAATCTTCTCTGCCCTCTGGACCTATGAAAGTTTCTGCAAGTCTCAGGGTCTGACTGGCCAAGGCCACTACTGTCCAGCAGGGCAGCATCACTCTTCATCCTCGTCCGTAAAATAGGAAACATATAGTCTCGGTCCTTTTCTTGTCTCCTGTTGACCACATACTACCTGGGTCTATTCCTCCTAAATGTCTCTCAAATTGTCAAATTGTCTTCATTTCCTCCATAGCTACCTTAGCTTGGGCTGTTCTTACGTCTAGCTTAGGCAATAGGTTTCCTTCCCTATACCTAATCCATGGTCCTCTCCAGAACGTTCATCACCTACAACCACAGCATCTATCCAAAACGCAATTTTGTTCATGACACACCTTCCCACCACTTACCGCCTTTCATGACCACCTACCTATTACTTTTAAAGAAGAAGAAATCCTGAACTTCTGGTGCCTGTTTGCCTTTGGCTATAGCTGGTATCACAGGTATTGCTGGCCACGTGTGGTACATGGCATTGCTCTATCCCCACCTGCACTGCAGCGAGGCCGGTCCTCTTTGTACCCAGAGCACCCCACACTCATGTCCACGTGGGGCCGTTCTTCCTCTGGACTTACCTTCCTGAAACTCTCACCTGGTTATTTCCTGCTTGTCCTTCAGATTTTAGGCCAGATGTACATCTACGGAAACTTTCGCTGGCTTGGCACATCTCCTCCATGACTGTACAGTTCCCTACAGCAGTCATGATTTGCCTCGAAAGCATTTATCGGAGTTCATGATCCTACACCCTTGAGAGTAACTACATGGTCAATGTCAGTTTCCTCTGGGCTGCATTCCTCCTGAGAGCAGGTTACCCGTCTGGCCCAACAGATGGACACTTCTCTTTTGTAGAGTTTAGGTAAAGTCATGTACACTTGCTTTATAAACACTTTTGACTGAATGAATGTGTGCAGCTGCAGCAAAAACACCTCCTAAACAAACCATAGTAGTTTTCACGTGTCTCCTTAGGGAGTATCTACTCCAGTCTTTATTTATTCTACCCCAACAAAATACTCTAGACTGAGTGGCTTAAACAATAGAAATTTTATTGCCCACATTTCTGGAAGCTGATAAGTCCAAGATCCAGGTGTAAGTACTAATCTCATGATGCGGACTCAACTCTTGTGACCCCATCTAGACCTAGTTACCTCCCAAAAGCACCACCTCCAAATATCATCCTATTGGGGGTGAGGGTTAAGGCTTCTACATGTGCTTTTGGAAGGACAGCGTTCAGTCCATAACAGCCCAGTGACATGTCTCCTGACATCTGCTTTCCTGTGTAGCTGCATTAACTTCTTACTGTCTAAGTTTTCTGTATTATTATATAAATATTTAAGCAAAACATGATATTGGTAAAGAAGATGAGGTGTAATCAATCAGAGAATGAAAGAAACAAAGATGAACTTTGAAATCTGTACTTGAACTTGCTTACTTTTGCAGTTTTGCTTTTGAGTAGGAAAATTGGACTCAAATCTTAGGTCACGAAGTCATTAACTCAGTGATGTATCGTACGTTCCCGCCTTGTCCTTTATACGGCATCTCAAGTCCTCCAGTGAACATTCCCATTGTCCTCCCATACACTAATGCATGACCATGAATAATTCATTCTCCTACATTAACCTCAATAGGGTCTTCACTTTTAAAATCTCAGCCTCACTGCCTATAACCCAAGACAGCACACTTTTCGTGGAATCCTAAAACAGAAGGTGTCACTTGCATAAGGCTAACAGATAACCTAGTGGCCGGCACACAGTAGGCCCTGAATAAATATTTACATTAAATAATTATTTTCACCATGGCTCAGCAAACTGTTCCTAAACATTTCAGCTAGGAGTGGATGGAGGACTTGCTTTTGGCCATGAGAAGGAGCAAAACTCTGCTGAGACCAGCACTGGGTCTTTTGCTTTCTTGGTATGAAGCAGAGATGAGGGGCAAAGCTTCCTGCCTTGAACACAGAAAAGGTGCCCGAAAGTGTCATGGCCGTAATGGGACCAAGCAGCAAATGACACATAGGGGAGACCAAGGGTACTCCAAAGTCTGTGGCTGTTACGCTGTGAAGCTGCTGAAGCGGTGGTGACCCCCCTCTAGGCCTCTTGGGAGATGCTTTTAGGGACTGATGTATTCCTAACAGAGACAGTGCTTCATTCAGACACTAAAACGCTGCAAGAAAAAAAGCGGGCACAATTTAAAAACCTCATTAGTAACCTTGTTCACAAACAGCATTAAAAAGAAATATGTAAAAAAAAAAAAAATAAGCACTCAAAAAATACTTTGACATGACCACTTAAAAAAAGGTATTGTCATCAAGTATGAAAAGAGTATGGAAATGTTAATGGCAACAGTAGGAATCTATTTTTAATGTCTATGTTACATCTAAAGTGATTTATGGTTTACTAGCGAAGCAAGGCTAAGTTTATAATGAAGGTAATGCACGTATTAATCATTAATTATTAGCAGTAATCAATTCCCTATAAAAACTCTACTTGCTTAATAGAGCATGTCCATCTTGATTCTTGTAAAATCACTCACTTTTTTTTTTCTTTTTAAGCAGGTATTTAAAGAAACAGTTAATCGTAGAGACGCAACCGTGATGGCTCTGTTATGTTCTGAAGCGTGATCAAGGTAGCATGACCGCAAAATTACCAGATGTCTGCGATTCATTTGAAGTTTTTTATTAGGGAGATTGTAATTGGTGACCTCTGTAACTGGAATACTTGAGCCCTTCATCAAAGCAATTTTCAAAACTATGATGAAGAACCGGACATCAAAGTCAGAATGACACGTATGACACTGAGTTTTATGCCACAATTCCAAACAGGAAGCGAACAATTAAAATGGTGAGTGATGATAGTTGTTATGGTGTTTTTGGCTTAGGGGCAAACATAAGTTTCAAAATGTCTGCACTGCAGATTTGTTATATTCCAGTTTCCCTAATGCTGGCATTATAGTTTATGGAAGAAATTATAAACTCATAGAAGTGAAATACAGAGGGAGATTTCCAGTGTTAACCCAAACCATTTAGATGGTTGAATATATTGATAGCTAAGCTGGAAAGGGAAGAAAGAATTTCTGCTCCTTGGAGAACTATGGTCAGTGGTAATAACTCAAGTCCAAATGCTTTACGAGTGCATCATGGGGGTAAGCCTATCTTGATGAGATAAAGAGAATCTTGGCCTTGAAGGGTCTGGGAATGAATTGCATGGCTGTTGCTTTTTGATAGTTAACTCCTCTGAACCTCTTTGCTCTTGGAGGCAGCAAAGCTCAGTGGATGAGAATTTAACCTTCAGAGTCAGATATTCCTACTCTTCACTTAGGAGCTCGGCTCAGCAGCTACTTCACTGAATGTGTCTAATCTTCCAACTCCTGCGTTAAAGGGGGTAGTAAGGTCTGCCACAGTGTGGCCATGATGGGGGATCCTGGAAATGACCTGGAATACTGACCACAGTCAGCAAGCACAAGGAGCCCACGAGAGTGGCTGAAATGTAAAGAGATTGCAAGTGGAGCATGATTCTGTTTAACTGAAAGCGAAGGTCATCAGCATTTACAGTATACTAACGTTAGCTGTCTAGGTTTGTTTTTATTGCATGCATAAAGACACTACAGCATGCACTAAGATTTCCAGAATACCTTTCAGATCTCAAGGTGCATCATCTGTGAACAGGGAGAACAAAGAGCTGCGGATACATCACTGGTATCATTTCTGAGGGACAAGAGCAGAGACATTGTTAGGTGAGGTGAGATTTGGTGGACAGAATTTCCATAGCCCACTAGGCCAGGAAGAGTGAAAAATGAAGGCAATGGTGTGCACAAAGAACTGCGGGTAGGAAGGACCAGTCTAGACAAGGTAAGTTGTTTGTGACAGAGAGTGTGGGAGAGAACGAGGCATAAAAATAGAAAATATTAGCTGAGACAAGAGTGTCAATGCTCAGGACCTTGCTATTGAACATTCACATTATCCGGTGTTTTCTTGTTTTAAGCAGAAAATAATTAGGGGCAAATGTCACTTTAGCTCCAGTGTGTCTCAGAGTGTGTCTCACACACTCCTGAATCAGGCACATCTGGTTGAAAACTTAGCTCTACTTCGTATTAACTGTGATTTTGGACAAGTAATTTGGACATTACAATCTGCAATTACCTCATTTACAAAAAGAGGAGTAAACTTGCCACAAAGAATTATGACGAGGATTAAATGAATTAGTAAGTGTAAAGCATCTAGCAGAATGCAGTGACATGTGGTATGTGTTCAGTGAACATTAATTCAAATTTATTTCATTCAGCAAGGTTATACATCATTCAATTGCAAAGTAAATCTAATATTTGGATTAGGATAAGAACAAAATCTTTTCAAACAATGAATTAAAGATGTTTACTTAGGTTTAAGATATCATGTATCTATCAGTATAAGTTCTAGAAAACATTTAATGGAATAATTGCATGTTAAAGGTATTCCTTACTGCATTTCTGTCTGATTGAATTAATTAGTACTGAGTACCAATTAATTGAGTACTGGTGTTGAACACAGACTGCAATACTTTGAAAATATCACTTTGACACTCAACTTTGCTTTTGTTGGTGCAAAGGTTGAGTGTTATGTGACTGAAGAACCATTGGCTATTTAATGACCTTCTTGAAAAGTCACCAATACAGTATCTTCTGAAGTGAAAAAGTATATATATTTTGAGTTTCCAAATAGGTTTCCATTAAAGGATGTCTTAGTTCATTCAGGCTGCTACAACGAATATCACAGACTGGGCGGCTTAAACAACAAAAACATTTCTCACAATTCTGCAGCCTGAATTAGATGAAAGTTCTAACACACCCAGTGTCTAGTGAGGGATGTCTTCCTGGTTTAAGATGACCACGTTTTTAGTGTGTTTTCATACGGTGCAGGGAGTTCAGGGAGAGGAAGCAAGGTCTCTCCTTTCTCTTCTTATAAGGGCACAAATCCCATTTGTGAGGGCTCCACTCTCAGGATCTAATCACCTCTCAAAGGCCCCACCTCCCATCCCCTTTGGGTTTAGGGTTTCAACATATGAATTTCCGAGGGACACCACCCTTCCATCCACAATCAGGGGTTATCCTTATGCTTAGTAGTTTGATGGTGATACAACATTGTATTAATTTTAGACAAGCAGATGATTAGCTTCAATCATTCAAGATAAATAAATGATGTAAGAAAACAGCCTATTATACTAAATTCTTACAAATTTATTTAGGTAACACATTTAGTTAGGTAACAGTTACTAGTTAGTGAAATATTTTTCAAACGAGGGGCCTGTTTTTAGTGGGGCCAACATTTAAGTTAAATCTGAAAAATCTAAAATAATGAAAGAAGACAATGAACCACGCTTTTTAAAAATTACTATAAAAAACTTAAGTGGCAAATAGAGATGCCCAAACTAATGAGTAGAACTGTGTGCTTGTGCTATAGAGAAGGAGGTAAAAAAGGAAAAAATGAAGAGTGTCCAATGTCAATTATGTTTTTGAAAAATGAAATCCATTTCAAAAAGAGCAATTTGGCATCATATATGTTGACTGTAGTTAGCATCCATCAAAAATAAAATAAAAACAAAGACAGCAAATACATCACTCCAATAGACAAAGGTCAGCGCAGCTCCACGAAGCACAGTTTACTGGCAGCTCAAGCTTGAGATTTTATGTCCCTTCAAGTCAACCTTGCTTGACTCATTGGTACAGAGTAAGATTCGTCTGAGTGATTATTTTTGAAGTAACAGGAGCAGCGGGACCAAAGCTGCCCTCAATAAATAATGCAATGAGTCTAAGTGTTACTTCTGTAAACCTCTGAAGGAAGGTCTAAAAAAAAATGTACTTAAATGCTTAGACCAAAGGTTATAATCTCTGCTTGGATGTGTCAACTTAGCAGAAAAGTTAAATGGTGGCACTCTGTCTCTCGAGAGACAGACAGAGGGAGGCAGAGGTGGAGGAGAGGGTTGAGAGAACAACAGGCTAAGGTGGCAACACACAGACAGACTTGCTCTCTTGCATCTCTGCCTTTGCCACAAGAGGAATGTTGAGACTAGCTTGCTGATTCCAGAGGGAGGATGAGAGGTGCTTGGGACAGGGCTGAAACATCCACTGGAGCCCAGCCGTGTGCAGTGGATTCACTACTGAGACCAGGTGCACCGCAGAGCCCCATTAGGATCAGCAGAACCTCCCTGCCAAGCCCAGGGCGTCCTCTGAATCTTAGTGGAGGCTGGACAATACGTGATTGTCTTAAGCAGTGGAATTTATGGAAGGTTTTTTTAAATGGCATGTTATGGCAATAGCTAACTGGCCCATAGATTAAATGTCCAATACCATGAGATTAATTAGAAATGTGGGTGCATCTATAAGGAGTATAATATAAATTAAATGCATCATTTAATACAAAATTGAAATACTTAATAACATCTGAGGAATGAACATTATATATTATATTCTGACATCCAATATAATATAAGATTTTCACAATAACCAGGTAATTTGATTTTAATTTTCTAGAAATAATGCATATAAATATAAAGACACATAAATGGTAAAAATAGTAAATAAATATATTCAACACAGATAAAAAATCATTCAAAATAGAGCTGGAATAAAGCTCTTGGATCAACAACATTTCATCACTTTTTAAAAAAAAAATGTATTGCCTACAAATTAAAAGCACAAAAATTTAAATTTTTGAATTTTGTATTAAATACTTTTTTCCTATCATGATGCTCACAGGGAATCCTTGAACATAATTTATTAAAACTTCTATTTCTGAAGATATTCACTGATGTATTTAGATAGTATGGTTGAATTCTGCATTTGTTGATATATTGCATAATTTCTTTCAAATTCAGAAGCTTAATTATTAAAATATGCACTGTAGTTGATATATTTTCTGGGAAAAATATATTATAATGATCCAGCTAGATTGTCCAAAATACTTTCTAGTTCTAACAGTCTAAAAATCTATTCAACTCTTTCAGACACCTTTGTTTTTTTTAGATTGACCATGAAAAATGAGCTCCATTCTTCTGTGGAGAAGGCATTCATCCACTTTGTGCCAGGAGTCAGAGAGGGACAGAGAAGAAAGTTTTCAGACACTAAGTAAGCTCTAATAAAACATGTATTTTTATTCTCCTGCACTATCAATTTTGATAATCTGATGATAAAGCATGTAATAAAAACACCATCCATTTCCAAACAATGGCTGAGAAAGAACCTATTTTAAGACAAAATTGTCATCTATTAAAAAAAAAAAAACTTGTGTAAAAGGCTCAAAAGAAACATTATTAAATAACCTATTCAAGCAGTTATTATTGAAATGATTACTGGCATCTGCATTTTTAAGATCCTTGATTATTTATTAAAATTAAAAGGTAGCTTAACCTAGAGGCGATATTTTTACAAACCTACCAATAAATGACATGATTTTTCATTCATACCCTCTTGGAATCTAAATGCCAGCTTCAGAGTGTCTTTGGGGATTTCTTCAAACTTTTCAGATTATGAAATTCATTAGAAATCATGATGAGATCATCTATTTGTATTTGCCATGTACAAATAAAAGTGCCAGAAGTATTTATGGAAAGACAGAAAAAAAAAAAAATTCAAGCAACTGAGGACTTTTATTCCCAGCCAAGATGGAATAACAGGAGCTAGATTAATGCTTCTTCCTGAAACAATTAAAAAACAAACAAAATATTAGAAGCAATGGTTTTGAAGACATTGGACAGCAGGCCTAAGAGTGGAGAAATCTTAGAGGAATAAAAAACCAATGAGGCAAACTCCAGATTTCCGCAGCTCACTGCCTGGAGATGTGTCCAGACAGAGCTTAGAGATGGGAAGCCAGGAGGATGCAGCACATGACCTGGTTGGGCAGACAAAAATCTAGAGCGGCCACAGCAGCTAAACCACACCAGGCACTGGCGAGGACAGCTGACAGAAAGACTGTTCTGGGGATTGGCAGAAGGTCCCTCTTAGATCTTCAGCCAAGTCCTAACCGGTGCATATATATGAGGAAACTACCCTCTTCTGGGACAAGAACCACTTACAAGGATTAGAAAAACAACCCTGAAACTCACACAGAGCCAGAAATAATTCCTGTTTCCAAAACCCAAAGTGGAAAAATCTCATAATTTACAAGGCATCGGTAGAACAGTCCTAAGGGTTTTGCCTCACGTAGCAGGAAAAAACCCTGGAATAAATGATGTCTGGATCCCACCTAACAAAGATTAAAAATAAGGAACCAAAAGATTGAACTATTACCAAATAATGAACCGGCATCTCAGAATAGTGCTCAAGAGTATTTACAGGAATGTGAAAATTAATCATGAACCCAAAAGATAAAATTTGAAATGGTTTCCATTCAATACAAAATTATAAGCATGCAAAGAAGCAGTAAAATATAATTCGTAATGAGGGGAAAGGAGCCAATAGATAGAAACTAACATGGAAATGGCATACATAAAATGAATAGACGAGCACCTGGAAAATTATCACTGTCTTTCACATAGTCAAAGAGCGAAAGAAAAGTTATATGGAGTCACAGACACTATTTTAGAAGACCCCAGTTGAACTTCTTGAGATGAGAACCACAATGCCTGGAATGAAAATCTGGACCTCCACAAAGGAATTACAAACATTAGAAGTAGTAACTGAGTGCATAACTATGAAAGACTTTTTTCTTACAATTTAATTCTTTTGAAAAGATGATTGTCTAAAATACAAATAATGTAGCATGAGATATATTATATGTGGAAGTAAAATGTATGATAATTGTACAGAGTTGAAGGGGGGAGGAATGGAAGTATATAGTTGTAAGGTTCTTACTTAATATATGGAAATCGGGATAATATCATTTAAATTTAGATTATTCCAAATTAAATATATATGCTTAACCCCTCAAGCCACCATGAAAACATACACACACACACCTCCCCCCAAAGAAATGTAGCTAATAATATACAATTAAATAATTAAGTTATTGAATTACTCCAAAAGTAGGCAAAAAAGAAAGAGAGAGAAAGGAAGATAAAGAAAAGGTGCATCCACTATGAAGAAAAACAGCAGTATTGTATTAATGGATTTAAATCCAATCCAATCAATAATCATGTTAATATAAATCATCTAAACAGACTAATTAAAAGGCAAGAATTGCCAGGCATGGTGGCATGTGCCTGTACTCCCAGATACTGGAGAAGTTGAGGCAGGAGGATCCCTTGAGCCCAAGAGTTTGAGGCTACAGTGCATATGACTGTGCTTGTTCATAGCCAGTGCACACCAGCCCCGGAAACATATAGAGACCCCATCTGTTAAGATAAATAAATAAATAAATAAATAAATAAATAAATAAATAAAGGCAGGAATTGTAAGATTGGCTGAAAAATAAACATGCAACTATAGAATGCCCACAAGACACCCTTTTAAAATATAAAGGCACAAGTACACTAAAAGTAAATGGAAGAAAAAATCATACCAAATTACTATGGATTAAAAAGTAGCATAAATGGCTGTAACCTCAAGGAAAGTAGATTTCCAAGCAAAGAATAGTTTCGGGGATCAAGAAAGTCATTTCCTAATAAAAAAGGTTTCAGGTTATCGTCATTTTTGCTGCATCTACTCAACAATGTTTTCTATAAGTTTCATAAAGATCAAAGTTCTCTTCACCACTCCAGAAGCCCCCTAAATAACAGCAGTGGGTACCTATCTGTGTTCTTTCATGTTCATCGTACATCGTGCATCCTGTCTTCTTCAGGTCATAGGACTTCAATTTCACTCTGGCAAACGTCCTTGCTTCCTTTCTGAGCGATCATGTAGACTGAGAATTAACATATAGCCAATGACAGTTGGTTTCTTTTCCAAAGAATCTGAAATCCTTGAGGGGGCAGGAAGAGTGAAGAATCTGCTGACCCCTATCAGTGTCCGCACAAGCTGCTCATTAACTCTGGCTGGCCTACTTTGGATTCTTCTAGGCCACTCAGTTCTGTCTTCAATCTTATGAGCTGACATCTTTCTGCCTCTCAGCCCTTAACTACAGTGCTTTCTCAGCTTCTCATCAAATTCCAGCCATCTCAGTCTCCTTTGTCTTCTTTGAATTTTCCTCCAAGCTCCTTCTCCTCCAGACCCCTAGTGAAACTACTATTCAGTTTACTGCACCTCTGTGGAAAGTGGACTCTTGTTTGAAGCAGTTGGTACAAACCAATTACTTAAAGATATTATACAACACCATGTCATTCAGGTTATTAATGAGAAGAAAATCTTCTAAGCATGCTTACTCTGGTGTTTTGTTTCATTTTTATTTTGCCTATGCAAAAATAAAATTCACTATCTATCATCTTATTTCTTTTAAATAAGTAAGTTTTAAAAAGCATGGCTACTTTTATTTTATATCTAAGAGTTATCTCCACTACTGTTAATGTCAAAGATTAAATAAGTGTTATAATAAAAGAAAATCACTCAATAAAAAATATTCATTAAGCACCTAATTTGCGTTTCATTTTCTTTTCCTCCCTAGAGATGTATCAATTAATAAAACTGTCAAATATATATATATGATTGTGGGTGTTAAATTGGGGCACACACAGTTCCTATATAGAAACATTTAAAGACATTAAGAACAATTTGAAAAATACAGGTTACAAACCACTTAAAATCAACAATGATTTAAACAAATGGTGATTTATCCTTGAACATGAATGCTAGGTATTCTAGAAAAGCGTTTATATTATAAAAGAAAATTTGTCACATGGAATTGGAACTTTCACTAAAAATAAACCAGAACAAAATTTTGTTCTATTTCTTACTCTATTATATAAGAAAATGTCTTCTACATATTTTATATATTATCCTTCAAGAGAGAACAAGATTTTGCCTCTATTGCATAAACCATGTTTTCTTTTACTTTCTGTTTTGTTATCATACAATTTACTTTTATTTCAAAAACTTTTTCTCATATCAAATATCTCATATGTCTGGAGTTGTCTAGTTATTTTAGTGTTTTTCTCCCTATTTCTTTTAGAATCCTACTGATTATTTTACCAATTTTCTTTGTTTTCTTTTTGTGTTTGTTTGTTTATTCTTGAACACCTACTGCTTTGATCTATTTCTTTTTCATCTTTCATGTAATCTTTCCTTTTTCCCACATTAGTCCTAAAAACTGACTTATTTATTTTAGATTATTAAAATACACTTCCCACTGATGTGCAATCAAAGTAGTAAGAAAAGAAGAAAAGACAAAGATGAGCAAAAAATCCAATGTGGACTTGTTACAATGACACAGACACTCGTGTACTTTGTTCAGATACAGTCCTCCCAAGAAAAATAATTTCTTCCTATGTACTGAATTAATTATAATCATTTATATCAGTGAAAACATCCCAGCAAAGCATTTCTATACCTACTACGTAATTTAAAGATAGATCCAGGGGCCTAAAAAATAGACCATGAATCCACTTTGAATATTACTCGTCACAAAGCAATAGAACTACATTTTATACTCTACATTTGAAAGCCTTCTCATTTTAGCCCGGTGATCACCAGCCACAGCAGCAGTAATGATCTGGAGATATTTGCACAGACACATACCTGCAATCCACTAGAAGAGGTGTGCAAATGGACAGCACACAAACACATTTTTGATGAACATGCGCAGGGCACTAGGAGCGCAGGTGGGGGTCAGAGGAGATTTCCTAAAGGCACCGAGTCTTGACTTTGGAGTTAGCTGGATAAGGGCGGGAAATATATTCCAAGCAGAGCAGACATTATGTGGGAGGGGCTGGGAGAATGATGCTATGTAGACTCTAGGGGTTGTGATTAGCCCAGTGGAGCTGGAGGATAGGATTTGCATCTTGGAGGGGCAATAATGCCAGGAATTCCTGTTGTGAGCAGCCCCGGGAGCCACGCAGAGAGAATGGGCTGTTTCCTGAAGAAGAAGCAGAGGAGCCATTGAATGATTTCCTAAGTAGAAAAGTCATTCTCTAAAAAGGTAAGGAAGACAAGACACTGGTTATCCAGTGATCCCATGCCTTAAATGCGAATTTAAGTGTGCTTTAAAATACGAAGACCATGAAATGGCTTTGAAATATAAATATTCTCACAACATGCTATGGAGTTGAATAGGATTATTTCTTATTGCAATTCCGAAAGAAAAGGCTTTATTGTATGTCCTGAAATACGAAATATAGTTCCTGATCTTACTGCCTAAAAAACATTGCAGTTGGCTAAGTGTATAAAATCTCGATTATTAGTTCTTGGCAAATTTCTCTCTAGGGCACCCTTCTGGGGTTGTAAATATCCACATCTTGAGTACTGCGGCATTGAACAAAGTGATTTTACACTTCTGAAATCAATAAGACATCAGTGCTTTCTGGAAGCAATAAGACATCAATGCTTAACATTGACTTAAAGAACTTCAAAGATTTTAGAAGATAACCACTACGAAAACCTTTCGTTGGTAGTATTGTCAGTCCTCACATTTCATGGTGACCTATTTAGGAAACATGGTACTAGGTAATAGATAAAATTATTAAAACTGGTGACCTCTATTATTAACCTTATTCGTTTTATGAACTCCAGACTCAAATATCTAGCTCTCTCATAAATACCTCCATATGTTTCTCTTGCCGATATTACAAAGCACAACATTTCCAATTCTGAACTTATTGACATACTCCTTAAAACTTATTCTGAGGCATCAAGATTCCAAGAGACAACTTGCAATTAGAACACCTACTTTTTTTATGGCAATAAATAATTTATTTGGGGAAATAGCATACACAGACATAAAGGCTGTCAAGCATAACGAGATTAAACGGCAGTACAAGAAAACGGTGGAAAACTGTTTCCAGAGGTGTGGTGTGCACGTCACCAGTGGCCTGTGGGAAGGTGTCACGTGGATCAGAGCCCAGCATTTCGTTTTATTAACATTTCACTGGCTCTGCTTTTGCGGGGAGCGTACACCACCTCTGGGAAGGACAGGTCAGAAATACTCCTGTTAGGTGGGTCTGTACATTCCTGACTCCTTCATGCTCTGTCCCAACAGCATGAAACACGGGCATGAAATCTCTGTGGGAGACTACCATGTGACTACCCCTGATGGTCTCTGTTCTAACCTATGTGCCCGTTACCTGTCCCAGTCACTTCGTGGTCTTTGACTTCCGGGAGCTCTGCAGCCTCGGTCCCCGATCCAGGTACCCACACTGGTCTTTCATACACAGCCATGTTGTCAGATTTCAGAATACACCCCAGACCTCACAAATCCGCAGTGTATGGACTCCCGCTGCATATACGTACGACAAAGATGAATTATTAGTTTGGTTGCTTATGTCAACTGATTTGGAACCAATTTTCCAGCATTGACTTGTCTTCCAGAATGACATCAGTTGTCCTCTAATTCTGCCCCATTGGACTCCACCTACTCGTCTCTCTGAATATATCCTCATCTGATACATCTGATACCACCCAGCCTTTGTCCACCTCATTTATTCCCTCATCTTCAAACGCCACTGTCTCCCTCCGTCTATGGAGATCTGAGTTAACCACCCAACCTCGTTCGGCTGTCATCTCCCATGAATGTTTCCACAATCTGCCTTTGCTCTCCTAGGCTTAATCACATTAATTAATAACTGAATCATTAATTCCCCCGGCATGGTGCTTATGACTTGATGAGAGTATTTTCCTCTGTCTTCACGTGGAGGAAGGGCAAAACTGGGGAAAATCGTTCTTTTAAAAGAAGGCCATGGACACGTGTAGCTGTCTAACAGTGAAACTAAAGCAAACTTTATCCTTTTAGGGGACATTGTTCCCACTGATTCTCCCCTCGGTATGTGCCTCCCCTCACTAGCAGGAGGAGAGAGTCTCCCTGTGCAAACTTCATGGCAATCTGACTTTCCTACAGGGCTTTGACCTATTTTTCTTCTGGCTTATTTACAGCTTGCTCTGGCGCTGACATATGCCATGGTTGGGCATATGACAGGTAACATGGTCTCTCCCCGGGGCTCAGCAATTGGACGGAATTTGAGTTCAATTTTCTACTAGTTCCCATCTAGAGGTACGCAGATCCTACCCTGTTTTCAACTAGCACAGAATAATTGACACCCAAAGACTAGTCCAGTCATGATCATGCTAAAAAAAAAATTAGAATGAACAATGACATGGAATATATTCACTGTGGAGGTATGAAATATTAGACCAGATCATTTTATCATCTCATGTAATGGAAATGTGAGTCATATAATTGTTCACTGCTAGATGAAAACAAAGTAGAGAAAAAATTCTTACACAACTAACAGTCTATTAAAGACTTGCATGAATTTTTCCTAATATGGCACAGTTTCAAGGCAAAGGAGAGGGGGGAAAAACATGCGGTATTGAAATGGAAGGTCAAATTCCTAAGTTATCATTGAAAAGATAAACCACGCTGGCCAGGGGAGGCCTATCCCCTTCGCCCCATATATGTAAGGGGTTATTGCAGTGCGGCTTCGTCAGGGGAACTTAGCAATGAGATAAAATAACAGCTGTATATTTTGTAGAGAAGTTTGCTTGGGAAGGCAGTTGCCATGGCAACGCCCGGCAACGGCAATTGGATTTTGTGTTGTGTGAAACCGATGAGTTTACTTTGTCTAGATTATTTTCCGCACGCTGGCAACTTCTGGCGGCTGGCGGGGTGGGGGTGGGGGGATGAAAAAGAACTAGTCTTTTCCAGACATTTGCATATTAAAACAACCCACTTCATTTCAGCATAGAGGCGGAGAAGACTTCACGGACCAACCTCTTCACCAGTGAATCACATACTCATATCTAAAAGGGCGCATTGTGCGAGCTGACTGCATCTCGCAAGAGCTCCGGCTGCCTGGGCTCCGGCACGGGAGCTCTGCTTAGGCAAATGAGTCACGTTCCATTATGAGATGAGTCCTCAGAAATTTGCTTAAAATCGTTTCAGCTGGGAGATGTTAAAAAACCTTCTGAATGAGCAAAAGCGACATGAATTATACTTCAGAAGGAAGTCTCTCAATGGAAAATCTGGTAAACAGGCCGGAGGGGAGAGAAAAAGAAGGGAAACAGATGCTGACTGATAAGAATTTGCTTATTTTAACAGGGAGACACCAGCGTGGTGAGTGTGCTGGGCTGGAAGGAAGACTCAGCCAAGCTGTTTTCTCTCCCCAGGTGGCTGGGCTTCAGTGAGTCGAATATCTCGATCAAAAGATGAAATGCATTTCCCCTCCGAGACTGAAAATAAGGTTTCATTCAGCTCTAGGAATTCAAGATGGCCCAGCAGTCACGCACGCCTACGGAATATGAATTGGCCACGTGGCCTGAGAACGTCTGTGCTCCAATGTCAACGCTGCATGTCACCAAGGAGTGGACAAAAGGCAGGCTCTCCAGCCCACCACCCCTCAGGCTTCTACGTCAACCCTTAGTAAGAAAATCTTCTATTCTGCAGATGCCTTGAGAAAGTTAGGTTGAATCTGACATATGCAGGGATTGTTGATCACATCTCCCAAAGAAGATCCAAAATCTTTTGGTCAAAGAAAAAACTCAGAAAGTTATGGAAAAAGAGGAAAGGATCATATATATTTTTTTAAGTCACTGTGAGAATTAAGACATTTTAGACTATTAATTTTAATTATTTTGGCAAAATCTACATGTCAAGGATGTGTCTTTTTTCAAAGGCAGAAAGGTCCAAATCTTGCTTTTATTCTCTTTGCAGCTGGAAGAGTGGTCCAAGTGCTTATCTCCCTTTTATCTTCCACTGTTCCCAGACATAGTGATTTGGGAGAAGCATATGAGAAGCTCCCTGTATTCATGTGGCAGAAACTGACTCCTTATGTTTTCCAGGGCATGCTTTGATGATTTAAGGTCACATTATAGGAAGCTGCATCTGATTTTGACCAGCAGTTGTAGCGTGATCTTACACAGATTTCAGCCCATCTCTTTCAATGAGCTGGCCCAGGAAATGCTAACCGAACTTTGAAAATGATTACAGTAGTAAACATTTATTTAACACGCATTATGTGTTTAATGCTGTGATTTCTAGTATTTATTTCACTGTACCTTCATTATAACACGATGAGGTCAGTAATATTACTATCTCCACTTCATAGATGAGGAAACTGAGGTATAGAGAGACAATATAACCTACTCAAGTTCTCAAGGTGGATTCATTTTGGAGCTGGAATTTGAGCCAAGACATTGTCCCACAGTCCCTGTGCTCCCAAACCCGTCACTACACCTCACCTGGTTGTGACGGATGCTCTGGACCAGTCCTTTCCCCGATAATCATCTCCTCCCAGGCTCTGAAAATAGAAAGCCACAGTGTGGAGCCAGAAAGTTCTGGAGAACACTGCAGCTCACTTAGCAAATCCCATTTGTTCATATAGTTTGTGTTGTTCAATTTTGTGATTGAATCTACACAGCTGTTCCAATGCCTTGAAAGGCATACTCAAGACAGTGACTACTGTAGTCAACTAGTGTTTTAAATTGTTCCCATTTGAGGTCCTCACAATATTTGAGACAAATGTCTGAGAACAGGATATAGGGCCTGTGAGTATATAGTGATAGAAATTAAAGTTTAGCCAGAGTCCCCTTAGTTTCAAAAAATTTGTCTATAGATACAGTAGGAAGCTATTATTTGCTTTTCGTTTTGGGGGCATAATAAGAAAAAAATGTCCACTTTGGGATAGAAATTACATAAGCTATACCACAAAATGTATATGCGCGTACTTGGGAAGCACAGTTTTGTTGGGAATTCAGCAATAGAAACACCTTCCATGGAAAACCTCCAAAAAGAAGCTCTTGCTTTGAAGACACAGTTCAAAATGCCTGGAAGAGGGTCAGAAGGATCAGAGAGATGACGCTATGGTTCTGTGAGTTGAGATATTTTAATATCTAACGGTCTTATATTCTGACACAATTTCCTCTTATTTAACAACTTCTTAATCAAATTGGAAAATAATTTGACACTTTCAGAATGTGCTTCTTAATGCTGCATTAAAGTAAAAGATACTTTAGCAAATTCTAATATAATAAAATATTTGCTCCAATGAAAAATTAAAAAAAAGGTAAAAGGTATACATGATAATACATGTAGAATACTGACTTTAGCAAAAATAGCCAGCGTTATATGCATTATTTTAAGGACAGGCTATCTCCTCTCATTTATTTTATCTTGGAATTACTCACCATATCTCCTCACTTCCCTGAGTATAAAGAAAATAGAAAAGAAATCAGCAGATTCAGTAGGATTTCAGAGCCCATGAGGGCAAAGTCAACAGGTGCTAATGCTGAAAGCTGTATCCATCTGCAATTGCTTGTATGTCCAGGAGATGCATTTAACTCCTCTGCTTGGAAATCCCTTTGACTGAAACATATTAGCACAGAAGCTGCACCCTGCTTAGGTGCCATTTGATTAGACTCATTACGTGTTATGCCAAAGGTCTAGAAGAAATCCTCTTTCTAACACAGCGAATAAGAGCTGTTTCTACAAACATTCTAAATCTATTTTCTTGTTGAAAGCATGATGTGCCCTTCAAAAACACTGCTTACAATGGAGCAAGTCATCCTTGTACAAAGCTCTTTAGGAAAAATGCCAGACTTCCTTCATGAGGGGGCTGCTGAAGTCTGGGATGAATTACAGAAGATGTTATGAGGACACACGCTGAGATTTTAGGGAACCCAGATCTCTAGCTCTGCTTGCCAAATTCAGACCTGTTCTGACATTATTTCTTTCCTCTATATGACTGTCTTTCTTCCCTATCCCACACTCTACTGTATACATATATGTGCACACACAAAAAACACCCCTTAGGATGTCTTTATACATGTGTATATGTATACACACTACATACACACATGTGTGTATACACTACACATACATGTACATGTATATATACACTCTGCATATACTATATATACATGTGTGCATATGTACACTGTATATATACATATACACTATATATACATATAGATGTATATATACACTATACATGCATATGTATTGATATATATGTATAGTCTCCATAAACACAAAAGTTTCATCAATATGTTGCTTTCTGTTGGGATGAAGAAGAAAGACAGATTTGACTGGTTCTTACGGTGTGAACGTCTAGGGTACTGAACCTAATATTGTTTCTTAATGGATTTCTGAGGCAGTGATATATGTGTACTTTAATACACATTAAAGTTAACTTTAGCTTAGAAGAAATCTTAAATCGCAGGTATCCTGTTCCTATAAGTGCTCTACTTTCAACACGAATTAAGATTTGGGTATGTTATTAAATATTTTAATTATGCATGTTTTCATTATTATTAATGTTGTTTTCTGTTATGGTTTTACAGTGAACAATTATTGGGTAACTCTCCCACTTCCGTACCCCAGCGGCTTACCAACCCTTCCGCAAATCTACATCATCAAACAGGTGACCGGCTGTAGTCCTTTATTATGTCTGCAACCAACTGAAGCAGCAGGCTCACTTGTTTAGCCTAATCACAGCGCATGCCCAAGGACTTCAGAATTGGGACTAAAAGACGGATCCAATTTCTCCATCGTAGGCTGGATCCTTACCATGTTTGAAGCTCTGGGTGGCCTTGACTTCTGCCATGTGGGCCAGTGACAGAAGCCAGTTGCAAAGAGAGAAGAAGGCGGCAGGCACACTGAGGACGTCTACTGCCGAGACTTTCATTCCAGATGGGCCTTGAAATAACTCAGAGCATCTGTGGTTCACGTTTCCTTTTCTCTTCTTTGAGTGTTTCATTCTCTAAAAAAAAAAATACAAAAGTAAAAAGTTTTAAAGCAACTTGTAGTAAAATGTAAAAATCTGTGACAAAGAATTACCATAGAATCATGAGTGCAGGCTACCATTAGAATCATAAGTATTAATAAATAGTGCCATGTTTAACTTGTCCTCAAAAAAAATCCATGAAAGTTATAATTAAAAACAACAAATGTTTGAAAAAGCAAATTTACAAGAGACTCTACTGTCTGAATAACTTCAAAGTAACTCAAAATTTTTACTTAAATACACTCACATGAAAGGCGAAGAAGCTGTAAAAGGCTCAAGGGATGTATGCAAAAATGATTCTATTTACTCAAAATAGTAATAGCTTTAGAAAATTGAGTAGCACATTTCTGATAAGCTAAGGAACATCTTTACCAAATAACTTCTTCCTGTCTAACAGTGACCATGAATTAGCACTTGATGGTAGGTAGGCAAGTGTATGTTTGTCTCGAAACGTTTTATCATGCATATCCCCAAGCTATTGAAAATTGCTCACTTATGATAATCTGACTCACCTACTTAAGTCCCCATATTTTCTTCCTACTATCTGCAGCATATGTAGCATGCCTCTGAGGCCCAGGAGAGTTTTAAGTGTATTAATTCTTTTTTATGTCTATCTCAAGGTTTGCCTGAGCTTTGCATGTTAAAGCTTTCACACAAGAAGATATTCTTAAGAAATAAGAATTACACAACTATTATATCAAGATTGCCATTAAGTAAGTTCCAATGGATTAACCCATCTTTTTATCATTATTCAATATATAGCAAATACCTACCAAGTATCGGGCTGTGGTTATTCTTCCTTCAAAATACAACTCACACCCAAGGCACCTCCAGACTACATGAAATAGAAAATCTGAAAAAAGACGTGCAAGTTTGCTTTGGGTCAGCTGTTGTCTTAGTCTGCTTTGTGCTGCACTAACAGAAACTGCATGATTTGAATTGAACAGAAATTGATGGGCTCACAGTTCTTGAGGCTGGGAAGTCCAATATCAAGGGGTATATCATCCATGGCAGAAGGCCAGACAGCAAGGAAGAGTAAGAGAGGGCCAAACCTAACCTCTTACAAGGACCCCACTCCCTTGTAATAGCGTTAATTCATTCATGAGTACAGAGCACTCACGACCTCATCACAGCTCCTTAGACCCCACCACCCAATGGTGGGGGGTGTGAAGCTTTCTGTCCTACCTTTGCAACTGTACTTTGAGCCTAAATGCATTTCAAATAATTTTATAAATGTTCAAAAAACCCGCAATGGCATGATAAGTATCTTCAAATCTAGAGTATTCTCTAAAAAGCTTTGCAAAAATTGAAGTAACTTGCGCAGCATACCATTTTTATATGTTAATTTTAATTCTAGTAATAATTCAAGCTGTTTCATTTCCAGTGAGAAGATTTAAAACTGATACTCCACAGGAATTGCATGTGCTTGATTTGAGAATCCTGCCACATCTGTGTGCCCCTACGTTTATGTGTAGAGATACATTTAAAGATGTATTAGTTGTTTTTTAAGTGTTACTCATGTTTTTTTTTTTTTATTAATCATCGCATTATACCAACTCAATGCTCATTTGGAGGAAGAAGCCACAAACGTCACAGATAAACCAATCTTAATAATATTGCTGACATCTTTCAAGTACAGGTTTTTGTTTTTATTAACCTTGGGTTAAAAACTAAAGTGCATTTCTTAATTTTTTTTTATTCCACATTTGCATGATTAGACTCACCTCGTAAGAACAGGTCACCAGGAGCCACTGTCCTGCGGTTCCTGTCCAATACGGGATGAACATTCAACCTTCCCCCCTCTCCCGAGTGTGCCAGACACCCTCCCTTCCCCACTTATCTTCCATTTATATGAAAGACGTGAGACAGAGTGAGTCTCAATGCCTCTATTTCAAATCGAAAGAATAGACCTGCTAAGAGGTTATTTCGCTTGAATTACACAGTGTCAAGGTGGGGATGAAAGAGAATTTTCAGTTTAATATTTTACCTGGTTTCCAAAGCACTAGCTATAGGAAAGAGAAGAAAATTCATTCAGTCTTTTTAGACTGAACAGAATGTTAGGAATTCCTAACAATATTTATGAGTCTGTCTCAACATAGTGAGATACTAATTAGCTTACCAGTCAATTCAGGTAAATAACTTGTTTAACTTCTTTTTCTAACCCTAATATGACTGGGTAACAGCCTGTACTAATTACATCCATTGTTTGGGCACAGTATTACCTTCCCTGAGGAAGTTAACAAACCTGTGTTTGCTGTTATTTTCTTTTGTTCTTTGTTTTGTTTCATTTTATTTTGGTAGTCGCGATTATTTGCATGCTTTGTATTCCGTCAATGAGCCAGACAGTGAATTAAATCGTTTCCTTTCTCCAACCCATTGTTTTAGCTGGTCTGTGTAAAGCCATATTTCATTGTAAAAGACCAACTTTGATTGTTTTATGGTAGATTTATGGTGATAGAATTAGTGAACAGCATTCATAGAAACACAAAATGCCAGTTAAAAGAAATCTCTCTGTCCCAAGGTTGGGAGGGGTGTGGCTGGTGTCTAGAATTTCCTGGCAGTAGCTAGATGGACAAGGCAGCAGGCTGATACGTATTTAAGTTTTAGGCTTATCACGCAGTGTTTGGAAATGTTATGCTTACGTTGATAAGAAAAATAATTAAGATAAGGCTTCCTGAAATAGAGATATTTCAAATTCTCCTCCAGACTCGAGGTATAGCTCCTGAAATCCCTGTTGTATTTCAGGTTAATTTAGATTTGTAGTGCTCAAGGAACAGTTCAATAGTCATCTATAAAGCATCAGTTTAACGGGGGAAGACTTGATAGGAGTTAAGCAATTACTTTGGAGTCCAATTCCGGAGCTCCCCTGCAGCTGTGAAAAGGAAACGTTCCTCTTCCATCATCCCTTTGTGGGGAAGGAAGGTCTGCTTAATATTTTTTATTTCTTTTTAACTTATGTCTTCGTAATAAATTGCCTTTGCTATGTCTACTTTGTAGCATTGTCAGTATATGTAAACAAATAAAGCAGTGTGGTGTGAACATCATTGTAGAATGTAAGTCACCCCCAGAAGATCTGATCTTTTGCTAAGTAAGAGAAAATTCGTAGCATGGAGATCCTGTTAGATACCGTGAAGTGGTTCTCTCTAATAGACACAAAACCTTTTGAGAGAAGTAGAAAGAGAGAAAATACCCTGAGGATATTAAGGCCCATTAAGACACGGATCAAAGAAAACGAGTGACCATATTTTTTAGGGGAGGTTTCTCCCTGTATAATAAATATAGTAAAACGTTTATATCATACTTCCGCAGAACCTGGGCAGGGCCAGAGAACCAGGTTCGGGGTGTCCTTGTAGTACCAAACCATGCTGAGTTCAACACCTGCCTCACACCACACCCTCTGCCCACACTCTCCCCATGCACGTGTGTTTGTGGCTGCTCTGCTTCTAGTCCCATCACCAGCTCTCCGTTTACATGTCTACACTGCCCCTTGTCACACAACACCTTTTAATTTATTGCTGAGAATGTTCTCATTCTTGTGATTTCATCACAATATTATCACTCTCTTCATTAACTGCAGGGAAAATCCGTGAAGAGTGGGTTTGCCCCAAGGCATTCCGCAGGAGGCCTCCTTGGAGACCAGCTGCAGCAAAGTGGAACCAGTTTTCTCCAAAGCCTTGGCCACCGTGTGACCTAACATGTATTTCCTTGATTGTTTTGTCTGCAGTCATATTCTCTGATGAGGTAAGGCCCCGTTTTGTTCCCACCTGAATTCATGGGCCCAGAACCACGCATGACATGCAGGTGACACTCAAGGAACATTCTTTCATTACATAAATTGAGTGAAATAATGAATGCATGAATGAATGATGAAGTCTGTCTCATTTCCTGGTTGAAACAGAGACGCATGGTCTCGGATCTGTGCACTGGTCATTCTAGGGTCATTGATTGGCCTAATTTCAATACTGTTGGGTCTCAGGGAAGAGGGAGGCCTGGGAAGAGGGAGAGAGACGGTTAAGGGCTGGCCGGTGCAGTGCTCAGAGCACACACACCATGGTCCACTGCGTTTGCCGCCTTCTGTGGGTGTGGTTCGTGGGGCCCCAAAACAGCAGTAATATCAAAGATCACTGATCTTTGCCTCCATAATAGGCATAAAAAGAATGAGAAGGTCTAAAATATTACAGGAACTACCGAAATGTGGCACAGAGATACAAAGAGAGCACCTGCTGCTGCAGATCGCTTATTTTAAATCAAAAGCTGGAAATGATTAACCCTAGTGAGGAAGGCACATCAGAAGCAGAGATAGGCCTCTTGCACCAAATAGTTAGCAAATGTGTGAATGCAAAGGAAAAGTTCTTAAAAGAAATGAAAAATGCCACTCCAGTGAACACGGGAATCATAAGAAAGCCAAACAGCTTTATTGTGGATACCTAGAAGGTCTCAGGGCTCTGGATAGAAGATCAAACCAGCCACGACAGTCCTTAAGCTAAGGCCTTATCCAGAGCAAGGTCCTGACCCTCTTCAATTCTCTAAAGGCTGAGAGAGGTGAGAAAGCTATGGAAGAAAGTTGGAAGCCAGAAGAGGTGGGCTCATAAGGTTTAAGGAAAGAAGCCATTTGTATTACATGAGAGTACAAGGTGCGGCAGCAGGTGCTGATGGAAGAGCTGCAGCAGGTGACAGAGGAAACCAGGCTAGGATCAGTGATGAAGGTGGCCACACTGAACTTTTGACATAAACAAACCACCTTTATACTGGACAAAGATGCCATCTAGGACTTCCATAGCTAGAGAGGAGAAATCAATGCCTGGCTTCAAAGCTTCAAAGGACAGGCTGACTCTCTTATAAAGGACTGATGGAGTAGGTGACTTTAAGTTGAAGTTCATGTTCACTCACCATTCCAAGAATCCTAGGGCCCTTAAGCATTATGCTGCATCTCCTCTTTCTGGGCTCTATAAATGGAACAACAAAGCCTGGGTGACAGTACATCTGATTACAGCATTGTTTACTGAATATGTTAAATCCACTGTTGAGGTCTACTGCTTGGGAAAAAAATCCCTTTCAAAATATTGCTGCTCATTAACAACACACCTGTCACCCAAGAGCTCTGATGGAGATATACAAGGAGATTAGTGCTGTTTTCATGCCTGCTAACACAGCATCCATTCTGCAGCCCTTGGAGCAGGGAGTCATTTCGACTTTCAAGTCTTATTCTTTAAGAAATAGATCTCATAAGGCTATAGCTGCCATGGATGGTGATTCCTACTATGGATCTGGGCAAGGGGAATTGGAAAGCTTCTAGAAAGGATTCACCATTCTAGATTTGATTAAGAACATTCTTGGTTCATGTGAGGATGTCAAAATATCTACGTTCACAGAGGTTTGGAAGAAGTTGATCCCGAGCATCATGGATGATTTTGAGGGGTTCAAGACTTTAGTTGAGGAAGGCACTGCAGAGGTGGTGGAAATAGCAAGAGAACTAGAACTACAAGTGGAGCCTGCATATCTGACTGGATTGCTGCCATTTCAGGATAAAATTTGAGTAAATGAGGAGCTGCTTCTTATGGATGAGCAAAGAAAATGGTGTCCTGAGATGGAATCTACTCCTAGTGAAGACATTGTGAACTTGTTGTGGTAACAACAAAGCATGTGCAATCACATAAACTTAGTTGATAAAGCAGCAGCAGGGTTTGGGAGGACTGACTCCAATCTTGAAAAGAAGTTCTTTCTGCCGTGGATAAAATATTACCCAGTAGCATGGCATTCTACAGAGAAATCTTTTGTGAAAAGGAGAATCAATCGGTGTGGCAAACTTTGTTGTCCTCTTATTTTAAGAAATTGCTAGAGCCACCTCAACCTCCAGCAACCACCACCCTGACCAGCCTGCAGCCACCAACATGGCAGCAAAACCTTCCCCCAGGAAAAAAAAAAGACTAGGACTGGATGAAGGCTCAGGGGATCATTAGCATTATTTAGCAATAAAGTATTTTTAATTAAGGTATGTACATTTTCTAGGCATAATGCCGTCCCACACTTAATATACACTAGTATAGTGTAAACATAACTTTTATATGCACCGGGAAACCAAAAATATCGTGTTACTTGCTTTTTATGGCAATACTCGTTTTATTTCGGTGTTCTGGACCTGCAATACCTCCAAGGTATGATTGAAAGCAAATAATTTCTTAAAGCTTTTTTTTTTATGTAGGAGAAGTGAAATCAATAGGTAAAGCAATTAAACAAATTATTAAAGCAAAAAAAAAAAAACGGAGCTCAAAATCACCACATCTTTGCGACTAAGGTGTATTTTTAAAGCTTAATTGTGCAGAAATTACCCCATTTTGGTACTCTGCCTTGTCATCGCAGATATTTCCTTAAATTGACGTGTTTTTTTTTGTTCCTATACCAGAAAAGTAAGCACCATGCTCGCAAACACATTATTCTTATACCGGCATAAAACTCTGTGTGCTGCCGTAGCCTCGGGAACACCAGGTTTGAAATATCTGAGCATCTGGGACAAATGGCTTGACTTCCAGCTGTAATCACTTAGCGCTTCATCTTGTCTAAGTAGAAACGCTGAAGGTACACACAAGCGCTTCTCTTGGAGAGAGCGTTAGCTGGAGGTTTGATCTATACTTTTTATACGCGCAGGAAGCCTGGACTTTGGGCTCAAGGCATTTCGCCCATGTCCAAAGCAATCATTTCTCATCTTTTCACAGCAGGGTTGCTTGAACTTTCCGGCCGGCTAGGGCCATCCCTCTCAGAGGGGATTACACATCTGTAGGGAGTCCAGGTTTGGGCAATGCTTTGATCTTTCAGAATCTACAGCAGTGATGCTGCACGGATTAGCATAAAAGGGATCATGATGGATCGGTGGAAACAAACACTGATTCTGATACTCATGATTTCTCTCGGCATTTCGAAACAGATTATTCTCCTTGTTTTGGATGGCGGAGGCAGGATGGCGGTGCCACGGGCTCTGCCTCCACCCTGCGTGATTTGAATCTGAGTTCTGATGCAGGAACCAGCTCTGCAACTGGAGACCAGCGTGAACCTCCTGTGCCTGCTTGGTCACGTGACGGCAGTGTTAACACCTAGCTCATAGGAACACTTCGAGGATTAAGAGGTTATTTAACGCAAAATATTTGGTACCGTGACTGATTTATGAAAAGCACCCTATTGATATTCGCTAATCTTAGGAAAGGTCCCTTTTTTTCCTTTGTTTGCTTTTTCATATTATGCTATTCCAGCGTGAGTTCATCTGCACCGACTCTCATAACTCACCCCTCAGCTCAGAAAAGTAGGGAGAGGAAAGCGAAACCGTTTGTACATGCACAGTGAGTTGCTTTCTTACAGACTTCCTGCTATAGGACTGGTCTGATGCTTGGAGCAGAGATCGAGAATATTTACGATAAACTACTTAGATGCTCTGATAAGGACAATCCTCACGGGTCATGCCTTACTCCTAAAGAGCTTGTAAAATGGAGCCTATTTAACAATGCCTACACACATTGCGAATGCCTAACGAATGAGAGGCGTGGCACGGGAGATGGTGGATATTAAGACTTACCATCTGACATTGTGTCCAAACGTCACGTAGTGTTATGTGCTGTGGCATTACATTGGCCATAGAAACCCTGCTGACGTCTTGATTTCCTCAACGAATCAACTAGCCCTTGAAGAGTTAAATTATTTCATAAGTGTCATGTCGAAACATGATAATGACTCTCTCCACACTTCACAGAGTTTTAAAGCTCGTACCCAGTTCATTATAAAGATATAAAATGCAGTGACTACATTAAACTTACATAAATTTATATATAAAAAAGGGATAGTGTATGATTTAAATCGTTGATAGTTGAGAAAAGGTCACAGCAATTAGAGGCAGAATTTGCCACTCGAAACGCCAGCAGACGTTGGACGTTTTTCTCCAATCACGCAATTCAGGGACTGAATCTCAATGAATCTCAATACAAGTCACATGGCTTTATTTCATGGCCAGAACTGCCAGGATATTCCAGGATAGCTAATAATAATAATAATAATAATAATAATAATAACAGGCAGAGAAAAGAGTAAATTAGAAATTGAAGCTTTCTTTTCTTTTTTTTTTTTTGAGACTGAGTTTCGCTATGTTGCCCAGGCTGGAGTGAGTGCCATGGCGTCAGCCTAGCTCACAGCAACCTCCAACTCCTGGGCTCAAGAGATCCTGCTGCCTCAGCCTCCCGAGTAGCTGGGACTACAGGCATGTGCCACCATGCCCGGCTAATTTTTTCTATATATATTAGTTGGCCAAGTAATTTCTTTCTATTTATAGTAGAGATGGGATCTCGCTCATGCTCAGGCTGGTTTCTAACTCCTGACCTCGAGCAATCCGCCCGCCTCCTGAAGCTTTATTTTCTAATGAAAGAGATATTTTTATTAATAAACCACATGGAGAAAATTCAGAACTTTGTCAAAAATTACATTATTCCTACTCTTAAAATAAGGCCCCCTTTTATTTCAATATCTCTTTTCTAGAGATAATGACAAAAGAGACATTTAGATTAATTTAAAAAATTGATATGTGGATAAAGTAGAAACACGGATATGCTTTGCTCAAATTATGTGTTGTAATCACATTAGAGACTCATTATAAAAGACAATAAAAAATTTTGAGAAAAATCAAAAGCCAAAAGATTCTCATAGTTTAAATGCCTAAAACCTAGTATGGTATGGCTTTATATTTGTGTAAATTTCCTGCCTAATAAATAACCTTCCATGATAAGCAATTGGCAACTGAGAAGTTCATACTTTCTACATCTGTTCCTGTAAATGTGGAATAAGAAGGCCATCTTGCCTTAAAAGAGTATGTAGACTGGAGAAAAAATATCAAGATTAAAAGTTTAAAAAAAGTTAAAGTACCTGGTGAGTTGGCTGTTGGCACAGTCCACATTATTTGTAATTTCTCTTCCTATGGACTATTTTCTTGGCTATAGTCTATGAAAAATTATTGCTTAAGTATAATTAAACATGATTAACACTGAAGTCCATTTGTTTATTCCATTTGTTTATTTATTTTAGAAATAAATATTGAGGACTGAAAATGTGCCTTGTACTATTCTAGGTTTTTATTGACTCCAAATGTCTTAATTAGGCTGCTACTATAAAAAAGGCAAGAATACATTGATTGAGAATTGTTTTTCAAAACAAGCCATGTAAAAGACTGAAATGCCAATAAAAATAAATAAGAGTAGGAGAAAGTTAGAAGAAAGTTACAGTAGATCCTCTGAAAAAAAATGTTACGCTCTTATTCAAGATGGTAGTTATTAAGAAATGCAGCATTATTCAAATACTTGTGCTATAAATGTGACAGTGTTTAAAAAGTGCAGTTGTATCTTGTCTTTAATAACAATTACATAAGATCTAGATTTACAGGGAAAACTGCAAGGAAATACACAAAATTATTAACCCATGATTTTTTAGGATGGTGGAATTGTGGTGATTTTTATTTATTTTATATAGGATACATATGTGTGTGTATGAATATATAATGTGTATTTGTGTGTGTAGATACACACATACATATATATATATACACACATACTCCACACCTTAAAATGGTGTTAAAATCTCGAGCATTCCAAACAAAGAATCTCTCTTTTACCCACACAACATTTTTCTTTTGTGCCCCAATCTCTGCACCATTTCTCAATCCTGGGCATGATCTTTATGTATCTGACAATTGTCCCAATGAAATTGTAATATCTCTTGAGAGTAAGTTTTACGTTTTGTTCCTCTTCTAAGTCCACACTTTTGCAGGGCTTTGCACAAAGAAAGGCACTCAACAAATGCTTGTTAAATAAAACATGTGTCATTGAAACTGCAAATTCACATAAATGTTTTGATTGAGAAGCTACTATCCTCCTAAGTGACCACCCAGAATGTCCTACATTTAAATTATTTGCAAGTTTCAATTCCAGCCTGGTCTGTTTAGAGATAAAAATAAAAATTAAATCAATAAATCAATAAAGTAGAAAATATGACCAACTCATAGTAGCGCAATATAAATGGTGACCATTTGCCTCATGCAAAACCAATCTGACGCTTTTTAACAGAGCCCTAGGGAATATTTTTTATTTAAAAATCCTGAGAGAAAATTTTCAGCCAGAGAGCGAGTAAGAAGAAGAAAAATTATGAATGTCTGTGCTGTCAAATGTGGAACTGCAAAATTTGAGTGCCTGTTAGAAAATGTGTTTCTTGCATGTGACATAAATTAGATAGGTCTTGTAGTATTCTGACAGGGAAACTCTGAGACATTTCTAAGAATTAAGCAATATATTCACAAAAGGAAAATAAATATGTGTAGCTGCCTAGGTAAGAAAGATACATCATAGACTATTCCGATGATGAGACAGTGGATGGATATCTAATATATATATATATACACCAGGCTACACAAATGGAAGCCATCTCTCAGGAACATATGTATCTATTTATGTCTTCATAAACGTCCAGACAGACCTTACTTCCCCTCCCGCAGGACACAAAATTGGAATTACACAAATAGCACAAGAGCCCAGTGAGCAAAACCGACGTTCGTTCTTCGGATCCGACAGCCATTCATCACTAATGACGTAGGGTCAAATGAGTACCTGGCTTCAATAATACAAGAGGTAGTACATTTTTACCAAGAGACAATTAATTTTCTAAAGGAGAATAACCTCCCTTAAGAGAACAGAGACTCCAGAAGATGGAATGAATGAAGCGGATGACAGGGAACTTGGCAAGAAGATCTGGGTGAAAACATCAGTGACCATCCCACTCTTCATGAAACAGATGCTTCCCAAAGTAGACATTTTTTTTTTCTAAAAGGACAGAGAATCTTAAAAAACAATAGATACATTTATGAATGAGAGGATACGTAATTGAAATTTTTCTTTTGTACATTTCCTTGGGTCTCAATACATGGTTTAGCAGTTAACCCTTTAGGCACCGTGCCGAGCAAATGTCTCTTACGATGACTGTCTGTCTCTGTTTTACAGATGAAATGCTAATTTCATAGCGTGGTGTCGTATTGGGTGGCTGTTTAAGACACATTGAAGAAATGTTACACTCACAAGATGGGCTACATTCTGTCAAGGGACTTGAATTGATGATAGTGACAGTGACTAAGGTTGAGACGATCGGGATACCTCAGTAAGTATCTTTAACCTCATGGTGAAGCGGAATATCTGTGTTTTGGAATCAAAGCATCAGACTAAATTGGGGTGATGTGATTCACTCTATGTGAGCTTGGCTTTTTCATTGTGCTTTGAACGGACACAGATTTTTCTTGTGTTTACAATGAGACACGGTATTGAGAAAGTTCAAAACTGTACGATCTGCCCTACGTTGTTGCATTATGTAATAAAATAAGAGCTGTCTGTATCTAATGTTGTGGGGTTTACATAGAATAGGGCTCAGGGGTGACACAAATGTACATCTGGGAAGTTAAAAGTACACGTCAAACAGCTAAAACGACACACAGCCTGTAACAGGCGCTAACAGGCTGATGGGGCTCTTTCGAATTGCAAAGGTCAAAGACACAGTGGGGGGGTCGTTGGGGGAGCCGCAGTGGGGGAGTGGGCTGGGGGCAGGAGTAGAAGGATGCCGAGATTCATAAAGAAACAAGAAAACATTTCCATGGGCTGGGGCTGGGGCATTGTCCGTTTGCTCCCAGACTAAAAGGCAGCTCTAGTGAAGCAGTGTGGCAGCTATTCCCAGAAGGAAGCCTTTCTCTGTCTCCGACCCTCTCCTGACTGGTCCTCCCCAAGGCAGGTGACAAGCCCCCTCTCTCGGGGCACTCAGTCCTGAAGGTGTGTCGGCCACAGGCAGATTTCAGTCCCAACACACACACACACACACACACACACACACACACAAACACGCACACACACAGCCTCCTTCCTTCCTCCCCATTATTTCTGACCTGTCCATCCAGGGCCATCCCACTGCCTGGTCTCCTGTGTGTCTCACCTTGACTCATCCCCGGAGACAGGACCGGATGATGGGGTGGATTGCTTTCTCCAGCTTGCTTCCCTGGTGGCCTGCGATCCCACAGCAGAACCCCTGCAGACGCTGGCCAGACAGCTGCCATCGGCTCCAGCCTGGTGCCCTCCCCCCCATAACAAAGAGACGGACCCCCCCCCCGCCTTTTCAGTTCACCCAGCATCTTCACCATGGCAGCAATACTTCCATAGTGTTCCAAAGTAAACGTTTCACAGCTGACATGTATTGAGTAGCCCAGTCCAAAAATCGTAAGTGTTTATATCCTAACCATTTAGCAAGCCCTTGAAAAGACAACAAGTGTAGACTGAAAGTAAAATGACAATTTATTTTATAGTTAAGTAACTATCATGACTCAGTAAGGGGAAATGCGTATCTGTCGGGCACTGCACAATTTCTCTATCCTCATTTCTTGATGCACATTGACTTTCCTTGTTCATAGTTTTATGACAGCAGCCACCAAAGGCCCTGCTTATTAGTGAGGACAGCTGAGCCTTCAGGAAATGGGGGCTCCAGCGGTGGCCAGCTGGGCGTTGAGCAATCACCCACCACAATGGTAAATTCTAAGGAGATATGGGCAGAGCAAGGGCATTACTTGCTATAGGATCCTAAATCCTTGAATCCCCAGTCCACTCATTTGTTCACTTATTCATTCATCCATGTATTCACCATCCACTTAATGAGCACCTACTCTGCTAGGCAAAGGAATCTGGCATTATGTGAACAGAGACCTTTAGAAGTGAGAGTGACCTCAGGATTATTCCGTTCAAAAGTGGGTGTGTATAAAAGTCACCTGAGGAGCTATTTGAAAATGCAGATTGCTGGGCCTCACCTGCAGAGGTGTTAATGTAAGAGATATGGCATGGATCCCAGAAATTTGGGTTTTTACCAAGCCTCCCAGAAATCCTTGGACCACACTTTGGAAAACTCAGATTTCATCCAATCTTTCAACTTATAAATAAAGAATCAAATATGACGATAATTAAAAAAAAGAGGTGATGCTAATGAGGGGATATGATGTGGTCTAAGGCGGAAACTACTCATTACTTCAAGCTAGTATGTTAGCAGCCTTTGACAGACGTCAAAGGTCTCTGTGTTCCTCTCAAAGGTTTAAAATATCTTGTGGCTCCCCCATGAGTTTGCTGTTGTCTCCAGGGGCATAGTAACACAGTTTCGGAACTACATCATTGAGATAGAGATGTCAGGTTTCTAGATATAAAGCACGAAAACTTAGATGAGAGCAAATGAACAATGTAGATTGTTTTTTTTTCCTCTCAGAAGAGGTTCATGGGCATGGGAGAAACAGAATATTTAGGGGTAGTTTGGGTAATCCATTATGAAGTGTGGGTAAGAATCGTAACAGAAGTTCATGAGAAACATCGACGTCATTGAGGAGGATTCTATGGGAGAGTCAGTCTGGAAGGAGGGATAAAAATTCTGCTGTTGAGACAAAGAAAGTAGATATTTAAGAGCTCAGGGAGCCCATGGGTGATGTGAGTAGAAGAAATAAATCACTGAATGTGGCTTTGAGTGAGATTGCTCTGCCAGGGATGCAGATATTGGACTCGCATTGGGGAGAAGCCAGCGGAAGACTCTAGGAACAAGACGGGGAGGACCTGGTGTCAGTGAGGGGGGCAGCAGCCCAGGGGGGTTTGCCTGTGGTCTCCTTAGAACTTTGCCCCATTCGTCGATGCTGCCCTCTTTCTTCTGCACCTATCTAACCTATCTCACCTACTTTCCCCCCACATGTGAACATGAGCAGATATTTACCATCACTTTATAACCAAAAGAAACCTCCTCTCTTACGACGCCTTTCTTTTTCTTTCCTTCGTTACTGCATCAGGGTCTTGAAAATCTATAGTGTGTAGATTTTCAGTATGTGAACCTACAGTATGTAGATTTTCAGTATGTGAACCTACAGTGATGTCCCTTTCCACCCACCGACATCGGTCCGGCTTCTTTCCTACAAACTGCAGTACCCAGTGGCTGCTCTTGTTCATCGCTCCCCGTGTTGCAAAACTCAACGTGCCATTCTCTGACTTACCCAGTTCTCAAAACCCTCCTGCTTCTACTTCCTGCTGCTTGTCTCTGCTTCCCCTGTCTTCTCTCCGGCCACACTTTCTTCATCTCCTCTGTAGACTTCATTGTCTCTGCCAGCTCTTCAAACACCAGTTTCCCTTATAGATTAGTGGCGGTTCTCTCTTCACTCCAGAAGACACAGTCAGCGCAAGATGAAAGCATGGGGCTCCCTGTTCCGACGCTGATATGTGTTTTAAGATGGAGACATCAACGCATCCAACCAAGCAGAGGCTCTTCCTAAGCATGGACCCGGGCAGGTGCACTGGTCCCCCCTCCCCCATTCTTAAATCAGACTCTGCCTTGTTTTCTACTCGTCCTTCAACACTCATCTCAGCAGCAGGAACCCTGCCTGACCACCCATCCCCACCATTCTGAGCAAACATCTTTCCCCTTTGCTCTCCCAACTCCTCTGCCTCCCTTGAGCCTAACTCTTCTCAGTCCTCCGCAGGTGCTGGCTCCCTGGCCCGCCCTTCTGAAAAGCGGTCTTCCGAAAGCAGGGATTATGCATCTTTGCGCCATCAGCACTCTGGACCACGCTTGGCGAATTTCAGTTCCCAGTTGATGGGAGCGTTCTGAGTATGGTAGAGGGGGGCAGAGAGTAAGGGGAAAAAGCATACAAAAGACATAGACATTGGACAATGAGAAGGAGAGAGAACAAATTCAAAGTTCTGATTCTATGTGAGTTGGGTACCCGTTCAAGGAGACAAAAACACAGAGGAAAATTATGAGTTAAGAAGAGTGGACACATCAGTTTAGAATAAGTTGGAAATCTCACTCAGCTGGCCTCCATCTAAATGACCCTTATTGAATTTGTTCTGAAGTCTACATGCAAAATTGCAAATGAGGAGCAGGAGTGCAACCTTATGTCTAGGCTGATCCTACTGGAAAACAAAACAAAAAGCGCAGCTTTTCCAAGCACGTTCTGTTAAGTAGCTGTTGTCTGTCCCGTTTTCAGAAGGGGGTGATGTGTGCACTGAGGGAGCAGAGATTGTTTGTTAGAGGAGGATTCATGGTCTCCTTCTGTAATGAGTTTCCACCAACTGCCCACCTCCTGCCCTACAGACCTGTCCAGGTAAGGCATCTCATGGGGGGAAGACGCCACGACTGGCGTGCCAAACCGAAGAGTGCCCCACAGGTTTACGCATTTATGTGGCATGCACGGAGTGATGCATCATTGAGCAGATAGAGTCCACCTAGAGCTGGGACAATCTGCACCTCGCTCAGAGCATACTGGTGATTTCCTTGCTGTTGGGTCTGAATTTAATTCCATTTCATGCATGTCTCATAAAACCTGTGTTTAAAAATATCTTGCCATCTTATCATCCTGCTATCAAACTTGCTGCAAGTGAGCCTCTGCGTTTTTAATAAGGATGCCTACTGCTGGCAGAAACACCACAGCACGCGTCCAGAACACTGTGCCAGCGTGCTTGGATTTCTCAGAGGTGCGATTTTATGCAACAGATCTGTTTGCAGAACCTGAGGGGGGAAAACAACCAACCACAGGGAAGTGAAAGAGTAAAATCGTTAATGTAAGAGCAATTGTAAATTGAGTGCATTATTTGATGCTATACCTAGGATCATTAGCCGATTTTTTAAATTGTAAAATAGAATTACAAATAAAAATAAAAGAAAAAAAGGGAAGCATGTGACTGTCAAAAATGCATGTTGGATTATCTGGTTGGTCCTGTTGGAGACAGAAGCAGTGTAGCTGGCAGTCATTGACCAAGTCCTTGCCATTGGAGAAGATCACTACAGAGGTTGTGGGTCAGAGTTCTATGGTCACAAATACGCAGTCTATGGTCCGTTTGTGTATTCAGACTCTCAAAAAAGACTCTTAGTGGTTGTAGTTAAAATGAGTGTATCATAAGGATTTATGATAGGAGAAAAATGAATGGCCTAATATCATTTTTGAGAGCCTCTCTGTTACAAGAACTACTTATGGTACTTATTTATATATATGACACTGAAAAGAAAGAGATATATATATATATTATTGATCCTATACATATTGAGATGGAGAAACAGACTCAGGACATTTTAACAACTTGTCTAGGAGCAGAGATTTTAAAAAAGGGCAGAGTGAGTGTTTCACCTGTATTGTTTTAGTGGGGGGGGGGGAGAGGGCTTTAAATTCCTCTTGATGCTATCATGAGAGTATGATGTAATTCCATCATGAGGATATTGATGTGAACGTATTAATAAGCTTTAACTATGAGTGATAAATAACCCAGCGTGAGCTTTCTTTAACAACAAAAGTGATGTCCCCCCTGGGTAGTGGGGGCAGAGACAGAACCAGGAGATCATTAAGGCCTGTCCCTCCCCACCCAGGAGGAGACAGAGACAGAGGCACAGAGAGAGCGTGCTAGAGAGAGAAGGAAGCATGGAACCTCTACTTGGTTGTTTATTTTCAGAAGCACTGAGGAAACTTTTATGTTTCCCCAACCAAATGTCCAGGAAAATCTCTGTTGCTGTTTCATTGAGCCAAACATGCATTCCCAGGAACCACTCACGGAGGATGGGCATATATGATGGCGATGAACAGTTTGAACTTGACTCATGTCTTTCCCTAGAAGCAATGTTTCAACCGGGTTCTTAGAAGCACATGGCCGAGAGGCGCTAGGTTGAGAAGTGTGGAAACTCCAACATGAACTGGGAAGGTACCAGGAGAAGATGGAAGGAATGTGCTGGAGAAGCAGCTGCAAGGGCCAGTGTAATAAACCAAGGAGGAAATCTCTTTATAGCTATACTCGTAGTACAAGAAGGTAAAGAGGATATTATTAATGATTGCATATTTTGTCATTTCAAAGAGTTTTTTAAAGAATCAAGTTTTATCCTTTCCTTTAAAGGTTTAGGATACATGATCCTAAAATTTAACTTTTTATGTTTTAGGAGATTAATGTTATTCTGATTAATAAAATAAATTCATGCCTAATGCAAAATAAATTGAAAAATAGTGCAAAATATAAACTTGCCATCGATCCCTATGCTCACTGAAAATGACACATAGCATTTTTGGCATGTTTCCTTCCAGTCTGGAATATGTACTTATTATGTGATTATTTAAAGCACCAATTCTTGGCTGTGTTTATGTATCCTAGCTTTTATGTTATAATAAGCTAATAATGTAGTTTACCTTTATAATTTTTTTTCTATTTTTTCTTACCCCTTCTACTGAATGTTTATTTTGTTTCATTCATTCTTATTCAATAATTGTCCAGTTTTAAGGCTATAACGTGTTTTTTATTTCAAAAAATGTAGGAGGTACAAGTGTATTTTGTTATGTGGATAAACTGTATCATGTTGAAGTCAGGGCTTTCAGTATACCCATTACCAGAATAGTGGACATTGTACCCAATAGGCAGATTTTTGTTCCTCGTCCCCCTCCCACCTCCCCCCTTCTTGGTTTCCAATGTCCAATCCACCACTTTATGACCATATATATCCTTCTTTTAGCTCCCACTTATAAGTGAGAAGATGTGGTATTTGTTTTTCCATTCCAATATACTTCACTTGGGATAATGGTCTCCAGCTCCATCCAAGTTGCTGTAAAAGACAGTATTTCATTCTTCTTTATGGCTGAGTAGTATTCCATGGCATACATTGATATATACCATATTTTATTTATCTGCTCCTCAGTTGATGGGCACTTAGGTGGATTCCATATCTTTGCAATTGCGAATTGTGCCGCAGTAAATATTCTGTTGCAGGTGTCTTTTTGATAAAACGACTTCTTTTCCTTTGGGAAAAGTGGTGGCATTGCTGGATCGAATAGCAGGTCTACTTTTAGTTCTTTGAGGAATCTCCGTACTGCTTTCCGCAGTGATTGTACAATTTACATTCCCAGCAACAGTGTTGGAGCATTCCCTTTTCATTGTAACAGCACCAGTATCTATTGCTTTTTACATAGCTTTGACCGTACTCAGTGATAGCAAGTTCTAATGGTTGATATTTTGCAGTTTAGGTTTCCCATTTAGCCAATCATTAATGGAATGTTTTGCAATATTAAAGCATTAGAAGTTTCATTTTACTTTTTTGGTAATAATAATTTTTATTATTATTTCATTGCATTGTGTTTTAGGAAACATGGCTTGTGAAATTTCTGAAATTAACCAGGTGTGGTGGTGCGCATGCCTGTAATCCCAGCTACTCAGGAGGCTGAGGCAGGAGGATCTCTTGAGCCCAGGAGTTCGAGGAAGTATCAAGCTATGCTGACACCAAGGCACTCTATCACAGGCAACAGAGTGAAACCCTATATCCAAAAAAAAAAAAAGAAAAAAAGAGGGGTGGGTATTGAATTATTAGCATGTACACAGTTCCTTTATTTCAGTGTGTATTCCTTCACTCACTATCAGTTCCTCCTTCATCTTTGAAAAATAATATTACCCATTCCTAAATAAAAGGGCATTAAAGTATGAGAACATTACACATAAAAAAATTTCCATTCTAGTCAGCTTTAATCAGAGCTATAAAGTTATCAATGTCAGAAAAATAAAACCCAATTATACCAAAAATCCCTGTCAGGTTAATTTTAACACTTGTCAAAAGAAAATATTCATTATTATTTTTAACAGTTTATTACCTTGAACGCTCTCTTGTTTGGTAATGTTATGATCCCTGCCTTGTTTTCACTTTATTTGCTTGCAGGTAGCACCCCTTTACATTTTTTCAATGCTGATGCAATTCTCCTCATAGTTGGGATATTCCACTGGTCATTTTAATAAGACAAAATGTACACACCCTCACTGGGGCTGCCGTCTGACTAAGAGCTCTTGTGCTTGTTTTTGACAAATTACCATCAGGTAGCGCATAGACAGTTTATGGTGGTGATGAGAAGAAACCAGCAAAGGCTACGGTTTGAGGTTTATAAAGTAAACTCCACTAATGTTGGTCCCGGCTATAAATCAACATCTAATTCTCTACTATCAAATACTAATTAATTCTTCCTTTCCTCCCTCATATTAATTTAGTGTCATTCCAAGCCTTCAGGGGAGAGTGCTTGCAGCTTGAAGCAAGAACACTCTCATGCCTTGCCAGAGATTTTTATTAATTGCAGTGAATGCGGTGGTTTTGGACAACCAAATTTAGAAAAGAAAGATGAGTTTGGAAGACCGTTCCCCCCTTTGGCAAGTACGATATTTCAGGATCTCAATAAATCCTTTTGAACCTAATATAACCTAATAGAAGTAATTATTTCACATCTTTTTGGATACTCAGATATTCTGGTAATCCAATGACTATGCCCCTCACATTCCAACATTCATATTCCACTTCAAAACACAAAATAAAATAAATGCAACAAATTTGGTCAGGAAGACTGGACTAGTCATAATGGGTATTTCACTCTAATGACAAAAATCTGTTACATATTTGCACCTAATTTATAGTCACACGGGACGAAAATACCCGTTCAACTACTTAAAATGCTGGTGGCCAGCTGTGTCTTTTGTGTACAATTATACATGTAGGCTTGGATATTTTAATTTGTTCTGGGTTTAATGATTTAAAAGGCCATCTATTGATCATATGGTGGCATCTTTTTTTAACCACATGGTATAGTGAGAGAGATATTAAGTAGAAAGTCAGAGGACCGTGTAGCCTGGATGGCTGGTGACTGTGATGTGAACTTAACCATCTACTCATTTGTAACACTTTGCACTTATGCAGGAAATTCGAAAACTGATGCTCCCCTACTTTCTTCTATGTATGTTGCAGAAGATGAGAACGGATGCCTAAAGGGATGGAAGACTCAAGAGTGGTGAATCTGCCTTGAGTGCCTGCTTGGGTCTCTAGTTAGTTACAAAGTGTCCGTGACCCCTCCACTCCACACTGGGAGAAGGAGGAGGGTGCACGTTCAAGCAGGATCACTGCCATGGACAGGTGCAGTTTTCGCCAATATCTTCAGTCAGGAACAGAGCAGCTCTGTTTGTTCTGTCTTTCCAATCACCAGCCCTTGGGGTGTGTAGATTTCCATGCCTCACTGACTTTCTGCAAACGGTTCAGAATTTTAGGCACGCACTGAAGTTCTTGGACATTCACGGCATGCCTTGAGCAGACCCTTTTTACTTTAGTCTTTGTCAGGATGTGGAGGGAAACCCAGGGGCTCCCAGGGCCTGCTGTTCCCGTGGGGAATGGATCAAAGCTCCCAGCAGTCAGCCCACGACCTTGCGTCCAGGTGCTTTGGCGCTAGGTGTTCAACCTGCCTGGGGGTGGCTCGGCTATCTGCTTCATTTAGGATCACGGCTCCCATGGCAGTGGAAACCAGGATAATAAAGAGGTCTTGGAGTAATAGTGCATAAACTACATGCTGAAAGGAATATAGTTGTTTGGGGAAGCTATATTATTTTAACATTGCCATGGTAGCGTTTAGTATACAATAAGAATTAAAGCAGCTTTCAGATCTCTTAAAATTATAGCAGGGAAAAACACACCTATTCAGCAAATTGGGCTCAATGTGTGTAAAGATCAAAAAATGATAAACAGTTGTAAGAGCTGCCGGCCAAGGGTCACCGTGCCTCTTAAAAGACAAGCTGTAAAGGTCATCGTAGGCGTTCTCGTTGCTAGAAACTGTCATCTTAAAAACTAGATGCTCACATAAATCAGTTCCGTTAGAAACCTTGACAAAGGCAGGGAAAAACACAAAGCCCAGATCAATCTTTCCTTTAGGTTTTATTTTAGATTGCCGAACGTAAAAATACGTGAAAATGTTTCCCCTTTTAGAGTGTATTTTATTAGTGAAGTAGAACTTAAGAGTTCCCCAGACACTATGCCGAGCTTTATATATTGGGCACCTGTGTCATTACCTCTAAATACCCCTAGAAATTTGTACTTAGCAACATTTTTATGTTCCTCTGAAATCCCTACAATTATGCACGTCAAAACAATTCCCCTTGTTTCTTAAGAGAGTTCTTGCCAAATCTAAATATATTAAGAAAGCATTGAATATTTCCAGCATCTGCGAGTTATATTAAAAACAGAGGCTCCTGGGGGAAATTTCTAGCTCAAAAATTCTCTACCTCCTGACTTTGAACTTCACTGAGGAAGTGACATATACGATACACTGTAAAAATTTCTACCAGATTTTTGGATCTTTTTATTGCACTTAGCACTAAATGCCTTGTAATAGGATATTTATGTTCTAATCATGTCCTCTACAAGAGTGTAAGGGGCCTACAGTTAGTGTCCTTGTTTCATTTTCTTTCTCTTACCCCTACAGCAGTGTTTGACACAGTATGTTCCTTGATGTTAACAAGTTTTAAGAGGAATTTTTTTTAAAAAGTCTCTACTCATATAAGAACAGGAAAATTGGGCTATGAAAAATTTAAACCATTTTTTAAAATTAATATCCTATGACTCTTCCAAGGTTGGATAAGTTCGGATGCAATCTCTAAACTTATTTGATTGCCTATTAAACTGTCTTGTCATTGCCACAATAAAGATACAGAACATTCACCCCACAAAGACCCCTTCGTGACTCTCTGACAGTGAATCGTTCCCTTCCCCCGAACCCAGAGCCATTGCTCAGCCTTCTGTATGCACAGAATCATTTTTCCAGCCTTGGGATTTTGTACTGATGGAATTGCAGTACACCCTCTTCTGTACCTGTCTTTCTTCACTGAGGAAAATGCCTTTGAGATACTTGTCGTTGATAAAAACGAATTCACTTTTATTGCTGAGTTCTGTTCTTTTTTAAAATTTATTCTGGAATATTATGGGGGTACAAATGTTTAGGTTACATACATTGCCTTTGCCCCACCCAAGTCAAAGCTACAAGCGTGTCCATTCCCCAGACGGTGCGCACCAATCCCATTAGGTGTGAACATTCCCATCCCCTCCTCCCCCTCCCACCTGTCTGACACCTAATGAACGCTACTACCGTGTATGCACAGAAGTGTTGATCAAACAATGCCAACTTGATGGTGAGTACACGTGGTGCTTGTTTTTCCATTCTTGTGATAGTAGAATGGGCTCCAGCCCCATCCAGGATAATACTGAGTACTGTTCTATCCGGCGAAAAAGCCACATTTGTTGATCGATTCTTCTTTTAGTGGGCATCTGGGTTGATTTCAGTTTTGGCTGAAATCTATTCAGATTAAGTATTAATCTTCTATTGAGTGTAAAGCTATTAGGTATAAAGCTGTTACGTACAAGCCTTTATTGACTGTTGGTAAATCCTGAGAGGTAGAACTGTCGGTAACATATATTATCTGTATATTTAATTGCGTGAGAAACTTCCAAATTATTTTCCATTCCCACCCGAGATATATGAGATTTCCAGTTCCACATCCTAATTAGCCCTTGGCGTTAACTGTCCTTTTAATTTTAGTCATTCTATTGCATTGGAATATTTTATTTCAGAAATTTTATTTTTCAACTTCAGAATTTTCATTCAATTCTACTTCATTGTTTCTACTCTGTGAAAACATATTATTTCTCATTCATTGGAAACATATTTTGTTTAGTAATTAAACATAGATATAATGGCTGCTTTAAAACTGTTTTCTGTTAGTTGAGATTTCTGGTTCATCTCGGGATCAGACTTGACTGATTTTCTTTTCTCCTGAGAATATGTTCCATTTTCCTAATTCTTCATATGCCTGGTAACCCTGGATTCTATTTGGGGTATTATGAATATGAACTTGAGTAGATTCTAGATTCTGTTACGTTTCTCTGATGGGCACGGTTTCCTCTGTGTAACAGATCATTTTCTCAGCTAGGTGTTTGGGCTACAAACTCTAGTTCTGGAGAGGCTGCTGTGGTCTTAGCTGAGATGGTTTCACTTCTGCCGAGATGTTTTTAGTCTCTCATGCGTGTGCGTGTTTCAGGAGTCAGTCAGAGAGGTGGGTGGGCACATGTGGGTGGTCCCCTCTCTGGATCTTTCTCCTATGGGGCTTCCTAGGGTCCTTGGGATCATTGTGTCCTAACCTCACTTCCAGGTGCCCCTGGCCAGAAAGACTGGGTATTTTCACATCTATCTCACCACCCCTGAGCATGCCACAGGGACTGCGTTTCGTCTGGGCTACAAGCAAAAGAGCTTTTATAGTTCCTGGTCTCTAATCCATTCAGAAGTTGTGCAAGCCCACCAGAGTCTCTCTGCTCCTGTCATTCCCCCAGCCCCCACTGCCTGCTGGGGCTTGGCTGTTTGTGCTGTGTCCACGGTTTGCAGTTGCCTTCCGCAGTGGGTCTGGCAGGGACTTAGAAGCAAACATTCATCCATGGAGTAGCTCGTATTTTCACTCTCATGGTATCATTGGAGGAACAGAGTTTCTTAATTTGAATAGAGATCAAGGTGTCAATTGTTTGCTTTGTCATTAGTTCTTACTGTTTTCTATTTATCTAACCCAGGTAACTGGACTCCCTGCCATAGATTCTTCTAGAAGGGTCAGTGCTTCAACTTTCTCATTTAGAACTACAGTTAACCTGAATTGATTTTTGTATAATGTTGAGTTATTGATCAGAATTTTTTTTTTTAACCAGTGAAAACACTTTAAGATCCATTTAAACTTTTTTATTTCAATATGGTCATTTAAGTATAGTTCAGTGTGGTTAACGACATGGAACAAAGTTTCAAACAATGCTAGATGTGGACCCATAATTTTTAAACCTCATTTATGATTAGAACTAACTCAAATTTGTTCACAGTAGATACAAGAACCAAGAATTGGTTGTCACCAATTAATCAGTCTCTAATTTAAAGTACCAAACTATGTTGGACTGCTAAAATGACATCAACAAAAAATGTTTTGATCAAATTAACTATTCTCAGGCAACTCAATTAAGTTTCTGAAGCCAAGCATGTAATTAAAATCCTTTCCTCTCTGGCATATATACTTTACACATTAAGTATGCTTGAAATAGTTTCTATTTTATGAATTAAAATAGAATAATCTTTACTCCTCTCCCTTTATGAATGAAGATCTGACCATTTATAAATTTAGCAATCAACTTAGACACTTTGTTTCACCGTATTACAAAATAGTAAAACTGTATCAAATTATAAAAGTACCCTACAGTCTGTATTCTCTCTTTCCTCTTCTTTTAGACATCTTCTGTGAATAACAACAAAAAAGAAGGCGGATGGAAAAGGGTTGAGATTAACAGTTGAAAAATAGAATTAATAATCAAAAAAATTAAAAAGAGTAATGATAGATATGACATTAATATAAAGAATAAATAAAACACAATTCACAAGTAAAATTTAAAGTAAATATGTATTATGTTTTAATACAAAGCATGGCTCTATAAAATAATTTTTTCCATATCACTTACCATGTGCCTGAAATGCAGATTCTTGACATCACCTGTATTAAATTTTACATTTTTTGTCTTACCCTTCTACCCCCAGCTGTAGTATGTTTCCAAGTGTGATTAATGATGGTAAGTGTACAGCTAGAAGAAAGAATCTCATAGATTGGCAACATAACAAGGGTTATTATATAGCTTGGTCCCTAGATGTAGATGGTATTTTGATAAAATTAGCTGGGTAATTTGCATGTGTTCATTCTATCTGTATGACCTTAATAATGCATCTTATATAGGCAAAATATTTCAATTCGGAGAACTGTATCAACAACGTACTTAAAATCTCTTCACACCTGCACATCGTCATTGATCACAGAATTGCATTACAAGTAGGACTGAAAAATAAAATCCATAAAATAAGTTCAAATATACATGAATAATCTGAGACATAAATAAAGTGTAGCCTATTTTACATTGGTCTTCACATACATTTTCCCTTTTTCCCTTGTGTCTGTATGTCTTTTTCCAATTAAGTGAAGAAAAAAAGATGACGTGATGGCTCATTTTCTGTGTCACCTTGATGGGGCCATACGGTGTCCAGATATTTGGTCAAACAATATTTCGGTGAGTGTTTTTGGGTGATATGAGCATTTACATCGGTGGACTTGGAGAAAAGTGGATTGTCCTCCCTGATGTGGGTGGGCTTTTTCCTTCTTTCAGACTCACTCCAAAACATCGGTGCTTTCCAGGGTCTTGAGCTTGCAGCCTTTGGATTGGAACAACATGCTCAGCTCTCCATGTCCCCAGGCCTTGGATTCGGACTGGAACCTGCCCGGCCGCTCCCCTGGGCTCCAGCTCGCTAACTGCAGATCCTGGGACTTCTCAGCCTCCATCATCTCGTGAGTCAGTTCCTGGTTCTGACCCAGTACCAGTGGAAGCTCCAATCAATCTAGTCTAGACTGACTAATCTAGAGCAAACGGGAGCCTATCAGGTGTAGAAGGGCATGATTAGGAAGTAGAAATTGCTTGTAACACATCGGGCGAAACAAAAGAAGTCCATGAGTGTTTGTCTGGCACCATTTTTAACACGTGGGGAACAAAGAGAAATACATAATATGACCACTTTCCCCTAACTCTCTAATTTCAAAAAGCAGACAACAGACGTGCATATATTAAAGGTCTTTGGTTAGGTAAATGCGATAAATGTGAAAAAAAAAATAGCTTACAAATGTATGTTGCTAATTTCCTATACAGAAGCACAATATCTTTTGAGTTTAGGATGTAGTTTATAAAATCGAACTAAAAAAAATTTCTGAACATTTCTTTGTGATTCTGCTCAGCAGAGCACGTTTACCTCTGGTGTACCGCTAGACCCAGCCATAGCCTGTGGAGGTCGTTAGAACACACACCTTGGTCACAGCCTTGCTTTACCTCTAGGTTTTTACCTCTAGGTTTTGAAATCAAAACTCGTGTTCACAGGTTGTAGCACGTATCTGCGAGTGAAATCCAAGTTCAACATTCTGCTCGACTCTTTTGGATTCCCACTTTTACATTGTTTTCAGTTTCTCAGATGTCACTTTATTGACAACCGAGTACTGCAATGTGTGTGTGTGTGTGTGTGTGTGTGTGTGTGTGTGTGTGTGTGTGTATTTTCTTCCAGCATTCTCTGCTGTTTTCATTAGAATGGCTTTGTTTGGGGTATCTGAAACCTATCTTCCACTTTTTTTTTTACCCACATTCTTCTCTCTTTTCCCAGAGCTTCCTATCAACATTTTAGGTGTGGAACAATGTTTCAGATAATTTCCTTCTGTCCTCTGTCCACTGAGATGAACTTTCTCCAGCACTTCCAGATAAGATAAACGAATATATACAGTGAAGTAGCCAGTATAGACATTAGCGTCATCATCTACAGGTAAAGTGTCCACAATTAGAATCATCACTAGGTTCAATTGTGGCAGAGTCCTTTTACGGCCTTGAAGCTCTCTTTTCTTCTTCTATTAAACGAGGATATGAGAATCAAGTGAGATAATATGTGTGAAACAGCTTCATTCCATCCAATGCACCCTACGAATACAAGCTATTATATTTTTTCAACTAAAAATTCTTTAAAGCCTAAAATGATGTAAGCCAAAGGCATATGTGATGGGGATAGTTTGAAAGAATTATGTAAATTTTTGAGGAAAGATTTTTTTGTTTGTTTGTTTGTTTATCAAAAGGTCACTGGGCTTTTAGCACTTCCTCTAAGTCCAGTCTTGAGAATCTATTGCCTTATCCTGCCTGCACATACATGTCTAGGGAACATGTTGTACACCATAAATGCATCTGTCCTCATGCATATTTCTAACAGGCAACAAAGGAAATCTCCTTGGTAATGTAGCTCTTTCATCTCAGCACTGAAACAGAATCATCTACCACAGTTAATTTCATTCCCAGAATTTTTTATAATAGCAGGACAGCTGCTCAGCATAACTTTTCCTGTTGCTTTTCAATTTATAGTGCATATGATAAAATGGATTTGGAAGTAAAGGCCAAGAAGCTAGTAGATGAACTTTATGGAATTCAATTTGATCGTTCCGGGGGCTTATTTTTCATTTGAACATTTTAGGTCTCCTGGGCATTGCCTTTGAGTATCAGTTTCCCAACCCGATTTAAGATACAACTTTAAAAATAAGCTGTAAAACAATAATTATCTGAAGAGCTACTTTAAAAATCTTGTTTTTTCATTGGTAAGATGTGTTTGGGAAAAGGGTGGATCCTGTTGACATAAACCTGTTATTTTTTGCCCATTATGATAATGATAATTTTCAAGCCAAATAGTCTGCTTGAAATAGCCAGATCTACTGCTAAGAAATGAAATACTCAAATACACCAACATTAATATTTGGCAGAAAAATCCAATCTCTTTAACCATTATGTCGCATGTAAAAATATAAGAAAGTCTACAACCCAGAATACTAAAGGAGGAGAGATAAAGAAGTCATTTGCACGGGTGTGTAAATGGAAGTTAACCTAATAATAGGATTACTTATACAGGTTTCACGTGTAGCTTGACAAATTATAATTATAAATACGTGACGTCCAATTCTTGCATCTGTAGATAATGGCCAGAAGTGGGAAAAGGTTGCAGATGGTAAAGATCAGCCTGAACCACAAGTTATTTCTCTCGAAGCAATTTCAGAAAACAGAGTTTACATTATTCATATTGTTTAAAATGCCAAAGATCAGCCAAACTTCGATCTCAGCTGGCCTCTAACACCTGGTTTTTAACCACATCATTTTCCTTCCTTCCTTCCTTCCTTCCTTCCTTCCTTCCTTCCTTCCTTCCTTCCTTCCTTCCTTCCTTCCTTCCTTCCTTCCTTCCTCTCTCTTTCTCTCTTTCTTTTTTTCTTTCTTTTTCTTTTTCTTTTCTTTTCTTTTCTTTTCTTTTCTTTTCTTTTCTTTTCTTTTCTTTTCTTTTCTTTTCTTTTCTCTTTTTGCTGGTAGGATAATAAGCATTTTGAAATTCATAAAGCTTCGTTCCATGAATTTTAACTGTGGGTGGATCCCAGAATACTGATACAAGTGTGCTGAGAAATCCCGTTAACTTCGGGGTTCAATGACTTATATCTGCTTTTCAGAAGGAATTGCTTCTTTAGTTACGATTTGTCCAAATCACTTTGAACATGATAGCGGTGGAGCAAGAAGGCCATTTGGCAGAAAAGTGCCTTTACTCTACACCCTGTTTCCAGGGCACATAAGATCATCACTCAGATGTGAGGTGAAGACACTTTCCCTGCTCGGGAGCCAACTGCGACATCTGGCACTGCTAATCCTGAGCCTCCACCGACTCTTCATGTTTGAGAATGTGCACATTTCCCCTCCTTTTATGTTTCATTTCACAGGCTCCTGAAGCCAAGCACATTGAGAAGGACTATTCTGTAATCATTTTGATTTATCTGTAAGCAGGAGGTTTGCAAAATCCCTTAAGAACTCATCCTCATAGATTTGTAGCTCAATTAAGCAGATTCAATTAGTCTGCAAAGACTGGCTGAAGAGCACAGAGGACTCAAATCCCAAAGATACCAGCATCTCCTGCGGTTTATTATTTTTTTTTAAAAAAAGTCTCCTTTACTTGCACAGATACATTTTCTTTGAAACATTTTGGAGAGGGAGCTGCACATCCGAGGTGGGCTGTAACTACAGGTGGGTTTTGCAGCCCCGAATTTTCTTTGTGCTTTGTCTTTCAGGAACGTGGGCGTAGGGTCAGGCCACATGACAAATACCCTCATTATTTTATGTTTAAAAGACTGAAAAATCTTTTAACTCACATCTGGCCAGATGAGAGAGTGAGAGACAACCACGTCTGAGACCACCACCGCAGCCGTTCCCAGGCATGTCAGACATGATGGGAACTAATGAGAACTGGAGGTCACACTTGGTGCCAGGCACAAAGGTAAGTTTTATGTGCCTTACATACTATGCTTCCCACTTCTTCCCTGTGAGGAAGGTCTGGAGAAGAAAAAAAAAGGCTTAGGCAATTTTTTTAAAGACATGAAAATAGGAGAGAGAGAGAGAGAGAGAACAAAGATGAGGAGAGGAACAGCATGCTCAAGTGCACACAGGTGCACATTAAACATGCTGAACAATTCGTCCAAGGTCTCGTGGCCAGTAGCATTGCCAGGACAAATTCGTGGATTGCCTGATGCCAAAACCTACGTCTTTAAAATTCTTTCTGCAAACCCAGGGCCCTGTGGCAGATACTGGTGTGATGTCTCTTAACTTTTGGACACATAGCGACGCACATTTTCCAGTCTCCCCTCCAGTTAGAGGTAGTCATGTGGGTTCTTGACAGTGGAAAAAGTTATTGCTTCATGGTCCAGCCAATAAGGCCTTTTCCGCCGAATCTTCTCTCTCTTTCCCTGTTTGGAAGCTGCACGAGGAGCTCCAAGGCCACAAAAGAGGGTTAAGGCACCCAGGAGAAGGGCCTTGGGCCCCTGGAACATTGCACAGAGGCTTTCCTGGGGACAGGGGCTGGGGGTGCCACATCAGCAGGCTGTAACGTCTGTTGGGTGAAGCCGCTGGGCTCTGGGGTCTTTTGCTACAGAAGCTAGCTGCCCCTGGCTAATGCAACCCCAAATGCAGTCATGTGTCGCTTAATGGCGGGAACACATTCTGAGAAATGCATCCTCAGGCTATGTCGTCGTTGTTCAAACATCAGAGTGCTCTTACACAACTAGACGGTACAGCCCGGGCTACTGCACACCTGGGCTATTGCACACCTGCGCAGCAGGTGACTGGACCGAGTACTGTAGGCGGTTGCAACACCATGGTAAATATTCGCATATCTAAACATAGAAAAGGCACCGTGAAAGTACAGCGTTATAACCTTACGGGACCACCGTTGTACATGCAGTCTGTCGTTGACCAGAAGGTCATTACGTGACACGTGACAGTAGACAGAGCAGAATGGTGTATCCCAACCTCCCCTGGCCATATTCTCAGCCCCATTTGCCCTATCTGACAATCCAGTTTGATGAGGTACGCTACATCCTACAAGGCTGTCAGCCTCTTGCGGGCATCTCCATCTCTGAAGACTGAATCCTGGAGACTTCCCAACAGGGGGAATGGCATAAGGAAGACCCTGACCCTCCGCAAGTCATGCCGCGTAGGGGGTTGCCTACTTGCATACTGGGTGGGCCAGTTGTATATGTCTTCCATTCTGTTTTCTGTCCATAGCTAAAAAGACAAATAAGTAGAAAATCAAAGGGATTCATCTATTAGAGTCTTAAAACTGTATCACGTGTGAATGCGAGCAGAATGTCACTTGTCATATATTATTAAATTTAAAGCTACAAGAGAAAATGAACTCTCCCCTAAGCTTTCCCAATATAGACAGATATTTCTATTCTCAGTGGAAAAGCTAAAGAAATAGGCATCTCCCAAGAGTATTCCAGCGAGAGCTTCACCTCCTCATAGATGTCTGCAATCTCGGCCCTTGAGTTGAGTTCCCAAGCCAATAAATTATATTAATTAATTACACCCATAGGAGGATAGTGCTGCCTTATTGCTATTATGGCTATTAATCCAGTTACTTCCGTGAATTCTGTTAGCTGCGCACTTTTTTTTATGGATATGAATTTATCTTCACAGTCACCTGTGAAGGCAGACTGGTGATGACTTTTATGAACACCATTTTGGTGATGAAAAAACCAGAAAGAGAAGTGGGGAGGCATTTCCCAGCCAGGGTAATGCCGAAGATCTAAAAGCACTGTTGGATTTGGAACTCAAAGGGCTGCAGTTGTTGTGCACTTAGGCAATAATTCGCACTCAGTGATTCCTATGGGTTTTTGGACAAAATCCCTGTTGTAGAGAAAGATTTTTTTCCAAGGTCAAAAAAGAAAAATCCTAATGGCCTTGCTGATTGAGGTAGATTCAAAAGGTCTCAAGTTACGACTTTATTTTTTTATTCTTTCTCTGCGTGCGAATGTCTCAAAGGAGCAGTTACTAAAAGGAGGCTCAGTGTGAAATGAGTTTCAATATGAATCTATATAGTGTGTAGAAAGGTTTCCCCATATTCATAGCATATCACTGTGAGTTTACTTCTGTTTCTTAATCATGGGGAACACTTGAGCATGGTAATTCAGAATTGCTCAAGGAGAAGAATCACTGTCCCAGCTAGACTTTGCACTAAATGTGCCATGACTTCAAGCTGTGTTTCTTTCTCTGTGTGCGTATGCAAAATGAAAGCCAACCTCTGTAATGTGACCTTCTGGGTACCCAGTGACTCATTCCCAAACTATCTCTTGAACTATGCATTGGGCGCAGACAAACATGTTCTAAACTGTGTACAAATCACCCTACTCTTCACGCCATCGACTCTCTGAACTCTATCTTTGTACATTCAATTATGTTTATCCCATCCTCTTAGAATACCTTTATCTTCATATTAGTCTACATTGCAGAGTCTCTTTTTGTCTTTAAAATATCTGCCTTAAAATAACCGCAACTTCTCTTGAATTCCCAAATTATCTTTGTGGGGTCATTCACTTCGTTGCTTGCTTCTCGTAATGTTTACCAATGGCTTGTATACCCTCGGAGCAGAAACACTGCCATGTTCAGGTTTTCTTTTTATTTTCTATAAAACCTAGCGATATGTTTTATATTTAGCAAGTGCTTATTAATCTTGTTTACCTAATTTTTCATGAAACTTTTCCAAACCTTTTCTTACCTAAATGAGGTGCAGTTAGAATTAGAAAGAGATACGCATTCTTCATAGAACATAAAGGGGGAATACGTATATTTGGTGGCACTGGTTATTTTGGATTAAGGAAAATTTTAATTTGGATTCAACTATCTTTGTTTATGTGTTTTATGTTTTTAGTGGTCCTCCCTCCACTGTATGCAGGTTAGGATTTCAAGTTTTCCAGAGAAGTTCTTAACATGCCAGATGATATTTCTCTAGGTCTTTACCTGTGTTCTCTTGCTGACTATTTGAAATGATACCCACATACCACTAATGCCAGAGATTTTCCTGAAGAGTCCCTTTAGAAAGATTGAAGGATATATTCTTGTTAAAAAATGAGCAACTATAACAAGGATGACTAGCTTAACCTCTCCTAGAAAAAAAAATATGTACACCCGAAGTCATTAGGAGTGGAAGAAAATGTTTACTGTAAGTTACTATAGTGAGAAGAGCTATCACTCCAAGAAGCATATTTTCAAAACGCAGGTGATTTCAGGAGTTCATCTAGTTGGTTGCATTACTGAGATATCTCCGCATTAGATGGCCTCCAAACCTTTAATCTTCCAGGACATCCTGTCCTTGGAGATTTTTATAAAATTGCTCAAATCTCCATCCCATATTTGGTGGAAAATCAAATACTTTCCCATATCGACAAGAATTCTTTGGAGAATTGGGGTGAAGTAGGGTGAGGCTGCTTGAGTGAAGGCTGTGGTACTTGTCCTGTATACTTATAACTCCTCTGATTCAGACATTTACAGATGTTAGGGCTTCAGTGTGATCAATCTGTATTTAAAGACACAAAAATACATCCGACAAAAAGAGGGTATAGAGAGAAAGTGTGCTGTTGTTAGTATTGCACTAGACTCTAACCACAGTTAATACAAGCAAAAAAAAAAAAAGAAGTTTTTTTTTTTAAGGGTGGGGGGAGGATTTCTGATAGGATTATGGAATTTAAAGAGCCAGTCCTTAAAACATAGGGACACCAGGCACCCCATAAATCTGCACTCAGAGTGTTGCTGTTGACATGCTTCTGCGGCCAAAGAAATCTGTGCCTATTAATTTTCAGTGTCAAATTCCAAATTCCTGGGAGGAACATGAATGGCCCAGATTGGAATAAAGGTTCTATAACTAGAAAGTTGTGGGTTTTTTTTTTTTTTTTTTTTCTATTTTATAACTAAGCCCAGGAGGAACAGAATGAGCTATCCGAATCCCACTGTCCTGCCTGTGGAGTCTGAGGTGGGGAGAAGGGAGCCACTGTGCCTTGGGGGGGCCTTCTGGGAGGTGTCTGACATCGAGAAGGTTTAATTTCCCTCCTCGCTGGACACAGGAGGACACTCAGCCTCTGCAGAGTTGAGGGCCGTGCCCAAAGCTGTGTGTCACTAGAAGAAAGGTCTCCTGATCTGCCCTACCTGGAGATGATTAGAGAATTTACATTACAAAGGTTAGAGGGATGAGTGGAATGTTAAATCATCAGGCCTTCAAGGAAGCAGGGAAGAATTCTGTTTCTTGAATTTACAATCTGAGATGGCAATTCCAGTGTCCAAAACACAAATGAGGTCCATCCACTTCCCTGCACCACCCCTCAGCAGCGACAAGCCATGGGAATGAAACATGTTGGGCAGAGGAATAAAAATCATCACCTCTCATCCTTTCATCACCTTCCCAGACCATAAACTCCATCATCATGGAGAATCTAAGATCTCCACTTGATGTACCTGACCTGTGGCCCAGTGCTCAAGGTGAGACAGAGATCCTAGCAAGACTGTCCACAAAGCCAAACTCCAGAGCAGCAGCCCCCAAGCCAACGGGGATTCTGTTTAGACGTGAGATTATTCGGGTGCTTTCTGAGGCCTGTGATATCAGAAACCCTGGGGGGCCAGGCCCGGATGTCTAACAAGCCTTCCAGATAATTCTGACATAGTTAAAGTTGAGAACCACCGCTTCTAGCCTGTTGATACTGCCTTTTAAAACACTACCCCCAATAAGTACTTCTTTTATGTATAGCTTATTTTATTTATTTTTAGGTGAGAGAACTTACAGAGTACCTTCTATATGTCCAGTGCTATTCTGAGTGTTTTAGAAACAGTAACCCATTTAATCTTCATGTCGGCCCTATGGCATAAGAGCTACGTTATATTTTCAGCCTAACAGGGAGAGAAACTGAGGCACTGAGCGGCTGGATCACTTTTCTTCCAGTGAGTGGAGGACCTGAGCCCCATGCCAAGAAGCCTGACTCTAGGGCCTGCCATCTGTCAGGAGCAGGACGCCAGGGAAGACCACTGTGGCCACCCTCAGCCCATAAGGTATCCTTCTCACCTCTCACTTTGAACACTCATTTACCATCTTACCACTCATCCTCTGCCCTCACTTCTCGTGTCAGGAATCTCCCACCTGTGCCTTGGCAGCACTTGCTCTAGTCCCCCGCTACCAGGATGCGGTGTGGCCATCAGCCCGTGGCATCATGTCACCTGGGAGCTCGTTACAGATGCAGAATCTCGACCACTATGGACCTGCTGGAGCTGGATCTGCACCGTGGCAAGACCCTCGACGGAATCAAATGCACCTTAAAGCTCTTCACGCACGGGCCTCCCACGCACGGCCTCATCCCTATTCCTCCAGGGATAAGTCCACCTCCAGGATGCAGGAATCAGTCCAGGAGCACTGATCTGGGAGAAGCTGAACACCCATAGTCAATTCCCCCCGCCCCCAGCCACAGTTACTGTCTTCAGTTAAGAACGTCATGCAAGACAAGGCGGTGAAGCAACTGAAACTTGAGGCCTAAAGTTTTATTTGGGTTCTTTGAGGAGAGATGTTCTCTTCCTCTAGACTGGGTGCCATGGTGGCATGAGGCTACAGACAGCAGATTCCACCCTACAGAGCAGAGGACAGAGCCAAACAGGCGACACGGAGCCCAGGGACACAGACGGACCCTGAATCCAGGTGTGTCTAGAACCAGCTCCTTCTCCCAACTTCTCAGGTTCGTGAGCCAATAGCTTTCCTTTCCTTACTGGACACAGGTTCGGTCTCTTTGTTGCTTTGTCAAGTGCGATAAAACACAGGTACTGATACAACATCCGCTAGACTCATTTGGTATCTTATTAGATATTACTTTGGACTATTAATAAACGCCCAGGTAGCTTGCTTTTATCTCTCCAGATAAATCTTAAGTTCCTTGGGAGGATAATGCTACCTTCCAACTTATTTTGTAACTGCTATGACACTTTGTATAGCACAAAGTAGTGAATACATCACCTTATACTGAATACAGAAGAACGGGTTTAAGAATATTAACTTATGGTGTTTAGGACAGTCAGAGGAGGGGGGACACTAATTCATCAAATATTCACTGTGCACAGTCCAGGTGTGTAGACCAGGTTGTGCATTAGTGGAGCAGAGGTGGTTAAACGGTGCTTCCGGACATCAGAGATGCTACAGGGTGGTGGGTAAAATCATGGAAACTTTCTTTTAATTTTCAACACGTGTGGTATAATCCTCATAGCACCCTCATGCACTATACATAGGAGCTGCCGTTTTATAGGTGGAGGTAGAAAGCAGATGGATTAAGCAACTTAAGGAATCTGAACGGTAAAAATCAGAAGTGGATTTGAGTCCAAGCCAGTTTGATTCAAAAGACAACTTCTTCCACTACACCCTGCTGTGTTTGGCCTCTCTGAGCATGCATTCCTTTTTTCTGGGTGTGGGGCAGGGACCTCTCTGGAATGGGGGGTCCTATGACCTGTAGTCAGGCAAGAGAGGTCAATTTCTTTATGGCCAGTCCCCCCCCACCCCCCGCGCCTCCCAACAGAAAGGCAAAAGGAAAGTTACAATAACATGTTTTAGGTTTTATACCTGGCTTTGGGGAAAAGGGGTTCTGGTTTCCAGGAGCTGCCTTGGGGAGGAGAGATTCTAGTTTCTGCGGCTGCTTGGGCTGGGGGCAGAGTGGGACTGAGAGACAGGAGAGCGGGAGAAGGGCAGAGAAAAACTTTTGCTTCCGAAGCCTTCATGTTAGGGCGTTGTTTTCTGAGCCCCAGCCGTGTCCTTGTCAAATAGGAGGTTCTTCGATAAGATTCCGAGGAGGACAGTAGGGCTTACTGCTATGAAGTATCATGTCTGTAGCAAACGTGAGTTAAAATGTGGCCATCGGATCAGAATTCTGTCTAAACAGAGAATCTCTCGTAACAGAGTTTCCTCCCTTCTGTGTTGGCTCAAAGCTGTAACTTGGCATCCACAAGGTACGATAACAGGACATGTATTATCAGATAACAGACATACGCCCTTCACTTACATGAGGAGTCTTAAAAGGGAACAGGGAGTAGATTGTAAGTAGCTAGGTTTACACCCATGCTGAGATCATCAAAGCTCCTAACATCTGGGAGAGGGAATCTGCTAGCCTGGCAGCCCACAGTCTAGGAAGACTGGCTTGAGGAAAATATCTACCTTTTTTTTTAGGGGTAGAATGGCCGACTAGTCCCCATTGATATTGGAAAGGTGATGACACACAGAAATTCTTCGTGTGACAGCAGAGTGTATGAAAAAAGAGCTGAGTAAAGTGGGCAACAGATGTCCAAAGACAGTTCCTACCTTGATACAGGGACACTTTGGTGCTAAGTTGAAACCATTCATTTCCTGTCCTGTTGATCTGTCCTGTTGACCAGCCCACGTTTAAAGGCTGTTTTAATTCTTCCTCAATAGACTCTGCAAAAAAAAAAAAAAAAAAAAAAAAAAAAGCCCTGAACGAGAAATAGTTCTATGATATGCTCAAGACAGACAGTTCTCAGCTATAATCTTATGTAAATTAACAGCAGGAAAAATAGGAGGAAAGAAAAAAAAAGAAAAGAAACTTTCCAGCACACTTGCTTTCATTTATCTTTCCTCATATTTTTCCTTAGTACTTCAATATAGCAGTGTTAGAAATACAATGGTTTATGAATTCCTGGGGGTTGAATTCTCGCAGTAATAACATTTAGCACCATAACGTCCTTGATTTCTATCCACACAGGAACCTTGAGAGCAAGGAAAATTGCTGTCCTCTCTCACAGCGAGGCATTTCATTGTGTGGTCCTGCCAGCGTGACCCTAATGAGAAGAAGTCCAGGCTTCAGTTTGGGTTTAGAATTCAGTGACAGTTTGATTGTGGACTCAACCTTCTCTGCTACTGTTGGAATGTGAGTTGCACGCTGAATTAATGAGCAGAAAGACCAGAGCTTTGAGCCTGCCTAATGTATCTCTAGTTTCCTTCGCTTTATTTTGATTGGTATATTTTATTTTTGTATCTTGATCCAAAATTCATTTGCATATATATATACACACACACATATGCGCGCGCGCACACACACACACACACATATATATTTGCACACTAAGATCATTTGAGGAACAATAGACTTGTAAAAAAAACACTGGAAATCAGTTACCTCCAGGCACCCACCAATTGGCTGAGGTGTGTCCTTTATAGACAGCTACTGGTAAAATTCTTGCTTTTAAAAATCCTGTCATCAAACCCCATGATAGCTTTCCATTGCTACTATCCGTCTTTTGCCTCTCGATAAACATGAAGAACACTTTCTATTTCTTGCTGCAAGTTAATGCTATTTATATTTTAGAAATGCCAGATTCCTTCACAAGTCACTTGAGACCCAGTGGCAAGAATGAATTACCCTGAACTGTCTGTCTCTCTCCTGACAGGTCTGCCTGGGAAAGCAGCTTGCCTGGAGCGGTGTTCATTGTTATTTCACAATTTGAGAGCCAGCAAGAGGCAGTTTTACAAATTTCTAACATAAGGCATAAAATGAAATTCAACAGGAACCGATCTTTCTTTTTTTAAAATTCCTGGCTTTGACCAAATGAGTAGGGACTGACATATTTTGAATTACTTAGTGTATGTACTATAGTGTTTCTAGGCAGTTTAATCTTATAATCATTGCTCCGGGGAGAAATATATTAAAGTTTATTGGCAAACACATTTCCCTGATTTCCTTTCATCCTAAAATAAAACGATGAATTAAGACTTAGCACATATATTAGCATTTAGTATTTGGTATAGTTTTCACTTCGCATGTGCAAATAGAGATCTGTACCCTGTAGCAACCAATTAGAATACATGTGCTGATATTATATAATTTTAAATTAGTACAATGGCTGAGCTGAGGGTTTTAGCTAGCAAAAAAAAATATTATTTTATAAATTAATTAAATAGGGTAAAATTTGATATAGTTTGTGTTATCTATAATATTTATTAATATGAAATTCATGTTCTTTTATTTATTCTAGAAATAAGTCTACAATGTTGTGACTATTTCTGTAATAATTATGCAACCCACAAGACTGTTAATCCAAGACAATTGATTCAGCATTTCTTCGTGATTTCTGTGCTTCCCGGATAAGCCCAAGGTAAACACCTGCATGGTTGAAATGCTCAGCGTTGCCCAGGCTCCCTGGGGAATGTCAAAGATAAACAGATTTCCCCAAATATTAGCACTAAAAATCCTCCTTTTACAGTGAAAGTTCATGTTTAAGGAGACGGAATTTCCCACCCCGGTAATAATATTTCATCAATAGAAAATGCAGGTCTTGCCTCTTGTTCAAATTTTAAAATGAAGTCTTCTTACCATGCTATTTCCGATTAATAATAGTCATGATTACATCACATCAATAATAACTAGTATTTATTTAGCTCTTGGGTGTATGTCAGATGTCATATTAAGCACCTTTTTGCATCGCTTTAATTCACTCTCATAATAACCACGTGAGGTAGGTGGCTCCATTTTACAAGCAAAAAATTAAAATATCTGAAGGTTTTTAGAGAGGTGACATCATCTTATCATCACCAAGTGAGCAAACGGTGAATGTAGGAGTCAAACCAAGACATCCTTCACCCAGTGCCTGAAGTCTTAAAAAGAAAATATTTTCATTAGTCATCAGTTTCATGATAATAAAAATAATGTCTTAGCAAGAAAAATATTTCTGTTCAAATGCTCTTTTCAAGTACTGAGGGTAACAGGTTTCTTAATAACTACTTGCAGCCTAGTGTCTCAATTTCGTCCTCCTGAGTCAAGCTTACCGTCTGCTAAACCAAGTCCCATTGATTTCATTGCATAATTTTCCTCCATTTATTTCTCTCGCTCTCCATCATTAAAATCTAGTTCAACCTATTATACAAACATTTCTTGCTGAATTCTTTTCTAAAAAGCTCTCTAAGTGGTCTCTCCTGAGCCACTGCAAGCATCACTTTCCCGTAATCCATTCTCCACTGTACAACCACAGCCTTCTCAAAACACAAATTTGATGTCAAATGCCTGCTTGAAAAATTCCACTGGGGTCCCCTGGATCTTAGGATAAACACCAATATACTTACGCTGGCTGACGGGGTCTTGTGTGGTCCCCCCACTGAGGACCAGCAGGGCTCTATTTCCCGCCACTCCCCTGAGGCTCTTCCATTATACACTGGTACCCAGGTCTCTTCTCAGCCCCCGGAGGGCATACATGTGCCATTCCTTCTGCCTCAATGGCTCTTTTCCCCCTCTGCCACGGCTACCTTCTACTCACCCTTAGGATCTCAGTTAAATCGAAATTTCCTACCTTCCAAAACATTCCCTGACCTCCCTGAATGCTTTGAAATTCCCGATATGCTCAGACAGCCCCATGTCTCTCATTAGCAGGTGTCCCGGCATGCTCACACCTGTGTAAGGTCTGTCTCCACCCTTGGAGCTCCCGGAAGAAACCACCCTCACTTTTGTGGTCCTTAGAGGACCACATCTAACACACATCTTGTCCATTGCAGGCACGTGACAAATATTTCTTGAATGAGTGCATACCGCTCCACAGCAGTGCGTTTTAGAGTTCTTAAGTTCTTCGAACTAAGTGCTTTTAGATTATTATTAATAACTAGTCAGGCCCTTTCAAAAGTTCCACTAAGACTAGTGAGAGACACCCAGAGATCAAAAGTCCATACATTTTCTTCTACTTACTGTTCTGATTGCAGCACATGTATTTCCTATGTAATATGGTTATTGTCATACATTCAAAGTATTTCATATTTTGAATAACTGCTTTATTAACTTACATTTAAAACTCACATACCCTGTGAGATTTAAATCCTCTGAAATTCACCTAACTTGATTTATGTACTTACAAATGTTCAATTTTTTTTAAATGTGTTACATGTGCTTGAATTCTGCAGTTACAGGGTGTGTAATTCTATAAAATCCACAGAGTTAGATTTATTGTTCCTGGGCTTAAATGATTTTCTGATTTTTCTGTTAAAACTTGTGTCTGATTGTGAACTTGCCTATTTCTCATGTAATTTTTGCCACTATTTGCTTTATATATTTATTTTTTCTTCTCATTTTTCTTCAAATTGGCCAATGCAAATTCATCTCTATAGAAGTGCATTGATTTTCCTCCCATTATGTCCAGTCTGCTGTTAAAATCATCCAATGAGTTATTTCAGGCATTGCACTTTTTCTTTTGCTTAGAGATTCTATTTATTTCTTCTTATAAATTTTATTTCTCTGCTGATATTTCATATTTTTACATTCATTGTGAGCCTATTTTCCTTTACATTCCTTAATGTCAGTGTTGTGACTGCTTTAAACCCACGATCTTCTCATTTCTACATCTGAATCTTTTCTATCCATTTCCTCTTCTCTTAGTCTGGTCACATTTTTCTATTTCCATGGAAACTTGGCCTTTTATCTGTCTCCTCAACATCTAGACAGGAAATTAGCAGGGCTATGGAGCAGAATATATAATCTGACCATAATAGTATGAAACCTGAAATCATTAAAGAGAATGCAACAGAAAAAAATCTCTAAACACATGAAAACTAAATAACACACTTCTAAATAATCACAGGTCAAAGAGGAAGTCTCAAAGAAAATAAAACTGGATCCATAGAGCTGGATGAATATAAAATTTAAAAATCTGAGGGATACAGATAAAGCAGTAATAAGAGGATAATTCATAGCTCTAAATTCTTTTATTATAAAAGAAGAACAATATCAAATCAATAAACTAGTTTTCCAATGCTAGGAACAAGAACAAGAAAATTAGAATAATTACAAAACATGCAGAAGGAGTTCAGTAAAGTTGTAAGATACAAGGTCAACACCAATAATTCCATCACATTTCTACATATTTGCAGTCAACATGTGAATACCACAATTAAAAACACAATATTATGTACAATCACTCCAAAAGGAGCAAAATACTTAACAAAGCATATACAGGGTCTACGTTGTGAACATTACAAAATGATGATGAAAGAAATAAAAGAAAACCTAAATAAATGAGAGACATACCATGTTCATGGATCAGAGGAGTGAATATAAATAGTAAAGACACTATTTTTTCCCCAAATTGTCTATAGGTTCAAAGCAATTCCTGCCAAATTCCAACAAGGTTTTAGTTAGACATAGACAAGTTTATTCTAAAATTTATATACAAAGGCAAAGGTCCCAGAATAGCTAAAGCAATCTTACAAAGAAGAAAATTACAGAAAGAATCACTGTATCTTGTATTAAGGCTTATTATGTAGCTAAAATAATCAAAACAGTGTGGTTTTTGGCAGAAGCATAAACCCATAGATAAACAGAAAAGGATTCAGAACCCAGAAATATCTTCACACAAATATGTTCAACTGACATTTGAAAAAGGTACAAAACCTATTTGATGGCAGAATTATACTATTTTCAACAGATGGTGCTGAACAATTGGACCTTCATAATGCAAAAAAAAAAAAAAAAAAAAAAAAAAAATTAACCTCAACATAAACCTCACACATTAAAGAAAATTAAACTCAAAATGTTTCACAGACTTAAGTATAAAACCATAAAACTTTTATGTATGTATGTATGTATCTATAGATATACACATGTGTGTGTGTGTATATATATATATATATATATATATCAGACAATTTTCAGGAATAAAAGCTAGACAAAGAGTTCTTATAATTGACAACAAAAGCATGACCTATAAAGAAAAATTGATAAATTGGACTTCATCAGAATTAAGAAACTTTTTGTCTGTGAAGGTCCATGTGACAAGAGAAAAGACAAGTTGTGACCAAGGAGGAAGTATTTGTAAAGGGCAAACGACTAATAACTAGACTATGTTACATAATCCTCAAAATCCAACATTAAAGAAACAATCCAATTTGAAAGTGGGCAAAAGACATGAAGAGATATTTCACTGAGAGGGATCTACAGATGGCAAATAAACATGTGGACAGGTTTTCAAGATTACTAGCAATAAGGGAAATGGCAATTTAGACCACATGAGAGATCATCACGAATCTACTAAAACAGCTAAAATTAAAAATAACGACAATACCAAATGCTGGAGCAAAAGCCCAGACATTGAATCACTCATCCACTGCGACCAGCACTGCAAAACGACCCAACCACTCTGAAATTGTTTGGAAAATTTATTTTAAAGTTAAACATACAATTAACCAGAGGACCCACTAAAATTACTCTGGGGCATATATGCCTGAGAAATGAGAACTTGTTTTCACAGATAAAACAGTATACAGATGTACAACAGAAACTTTATTTGTAATAGCAAGAAACTGGAAACAGCACGGATGCATTTCAACAGAGGAATAGTTAAACTACAGCAGACATAGCATGGGACACTGCTCAGACTTACGAACCGACGACTTGGATAAATCTCGGGGGAATTTTGCTGAGTTAGAGGAAAAAGTCAACCCCAAAATGTTACATACTCTTATTATTTAATTCATGTAACGCTTTTGCAATGACAGAATTTTAGAAATGAAGAACATATTGGGTGTTGCTCAGGGGTAAGGATTCGTGCATGAGGACGCAGTTATCAAAGAATAGCATGAAGGATTCCTGCGGTGATGGGACTGGTCCCATCTGGACTGTTCTGGTGGATTCGGAAACCTACATGTGATAAAACTCTGCAGAACTAAACACACACAGGCAAATGAGTACAAGTAACACTTGGATACTCTGAATAAGGTGAACGGGTTGTAACGGTGCCAATATCCTGGTTGCAACATTGTATTATAGTTTTGCAAAATGCTACCAACGGAGAAAGTATTTGTTTCAATTGCATGGGAATCCACGATTATTTCAGTAAAAAAAGAAAAAAAATCACTTAAAAATACAAACAACATGACAGACTAAGCCAAAATTATTTTTCAGGAGGCATATCTGCAGTGGGAAATCAATTGTTCTGAACCCAAGAAATATACAGTAGGTGGAAACAGATGTGTACCCGACATGAGCCTATAAACACAAACTTTAACCTGAAGGGCTAAGAGCTTTATTCAAGCGCTATTCAATCATTCTCCCGACTTTGGTTGGTATGCTGTACACATTGTTCTAATTAGAGAGCCATTTCCTTTGCACAGATGTTTTCAATTTTAACAGACCACAGTGACGTACAACAGGACAAAACAGCCCTTCTCATCTTCAGTGGCTACCACTCTCCCCTAAGACATGAGAGTTAAATCTTTAGACAGTTTTTATGCATGTATTCTAAATACAAAGCACCTCTAAAAAAAAAAAAAAAAGCTGACATATTGCACTAGAAGAAAAAAATTGTTGTATTCTGTAGACTAAATAGTAAGCCACTCGTTTTAAATACATTTCCCATAAAATCAAACCTAAGAACAGCAAATCCATTCTGCACTGAACTGTCGACTGCAGTGATCAATTTCACAAAACATATAAAATGCAAGTTTTATCCTTTCCTTTGTTTCTGTCATTACGGAAACTTCCTCTAATAAAAAATGTCGATGGGTTGTTTCTGATTATAAACATGGTATATGTTCAACTGAGAAATTTGGAGAAGCAAAAAAACAAAAACAAACAAACAAAAAACCCATTTGCAGGTCTACCACACAAAACTAGCCTCCGCGATTATTTTATTTCAGTTCCTTTGAAGCATTTATTTTACTCGTGTATGTATGCGCTTAATTGAGTTATAATTCCATGTAGAACACAAATCTTAAGGTGGGGCTTGATGAATCTTCACAGGCATCTAAATCCATGACTCACGAGTCATGACACAGGACACTTTCAGCCTCCTTCACAGTACCTCTCCGTCTTTCCCTGCTATCCTGACCTCCAGGCAACAAAATAGCTTTGTCTGTTTGAGAATCACAGATAAAGGGAAGGCATGCTTTTGTGTCTCGTTAAGTCACCCCCGCGTTTAAGTTAGTGAGGTTCATTCAGCTGCAAGGAATAACAGTTTTTTCTTTCCCCTACAGTGGTATATTCCATTGTGTTTATACAAACAATTTATTTATCCCTTCTGCTGATGGTGGATATCTAGGTTCTTTCTACTGTGGAGCTATTATGAACATGTGCTGCTTTAAACATCATGTCTTTTGGCAGAAATAGGCACTCATAGTTATTGGGCACATGCCTGGAGGGAAAATTACTGAACGAGAAGGTAGACGTGCGTTGAGTGTTTGTTGACAGCACCAATTTATGGGAGTTCCAGTTGCTTCTTATGCTTGCCGACGACACTGGTTATTGTGTGTCCTTTTAATTTTAGTCAGTTTGGCAGTAACATATAATTTTAAGCCCAAATGAGAACATATGGAAGCTAGAATTATTGTATCTTTTGCTTTACAGCTAACATGACATCATCCTCATGAAATGCTTGGTTTTGACCTTTGGCTGTTACAGTCATTGCTGGTTTGATGAGCTACAAAAACAACTTCTAGAAAAGGCTCACAAAAATGTCTAAAGCAATCACATTTTTTTTTGCAATTTTAGTTAATCTCACAGTGTATGTGTGTGTATATGTTTGTGTATGTTTAAAATAACTTGTGTATTCTATAATGAAATAGATTTTAACAGGTCTTAACTTACTAAACAGCATTTTCCAAATAATGACAGGACTGTACTGAATGTGATGATTCACATGATAAGATATATGAAGTTATAAGAATATAACATAAACTCCCTCTAGTATATTTTTAATCATTTTTGGTTCGTTCATTTTGTTTTTAATTCTAGTTCTGTGTGAATATTAATGCCCAAGAGTAGAATTAGTATTCTGTCATGGAAATTTTAAATCTGTTTTCATGGAAAACTTGCCAGAAACTAAAAGTTCATCACCAATTTACTATATTAAGAATTGTATTAGATCATTTTTGCTATGCATGCAACATTGTATTGCTATTGTTTCGACTCCCTTCTTTTTAGCTTTATTTTTTTTTTCTAGCTTAGAGAGTTCTCCTTTTAGTTTTCTTTATCTGGTTTTTGTTTTTGTACACATACACACATATGACACATTTTTCTCTGCTGCTAAATAGGTCTTACGTATTAAAGTGAATACCAAGAGGGAGATTTAAAAATCAGCTCTAATATACAAGGATACATTTTTTTCACATCTTTATCTTGGGGAAAGGTGTAGATATAAATACATATTTTTTTATTAACTTGCAAAGTATTGAAAGCTATCTGGTCCAATTATATAATCTAAGCAGGAGAGTGACTCTGAGCAATAAATGCTAAAGTTGACTTGCCATGTTGTGGTTCTACTCATCATAAGAGGTGCTGGTGGGGATCTTTAAAGCCCTAGTGGTCTTGGACCTGGCTGCCTTAAAGTCATGTTTTGTTTCACAGCCCCAAAACCCTTAGAATATCCAACACCGAGAATGAACTTGCATATAAATTACAGGCTTTGAGTGATAATGGCATGTCAACGTAGACTCATTGGCTCTAACAAATGTACCACTCTACTTTGGGATTTTGATAGCGGAGGAGGTTAGACATGTTTATGGGGAAGAAGTATATGAAAAATCTCTGTACCTTCTGTTCAATTTGCTGTGAATCTTTGAGATTCACGGAGCAGAGCAGTTCGACCGCTCTAAAAATTAAAGTTTATGTTTCAAAATAGCACAAATTATTTAAAAATCTTTTGCTGTTATTAAATAAAAGTATGTAAAGCACTATTCTTTCTATTCACAGATTATGTATCTTCCTTGCATCCAAATATCCCATTCACACATTTTTTTTTTAGGAAAAAAAAACGGAACTGGTAAAATATTTTCAAGAAGTTGCTATAATAATTTTGTTCCCAAATTATTAGAGGTTTTATCCAGTTTGCATTGCAAACCAAAAACTGCATTCAGTTTATTTTGTTTTCAAAAGACTCTGCTAGAGTCTTTTGTCTCAAGAGCCCAGGCAGTATCCAGGCAGTATAACCTCAAAAGTCTCTTCTCCACATGACATAAAAACGTAACTATCATTAGGGGTTGGGGCAGGGTTTGGGGTCCATGTAGAGAGTTGAAAACACACACACACAAATTGTTAAATCCCATAAAAATGGTTTTTCTCTTTTACATCATCATTTATTGCGATTTCTAATGTCATCTGTTGTTCTGCGGACTAATATGGTCCCCAGAGCTGTGGTGCCTTCTGAAAGCTGCAGGGGGAGGTTTAGAGTTGCCCGCTCTGGAGTCTACGGTCTGTGTTTGAAATATTTCCAGCAGACAGCTAAAGATGTTCACATGCAGCTCCTTTTAAGAAGTCTGGATTGCACAGCACCCAATGTGTAATGACACACACACAGCCACCCAGCTAAAAGATGATCGAATGGGCTGAGATAGTCACAGTACGCTATAGGGCGAAATTCTGAGTCAGGGCACATGTGCAACCTGCAAAGTCAGTACTATTTTATATGACTGCAGTGCTGGACCACGATAAACGTACAGGTCCCTTTCCCACTTGATCTTTGTAGCTTAAAATCAACCCAAGTTCTTATTTTCAGAAGATTATTGGAGAAATTGCTTCAGCAGCAGATATAGAGCTTCACTAGCCTGAGGTCCTTCCTATCAACGTGGATGATAGTAAACCTTAATTTCTTCTTGCCTTCCTCTTCCCTTTGAAAGCAACGGATCATTGATGCTTGAAAAGCCATAACCAACACCAGACCTGGGTTGCAAATTGCCAGGTGATAACCACCTCTACCCAGTTCCCATTCTGACTGGCCTGATTAGAGAAACATAGCCGTCACATACGTGCTCTGATCCGATTTAAATGTTGTCAGTGTTTTAGCAAGTGACCTGTCTACTCATCTCTGAAGTGAAGGTAGTTGTTAAATAAGATCTAGACTTGATTCCCGAGTAGAGCACCAAGAGTGAGGAGAGGTGTGCTGTGGTTTCTAACAATTCCCCTTCTCGAGATATTGAAAAACATCTCTATATTCTACCCAATGTCTTTCAACATTTTATAATTCTTACAATGTACTGTAACAACAAAATGCTTCTTTCGGTAAGCCCACATCTACGACTGCTCCCGCGTCTGAATAATTCCAATTACATGCTTGCATTTGGGGCTAAAGCCATCATGTCATCCATAAACAATGGCCCATTTGTATCATCCTTTATAACCCTTATAATTTTCGCTTTTCTAATTATACCATATTGGAAAAGACATTCAGGACAATGGTGAATACAAAAGCAAACACCCTTCTTGTTTTCCTGATTTAAAGGAAGCATTTACATTTACACCAAGTGCAAAGATTGTTATAGATTTTTTTTTCCTGTAGAAAATGTTTATTGGATTAGAGAAACTCTGTTTTATTCTCGATTTGTTAACATTTTTAACATAAGTGTTCGATTTTATTACATACATTTTCTGCATTAATGTGATGATCATTTGGCTTATTTCCGTCAATTTACGGAGGTGGCAAATTACATTAATTATTTTTCTTGTGCTGAAAAGCTTGTTGATGGGATCCTGCATTGTTCTGGATGTATTTGTGAGATTAAACATCCATTTTCCTTCCTTATACGGAGTCCTTCCGTTTATGATGGTAAGCAGATAGTAAAGCATCATTTGTCATGATTCTTAATCATATTTTAAGAATAATTTCTCTTTTCATGTTTTCTGGAAAGATTTCTGTAAGAGAAATTATGTTTTCTGTATGCTTGATGGACTTTAAAAAACTCTCCTAGATTGTTATTTTCTCAGTGCAAAAATTGTGATTTTTAACTGAGATAATTTTTTGATGATCTAGGATTATCCATGTTTTTTTTCCTTGAGATAGCATTTTGTCAGAATAATTTTAAATGTCCAATTGTTTGCTTATTTTTATTTTTATTACTTCCTAACTGCATTTTTTTGTGTGTTTGTAAGATGAAAATTGGTCTAATTTATTTTAAGTGCATCTTTTGTTAAAGAACATATGGCTGGATATTTTTAATCCAGCCTGACAATCTTTGCATTTAATTGGATGATTCAGTTCTTTCTCTTTTATTGTGGTTACCGCATATTTGGATTTATTTCTGCCTATCTCCAGCCACTGTACAAATTGGTTGAGGAGTGTGTTTTTCCTGTGGTTCCATTTTTTTCCTCTACTACTTTTGAAGTTATAAATTCTATTTCTATTTGTGCAAGAGTACGATAGGAAGTTTAACATGTGCATTTTACTTAATGAAATCCAAACTTAAGCGCTTTATCACACTGTCAAAGAATACAACAAACTTAAGTTACTTTAACTGTGATCACCCTTGAACTCACATACTATGTTTTCAAATAGCTTGGTCGTATCATTTTAACATCATAAATTAAACATCATTTTATTGCCTTATATTAGCAAGGCATTTTCAAACTATTTACCTACATTCTTAACTTCTTCCTGCTTTCATATCCTCCATCTGGAATCATTTTGCTTGTTCCTGAAGCACATTCTCTGAAACTTCCTGTAGTGAGGGTTTGATGGTGGGAAACTCACAATTTTTGTTTCAAGGGCAATGTGTTTATTTTGTTCTCAGTCTCTAGTTTACTGAGCATAAAGTTTTAGGTTGACAGGGTTTTTTTTGTTTTGTTTTGTTTTGGTTTTTTTGCTTTTTGTTTTGGGGGCTTTTTGAAGACAGGGTCTTGCTCTGTCACTCAGACCAGAGTTCAGTGGCATCATCATAGTTCACTGCAGCCCCAAACTCCTGGGCTCAAGTGATCCTCCTGCCTCAGCCTGCCAAGTAGCTGGGATGACAAGCACATGCCTTCATGCCTGCCTAATTTTTTATTTTATTTTATTTTTTGTAGAGATGGGGTCTCACTATGTTGCCCAGGCTGGTCTCAAATTCCTGGCCTCAAGCAAGCCTACCCTCTCAGCCTTCCAAAGTGTTGAGATTACTGGCATGAGCCACTGTCCCCGACCTTAGCTTGACAGTTATTCCCCCCCCCCACCACCAGCATTTTGAAGGACCTGTTCCATGCGGTCTGGCCTTAGCTGTTATGGCTGAAAGGTCTCCTACAGGCTTACTGCCAGTCCCACATGGGCAGTTTGTCCTTTAAGATATCCCCTGATGAGAGAGCCTTCCCAGCCCTGGGCGCTATCTGGTCTCACTGCAAAGTTCACAGATAGGAAATTCATCAGAATCACTGAATTTGCATTTCAAAAAAAAAGTTTCACAGTTGTCTCTTTGAATCCTGCCTCTCCCTCATGTTCTGGGTTCTGTCCTTTTGAAGCCCAAATGGATGCAAGTTGGACATTCTCAGCCCCTCATTCAAGTCTCTGCGGCTTTCTTTCATAATTTTCCCTCTTCATTTTTATGGTCTACACTCTGGGATTTTTTTTTTTATCCCACTAACTTTATTTAAATGTATACACATACTTGGTTTTAAAGTCACTTAATATATTCAGTTTTAAATCTCAGTGATTTTTTTTATTTGTAAAATTTCTCTAACTTCTTTATCAAGTCCGTTTGATCAGGTTAGTAGCCTCTGACACTTTGCTCAGACTTTCAGCATGCACATTTTCATTCCCCCTAAACTCGTTTCTCTTGTATGTTAATCTCAGAAGTTAAAAATGTTTTCAGCCCTTGGAGGACTGATACTTTTTATCTCTTCATGTAGCTTTAAGGTACTCTCTTCAGGACAGAATTTGTGGTTGCCTCTTCCAGGGGTCTAAGCTGTATGCAGTTCTGGCCCAGAACTATTTTGCATTAAAATTATATTTTGCTTTTAACTTCACACATGATGTGAGTTCTTGCTCCTCTCCTCTCACAGCCTGAGATTGTGGGATTTTTATCAGCAGCACCCGGAGCCAAGACTAAGTAAGAGCAGCGGAGTTTCCCTGAAGTGTCCATTTTCATTTCCCCACTAAAGGTGTCACGTTTCTGCTGTCCCATATCTAATTGCGGCGGAGGATGTGTGCTGAACTCACTCCCCACTTGGCGAGAGCCCTGGGCTCCCTCTCCTGAGTGGCCTCTCCCACTTCCCATTCCACTGGGGGTGTCTCACAAAGCCGTCAGCAGCAGCTCTTGGCTTCTGAGCTTCCCTTCTTGGAATGCGTGATCTGTCAACATTGTGAGACCACTGAAGATTGTTCTTACTACCTGCCAACTATGTGATGCATTAGAAGAGATTTTTTAAAAACTATAATTTATCATATTCACCTGTTTTCCAAATAAATTCCCCTCTCCCTCCCTCCCATCCTGCCCCCCCTTTTTCTTTCTTATTTATGCATATACATAATACACCTCTAGATACTCAATATTTCTGTAGGTATTTTCTTTGAATCCTTTCAGTGAACCTGAAAATCACAGTCCCTTTCAATAAACTCCAGTGGCCTTTTTGTTAAATTATCTTAAATGTGATATTTGCAGACCACAGTTATTGTCTGAAATGATGTGTTCATTATATACATCTGGATTTCATATTTCTTTCTTTATCCAGTTTTCAAAACAATTTCCACAGGCACAAAATAGAAATGACAGCAGCAATTGCATGTGTTAAAACTATTACACTAACACTCCAAGATCTTTGCTACTACTATCAAATCAGATTATTATTTTGTGTTAAATTTAGATCAGAATAATCTAGAAACTTGTGTTCTTATTTATAAGGGATGCTTTGAATTATCTGCACCACAGTATAGATTCTTTTGCACTTGTTTCTACACATACAAGCTCACATTTTTTCCAATGTACATATTTTATGTTATTCTAGAGTATATTGATTAAAACTTTCGCATTTTTTTACAATTACTGAAGCATTCCAAACATGACAAAAATGCAGAAACTAATATCAGACATGCTTGTGTCCCATCTACTGGGAATGAGCACTTTCCAACAGCTTGTTTTATTTCTCTCTCTTGTACGTGAACAGTCTCTTTCTGTCCATCTGCATTTCTGACTTTATCTCCCTTTTAAAAAGTGAACCTGAAAAGATAGTTAAAGCTTCACTTGATCCTTTTGCTACCCACCACACCCCAGAATTAACTAATATTCTGAATCTGAATTTTTGCCTTTCCTCTATTTGTTTCTATATTTGTAAAATGTAGCTAGGCATCCATAACTAATACATACTGCAGCGTTTTCACAATTGGTATGCATCTTGTTGGATTTATATCATTTTGCAACTTTGCTTTCCTTGCTATACATTTCTGAGATTTATCTATGTAAATATAGATTCAGTTCATTCCTTTTAGCTGCTGTACGGTATGCCACTGTGTTAATAAACCAGGCAATTATGTATTCACTAAGTGACAGTTAATAAACCAGGTAATTATGCACCCACCTTCTAAGTGACAGTTGTTATCGCTTTCCTACTATTTCAAACACTGCCACAAAAAATAGTCTTGTACATGCAAGGCAGTGAACATGTGTGAGATTATTCTCTAAGGTCTACAATTAACCTAAAGAACGGCTGATTTGGAATATGTGCATCTCCATTTTTACCGGGTATTGCAAAATTGCTGTCTGAAGTTATTATACACATTTATACTCCCTCAAACAATGTATAATCCTATTTCCTCCATTTCTGCCAAAATGTTATCAGACTTATTCAACTGTGGCTGTATGTTGGGTATTAAATTGTGTTTCATTATGGGATTATTTGCATTTCTCTGATTGCTAAGGAAGCTGACCACCCTTTATGATCTTATTAGACATTTTTTTTATTTTGTAAATTTCCTTTTCATCTATTTGCTTATTTATCTTTTGTTTTTACACTGTAAGTATTTGCAGATATTATGCATAATAACTTTTTCTTGCTTATATAAACCATAGAGATCTTTTTCTAGTTTTTTTTTTATTTTATTCAGTTGTTTTATGATATCTGTTTTTCATGGAGAAATTTTGAATTATAAGGAAATCAAATTCATCAAATTTGTTTTCTCTGCAGTGTTTGCTTTCTAAGATTGGCCTAAAAAGAAATTCTCTTTCCCCAAATGTCACAAAGATTTCTTTTTTTACATTCATCTCAAAGTCATTAAAATGTTTATTTTTATGTTTATTTATTTTTATTCATCTCACTTAGGACTTATTATGAATCTTGGCTCTGAAGATGTTCAAATCTCATCGATTCTGAAAATTCAGTCATTAGCGCTTCACATTTTCTGAGTCTCTCCATTCTTGTTTTCTAGAACTCCTATTCATATATTAGTAGAATATTTTCATTCTATTCCCCATGCACATTCACTCTTCTGTGCGTAACTTCCCGGTATTTCTTGGTGTGATTCTGTGCCATGTCCTCCAGTATCTTCTTGGAAACTTTCTGTTTTTTTACCGTGTTGTACTTGTTCTTAAATCCATCCATTGATTTTTAATTGCAAAAAGTATATTTTTTATTCCTTTAAGTTCCCTTTGAGTGTTGCTTATACCTTTTTTCATTGTGTCTTCCCCTCCCCTCCCTCTTAGGGCTTTGATTATTTATGCCTTGAATCATTTTCTCTTTATTCTTTTAATAATACCTTTTAAGATTGCCATTTTATTATTTCAAACCACTGAGTTGAGGCTTGACTTTCACTTTACGCGTGGGTGTTCGCAAACGCTGTGCTGCATAACTCTAGATCTGACTCGAGGCTATGGTTTAGAGCCCGCCCTGTGGTCCGGACTTGGGCAATGTCCGGAGAGGGTTTTTATTTACTTTTGCCGTGAGCCTCAGACTGACCGCTGGCCTGGGACTCATTCTTTAGTTTGCAGCTGGGTTTGCTGGTCCCAGGGTCACATGAATGGTGTCAATGCAAGTTCTCAAAGTTCTTAAAAACATGTCCTAGGTGCAGGCTTATGGTTTTAAATTTTATCAACTTTTATTTTATTTTTCTGCCCAGAGCTCAGGCTGACACAGGCTTTGGTGTTGTTGTCTGTGCATACATTTCATATTATTTTAAATAAATTAAATTGTGTCTTGATGCATTTGTCCATAATGCCATGTTTCTGGCAAATCGGTTTTCCACTTATCACATGATTATCTGCAGCTCTGGACCTCAAAGTAGGCATGCGCATTTCTAACTAAATTAGACACTAAAATTATTAAAACTACTGGAATAGCTGAAATGTTAATCATTTGCTTATCTCTACTGTGTCCCTAATGACTAATGAAATTCTAAAAAGTTTTATGTTATTACATTCTTATTTCATTTATGTTAGCATAATTGGATGGCAAAATCTGTTTATTGCGCTAACAATAATGGAATGTTTGGGCATGCCTCAATTTATGCAATTATCTAAGTATGTCAGAAGCAGTAAGAACTAGGGAAATCATTAACTACTCTGCAGACACAAAGGGTCATCTTATATGCAGTTATTCATATAATACCACGATGCCCAGGACCTTTATTAGTATAAGCTAGAACGGTGTTAAGGTATTGTTATATATTTTAATTATATATGCAGCATATGAAAGTCAGGGCATACAACTACTAAATACTAAATAGGTTGAATTTATGAAATTGCTCATCTTTCCCATTTAAGAATTAAGCTATATTTTTACAACTCTATTACAACAGAACAATATGTAATATAATACCCCAGTTCCCATGCCTGAGGATACATAAAATAGCATGTATTACATTTTTAATCCTGAGACACACGCATTTTGGTAAGTGATGAGATCTTCCCCATTAAAATCTGGATAACTTTCTTAAGTAAATATCTCCATCCTCAGCCTGAGACACTATTTCTTGCCTTTGGCCAAGCCAGCCCTTACAGTTTCTCCTTCAAGTCCTTCTAAGCATTGAAGCCACGCTAGGAAACATGTTTCACAGCTGGCGAAAGCTTGTCTTATAGGTCGGATTACGTCTAAAATGGGAACACGATGACGGAAAGGAGAATTAGCACTGTGTGACACTTGCACAGCACTGATGTGGGCAGGGTGGAGAGGTCTGCACGAGAGGCTGCTCTGCGTGGAAAAGGCTTTGCCCCCACTTGCATTTGCTGGTGTATATCTTCCTTCTGTTTTTAAATTTTATTTTATTTTATTTTATTTTTTGAGACTTTGCCCAGGCTACAGGGAGTGCCATGGCGTCAGCCTCGCTCACAGCAACCTCACACCCCTGGGCTCCAGTGATCCTCCTGCTTCAGCCTCCTGAGTAGCCGGGACTATAGGCATGTGCCACCATGCCTGGCTAATTTTTTATAAATTATAAATTTTATAAATTTATATATATTTTTAGTTGGTCAATTAATTTCTTTCTATTTTTAGTAGAGACGGGGTCTCGCTCAGGGTGGTTTCGAACTCCTGACCTCTAGCAATCCGCCTGCCTTGGCCTCCCAGAGTGCTAGGATTATAGGCGTGAGCCACCGCACCCGGGCAATTTTATTTTTTTTAATTGACGCAATATTTGTATATATTCATAGGGTGTGCTGTTTCGATGCACATAATGTATAGTGATCAGATCAGGGTAATTAGCCTTTCCATCATCCCAAATATGTATCATTTCTTTGGGGAATATTCGACACCCTCCTTCTAGCTATTGGAAGCTTCGTAATCTATTATTGTTAACTATAATGGTCCTACAGGTGGCATAGAACACGGGGACTTATTCTTCCCTTCATACCTTGCTCGTCTAGGATCAAGAAGGCCAGTGAGTCGGCTAAGATTTGTGGGTCCCTAAATTGTTGTCCATCTCAGCATTGAGAAGGTAATTGGGTAGAAAAGAATCCCCCCAAAATGTAATGAGATCCAGGAGGTTTTCTTTCCTACCCCCGCCTTCCTGAGTGTCTCTTGTCCTTAGTGCGTTTCCCTGCTCGAGTAGACTGTCTTCCTATTTGATCTTGATGTCTACTTAATAGTCAGAATCTGCAAATGGAGGCCTCCTGTGATGCCGAGAGCCAACACCTCTATGTGCACCAACTTCTAAAATTACATTTCTTTTTTTCTCACCATAACAAAAAGGGAATTATTTGGTTCTGGATAAATACTTTGATTATTCAACATTTTCTCAATTTCTTTCTTTTTCTTTTTTTTTTTTTTTAATTCCAGTGACCACTTACCATTAAAATATGGCAGAATCCTTTCTGCTCAATCACCAAAGGTGGTGGCCCATGAAAGACATTCACCAGGACAGACACCGGCCCGAGAGCCAGGGTGGGCACCAAACCCACGTGCTCTGAGAAATGACAAGTGCCATAAGTGTAATGCCAACATCTAATGAGTCAGAGTTCGGGACAGAATACAGCCCATGTACATATGAATCTGAAGCCAGCAGGACGAGATCAATGAGACGCGAGAGTAGGGTCAATTGAGGGTATGGTTTGAAGGGTGATGAGTCATGCCAAGGGGAAAGGGAATGATATACTGAGCATTTGTCTCAAATAATGTCGAGCCAACATGATACAGAGGAGAATCAGCCAATTCTTGGGACACACATAGTCGAACCAGTTCATGCTTTCAGACAGAGCCCAGGATAAAATGCATTGTCGCATTGAGCCAATACTGACAGTAAATTAAAATAATGCAGCTGCCACAAATGGTGAGTTGAACACATGGTGCAAAGCTGACTTCTTCCTTCTAGTTGAACACAGATGTACGTGGTTTGCTGCGATCCCTTCGCGCATACGTCCGTCAGCTATGGTTTATTTCTTCTTTGCAGCGGCAGAGCTGCTCTGGTGTCCAAGTGGAAGGGTTTCCTCTGTCCCCACTAATTTCCTTTACGTGGAATCGAACCTCCCTGCCTGTCCCCAGAGCAAAGCTTACTGGAATTGACAGTCTAATCCAACGAAGAAGAGGACTCTATGTCCTCAAATGTGTAGGCATCGCATACTGGAAGAGTTCCATCAAGATAAAGACTACGGACTTGTTTTTACTAAGTGGTTATCTTGGCAAAAATTCTGGAACTAGAGTAAAATAGGCAAATTTTTGGCCTTCTTGTTCAACAGTTCTAGTGTCTGGTGAACTAGGCATCTCACACACACACATACACACACACACACACACACCACACACACACACACACACAAGCACACACAGAGCCGTGAAAATAACTGTGGCCCCTTCTTTTAGTGTGAGATATGTCAAGTTAGTATGATGTAGTACCTGATTCTTGATGATTTATGCTCATGGAGCTGATTCTTCCAAATTTCAGAGGGTAGAGGAATTGGAAACCTGGGTTTGAGGTCTTCTCTACTGATTACTGGGAGCCTGGTGTTGACCTTACTTCATTTCAGTTGCCTAAAAAACTGGCCTTAGAAAATGAGGCTAATAATGAAATCTTTCTGATTTTGGGGTGGGGAGAGATTTCCCCAGATGAATATACTGAGTGCTGAACTGAGGCAGCTGGGAGCCACAGCACAGATACTTAGTTTTACTTCTCTGTAGCCCTTATCACAGGATAATTGCTTAAGGTTCTTAAGCATTGTGTCTGGCTGTAAGTAAACTCCCGATAAATATGAGTTATAATTGCTGACTCACTTAACTCTAATGGTGCCTGGTGTTTCTGGGAGTTATGCTGCTTTAAACAAACTAGCATGTGAAAAACGAACAAAACTAACAAAATAAAAGAGAGAGAGAGAGAGAGAAAATGTTCACTGTCTTAGAAACATAGATCTTGAGAGAAGGGTTGGAGTATAACCCGAGAGATGGTTTGTTCTTTCTTTATTCATTTAGTTCAGCCCCTGCTTGAAATGTGGAAGTAAGAAACCATTTCATTTTGTAATCTCTTCCATCCTGTATCATGCACAAGTTGGAATTAGAATGTAATAGTAAACAAAGACAGTGCTATTATCTACAAATTACTTCATTAGGGACAGAGAAAGTACGTATGCTATTGAGCATTTAAAGACGCAATTTTCCCTGGATGGTGTGCAATTCATATAACCGGGACCTAAACGTAAAACTTATAACACGAGAATAAATTTTGCAAAAATAATCCTTGCTAACATGCTTGCATTCTACCCTGTGCCAGGCATACTGTGTGAGCAGTTTGCAAGCATTCACACATTTAATCCTCATTCAACACTGTCGGGGAGCTACTAGGAATTCTCTGATTTTACACTCGGGGGAAACTTAGGCTCAGAGACCTTTGTGTCCTGTTCAAGATCATTCCTTGCAATGTGGGAACCAGTATTTGAAGGGGAGCAGTCTGAGATCATATTCCACACATCTGGCTACAATTTCATGTCACCTCTTTGTTTCTCTTTTCTGCGCTTCCTCATGATCAGTTTCACGCCCTTCCTACCCTCTGGGCAACTGGCCCCGTAAAGGCAGATCTTTGTCCACCTTACTGGTACCTATGTTTCCGGCATCTTGCACAGCCTAGACACAAATAAGATGGAGACTAGACACATATTGACTGATTTGTCACAGCACAGAGCTGCTCCTCCCTACCTGTATTTCTGGTGAAAGAAAGAAAAGTTGGGCTCAGTTTCACTGGCCATTCAATGCTTTATTCTCACTGCCAAGCTGACTCAGCCCCCAGGCAGGCTGTGATTTTTGTATTGCATTTTTTTAAAATGGTAGCAGAGGCTGCACTTTAAGTGATATGTCCATCCTAATCTCACAGGACATATATTTTCAGTTCTAAATCAGTTACCAGTTTTATATATGAGATTTGCTTTCCTGTTTCAAGAACATTCCACTGTCCTGGGCAGCTTGGTATTTATGTATTCCAGATTCTCTTTGTTTCCACTGGGCTCCATTTAAAATAATCCTGGAACTCCTATGAGACATGATGTTCTGGTTGGAGGTTGTTTGGATTGGAATATACATAGAACATGGATTCCTGTTGTCCACAGAATCTGTGAGTCACATCTTTGTCAGTTATGGTGTTTACATTGTTTTCTGTCCTCTTCGGTGAAACTATGGGGAGGAAATGACTCAGAAATGGGAATATTAAGTTGTTCAGGTCCAAAGTGTTTCTCAGACTAGTGGTAGTGAAGGCATTAGGTTAGGCACTAGTGGTAGTGAAGGCATTAGGTTTGAGAGCAGGTGTTCTTCGAAGGAATTGCGGGTAACTTTGACTCTTCAGGAACAAAAAAATGAAATTGAAGAAGATGAAAGAGATGGGCTGGGTAAAGGGAGAGTTGCTAGCACCTGTTGGAGTTAATTGCATTTATAATAACTAGCTAGCAAGCCATGAACACAGTGACAGGTTCTGCCTCTTCATTGTCTTTGAAAACTCTGAGTAGATTTGTGATTGAGTCACTCTGTAGATAACAAAGTAAATGACATTTTAAAATGAGTACTAATATATAAAAAAAATATTGAGAAGGGGATTATAAAGAGTTTGCTTTTTTGTATAGCAGCAAAGAAAATGGGATCTGTTTGCAAAAGTAGACGTTAAAGGCACTGTCCCGCCTGGTAACATCTTCTGCGAGATCTATAACATTTACTTAACAAACAGGTCAGCGGCTTTTGTTTCCAACAGGTGCCTCCTAAATGTGTCTGTTTATTAAATGTGTCCCGGGAGGGCATGACATAATTCCAAAAACAGCACAATGGTGGGTGGGATGTTTAACAAATAGAATCGGATGCTGCTGAGAGCCCAGGTCACTGACGCGACAAGCATTTTTTCCACGTGTCCCGCTCAGCCGTTTCTCACCTAGAAGAATTCACCTGTTTTCTAGGTCTTCCCCACCGCTGCCCAGAAATCCCTGGCCGTGGACACCAGCTGAGGGTCGTTCTTTCCCTTTGATGTTGTCGGAGAGTGACGGCGTGGAGGGCTGCAGCAGGTAAGAAGCGAGAGGAGAAACGAGAGACCTTTGCCCCACGGTTGGACAGAGACAACCCAGCGACAGGTCCGTCCCTGCTGGGCTATTGTGGTCTGAGATGTGAAACTTGGCAGCAGCCAGGATGCCCCCAGTCAGGGTAGAATTTGATCATTTTTATGAAAGGGTTTTATCTTTCTCTTTGCCACACATTTTTCTCTCTCCAAATATAATAGCACTCTGGAAAAGAAAAAAAAAGATGGGAGCAGGAAAGCGAGGCCAGCAGGGAGCTCGGGATCTTCTGCGAAAGGTGAGCGGGGTGAGGCGGGTACCAGGCTCCCCGAGGACGAATGCAAGGGCTATCACAGAGAAAAGTGATTCTCTGCTGGGTCCTGCGCTTTTCTCTGCCGTCCTCCCCCTCCCCCTGCCACTCTCCTTGTGAGCCTCATTTAGCAGTTGGCGTTAGCCAGCCCCTCGCCCCTCCCGGGGCGGCCGACCTGCCGTGGCCACGCGGCACAGATGGGTCGTGGCCACGCAGCACAGATGGGCGTCTATGGGGGAGGTGCTGCCAACCGCAACGCAGTTTGAGAGGACCCACGTCTGCGTGCACTTGGCAGGAACTCAGGTCTATAAGATGAGCACAGTGGTTTCGTAACCACCCATCTGCACGACATCTATCTATCAAGGGCCTGGAAGCCCGATAACTCGTCTCGCCTCTTGAAAGGGGCGTCTTTGTACAGAGAGGACCCCAAGACTGGCCTGCATTTTAGTTTGCTATCCAGAACGATTTCTTGATTTTTGGTGAAGCTGACTCATCAGCCTGTGTGAGAGGGACACTCGGGGCTGTGTGAGAGGGACAGTCGGGGCTGTGTGGAGGTCGGGGTTTTCCTGTAAGTGCTCAGACCCTGGCAGCAGGGAAGAGGGTCTTCCTGCTGTGAGCTCTGATCCCACCCTGCGGGCCCGAACCCAATACATCTCGTGGCGTGTACCAAATTTGTCTCAGACGTGTCCAGGTCCTAACTCGATGGCCGCGGGGAACGCCGAGGTCCTTGGCATGTGCTTCTGCAGCCTGCCTTCACTGTTCACCCATCGGGAGGGTCTCAGTGGGCTCGGTAGGTAGCTATTCCCACCGTCCTATTCAGATCCGGCGTCTGTGCCTTGCCTGGAACAGAGCGTCCGCTGGATGAGTGCTTGTCCGGCGGATAAACCCATGAGCGCAGGAATTAGAAACAACCCTCTCAGTCTCAAAGGGCAGGTATCTGTGGTAGGTGGAATAACGCACCCCCCTCCCAAGGATGTTGTAGGGGAGAAAGTTTTCTTTTTTCCTCTGTCAATCTTAAATTTGATGACTGGGGCCCTGTAGGTTAGACTGACAAAAGGCAGATTAACAAGAGGAAAACAAACAGAAGTTTACTAACACCCGCTTCATGCCTACACACAGGAAAACCTAGTTATGAGTAACTCTGAGGGGTGGTAAGAAAATGGGCATCTTGTCTATGGCCATACCACCCTGAACGCGCCCGATCTCATCTCATCTTGGAAGCTAAGTAGGGTGGGGCCTGGCTAGTATTTGGATGGGAGAAAGTGGGCATGTTTAGAGAAGAGACAGGACAAAGCAACAGGATTTTAAGTTTCTATGGTGGCAAATTGTGGGACGGTAAATACCTGGGGAAGTGATGGAAAATAGGGCTAATTATCGTGGTTTGTTGTATAGATTCCTCTGGTCCCTTCAGGCTGATAAGGGACCAGCCCTATCTCAGCTGCTTAACTCCAGTCCTTTCCAGAAGAGAGAGGAGAGAAGACACCTTTGCAAGTTTATGTCCTGCCATGAGCCAATGAGGGGTCGTCTTTCTTGTATCTACTGCTTTTCCATTGTCTTCAGCACCAAATAGCCCATATGCCAAGGGGCCATGTTTCGGGGTGGTTCTTCTGCCTTGCAAGGTCCACATCCTCACCTAACCTGGACCCGTGAACAGTAGAAGTTACACAGCCAAGTGTAACTTAGCTTGTAGATGCAATTAAGGCTGCTAATTATCGGCTAATTATCGGCTGACTTGGAGGTGGGAAAATTAGCCTGGGTTATCCAGGCAGATCCAATATAATCACAAGCTTCCTTCTGAGTGGGACAGGGAGGTGGGAGGCTCAGAGTCCGGGAGATGGAAAGATGCCCCACCGCAGGCTCTGAAGGTGGAGAAGGGGCCCTGAGTCAGGGTTGCGGGCAGCTGCAGGAGCGGACGCAGGTTAGGGAAGGGAGAACAGCTTCTCCTCCACCATCCTGAGTTCTTAGCTGTGGCTCCTGGTAACAAAAGGTAGATTAACAATAGAAAACCAAACAGAAGTCCTATAACATGCATACCTCCTGCATGCGTGGGAAATAACCAGAGAAACGAGTAAATCTGGAGAGAAGATCCAAAACAGTTGTCATGGACTTGAGGCTGAAATATCACCATTTGTTCCAGCAAGGGAAGGCTGGATCAAGGATGAGATGGCAGGAAAAGTCCCGTAGGCAAGGGCGAGGTTAGCTGTGCAAATGTAAGTCCATGCTTTCTTTCCTCTATAGGTAAGAATCTCTAGGCTGGCATGGTGGCTCACACCTGTAATTCTAGCACTCTGGGAGGCTGAGGCAGGAGGATCCCTTGAGCTCAGGAGTTCAGCAAGAGTGAGCAAGAGTGAGACCCTCTAGACTAAAAATAGAAAAAGTAGCCGGGCATGATGGCGCATGCCTGTAGTCCCAGCTACTCGGGAGGCTGAGGCAGGAGGACCACCTGAGCCCAGGAGTTTGAGGTTGCTGTGAGCTATGATGACGCTGCTGCGCTCTACCTGGGGCCACAGAGTGAGACTCTGTTTCAAACAAACAAACAAACAAACAAACAAACAAACATAAAAAGGAATCTCTAGCCATTTCGCCTTCCTTCCTGGTGCAGACAGGGAGCCATTCTCAACAATGGAGATTTTTCTTGTAAATTTCTCTTGTAAAACGGGAACTTTCCAGAGCTTCTTCCGTGTCTGCAGTTTCTGAAAAATAATAAAGGCATATTTTGGGCAGGTGTCATCCGGCTTCCTACGGTCATATTGTGGGGTGATGTATCGTGAGGCTGACTTTACCCGAGAGCCTGTGACAACAGGTGGTCGGGGGAGGGGGGGCACTGGGACAGTGGATTGCATCCAGGGAGAGGTCGGGCTCCTCAGCTCCAGGGCTGCAAGGTGAGCGTGTGCCGGCTGAAGCCGCTGAGCTTGTGGTGATTCGTCTCAGTAGCAGCAGAAAACTCATCGAGGACCCTCGTGTCCAGAGCTGACCCCTTGAAAAATTGTGTGGTTAAAACATCTTCTATTTTTATGACTTCTATTTCTAGTCTCATTATCCTCTTTATCCCACTTAAGGCACTGTTCTTCTCCACTGGCAATTAATTTATACTTTTAGAGTTGTTTAATTTTAATGCAGAATTCTCACAGTCCATATCCTGTTATGCTCAGATGGATGGGGTGTTCTCTGACCCTCAGACTCCCTTTCTCCCTCAGGCACCGCCCAGGCTTGCCTGGATTTCCTTCTGCATCGGCTTTGAAATAGGAAGGCGCAAATCAAAACTCCTAGGGCATCTCTCTAAGACATAGGCCAAAAGACAGCTTTCTAAATAATGAACTAAGAGGATACGTTAATTTAAATTTAGTAGAACAAATTGACGCAAAAGTGTACGTTCCGAGATAATTTATAGGGTGCCCGCATGACAGCCCCACAGCACTTCGTAGATTAAAACAGAGAAATCAAACAGAGGAAGCAGGAGGAAAAGTCAACCATTTCGGGTTTAATCATTGACTCCAACAAGGCTAGAACTGCCAAAAGAGTTAGAAAGCATCATCGGACTCTAATACAGATAGATTTCTACGCTTGTTATTTCACTGACTGGTTTGAAGTCATTTTTAAATGTGTCCAGCCTAATCCTTGCAGTTCTTTGGAAAAGGAATGCAATAGCCAGGGTAGTACCAGCTGCTATGACAAGCATACACACAGCTACATTGTTTTTTTATATATATATAAATGCAAACATATGAAGGGGGAAATCTTGTATATAAGTAAGTATATATACTTCCTGTAATTAGGAGTTTAGGAACAATAACTGGGAGGAAAATTCAAATTCCAAGCCGTTGCCATTGGCTGTTCTGCTAATAGTAGGGAAAATACCAAAATGGACAATTAATGAGAATTTGGAGAGACAAGATCGTGACTAAATTAAGCATGCAGGAAGTTTGAACATAAGCACCTGTGAAAACATAAAGGGTAAAGGTTTTTAAAGTGTGTATTTTTCATATTCTATTTGCATATAAATGGGAGTGCTTGGCTATATTATGCTTTGGGAATTCACTTTAATGATCAATAGTCCTTCAACAGTGACCATTTGGGGGCTCAACTCTAGCACCAGGGTTCAGCTGCTTCTCCACCAAATATTTTCGATTCCAGAGAGATGACTGGAAATTGTATCAGGACAAGATTTTGCATGAATTATCTGATACATCCTCAGTTTTGGACAGACCAAAAATACTGTTCCAAGAAACTGCTGTTCCTGCTTTTCAGCATGAAGTGAAACATGAAAATCATATCACAGTTTCGATGTGAGAATCCTACGTAGTGTTTTTGTTCTTCGTTTTTTTGTTTTTTTTTTTTTTGTTTGTTTTTTTTTTCAAGCTAAGGACTGCTTTATAGTGGTTTGAATTTTCGGGTAAAATTTGAGATCTGGTTTGCTTTCTTGGCTGAGGTGGACCAGCTATCCTTCACTTATTTAAAAGGAAACATCAACCTTCCAATTTACTCTCTAAAATTGGTTCTGTAGCTCCCTGCTGCCCTGGAAAGGCACCATCTGTTTTAATAATACTGATGTGAAGGGGGAAAGATTGCAAAATGTAGCTGGGAGAGCTCCTAGTCACCACGGCTCTCCTTGGAGAAGATTCCCAAGTTCATTGCATGTGTGTTGAGCCCCAGACATGTCAGGTAAGGCAGCGTATCAGTCAGAGCAGACTGTCGTCTCCTGGCAAGGGATAGTTGGATAGAAACTTGGATGTACAGGCAAAACAACTTCGAAAAATAATCTCAATATCAGGCAGGGAAAAAATGTAGACAAGAAGGAGGAAAACATCAACAGTCAAAGAAATATGATATTCAGGTTGAATGATACTTCCCTCCCTCCCACCCTTCTTTCCTTCCTTCCTCCCTTCTTTCCTTTCTTCCTCCCTCCCTCCCTTCTTTCCTTTCTTCCTCCCTTCCTCCCTCCCTCCCTTCCTCCCTCCCTTCTTTCCTCCCTCCCTTCCTTCCTCCCTTCTTTCCTTTCTTCCTCCCTTCCTCCCTCCCTCCTTCCTCCCTCCCTCCCTCCCTCCCTCCCTCCCTCCCTCCCTCCCTCCCTCCCTCCCTCCCTCCCTCCCTTCCTTCCTTCCTTCCTTCCTTCCTTCCTTCCTTCCTTCCTTCCTTCCTTCCTTCCTTCCTTTCTCTCTCTCTTTTTGGCACTTGTTTGTTTTGTTTGGCTTTTGATTGTTACTAGAAGACAAGAGATTCTTGCCACCAAACCCAAACCATATCAAACCATTACTCTAGACATTTGATAGCAGAATTTCCTTTTCCTGACTCTGAAACAAAGATTCCACTTCTCAGCTTTGAAAGCTCTGCACACAACCCACTTACTCCCTGGCGGGTGGGTGGAATGATTTGTGGTATTGATATTTAGTAACTAAACTACACACGACCCATAAATGCACATATACGTGTACAAACACACCCACAGAAACAAACGCACACAGATAAACACAAAAAATACACACACATAAACACATGCAACATACACACACAAACGCACACATATATACATGCAAACACAACACACACACACACGAACATGCACATATATAGGCATAAATGCAAATTCACACATAGCATATACGTACACATATTTGGGAGAGTCCGGCCTTCCAGGGAAAAATGTTCCCTGCTGTTTTAACCTTCCACAGGCGGCTCCTTGCTGTTCTAACTTGCCCGTTTCTCCCATGGTCTGAAGAGCAAGATGCACATTTATGAGCACTATTTCAAGTTGATGTTGCTTCAAGAGGCATTTTAACATATTCGACTATGTCTGCCTCTAACATCAGTGCCGGTATTTCAATGTATTCCTAAAAATGTCCAGGAGTGACTTTGCAAAACTTGAGCGAGTATTGCAAGATGCGCTTGGGACCAGCAGGTGCTCTTCTGTAAAGATAAACACGATGCCGTTGCTGGCATTGATTTCCTTCGCATCTTATCAAATGCCCTGTTGTAGCAACAGTCTCTTTCTGTTTTTCCTCTTCTGCTTAACTAGCGGATGACTCACTCCGCAGACCAAGAAACCGTGGTACAATTACAACATTCAAAACAGCTTGTGTGTAACGGCTCCTCCCGAATTGGATCTTGCATCTCTAAGCTAAGTGCAAGTTAACGGATCCCTAAAAATACCCTCTGGCATGAGTCATCCTCTTCCAAAGAGCACTGGAGAATGTTTTCCACGGAGGCCGTAAGGCACAGACCCCGGGGGGTTGCCTCGCTCTGGTCATGGGAGGCACTTGCGTCAACCGTGCACTGTGTTACAGTCTCCGTCTTCCCCGGTGCTCAACTTGGATGGTTCGGATGATTTGTTGAAACACAAACCTCTGCAGCAGTTTCAGCCATGCCTCCCAGTGCCCGTTCCCGAAACAAAATGAACCTGCCCCAAAGGAGAGGCGCTTGGGTACACAAAGCACAGGTCACTCGAGAAGTGCCTTCTCCCAAAGGAGAGCGAGGAAGGGCACCCAGGGCCACGAACAAGCATGGTAGCCTTGGGCTTTACAGAAGAGAATTGCCCTTCTTAAGGCTGTCCCCTTTCCTGACTCAAGTCCCCAAAGTTAAGTACTAGGTTTGCCTCTGTAGCAGGCAGAGGGAAATACGAGAGAGGAATATTCAAGCCAGCGTAGACGAGCTGCACTGAGAGGGTGCTGAGGGTCCCAGGCGCGTGCCCACTCCTGTCACAGGTGCAAACCCTGACATGGCAGAGTCACTACTGGGGCTGATCCCCCCCCCCCCCCCCGGATTCATTTATGTAGCTGACGCTTGGGAGGCCGAAGGCTCTACCATCCTCAGGAGTAGTCACGCTTTGTTAGAGGAGCCTGGAAGATACGAAAATCAAAACTGTTTGTAACAGTGGGATTTCAGGCATGTGCATTTGATTTTTGGGTGGGAAGAACCTTTCTAATACTCCTGAAATTACACAGCACAAAACATAGCTATTCAATCAACACATGGGGCTAGCACAGAGGCCTCAGGTCTTCTGCAAAATACATAGGATGTAAATTATACATAGAGACATAAATAAAGACTGACCCTGACTATTAGCTCAAACAATACATTATGAACTTTTAATTTAGAAATATAGTATCTAGCGGCACACCAGCCTCTTTGATTCTCCATTAGACAGTTTTTAGCTTCTGGTTCTTAGAGGGAAAAAATTATCTAGAATCTTGTGTTTCTGATTTTAAAAATACAACATTCCCTTGTTTCCAAATAAGAGCGTATCCATTATATGATGGTTTTTTATAAAGCAATGCAAAAGTCATGTGTGTGATTTAGAAATTTGTCAGATTATCGACTCTTATTCTATTTAGGGGTTAAAAGGCTATCTGGAGACTGTTTAAGGCTCTGTAGTTTTTGCACCAGCTTAAAAAAACCCATAAACTTTATCAGGTCATGTCAAGACCTAAATGGTTAAAATAATTTTGAAAAGCAGCCGTCTGATTTTTTTTTTTATTTTGTTAAAAGTTACATAAGGAAAAATTCACCCATCTTTCCCATTTGAAGGGAACAATTCAGCGGCATCTAGTGCGTGCACGAGGTTGCCCATCTATCACCACCGTCTTGTTCCGGAAGGTTCTTGTTGCTCTGGAAGGAAATGCAGGAGCCCTTAACAGCCAGCCCCCATCAGTCCTCCCACCCACCTGGCAGCTACTGATGTGTGTGCTGTCTCCGTGGATGTGCCCGTTCTGGATGTTTCATATATGTGCAAGCCTACAACATGTGCTCAATGTGTCTTGGCTTCCGTCACTTAGCGTGAGGTTTTCGAGGTTCATCCATGTTGGAGTGTGTGTCAGCGCCTCTCTCCTGTTCGAGGCTGAATCATGTTCCAACATAGGCCGGACCACATTTGCTCATCCCTTCAGCAGCTGATGGGCCTCTGGGGTGTTTCTGCCTCTTGGGTACGAGGAGCAGAATTCTGCCATGATTGCAGATGGACACATTTTTGTTTGGAGCTCCTGCTTTCAATGTGGGGGGGACGTGCCTAGGGCTGGAATTGTGGGGTCGTAGGATGCTGACACTCCAGTCACCCTCGGAGGAATCCACAATCGTATCCGGGTCTTGTGTCATTTCTTCAAAAAAAAAAAAATCCTGGTTTCAACCTTCAAATGGCCCCATGTACAAATGTTATTTTGTGCAAGATTGACTCTATGTAACCAATAAAGCAAAATTATAAACGTTAGGAACTACCATGTAGGGGGCTCTGCCTGTGTGGACACAGAGGAAGGGACGGGGGGCAGCAGGTGAGGAGCAGCTGCCTGGCATGGTGTCAGAGGTCAGGGCAGGGTGGCAGCGAGCGTGATGCCTGAGGGGACAGCTGGTAATCCCCGGAATACCAGAGCCCCGGGTGAGCGGGGACTTGCTAGAGCAGCCCAGGAGAGTTTAGAAAATCAGCACCACTTTACAACGCAACAACACAACAACAACAACAGCAATAAAACCTTCTCTTTAATATCCAAAATAGGACACCTGGCTTGGGAACCATTGCCCAGGGACACAAATCAACAGAAATCAAAGGCGTGACCTTATATAGCAAATGCCATCGGTGGGCCATTAATGTAGCAAGGTGCCCCCAAACCACGTTGGCCATTTTTTTTTCCGCTGCCGGAGATAAAGCATCTTGCAAGAAAACTCAGGAATATGAGTTTTCTGTGGCTCTCCTAGTGGGAGGGTATGGAGCCGGTGCATGTGTGTATATTATTGTGTGTACATATGCATATGGACACGTATGTGTATGTGTGTACGTGTATCTATATGCAAAGGTAAACGCGTGTACGCATAATTGCTCATTGAGCTACGAATGAATATAGGACCGCTGGAACAAAGCGGGCTCACTCTCGTGTCTGGTGTCATTTTAAAAACTCAACTTCTGCATCAAGTGGTGTTTCGTGCAGTATCTCAGCCAAACAACCTCTCCCTGTTTTGTCAGTTTCCTGAAGCGTGGGCTTCCGGAACACGGTGGTCAGCGTTGGGCATCACGAGAGACGGGCTCACCTGATGGTGAGTGTCACAGCCTGCCTGGTCCAGAACCGCAGAGGACACAGGACACTGTGTATCACTGTCCTTCTACTCCCTTCTTTAACCTTGAGCATGGTGGCGTTAACTTCGATTTAAAATTAATCTATTATGCAACCTTCAATCAGCTCATTAGCAAGGATAGAACGCTAATGACTTGACCAGACTGGGTTTGGATGGTGCTTCCCTTAACGACCGAATCTGCACAGTCGCTGCTAGATATTGGGTCTGCAGCGGATGAAATACATCACAAACCTACACACACTACACAAACTCACACACCTATGCTCACACACATCCCTGATGAGTGTGACGCATAGATTACGAACTAGTGTCTTCACAGTCGTTTTGTTTCGGCTGTGCTGCAAAAAGCCCGCCAGCCCTCCCCAAAAGCTCCTGCAGCCAAGATGCAATTCCAGAAACACACAATTGTCAGTTGTCAATGCTCCAGCTTGCCAATATAAAAAATATCACCTACAATGGGGGTGGGTGGAGTCCTGAGAGCGTTTACGGAGATAACCTGCATTTGCGTTTTAGTCCACAGCAAATTTTAAGCGTGTAAAAGGGTCTTCCCTCCTTTGGAACTTCATTGCCGCTAGACCTGGGGAACCTGCCCTGGTTGCTGTTCTCCATCCGTGTCCGGCTGGTGCCGACGCAGGTGAGTCTTGCAGAGTTCAGACACCGCCTCGTATTCTCGCTTCCCCAGCTCTGGCCAAAGACCACCCGGAGGAACGGAAAATGCATCGTGGTGCCACTATCTGGGACTCCACCAGGGTCACCTTTAAGATGTGACCGTCTTACTTTTTTTTTTGCCATAAACAGAATGGAAGCACCCAGAAGTGTTTGTGGACACAGTTGGGGACAACACATGGTGCTTCCGAACCTCACACGGTCGGGAAACCTCTTATGGCACGCCGAGTGGTAATGTGATATCGCTGCTGACCCCGGGGCTCTCAGGAAGGGAAACCCTCTATTTTCAGTAGCCCAGCTACGCAAACAACACGGGAGGCCGGCTCCATGCACAGACCGCAGACCCACCGCCAGGCCTGGCCGCCCGGGCACCGCCGCTTCTCCCGTCATCTCGCCAGGCCGGTGGCCGGTCTCAAAAGGCGAATCAATTTAGTCCGCTGCAATTAAGATGAACGAAAAGCAATATTTTCACTTCACTCACAAAGTCAGCAAGTCACAAAATATATTGCTCTGCTGATACGCTAAGTAAGGCGCCTGACTTAACGATTCGTTGGAGAACGAGCTGGTTCGCTTCCAGGAATCTTCTAGATAAATGAAGTTCACCATGCATATGCCGGAACTTTTTTTTTGTATTTTTTTGAGACAGACTCTCACTCTGTTGCCCGGGCTAGAGTGTTGTGGCGTCAGCCTAGCTCACAGCAACCTCCTACTCCTGGGCTCAAGCGATCCTCCTGCCTCAGCCTCCCGAGTAGCTGGGACTACAGGCATGCGCCGCCATGCCCGGCTAATTTTTTCTATATATATTTTTAGTTGGCCAATTAATTTCTTTCTATTTTTAGTAGAGACGGGGGTCTCTCTCTCTTGCTCAGGCTGGTTTTGAACTCCTGACCTTGAACAAAATCGACCTGCCTTGGCCTCCCAGAGTGCTAGGATTACAGGTGTGAGCCCCCGCGCCGGCCAAACTTTTTAAAGAGTTAACTGTAATTATCCTAGCAGCCCTTTAAAAAAATTATTAAAGTCCCTCTGTCAATCACATCATTTACTGCTGGTCATTCTGTAATCACTGCCCTACCATTAACAGAACAAGTCAGTAGACTAAAAAATCCTAAAAATTCACAATCAAGCTCATTGAAGTTTTTTGTTTTTTCCAGGCCTTCCAGACTGGGTACCAATGATAAAAAAACAAATCATGCTTAGGCAAGCAAAATGCAATATTCGGAAATTGCCTAGATATGTGCAGATACCTGAGCTTCACCTGCCTTCTTCACCCCACCTGCAGCCTAGGCTCTTGCAGGAAAAGGTACACCTGGCTCCCTGCCTCCCTCACACCCTACACGCCCAGGTCGCTCAGTGCACCCTATTAACCCGGTTCTCCTTTTCCTTTGCTTAAGATCAAATCTGCCGACCGAGAACTTCCTGACCGCTGCCCATGTGGAACCCAGGCCACAAAAATTTCTCAGGTTGGTTAGAATTGTAATGCAACACTTTTGCTTTCTTCGTCTTTTTTTTTTTTTTTTTTAAGCAAAGGGAATGGAAAATACCTGAATATGCAAAAATTAGAGGAGAAGTGGTGGTGTCAAGTATCAGGGACTCTGAATGTATTGAGTTCACGTTTTGTTAGTGCCCAGGCTCATTGCTAGCTGTGTCTGTATGTGTTGCTTTGCTGCGGCTGCCCTTGGAGTTTACTGGCCCATGCAGGGAGGGCTCCCACTCCACCATGGATGGCAGAGATTGGTTTCTACTTGACGGGCAACTCTGATCCCTTGGCTGCCTGGCTCGAGTGTTGTGTTGAGAAGTGCCACATCTCAGGAGCGTATGTTGCAATGTCTGCCCTGCACGAAGGGTCAGGGTTGGTGGTATATGTGGCGTGGTGAATTCACTATTTCCCATCTCATACACAACAGCCTCAGTGACTAAGACCATTGCGCTCTTCTTCTCCTGTGGACCTGTCCCATGAACGTGTCCACATCACGTCTTAGGGTTGTCAATGCGCCAGGATCCATTGAGGGTGTTGATATCCCTTGCCTCCTAACTTCTGTGGGTGGAAAAGTAGATAATTCAGCTTGTTAAAACAGCATTTTATAATGGATTGATTTATGGATGGAGAAATGAGTAGGACAGAGATGAAACAAAACGGAGATAACAAATACTAATGGTGCAGTCTCGGCGGTGGGTGCCTAAGTGCTCGCTGGGTGTGGAATTCTCTCAGTGTTTTGGGTTAGAAGTTTTTTTTTTTTATCACTAATGTGGGGGAAAACTGTGCGGAGGATAATAATTAATAGGCAATGATTGAGTGCATGAGAGAACTGCCTATAAATCAAGAGTCCATACTTTTATGGGTATAATTTAAAACACTGCAGTGGTTCCTCAGGTCCCAGTTTTGCTCACTTCCACATGTTTGCGTTCTAAATATGAAAATATGCAAATAAACGGCACAGAGACCAGTGGGTCATTATCACTCATTTTCAAGGTCCTCTGAAAAACGGTATAGGGCATTTTAAAATTTCATTTTGCCTTGGCTTTATTTATTTTAAAAACTGCATTATATTGGGGAAGGGGAGACCAAAGAAAGTTATTTTTTCCCCCATGAAGTGCAAATCCAACAAGGCTGTTTTCTTTGTCATTGACTCTGGTGGTGCCACCCACACCAGATTACTCTAGAAACCAGAACTAAGCTAATGAATGTTGCGCACACCGAGGAGAAGTTGCAAAATCGACGGGAGGCAGCTGGCAGACATTTGAAGTTCCAGCCTCTTTCCAAAGGTTGAATCCGTACCTTTAAAATTCCCCGCACTGCAGTAATAACCTGGGTTATCATGAATCCCGAAAAGCCGATGCAAGTTTTAGCAAGTCTGGAATCCAGAGAAAAGAAAGGGATGGGTTTTGTCTTTTCCTGTCGAAGGGATCTTATGAGTTTCTCCAACTTCTATTCATTTACTTAGGAAGTGAAGGAAATAACCTCCCTAAATGTAAGTGGTTCACAAGAAATAGTGCTTTATTGAAATATTCATAAATTAACTAAACTGAAACAAACCATGTGAGTCATTCGCTGTCTTATTTTGGGGGGCTTCTGGACGCTTCCCGCTTGTGTCAGGAAGGACAACAAAGAGAATGTGCACATCAGCATAGAAGAGCAAGTTGACCACTGCTGGAAAAGGCGAGTAGAGTTTGGCCACGGGCTCTCACGGCAGCCGACACCCAGCAACGCCCGGAGTCCTGGCCACTCGAACTGCGTGAAGAATATGCCAGGAGAAAGAGGGGCCTCCGACTTCTTAAAATAACAGAATCCTGTCTAATAGATCGGGCTGCAGCGTCGGGCAGACGATGGCCGCGGGCCGTCTGCAGCGCTGAGCCTTCCGACCACGGAATAAATCGAAGGTGCAGCGAACACTGGCCAGAACCGGGACTAGAGATCCGCTGGAAGGAAAGCAAATGTCTGTGGACAGGCCTCGGCCCCTAACTCCCCAGCTCCCTGGCTTGCAGCCCTGCGACCGGACGCCTGGCACTGGCTTCCGGGACTTTTTGAAAAGTTAAAGAAAAGCAAGTCTAGTTTCTTAAGATCCCAAAATAAATCACTGCCGAGCGGCCCATACTCTGCACATGACATGGCAAGAGGCTACGGAGGCGCGAACGCAGTGGCCGGTTCACAGAGCAGAGGTGGGTGAGGATAAGTCGGCCACGGGTGTGAAGGAGCAATGGTTTGCACCCCCAAGTGGAATCTGCCAACCCAAACTTGGGCTCCGGAGTGGAAAACCGACAGGATCTATGTGGCTTTCAACACGCTCCCCGATGGCAGCTATCTTCCGAGGGGAGGATGCAGAGTGGAGAAGAACCGAAAGCAATTATTTTATTTGTATCTGAAAACAATGATGAGAAAAGGGCACAGAGGCACAGAGAGGGAGAGCGTGGGTTGGAGGCGGAGCCGAGCCCAGCGCCGGCAGTGGACCTAGCTGGGGACAGCTCCTCCGGCTCCTGCCCTGGTGCGGTCACCTGCAGGGAAGGGTGGTGGTGCCTCCCCACACCTTGCCCCTGCACGAGGACAAGCAGAGTGCGAGTCAAATGCTCTGGGCGGCGCCGGATCCCCCTGGGGGCCGCCCAGCGCATGGTCACTGTTCCGATTCCGGAACCTGTGCCACGTTCTTTGCACACATTGTCTCTAGTCTTTCAAATCACAAGGAACAGTTATTACTGTCCCTTTGCAGAAGAGACCACCAAGGCTCCGAGAAGTGCATTTGCCAAAAGGCTTCAAGGCCAGTAAAAGGTGGAGTCTGGGTCTGAACCCCAGTGTGGCCGGCAGCCGGGGTAGGAGGGGGGTGACCAGCTGTCCTGGTGTCGGCACAGAGCCTCCGTGGTCCGGGAAATAAATACCTTCCTTCCGGGCAGACTGGGACAGTCTAGTTCGTCACCCTAGTTCTGGCCCCAGATCCTTTTTGTTTCCCCGCTACATCATGATCGGTGCTTGGTTCGCTTCATTAATTTTTATTTTTTTCCCCTTTCTATCTTTTCCCCTTTCCATCTATACCACTAACCCAGGATGGAATAGGTACAAAAAGGCTTTGGGACAAAGTGATAATAAAACAAATACACGTATGCTTCTTGTAGACTCACGGTGGTACTCTGATGCACAGATTTAGCAGAGAGAAAGGCTCCATCGTGCAGAACGACATACCCTTGGGTTTTTAAAAAATAAACATCCTTTATTTTCATTGGCATGATGGAGGCAGGAATAAAAACCTGCTGCCTGTATTTTTTTTTTATGGCAAAAAAAAAAAAACTTCTAAGTAGTAAAAATGCATGTTTTTAAAAGGTTGTACTACTGAGAGTCGACCTTGTCAGCTATTTGAAAAGCTGCAGTTGGGGGATGAGTCATCATAGATGTGACCTGGGGCTATTTAAAAACACCACTGGCCTGTCCCCACCCTCGGGGCACAGGGAGCAGAGACATCGTGCTCATTTTTTTCTTAAAAAGTCCCCGCCGGAGGTCAGGAGGGCATTCAGCACAGACGTGCTCTAAATATTTGCTTTCAGGGTGGGCAACATGGCCTAAAATAAAGATGTAGGCTGCTGAAAATTTCAGTAGCTTCACTGCCCACCCTGATTTCTAGTTCCGACTCAGACCTACCTGTTTATCTGCAAAATGTGGCTTTGATAGTTCACTTCCAGGCAAAAGGAGAACAACATCTGTGAAAATACACAAAAGCTTAATGGCACGGTGCTTTCCTTGTGCGGAGAAAATGTGGCACTGATTCATTCTCAAGGTGGAATATACCTCCACATTAGAATAAAATTTGCTTTTGGTTTAGAGAGGGTTTTTATTATGAGGAAAGCACATTAAATAGGAAATACACACACACACACACACACACACACACATACACACATATATATATATTTCACTAGGCATGTGAAAAGCCACCCAACAGCATTGGAGATATTGGGCAAAACGCCCCAGCACCGAGTGGAAAGAGCTCTCTTGGAAATCGTGCCCATATTGACGGAAACCAATGAAACCCAATAATGATCCCTGTCTGCCAATGATTCTGTGTGTTAACGAACCTAAACACAATTTGCCTAGCACTTGGAAAATGTAACGTGCTTCCTGTAGGTGATGATGGGAAAAATAAATCCTCTAAGAGAAGAATGAAAAATTACGATATGGTATGACTTCCGTCGTTGTCTCTTGATAGCAAATCGATTTTTTTCTTCCAAAAGCAAAGGAGGAATTTTAGCCTGTACTAAATTCGTCGTGGATTTCATTAGCTGTGTCTTTGATTTCGCACAGGATCTCGCTGATTCTCGAGGTCATACCCGGGTTGGGAGCGATGCCATTCGTGCTTGCAGGGGAGGAGCCCAGGCTGAGAGAGTTCAAGCAGCCTCCGGGACCTCCACAGGTGGCACCTGCCAGTCGGTCTGGACCTGGACGTGCTGGCAGCCCCGCCGGGCAGGCAGCAGGACTCTGGGCTCCATCCCAACCTGCTAATGGTCTGCGTGTAGCAGGATCCTGGATGACCGAGGTTGGAGATGCCCTGCCCTCTGCCGCAGCGAGATAGGAGACCGTATCTCAGGCGGCCGTGAGGGCAGAAAGGTGTGAGACCCTCCCACACCTGTCCTTGAACAAAAGGTGGATCAAAAAGAGAAAAGCAAAGCAGACTCATCGAATATCAGAGTTTCATCTGACGTGGGAGCCTTCAGAAATGAAGACCCAGAGACCCAGATAGAACTGTTTATATTCATACGTAGGTTCCATAAAGAACCGACGGCCATGTAGAAAGGCGATTAGACGAAGAGCGTGAGCTGGTGCTGACGGACCGGCATGGGGACCAGCGCAGCCTGTCTGCTCAGACCCTTCCTGGCCTCCCCCCGCCGTGGCACCCCTTCCTGCAGGGCTTGGCGGGGCTCCTCGAATAAGGGTCTTCCGGGGAGAAGGCAGAGAGTGAGCTTTCTAGGTTTTGCGCCTTGCTTTGGGGGACAGGGTTCCAGTTTCTATGACCTGCCTTGGGGAGGAGGAGTTTTGGTTGCTGTGACTGGCGTCCTGGGCAGATGGAGGGGCAGAGACAGGAGTGGGTAGAAGAGCAGAGAGACCTGGCATCTGGAGTCCCACCTCCTCCAGCTCAGGGCTCTTGTCTTGCCAGAGCCCCGCGCTGTGGGGTGACGTGTTCTGAGCCCCGTTGAGGCGTTTTGTCAAATATCCAAGAGACCCTGTGTCCAATCTTCTAGGATGTGCCTGGGGCCTGGGAACCATGCCAGAAAGAGGCAGATCTGTAAGACCTTTCGGTTTAAGGACTGAACAAACCATGGGCTGCTCTGATTAGCTAAGCACTATAAATATTCATTCAAATGTAGAGATCCAGCCAAAATCTCAGCTAGGTTCTAAAGTTCACTGAAAGTTAATAAAAGTTTCAATACAACCCCACTTCAGACATGGTTCTAATGGCTGGGTTGTGACGTAAGTCTTCGCTTGGTCATTTTGGGCACAGAGGAAGGCTTATTAACTAATCAATTCGGTAGTATATAAAATGCTACTTTAGGCCGGGCGTGGTGGCTCACGCCTGTCATCCTAGCACTCTGGGAGGCCGAGGCAGGAGGATCACTCAAGGTCAGGAGTTCGAAACCAGCCTGAGCAAGAGCGAGACCCCGTCTCTACTATAAATAGAAAGAAATTAATTGGCCAACTAGAAATATATAGAAAAAATTAGCCAGACATGGTGGCTCATGCCTGTAGTCCCAGCTACTCGGGAGGCTGAGGCAGAAGGCTTGCTTGAGCCCAGGAGTTTGAGGTTGCTGTGAGCTAGGCTGACGCCACGGCACTCACTCTAGCCCGGACAACAGAGTGAGACTCTGTCTCAAAAAAAAAAAAAAAAATGCTACTTTAACCTTTAAAAAATTGGGTTGATTTTAAAACAACACAACTTACCTAAACTGCATAGTCACAGAATAACTTTTAATTATTAAAATCAGTTTGGGTAGAATTTGTTCCTTATCTATTCTTTACCTTCTAAACTGTGCTGTGTAACTTTATTTCTAATCCAAAGTAACCCTGTGAAATAGTCCCCAAATTGGCAACCTGTTTCTAGTTCCTGGTGTGTTATTAAGAAGATAGTTAATGATTGCTGGGGAGTGGCCAGGTTATCAAAATCTAGATGCACAAACACAAGCATTAGCCCAGTCACCAGATTTGTATATGAGGTTTTTCCCTATTATTTCAGGGTAAAAACAGTATTTACCTCTTCCTAGGAGAGCACAATGCCATCGATCCCTATCTCGCCTGGTAGTTCCGACGTAGTAATATTTAGGATCTACCAGGTTATAGCATGTAAATATATTAAAGGCAAACCGTGTGATCACATGTTCCTAAAATGTTCACAGACAAGGACCAGAACACCTGTGGTCAACTGTCACATTTATTCCCAGAGCCACAGGGTCTCGGGCCCTTTCTGTCTGTGGGACACACACAGCTATGTTGAGATACAACAGGAGGTTAGACATCAGAAACTGCGTTTTTCTCCTGCTGTTGACGCATCTTTCACTTAAACTATGTTCCAAAGGGACCAGACGCCTACAGAAGGCCAGGTGTCTATGGGAGAAATTCAACAGATAATGAGTTCACTTTACATTTTTCATACTCTCCCCAAGAAACTTTTAGCGGCATATTAAATAAATGGCTGAAAACCAACAGCCATTCTTAACTTTTATGGAGACACTAAATATTAATTTATCGTAAAGAGTAAAATTTAATAGAGCCAAGAGCAGCATTTAAGTGGAGGCGTTTCCGTCTCAGACGCCCCATGAAAGTACATGGGCAGCAGTTCTTTTTGGCAAACCATGACCTCATTCCCCTAATGGGGCACTTCTCCCCGGCCATAGACATGCACAGGGACTTCAAAGCCTTTTCGGGTCCTCTGAGCTGGAGGATCTCGACGCCAAGCCCCAGGGGCTCAAGATGCTTTTGATCCTGCGGGTAGTCATAGCACTTTGATGTAAAAGCAGCAAGAGAATTCGAGGGTGGGTCCCTGTGTTTTCCTGGCGAGGGGTCTTCTGCAGATCGCACCCTGGCTGCTCCCCAGAGCTGGCTCTCACGGGGGCTGCGTTTCACCGTGGCCGGACAGGCTGTGCAGCACACAGCCCCACTGGTTTAACCGTCCAGGGCGGTAGCCCAGGTGGTGCTTAGCGGCAACTAAGGGTCAGTATCACGGTGCCCGAGCTCCTCATTTGGGACAATGAGCGTCTCCAAGGGCCTGATAAATAAACTCTCCATCTTGGGGTAAAATAAAGGGAGGAATTTACTGTAGTTTATGATGAGGTGCAAAAAAAAAAAAAAAAGAACACCAAAATCAGAGAGAAGGGAGAGAGAAAAACAGAGGCTGTATATGGTTTAAGTGTAAGAGGGAAAATTCTAGCATGCTGGTAATATCACTAAGTAGACACAGGCAGATAAGTGGAAGAGTTAATCCTACCATGTGATCACACCAGAGCCCCGGCACCACCGCTGAGATCACCGTACCCTGCAAGAGAAGGGACTCCCCTGGCTCCGGGGAACGAGCCTTTCAAGCACATCCAGAAACGGACAAGAGGCCTGGACGAGACCCAGTCTAGACAGTCACTAACGATCCCTCAGGGAATACAAAGAAGACAATGAAAGCAGATACTATGTATCTCTAACTATGAAAGCAGATACTATGTATCTCTAACTATCGGACTGTACATTATAGTTTGATTTTTTAGGAAATCTGTGCAACATTGTATTGTTGCAGGTTGATGCAGTTGCTTGAAAGAATTACTTTGTACTTGAACGTTCGGGTAGAAGAACCCTACCCAGTACTATCTGATACTATTTGAATAAATTCTGATGATCTTCAAATTGAGCCTGAGATGATTTCTCAGAGGCAGATACTTGGCTGGCGATTGGCCTTCCTGAAAGAATGCTTAGAGAGATTACTGCTAAACAGACACCGTTACAAAATCAGAAAACCAAATTTGCCAATTTCCTACACAATCGTGTACAGTTGGTAAATGCCCTTAAAACAGAGAAGGATACCCACGTCAGTGTGCCCTGCATTAAACATTCCATGTCGATTTTCGGATGCTGATGACCACAGCAATTTCACTCTAATTCCTGCCTGCTGAGTAGCTCTCCGAGTTCATCTCGCATGGGGACATCCCGTTGTTACCCCACGGAACGACACAGGGGACTGGCTTGATTTCTGTGCTTCAAAATTTATAAACAGCTAGACAAGTAGAACTATCTGGGGACATCTGGTCTCAGCAGGTGCAACAGAAGAGATACCAAAAACAGAAGCTGTAACAGGTATCCACCTTTTCCTGGTTTACGATCTTCTGTGATTCCTTCGGCCTTTGCAAAGCTCACCCCTTGAGCCAGTCCGGAGATGAGGGGTCTCTAGAGAGGCCCAGGAACCCGACTCAGTGAGTAGACCCAGTGTCGTGGACGCCGTTGGCCACATTCCTGGTCACGGGAAGGGTAGGTGGAGTAGAGGCTGGGGTGGGACAGTGACCTGAGTCTCATGAACAATGGGCAGAGCTTCTTATGCGCTCGGTCACCCGCCACCCAGCTCCTGCTGTGCAGCCTGGTTCCCAACAGGCCACACACTGGTACCAGGCCACGACCCCGGGACCAGAGGTGTAAAAGAGTGGTGTTCTGTTCAAGGGGACATTTGGTGGCTTGTGGAGCAGTTTGTCTCATTGGAGGGGAATCTCTGTATGCTTGGGTTTCTGCTTGGGTTCCTGAGCAGGGCTGGCAGACCTAACCTTTTCGTAGAATTTTTGCCAAATTCAACTCGGAAGGAGTTGTCTACTGTTCTAAGCATACATGTTAGCAAGTTGTGGGGCAAAGCTACACTTTCATGACATTTGCCAAGAACATGTTTATAACATGGAGTTTCTGCTCGTCGCCGAAAGGCCTCCGGGGGGAAAAGCTACGTTTTATATCTGGAACCGATTTAGAATTAAACCTGGGATTGAAACTCATATCTCTTAGTTCAGCCAATTAGTTTTTTCTTTCTAACAACATAAATCCATTATTATCCTAAATTAAGAGCAAAATGAATTGTCAAGTGGTATCTGACAAGTCCCTGTCTCCTAAAAACATAATTATGTTTTTGCCAAATTTCAGTTCAAACAAATACAGTTGGCAGTGCTAACAATTTTAAGAAAGCGAACAGGGGAGGTCTGTAATTAGACTGGGTTCAGGGATTTTTAAACTGGTTCACATTCACGGGGAAAAGTTACAACGGAGGGGTTTACACAGGGGAAATATTACCCAGGCCCAGGGCAATTGTTGAATTTTGTTGATAATAGAGAAGAAAAAAATAACTTTTCTGAGCAAACACATTTAAAAATAACCTGATATTCTAAGCCTTTTACTTGGTGTTTTTTTTTAATAGAAAACAGATTGAGGATATAAGAGGCAAGAAACACAAATTTTACACCATTTTCTTTCCTTCTTTCCTGAGATAAACATGTAGATAAACACTCATTCTCCCCTACCCTTTTATATTTTTATCTGGCTCTTTATTCTGCCATTGCACAAGTTAATTCCATGCTGTAGAATAGAATGCTAGACGCATTCACGCTCTTCCCGCTCACGGTTTGGAATTTAGCTCTTGCCCCTTTTTAGAACATAAATGCTGGGATCTTGAACACATGAGCTGATTTGGAAGGGGAAATATATTGACAGTCAGTGAAAGGGAATTTCATGGCCATTTTTCAGACCCACACAATAAAGTGCTGACTTCGTACACAGATCCCTAAATGTGCGTATCTCAGAGATCAACCACCTTGCAATTCATTTACCTGTCCTCTATGACTTGAACCAGAATTGGGATCACACACCCACAAGCAGGCCCAGCACTCTGGGCATGCTTCCCGGGCTGCATCTCAGTGGATACCTTGAGATTCATAAACTGGACGGAGACCATCCAAAGGTGTCACGTTTCTGGCTGCTCTGAGAAAGCAAAAAAACCCCAAAAAGCTCCTCTGATGTTTGGGCCACAGGGAACGGGTTGACAAAGTGCGCTGAGCTAGAATTCAGTGCACTACTTGCTGTAGCGCATGAGTTTCTTTAAAATTGTTAAATAATTGCGTTTGTCTCTTCCTGTTTTTGTTTTTTCACCATTCCTCGAAGTAATCCCATCAAGTCATCATGTTTTTAAACAAAGTCTCCAGGAGAGACCCGATATTGGGTCTTAATGGTTTACCATTAGAGGTCGATTTATATTAGACAAGATATTGTAAGGTAAATGCCTATCGATTCACTAGCAGGAACGGCAAAAGGAAAGAGTAGAGACAATACCAAGCGCTGAGAACGACATGGCACTCCCGGAACTACATGGCGACTGGATGCAGAAACCTGCTTAGCAGGACCTGCCATGGCGGGATCAAGCATAACGTCCCACTCCCAGGTACGGCTTTGGGTAGGACAGCAATGCGTGCCTTCGTCCACCAAAAGACACCTGCAAGAATGTTCATAGCTTCACTGTTTGTGGCAGCCAAAAATGGAAAACGGCCCAGATGCCTTGTATACGTATAACATAACATAATACTCTGTGACCATGGGAATGAATAGACGCAGACCAAAAATGAGGGTGAGATGCAACCATAGTGTCTCCCTGAGAATCTGCTGTTTATCTCAAGTAACAGGAGATGTTTAAGGGCCAAAGCTCCTAAGAGCGGCGAGATTCCACCTCCAGCCTCACCTGTCTGGGCGCAGACGTTTTCCCAGGTGCCTTCCCGATCCCGTCTCTGCGTCCCCAGCAGAATGGAGTCCCTCTCCAGTTCTATTTACTTCCTCTGCTAATATCACAGCCAAGAAAACCATCAGGAAAACATTCTTACAGTTATTTATTTAAAAAAAAAAAAGGCATCATGTTCTCTAAATGTGTCATCCTACCTCCTGCTTATTATTTGGATGTTAACTCTTTTTTTAAAGCCTTGAAACAAAAAATGCCTAGTTTTGAGGTTTGAAAATCAAACCACTGTGTGCGGCGCCGGACCACTCGCGCTGGCCCCTGTCTTTCCTCTGGGCTTTGCTGAGAGTGATGTCATCTGGACACATGGAAACCTATTGTCCCAGTAGGACTCTGAAGTGCCCTTTGTTTCGCCGGGGACCACTGACTCACAAGCTCGGGGCGACCACATGAATTCTGGCATTCCGTGGTTGGGCCGCTTCCGCCCGCTGCATGATTTGACAAAAACCCGTCCCTTCCTCCTCCGCACCCCTGGGACGCTGCTCCTCAGGGCTTAATGCCTAATCACTAGTTTTTAGTTTTTGTTTGCTTCTAGTTCCATCAATATTACACAGAACAACGTCACTACAAATACCTTTTTTTCTTTTCCCTCTCTTGCCTGCCCTCCCTTGCCAATTTGCTGCACACGGGCCACACTGTCTGAACATTTTAATCCCCTGGGAACAGAGCGAGTCTGTCTGGGCACAGGCACCGCTGAGCTTCATTCGCCAAATGCTTTCATCAGCTGCTGATAGATGCTGCCTCCTCTCGGGTCCGCCTCAGCCGCTTAAAACTTTTGGGAAAACATACTCTGCTCCATACAAAGTTCTCCTTAGGCTCAGAGAGACAGTTCTCCGAGACTTGTCTTTTAGCAGGGACCCCAGAAAAGAGAGGAACCTTATAGATTTGAAGTATAATAACTGCAGATGGAAACTATTTTGTGCTATCAACGAACACAAGAAATAATGACAAGCCTCCAGAGAGAGGTGTTACCTCCCTCAGTGAGGTGCAAGGAGGTTCAGTGGCCTCCAGAGATTAAAGCGTCCCGCTGCCGACCCTCCACTCAGACGCTAAAAGGATGGCAGACAAAACCTTTGCATGGAAAAGGGGCTTTCGTTGTTTCTCGTTATTATTGTTTTTGTTTTTATTCTTTCAACTGGAAGATCATTCTCATGAAAATCTTCAGCCCTGGCACCTAGAGAGATGTTCAGCCAGGACCGCTCAGTGCTTGGAAGCTGTGAAAATCGACTTGTGCTCTCAAAACATGTGGACCCTCCAGTGGGGTTTTGGCTTTGTGCGAGCTGCCTTCCTTCCAGTAAAAACATGGGAGAGTGGCGGTTTCCCATAGAAGATGCAGCGCGAAGCTGTAATCTGGGGAGGAGATGAGTAAACACATTGCTGAATAGCAGTGTGGAAGGAGAGACACAATTGCCTGGTTGTTCCAGCGAAAACACAGGGGATTGGTGGACTGTTCTTGTAGAATTGGGTTTATGCAACCCCTGTGTGCTCTCTCTCCTTCTCTCTCTCTCTCTCTCTCTCTCTCTCTCTCTCTCTCTCTCTCTCTCTCTCTCTCTCTCTCTCTCTCTCTCTCCCTCTCTCTCTCTCTCTGTATCTCTCTCCCTCTCTCTCTCTCTCTGTATCTCTCTCTCTTTCTCTCTCCTCTCTCTCTCTCTCCCTCTCTCTGTCTCTCTCATACACACACACTTTCTTTAGCCCAAAACTACAAAGTGCCTCTGACCATCTATTCACTGCCTAGAAACAAACCAAACAAAACACACACTTTAAGCTTTCTGATACTCACAGACAATTCGTACATCATACACTTCCCATTAACTTGTTGGGGCCAATGGAGCTAAAGGGAAAGCAATATTTATTGAGAATAGTTGATGCCCTAGGCACACAATTTATCTCCTTTAACCTTTTAGTCCCTACACCCATACACACACACACACACAAACACACACACACACACCAGTATCTCAGGAATGAAACTAGTATCCCTGTTTCTATAGAGGAAAAACTATGTTAGGCTGAAAAAAGTAAGTAACTTGTCCAAGGTCACACGCATTTGTATACATGCAGGATGTTGGCATAGCTCACTATGGTGCATGGTGGTGGGGGAAGAGATCGTGGACAGAGATGCGAAGGTGTCATGTCTGTCTTCTAAATTCCCATGTTTTATGCCGCATAGCTCTGCAAACATTTTGCTCTCATGTGGTGACTGTCCAAGCTTCCATTCTTTATAATTTACCAGTCAGTGCATTAGATAGAAAAAAAGAATTAATTTAATGAAGCCTAAGTCATATTTAAAATGCTATATTTTCTAGATGTTTTTCTATAACCATGTATTTGTTTTATAGTTTAAAAATAGTTTAAAACATCAATTGTTGGGTAACGATTATTAATTCTATCTCTTTAAACTTTACATCTATTACTTAATACGGTGCTTATGCACTTAGCTCATTTTATGACCCTCTCAGCTTAGAAAAATCTTAATTTTACCAAGTCATAAAGGTGAAGCTAATATACTGCCATGCTTGTGCAAGAATGAGTAACGAAAGGACTGAAAAGGACCAATTGCAGGTTGCTGAGAGTGATATATTTGATCTAAGCAAGGGTGCAATATTGGTTGCCTCTGATGACTTTGTATGCTATGACCAAAGCCAATTATAGCTTCAGAGTTTCAACAAACAATGCCATCGCTGGCCAAACAACACTGAAAGAGAGAACTGTTAATATCTCAGATTCTATGTATGCTAACAGATTAAATTATTAAAAAGGCGATCGCTGAAAGGGCATTTGGAATTAAGTTGTAGAGACATAGGGGCTCCACGGTGAAGGGCAGGTTTCAGGCGAGGATGTACTGAATTGTGGAAGACCAGCGGGTAAATGCAGGGAGGAAGAGATGTGCCCACATGCCTGGCGTGGAGGAAACTGTCCCCCGTGGCGGGATTGCCTAGCGCTGGCAACTGCACCAGTGTACAGGACATTCATGTCACCCACCCCGTGGTTTTCTGTCAGTTACCTTCCTCATCTTCTTTCTCTGTCCGCCATCCTGCAGCCTGGTCCTTCTTCTCTGTAAAATGGTCCAGGGAGCTGAGCTACCTTGCTCTGGGGCGGGAGAGGATACACATTCACTGAGGACACCTCTGTAGCCGGCATTTCACGCGTGTTATCCTCCTTAGCAGCAAAACGGACCTGCAATACTCTGATAATCTCCCCACTTTACAAAAGAGCCAGCCAAGGCCCTTTGAAAACTTTCCTTAAATTACCACCAAGTCAGGGCTAGAAGAAGCCTTTGTAACAGGTTCTATTGCTCTTTCAGTGGTTAAGCCCTTTTCCACCCCAGCACCCAATACAGCGCGAGAAATTTAATACAGACTCGTTCAGCAAGGGTCACCCAGAGACAGTGATTTTTAAGCAGATGAAAAGCATTTTTTCAGAATGAAATTTTAGTCCTTATGACAACCATCTGGTTTGGGAGAACTCCTTGGACATCAGAGATTTCAAAGCACTTCTCACACAAACCATATGGCTGTCGTCTCCCTGGTGTACGCCGACAGTTCCCAAAATATGTGAGCTTGAAATTCCTTTACACATTTTAAATTTATAGAGTACCCCAAAGAAGTTTTGTTAATATTAGTTACACCTGTCAATGTATACTGTGTTAGGAAATAAGACTGAAAATTTTAAAAATATTTAACAATGCATCTAAAAATAACAATAATATAAAGATTACAGGTAAAAAAATAAATGATATCTTCAGTAAAAATATTTTCCAACCAACACACCATTATTAAGAAGAATGACACCCATGCTTACAGAATCACTTGACCAATGAAAGACAGGTGGATTTTCATATCTGTGTCAGAGTCAACCTGTTGAATGCTTTTTTTGTGACTGAAGTATCTCAAGAAAATGCTGACCCTAACCCTAACCCCACAAGATATGTAGTTGGAAATGCAAGAAATATTTGAACAGCTAATTCATAATTGTGACTATTCTTCTCTGATACTACACCAAAACTCAACAAGTGGTCATTTCTCAAGGGCTAGTTGTGATGCGGGTACTGAAATCGTACCAATGAATCAATAAACATTTTATAATCTCTCACATGAGAACTCACTGGATCTCAGTTGCCTGGAAGTCACCTATAAAATATCTACTCACTGACTGATATAGATTCTCTAAAAGATGTTTACAGTTTCTGAAAGATCATATTAGTTAATATGAACATTGATCTCGTCAGAAAAGTCTTTAAATATCATGAATCTGTCAAATTCATGACAGCAAATACAGGTTTTCCAATATTTTACATTTCACTTGAAAGCTCCAATTTATGCCATGGTCAGTTGTTTCTCTTGAGGTGAAGCGATGTGATCCAACCTCTGTTCCATGTTGCTTCCTCCAGTGGCCATGGATGACAGATTAGACATATTTGACAAGAGATGATTTAAAAATATATAATCTGGCCAGGCTCAGGGGCTCACACCTGTAATCCTAGCACTTAGAGAGGCTGAAGTGGGAGGATGGCTTGAGATCAGGAGTTTGAGAACAGCTTGAGCAAGAGTGAGACCCTGTCTCTGTTAAAAATAGAAAAATTATCCAGGTATGGTGGAGCATGCCTGTAGTCCAGCTACTTGGGAAGCTGAGGCAGTAGGATCACTTGAGCCCAGGAATTTGAGGCTGCAGTGAGCTAGGCTGACTCCACTGCACTCTAGCCCGGGTGACATAGTGAGACCATGTCTCAAAAAAAAAAAAAAAAAAATCCATATGTAAGAGGATGAGGACCAGAGTAAATGAAAAAAAAAATTAAGGTATTTTAAGTCAGGCAGAAAATGATTATTGTGAACCACTGAAAATAAAAAAAAAAGAACCATTCCTGTAATATCCTTCTTGTGATATAATAGCTAAGTAGCTGGCACCTTTGGGCCCCAGGAGGCTGCTCTACCCATTTGCATGTAGCTCTGACGGTTTCTTTTTCAGCAGGGAAGTGGAAGAAACAGAAGTCAACAGTCACTGGTCACAGAGGACAGATTCTCCCACAAGGAAAAAGGTCTGCAAACCCCACGTCTTTTCCAGCAAGCACCGCGATTGTATCCACCAGCGAGTAAGAAATGCATCCCAACCCTGTTCTAAACTCCCGCAAACAACAGCAACAATCAGTTCCAAGTGTGAGGCTTCACACCGCGGGCTCTTAATTCCTGCTCGCTGCTGGCCTACTGTGATGTCTCATCGGACCGAGCCCTCTGATTAACATAACACCTCCCCCCAACACCCGCACAGCACGTCTGCAGAGTGCCGGCAGGTTCAGAATAATTGCAGCAGCTATTTTTAAAGTGCTGTAATTAAAAATAGTCTTGCAGTAGGACTGCTGATTGTCCTAATGCTTTTCCCTTTCAGACACTCATCAATATTGTCGGTCGGATTACCTACGCCGTGCATTCATGATTGTAATATTTGAAATATCTGATTTTTGTGATTTGGCAGTCATCGGGCACTGGGATAAAGACTTTAAAACCATCGTCTTAGAAAGTTTTGATTTTTCACATGAACCCTAGGAGGCTGCGGATAAGAAAAATCGATGCATGGAGGATAGGTAACTAACCTAGCATGACAGCTACACTCCGATTTCTCTGATTCCGCGACCACGTGTGTGCCCTTGCTGAAAAGAGACTTCTGTTTATAACGAGGCAAACTGCAGCTGAAATAATGTTTAGATCTCAAGGACACAACGTACACCTTTCGACAGAATTTTATCGTAAATAAAGGCAAATAATTACACGTGCGTCTATCAGCGGTCTGGGTCAGTGTTTGTGATAATAAAAATAGATTATCTAGACAGTTAACGAGGACTTGCTACGTGCCACCTTCCTTAATACATGTGCAGTAGAAACCACGGTCAATGTTTCGTAAAGAAGAAAATCTATGTGACCCTGGTTAGTCACTTACACCCTCCACGCCTGTCGTTTGATCCCCGGTCAGCGTGACGGGAAGAACGAGACTCTGTCGGAGCCACGCTGGGCCGTGCAGCGAGGGTGACAAGGCGTGTTCCTTCCTGGTTCCCCCTCAGTTCCAAGCCAGACTGAGTGTTCACTCTTTTCACAAAACATCTCTGTGTGGAAGCTGACAGGTGTGCCCGGCGGAATCCTACAGAAGCCATGGCCACCCCTGAAGGTTCTGTCCCCCAGGTCACCCAACCAAAAACCCCAACCCACATCCGGCCGGGAGGGGCTTTGCAAAAGCAAAGTCGCAAGTCAGGTGAGCTTTGGATGCTGGGAGCAGGTGGGTGGGCGTGGCCTGGCGGCAGGTGTCTCCCAGAGGCAGAGAGGTTTCTCTGGCGGGCAGCAGGTGTGGGGACAGGGAGCCAGCAAAGAAACGAGAGCTCAGTCCCACAACCACAAGGAATGGAGTTCTGCCGGCAGCTGAGTGAGTCTGGGAGCGGATTTTCCCTAGAGCTGCCAGGACAGAGACCCCCCTGGCCAACACCTGGATTTTGTGACACCCCACGCAGGTAACTCAGCTGAACTCACCCAGAGTTCTGACCCGTACAACCAAGAAGAGCTCACAAAGGGATATCATTCGAAGCTGCCAATTTTGTGATAATTTGTTACACGGCGATGGAAAACAAATAGAACCAGAGTAAGTGTCACGAGAGTCTTCAACCATAATGGATTTTTGCATTCAGTAGTTGCAACATTAATTTAGAACTAACTCTTCAGAAGCTAACGTATTACAATGCTATACCCTGTGATTCTAATTTAATTAGGGATAAACAGCCAGTAGCCTGAACATGATGCTTAGCTATAGGGTCTCTAGAAGTTTCAGTCTAATCGGATTTGTGTTGTGACTGCTCAGACTACCTCTTACACTGATTTCTCAAAGACTTGAGTCCAAAGTGTGCAGGATTGAGCACAAGGCCAGAGTTTGTTCTTTCCATGGAGTGGGATCTTTTTTTTTTTTAAGTTATCTGCTGCTAAATAGGACAGTGGGTCTCCATAAAAAATAAAAATTTGGGGAGCTACGGCTTCCTATCAGTATCGTGAAATCTTCTCATTGTCAATTCATTGAACTCTCATGTTGTCCATGTTGCATTCTAGTTCTTAATAATGCAGTCCCACTTTACAGTAAAATAATTATTTCCCCTAGTGTTTGAGTAAAACTGACGGTCTTAAACCAAGTGCCTTTTTCTTTCCTGTGGTTTACCAGATTTCTGCCTACCATTCCTCCCTCACCTCTTTGCACCGCCAAGGGGAATGTTGTCCACGTTGGGAAAACATAAAAAAAAGTGATTTGCCAGACACATTTTCTGACTGTTCTCAGGCGGGGGCGTGAGCACCAGCAGGCACGGAGGCTCCGCCCTTCCGGAACTTACCATGTGGCAGGCTCTGATTCGTGGAAGAAGTCGCAGCCCCTGGAAATGTTGCCAGATTCGCTGAAGGTCTTAGGTGATGTAAAGTCAAGAGAAATTGGGTGGAGAAAGGAAGAGGCTCTTAATCTCATTTTTTCCCTCTGGTCCCTAAGGACTTTTAGGAATGTTCTCAGAGCATTACCAGAGGAAGTTCATTTCTTCTTTTTTTTTTTTTTTTTCCCAAAAAAGAAAAGGTTTAGGCAGGAGGTCAGGAATCCTACAAAGACATATGTCCTCCTTCTCAAAGCCAAGTAATGAAATAGATTCATAGTTTCAAAAATGCTTATTATAATCAAACAGTTCATGCAATGTCCAAACTTCTTCCTGATTTCTCTTCCGACATATTCAGGGCAAAAGAGGAACTTCACAACTCCAGAATGAGCTGGAACTATCCATTTCCTTCTCTGCAGCGAATCTTGCAATGGGCAGATGCTGCTGGCTCTCTGTGGGCAGGGTTTTCAGTCCTCATTTGTGGAACCATCTTCATCATTCTCAAAAACTACCAACATGTATTGTTGTCCGCGCATGGTGCCAGAAATGAAGAGCTCGCTTCCTAAATATGAAAGAGTTCACCGATGAGAAAATCAACCAGGAAGATTAAAAGTCTTTTTAAGTCCAGGGACAAGGGACACAGTAAGGATTCTCCTATCTGTTTGTACACCTGGCCAGCACCAATGTGGTACAAATAATCTATGTTCTCTGGGGTGGGGGTTACTAAGAGCTGACTTTAATGGTCAATCTATGCCTGGAACAAGCATTCCTCACAGTAACTCTCTGCAGTCAAAAAATAAAATTTGGTCCAATTTACAATTGAGGAAAATCAAACAAACAAAGTAGTTCACTGGGCATCCAGTGAGGGGAGGTCCTCAAAATGAAGAAAATAGCCTCAAAATTGCACCTCATGATTCTGCTTCAGATATAATTCACCAGGAAGGAAAACATTCACGTTAAATATACAAACGAGTAAGTGACATGCACGGAGGCTTTCAGGAAAAAGGCAAAGGATGAGGCGTCTCTTCCCGTCAGTTAAATTGTGCTGGTTAAAATGGTGGGACTAGTTATAGAAGTTAGTCTCTATGTCTTTTCTTCTGGGACACCTTCTTCTTCTCTAAAAGGAATGAAGTGGTTATGGAATTGGACAAAATGCCATTGTACCAAGGCTTCAGCTGCAGCCCCAAGTGTGCAAGAAAATAATGGGTGTATAGTGGGGTGGTGGCCCTGACAAGGCCCTTATTGGGGTCCCCGCGTGGCCCCCACTCTCCTGATGCTATTTTCCACACCATGCATGAGCCGTATCCCTGACAGCGTCCTGCGTTCCGATACTTCACAGCTCCGAAAACCCTTATCGGTAAAATATTCTACACCTATGCTGTCAATGGAAGATATAAACAAGCCTGTGGATAAGCCCAAAAGATTTTTGTTTTTCAATCTTTAAACATTCTTTCTTGATTAAATGAATCTGGGTGGTCAGATTATTAATGGTTTGTTTTGAACAGCACTCCTAATGCAAAATTATTCCTTTCAACTTAGTGAGAATATGTGTCAGTTTCTTAAATCCTCCTTTGCCGGAGTGGAAACTTGTGGAACCGTGTGTCCAAAAAAGACCAGATGAAGTCTTAGCGCCCCTGTGCATGCGGCCGTGGAAATAGGGTCTTCACGGAATGTCACCGAGGTAAGGTGAGGCCTCACCCAATAGTGTTAGGTAGATAGCGAGGGGCTCCGGGGATCCTAGGAATGAAAGTGGGTGCTGCTGAGATTCACCCCCCACCCCCGCCCAAAATGGGCTTTCACAGAGGCTCATGGGAGATCTGCCTGTGCAGTAAGACTCAGGTCATGCAGCTCTCAACTGTCCATCAAAGTGGCTCCATGCTGACGTCTGAGCCACTAGGGAGGTCCTGACCCGGGAGCTATGAAACGAGGCGCAGACCATAACTGGTCCCTTTTTGAATCCTTCCTCTTGCTCTCCCTTTGCTGTGACAATGGGTCCGGCTGTCATCTGAGGCGTATGCACCATGCTCTGCAAACCCGTGTCTTGCTCCTGGCCTATCATCCCATCTTTCTCTTCTCAATAAACCTCATTTCTGTGCCTGCCTAACTTTGGTGCACCTGCTCACTCTTTGGCCATGAGCGTGCCAACAGCAGGCAATTCAGACCACAGCCTGGCAACAGGACTGGTGTCCTAATAAGAAAGGGAGACCCCAAGACAGAGACACACACAGTGAGAACGTCACGTGATGACGGAGGCAGAGACCGACCGATGGCCACAGCAAAGGTGGGAGGAGGCGAGGAAGGTTCTGCCCAGAGTCTCGAAAGGAGCCTGATGCCCCTGACACCAGCAGGTTTCCAGCTTCCAAAGTGGCGAGAAGATAAATTTATGTTGTTTTAAACCACTGAGGTTGTGGCTATTTGGGGCAGCGGTGGTGGGAGACAGATGCAAACCCTATCGATGCTGAAAAGGGATTTTGGCTCCTGACTTTTTGCTTCAGAACACTCAGAAGGAATCATGAAAGAAGAGAAGAAAGAGGGCATAACAAGGAATCGTAAAGCACACGAGAATTGCACGTTCGTTTTTGCAGCTTCTGGAAGCTCCATCCCTGAACTTTTGTGATCAAGCCAGGGTGGACAATTATTGAAGTGACCTGCGACTGTCACTTTCTACCATGCCATCAGAAGGGAACAGGAAATATTGAGTTTTACACCCCTTCCCACCCAAATCAGGAAAATCCTTTGAAAAGGGAGATCTTTTAAACATGCTGAAACCTTAATTGGCATCCTTTGGATGCCAGAAGGATTGAAGACCGAGCTTCCATCTCACTCAAATGATTGCCCTCCTAAAGAAAAATATCGCTGATAGGGGAGTTGTATCCATTTAATAAAATATCCAAATATCTTTGGGATGGTCTACTAGATATTAAAGAAAAAAAGTATCATTTTAACAGGATTGTTGTTTTCGTTTAAGAGGTAGAAAACACACATATATTCGACAGAATATCTAGACTAGATCTGGTCTTTGGAGGAATGATTTCCTTTTCTGCTTTAAAATGTTCACATTTACAGCTATTAATTAAATGTTACAAGCTGTCTAAATAGCCCACTGTTTCCCTTGAACTAAAAGTTAGTATATTAATGAAAAAAAAATCATGAGAATTCTGTGATCCCTGTTGTAAGGCATCAGACAGTGTGTTTTACATTTGGTGTGATGTCATTCCATTTAAAATGATCAAAATGTAGCTATTCCTAAAAATAGAAAACAGCACTGGGACATTTATTGCCTAAATCATGTCCTAAACCAAATCACAGACCTTGTGTTTTCGATTCCCAGCTGTCTGCACCACCCTGAGCTCAGGTCTTCCGGCCAAAACCTTTTCTGGGAGGAAGGTGCTGTCTCTTTAACACCCCTCCATTCTAGTATCTTCATTTTTTATTTATTAAGTGTAAAATTTAGCGGGGCAACCTGGGCCAAAACGTGCAATCCATTTGCATGAATGCAGCCTCTTTTATAACTTGATTCCTTCTGAGAAAATTATAGGGGAAAAAAAAAATCCCTTAGAAATGAAGTAGCTGACACATCACATTTATTAAAGCTTCGAAGCTTTCAAAGCAGATGACTTACGATTTTTCATCCTCAACAATGGTTTTGCCAGGATGCCTCTAGACTGGGAAGGGATGATTAACAGAGCAGACACTCATGTTTAATGACAGCGCACGGCTGATTCATTCCAAAATAAGTTCACCTTCGCTAGCAAGAGGAAAGAATGCAACCAGACATTTTTTTTCAAGTTTCTTTTTTTTTTTTCTAAAATCATTCATTTTCGATGTAAGTTCAAAAGCTTACGTATTTACTAAGTGATTCCCAAAGGATATCTAAGTAAGAGGACTGACATCCATAAAAAAATATTTTCCCATGAGCCGACCATGCTTTCCGTTCTCATCCAAATTGCTACAATATGTAAGCCAAAGCAAGTAAACAAATAGGTTTAATATGTGTAATTACTCCCCATTTAAATGGGTGATTATCAACTCAGAGCTTCAAAATAGAAACAGAGGAAAGTAATTAAAACCGCACCAATTGTGTTGACATGAAACCACCGAAATGCTACACTACCAAGGCTGGAGCGCTGATACCTTTTTCTAAAACACAGACTGGGATTAACAGGGCAAATTGTGCTAATGATAATGCTGAAATTGGCTCGATTGACCTAGGGAAAGAAAAAACATTTAATGACAAGTTTGTGCAAGTGATGCTGCTCTAAGGATGATTCTAGAAGAAGCAAGTCAGCACTTACCCTCGAGGGTAAGTGTCAATACAGTTTGTTTCCAAACCTCCTGTCCTTGCATGTTAAGTGTTGAGCTGCAGAGAACAAATACGTGCTTTAAAAACTCACACGTATGGCCGGGCGGGGTGGCTCATGTCTGTAATCCTAGCACTCTGGGAGGCCGAGGCGGGAGGATTGCTCGAGGTCAGGAAGTTCGAAACCAGCCTGAGCAAGAGTGAGACCCTTGTCTCTACTATAAATATAAAGAAAGTAATTGGCCAACTAATATATATAGGAAAAATTAGCCGGGCATGGTGGCGCATGCCTGTAGTCCCAGCTACCCGGGAGGCTGAGGCAGGAGGATCGCTTGAGCCCAGGAGTCTGAGGTTGCTGTGAGCTAGGCTGATGCCACGGCACTCACTCTAGCTTGGGCAACAAAGTGAGACTCTGTCTCGAAAAGAAAAAAAAAAAAAACCTCACAGGTGGAGGCAAAATCCTCCCAATGTTGGTGTCTAGTTAGATGGAAAAAAATAAGAGTCCTAGAATACGGTTTATGTTAAATTAGCTGAATGATTCCACTTTCGACAGAGAGTAATAGGGACCTGATGTACCCTGGTTGCCTGAAATAACTTAAAAATCAAATGGGGCCGGGCGCGGTGGCTCACGCCTGTAATCCTAGCACTCTGAGAGGCCGAGGTGGGCGGATTGCTCAAGGTCAGGAGTTCAAAACCAGCCTGAGCGAGACCCCGTCTCTACCATAAAAATAGAAAGAAATTAATTGGCCAACTAATATATATAATATAAAAAAAATCAGCCGGGCATGGTGGCTCGTGCCTGTAGTCCCAGCTACTTGGGAGGCTGAGGCAGGAGGATTGCTTGAGCCCAGGAGTCTGAGGTTGCTGTGAGCTAGGCTGACGCCACGGCACTCACTCTAGCCTAGGCAAGAAAGCGAGACTCTGTCTCCAAAAAAAAAAAAAAAAAAAAAAATCAAATGGAATATATGAGCACTGGACATCAGCGAAATGAATAATGTCACACTTGTAACTACTGCATTCAGTCTGGAGAATGTACAACTCGTTCTCTTGCTTCAAAACTCAATCTCTTACTTCACGGAAGTTTCACAATGACAAAGAAATTAAACATTGTGTTTGGTGTTTTAAAAGAATAAACCATAACCTCAGGATTCCATTACCATGTTTCCCTGAAAATAAGACCTCCCCATAACATAAGCCCTAGCAGGATGTCTAAGCATGTGCGCAATAGAAGCCCCACCCCGAAAATAAGCCCTAGTGACGGGCGTGGCTGCGCAGCGCGTCTGCACAACCCGTGCGTGTCGTCGCGGAGCGGGAAAGAAGACGAGCAGCCCTTCTCATCTGCCCCATCGTGACAGCTGCTGTCCCAGAGGTGACCGGAAAGGTGCGGGCAGCCCCACCAACAAGGTCGGCTCCCCCTGTCAGGTCCCGGCCACCCTGTGCTTGCTGCAAGCTGAGGCTTTGAGGGGAAAATGACACATCCCCCGAAAATAAGCCCTAGGGTGTCTTCTTGAGGAAAGATAAATATGAGACCCTGTCTTATTTTTGGGGAAACATGGTAGTTCTATAGGTATGTTTTATTAGTAGTTGAATCTAAAACATCTGTTGCATGCTCAGACACAACTATGCACAGGAGCTACCATATGTGCAACACCTGAGGGTCCCCACGCGGGCCCATTTAAGCTATATTTGATGGTGGCTGTTCTGAGAGGCTGACACTTGAGTTGACCAGTTGATAAACATTTTAATAGCATTCCTGCACATGCACATAAACATCCATACAAAGAAAAAAATGAATTGCTTTCTGGTTTTGTTTTTTTTGAAAAATGCAAATAAAGCTTTTTGTTGGCAGTCCTAGACACAACAATTTGCTATAAAAATAAAACATATTTTAGCAAACTGATTTAGAATTCATTGTGCAAAATGACTCAAAATTGGGCATCCCATTCCGTGGTTCTTTGAAAGCAAAATGCCACAAAGAAGAAAAAGACAAAGGGACAAAGACATGCAAGCACGAGTTCTGCCTTTTGGTCCGCCTTTCGATTCTTTGTTTTCTTGTTTTGTTCTGTTCCATTTTACGTGTTGTGGAAAACGGTGTGTGGACCCCACACTCAACTCCATGCTCGTCAGTGGGATGGGGGTGCCCCTGCCCACGGTGAGAAGTGAGCACTGGGGACAAAGAGCAGCACACAGATACCCGAGGAGGCCAGCTGCGTTCCAAAAACTGTTTCTCTTTTTGTAACTCTGATGGCTTCATGCATTAACTTCAGATACCCTGTTTCCCCAAAAATAAGACAGGGGCTTATATTTATTTTTCCTCAAGAAGACACCCTAGAGCTTATTTTCAGGGGATGTGTTATTTTTTTTTTAAGTACGGTACAACCATCTACATTTATTCAAATACAGTTAAGTCGTCTTCTTCTGGAACATCATCATCACTCTCCAAGCCTCGAATTCCATCCTGAATGTCTTGTGACTCTATTTCCTTTAGAACCATTGGCCCCGATCTCTCCTGTCGAGCAACAGAGCTCTCATAGAGGAGAAGGGCTGCTCGTCTTCTTTCCCGCTCCGCGACGACATGCATGGGTTGTGCAGATGCGCTGCGCAGCCACGCCCGTCACTAGGGCTTATTTTTGGGGTGGGGCTTCTATGGCGCAAATGCTTGGAAATCCTGCTAGGGCTTATCTTATGGGTGGGTCTTATTTTCGGGGAAACACGGTAGAAAAAAAAAAATCTTTGTATTCCCACACGTTCCTTTCCTAAGGCTGCCGTAATAAAGGACAGCACACTGAGTGCCTCTAAACAGCGGAAACGTACACCCCTGCGGTCACGGAGGCCGGAGTCCTGAATCAAGATTGTAGCAGGGTTGGTTCCTTCTTGAGAGCTCAGAGAGAGAGAGAGAATCTGCCCCCGGCCCCTCTCCTGGCTCCTGGAGATTTGTTGGTGGTCCTTGGCGTCCTCTGGCTTGTAGAAGCATCATGCCAACGGTTGCCTCTGTCTTTATTAATACACAGCCTTTGAGTTTCTGTCTCTGTCTCTTCTTGGAAGGACGTCATGTACCGTGGTGTAGGGGCCACCCTACTCCACTACGACCTCTGCTTCACTCGATCACGTCCGCAACGAGCGATGGCCAAATGCGGTCGCATTCACAGGTGAGGGTAGTTAGGATTCCGATGTATCTTTCTGGGGACGTGATTCAACCCACGCCACCCCTACAACCCAATCACGTCGCGCATATGCTTAAAATACATGTCGCCGGGTACAACCATCTGTTGAAACGCAGAGAGTTAACACAAGGGCCCGCACGCAAGACCCTCGAGGTCAGAGCTGACCACGGAGAGCCACAGAGCTAGACACGCAAACATTCACGGGGACGTGTGATCCAGAAGCGATGCTACATGAGTGTCACTCACTCAGAGACACAGCCACACTTCAGGCAGCAAGTACGCAAACTGAAGTCACCTTGCTTTGTTTTTGTATTTCTACTTTAGGATTTCAGTAAGATTAGTTCTTTGTTTGGGTACTGCTGATAAGAACATGATAAATAGCTTGAAGTACTTCAATACCCTGCTATAGTCTAGAGGTTTATGCACAGGGAATTATGAATGAATCGTTTGTGATACCACTTAACGCGCGAAAACAATGATATTGAAGAATCAATTTCCCTTTGTTTGAGGAGGACACAGGGAAGCAGAGCGCACCTCCGGTCAGATGAATTAATCACTGAACTCCTTCGGAATCAAGCCGTAGAGCAGCTCAGAAGCCCTTTCTTCAAGGTAGGCATTAAATGTTAGAGGAAGACTGTTTTAGTCCCACCAATTGTTCTTTCCATGCTGCTCCAGTGAAAGCAGTCTTCTGGTTTTTTTTTTTTTTTTTCTTTTAGGATCTATATTTTCCTTGCTACATTTTGCGAAGATAGCCATCTCTCACACTTTGAAAGAGAACTCACAATTTAGAAATGGTGGCAGCATTTTAGTTTAGGAATTTCCTTTCAGAAAAAAAAAAAAAAAAAAAAAAAAAAGGATCGTGCGGGAAATGAATATCTCATAAGACAAGAGTAGTTAGTGGTACTTCTGAAAAGCTAGCCGTATCATTTTTGTTAGTATTTCGGCTTCCATGGCCAACTATCTCTTTTCTCTGTGGTCTCGCATTGAATCCCTTAGAGGAAATCCGGGGGTCCCGCGAGTCCTTGTACCTAGAAGGTATAGGGTGCAGCCAGCGCAGAGGTTGCTGGCCCGGGGTCAGGTGCCCACTCTGATCCCATGGAGAAGAAATCACCCAGGCAGAGACAGGGCAGCTTCTGCAGCAAGTGTGCGGTTGCACGTAGCACATGTGGCCACCTCCGCGATTCACTCTCCACCGAACCCTGCAGACACCTTGACGAACCCTTCTAGAACAAAAAGAGTCAGCGCCCCTGTCTGTTTTTAAAGTATATTTTAAAAGATTTACTCAACACGCAAATCTGAGGGGTGGAGTGTAGATCCTTCCTTACTGTATTCATGCAAAGAGCACGTGCCAGGAGCCCTAGAAATGTTAGATGTTGCCACTCACGCACGGCCATGCGGCAGGCAGGTGAGTCGAGGGAGGACGTCAAAAATACATTTCACGCGGCACGTGTGATGAAGCCCAGGGGCAGAATCAGCCCAGCATGGCCTCTTTCCCTTCCCAGAGTGTGATAAGAAAGGCCATGTTCTCAATAACCTTAGGAGGAAAAAGTAGAACAAGGAAAGAGAGCATTTCGTTTACAAGGAAAGGCAAATAATTACACTTCACGTGTTAGACACACAGTGGTCCAACGGCAACGGCAGAGTGGCTACACTATAACCCGAGACATTGAAAGTCGCACAAAGCCATCAGTCACGCTGTGTAAGGAGACTCTAACACATGCAGAGGGAAAGAGTGGCCGTTTCAGTTCTTTTTGCAGGGAAAGAAGGAAAGGAGAAAGCAGCAGGGTCCCTCCCACCAGAGAGAGACAGAGACAGAGAGACAGAGACAGAGAGAGCGTCTCCCCTGCACAAGCCCAGCCTAGCTTGAAATCCTGAGAGATTTAGGAATAGTGATGCGCTTACTCCCTGGGAGTGATGCCCAGAGAAAGCCTGGGCAGATGCCCAGAGAGAGCCTCGGGCAGTCATTTCCTAAGAGAATCCAAGTCCCGGGAGTGATTAAGGAAAAAATGCTCCTGGTGGTCCTCAGCAAACCCGTTGGCCCTGAACCCACACCTCACTGAGAACTAAGGGCCGGGGAGAGCCAGCCTCTACCTGGGCTGCCTGCAATGACCCCCTTGGGGCCTGACAGCCAATGTGACCCAGTCTGATGAGAGGCTGGGGCTGATGGAGACACCCCTTCACGTGGGCTGAGCCCTGTGGAGCCTGAGGAACCCCTGAGGAACCCCGGGAACGAAAATGGGAGTCTCATTTTCACCAGCTCAAGGAAGCTCCGGCAGGCTGTAGACCATCCTTGATCCTGGCGGCCACCCTGCACAGTCCGGGCTGCAGCTGGCAGGACCGTGGCTCCTAAGCTGGCCCCTAGCCCAGATTCGAGACCCCTGCTGCAGCCACGGCTGGGGGAGCTAGATAGATGCATTGCTCCTGGAGGAGGAAAAAGTGGATGGGGACTTGGGAGCTCATTGGACTTAGGAGCTCTATCTGTTTGTCTATCCATCCATCCTCAAAGGAGGTGAAACCTCTGAGGCAGTTCTATATTTTTTCTCTATATTTCTAGTAAAGTTTTCAAGATGTTTCTGAAAAAAAAAAAAAATCTGTCCTTCTGAAAGTTGCCACTGTCTCTGCCTGGGCAATTCCTCCTAAGGACGCTTTGCGAGCGGTCAGCACCCGGTAGGGAGAAATCCGAGCATGAACCGGGCACCGGGGCGTGCAGGAGGGAATCCTGTCCCGTGCTCCTGGCGACAGGGCTCGACAGCTAGCCAAGGCACACGTAGAACCGTAGTCTCGTCTAGCTTAGAAAGTTGTATACCATTCCCAATCCCCAAAGGGGATCGAGTTCGTTTACAAGGGCAAATGCGATGCAAGATAGCTAAACATGTCACTGGGAGATCTGTAAAGAGCTAAGGAATTATCTAGAAGCAGCAGAAGAAGAAGGGTAGGAGTCCTACCTGGGAAGAGAGAAGAGGAGGCAGGACTAGAGCACGTCACGGAAGTACGGTGAAGGTTGGTTGCACTGAAGGCAATTAAGAGAAAGGAAAACTTTCTGCCCTCCCTGTTTACCTAAAAGCAAGACATAGACATAAAAGACAAAAGGCCTCCTTCCTCCTCGCCTTCCCCTTCTACCAGGGTGAGCAAAGGTGAACCCCTGAAGACAGCTTTAGACCCTGTGTCCATGTAGACTACTACCACGGTGCAGGCTGCGTGGACAAGCTTTATCAGCTCGCCTTTACCTGGTAGTAGCTTGACTTCTCCCAAGTTGCCGCCCCAGGATACTCAAAGGCCTTCTCTGTTGCCTGGCTGCTTCTCTAAGAATTATCTGTTCTTCGTTAAAGATGATATATTAGCCAGAATTCAAAGCCACATCTTTGAGAACTACTCATTTCCTGGGTGTTCCCATGTCTATATGAAAAAATACATGTTCGTAATAAACTTCTGGTGGATTTCTCTTGTTAATCTGTCTTTTCTTACAGAGGTCTGTTTCCAGCTAAGAATGTACGGGGATCATTCTTCCCCTACGTGAGCGAATATTAGAAACTACAATCGCACCTTCGATTTGGTTCCAAGATTTTTAGCAGCTGAGAAAAAGAAAAGATGACGTCCCTTTGCACAAGTTGTCTTTTCTAAAAACAAGAGAAAACATCATCGTCATTCTTGGAGAGACTTACCTTCTCCTGGAATTAAACCTAACGAGGAAATGTTTATATGGATTCAAGAAAGTTGTCACTGCATTAAAGTGGGTTGAAGACAGTGGCTCACGCCTGTCATCCTAGCACTCTGGGAGGCCGAGGAGGGCGGATTGCTCAAGGTCAGGAGTTCGAAACCAGCCTGAGCGAGACCCTGTCTCTACTATAAATAGAAAGAAATTAATTGACCAACTAAAATACATTTATACAAAAAATTAGCCGGGCACGGTGGCGCATGCCTGTAGTCCCAGCTACTCGGGAGGCTGAGGCAGGAGGATCGCTTGAGCCCAGGAGTTTGAGGTTGCTGTGAGCTGGGCTGACGCCATGGCACTCACTCTAGCCTGGGCAACAAAGTGAGACTCTTGTCTCAAAAATAAAATAAAATAAAATAAAAATAAAGTGGGTTAAAGTCAAAGCTGGCGGAGCTAGACAGGGCTGGGACAAACAAACAGTTGACATGGTTGTGCCCAACATGGAACACAGTCTCCACCACCTCTCACGCCATGTTCATGCACGCAGTGTGTGACGTTAGCATCTCAAAGCGCTGCGTTCCTATGTGGTTAACACACACGTCACCGGTGAGACCCTGTTGTCTGTTAACAGGTATTCGCAAAGTCAAGGTGTCCCAATAAATGAACGGCAATGACTCCACACAGCACTGAGTCTACGTTAACATATATGCACACGGGAAGACACTTGATTAGTTCCGAGAGTGCCGAGAGTCTTGCCTGCAGGCCCTGGTGTTAACTCTCTGCGTTTCTGAGAGTAGAACCGCAGTGGTGACTCCGTCATGGAAAAGGGCTAACGTCTTCAGGGCAGAATTATTAGAAACACTTTGAATAACCTCACATTTTCTTTTTGTCACGTTAATGGAAAGATAATTGCCTGATATTTAGTTAGTTGCTCACATCCAAGCAGTAGGAATCATTGAGATGTCAATTGCTTGCTAAAAATTAATGCACATCGCTAACAAGTGCATCTGGGGAGAAGAAAATGCAGAAAATGGAATTGCGAACATTAACGCGGACAATTTTTTATTTGCCTTAGACCCCCTTCTGATTAAAAGGAGAAAAGAGTAAAACAGAACGTATTGTCTAGATCTTCAGGACATTGATGTTTACTTTTGAGGCTGTGATTTGAGAAGCCAAACGTCTTTTGTTACCCGCGGGGACATTTCTACGCCATTGCCCAATACCAGAAGAATGAAGAAACGCGCATTCCAGTGAAAATGCACTAGTGCGCTGTGCGGGTGCAATTTTGGGAAGATAACCTGAGAGACAGACTTTCCTAATTTCTTTATCTCAGCCAGGTGATGTGTGTTGCTTTGCATGTTTTCGGTTGAGTGCCGGTTTTTTGGACCACGCGGCACGAGGAGCCCTGGAATTCCCTCTTGCGCAGTGCAGCATTGAGGCTGAACTCTGAGGGGACTCAGGCTGCACCTGAGCCCCAGCTGGGCAACACAGGGACAGCCACCGCGCTGGGTCGTGCTGCTCGTGGGTCACCAGCCGGACGCCGTCTTTAGAAACAGTCGCTCTCTCGGTGCCTCTGGGTTGAGGGCAGAGTTCTCAGAAGCTATTTATAACCCTGCAGGAATTCTGTGTTCTCAACACTACCAAGGTTTACAGGCATGGTCGTTAGGGAAAAAATGACCGCACTGGAGAAAAGTACAGGCTGTGCATAGAAGTGCTCTTGCCCGCATTCCAAAAACGTGGAGAGGAACGGGGCAGGGAGATGCTCACGTATTTGGAAAATCTCACATGCGTAAGGGTTCCATTAAAGTGAAAAAATAAAAATAAAAAATCCCGACTATAATTAATATTCCAAAGTCGCGGGCATTCCATCCATGCCCCGGAGCTTCCCACACCCAAAACCTGAGAATGTGAAAACATAAATGTCACTGGAAGAAATTTTGCTCAATCTGAGGATTTAGCAAAAGGAAGGTTTTTTTCCCACCCATTTTCCCTTGTATTAGGACCTCACAGTTTGTTTTTTTTTCTGTTTACAATCTTGCATATAGTTTTAGCACTATTTAAATCTAAACGCAATAATATCCATCCTGTAGTCCCGAAGCCAACTTACACCTTTCGTATACCGATGGCTTCCTCTAAATTTAAGTCAATGGTGTCATATAATCGACCACTAAAATTTTATCTGTCCCCCAAATTCTCAGAAGTTTCTGAGTAGAATTGTACTGTAACACCCCTTGGATTCTCTGGTGGCAACCTTTTTATTTTTATTATTTTTTAAAAGTTTTTAGTAATTAAACTCCCTTGGTTAGCACTTTAAAGAAGTCTTATGCTTTATACTAAATTCTACGTCTAACTTGAAATATTCAAAGCTTTTGTAAGTTTTAACGGGTTTAATAATGTTAATATACTGCTTAATAATTGCTTGCTTCCCTGGAAACTATTAAAAAAAACCCACCAAATTGTATATTTGTTATAGAAGACTAAAAGGCACTGAACAGAATCATTGTGATATGACGGGAATCTGAAATCCGATGATCCCGGGTCTAAATCTTGGGCCATCTTTAGCCTCGTCTTTGAATTGTGTTCTTTTTCACTTTCTTCACTAGTAGAAAGCTTAGTGCTAAGGAGGTACGATTAGCACAACATTGGGACAAATTTGTGTGCTACAAAAGGACATGGGTTATTTTAAAACAAAAGAGTATAAAATGATTTATGGTTCACAACACCGTCTATAGCCATTTGTTCAAGAATGAACTGGAATCCCATTCAACTAAGGAAATGGGATTTCCCACATGGTTCATGCATTGGAAGAAACACTCACTATGCATGTCCTTCTCTCTTTTCAGCCACGTGTCCTAGGTAACCAGCTCGAACTGCCAAAGAGAGTCTCTGCATCTGCTCCTGTCCCCTTCTCCCAGTGGAAGGATGCCCCAAACCACCCTGTTTTTCCTAGCCGCTTTCTAGTTTTAGCGCCTTTGCAATACCCCCATCCCATGCAAGACATGTGGGACATGCAGGTAGGTAGAAATGAATGACGTCAAGACCCTGGCGGGGTGGGCGTGGAGTGGCAGATTCTACCAGCGAAGTTGCCATGTACTATTGTGCTGAGCATCGTGTTACTGTCAGGTTGGAAACTCAATTTACCGTCTCAAACTGAGCGCCAAGGGTGGGCACCTGTTACCTTTCTTAGCATCTGTTCCTTGAATAACAGCTGACAACCTTCCCTGTCCTTGCAAGTGCTCCAAAGTCGCAAATATAAGAATGCCATATCTTCCCACAGCTTAGAAACATAGAGTTGAAATCTTCAAACTTCACTTGTGATTATTCAAGTCTCTCACACAGAGCTTAATCATTTTGATAAACTGGCGTCAAATTTCTCTTTCTGTTCTAAAAAAGGCTTTTCCACAGAACACCCTAGTAAAACACAGGTCTTTTGATCCTGAATACGTAGCCTCCGTGTGCTTTCTCAATGCCACACTTTATTGCTTTCTTTATTTTCAGTTAGCTTCCTTTTTCTTTTTTCTTTTTGTTTAAATGTTCCAAATCATACAGTTGTCTGAAATCCAAACTGATTGATATAGCAACTTTCTCCAGGAGTGAAATTTCACTGGACCAATCACGTTTATTTACCTGCATAAATAATGCCACTTTTTTTTTTTTTTTTTTTAGCAAAGACCTATCTATTTCTCGCAGTACTGAAAACTTCATTTTTTGAGTCTTTACTTGTCAAAGCAAGGATCCTCCAGTCTCATATTTTCCTTTCTTCAGTTCCCTGAAACAGCTAAATAGGACAGCTACCACTTTTATTTGTGCACCACAGAGAACAGAATATATATAACTCACCAGCACAGGGGCTGCCATCACCAATAAAGTTTGCAAAGGGAGACAGGATCCTTGGGGATGATTCCAGCATGGGGAGCATGTAACCAAGCTCTGGAAGAAAGACAGGCCTCTGTTCACACACAGCTCTCTGTGTTGCTTACTGAGGACTTCTCGTCCAGGTCCTTTTCTTTAAAAAAAAAAAAAAAATTAAAATCACCTATGTTACAGCGAGATATAATGAGAGAGACTCAAGCCAAAGGGCAATGCCACAAGCCAACCTGGGTATTTTTCTGGGCGTAAGATTGAGAAATTTCAGGAAGCCTCTGAAAAACACACCTGCAAATCTCAGAGCCCAGAACACCTGACACTTCTCTCCTGGCCTCTGCCCCTCCTGGTCACACCTGGGACACAGTAGAAGGTTCAGCGTCCAGTGGGAGCTCCCCTGAGACACACAGGCACATCCCAGGAAGACCAGAAGGTGTTGATTTTAATGCAGCGTTCAGAGTCTAAATAAATACATGGCAGAACCCACCAATAAAAAAAAAAAAAAAGCAAAATGCCATTTGTTTAAAACTGGGCAACGATCCCAGTTTTATTTAAAAATCATTCTGGCTACTGAAGGAAAAGTAGTTTGCAAGAGGGCAAAGGTGAATGTTAGGAAATACCATACACACACTTTAAAGTAGTTCAAGCCTTGACTTTTAAATGTTTCTGGATTTAATTAAGAATAAAGACTTAAAAAATGCTTGACAATTGAAGTACTTTAAATGTCTGTCTACAGCTATGATCTACCCACTTATCTATCTATCTACCAATCTACACATGCCCACACACACATAAATACACAGATTATTTCCTCCTGATAATGACTCACGGAATCCCACCTTGTACCAAACTAGATTTGCATTTCAAATTACAGGAGACAAACAGGACCATCTTCTACTTTCTCAAACACCAGACATTGGAGACATATTGTGTCACGGAATACGTAAATGACCTTTTATAAACGTTTTGATTTAATATCTCTTGCCATACAAATAGCACAGAGATTACACACATAATCAGACTCATGGGAATCAAAGGACGTATTCCCTAAAAACGTTAGAAAATAGCTCACTAGAGCTCTGTAAAAGATGACGCTGAATTGTATTATTGAAACAGGCTGAATTCCACGACAGCCTAGCATTTGGAAATAAAGAAATACGTTAGCTATACATTATCTGTGTCCGCTAAAAAGAAAAGAGATGCATGTGTGTTTGTACTTTGTTCATGGAAACACGGACACCCTGGGGGTGACTACTGCCCTTTCCTGCCTTCCACATTCCAGGGCGTTTTGCCATGAACCTCTGTCTCTCCCTAGATCCGCTGCCATCCGACACTTGGGGAAGGTCAGGGGTGTTTCTGTGACAGTTTCTGTGTGGTGTGCGTCGCTACTGCATTGAGACCTTTGTCCACCACAAATGCTGCATATACCGCATCAAGTATTCCCAGCTAAGAAATATTTAACAGCTCTAATTAGTTCCACATTGTGTACAAGCATCATCTTAAACACAACTGACTATTTACAACTTTCTCCTACTATTTGCCACCTATACTTGTTTCCTCAACAAGTTTCTGGCTTATTAATTCATATTCATTTTCCTCCATGTAAAACGTATTTATAATAGTTTAGCAAAATAGAGCCTTTTGGAGAGGTCTACTTCCTTAAAGATTACGGGAAGGGGTTGATTTTTCTTGAAGGGCTGAAATGAAAACCCATCACTTGCCCTCCCAGAATTTTAAAAAAGAGTTGATCAAAACTGTATTTCCGCATGCTTGTATCTTTAACCTCAACTGAAATAAAAGCACTAAGAGCAGAGTAGTCCGTTCCAATGGCCGTCTTATAAGCCACAACCTTTATTTCCTCCCTGGGCTGCACCTTGAAGTTGTTGATTTGCAACCTTGTTCTGAACTTGAGCCATTCCTGATGCATATGAAAATGGAACGCATGCAAATAAACATTTAAGTCTCACGAAAGTGGCCTTCATCACTTGAATACTTATGCCTGCTAGATTGTTCTCTTCCTGTACAGACAAAAATAGACAACCTTTCCAAGGTATGAGGACCACAGTCCCCAAATGAAATCGTAGGGGACTCAGTCCTACATTCCGGTTATAGCAACCATTCCCATCCTCTTCATTCTCTATTTTTGTCAGCCAATTTTTTTTTTAAGTCTTTTTAAAATTACAGTAGATTTAAATTTTCTATTTTTATTTCTTTAATTATCTCTTTCTTCTTACAGAGTTTACATTCTAAAAATCTACTTTTGTCAAAAATGTTTAATTGAAACTTTTTAGAAAGCACACTTGTTACTGAAAAATTAATCAGCGAAATCAGTGAGCTAATTTTAATGATGATTACTATTTTAATGGGTGAATATTTTTAGCTCTATCTGGAATGCAAAAATGCTCTCTGACTTGGTGAGATTCAAAGTGAGTGCAAACTTCGTTATGCCATAGCTAACAAGCACAGATAGCACATTATCTTAATTCAAATTAGAAAGATATTTATAGGACACCCCCAGATGCTGCATTCTGGGTAATGAATAAATGATGCACACGGAGGGCACGTTCTGGAAAGCAGGTAATGACACTGAACCTGGCAGTGGCTGCGGCCGGTTAACCTTCCTGCTGAGAATTGCAATGATTTCGCTCGATCCTATGTCTCTTATTTTATGAAGAGAAAAACTATATCAGTCGATTTAGGTTAAAGCTGTAAACTACTGTATTCTACCGGGCGGGGTGTGTTTATGGCTCTCGTTAATCAAACACGAGTGCCGTGTGTCTACTGTTTAGTCAGAGCGGAGAACGGAATTTTCCATAGAACAGCCTGTTATGAATTGCTATGACTCATAACATGTTCCCATAAATAAGCCCTTCGTGAAATGTGTACTGTAATAGTCACTGGGTGGAATATCTGTGCCAATGGTTTTTGACCTCCGTATCTATTATGTGGGCTACACTTTCTGTCGTCTGTTTTCACAGTTGAAGCATTAGATGGGACCATAATATTTACTGCTGCCCATTTGTTCGCTGTCGGTGGAATATACTGTGGGGACCCGAGAGGCAGCAGGGAGCTCAGGAAAGGCGAGTGTCAGCTAAAAAGCCAAATATGCAACTCCCTTGTTTCTGGAATAGCCTTGTGAGTGAAATGATTACATTGAAACTATTTTTTTTCTTTTAAATAAAGAAGCTATGTGTTTCCCCGAAAATAAGACCTACCCATAAAATAAGCCCTAGCAGGATGTCTAAGCATGTGTGCAATAGAAGCCCCACCCCGAAAATAAGCCCTAGTGACGGGCGTGGCTGCGCAGCGCGTCTGCACAACCCATGCGTGTCGTCGCGGAGCGGGAAAGAACACGAGCAGCCCTTCTCCTCTGCCCCGTGAGAGCTCTGTGGCTCGACAGGAGAGATTGGGGCCGATGGTTCTAAAGGAAACAGAGTTGTAAGAAATTCAGGATGGAATTCAGGGTTTGGAGAGTGATGATGGTGTTCCAGAAAAAGGCGACTTCACTCTATTTGAATCAGTGGAGATTGTTGTACCGTACTTAAAAAAAAAAAAAAAAAAAAAAAAAAAAAAAAATATATATATATATATATATATATATATATATATATATATCACATCCCATGCAAATAAGCCCTAGGGTGTCTTCTTGAGGAAAAATAAATATGAGACCCTATCTTGTTTTCAGGGAAACACGGTACTACTGGAGAGAGCAGCCTCTTGCAATCGGAGACCAGTAACAAATGATAATAATAATAGCAGCAATGACAACCACGGCAATAGCAGCCAAGTGAATGTGTCTTATCTGTCCCCAGATGTCTCTCGGCAGCCCCAACCCTGTCCCTTCTGGGTGTCCCCAACTGTCAAGGACAATGTCGTCCAGATGGGACGGCGTCTCTCTTCCCATTCAGTCCTTCTCTTCACCCAGAAGACTAGAAAAATGAGCAATTAGGGCTTTTGACGCCAGTGGCAACTGGCCCGAAACTAGAAATACTTCATCGTTGGCAACTGGCATCTGTCAAATAGCACAGAGACAGAGAGACAGCTCAGGCACTGCGGCTGCCCCACCCTCAGCCCAGAGACAGTCTCTGAAATGGACCCGGTGGGTCCTAGCTTTCCCTGCTAGGAATACGGAACACAACTAAATCAGAAAGAATCATTTGCCTTTTCCCCAGGAGATGTTTTTGTTAGCAGAGGACCCTGCTGAAAATATTCCTTTCACCTTTGATAATAAGTGAAGAAGCCACCTTGTTAGGTAAATGCCCGGTTCCACTTTCACTGCTATGGTTTTCAATCTTTCAAAGCATCTCATTGTTTGCAGAAAATGTCCTATGATCCCTGCTCGGAAGGGGATCTTGTCACACACACACACACACACACACACACACACACACACACACACACGTTAGATACAGCCATCATGCTCGCTGGGTGTTGTACATGCCTCACACGAGAATTGTGTACACTCAAGTCCACCTGTGTGGACCTGCCCTCCCCTTACTTGAGAGAGAAACTTACCTTTATACACCATAAAAGGGGGAGTTTTATTCTTTGTAAGCAAATACCTACCAGCAAATGTTTGTATTTATAGATGTCAGAAGGAGACTTTGGTTTGAAACCAGAGGGTGGGTTTCGGTGCTTGTGAAAATAGAAAAAAGAACGGAATGAGTTTTCTCCCCTCTTGTATAAAGACACATTGTTCTCCCAGAACAACAGAAAAAAAAAATTAAAGCGAGGATCCGTGACTATTGTATTCAACTGTGACTCATGCATTCAACCTTTCTTGTGCAGCTTTTATAGGCAAGGTGCGCCGAACACAAAAGAACATAAATATTTATATAATAAAAAAAAAAAACAGACCTCATACATGTTAGAAAAGTCCATTGTGAAAAATATGATAGGCAGCAACTCAGCCCCAACCCTGAGGGCTTTGGTAATGTCCTGCATTTGCATTATTTAATTACCTCCATTCCATTTTCCTGTTCTCTCATGAGATGTTCACTTAAGGAACTCATCAGTTGCTGACACCTACTTGTGGTTCTAAAAATCTCTCCCACGGAGTTTGACTCTGGGCTCTGCTAGACACTGTTCATATAATCACATCCCCAGAATGAAGCCCGAGTCCATCCCAACTCCACACCCAGATTCCTGAGCCTGAGCGTAGCATAGACGTTCTCGTGGTTAAGACTTCCAGACTTTTATCTGACTTCTTTTTGTGAACCACCTGCAATAATCCCTCTTCTTTTTGCTTACATTAATGCTGTTCTCCTACGTTTCTTTCTTCCCTTACACTTTATTGGTGCACCCCTATCTTAGGTTGAATCCTCCTGGAAGAAGCAGACCTTGAGATGGGGGCTTGGGTGCAAGAATTTGTTAAAGAAATCCTTCTGGAAGGAACCGAATGGTCAGAAAGTGAGGGGACCCAGCCGGAGAAGGTCCGGGTGCAGCAGCCCCAGACTCAGCTGCACCTTGCAGGGCGACTCTAGGAGAGGAAGCTACACCATGGAGTTGGTTCCTCCTGGAGACAGAGGTCGGTTCTGGGAGCCAGGCAGGTAGAGAATGGGGACCCTCCCCTTTCCCCAGAGGAGGCCCTTCCACACCTGAAGAAGGTGCCCAACAACAGAGCATGTCACCCTGCTGGTGACAAAAACTGCAGGGGTGGCTGGGCAAAGCGGGGTGTGCCGTGACCTGCCGTTCTGGCTCTTGAGTTGGCTGATGGATGGATGATGGGTGGATGCATTCACTTCCTGCTCCTTCTTCATTTAAATGCATGCATTCACGATGCTCTGTTTTGCTTTATACAGTGGTGATGTGGGAAAACTCTTTCAGAGAGTCTCATATTTAACATATACCGTCCATGAGGGAGGCTTGAGTTTATGGAACCTTTAAAACGAAGATTTGCCTCTGGGAACGTGTGACCACAACCAGGAAACATGAGAGCGGAAAGACTGAAAAGCGTTTTTCTGTGTACGAGACCCCAGCTCCCACCACCATGATAAAGTTAATGGCAAAAATTAAGGGTTAGGTTGTTTACTTTCTTTTAAAAAAAAAAAAAAGCAAGAAGGAAAATAAGCAAAACTAGTAAGCCATGGGTTTTTAGGGTTGGATATTTGGGATAAACTTAAGAGCTCTTATTTAGGAGGTATGAAAAAAAAATAAGAACTTGGCCGGGCGCTGTGGCTCACGGCTGTAATCCTAGCTCTTGGGAGGCCGAGGCGGGCGGATTGCTCAAGGTCAGGAGTTCAAAACCAGCCTGAGCCAGACCCCGTCTCTACTATAAATAGAAAGAAATTAATTGGCCAACTGATATATATATAAAAAATTAGCCGGGCATGGTGGCGCATGCCTGTAGTCCCAGCTACCCGGGAGGCTGAGGCAGAAGGATCACTCGAGCCCAGGAGTTTGAGGTTGCTGTGAGCTAGGCTGACGCCACGGCACTCACTCTAGCCCGGGCAACAAAGTGAGACTCTGTCTCAAAAAAAAAAAAAAATAATAAGAACTTAACATTTATTGAGAATCTTCTACGTGAGTTAGAGTGTAGAAATGACCTCATCTCATTTTCACAGCTACCATTATGGTTGAATTATTTTCTTTGTTTTACTGATGCATAAACTAAGGCTTAAATAAAAGTGCTCATGAAAAGTCAGAGAGCCTTCAAGAAGTAAGCTGAGAGTCAAATCTGCATTTCTCTACTTCCGAGATGGCAGCTGTGCTTTCTTAATTTAAACTATTTATATCCTAAGTAACAAATAGGGAGGGAAATAGACATTGAATGACAGAAAATTATTACTTAGGAGCCAAATATTTGAAATCAGTTATGTTATCCTTAATTTACTAAAAAATTTGACCAGAGACCTAAAACTGCCTTTGCTTCTGTCGAGTGTTTAAGTAATGTTAGATTCTACATTTACAGTAATGTGTTTTTATTATAAACTATGACGAACATTAAAGCCACGATGAAAAATTATATTACACGGGTTCAGGTCGCATACATTTTCATTCAGCTGCGTATACATCCATTCACGAAAGTATTAGGGGGCATTTGCTGTGTTTTCTGGGGACTTGAGATAAAAAGGTGATTAAGCGAAATCTCTCCCATCACAAGAGCTTATTAGCTAGTAATTAGAGTTAAATGGGTTCGCTACAATCTTATAGGTTTGGATAGAAAATGTGCTTTGTGTCGTGAGAACATAAAGAATAGAATGGTCACTTCTACCAGGAAAGCTCAAAAAGTTCTCATGAAAATTATGTTTATTCAAAGTCTTTAAAATCAATAGGTATGTATGAGTCAGAGCGGGGGTTGGGGGGGAGGGGAGGAATTCTAGGGAAAGGGAACAAAAAGCAAATCAAACAAGCTTCTAATACTTGCATCAGCATGGTGTGTAATCTAAATATAAGTGGAAACCTCTGTGACCTGGGATATCGGCCGTGCACATCCAAAGAAATAACTGTCTGATTCAACACATAATTCAAAGAATTCAAGTAGTTATGAAACATTTGAGACACTGTCAAAAGGTAAGGGGACCATACTCTGTGCCTGTTTCTTAAAACGTTTTGTGCATGCTTAGTAAAATTTTTATTGAACCAAAAATTACCTATAGGAAAGAAAAGAAATCACGTGAATGGCTGGGTGAACTGTCTGTCACCAAGGGGACACTCTGGTGTCACACCCACCCAGGGCAATGAAAGGAACGGCACTGGTGCCTTGGGGTCTGCCCGGCACCCTCATGCCCAGGTCTTCAGGGAGGACAGAGGTGCCACGCCCCGCCACTCCATCCCCGCCTGCCCCGCAGGCTCTGCCGCCCTCCTGGGCTATGGGTGCTGCCTCAGTCTCCCAACCCTGCTCCTGCAGCCCTCGCTCCCCCCGGCTCTGCTCCTTGCACCGTGGCTTACGATGTCACTTAAACTGTCACTTAAACATCCCAGCACTGTACCTTGACCAGGGATCCTCAAACTTTTTAAACAGGGGGCCAGTTCACTGTCCCTCAGACCGTCAGAGGGCCGGATTATAGTTTAAAAAAAAAAAAAACAAAAAACAAAAAAAAAACTATAAACAAATTCCTATGCACACTGCACATTTCTTATTTTGAGGTTAAAAAATCAAACGGGCAAAAACTCCCGCATGTGGCCCTCGGGGCTGTAGTTTGAGGACGCCTCTTAGACACTACGAGCTCGGTTTCAAGAACTCACTGCCAGTTGAGTTTTAAGAAATACTTTTCCTTAGTACAGTCACCGAAACAAAGGAAAGGAACGTTTGGGGGACTCAGCCGTGTCTTCCTCCGCGTGTGAGCAGGGGCTGGCTGTGACATGACCCACCGGCTCCAGAACGTTCGCTGTGGCCGGATCCCTCTAAGGTCTCTCTGGCCAAGTGGAACCTGCCGACTGACCCGAGATTACCTACGTCCTGCTCAGCGGCCTGGCCTCGGGAAGGCCGGCCAAAGGGGGACACCGAATCTGCAGCCCCACAAACAGACACCGCCTGATACTCTCTTTTTTGGTTTCCTGCAGCTGCCGGCCTCGCGGAGGAGAATTCAAAACCCCCAGCCGCAGCTCCTGGCTGGGCCACTGCAGCGAGCCTCCCCAGCCCACAGTGGGGGCCGATTTCAGACAGATATTTCCCCTCTGCCGTCGCAGCTGCCGGTCCTGGAGCTGGGGAGATGGGACACAGACACACGCATGGCAGCTAAAAGGGGGTGCCTCCAGCTGCAGCGTCCCTTGGAGTCTTATTCCGGAAACATGCTCCGTGGTGCAGGTGAGTGAGCCACCCCCGGGATCCTCAGCAGGGACATAAATGGGCTATGGGGACGTGCCTTCCCACTGGATGGTTGCACAGGTGGATGGTGCCAGTGTTGGGCAGGGGCTTTGAAGCAGGAACATGGGCTGAAAGCAAGGGAAGGCAGGTACCCAACGTTTCTTCTGCCCAGAAAGGCTGAAAGGAATTCATCAGGGCACAGAACAGGGTCTTCCACCTCCTAGGTGGCCACTGAGCCCCATGGGTGTGGCTGGAGGGCTGTGCCATGCACGGTGGGGTATTCAGCAGTGTCCCTGGACTTTACCCACTAGGATGCCAGGAGCAGTTCCCCAATGGGGTCCATCAAAATGCCTCCAGACATTGCCAGACGTCCCCTGGTGAAGACGGAAAGGGCACGAAAATCGCCCCCGGGTGAGAATGACTGGCCTACCGTGTTTCCTTGAAAATAAGACAGGGTCTTGTATTTATTTTTCCTTGAGAAGACACCCTAGGGCTTATTTTCAGGGCATGTGTGGTTTTTTTTTAAGGACAGTACCACAGTCTACATTGATTCAAGTATAGTGAAGTCATCTTCTTCTGGAACATCATCACCATTCTCCAAACCCCGAATCCCATCCTGAATGTCTTGCGCCTCTATCTCCTTTAGAACCATCGGCCCCGATCTCTCGTGTCGAGCCATAGAGCTCTCACGGGGCAGATGAGAAGGGCTGCTCGTCTTCTTTCCCTCTCCGCGACGACACGCATGAGTTGTGCAGACGCGCTGCGCAGCCACGTCCGTCACTAGGGCTTATTTTCGGGGTGGGGCTTCTATTGTGCACATGCTTAGAAATCCTGCCAGGGCTTATTTTATGGGCAGGTCTTATTTTTCGGGGAAGCCCGGTAGGAGTTGCCCCTAGCGTGACAGAGATTTGTGTTGGACGGGACGACATACCTTTGCTTCCTCTTTCACTTTTTCATAAGTTGCTGTCATGCAGAGCCCAAAGAAATAATCAACTGGACTCTTAATTCCATTTATTTTCCCTCCACTTGCAAAGTGAATGAGGGATGAGGGCTGAGCGCCGACTACTCCTCTGCTCGGCGTAGAGCAGGTGCCACTGAGGTTGAGCGAGCAGGAGCCCCCAGGTTGCTAAACTCAACAACTGAGAAACAGAGTCTCACATCAGTCGTGTCTATGTGGGGAAAATTGCATCAGAATAGTTCAAATAAAAAGGCCAAACTGCATGATTCATTTTGGAAGAGCATTTCAAAAAGTGAGCCCTATTTTAAAAATTCACATTTTTATTTTTATCCAGGGCTCTGATAGTTCCACTAGAGATAAATGATTCCTTCTCCGAGGGGAAATAAGAAGCAGTTTAATCTTGGTCTTCCATTGCTTGAAACCATTCCACCTCTGTGAACTCATTTCATATTTTAAGCTCCAAAAAAAAAAAAAAAAAAAGGACTAAAGAATTTAACAAACTCCCATGTGACCACATATTGCTAACAGACAGAACAAGTTGGGATTTTTAAAATGTCCACCTCTCCGGGAAGACACTCAGGGTCACCTACCCCAGGACAGATTTCGGCACAGTTCCCTCCCTATTTTGACCCCGTGAAAAGGCTTCAAATTTATTTATTCAATTGTTTAAAAACAGTTTTGTTGAGACCACTTTATCCTAGGCATTATCCTAAGCACTTAGAATGGTTCTTTGGATAAAAGGGATGACAGAGGCCCAGGTGAGGCTGATAGACCATGAGCGATACCTTCAGTCAACCAAAATCTCACATCTCTGGGGCTGTCACGGGGGTCCAGTGTGCTCTTAAGTGAAGGGCACATAACCTGGGCTCAGGGCCAGGCCAGGCTTCTAGTGGGAGCCACCTCCAAGCCAAGGCACGAGGAGAAGCCAGCAAGGTGACACAGAAGTCCCCAGCTGTGCCGTCGTGAAGGTATTGCTATTCCGCCGTCTCATGTATAGCCCACAGTCCGGATGCCATACGCTGGCGCACCCGGTGTAGTCCACGTCCACCCCCACCCCCACCCCCTAGCAAACACACAGAGGGGAGAGACACTCGTGTAAGCATGGTGACAAGATGACCCTCTGTCCTGGTGCAGGTGCAGGTGAGCTGTGCATCTCTGCACACAGGCCACAGCCCTGCAGATCTCGCTCCCTGGGTCCCTCTCCTCCCGGAAAGCCCAGTGGCCACTCCAGCTGTGGGCAGTCCCGTCTCCAATCCGCTCTGACTTTCCGAAGGGCTCTAAATAGGCTTCCTGTGAGGGTTCTAGGAAACTAAGTGTCAGTGTCACTCAAACAGGCATTTAACGATATACTTTCTTTCTCGTGTGTTTCCCCTGCACTTTATATTGACTTCCTCAAACAATATATTTCATTCATTCTTGGAGGATAGGGAGCACTTGCCATCGTGTTTGTTCAGTTGTTTTGTTTCGCGCAATCCTCTGTGAGCCTCGGTCAGTTCTATAAATAAGTGGAGTTTAGATGTGTGAAGAAATGACTTATGCAAGTCTGAAATGAGACGAAAATAAGAATACAAGTAGAAGAAAAATCTACTGTCTCGACATGTCCCGAAATGCAATGGTGCACACTACACGGACGTTTCTTTCTCGGTCACCTGATCATCCAGGGTGGGTAGACAGGTCTTGCTCCACAGAGTCATCTCCAGAACGAGGTGATCTGGACCAGTTGACATCATCCATGCTCCAAATGTGCCATCCTGAGATGTCCAATCCTGCAGTTTATATCCAGCAGGAGGGAATGTGAGGTCCCTTTAGATGTGAGTTGTGTGGATCGTGGGTGTTCATGTTCTACTGATGAGAACTTGATCATATGGCTGCAGGAGGCGGGAATTACAGAGTAGCTGGGCAGCCCCGACTGGGAGGAATGAGGAGCTGGTGTGTAGGGACAAGCTGGAACCTCCTCCACCAAGCACGTCCCTCCACGATCTCACGCCCATTTGCTCCTTTCCATCAATCTTTCACGAGCTCCTCCTTTTTCATCTCTACCCTAAATAGAGTAAGGGAAACAGCCTACACAAAATTTTACTTCTCCAACTGCCTGAAATGATTATCTGGGATTTGTGCTTCTGGAAAAAAACAGAAAACTACTCCACCAGCCCTGTACCCTCGCTGCAGACCATAGAAAAGCAATGGTTTGACTTTTTGAGCTGAGATGAAAGACTAAAGATGAAAGAGCTATGTACAAATAGGACATTCTTTTTTTTCCTGAACTTTTAAATGTAAGACATGTCTGAGCAACGGTAGCTGCAACCTGCAAAAGTGATTTAGTGCTGATCAGGGAAAATGCACATGAAATTAATTTTTAGTTTTAGAACTTTCAAAGTGTTACAAAGGCACAACAAGGAAAATAAAGCTCACATAACCTGATTAAAAAACTGGGCAAAGGATTTGAACAGACATTTCTCCAAGGAAGACATCAAAATGGCCAATACGCACACGAAAAGAGGCTCGACGTCCCTAATCGTTCCGGAAATGCGAATCAAAACCCCAATGAGACATCATCTCACATGTATTAGGATGGATACTATTAAAAACAAAAACAGAAGAAAACAAAAGCAGAAGATAAAAAGAGATTGAAACTCTCGAGCACTGTTGGTGGGAATGTAAAAAATGGTGTAGCCACTATGGAAAACAGTATAGTGGGTCCTCAAAAAGTTAAAAATAGAATTACTACATGATCCAGGAATTCCACTTCTGGGTATATGTCTGAAAGAAGTGAAAGCAGATCATTGAAGACATATTTGTACACCCATGTTTATAGCAGCATTATTCACAATAGCTGAGAGGTGGAAGTAACCCAAGCAACCTTTGGTAGATCAACAGATAAACGAATAAACACAATATAGTTTATTGTGTTTGTCCTGTAGTTCAAGGATGCTTGAAATGCATGCCTGGCAGTGAAATTATACATTTAATCAACATTCCCTACAGCTGGATCCTAAAAGTAACTGTGAAGAAAAACAGGTGTCTGCCCTGCCTTGTAGGAGGAAAGTTTGGAAGGTATAGAAGGAACAGAAGTCAAAAAAGGAAACGGGCAATGTGCATGAAAAGGTGTGATGGCTTTTAAGATCTCACCTGGGCCAAGATGAAGTGCATTTCTAAGACTTCTCTTTCCTATACGTTTCGACTGGGGGGTGGGGGGGCACCAGGGGACTAGTGGGAGAGATTTGGACAAGGGAAATGGAGAAGCAGCCTTTTTTTTTTTTTTTTAATCTTACCCACATTTTTGCTTACTTGCAGTGACTGATAGCATGCAACTGGTTCCCTCTGCATGCTCTTTGATTTCTGGGCTAGGTGCATGCATGTGTGTGAGTGTGTGTGTGCGTGTGTGTGTGTGTGTGTGTGTGTGTTTAGTTCCACGACAAAGCATCCGGCTTCTGCAGAGCACCCATTTGCAAGGGCCATGGTGGCAAGAGCTGACATGGGTTTCCATGTGTCCACACCGGAGCTTCAGCTTGTGTCTGGGTTGCTCGTTGCCCTGGTTTCCGTACGCCCTACACCCATCTTCTCCTCCCACCTGCTCCCTCCGTGCACTCTGAGGTCCAGCATCAGACACTAGGACAGCAGCTTAGACCCACCAAGCTGACTCACTCAGCTCCCACCAGTGCTAAAGGTCAAATACCTGAACACAGGTCCATGTAGTCATTATGTTTACTTGATTCAAACTGTACTGATGCAGAGTTTGGTACTGACAGTGGTTCCAGAGGGTTGGAGACTTAAGGATGAGATTTTTCAGTAGTTTCCATGTTCTCTGGAATTGGTGTTCTGACCTGGTTAGGTGTAAAGGTACCAATTACCCTATTTCCAGTGGAGAAAGAGGGACCACCAATCCCAGCGCGAACTGGGAAGATTGTTACTCAAATTATCACCTTCCCGTTCCTGGTATTAGGTGCCTACAGATGGCAAGGTTCTGGGTGATCGAGCATTGACTGAGTTTGGCCATTTGAATGCAAAGGAAGAATATAACGGGGTTGATCCATTACTTCTCACTATGCTAGAGAACTTGGGAAGGAAAGCAATGAGCTCAGGGCTTTAAATTCCCAGATCACAGTCTAAAGACAAGAGTCTAAACGCTTCTACATTGGCGTTCCCTGAAAGAAAGTTTATTTCCTGTCTCCAGAGGGCCAAGACTTCTGAAAACGAAACCCAAAGTCTCCTCCCGTGGGTGGCTGAATTATAGAGTCAAAATTGAATTCCAAACCTCACAGGGTCTCTTTTTGTCAGAGTTAGAACATTTCCTGGGAAGCAGTGGGGTTCTGAGGTTTGGGATGGGGACGTGTGAACACATCCCAGTGGCTCTAGGAAGGCAGGGCCCTTCATTCTGACACTTCCTCACCTTCTTGCCAGTAGCAGCAGCTGCCCCCACCCCGGCCTGAGGAGCTTGGTCTCCCTCGGCATGAAGAAGCTCTACCGCGATCCCCTGGGATTGCCGGGGGCAGGGGGTGCCCTGCCAGTCCTGGTGGAGCTCCACTCCCATCCACTCTCCTGCCTTTAGACCCAAGTTCCAAACCAGGGACGGGGAGTGACACATGCTCAAAGGGGTTCATGATTTGCCAACCGATCTCAAGAGAACACTGAGGGACTAGAGTGGCAGCATGGCTTAGGGGTGACAGATTAGGCTGGAAAGGCTGGGAACTGGATCATGCTAAATGTCTTGGCAGGGGTTCGGCGCCCCAGTGCTTTAGCTTGAGGGGCCGGGAATGTCTCTGATGATGTCTCAGAGGCGGCATACATGGGAAATGAAGCCGAAGGGTCAGAACACTCTTGGTAAACTGCAGGGAAAGACACCTTGAGGCTTAGGGAGATTGGAATGCAGGTGTGAACCCGTCGCGGCCGACCTGCTCACCCACCTGGACCCACCTCCTTTGCCTTACTGGGCCTTAATAGATATCTCACACTTGGTTGTGAGCCATGAAGTTTCCAACTGAGCTAACTGTGTGGACCCACCGAGCCAGACCGTTCTTTTACTCTCCTATATGTTGTTATAACTCAGGAAGGTAGGCAAGACAGACTCCATTCCTACTTTTCCGAGTTTAGAGTCCTGAAGTTCACCTGAAGTATGCGTTTTCATGTTGACAAAAGAATAGCACACGCAATCTGTTTAGCCATCACGTTGGGTAGCTGAGCAATCAATGTAACAATAGATCGATAGCACATTTCCTCAGTTATAAGCAGTGCCTCCAGCCACATCTAAGGATAAATACTATGCAAGAATAGTTTAAGTTTGCAAACTTAAAATACTTTTAAGTGGGGAAGGTCGTGCCGGACCACATGAGGAATATATCTGCGGTAAAAATACATCACAGCCTACATTACACAGAATAAGTGGGATTTGCGGGAGATAACTTGCCCTCTTCTTCTATTAAAGGGCAGCATTTCTGGAAAAAAGTGTAGTTCAATTTCCTCTCCCCATGCTGCCTTTTTAAAATAACACAACATAACACATGGTTTGACACGACTCCGCATGAGTCAGAGGCCTTTCTGAAAATAAGACCAGACCACATTCATGGAGACTGAATCACCTCTAACCTTCCGAACTTGGTGAGGATTACTAATCAGGACATATTTTCATTCCGAAAATAGTATGGGAAAGTTCTGATTTGGACAGTTAACCTAACATTCAATCAATTATACCATCGCCCTACCTCTAAACAAGGTCTGTTTTTTTTTTTTTTTTTCCTCCCTTTTCTTGTCATCTCACCGGGAATGAAGAAAAACCCATGTGAAAAACTACGTGTTTTCCAGTACAAATAAAAACCGCTCATCTCCAAAAAAAACAAGCAATGATTCCCGAGATGATTTCTAAAAAGAAGAAGAACAAAGTAGCTTATAAAAGTGTGTGAACTCTATTCACATTAGAGTCTCCTGCTGGCATTTAAGCTCTGAGTGATACCATATCCTCTGGGTTAATTATACCAGAAAAACATTTCCTATTCCAGGGCTAGGGAAAACTTTTTTTTTTTTTTTTTTTTTTTGTAAGTCAAACAAAATTCAGCATTTTTTTTTTTTTTTGGATAAAAAAATTGAGAAATAGAAATACATACCGCTAGTGCACACATCTTAATCTGTACTGCCCTGAACTTCATGCTCTGGGGATAAATTTATATTTCCGTGATTCTGTGTGAAAGCTTAAAGTCTTGTGTGTTTTACAAAAATAACTCTAGGATAGCAGGACCATGAAACTTAGACCTGAACTTCTGGGACAGACATCTGAGCTGGATTTTTTTTTTTTTTCCTGAGAGACCGAAGCTCTCGATTTCTCTATTCGAAAAATGAAGATGGATGGTGTTGGCCTCAAATGTGAATAAAACAAGTTTATAGCTGTGGACATGTGTGTGTCAGGGCCTGAGGGGTGTGTGCTCGTTAAGTGCCATTGCCGTGACTACACCAAACGCAGAGCTTTTGCGGGCAGCCTGCACACCAAAGGGACAGGTTTCTCTTACGCGCTGAGAGTTTTCTTTGCAGGGGGCGCCCGGATGATAAAGGATTGTGATCACTTGCTGCGAGTGACGCTTTTCCCTCTGTTGTACAGCAAGGACCATTGACAGTGCTTATTTGTAAGCAACAGCCCCTCCGGGCACCCATCTCCCTGTAGACGCTTGGTTCATCAGCCTAGGAGCAGTGACCGCTTTGAGCCGCTGCTCCCAGAATTCCTTCCAACCCTGTGTTCTCACCGGCAACCGCACTGAAACGCATGCAGCCTCTTAACTTCAGACGTGATCTCTCACGGCTTCCCAGACACCCAGCTGATCAGGGCTCAGGGCAGAGGGAAACATTCTTAACTGCAACAATCATCTTCCAGGTGCGCCTCTGCTCTGCACAGGCCCACAAGGACACATCCTGGGGGGAAATGACTGCATGTTTTGCTCCTATTCAAGGTCCCTGTTGACAAAAGCAACCCACCCAGGTGTCCCCCGAAATTGCCACCACGGTGACCTTCCTCAGCCAGAAGGAAATATCGATATCGTTGTGCCTCTCGTCTCCAAGGCACCTCTGAAAGCCTCTGTCTTCTCAGAGAGTTCGGCGCTACTCTGTTTCACTGGTAAACTAAACCAAGTTACCGTGGCAGAATTTAATGGCGAGGATAATAATAATGACGATCTTCTTTCTGTTGCCCAACTTCCCAGTCTCAATCCCTGGTTTTTCCATACTGGGGCATGACGTGTGACAATCCCAGGGGCACGATGATTTCCATTCCTTCCCCTTTCACCTGCCCACCCCCACTCCCGCCAGCCCCGATTCTTGCAATTCCAGTAATCAGGGGGCAGTTCAGCTTTCTTTGCATGCAGGCAAACTTTTTCACAGCTTTAATTTACTCAGAAGAGAGAGAGGAGGGGGGAAGAGGGAGAGACAGAGAGAGAAGAAAGAGAAAGAAGAAAGAGAGAGAGAAAGAAAGAAAAAGAAGGAAAGAAGAAAGAAAGAAAGAAAGAAAGAAAGAAAGAAAGAAAGAAAGAAAGAAAGAAAGAAAGAAAGAAAGAAAGAAAGAAAGAAAGAAAGGAAGGAAGGAAGAAAGGAAGAAAGGAAGAAGAGAAAGGGAGAGGAGAAAGAGAAAGAAAAGGAAGGAAGAAAGAACCCGGAAACACACCAAACAAATACATAAATAAGTAAATGTACAAAGTCTCCCTGTGGTTGTCTGAGCAGGACGTGGGAGGAGGCAGGTGTGGCAGCAGAGGCCTGGCTGCTGGGACAGGGAGACAGGAACAGCCCCGCGGGGCCACATCTGTGCGGGAGAGTGTGTGAATGGAGCTCAGCTGGTCTCCCACACAACAGGAATTCCGCCGAAAGTATGTGCTCTGGATGGGAGGGCAGGAAAAAATATGTTTGGAATATCACTAAGGAAACCCAGATACATTATGTCTGCCAGCGCACAGAAGACTGGAGTCAGTGACTGTCTCAGAATGACTAAGGCAGAGAACATGCTTTAATGATGTGGATGAGGCAGAAAGATTTTTAAAAAAATAAATAAATAAAGGGAGTAGAAATATTTTTAGTGCCGCCAAAAGAACAAGACTTCTCCCTTTTCATAGCACCAGGAAAAATTTCTGTTGCCTTTTTTTGTTGTTGTTGTTGTTGTTGTCCGTGTCTGTAGCTTTTTGTAGGCAAAGAATAAGCGAAGAAATCAAGCATTTCTGTCTTTCCGCTCCCAATTTCTGGCTGGTATGAATCTACCTTTCAAATATCAAAGTGCTTTGACAACTGTAAAACTGTTGGTCTCCATATGCAGTACACAGTTTTAAGAGTAGGTTTTGACTCCAGAAATATATTTGAACTAAAAATTTTGAAGGTGTGTTTTGACCTCCAAACTCTCCCTCCAAGTGGACTTTTCAGATGTGCCTCAGTGTACGTGTGTGTGCGCGCGCATGCGTGCAGAGAATTTTATTTAGTAGCTAAGTTCCATTTTAATGCCAGTTAATTCTTAGCATTCTAATAACACAGAGAATTGCTCTCTAAAAATAAGTTGAAATGTATTTACACTCGTGACGTTTAGGCTAAATGACAGCGTCTGCAACATCCTCTAACAGATCAGCCGTTGTGAAGATGTAACAGGTAGAAATGACAATCGGCTGCATCGCGATAACTTTGCCGTTGTTCCTGGGGGTGTTTGTGGTGTGTGATGATCATTTCAGTGTGGACCAGCCTGACTTCAATCCGCCCGCACTCTCCGGGGCTGCTCCACAACCCCATCTTCACGCCATCACGCCTTATTGACTGCCACGCTGTTGCATTTTGGTCACAATGTTAAACATCCCAGCTAGTAAAATGTAAATATATTCATTCTTTTTAAAATTGCCAACACGGAAGAGTCCGTGATCTGCTTTTTTTATGATTATTATCAGAATAGTTCATTATTATCAGGTATTACGTACTATGCAAAATTGTACGTGCCATACTGTTTTTTCAGCATATTATGGGGTACAAATGTTAAGGTTACATATAATGCCCTTTCCCCCTTCCCTCCTCGAGTCAGAGCTTCAAGCGTGCCCATCCCCCAGACGGTGCTCATTGCACTCATCATGTATGTATATGCCTATCCCCTCCCCCCTACCTGCCCGACACCCGATAAGTGTTATTCCTCTATGTCCACTTACGTGTTGATCAGTTAATACCAATTTGCTGGTGAGTACATGTGGTGCTTGTTTTTCCATTCTTGGGATACTTCACTTAGTAGAACGGGTTCCAGCTCTATCCAGGAAAACACAAGAGGTGCTGTATCACCGTTGTTTCTTAGAGCTGAATAAGTACTCCACGGTACGCATGTACCACATTTTATTAATCCATTCATGTATTGATGGGCACTTGGGTTGTTTCCACATCCTTTCAGTTGTGAATTGGGCCGCTATAAACATTCGAGCGCAGGTGTCTTTTTCATAGCGTGATCTGCTTTTTAATCTAGCAGCAAAATGACTCAGTTTAAGCAAGGATCTCACACGCCGAGGAAGGCTTTGCTGCACACGTGTGTGTTAAACGTGACGGCGAATCTTTCTCTTGAAGCAACGGTAAAAGTCGCAGTGCTTTTTACACACACACGCTCATGGCTGTGTCTTCACCGATTACACCCATACTTTCTTTATGTGATTGATTTCTTTTTCTTTTTTGGCGGACTGCTAGAAACAGATGTGGCTCCAGGAAACCAGTGGATACCCTGCGGGACTCAGGAACAAGCGTGTGACCCGTGTTCAGTAGAAACGTTTGGTTCTTGTTACTGACACGCCTGGAGGTTAATCTACGTGAGAAGCGTGAGCTGTCTGTTGACTGGACATAAAAGAATTGCCCCCAAATTTGTAAGCATGTATATAAACTTAATTCAAGTCCTTTAATGTAAAGGGTAAAGAATGAATGAGTAATTTAATTTTTAAGGAAAAAAAACAAACCAAGATAATAAGACAAACTTTGTAGATAGTAACGATCACACATTGTGGATTCTGAGATACAGTTTTCTACTGTTTGAAGTCTTAACCAAAGTAATTTTCTCTGTTTTCATTGATTAATTGATTTGAAACCATTTATTAAGCATCTACGCTGTAACAGCTATGATATTAATTGATACACAAACACAAACATGCATCGGCTGACGTTTTCACCTCCCATCAGTAGGGGGTAACAAAGGGGGCATTAATGGGTGTGTGAGCAACAAAAGCAACAATAACAGTAACAAATGAGGTCTAGTGACAGTTTCTTTTCTGAATTTTTAAAAAATAGTTACAGTTTTTTAGAAATAGCCATCTTTCAACCTCTAATTCCAAACAACAGCAGCAACTCTGTGTTTTCAAAACCATGCCAGATCAAACTCCCGAGGAAAAGGGATATTTCTGTCACTGCAAAGGGAAGGAGGAGTTGTTTTCTGTCTCAGTCTGGACGGTAACTCTAAGAAAACAGGTATTGTCGGCTCCTACCCGCCAGTTTATCTATATAAATTAAGTACTGGTTAACAAATCTGATTATATATATTTTTTCAAGATTGAATGCATTTACAGTTTTGCCTTATTGAGTAACATTTACTCGGTGTTAAAAACTCTACACGCACACACACACACACAAGTATAAATTCCATCACAAACACCACCCACCACCCAAAAACAGGCCACCTCCTGCCAGTCATAACTGCAAACTGATTTATACTTTCCCAGACTTATGTTCATATATGTGTGAATGCATTTATGTTTATACATGTTACAAATATGGGGCATAACACACATACTGTTTTGAAATCTATTTTTTTTCACTTCAAGGTGTGACTGTAACAATTCTGATGCCTATGTATGTAGATTTAATTCAAATTGTAGTGGCTACATACTATTCCATTACCCAGCTGTAATACAATTTATTTTACCAATTAGCTGTAGGTGGCTTTTAGATACCATACTATAAATATTAAACAAAAAGCCTCAAAACCAAGATACTGCTACTCATTCTTTTTTTTATGGTCCTGAGATCACCCAACCAGTTTGTTCTTCTGCTGAATGAAGTTTCTTGTGTCCAGACTTCTGTATCCATTCAAACCTGCAGAGATTTTTACATCCCAACATATTTCAGCTTGGATGCATTTTGTAATCTATGGTAACTTGGATTCTGTGAAATGTGATACTCCCTCTCCTTAAACCATCAATAAGTAGTCTTATTTGTCAACAGGAAGGTTTCCTAGAGAGACATAAATACACATGCTACAGAAAGCAAGTGTTCTGGGCTGGACCTCACCTTGATGAACGAGGGTGTTCTCTTGCTCTCCCCAGTGACTGGACACAAACATACTTATTCCACAACAAAGCACATGTATCACCTAAGCAGTGAAATATTGTTCACATGGAATAAAGTAGGAGAAATCTATTAAGTAAGATATCAAAAATGATCCGGCGTCTTCTCAAAATGAGTTGGTGTTTTAAAAAGTTTAGGAAAAAACATATAGACAGCATCTTGAAATACCATGTTTCCCCGAAAATAAGACCTACCCATAAAATAAGCCCTAGCAGGATTTCTAAGCATCTGCGCAATAGAAGCCCCACCCCGAAAATAAGCCCTAGTGACGGGCGTGGCTGCGCAGCGCATCTGCACAACCCATGCATGTCGTCGCGGAGCGGGAAAGAAGACGAGCAGCCCTTCTCCTCTGATCTGCCCCGTGAGAACTCTGTTGCTCCACGTGAGAGATTGGGGCTGATGGTTCTAAAGGAAATAGAGTCGCAAGAAATTCAGGATGGAATTTGGGGTTTGGAAAATTATGATGATGTTCCAGAAGAAGACGACTTTACTGTATTTGAATAAATGTAGATTGTTGTACTATACTTAAAAAAATAAAACACATGCCCTGAAAATAAGCCCTAGGTTGTCCTTCTTGAGGAAAAATAAATATAAGACCCTGTCTTATTTTGGGGGAAACACGGTACTAAAATTAGAAAGGCAAGTGTTGGTTTTCTTACTTTTAACAATAATTGTTTGTTAGTAAAGAACCTTAAGGTTTTTCTTTAAATGAAAAGATGAAAATACTTTGTAATTAATATATTAAATGTTTTCTGAAAAAAATGCTATATTTAGAAAAATTTTTTCCCTTAAGTAGTTTTGTAATGTTTCTCTCAATTCTATTTTCACTGTCGAGCAACTATATTTTTACATAGAGCTGAAAAATTGATAAAATGATATGTAAATACATTTAAATTCAACGTGGCATCATCTGCTTCTATTGCTTGCTAAGAACAATAGATAATTTTCTATAAAGTATAATGGTAACCTCAACAAGCTTGAATGATGGTTTATGATTAGACATTCAAACCATAGATTTGATTTTTGGGTGAACTATTTCAAAACTTTCATAATATAGCTATTTGTATTTTATTTTTTTGAGGCTCTAATGAATATATCTCTATACCTAGATATATGGATAAAATCTCAGAACTTGATAGTTAGCGTCTCACGAACCTAAAGGTCATTTGTTGCAGAACATGAGAACATGCTGAGAATCAGGTTTTCCAGGACATGATTAAGAAGTTCTCAGCAGATATTGTGTGCACATGTTTCATAGTCTTTTAGAACTATTGAAGTGCTGAGAATCAATCTGTCAAAATTGCTAAGTCTCACCAATACTCTTTTGAAAGCTTGGCAATACTATAAAATCTTTAATCATCTCCCGATCACTCATTTCATCTCCAAGGGCTTTCGTAAACTCTGAATCTCTATTTTTCCCCCCTCAATAAGACAGTCATTTACACTTGTTATTTTTTTAAACAGGCTTTTTGAAAGTAAATGTCCTTACCAAAATAAAGGCATTATGTTTAAAAATTGTACCTTAACCACATGCTACATTTGAAGACGCACACGATTTCTAATTCCTTAGGACTGCTGCTTTTGTAACTACTCCCTCATTGATTAAAACGCTACGTGGGTCTATTGTCAGCTTCTAGCTGGATGAGTCAGAATGAAGGGGTTGGTTCTGTTCTGTTGAACATTATTTATTATTCAGAGAGTTTTTATGCCTGATTAGTGATGCTGCCTGATAGCGTTTTGATGTGACGTGCTGTCAGGAAAAGGAAAAACAGATGCTCTGGATTTGTGCTGCAGGTTCGCGGAGGCAATTTGGAAGAATAAGTACTGTCAGAGGCAATCAAACTAACGCCTAAGTCTGCATGAACCGTGAGTCAAGGCATCTCAGCAGTTTGGAGGTGGAAAGTTCTGGTGACTCAGCTCTGGCAGGTGACAACAGTGGGAATTCAAGTGTCACATACGCTCATCAACCATCCTGGTTGTACGGTGGATTAAAGATTTTGTCCAGCTGGAAAGATTCCAGGGTTCACACCCCCACGAAGCAGTATGGATTCATGCAAAGCTCACAGCCTAGTAGGCTAAACAATGTTTAAGGAAATTATAAAATCTAAGAAAAAGGAAGGCTGAAAAAAACATTTCTAAACTATGACTTACTTTATAAATCCCTGTAAATAAAACTCTTGCCTGGAACACATTTTTTGTTTCTTTGGGTAGAATACTCCTACGTGTACGGGCACATGTTATGCAAGATGAATCAGTGTAAAGACCACTGCGAAAAAAGAGAAGGAAATTTGTAAAGTCATAGCTGCAGCTATGCCAGGCCAGCAGCAGCAATGAGTACTGTTTCCCCAAAAATAAGCCCTCCCCATAAAATAAGCCCTAGCAGGATCTCTAAGCATGTGCGCAATAGAAGCCCCACCCCGAAAATAAGCCCTAGTGACGGGCGTGGCTGCGCAGCGCGTCTGCACAACCCGTGCGTGTCGTCGCGGAGCGGGAAAGAAGACGAGCAGCCCTTCTCATCTGCCCCGTGAGAGCTCTGTTGCTCCACGTGAGAGATTGGGGCCGATGGTTCTAAAGGAAATTGAGTCGCAAGAAATTCAGGATGGAATTCGGGGTCTGGAGAGTGACGATGATGTTCCAGAAGAAGACGACTTAACTATATTTGAATAAATGTAGATTGTTGTACTGTACTTAAAAAACAAATAACACATCCCCTGAAAATAAGCCCTAGGGTGTCTTCTTGAGGAAAAATAAATACAAGACCCTGTCTTACTTTCGAAGAAACATGGTAGTTAAGTTTTTGGGGAGTCAAAAGTGATAACCTGGATTTTTGAATGTGCCTACTAACTCCTGAATTGTTCAAGTGTCAACTGTATCACAGCTTAAAACAGTCTTTAAAAAATACCTTCAAAAAATAAAATGGTATTTCACACTTGCTAGTACAATTTCAACACATAATTTACTTCAGTATAAATATAAGCTTTGTTACACCAGAGTTTTCTACTTGCAATAATCCCCATATATTATTTATATTTTACTCTGGATACAGCTTTTCATATGAAATTAAAATGCTTTGTTTTTAGCTAAGAAACATCATAATTTTTTTTAATTGATATTTTACCTTTACTCCCTTTTTCAAAAATATAGGATACCCTTTTCTTCTGGTAAAATGTTTTATGTATAAATAAAAGATTTAGTTAGCAGGCCAGGCATGGTGACTCACGCCTATAATCCTAGCACTCTGGGAGGCCGAGGCGGGAGGATTGCTCAAGGTCAGGAGTTCGAAACCAGCCTGAGCAAGAGCAAGACCCTGTCTCTACTAAAAATAGAAAGAAATTAATTGGACAACTAAAAATATATAGAAAAAATTATCTGGGCATGGTGATGCATGCCTGTAGTCCCAGCTACTCGGGAGGCTGAGGCAGGAGGATCGCTTGAGCCCAGGAGTTTGAGGTTGCTGTGAGCTAGGCTGACGCAGCGGCACTCTAGCCCAGGCAACAGAGTGAGACTTTGACTCAACAAAACAAAAAACAAACAAACAAACACAAGATTTAGTTAGCAAAAAGCAACCAGAAAATGAATTGATAAAATATTAGGGAGGGCCAAAATAGTCCATTTTCTTATAACTGGCATTTGCATTTATCTAATGGAGCTGCTGTTTATCAAGGTACAACATCGTTCCCTGGAGAGGACTGAAGACATTGGTTTCCCATTGCTTTATGAACAGGAGATAGACCAGCCTCTGGTGACGTCCCCCGCAATGCAAGCACACCCTGGAGGTACAGTGGGTTCGGTTCCAGACCACGGCAATCAGGCCAATATTGTAGCAAAGAGAGTCACACAGATGTTTTGGTTTCCTGGCTCACCTAAAAGTTAGGTTTACAGTATACTGTCATCTGTTAAACCTGCAATGGCATTATATCTAGAAATACAATGTATACGCATTTGTTAAAAAAAAATACTTTATTTCTAAAAAATCCTAAGCATCACCTGAGCCCCCAACAAGTCATAACCATTTTGCTGATGGAGGGTCTTGCCTGGACGTCGGTGGTTCTTCACAAGTGTAAATGACTGCCTTATTGAGGGGGAAAAAAAGAGATTCAGAGTTTACAAAAGCCTTTAGAGATGAAATGAGTGATCGGGAGATGATCAAAGATTTTATAGTGTTGGTAAGTTTTCAAGAGAGTATCGGTGAGACTTGGCAATTTTGACGGATTGATTCTCAGCACTTCAATAGTTCTAAAAGACTATGAAACAGGTGCACACGGTATCTGCTGATCACTACTGGTGATTGCCGAGGGTCTGGTGGCCTGGCCAATTCATTAAAATAAGGCAACAGTAGAATTTGGCACGTTAATTAGCTTTTTCATCAAAGATTTCTCTGTGACATATGATATGTTGCAGGGCATTTTACACACAGGAGGACTCCTTCCAAAATTGGAGTGAATCCTTCCTTATCAACTAAGTTTACATAATATTACATAATATGTAATATGTAATAAGTTTATGTAGAATCTGTTTCAGGAAACCACTTTCTTTGCTCATCTGTAAGAAGCAGATCCTCTTCTGTTCTACTTTGATCAAGAGACTGCAGAGTTTGTGACTACGAGCCCACATTGAAAAATCCGACAGGAAAAAAAAAAGGAAAAACATTAGAATATAGATCTAAAATATTGTTTTATTAAAATAGTAGGCTACTGCCAGAATGATTTTTTAAAAAGGAAAAACACTATAATATAGATCTAAAATGTTGTTTTATTAAAATATGAGGCTACTGCCACATGCTTTTTATTATAAAATAAGACACACATCTAGGGTTAGAGAGAAATGAAAAAGCAAAACTTGAAATGTTTTTCATTTCTCCCTAACCCTACATGTGTGTCTCATTCTTTTTTCCTGTTGGTAAATTTAAAAAAAAAAAAAAAATGGTAAAGGCTCCTACCTTCCCGAATTTCAAGTTTTTTCTCCCTCTAGTTCTTATAGCAAATTAAAATAAAATTAAAGGGGCTTGATATTTAAAGTAAAATCATTTTTTATTAAAAATGATATTTTTGGCTGGGCGCGGTGGCTCAGGCCTGTAATCCTAGCTCTCTGGGAGGCCGAGGTGGGAGGATCGCTCAAGGTCAGGAGTTCGAAACCAACCTGAGCAAGAGTGAGACCCCCGTCTCTACTATAAAATAGAAAGAAATTAATTGGCCAACTAATATATATAGAGAAAAAATTAGCCGGGCATGGTGGTGCATGCCTGTAGTCCCAGCTACTCGGGAGGCTGAGGCAGGAGGATCACTTGAGCCCAGGAGTTTGAGGTTGCTGTGAGCTAGGCTGACGCCATGGCACTCACTCTAGCCTGGGCAACAAAGTGAGACTCTATCTCCAAAAAAAAAAAAATAATAATATTTTTCCAGTAAAAATGATGATGTCTTTACCAAAATTTTGTTTTATTTGGAATACATAAAGCTTTTAACGAAATACTTCTTTAGATAGGTCTAATGATTCTTGATCACGACTGATCATAATAACCAAAGCATCAAAGCTATGATCTTACACTCTCGGCATTTTCCAATGTGGGCTCATTGTCACAAACTCTATAGATGGATCAATGTCTTAGAAAAGTGGCAGAATAATTGGATTGTAGAAACAAGGAATAGAAGCTTTCATGTAAAAGAAGGAGAGATTCCCATACACAGCTTTGTCCCTGACAAGTCAATATGTTGTCATCCAAAAGGCAACCCCATCTGTTAAGGGGTGTTCTACAACCCAACACATCACATCGTAACTGCTAGGAGGGAAATGCTATTTTTATAGTCCACATGTAATTAAAGGCAAAAAAACCCAAAACTCATCTATAATGAATGGAATTTTTCAATTAAAAATGTAGAAAAAAATTATTCAGAAATTATGTCCCCTTTTAAAACTGGAGGACTTCACTGTGATTCTAAGTGAAGCTTTTTAGAGTAACGCAATAGGGACAGATGCTCAGATGCAACAGGACAGCATCTAATTGTATAATTAGTCTTTGTTCACTATGTATCTGTGATATAATCAGATTTAGGGATAGCACGAAAAATCATCCAACTTCAGGTTTTGTCACATCAAATTGATGAGAAAAATTATGGCTTCAAGAGACCTTGTGACATATTAATAAATGGGCATAGTCTGTAAGGAATATTAACAAAACCTGTCTGAACTAGATTATAAATCTCCAATGGGGTTTTTAAATCACTCATGCCTCCAGGACACAGAAACACAAACCACTGGGTTGTAGACACGTCAGATTTGCAGCTACAAGGCCTAAAAAATTAGGGAGATAAAAGGCAGTGCTTAATTAAATACGTCCAGGCATGAATCCCAGGTTAGGTTAATTTTGGTTGTGTCTATGCAATGTATGTGCAAGTGGACATGTCAAAATGGCAAGATGGTCCAAGCATGTCTGCAAATATTGCACTATGAGTGCAAATTCATCTTGTATTTATTTAATATGATAATTTATTAGACTTTTTTTTTGCCAGAATAGTAAACTTTCATGGATGATTTAAAATTTAGGTTAGAAACTATTTTTTTTCCTGAGACACTTTGTGGATTCTTCAAATACCAATCACAGCAAACACTTTTATAGCAGATACTACACATTGATGACTATTCCAAATGTCTCAGATTTCTTGTCAATCAGTTTCACAATTGACACCAAAGCTTATGGTGATGAAGTTCCTTGGACAAAGTCACGTATATGGTTGATACGTCTTGGACCACAGGTCTGAACCCAGGCAGAAAACTGGCTGTACCTTAATTTTGCAAATAATACCCCACTGACCTCTGTAACATCTCACAAACCCTAAGAAAACCAGCTCCACCAAAGAGGAGGTGATGTGAGCCGTGGCTGAGGTTATCAGTGAGAACTTTTGCAAATCCCCCGAGAATGCGAGAAGGGATGTAGCAGTTATTTGTTCTAAATCTCTCGCCATATTGTTTTTCTTGGCTCCACTGAGAAATATGTTAGGTTCACACGGATGAATGAGATCCATGAGAAAACTCGCTGCTCTCCTCAACTTCCTTGGCCAAACGGCAACATCAGGGAGGAATACGATTGGAAACACGTGGGAAAGCCAAAATGTCAGCTGCTTATAAAAATATCTGGGAGCATCTCCTGATTCCTCTACAACCTCTTTCACTGTGGACGGTGGCGCTGCTCTACCTTTCACGGCTATTCTGGTTTTGGTGATGGATCGGGTATTTCACGTGATTTGACTCAGGTGCCATAAATGTGGTGATTGAGGCCCTGTGGGTGTGATCAAGCGCTTGTCTCCTTGGATCCCGGGAGACAGCCTTGGACCTCGCTGGGTGAAGAGTCTGTACCTGCCTACTGGGTGGACACTGGCAGAGTTCAATGCGGGCTGCAAACCACGCTGTGACCTCCAGCTGGAAAAATCTCCCTGGAAGCCTCATGAAGCAGAGTTCAAAGACACAGCTGACAATTCAAATTGTCTTTCATATGGATTTGTTTAACGTACCAAAAAAGATACCAACTAGATTCCATTCATTCATGCATGCATTCATTGACACTAAGGTTGCACTATCTGGAAACAACTCTTATACGCATCTTTGAAAAGTGTAACAGATTTGAGGAACTCCAGTCTAAACTATGTTTTCTTAGGGTAGGCAGGCAGGGCCCCAAATCTCCCATTTCTGTTTTAACTAATATTTTTTCTAATGGCATTGCTTGGAAGAAGGGGCAGGATTCCTCTGCTTAAATTAGAGTCTTTGTTGTTACTTTTTAAACAACTGACCCAGATTCTTTCAACCTCGAATTCAGGCTTAAGCATGATAATAACGAATTTGTGTTAAGTGTAAGTATATAATTACCAATATTATGAAAAGAATTAGCATACAATATTTTTAGAGTATTAGAGTTAGCATACAATGTTTTAGAGTTGTTTTGAGTGTTATTTAAAATCATTTGCCTTTGGTATATCTCCCTTGGAGATCTATTGAGCTTTACCTTGTCATTTCTCTCAAAACCCCTGCTCTAGGTACGGCTTTACTTAAAAATATAAATATTCAAAATTGAAGCAATTAACATAACTTAAAGTCACTAATGAGTTGTATTCTTAAAAAGCCTACTAACATTTTTCTCCAGGAAATATCAGGGGGAAGCATCGGTGAAGGATTTGAGTTCAGTGGTGTAGAGTTGGGTAATGTTTACAAAGAGCAAGAGGAGAGAATTAGTTCTTGCTTCAAAAATAATTAAGCTAGAAAAAAACGCCGAGCACTAATCAGTTTCAAACTGGGTAGAAGTACTTATCTCCTTGGTTCAATAAATATTTAAAATGCTATCCATCATATTATTTAGAGCTCCGTACTTCATTTAACTCTATCCTCATCCATCCCACATTGCTTCCTCGCTTAAATATTTTCTTCATAGACCAGCTGAGTAAAATTGTAAAGTCATCGGGGTCCCACAGCCAAGAGCAGTGAAATAGGAGTAAATTGTCTAGATGGGCTATGGCAGCTAATAAAAATGAGATTAAATCATTTAGACCTCAGTCCATTCTGGGATAAGCACATTCTTTAAGTATTTCAGCTACTTATATCAATGTTCTTTCCCTCATGAGGAAATCTACATATCTTTCTAAATATCTCTATTGTTTACATAATTTTGGCATTCCCTTTCCCTTGTGATGAGAATTTATGGAATAATGTCTCCCCATGTTATTGCACCAGTATCCTCTATACTTTAGTTATAAAAAGATTTCTGGGCATTATAGTAAGGGATTCACCTATTTAATCAGGACTGAAATTCTCAGACTCTTAAGAAGTTAATTAACTAGAGGCCAGGCGAGAGGTAACTCACGGTGACTCACACCTGTCATCCTAGCACTCTGGGAGGCCGAAGCGCATGGATTGCTCAAGGTTAGGAGTTCGAAACCAGCCTGAGCAAGAGTGAGACCCCCGTCTTTAGTGAAAAATAGAAAGAAAGAAATTGGCCTATATATATATATATATATATATATATATATATATATATAAATATAAAATGAGCCAGGCATGGTGGCGCATGCCTGTAGACCCAGCTACTTGGGAGGCTGAGGCAGGAGGATCACTTGAGCCCAGGAGTCTGAGGTTGCTGTGAGCTAGGCTGATGCCACGGCACTCCCTCTAGCCTGGGCAACAGAGTGAGACTCTGTCTCAAAAATAAATAAATAAATAAATAAATAAATAAATAAATAAATAAATAAATAAAAGTGAACCGTTTAATTTAGGAGGAATGATACATCTATATATTCATCCTCAAATTATCTTAGTTTTCAATGAAACAAATTTTATTTTAATTTTTGATGTAATACAAAGAAACCGTAATCTCTAGAACACCAATGAAAGGCTTTCGAGTTAACGTTGCTCAATGCGACTGTCGCTATCTTTTCAGATCATTTAAAATTAATATTCGGCCTAACCATCTCTCATACAGGTCTCGAAGCTGTCCTTCTAATGCCTTAATGATTTTACTTTCCAAACATCTTCCCGGAAGTCATCCTAATTCAGCAGGGCTCTTTATAGCGCTTACTTGGAAATCACTGTCTAATCAAGTTAATGCTTGCCTCTACTTTGCCATATAATTGCAAATACTCTTATGAGATACCTCTGGACAAGCAAACTCTGAAAATCACTGTGCCCAGGGTCATTGCAAAATACCCTGACTTGTGCCTACGGACTGGGATGGGAGGTATATTCCGGTTATAGTAAATGATGATGTATTACTCTAGACTAAGGTATTACACTTGGAGAACAAGTAAGAGAAAATGTTAGAGATAGAAAGAGAGTAAAAAAGCAAATCTCAATGTTAAACTCAAACTGAATCTATATATTTTATTTTATATATTTATATATATTTATATATTTTATATATTTATTTTTATATATTTATATATTTTTTATATTTTATTTTATTCAGACTTTAACTGCCCCATCTCTGATTTTCTGAGAAAGGCATATCAAACTCCTCTATTATAATTTTTGTTTTACAGATGTGTTGCTATGATTTCCTTGTGTTCTTGCTTGATGTGTATATTTATATGGATATAGTTTGAAGACTTTTATATCTACCTGGTGAATTATGCCTTTTATCAATAAAAAAAGTTACCACATCCAGAAACACTCACAGAAACGCCTAAAATAATGTTTGGTGAAATATCTGGGCACCTCATGGTCTATTCAAGTTGACACATAAAATTAATCATAATGATTGTTTTTATCCATTCTAAAAAAATGACTTTCTTTTAAGAAATTATTTTAATTTTTTACAGTAAGATTAATGACGTATTTACTATCTATACATTGATACTTTGTTTCTATTGTCTTGGGACTACTGTTCTTTCATTCGTTTTCTCTTCTCCTTTCATTTTCTCTTTCCTTGCCTTCCTTCAAATTGTTTGGATTCCTTTATTTGCCATCTTTCTCCTCCACGGCTTTTAGGGTGATCATTTTCCTTCGTGGCTGTCCCCTGTGAGCTTTGATATCTATGCTTTTAAAAAGCATCTTTTTGCATTTTGTCTAAATAATGTCTAAAGTTAAACAATGTATGTATCATTTTCCTGACAAGATATCCACTTTTACATCAATCATTTCAACCTAATTTTATATGTTATTTTAGTCAGATATTCTAATTGTACTTCATTTTAAGCACATCAGGTTATTCATTGATAATATCATGGTCAATGCTTAGAGTTTTTTAATGCATTTATTTGCTTTCTTTTACTTCTTAGTGACATATTGGGGCTTCTCATCACACCTTTTATTTCATCTTTTTCTCTATCTCTCTCTTTGAATCTCTGTGCTATATTTTAGCCAATGGTAAGTAAATTTTTTTCTGCAACAGGCTAAATAGTTAATAGTTTAGGCTCACAACCCATCAGTAAATTATAATGATATTTGTTTATCTATTCATTCATTCATTCCTTCAAATGTATTATTGAACATCAAACACATACCAGGCACTGTGTTAGGTACTGAGAATAGATAGGTCACCAGCTCAGGCACGTTTCTTGCCCTCATGAAATTTTAGACTTTTGTTTTGTTGTTTCTGTGCAACATTCAATCTACCATAATTACATATCCTGAGCAAGTAATCACCATACGGGTTTTTTCTAAGTATCTTATTTTCCCCAGGAAATAATATACCTATTAGAAGAAAACGGGGCCGAATAAAGTGAATATTTGTATTCATTTTAAGCACAAATTAAATATGTTTTCTTCCAATGTATACTTGATCAATTGATATTTAATCCATGCATAATGCATAAGATGTTCTTAATACTCTCTGAAATTTGAATAAAAAAAAGACATAGTTGCATTAAAAAGGCAAACAATCTCAATATTTTAGAATAAATTCTGTCTGCTCTACAAAGGCTCATTTGTAAGAGCAGAATCAACTTATTATTTTCTAGCAGAAGGAGAATCTTTCCCAAGTAATATTGATAAGATTTTATTCCTTTTGAATTTTCCAACCTTGTTTAATCCCTTTAAAGTATGTTTCAAACTAACAATTAAATTTTCAATTTTAAAGATAAATAATACCTAGAAAGCATATTTGCATCAATGTGTTTATTTTTGCTAGCTTTGATAAGAAATCTGTATTTGCACTAGGTTTTTTTAAATATCTTTTTTATTTAGGTTTTAAATATGATATTCTTCATATGGGAAGCTACGGATCCAGTATCACCAGGGTTGGGATTGTTTTCTTCATTAGTCATGATGGATTTAATACCATTTTATTTCAAATAATTTCTAGGGTATGGGGTAGGGCTGTAGGAATCTGGGATTAAGAAACACAACACAGATGGCTGCCCCAGAAAGCTATCAGTGAGTTAGACCCTTGCTTTAACCCAGCCAACTAGTCACTTAGTTTGAATTATACATTTTTAAAATAAATAAACTAAAATTTCCACAGAGAGAGAAAGGGTATGTTTATAATCAAATACACCCTGGCCACTTCCATGGGTTGGTGAGGAGCGAGCAAGGCAGGTGCTAACACCAAACCTGCACCTGCCCAGGGTCCCACTGAGAAAGCTTAACGGTGACTTTTCCCACTGCCAAAACAATTTCCGAACCTTCACCTACTCGTGTGTTTTAAAGTTTCTCACTTGGGAGGAATATGCATACTCATTGCTTTAATTACCACTTGAGCAAGAACTCTAATCTCCAGAACATCCACCCATACCTGAGTTTCAACATTTTAGTGTCAATTTGGTATTTCTGTAAGAATGTCGAACTTCCAGCTCTCTCATAGTCTAATCCTGCACGGCAGGTTCTTGAGCAAGCTAGACACCCTTCCTCTGCTCTTTCTGGCACAAACATCATTCCAGTAGCCCACCAGCAAGTTCCCTTCTTTCTTGCTTGCTTGCTTTTCCTCTTCTTTTAACTCTCCTATTAACCTACTATATTAGGGTTTCTCAGAGAAACAGAAGCGATAGGATGTACACACACACACACACACACACACACACACACACACACACACACACACATACACACACATTTGTGATGGCTGAGACGTCTCATGAACTGTTGTCTACAATCTAGAGACCCGGGAAAGCCGGCCAAGGGGCAGGAGAAGACCAATGTCTCAGCGCAACAGTGAGCAGGGGGAAAAAGAAAAGAAAGAAAAATCAGGACAAATTCCTCATTTCTTCACCTTTTGTTTTATTCGGGTCCTCAATGGATTGGACCATGCCCAACCACATTGCAGAGGGTGATCTACTTTACAGAGTCCAGAGATCCAAATCTTAATCTCATCCAGAAATGCCCTTACAGATACACCCAGAAACAATGTCCCATCCGGGCCCTCCCTGGCCGGATCAAGTTGACACAGGCAATCGGCTCTCCCACCTGCTGTGTCTGTGTGTAATCTTAAAATGTGTATCATTTTAACCCAGCCACTGTTTCGTGCCACTCTGCCAACCACCAGGATGTGGACTCCCTAATTTCAGAGCCCCATTTCTCTGTTTGTTTTCAGTATCTAACATAGCGTAAGATACAAAGTAGATACTTTGTTTCTTAAATGAATTAATGAATGGACAAAGAAACAAAGAAACAAACAAAATACATAGCAATCACCCAACTTTGTTAACTCTTTTTTAGTAACATTCTTTTACTTTGTTTCCTGCTCTTCTCTGCCCCTAGCTCTGCAAAACGGCTCCTGTTTGGATGACTGCAATAAGGAAATTTTGTATCTCCTTCCCACCAAAAGCAACCTTTGGCAATCCATTCTGAAAATCTCCATCGCCATCTCAACATTGTATTTTCTAACCATTGATGCCTATGAGTGTCTAGAGTCCTCAGAGCAATAGGAACTCAAGAATTCTTTGTGCTGTTACAACTTGATCTTCCAAACAGGCAGTATATTGCCCATAGGTTCACTGCTAGCATACTCTGATTAAGACAGAGGAGGAAGAGTGGAACACTTTAGGGTTCAGTCCATTTCATTTTGAAGTTCTCCCAGGGAAATACACAGCTTGCCTGAGCCTCTCTCTTCTTCAGGAAGTCTAGAAAGTTGCCTTTTTGAAAGGGAGATGGAAATAGAGTTGACTTTTAATACTTCTAACAAACAAGTTTGTAAGATTATGACTTCCAATGGGATTACAAAAAAAAAAAAAAAAAAAAGAAAACTATAGGAGAAAATTTGCCTAAGAATCCTAAGGCTTATGTAGCTCTAGTAGACAACTGTAAACTACAATTTGAAAACATATTCGAGATAATCGTACATAATAGTTGAAGCATGCTGACTACTCACATGGATTAATTTACCTTCAAAGGTCTTTGCCGATATTAAATACTTCATTCTTACAATATTGGTTCTGTGATGAAATACTAATCACCTCTGTACTGTGTTTCAAAGAAGAGTGGATCCTTATAAGGATGCATACTCTTACAGAAAGAGAGGGAGGGAAAAAAGGGTTTTGGAGAACAATTTAAACTGGAAAATCTAAGTAAAGGTGGATTTGATGGCTTTGAGATACTAGCTCCTTGCAAACAGTCCCTTTGGGGGTTATAGAGATTAAAACAAACAAAACTGGTTTCTCCCTATCTGATAAAACTCAGTTTCGATCTCAGCACCAAAATGCAAAGCATCAAAGCTCCTTTCAGAAGCAGTCAAGTAGACAAGTCTCCAGCCCGAAGTTACGCCTTGAATAAAAGTGCAATTATCGTGTAGACCCCTCATTGCCAAAGGGCTGGCGAGGGATTCCTCTTAGAAGACACAGTTTGCCCTGCAAATCAAGGCAAGAAGAGCACGCTTCGAGGCCAAATATTCTTCCCGTGAGTCTTGGCAAGCCTGGAATGTGTGAGTGCAGGATGTTTGCACCCTGAAATGTGCAAGAATGAGAAAGGAATGAGAATGGGAAAGCCAGCCAAGCACCAGCAGCCATCCTTACTGCGTGAAACCTTACCTCTGGCACTGAGATCTGGGGGGGCAGGCTCCCAAGGATGTCCCTGCCTTCTGGCTAACAGAGCCCCCATCAGAAGAAAGGGCAAGCCCCCCTTTGCAACTGGAAGTGCCGCATACCTTGAAGGGCATGCATCCTTTCTGAGACTGGGGGGCCTGATATTTATCCAGGACCCCATGCAGGTATCAAGGCAGAACGGGCACCAGCCTCTGGAACCCTCCTACCTGCGTCAGGTTCCCATAACTCTGCCACTCACTCACTCACAGATGTAGGTAGAGAGCAGGAACCCAGAGAAACAATCAGGCTCAGGGCCTCGACCGCAGGAACAAAAAGATCAGACCCGTACAATTCTTAAACATCCAAGGCTTAACAAGGAAACAATCACTTCTCTCTTGACCCCGAGCATAATTCAAAGACATCACTTGATATTGGTGACAAAGTTCCTATCCATCACAATCACTCAGAGTCATGGGTCGAGGATCAGAAAATAACGGCACAGGAAAACTACTAATGACGGGGCACGGTTGGTCGAGAGGGACCAAGACCCCCTGGCCAAGGTGCTTCAAAGTCAACGAGATTTGTTTGACCTACAAAAGGCTCATGGCCGAGAGAATGTCATTCCGGCAACATCTGAGAGAAGCTTTTAATCGCTGGTAAGACAAGCCCGAGTTTTGTGCATGAAAACCTTTTGTGATGGCACAGTCCTGTGCAATGAGGAAAAAAGTCTCAGTGATCAATGTATCAGAGACATAAGCATTTTAAGCATTCATCTGTTCAAAAGTGTTTGAGGAAAGAAGGACTTAATCACAAATTTACTGCTGGTTTGCTACAGAATATCGACAAATTGCTTTCCCTTATGAATGTCCCCACATAGTAAGCACGAAAAGCCTCTTCGGGGTTCAGCCACACCTGTACTCATGACAGAAGAGGAAAATACGAGGGAGCTGTAGGCAGACCTTAATACAGTCGTTGTCTGTAAAGTTTGGCAAAGTCAGGCATTGCTTTTTCTCTTTCTTTCTTCCTTTCTTTCTTCCTTCCTTCCTTCCTTCCTTCCTTCCTTCCTTCCTTCCTTCCTTCCTTCCTTCCTTTCCTTTCCTTTCTTTCTTTCCTCTATCATCCATCATGTTTGGGAGACGATCATTTTGACTGTGGGAAATGCAAAGTTCTCCATAAAACACAGAACGAAAATTTGTCTTGTGCCTAGTAGATTCTCCTTTTTTAAAAACTTTTTCCTGCTCAAAATACAAAGTCATGGAAAGACTCCCATTTAGAAAGAAAGACGGATGGGATTTTTTTGTTTGTTTCTTTTCTTTTGCAGACATTGTCGCTTTATCCAACATGAAAGAAAAAAAAATGCAGATATAAAAATCAGGCAAAATTGTTACGTCAAGGGTGGCTCTAACCCTTGTTTTTCCTCTAGTCCTTCCTCCCGGTCCTAGGTCAATCCATGGTCACTCAGTCCCGGGAGGTACTGTCGAATGTTTGGAAGGAGCTGGGCCCCCTGTCACCGGCTGTGGAGCACTCAGCCCTGCTGCCAGGTGCTGTGCTGGTGTGAGCACCACTTAGACTGGAGGAGGGATGCGGAGTAGAGCCTTTGCCTAAATGCTGAGAGCTGTGCGCTTTACTTTAGAGGATTTTCGAGGCACTTCTTAGCGGAATGCCTCCCCAGTGTTCTTGGCTATCAAGAAGTGGGTTCTTGACTCTGCCAGGGAGCAAGTGAGCTAACCCAAATTTGCATATCTAAAATGGGATTCATTAAAAAGTGTATGTTAATGAATAACATCATTAGCACTCAATTTTACATCCTGATTGATGCTATTCAGGGGCCTAGCAGCAGGCAAAGGACAGGCATAGTTACATCCTATTTGAAAGGAAAGAACATTAGATTATGACCAACCAACGGCGGGCAGACGCTGGTCTGTAACTTTCAGGTCAGCGTTGGAATAACGATGCCTAACGAGATCATTACTTGACGACACGCAATTAGATCTGTTTTGTATCCCGTGGACCAGTAGTAAATATTTTAACATTTTCATTCCTCGATACACCACTACCATGATGATACCTCCTGACAACACCAATTCACATCTACATGAAGTTCTCGTTTGGGTGAGTCACGGCGATTAGATGGCTAATTGGAATGAGAAGGCTGCTCTCGTCGGAAAGAGATTGCGTGCTGCAATAAATCAGCTTCCCCTTGCGTGCTCCTCAGAAGCAGAGAACGGACTTTGCTCTCTGAGCTCCGCTCTGCCAGCAGTGGAGATATTTAGGAACAGGGTGAATTCTGTTGGGTAATTGAATTGCCTGTAATCAGATAAGGAATGATTAAGAAAAAAAAAAAAGGCAAATAAAATAGGGAAATGACCCGGGTGGATAAAAGCCAAACCTATAACCAACCAAAGGATGGTGCCTGGGCTTGGCCTCTCTCTCCAGCTCAGGACCACACATGGGAAACTGGTGGTAGATTCTCAAAGCACGGGGTCTGATTGGGAAAAAGGGTCTCAGGGCTCTGAACAACAGATTCCCTGAGGTCCATCGGCGCAGTGTCTGCCTCTGGATTCAAGAGCTACAAATGAGAGAAACAATTTATCATGGAAAGATGTCTTTTCCCCCATAGGCTGAGAAAATGAAGGCTCTGTAACCCTTGTAGGGAAACCTCATGCTGAGCTCTGAAATCAGACGGTGACCGGTGACCGTCCCGTGGTGCGTGGAGCTGAGGCTTCCTCTTACGCTGACCTCGGACCCTCTTCCCGCTTCCGGGACCACCCTGCCATCCAGGAGAGACTGAGTGGGCCGCTTTCAAGTCACAGTCTGAAAATAGAATCTCCCATTGCAGAAAGAATAAAAATGTATGCACGCAATAGGCATCCTGGTGTATTTGCAAAACAAAGCCTGCTTGCCACCTCAGAAAAAAAGCTTTTCATCCTTTCAGAAGAATAGTTCAGAGTGGGGAAGATGAGCTTAAAACACAGTCACGGATATGGGGTTTGCAAAAAAGGGGGCGAAATGGACATGGCTGCCAGGACTGGCAGAAGGTCAGTTTCGTCCTGACCCTGCAGACTGACTGTGGATGGATGACTGATATTTAGAACAATATTCAAAAATGGAAGGAAAGGAAAAGAAAGACAAAAAGCAAGTCAGGAAGAAATCAGCATGCTCTTTGTTCTCCTGGGGAATTATAGACACGGTAGGAGAATTTTGCTGAGAATTCCTAACATAAATTGAAAGGCACACAGAGCCAAACCTTCTCATGCACTACTGCTTAAAATAAAATCCCCAGGGTTTCTTTTTGCTTTTTTTCCTTCTGTATTTACCCCAGGTTGACACAAATAGATTTGTAAAATAGTTTGCGCATCTGTTAATTATGTCTAAGCCACAGTAAAAGAATATATGAGATTGGACAGACACCTATATTTTAAGACATTCTAGAAAGAAACAAATAAAGAGTGAGGGAGGGAAGAAGGAAGAAAGGAAGGAAAGGAAGAAAGGATGGGAAGAGAGACCAAAACATTGTAATTTAGACAATATTCAACTATATAAGAAACCCCTGTGCAAACCCAGAATGGGAATGTATATTTGAATTCAACTATTTTCAAGTAGCTACTAAGGAGTGGGAGCACATATAATTTCTATTAAATGAGACCAATGTTTCTTTCTTTTTTTTTTTTTGAGACAGAGTCTCGCTTTGTTGCCCGGGCTAGAGTGAGTGCCGTGGCGTCAGCCTGGCTCACAGCAACCTCAGACTCCTGGGCTCAAGCGATCCTCCTGCCTCAGCCTCCCGAGTAGCTGGGACTACAGGCATGCACCACCATGCCCGGCTAATTTTTTCTATATGTATTAGTTGGCCAATTAATTTCTTTCTATTTATAGTAGAGACGGGTCTCGCTCTTGCTCAGGCTGGTTTCGAACTCCTGACCCCGAGCAATCCGCCTGCCTCGGCCTCCCAGAGAGCTAGGATTATAGGCGTGAGCCACCGCGCCCGGCCCAGCCCAGTGTTTCTTTAAGCTCAAAAGTCTTCGAGCAGTCTCAAGATATTTTTTCTAACTTTGATCTCAAAAGATTACAAATGTAGCCAGGACAAACCTTCCCTCTCCTGGCCCAGGTGCTAATATTGTAATCTCTGCACAGTGTGAGGCGTGGGTGGGAAGGGGGCAACGTTAAGCGTGTGCCCTCACCCCAGCTCACCTGGACTGGTTTTCAGGCTCTGCCACTTCCGTCCCTGTGGGAACCTCAGTAGATTGCACTTCTCTGCACCTCAGTTTCCACATCTGCAAACTGGGGACAATTTTAGAACTTACTTCAAATGGTTTCTTATGGATCGAATTGTATCTCCCCCAAAATTAATGTGTTGAAGTCCCCTGAATGTGACTGTATTTGGAGATGGGGAAATTGAGCTAAACTTATTTAGGTCACTAAGGTGAGCCCTAATCAACGTGACTGGTGTCTGTACAGAAAGAAGGAACTGAGAAAGACATGGAGAGATGTTTTGTGAAGATGGAGACAGGGGTCCGGGTGATGCTTCTGCAGGTCAAGGGACACCAAGGACAGCCAGCACACCCCCAGAAGCAGGGGCAGAGGCCTGGGACACAGCCTTCCTCACCGTCTCAGAAGAAACTAACCCTGCTGACCCCTTGATCTTGGACTTCCAGCCTCCGAGTCTATGGCGGGACCACACATTTCTGTTGTGTAAGCCACCCAGCGTGTGGCACTTTGGGCCAGTAGCCCTAGCAATACAAGATTATTGTGAAGTTTATGGACCTATCATTGTAAAAAAAACACTTAGAAGCATGCCAGGGGCAAGAAAAGAGCTCGACGGAAGTGAACTTATGTTACTGCTATTAGTACGATTAGCACTGTGCTGCCAGCCATCGTAAGTCTGAATGATATATGTTCTGCACCTATATCCTCAAAATAACATAACCACCTTAGGTCAGTTGACTTCTCAGATGCCCCTTACCGCTGTGTCTGATTGGCAGCTTGACAAAAGCAGCGGGTGTATTTGCGAGGAAAAGGTACACAGAGCCATGTGGGGAGACCCATCCCTGATGTCCTGGGACTGTCTTCTCTGAGCACGGCCCCCACCTGGTGCCTGGGAGGCACGCACAGGCTGTTCTCTTGCACCCGGGTGCAACCCCCCTGCACACACGCATCACACGTGCTCGCCGTGGCAGATGAAGCCCACACACTCACTTCCTCTTCGAGGAAATAAGAACAAATGGGGTGGACGGATAGAACAGAGGATCAGAGCAATTTCTCTGCCCCCAGTACACAAGCGCCATGTAATTCCAGGTCTAAAGCAGGTAGTCTGGCCCAATATTTTTTGCTGTCAATTACACAGCATGAAGCTTACCATGTTTCCCTGAAAATAAGACCTCCCCATAAAATAAGCCCCGGCAGGATTTCTAAGCATGTGCACAATAGAAGCCCCACCCCGAAAATAAGCCCTAGTGACGGGCGTGGCTGCGCAGCGCATCTGCACAACCCATGCGTGTCGTTGTGGAGTGGGAAAGGACACGAGCAGCCCTTCTCATCTGCCCCGTGAGAGCTCTATGGCTCAATGGAACCATTGGGGCCAATGGTTCTAAAGGAAATAGAGTTGCAAACAATTCAGGATAGAATTTGGGGTTTGCAGAGTTATGACGATGTTCCAGAAGAAGACGACTGCACTCTGTTTGAATAAATGTAGATGGTTGTACTGTACTTAAAAAAAAAAAATAACACATCCCCTGAAAATAACCCCAAGGGTATCTTCTTGAGGAAAAATAAATATAAGACCCTGTCTTATTTTCGGGGAAGCACGGTAGTGGCAAGAGCACTCTGTGCAGGCCCCTGGTGAGCAGGCAGAGGATGGCGTTCTTGGACCTGCAAACGGACGGGTCACAAGTTGGGACAATATGCTGACGCTAGAAGAGGCTCCGTGGGACCTGGCTTGTCCCCAGATCTCTCTTTCTCCTCTCCTCCAAGGCAGTCTCAGGGAGCAAAATTCTAGCGTTGCAGATTCACCCCTTCCCAGGTGAGAAAGGATTGATGGTTTGGGGATATGTTTTATGAGAATGAAAATGAGTTTGGGAGGAGTAACTCATGAACCATCTTTCAACCAGCGTTTCAATGAGGATTGATTTCTAACGAGTTGGGGGGATGTTTGGGGTCGGGCGAGGCCGTGCCCTGTCTGGGGTGGGAGTGCCAGGGACGGGGGGGGGGGTGGTTGGCGGGGTGGGCAACGGGACCCCACAGGCTCGCAGGGATTGCTGTATTTTGGAGGCATCCCGCTATCTATCCGTGGACGGCGGGGACAGGCCGTCACCAAGCCGGGGCTTGTTTACCTGTCTTCAAGAATCCACCCAAAGAAATATCTTAGAAACTGAATCTGTTCCCTCCTAGGTTTTAAATTACACCAAGAGGAATAAAAGTCATTTATAACAGATGGAATCGGAAGGAGAGGTGCTGAGAAAAGCAAAGGAAAGCACTGGCCACCACACGCCTGCAGCTGTGTGTGCAGCGGCTTCATGCAATGCGTTTGTGTTCCGGAACCCGCAGCTGTCTTTACCCGCATCCCATGCTGTGCCCCGCTGCCTGTGAGCATGTGGGGCCAGTGGAGGCTTCGGAGTTTGTTCTAACGTCGGCCCCGGTTGCACCTCCTTGTTGAGTGGACCTGAGACTGATGTGTGTCTTTTGATCTGAGAGCCAGTGGCTATCACCAGGTGGTCTTGCTGTTGGATACATGCTTAGCACATTGAGCTTCAGTGCTTTCTGGTAGGAGCTCGAATAAGCCAAAATGTAACCGATGGAAACCGAACTGCCCTCCTCTGTCCATCTACCTACCTATCTATCTGTTCATCTATCTATCTATCTATCTATCTATCTATCTATCTATCTATCTATCTATCTATCTTACATATCCCTACCTATCCATCTACCTACTTATCCATCTATCCATCTATCTATCTATCTACCTACCTATCTATCTACCTACCTACCCATCTACCTACTTACCCATATACCTACCTATCCATCTACCTACCCACCTATCTACCTATCTATTTACCTACCTACCTATCTATCTACCTACCTATCCATCTACCTACTTATCCATCTATCTATCTACCTACCTACTGATCTGTCTACCTACCCATCTACCTACCTATCTATCTACCTACCCACCTATCTATCTACCCTACCTTCCTATCTACCTGTCCATCTACCTACCTATTTACCTACCTATCCACCTATCTATCATCTGTCCATCTATCTACCTATCTACCTACCTATCTATCCACCTATCTTTTAACGACTGACTTACCATCCTAGTGGTGTCCTTTCTAAACTTCAGTTTCCTAATTTTTCTATCTGGAAAGGGTAGGTTTGGGGGAAAAGTCAGTAGTTTTCACATTTTTTTTTTGTAGACCCTTTTCTTAAAACCAACATGAGCAGCCATTATATCGTTCTGCAGGGCACAGTTTGAAAACCACAAGACTGGGTGATTTCTGAGCTCTACCCATTCTCCTAATCCCAGTTTCCAGGCTGGGATGGGTAAGTCAGCATCTCCCGCTGACACAGGATGTTGGCAACCCCCCTGGGAACTCTCTGCTTCCACTGGGAGGGGTCTCCTTTGACTCACTGGGGGACCATGAGCCCATCAGGGCGCCATGTTCTCCTCTGTCCGATAGAACCCTTGTACGTGTCTCGGAGAATCCAATGAAGCATGGTGTGTAAAACACTCAGCATGTGAGCAGAGCACTCATTGATGTTTTCGTCCTGATTTATCAAGGGACATTATATTGCATAAGATCTACTTTTTAAAAAATATTCCCTTCAGCAAGTTGCTTTAGTTACCAATAGGTTTACACCAGAGGAATTTTTCTCCTTGTGAGTTTGCATTTTTCAGTGCCTTTCTGCAACACATGTATCAAAGAAGTATTTTTTTTTTCAATGTAGCTGTTTTGGAAATTTCTTACTTGGAAGCAATTTTCTACTACAAGTCAAAGGATTGAAGCCAAGAAAAAAAGAGGTGAGTCCGCAGCAGCATATATGGTATATATGCTTTCTAGAAATACCTTTCTAAGCAGGCAGAGAACCCTAAGCTAAGATTCAAGAGTTTAAATTTGTAGTGTTCACTCAGCAGCTGTCTCCGTAAAGAGAAGGGGTTGAATCGTGTCCAAACCAAGCGTCAGATTTCCAGAAAGCAGACGAGAAATTAGAAAGTGTGTAGGGAACAGAAGAAATGGCTGCAAAAAGGCCATAGCCTTTTTAAATGGACTCGACCTTTTTGGTCAGATAAGGGACCCAAGCGCTGGAGGTCTTAACTCAGGCCAGAGTTGGGGAGGAGTTGCGGGGACCGCACAGAAAAAGCAGGCTGGGGCCTGCTGGGAGGTGTTTGAAATCTAGTTTGGATAAAGGAGTAGAAGTCAGAAAAAATACTCAGCACAGCATGCAGGGGTTGTCTGGAGTTCTTTGGCCAGGGAGGTCCTCTGCCCAGCACCGCTGGCCAGAACTTGGGTTCTGAAGTGCCCATCGATGCGTGAGTGGATTAATAAAATGTGGTACATGTGTACCACGGAGCACTACTCAGCCACAAAAAACAATGGTGATCTAGCACCTCTTGTGTCATCCTGGATGGAGCTGGAGCCCGTTCTACTAAGTGAAGTATCACAAGAATGGAGAAGCAAGCACCACATGCACTCACCAGCAAATTGGAACTAATCAGAACTGATCGATCAACACTTACGTGCACATATGGAGATAACATTCATCGGGTGTTTGGCAGCTGGGAGGGGGAGGAGGGGATGGGTCTATACACACCTAATGAGGGTGGTGCACACCGTCTGGGGTATGGGCACACTTGGAGCTCTGACTTGGGTGGGGTAAAGGCAATATACGTAACCTGAATATTTGTACCTCCGTAATATTCTCTGAAATGAAAAAAAAAAAGAGAGAGAGACTTGGGGTTCTAGGCATCGTTGAGCTTTTCCAGACTTGGAAGGACAGGCCGGGGTCTCAGGCTTGTGCTGTCTACAGTCCAAGGTTGCCATCCTAAGTGAGGGCATGACAAAGACTCATACTTGACCAAATCTCTGTTGGGCTCCTCTGAGTCCTCTGCTCACCGTGGAGTTAGTGGAGTCTACACTGGCTCCCGGCCATGCTAAGTCAGTTTAGCGAAAATCCCCCTGTCCTGATGTCTGGTCTCACCAAGTACCCTATCCCAATGCTCATTGCTCACCATTGGCACCTGCTCTCCTTGTCCTGCCTCCAGCAGGTTTTGTTTGGTTTTGTTTTTATCGTTTCTTTGTTGCAACAAGGCAGAGTCCAGGCTTTCTGAGCACACTGTAAAACCTCTTCCACTGACTGTGGGCCAGAAACCATGAGCTCATCTCGCTTTAGTTACAGTCTACGAACATCTGTGGCTCTTTCCAGCCATTGTTACATCATATCTTGACCAATTTTTTTTTGTTGTTGTTGTTTAATGTGACCTTTGGGAGTGTTTTTAAGACTTCCTCTCTACCTAGTATGACATGCATCATTTGATCAGCCTCACTTTGCCAACTCAAGGCACATATGTTTCATGCTTTTTAAAGAGAACATGTTACAATGCATAAAACACATCCAGATTTCCGTTCCATTGCATCATTTCATAATCTTTTTTGGTTCATGTCACTGTTTCCTAAACTTCCTTAGCTATCAGCACAGTCTCTGTAGGAACAGTTACACTGCCCGTCAAAACGCTACCACTCCATCTACACCATCCTTGGGGGACGGTTCCTGCTCCCCTAAATAGGCAGAAAATTCCTTCATTATCTGCCTTCATCATCCAGCACCTGGCGTGGACATGAATTGACAATGGGTATTCATAACTAGAGTCACCTAAAACTCTCCCCAGGCCCGATAGAGTTTTAACTCAGGGAGAAATGACTTACCACGCCCTTTAAGAGAAATCCTAATCTTGGCATTTTGCAAAACTTCCTGCCAATTAGTAAGAAAGAGAAATTTCTGCCCCAAGGTGTGGTCATTGGTCATGGTCCAACACACCAGCTTCTTTGTAGGACTGCCTGGGTCTCAGTAAACTGGGTTCTCAAGGGACGTGAGAAAAGAACCCATCTGTCATCTTCCATGGAAAAGATGGAAGGCTTAGGTAAGAAAATTGGGTAGGTATAAATATCTCCAAAGGACAAAAACAAAAACCCAGAGCACCACGTGTCAAAATATCCACCATAAGCCTGCTCCAAGGTGGTTTGACATCCTTCAGATGGAAGAACACACGTGACTTGGCTCTGTTGTTATGGGGACCAAACAGAGAGAAGGAACTAGAATTCGATAACAACAGATACACTCCTGGAACTGTTCTTAGAGCTTTGTACTCTCCTTAATTTAATTTTTATAGCATCACCAAAATCATATTACTGTCTCTGCTGTGCAGGGGAGAAAACTTGGGTGAACAGAAGTTAAACAATTTGCAACAATCACATGTACCTTGTTTCCCCGAAAATAAGACAGGGTCTTATTTTTATTTTTCCTCAAGAAGACACCCTAGGGCTTATTTTCAGGGGATGTGTTTTTTTTTTGTTTTTGTTTTTGTTTTTTTCAGTACGGTACAACAATCTACATGGATTCAAATACAGTGAAGTCGTCTTCTTCTGGAACATCATCATCACTCTCCAAAACCCGAATTCCATCCTGAATGTCTTGTGACTCTGTTTCCTTTAGAACCATTGGCCCCAGTCTCTCATGTAGAGCACTAGAGCTGTCACAGGGCAGATGAGAAGGGCTGCTCGTCTTCTTTACCGTGAAATGGGTGGGTTGTGCAGACACACTGTGTAGCCACGCTCATCACTAGGGCTTATTTTCGGGGTAGGGTTTCTACCCCGAAAATGCTTAGAAATCCTGCAAATGCTTAGAAATCCTGCTAGGGCTTATTTTATGAGTACATTTTATTTTCAGGGAAACACAGTACATGGTAAAGCCAGATACCCCACCTGTCTGATAACCTGGCCTTGGGTATGACCTTTAGTTCCTTTGTCTTTAAAATAAGGAGCTTGGAGTAAACCATCTCTGTAGTTTCTTCCAGCTGCTCAAAAAGTGCATGATTCTATGATCATAATTTTAAGGCAGTGTTTACCAAAGCTTACATGAATCATTAGTCCCAAGAGATGTTGAGACAATTTGAAAAACAGGGTTGCCTGGCCAAATAACTTAGAAAAAAAAAATGAATACTTTTTTCTCCTCTTACAAGATTCATGATACAAATTAACATAGGAAGAATTCTGAGAACTCTTGCTATAAAGGAAAATGGTTTAATTTTGTTTTACCCAGCAATTCCTAAGCCATGAATCATAGAATTTTTTTTTAAAAGTAGCACTTATTAATTCTTTGGAATGAATGTTCCAGAGAATGTATTTTGTAAAATTGGGACTCAAGTATTAATTTGCTTCAGAAAATGAAACAGGTGATGTAGGTACGTAAGGTGGAGAGATCCAAGGTTCATGTGTTTGATCAGCCATTGTACTTACTCTATTTTGTCACAGTAACCTGGTTCTAGCTGGGATTGGGCCGGGGTCTGGGCAGTGTGTGATGAGGAATCTCTTCTTCTGGGCAAGACCTGTAGCTAGAGGCAGACTTACTGGCTGCTGACAGAGAGATGTGACGATGACAACGTTGCCATTCGCCACCGCTGCCCCACGCCCAATATTCCCTCCCTCTGAGCTCGCTCAGACCTGGTGTCTGAAGACAGCCTCCCTGCTGCCCCGCCAACTCTGGTCTCGGTGTCTGCTCTGGTCAGCGGCTGTTCACAGGGCTCACGAGCACCTTCCCCGACCCTCTGGCTTCTCCCGCAATGTTTACGTGTCGGGATCTCAGCGGATGTGACGTGGGCCGCCACCCATGCAAACAGGACCCGGGTGCATGGACCAGGACACACATGGGGTGACCTTCTCTCTCCTGGACACAGGAGGACCTGGTGACATGACCTCCCATGCGCAATGTCTCCAGAGGATGTGGTGGAGTTCTCTGTGTCTTCCCTGCAACGGGTAATAAGGGTGAGGAACCAGATTTGATCTGATTAGAGGGAGGTGAGTTGGCCAGAACATGGAAGAGAACCCAGGAGGGTTCTCCTCACATGCTCCTCACTACCCTTCGTGTAACCTCCCTTCTGTGACAATGGGGAAAGCCACCAACCGGATCCAAACATGGAACCCCACAACATCATGCCCTATTCTTTTCTGGGAATCTGAAATAGATTTTAAGGTGAAAATATATACTGATTTTAATGGGATGTGCTTTGGAGGACACGGTTAAAGGGAGTCTGAGACCTTCACTGTCTTCTTGTTCCTTTTGTTTCAGGTTAGCCCTCAAACTTATTATGTTGTGGTTTCCCAAATCACAATACATATGTGAACATACGTGTGAACATGTGGGTAAGACCTTGGAATTGTATAGTGTCTGCTTTTACTCTGACATGTGGAAGAGACATGGAAGGATAAAGACGTACAACATATGACAAAGGTGCATAAATCTATCTACTTATCATCTCTACTTAGTCATCTCCATCCGCCCGTCCATCCATCATCTACTGTATCCACCCGCCACCTGCCACCTGTCGTCTCTCCATCAATCTGTCTGTCTCTGCACACAGAAGATGAGGCCACTGGAGGTTGGTCACCGACTCTGCACCGTGGTCTCTTCCTGAGTGGACCATCAGTCCCTTGGATGATGGGGTGGATCGTGGAGTGCAGGGTGGGGGATGAAGTAGCCTAAATGATTTTTTTCTCCCATGAATTATGATCCATCTTTCTATTTCTGACCATAGGATATTGCCTACTATGGTTTTTAAGGAGAGAGAAAAGGGAAAATGAAGGCGTGGAAGGCATTTAAGGAGAAAGGAGTGTGGAATGCAGGTGGGGGAAAACAAGGAGGTGACCCAAAGTTGGGGTGAGTGCGTGAGAGGTGACGGAGCACCCCGAGGCTGAGGTTTGGCCATTGTTTTTTTTTCTTTTTTTTTTTGGTTTGCTTTTCAATTTCTTTAACCACAAAGATAAGAACACCCTATGGGCTCCTTTGATGAGGGAATGTTGGGGGGTGGGACCCTTCCCAAGCCCATCCCCCCCAAAGGGAGGACCCTGGCATACCCCTTAGTGACTGAGCAAAGGAAGTCCTGAGATGTTACTTGTGTACAATTTGAGACTATATTTTTCTACCTGATTCCGATTTTAAAGTTTCTTGGGCACAGTAATAAAATAATAACTCAGAAAAATGTTTAAGAGACCAGATCTTTCCATGACCCTAATTTTAAAATATCAAGTCATATGCTGTTTTGTTTTAGCTGCTCTTGTTTTGAAATTTTGGAGAGTGACCTATGGCAAATGGGTAAAAACAACAAAGAAATGGTCACATGGCCAGATCTGACTATTTTTTTCTTTCCATTCTACTCAAACTCAATCATCTACATAGTTAAAAAAAATGGGTTCCAAATTATTTCAATTCAATTTTAGTGGCAAAATCATTCTACATAACAAATATCACTGGCATCTTATTTATTCCATCCCCGAATATATTATATACTATTTATTTTTATTAATATATTTAAAACAATGTATTGTTACTAGCAAAAATAATATAAGTAATAAAACATAATACATATATTTATAATGACATAAAATAAATATATGCATAATAACATAAAATAAATATATCGTTTATTCTATATTATTGTTTATTATATATTCGTATATCACTGAGGTTGTATCTTATTTATTAATTAGATTAAGTGCCATGTCTTGTAAAAAGTTTAACACAAAAATGCATGCTTCATACAAGTGTAATTTTTCTAAGGCAATAGAAAGTAAGGTTTAGAGAGAAAACTAAAGAAAGTACCCAGAATCCATGCCATCGTGTCACACAGGCTTTGATATTAGAGAACCTCAAATTTGACTCAAAATTTCTAAGGATGTCGAGTAAGAAACACGATGAAATGATGCAGGGATTCCGTGCGGAGAAAGAAAACCACTCACTTAGGAGAGACAGACACGTCGACTTTCGGTTCACTGGAACGTTTTTTCCTGCACGTCTCGGTGAGCAGAACGGCGTGCATCAAAGCAGATGTCACTCACGAGGGCGTTCGCCCCAGGAACGCAGCAGCCATTTCCACCGCGCCCCTCAACGGGAGGAGGCTCCGGCAGGTCCCCAAAGTGCAGTTTCATAGGGAAAGTGCTGGGGGGTGGGGCAGGGAGCAAGGACAAGCTGTCCATCCAGAAAAGCAGCCCTGTCCCGGCTCAGGTAGGGCAGCCTGGACTTTGGGATGGATGACACACGCCTCAGGCCATTTTCCATGTATTTTTTTTTTTTCAATGAATCTTTTTTTAGAACGAGCCTTTTAATAAATAATGAGCGGGAGTGAGTCATAGGTTAGAATCCCTGAAAATACCTGGAATACGGCTATTCTAGGCTGTGCTCGGATGGGGTTTGCAGCCTCTTACAAACGCTACAGGCCCGCCAAGAATGTATGGCCGTGCACCTGCGTAGTCGAACGCCCCGCTCAGGGAAGTAGAGCCCGGGCTCTCCTGAAGGCGGAACCGGAGAACTCGGCCTGCGTACAGATGAACAGGCCTGCAAGAACGCAAGCTTCTATTCCATGGTCAAGCATGTGATGGTTAATTTTTTTTTGAGTGGCTCTGACTGAGAACCATCCGTGGTCTTATAAAACGAATGCCAACACTAAAGCCCGCAGAAATGCACCGTGAACACTTAATTTTAAGAGCTCACACCTTCCAGGATGAATCGGTTGCAAGTTTCACATCACAGTAACTGAGTACACTAGGTTCCTATATAAAATTGTTCACTCATTCAGCTGAATGCCGAGGAACGCAGGCCAAACTTGACGTTTAGAATAATTCATCTATGACCTTTCATTGCCATAGCGATTAAGATTTCAGAGCCAACAGTCTATTAACCTTCCTCCAAGTCTGTGTTGGTACCAGTTGGTCTACACATAAAAATGTCTTTTGTTGTCATTTGATTTTATTTTTTTAGAGACAGGGTCTCACTCTGTCACCCAGGCTGGAGTGCAGTGGCATCATCACAGCTCACTGCAGCCTCCAACTCCTGGGCTCAAGCGATCCTCCTGCTTCATCCTCCCAAGTAGCTGGGGCTACAGGTGCTCACTCCTATGCCTGGCTAATTTTTTAATTTATTTTTTATAGAGCTGGAGTCTTGCTATGCTGCCCAGGCTGGTCTTGAACTCCTGGTCTCAATTGATCCTCCCACTTTGACCTCCCAATGTGCTGGGATTACAGGCGTGAGCCACCACGCCTGGCTATAAAAATGTCTTAAACTCTCTCCTTTCTGGCAGATGCAGGGGAGAAAGGGGGCAAACTCTCTTCCCCTGAAAGTATTATCGGGTTGCCAGTATACACGCGAATATTGGAAACACTAACAAGAAGGGACGGAGACCAACTCTTTTCTTCAACCGCTTGGAAATTGTTATCTGATCTGTGAATGACCATTTTTCAGATTATCGGATGACTGTGGTGTTTAGTAGTGGCACAAAAATGATTGAAGTTTGAGGATTCCCTCTGGGGTGATGTGATCTAACATTTCTGTGTCTAAACTCCTTAAAAGAATGATGCAAAAGTGGCTTCCTGTCCATATCTATAGCTGTGTCAACAAACTCCCTAGGTTAATATTTTCTGCTTTGATAACATCAAATGATTTTTAGTCCCCAGAACTCAGCACTGCGCTTCATATATCCCAGCCTCTGCACGCGCTGTTCCGTCTCACCTGGAACGCCCTCCCTCACCCCGCTCACCCTGCAAGCCCGACATCCATGCCTCAGGCCCCCTCCAGACACCTCCTATCCCGGAAATGCCCTCTCCGCCCTCCCTTGACTTTCTGAAGGATTTTTGTTCATGCACAAAACCTCCTTCATATTTATTTCTAACAGCAAAACCGACAGATTTCCAGCAGCGAGGAGTCTCCCATTCGCTACTAGAGCCACTCGCTGTGATTGCACCAGACCGCACTGTCACAGCACCGTTTCAGTCACAGCCACGTCTGACCCAAATCGGATGCTCTCAGTGCCCTGCAGACCCGTCTTAAATCAGGCCCAGGTCCTCGTCACTTCCTATCAAGGTATCGGACAGCGAGTGCAGAAAATACACCCAGTCGAGCCAGCCCACGCAGGGACACAAGAGCCCACCCGGCACCTCACTTCCCCCTCCTCCCTTGAGTACTGAGCTCACCCTGCACACCTGGGGGCAGGATGTCCCGTCTCACGCCCCATAAGCCCCTCGGGACACCCACCTCCAAGAGCAAACGGCAGGCCTTTTTCAAACTAAAACGCCAGACTCATCGCAGCAGTGTATTCCGAGCCTCTTAGCCTGTGAAAAACTGCGCCAACATCTTCATTCGTTTTTCTCCCCTTTCCACCTGTCACTGATGGATTTTTGGGTGTGGGGTAAGACGCCCCATCTCCCCGGTAAGACGTGAGGTTTTGACTGCGCGATTTCATGCAGTGCGATGATGTTTTAGGACCCGCACGCACCCCCGCACATGGCAGCAGAAACAACTGTGAAGGTGCCTGGAGCTCAGGTGCAGGGGTGGAGCTCGAGGTTGGAAGTTTGGGAGTCTAGGACAGAGGGGTCAGAGAACACCGCCAGGTGCCCTGCCTCCTTCATGCAGGGTCCCAGACGGTGTGATTCTCCCCTGCTGGTTTCCCCCGAGGAGCCCTGGGCAGACCAGGGCCTCAGCCCCTCGTCTCAACTTCCTGCACAGGCCCGGCTGTTCTGGGTTGCTCGGTCATTTGCCAACCTAGCTGTGCCCAGAAAAATGCACGCCACCCTTCCAAATCCTCATCGTTATGCATGAAATGGCGTTTGTTGCAAGTCCGAGACTCAACTGAGTTATGTGCAGGTATTGGGCTCATTTGACTCTTAAACCATGTGTGCAAATGTTGGCTCTAGTATTTTGGGTTTTTTTCATGTGTGTGTGTGTGTGTGTGTGTGTGTGTGTGTGTGTGTGTGTGTGTATCCCTTCCAAGTCCTAATTGTTATGCATGAAACAGCACTTGTTGCAAGTCTGAGACTCAACTGAGTTATGTGTAGGTATTGAGCTCATTTTACTCTTAACCCATGTGTGCAAATGTTGGCTCTAGTGTTTTGGGGTGTGTGTGTGTGTGTGTGTGTGTGTGCGTGCATCTTTCGTCTCATTGTGAGGCTCTGTCCGTGCCTGTCTGTGACATGCTCCGGATTCCGTGGCCTGCTCAGGGGCTCCCACGACAGCTGGTGAGTGACCTCGCCACTCTGTCTTGGAGTCATCGTCAGACCCTGGGCCTCATGGCCACCGTGGCCACCTCAGCTGGCCACCTCTGTGCCCAGCCCCAGGGGCGTCAGACGGACCCTCCGGCGGTTTGGAGGCTCGGCCGATCCAGAGGCCGGGATGGCCGGGCGGCGGCTGGAAAAGGGAGGCAGGAGGCAGACAGATCAGCATGGGGTTCCCTGTCTCTCTCTCTCTCTCTCTCTCTCTCTCTCTCTCTCTCTCTCTCTCTCTCTCTCTCTGCAGCCACCTTCACAGAACAGAAGGGGGACAGGGATTCGCTCGATGGGTTTGGTTAGAGCCGCCCGCGTTACAACAAACACGTGCAACGCGCCGGCGAGAAAGTCTCAAACCGCAGCAGAGGAGCCCTTACGGCTTTATTGCCGGCTCTGGGCCAGAATGAGAGCCGGGAAGCCGGGTTGGAGAAGGGGCAGGAGGGACCCTTCCCTGCGGTCCCTGCCGTGTCCCCGCAGGCTCCCCGCTTCCCACCTCCGCGAAACACGCTGCCGCCGTCTCCGAGTTAAGGAAGCGGCAGATGCTGACAGACAGATGCCTCTCTGTGTCTCAGAACCCACTTCTGCAGACCGCCCCTGACCCGTCGCCGACCTGGCCCGGCCAGCTTCCTGTGACCGGTTGGCAATCAGACCCAGCCTTGTCCGAAGTCCCGCGCTCCCGCCCGTCGCGCAAGGAAGGTGGTTGTATTTCACCCGCTGTTAAAAACCCAGAGTGCCAGAGCCGTGTTTTACGGCGTCGCCCCAGGCAAATACATCATTGTCGGATGTCTTGCTCCAATAAAACCTCTTTATGGGTGATAGATTTTATTTGCCGAGTTTATGACAAATATCTGAGACATCAGGGCTCCACGCCGTAATCACCTTTTATGGGCTTTCGCTCCCTCCCGTGCTCAGAACGAACGCGGGCACCTGTGCTGGGATTCAGAGCGGGCTGAGGCTTGGCTGCGCCTCCGCCCTCAGCCTCGGGCACCTGCGGAAACCCTACCTGGCGAGGAGGTAGGCATCTGGGCTCGGGGACGCGCCCTCTGTGCTTCCGAAAGATCGCTAGGGAGAAATACCTGGAAAGAGACGTGTCACAAGCGAATGCCCTTTTGTTTGGAGAGATACTCAGATTTTTTTTTTTTTGTTGTTTGTTTGTTTGCTCAAAGACCTATCAGAAAATAAGCAAATTAAAAAAAACACTAATAAGAAATTCAATCTTGTGTTTCCTCAAGAATCACGTTGAGAAATGTGACGTTGGGAAATCGCGATTTGAGCTCGAAGCCCTCCTTTCTCCTGGGTGGCCCGCTGCAGGTAGCCTTCGTACACTGTGCCTGCGTGCCTTGTGGGACGATTAAGCAGGAATGGCAGGTCCACGTTCCACGGCTGAACGCGCACAGCCCAGCGTCAACTACAGTCGACAGCCACCGGTGAACGCGCGCACGGCGATGACAATTAATCGGGCATTGATTCTAATGCTCTTTGAAGAATTGAACCTGTGCTGTGCGGCCATCATTTCAACAGCTTTATGAGTCCGGGTCCTTTTTATTGTTTTTTACTGATTGCTTTTGTTATTATTATTATTATTCATGCATTAAACGTAACCCCTAAATGTGAATGTTCCTACGGCTTTTTGTCTAGCTTTGAAGAGCACACTGCCAGCTTGGCAACGGACGTGGATGTGAAAGCTCGCCAGAATCTGCATTAGTGGGATTTGCTGTATCTCTTTGTTCTGAATGCTGGAGGCTGAGAAATCTGCCGTGCACAGGCAGGCTGGAAATGTATTCTGCAACGCGCCTGCTCTGAGAAGTGCTGACTGGGTGCTACGTGTGGCTGGGTGGCGGTTGTGCACTGGCACAGTCGGGGTGTGGAGGACCAGGTGTGTCTCCACAGGGGAGCAGCCAGGACCCCCCCCGGCAGCTGCTAAAGGCTGGTGGGGTCTCTGAGACCTCCATGACAAGGACTGTCTTTCCGTGCCGGGCTGAGGTCGGGTCCCAGACGGCCGAGAGTGGAGAGAGCCATGCTTCCTCCTTTCCTTTCCCGCCGGAAGTGTAGGCCAATGGCCAGCGCGGCAGACACTGTCATAGATGTCACTGGGTTTCTCTCCAAAGCAGACCCGGGCACGCTGTGGACCCCGTCCGGGAAGCTCACTCTGTGGACCCTGATGGGGGGAGGGTTTCCTCGTGGGTGCTTCAGTGCCCCAGCTCCTGGCCTTGGCCTTGGCCTTGGCCGCGCCCGGTTCTGGGGGCCTGTTTCTGCAGCTGTGGTCCACCTGCCACTGCAGAACGAGCCCCAGAGTTTATTTTTGCAGCTTTCTAGGCTTAGAGAGTGCGGTGGTGTCGCCATGAAAGAGGATATTCTATTCTCGCCATTAACCACTTTGGTGCGGCGCTCACCGGCCGCGACACCTCGCCCGTAGCCGGCACTCACAGTCCGCACGGCAGTCTGTGCTGCGCATTGACAATGACAGGTCCGTTTTGCTCTTGTGTGACAAGGAAAGCTTGAAAGCTCTGAGAGCTCGTTTTACTTTACGGGCGGCTTTACTTGTCATGTAAATATCAGAATAGGTAACACAGACATGTATGTTTTCATGACGTTATTTTTAAATGTTCACAATTTTATTTTGATAAATGAAAAATTAGAAAAGTTGTATCACGGTTGTCGGCTACAGTCGATGCTCGGCTGTGCGCCTTCGTATCACGGCTGTCAGCTACAGTCGCCGTGTGTGTTCGTGTGTGGCTGTCAACTATGGGCGACGCTCGTCCCGAAGTGGTTAAAGGCACTGTGGATAGCACAGCCCAACCGGCATCTCTCGGCTCAGGATGCACTGTGTTTCCGAAAGATCGCTAGGGGAAAAAAACTGTAAAGACACGTGTCATAGCGAATGCCCTTTTGTTTGGAGGAGAGAGATTCAGATTTTCTTTTCTTTGCTCAAAGACCCATCAGAAAATAAGCAAATAATAATTTAAAAAAAAAACTAATGAGAAATTCAATCTTGTTTTTCTCAAGAATCACGCTGAGAAATGTGACGCCGAGAAATCGCAATTTGAGCTCGAAGCCCTCCTTCCTCCCGGGCAGCCCGCTGCGGGTAGCCTTTGCCGGGCAGAGCCGCACGCACCTGCGCGCATTGTGGAGCAGTCACGCAGCAGGGGAAGGCCCGGGTCCATCGCCAGGGAGAAGAGAGCGTGGGAAGCAGAGAGTTGTAATATTCTGACTTATTTCCGGAAGCGCCGAATTGAGAAACAACTAGTTAAAAAAAAAAGGTACATAAATAGGTCCTGTGAGTGCTCGCCCTGTGCAGTATTTGGCCTTGCCAACATTGTGGCCTCTTTATAAACATCATACCGTGCCACAGCGCCGTGCCAGAGGGTGGAGTCCAGATGCAACACAACACACCTTTTCTTTGTTAGGCTGCAGTCAATCGCCCCACTTCATTTCTTTTTTTTTTTCCCAAGAGGTCAATGCGAGTAGCATCTATTGATTGTGGCTTAAGGCATGAGGCTACAGGTTCTGGCCAGCTCACGAAACAAGTACCCTGCAAAACAAGAGGCAGCGCAGTGTCTATATCCCTACGTTATCGGGAGGATCGTTTTGTGCAGGCAAAGAAGCTGTCACTGGCGTTGCTTTGGAACGTGGAAGTTTGCAAAGGGATTAAGTGTTGTGCCTTTAAGGGGGGAAGTGTCCCCGTGGGGAGAACATGGCATTTAGGGTTAGGGACTGTCTGATGGCTTCATGCCCAGGCCGCCTCCACGAATGGGGCAAGTAACACCACCGACACGGAGAACTGCACCCAGGAAGCTTCACGGCATGACCCATGACTCTCGTGAAATGCGATAGTGCCTCGATGTTCACAAAGCACGGCATAGCTATTTCTGTTTCTCAAACAAACATAACCAAAATTTCCAGGCTGAGTCAGGACAGTGGATAGCTTCACCGAATCAATAGATATTTTCTGGAGTACAACATATAGAGCATATGCTCAGATGTATTAACACAAGAGAAATGGTTTTTAGGGGCAAAGCTGCAAGCTCCAAAAATCCAGGTTCGACTGTGTGGCCACAGTGAATGTCGTTATAAGCTCTCGGTGGGATTTGCCTAGGAAATTCTTAGGGTATAATCAGGAGTCTACAGTCGTTCTTCCATTCCCTAACAGTGTGATCTGGGACATCACATACCTGCTGTGATCGTGGGGAGATGGCTTGGGCACAGCCTTCCTGGATGCTAGATCATTCCTCTGTAACTCTCGGTGAACTGGGGCAGAAGAGTACTGTCTTCCTACGTGTTTATGCTTACGAAGATGAAACACCATACGTAATTCACTTATGTAGTGAGTAACAGAGAGCTAATGCAAAAAAAAGTGGGTTAAACAAATATATTCATTACTTAGAAAAAAAAATCTATATACATGTATGAATGAAAACCACTATTGTAAAAATCTCAAATACTCTAAGTTGCTCCCCTTTTTAAAAAACTGTGTGTAGTAAAATATTTAAGTCATTAAAAATGTTACTGAAGTGGAATAGGAGAACAAAATGTTGCATGTGAATGGTTAATTAGAATCTCAGAAGCAAAATACAAAATACATTTGAGTTGTGAAAATTCTCTAAGTATCATTATTATAGAAATGTCCAGGCTGACTCAGCAAAATTTTCATTAACCAATAACTTGCAAAAGCTTTTTCAGCTTGATAAAAACCCCTCATATGCAACTTAAGAAATCATGTATTTACATGTTCAGAAGATTACATTGTAGCTTTTAAAATGTCCGGCAAATTCAAAACAAGAGTTACAAAAAAAAAAAAAAAGTGGAAACAAACTAATTGTTTTTAGGTGGAACTACTTAAAATAGAATCAGGCGTTATTTAACCAGAAAAAATTATCTTGTAGAGACTTTGCTGCACAGTATTAGAATTAGACAATCTAATCCTAGCTGAGCATCAAAACGGTCTCTTCTTGGCCACTCCCGTGGTCTGGAATTGTTTTCAGAATAACAGGAAAAGGGAGGAAAGTTGAGCCGAAAAACCCATCTGCTTCTAATTCGACACTCCCAATAAACTCTCATGCACCGACTCCAAAAAAAAAAAAAAAAAAAAAAAAAAAACCCAAATTAAAATACTAATTGGAGAGTGCAAACGGAACGCCACCCTGCAAGATGAAGTCTCCTTTTCTCTAGAAATCCACTTTCTCATCACCCTTGGAGATCCTGTCGCTGCGTTTCGACCAACAGGGCAGCTGGGAAGGGCAGACTCTTTTTAGACTGAATACTCCAGTCTGAGAAAGGGATCTTTCAAAGAGTCTTGTTAAAATTCCGTCTCACCTGGAATGAAGTGCCTTTCTGTCAGGCATCGCATTTGAAGGTTTTTTGTGTGTGTGTGTCGTTGGTGTTTGGAGGGTTGGCTGACTCTGAGAAGCACCGTCTGACGCTCTGTTTGGGGGTCTGCTCTCACGTGTCTGGCCACGGACAGTCAGTCCTGATACCTACCGTCTGTCTGTCTGTCTGAGCTCAGGCTCTGGGCTGGCCTCGTACCAGGATCGGTGCCTCATTTTACTGTGAGATGGGGGTGCAGGGAGACGGACCGATCAACTCAGAAACATAACAGAAAAATCAAGGTCTCTGTTGGTGCTGGTGTTCTGCTCCTGTCTCTTGGACATTTGGGTTCATGCAATCCTCCACGAAGGGAAAGATGTGTCTCTTCACCACAGCTTGTAATGTTTGGAGACTAACCTAATACTTACGTGTTTTGGGCGGACATATGAGCTTTCAAAGTACCAGTGTCATTTGTAAGGAGACGAGGATCCCAGCATGACATAAAGATTTTATCTATTTATTTATGTATAATGCAGATTGTCGTACATACATTCAGCAGTGAGCATTAATTGATTTGTGTAGAAAAAGAGACAACAGCCATAGATGCAAGTCAGCAAGCAAGCCCAAAGAAAGATTTAAATCAAACAAACAAACAAGGGAAAACCACTCCGATTTCACTAGCACAGAGGAATTCACATTTTTTTTTTTTTAGGTTTGGTATCTAAATTGACAAAGTAAAGGGATTTGAGTAGCATAATGAACCTTGAGTTCTTCCATTAAGCAAAGAGTAAGTTGTATTTTAAGTTGTAGCTGAGAAGTGAATATTTGGGCAATATCCCAGAAGAGCTTAAATGCACAAGAAAGGGCTGAGTCAGTCCTGAATGAAATATAATATAAATTGGCTTTTGGGGGAGGGGGTACAGTTCAAGTCCAGTAGGTATTAATTATTGAAGTCAAAATAAAATACAGAGCCAAGTCTCCAAATTAAACATTTTACTTGGGAATCACAGATTTGCGATTAGGGGCATACATGCAGGCTGGGTGTTCTTCGGGCTGTCCAAAGAGCAGGTTGGGTTTTTTTTTCTAGAAAGAGACATGTTGCCTGTTGTTTTGAAAGAAAGCTCGCTGGCTCGGGGGCTGTGATTGTTGAGCCAGGGCAGCAGGTAAGAACAGTCTTAGAATAACACAGATTCTTCAGAGCTATTTGGTTAAAACTGGACGTAGGGTTTCAGCAGGCTGTTTGGGAGCTGGACTTGTGGAAAATGCAATTCTTGGAGCAGGTGCCCTACGCTCTGAGCACTTTCTCCCCGACAAGTCCCTCGACTCTGATTTAGTTGCATATGACAAGAATGACCCAATTCACACAATCAACTTCCACAACATTATTTCACACGCCGTGGTATTGGGAAGGCTTGGTTCCAATATAGGTCGTTATTAAGTTTCCAAATGTCACTGTGCAGCTCACAGTGCCCAAAATGTGACCACGTCCACTCAGATCTTGATGTAGCAGGGCAAGACCAGAATGGCACTAGTTGGACCTCCCAGTGCTGGATTGTTGACTTTTACTGCAATTTAAAATAATATTCTAATATTTTTCTGATCATAAAAATAATAGATTTACTGAAGAAAATCTGGGAAGAAAGAATCTAGTATAAAGATGAAAACAAAAGTCACTGGAATTTATTTTACTCTGATACCATTAATGTTCAGGCATATTTTTTCCCATTTTTATATCTGTTTCTAAATACATACAGATATGTACCTGAACATATTTTTTAAAGAAAATTCTTTATATATTGCATTATAGTTTGGTTTTTTTACTTTTTTCTTTTTTTTTATTTAATAGCATATGATCATCAGTTTTCCACAGTATTTTCCTTGCAAACAATGGCTAAATAATATACTATTGCTTTACTATTGTTTAATCATCATTACACTGTAAACTCCTTAATACTTATACTATTTAAAATATTTAAAGCATTTTTAATATAGATCGTACTAAAATGAATATCCTTTTATGGGGGTAGCCATAGATACAAATACAGATAGAGATACATATGTGGTTAATGTCCAAAAGAGAAGTTGGTAGAAGTGAGTTAGGAGGAAGAGTATAACAAATTTAATATAATTTAAGCACATTCCAAGTTCCTTCAAGAAAATAGTACATACATTTCTCAATGCCCAAGCCTTCATTTCCAGCTGTCAAATGGCATTCAGTGTCATTTTATGTTTTCCTGTTTTTATTTGGAATGAAATTAATTTTTTGCTTTTTCTTCTAAATTATTTTTAAATTTACACAAAGCATTGAATGCTTCTGAATGAAGCTTAGCCTCATTTCTACTTCAAATTTTACAATGTAGAACACATTATGTACATTTAACATAAAACATGAGTAAACTATAGAGTTTTATCTTCCATATAATACAAAAATATTTTTATAACATAAGTAATGTCATCCCAAGTAGCATCTTTAGTATAGAATGCTAAAACTGGCAACGTGTTTTAAAGATTTCTGGCATTTATATTATATTTGTGTGAGATATTGCTGAATACCATATCTCATTTTTTCTTTATAAACTGAAGCAACACGAAACCCTGTTTTCAAAACAAACTATACATTTTTCATCAGTTAAGCAGTCTTGATCTTCTAAGAAATCTAACTTTAATTAATTAGGATCATCAAATAATTATTTTCATACGTTTTTAAAAACCTAAGGAAAAACATGCCTTGACTTCAAAATTCGCCGTGCATAGCCATTTTCAAATTTTCTTCCTTTTTAAAAATCAGTTACATATTTGAAAGCGATTCACAAGCTCCCGTGGGCTTTTGGAAAGTGCTTTTATGATCATGTAAGAAAATGTTCTCTATGTCAGTAATAAATGGCAGTCATGGAATTTTGGCAGCAAATATTTTAGCTGTCCACGCGAAATGGATGACTGTTTCTCCTCGTAGATGAGTTCATGCTACCCTGTGTTACTGGAGAGAATGGTAATGGAATTCCTCTTCTGGGCTTGTCATGTATAAAATATCCTATCCCTTCTGTGGCACTAAACGGATGACGAGATCAGACAGTATTTAAGAAGAGTGGCTTCAGAGACTTCAAAGGGAAATGCAGTCGTCACGGTGACACTTTAAAAGGTCCCCTTTTCTGGAGCCAAGCTCTGCCCCACCTCCCAGAACAGTGTTTGCACGGTAGACCTGGAGACGTTTGGTTTTGAATGACAGAGTGTCTAATGATTTGTCACAGATCCAGGGCGAATTTTCCCCTGAAAGAAAACAACATAACTACAGAGACGAGAATAGCCATGCAATTAATATGCAATAACTCAGAAGGTTTAAAAAAAAAAAAAAAGTGACCAGTCGTACTTGGCCAACAAGGCTGAAACGTGTCTCTGGCGCCTTGGCACCGGCTTCCTCTCTCTCCCCAGCCTTTCCCAGCCCCTCTCCCTACAGGATCACGGCAGGTCTGGCCTGCTCCAGCCCAGCCCAAGGCGGGTAACTTTGAAAACTGGCCATGCGGATCTGGGAAATGACGAGCCACAGCTGGCTCAGTTGGTTCCAGTGACACACAGGCACATGCACACAAGTGCACGTACACACATGTGCATGCAGATAAACACATGCATACACACACACACACACATGCGTGTGCAACACACATACATACATGCCTGCACACAGTCAAAGGCAGGCAGGTCATTTCATGCCACTTCCTTTTAGATCCCTAGAGACATATTTCTTTTCTTTCCACACAGTTTGGCTTCTTCATCAAAATATTTTTAACAGCAAGTTTATGATGATCTTTTTTTTAAAAAAAAAGTTTCTTAAAAAAACAAAATCAGTTCCCCGTTCACTTTAATCTGTTGGTTCTTCAGAAACGAGTGAATGAGGCACACTCTGTCTCCCGTCCTCCCAGTGGCTCTTGGACGCTTCGATCCGTGCACCGAGGAGTTGGCAAAGCCAGTGATGTTCTCTCTTCCGCTGAGAATAAGAATTTCTCGGTCCGCCCAGCATCCGTGTGGTCTCCCGGCTTTTACAAACCAGAGGGAGGAGAGCGACGAGAACGTCCACGACAGCATGGCTTAGCAAGCGTTCTGTGAAGGGCGTCCCGAGCGGCTGCACGCTGGTTTAATTTTCCTCCTGCTTTGAAATTCCTGCCCTTGAACCAGCAGAACAAGCACTGGCACTTAGTGTTCTCAGACCAGCGGCGCCGGCCGCCCTGGGCGAGCCTGTTCGTTTTCTTGACCCCTGGGTCCCTGTCCCCCTCGCTCCATCTGCTGAGCTGGGGTCTGCGTGGACGCTTCTTTCTGGTGCCCCGGCCACACTTCCAGCGGCAGAGGAGGCTGAGCGGGGCCAGGTGCAGCTGGTCACTCTGTCCTCTCTCAAGGATGGGACCGTCACCTTCCCTGCCCTTCCTTCCACGCCGAGGTCTGCAGGATACCGCGGTTTCCCTCCGAGGATTCCACGCGGTCCGTGCACTTCAGGCCAGCGGTGCTCAGACCGACGGCACATTGTAACCCCCGGTGTCCAAGGCCGTGCCTGGGACGAGGACGCAACACGCGTGTCTGCATCCATCCTCAGCGTCCCACACACGCCAGTTCTGCAGCCCCACAGCCCTGGCCTGACATTCCTGCTCTGTCATCTCTGAACAAGCGACGCCTTTTGCCACGATGCGATGATTCTCTGTACGCGTGGGTCTTCCGCCTTGCACATGGGAATAGGAGCTTCACGGGATTATAAGGAAATGTGGAAAAACCAACAAAGAGGGAGACCGGCGTGTGTAAGCAGCGTTTCTGTAAATTCCCCACCCGTGGACTTGCACCAGGGCACACAGGGGCCCGTGGGAATATCATCTGAAAGGCTCAAGGGCAGAGGACTGGGGGCCTCTCGTAAAGCTCAAGATAAGAAAAAAAAAGAAGAAGAAGAAGAAGCAAATGTGTTGCTTGCACTGGGTTTTTGACAAAACCACTTTGGACAAGGCGTGAAGGTGAGACACGGGGCAGACAGAAAGCAAAAATTGTTCTTTTTCTCGGTTGTTAAATCTTCTCCACTGAAGAGAACAGCCTCTCGTGCAAGTGAGGTGAACCTGTCAGGATGGGTCGGGCTTAGAAATTAGCACTTAGAAATTAAAAAGAAGATTTAAACCAGATAATCATGAGAGTGTTTGGAAGTTATATTAGGGAAATCCACCAAAAATAACAGCTATACAGAAGAAAGGGACAAGAAAAGAAAAAAAAAACTTAAAAAAGAAAAAAAATGGTAAAGAAATCTAGAGGGCACAACTTCGAGCTGATAAAAATACTAGACAAGCACAAGAAGAGAAAATGCAGAGTGAGAAAACCTCTAAGGAATACCTCAGTAACATTTCCTGGAATAGACGGATTTCTAGACAAAAAGGACCCAAATGAGAGCCCCCAGCAAGAGATAAAAATAGACCCACATCAAAGAATTCCGTCGTGAAGCTTCCGCGTAAGTACGCAAAGAGAGGACCGAGCAGACGTCCAGAGAGAAAAACTGAAGCTAAAACTGGATCGTCGATGGAGATCAAAGAGTGGGATGGCTTAACAGCAACTCGGAAAGCTGGGAAACAGTGGGAAATCCCTTCCCAACTCTAAAATGACAAGGATTTCTAAGATAGATCCTATCCCGGCTTATTCCTCGTGAAGGTTAAGACAGCTCAGAAATATTCATTTTTTATGCATTTGTCATTAGGTAGTTCTTCAAGAACCTACTCCGCCCCAAACAAAGGCAAAGCAGCCATGGAGATGAGGAAACATGATCCAACCAGGGAGGAAGGTGAAGGGCTTGCATGGGGGGTGCTATGGGAGGAGACCCCGGGGTGTGGGCTGCGGACAGGTGTGGGGGTGGCCGGCACAGAGCAAAGGGCTCCAAAGCTCCGGGAGAGGTTTGCAGGTTTGCCCGGGAGGTACCGTGTTTCCCCGAAAATAAGACAGGGTCTTATATGTATTTTTCCTCAAAAAGACATCCTAGGGCTTATTTTCAGGGGATGTGTTACTTTTTTTAAGTATGGTACAGCCATCTACATTGATTCAAATAGAGTTAAGTCGACTTCTTCTGGAACATCATCATCACTCTCCAGACCCCGAATTCTATCCTGAATTTCTTGCGACTCTATTTCCTTTAGAACCACTGGCCCCAGTCTCTCCTGTCGAGCACTAGAGCTCTCACGGGGCGGATGAGAAGGGCTGCTCGTCTTCTTTCCCGCTCCGCGACGACACGCACGGGTTGTGCAGACGCGCTGCGCAGCCACGCCCGTCACTAGGGCTTATTTTCGGGGTGGGGCTTCTATTGCGCACATGCTTAGACATCCTGCTGGGGCTTATTTTATGGGTAGGTCTCATTTTGGGGGAAACACGGTACCTGAAGTCGCTGGGCACTCCGGGGTTTGAGGTAGACCCGTGGGGAAGCGTTCAGAATGAATTGGTTGGTGAGAACTTGGAGAGCGAAGCCAAAACAGGACCCACGAAATCACGAACGCTCATGAACTACACAGGAAAAATGAGAGGCGGCGGGGAAAGGGGAGAGAACCGTGCAGGGAAAACGTCAAGGAGTTTCTCTGAGAAGGGGAGCAAACAACGTTGAGTGGATTTCTTTGTTTTTGTTTCTGGAAACTACTAAGCCACGGTTTCGGTGCTGGGGAGAGGTCCTGGTGGTCAGGGGTTGCCGTTTGAGAGGGAGGGAGAGGACAATGTTCACAGACCTGGGGTCTGGGAGGTGTCACCTATACCAGGTGAGAAGTTCCCACGTCCCTCCAATAGCAGGAAAGCAGGCGACCATGGGTGAAATGCACGTTCTTTAGACATTTCCTGGAGGGAAGAAGGAAGGTGGATTTTGTTTTCATTGAGCCATGAGATGATGCGGTTATTTCTTTCCCTTGTGTGTGTGTGTGTGTGTGTGTGTGTGTGCGTGTTCTGTCATTTAACTTTTACAACAGCCCAAGGCATGAGAATTGTCAGCGTCCCTGTTTTATAATAGAGGAAACTGAGACTCATAAAAACTATGTAAAATTTTCTAAATTTGCAGCTCGTAAGAGGAAGGGCCAAGGATGAAACCCTGGTGGTCTAGTCCCGGTGGGCTGGTGCTCAGGCGCTCTGTGCAAAGGGCTCCCGCCAAAAAACCAAGAGCGGACCCTCACAGGGCTCAGAGCCCTGCCAGGGAGATGGCACGTGGGCGGTTTGCATTTCAGGGTGCTCTACAAATGCTACAAAGTGGCGGCTTGTCTTCCTATTCTCTCTCTCCCTCTTCCAGCCAGGGACAGTCTGGAAAGGAGACCAGGAATTCCAGTTTCAAGAGAGTAAAATTTCGAATCCACCTGCAGATCATTGAGGTCCCTTGAAAATCCTGTTCCCTGCCTGCATAACTCATTCTGTCTAAGTCACTGGCCACTCCATCCTTATTCCCTGGTCAAAAATTGGCAACAGGACACAATGAACCCCAGGACAGACATCATTGCATCCTACGCAACACTCCGCAAACCCATTTCCGGCGTGACGATTACCTTGTTGGAAGCAACAGCATGAATATGGAGAGGTCTGACTGATTTTACATATGGAAAAGAAATGGTAAATGATTTCACTTCTGAAGGAAACGGTGGCAAGTCTAAAGCTTTTTCCCAGAAGGACGGTGCAGGTTCATAGCTTCGAGACATTCCTAAGTCTCCGGAATTCAACACGACAGGGACAAAGAGGCGAACCGGAGACCATGCCGGGAGACCCCGGAGCTGGACAGGCCAACCGCAGAGCACAGGACGTCGTTTTCAAGTCTTTAGTGTAATATAAAAGCAGCACATCTTCCTGAAAACCAGGTGCAAAGTTGAAAAGAGAATCATATTTTGTCTGTCGCCAGTAATAACAATAAATAAGTGAAAGAAATAAAAGCAGAAGCCTTCTAGAATCATCTGGAAGCAGTAGCTTCCTCGGCACAACAGCTCCGAGTCCAGATAACCGTGAGTTCCATGTCTGGGCACAGCAGAAGGGGGAAAGGGCAGATGCCGCCTGGATTGTGATTGGGTGCCGGAAATGCATTTTCGCCCCTGATCTCAGTGGCTTTTGGAGTTTGAGAAACGCATCGTGTTAAATCGCTTTGCAAATCGAACCTCGTTCCAAGCAAAAGGCCTTAATAACTTCTGCCTCCGTCCTCGTTGGCACCTGTGTGACAAACACTTTATAACCCACCCACTTAACCCTGTGACTAGCTTGGAGGATGCCACACCCTATCGTTCTTCTAGTTTCAGGAGGGAAAAAAAAAAAAAAAAAGGTTTCGTCGAACAGCTCAAGCCTTTATTTTAGCAACAAGTCCAGCTGCTCTCCTCTGCAGATGAGCAAACCTCGCCCACTGGAACAGGGCGAGCTGGTTTATCGGCAAGGCTCAGCCTCTCCTTGCCAACGACCTTTGGCTTCCCCGCCTTCCTGAGCACGTTTGCCACGTGGCCGCGCGATTGCTACCCGGCTGGCAGATTCCTGCCATTTTTTCTCAGCACACCCATACAACTTGGGGTTTTGTCCGTGCGTTCCCAGCGCCGATATTCAAGCAGAGGCAGGTGCAGCAGGTTAGACCTGCCGGCTCTCCCACCTCGCCCTTATTGAGGGACAAGCAAGTGGATTAGATCAAGTCATGAAAGAAAATCACAAACCCAGCATTGGAAAAAAGAAAGAAGAAGAAAAGATAAACCTTTGTTTATGAGCTAATTCTGCATTTGCTGCCTAAAGAAAACTAAAACCCTTCTTCTAGAAAGACTCTGCTGGTGCCATAGTGAATTATTATTATCATTATTATTATTATTATTTGAGACAGAGTCTCACTCCGTTGCCCAGGCTAGAGTGCCATGGCGTCAGCCCGGCTCACAGCAACCTCAAACTCCTGGGCTCAAGCGATCCTCCTGCCTCAGCCTCCCGACTAGCTGGGACTACAGGCATGCGCCACCACGCCCGGCTAATTAAAACATTACTTTTTATATATAGTGCTGAACTTTCTTTGCTAATGTATTTTGTTAAAGACTTTCATCTGCTCTTGAGGGCTACTGGTCTGAAGTTTGTTTTGGCTTTTTTTTTTTTTTTTTTTTGAGACAGAGTCTCACTCTGTTGCCCGGGCTAGAATGTCGTGGCATCAGCCTACCTCACAGCAACCTCCGACTCCTGGGCTCAAGCGATCCTCCTGCCTCAGCCTCCCAAGTAGCTGGGACTACAGGCATGCACCACCATGCCCGGCTAATTTTTTCTATATGTTTTTAGTTGGCCAATTAATTTCTTTCTATTTTTAGTAGAGATGGGGTCTCGCTCTTGCTCAGGCTGGTTTCGAAATCCTGACCTTTAGCGATCCTCCTGCCTCGGCCTCCTAGAGTGCTGGGATTACAGGCGTGAGACACCGTACCCGGCCACTATAGTGAATTGTGAATACCAAGGAGATAACGAAACTATCCCTTGCTTTCACCGAACACCCCTTGAATAGGACTCAAAGGCACCTGCCCCTGCAAACACAAAACGTTCTGCAACCAAAACCCACGTTAGAGTCAGCACCACCTTGGGAACCCGCTGTGAAGACCAAAGTGGAGGGACCATGGTGTCACCAGGGTGCAAGAAACAGCACGATAACGTTAGTTGAAGCACCCACGTGCACTTAGCAATCAGACGATAGCTCTTTCCTTTCTTAAGCAATTAAGTGGACTCTGGAATATCACGTGTATGCCTCTTAATTGTTACTTCTCGTAATTCAAGTCATCGATTTTGGGAAATCCTATTAGCACATCCATGCCTGAGGTTCTCCAGTGCCCTTGTTGCTAGTTTTAATTGCTCAAAAGAAGCTTTGCTACTTCAAAACAAGGAAAAAGAAAAAGCAGCTTCGACAGGTAAAGAAACTCAGGCTGAAATGATGTGTTATCAGATATGTAGATTCTACGTGCAAAACGGGAGGGAGTTTAGAGTCGGCGACAGAAATCGGCACTCACGGATGGCAAAGATAATCAACTCCTGTTCTCAGGATCTGCAAACCGTCAAAAGATACCTCTCCCCTTTTTTTTTTGGTGAAAATTAGCTGACACGTCATCAGGGTAAATCCGGAGCACGCCGCCAGCGTGTGCCGGGAGCGACCCTGGCCAGAGATCGCCCGCCTCGCCCCCGCCTGCCTTTCTGCACTTCTCCTCCTCGTTAACGATTATTTGACAGTCACCAACACAGGTATTGAAGGTGGATTGCTTCTTGCATTGCTTCTGGAAGGCAGAGTGGACGCTGCGTACAACACCCCAGCAGCTGTCTGGAGAACTGAGCCACGTCTGCAAGACAGAAGCAAAAGCAAATTGAATCTTTAATTTTAAAAAATGTAATTGTACAATTAAAATGAGTAATTGTAACTCATTTGTGACAGATGCCACAAATGGATATTTCACTCAGAGCAATTTTTTTTCCCCCTAAACAAAGCCCTTGCTGGAAATAGTAGCAAAGTCAGTTGTTCAAGAGACCTCTGGTGTCCTGCCCGCCCGGCCAGCCTCTCTCCACGTTTCTTCCATCCTTCCGGGGCAGAAGCGCCCGCCCGGGGGCTGGCCGGGGCTCTGCACTCCGAGCCAAGCTCGCTGCAAGGTTGTCGTCGTCCTTCTCCGGGAGTCTGGGATCCAAATCGTTCCCTTTAAGCACTGTCGGCTGTGCCAGAGATGGCCTGGCTGCCCCCACGTCGTCCGAGTCCTGGTAAACCGGGTACCCCTGCTTCTCCATCCCTGTCCGTTCCTCCTGCGAAGGTTCTCCGAAAGAGCCCCTTGCTGCGCCGTGCACCCTGACGTCGCGTGCTCCGGACTGTCAGTCACCCGCGGCGTGGGTTCACTCCGTCTTGCGGTGCGAGCAGATGTGTGCACAAGAGCCACCCCGCCCTGCGCCCCGGAACACGCCTGTCTCCACCTCCTGCCGACCTCTCGCAGAGAGAACAGGAGTTGATCGTCTTTGCCGCCCGCGACCGGCGGCTTCCGCCGAGGACCCTATAACTCCCTATGTGCAATGTAGATTGCATATGGAATCTACATGTCCGATAACACGTCCTTTCAGCCCGAGTTTCTTCACCTGTCGAAGCTGCTCTTTCTTTTTCCTTGTGTTTAGGTAGCAAAGCTTCTTTTGAGCAATTAAAACTAGTGACAAGGGCACAGTCTTCTCACTGGATTGAAGAATGGATGGAAAAGTATATTCACTCCACGAGCTGCCATCCAGCTCCTCACGGCTCCCCGGAGGTGAGACGAGACAATAGGAGTTAAAAATAGATGCAAAAGATTCCTTCCAGAGAAAACCTGCGGATGGAGCGACTTTTAATTCCTGAGAATCAAAGAAGGGTGGTGTCTGGGAGCTTGGTTATCTGTGTTGTCGTCAGAGCTAAGTCAGTGGAAACCAACCCGAGAAGATCCCCTGATTGTGTTCGCTGTGAGCTGGTCGTTGGGGGCAGGGGAGAAGGATTGTGAGGACATGGGGTGTGAGACAGTCCCTTGCCCTGGCTGTCCTGGGAGACAGGTGCCCCAGCAATGAAGCCTCCCGGGGTGGCCGGGTTGATTCAATTCTAGGCTCTTCCCTGTCTTAGTCCCGGCTCCTGGATGACAACATGCTTTCTTTTAGAAGTGTAAATATCTCAAAAAACATCCTTTTTCACTCAGGCATTCATTTATACCCATCTCTCCTGGGCTGTGTGCATTCTTTACTGATGCAGATTACAGAGTTCATAAAAATGCACCACAGGCCCATTTTAAACTATATGATTAACCACTAATATGTGATATTAACTTGTAGGGTTTTATGGAGATCAGCACCCATAATTACATTTGATGGTATATGATAATTACCTGTTTGGTTGCATTTTAAAGTATGATGACTTGAGAACATTCATCAATCCATATATGGCTCAAAGTCTGATATAAAATTGCAACTCCTCTTAATTGTTTTTTTTTTTTTTTAAGTAATCAAACTGACGTCTCTCATAATGGAAAGCTTAAAGGAGACTGGCTAATTTTCTAGAGATGATGTTAATAACACAGTGATTGGGGTTCTAACTGAAAACTACCTTTTAGAAAATGGGACGTTCTGATCAATATTTTCCAAATGGGCTAATTAAGTGTGAAGGTAATGTTTCTACGTTTCCTGCAAAACATACAAAAACTTCAGCTTGGGTTCTTGCTCCTCTAGGAGCCCAAAGCATGCATGCTTCCTTGGAAAGGGGTTTCAGCAGGCAAATGTGTTCCCAGAGCTTGTCTTCTTAATGGCAGCAAAAAAGTAATGAAATTAGTCAATGCTCAGTAGGAAAATCTTCCTAACTTTCTTTGCACTACCCCTAAGTCCCCCAAATATTTTATGTTTTCTTTTTTGGCCTTTTAGGAGCCGGTTCTGTCTCTCCCCTACACAGAGTGACTGATTCTGTCCCAGATACAGATTCCCAATGTCACCTGCCAGCAAGCTTCCTGTTCCATTCCGTCCGTGCCGTGTTTGCTGATCCTTAAATGGGCTTTGGGGCTGATCCTGTGTGTTTGCCATCTGCACCCAGGACCCACCTGGCCGTGCATCCTAAATGACAGCTCACAGGTGACACACAGCTTAAGCTGGAGCGATGGTCCCCTTCACCTTCGAGGCACCCTTACTTAACACGCTCACTCACGATGGCCAGGTAAGTGTGGCAAGACCAAGTCCGCCTGTGTGTCGTGCATAGCATCCAACCTCCAGGGTATCCGAGTGCCCCAGGAACCCCGTCTTTGCTGTTGGAAGAGAGCGGAAGGAGCAGGCGGAGGCAGGAGACCCCGCGCTGTGCTCAGGGCTGCCGGACGAGGAGGAGGAGTTCGTGCCGGCGGAGCCTGTCTGTGCACCTGCTCAGCGGCCAGGGATGCTCAGCTGCTACCGTGTTTCCCCAAAAATAAGACAGGGTCTTATATTTATTTTTCCTCAAGAACACACCCTAGGGCTTATTTTCAGGGCACGTGTTATTTTTTTTTAAGTACGGGACAGCTGTCTACATTTATTCAAATGGAGTTAAGTCGTCTTCTTCTTGAACATCATCCTCACTCTCCAAACCCCGAATCCCATCCTGAATGTCTCGCGACTATTTCCTTTAGAGCCACTGGCCCCGATCTCTCATGTGGAGCAACAGAGCTCTCACGAGGCAGAGGAGAAGGGCTGCTCGTCTTCTTTCCCGCTCCGAGACGACACGCATGGGTTGTGCAGACGCGCTGCGCAGCCACGCCCGTCACTAGGGCTTATTTTCGGGGTGGGGCTTCTATCTCACAAATGCTTAGAAATCCTGCTAGGGCTTATTTTATGGGTAGGTCTTATTTTCAGGGAAACACGGTAAGGGAAAAAGGCCAGGCAGGAAAAGTGGGACCTGCAGGACATGCCACATACTGGAACGCAGAGCAGACCTCATTGGGAAGACACCCTTTCTGTAGCCTCAAGTGGCTCTCTTCAATTCTCTTGTCTTTGTGTGTGTTTCATATTAGCGGATGAGAAAGTTGGGAGTAGCTGCCCAACAGGATAGGATAGGACCGGTTTCTTCTATAAGGCTAGCATAATTTCGAAGTTGTTTAATAAAGTGGTGATTCCAGTATTTTTACAAAAACTTTACATTCCATTAAAAAAAAGATCATAAGTTAGGGAACACACAAATAAATTATTTTCGGCTTGCACGTGGACTGCCTTGCTAAAATACGGTGAGATGTGATGGTATGAAGGCAACTCTGTTGCATAGAAAGTTAATGCTCAATTTTCCAATTAGTAACACAATTCATCTTTCCAGCTACGATTCTCGAATACTAATAAAATTATTAAATTAAAGCCCAGCTTCAGCTGACAAAAGTGCTTAATTAGGAGGGTGCACCGATTTTATATATATAATTGAAATTTCAAGTCGAGCACTAATTTTCTAGTTAACCTTCTGGGAGTTAGGGGATTTGATCTTTTGTCGTCATTGAATGAATTCATGAGCCTGGAATCTGAGCACTAATCCCCAAAAGAGAGGTGCAAATAAGAGATGAGTGGGAGAACCCCACTCTGTTTAGAGCGCTTAAGAAAACACGTGACCTTGTCATGAAATGAAATGAAATAAAATGGAACATATTATCTCAAGTCAAAGACAGGATTATTTAACATCGGAAATGTGTTCAACAGATACGAAATGCACCAGTTGCTTATTGAACCAGTGGTGCCCAGGATGCAGCCATGAAGCTAGAAATAAAATGGATTATGATCGCTGGAGGCCTTCAGGCAGGTTATAGTCTGCGGAGAAAATGAGGGGAGGAAGTTTAACACATCGACTGCCACGTGAGTTGTATTTAACTCACGCCAGTTTTGAGCCTGGGGCCTCCTGAAGCAAAACCCTGAAGCTGGTTGGTGCAAATCTTACTTGTCGATGTTCTTATGGTTACAATTAATACTGACAATGTAATTCTAAAAAAACGTGGATTGCGGCGGATATAACTCACGCACAGAAAACGATAAAAAAACAATAAATTTCGTTGAATTAGAAAGGATCGTTTTGTTTTTGAAGTTTTGATTCTATTTTCCTAATAAAACACCGTTGCCCCAAGGAACACATTTTTCCCCTCCAGGGTGACAGTCAATGTGCCAATCGCTTGAGTCGGCGGCAGCGATGATTGCAGGGCTGTGGGTTCCGCGTGGCTCTGAGTGGCAGAGGGGGCTCCGTGGAGTGAGGGGGGCTGGCTCCGGTCCCCAGAGGAGGCAGAGGAGGATTCATGCAGCTGTGGTGGATGAGGGAGCCAGCCTGGTGCAGGTGCACACCTGCGGGGCTGAGTGTCATCGGAAGGACACCGTGAGAGAAAAGCCACTGGGAGTGACAAACAGAAAGCGTCGAAGATGGAAAGGTGACATCTCGCGGTTTAGAGCAGAAGACTGCTGCCGGGCGTGGAGACGCTTAGCTTTTAGATGAAAACGCTAAAGATCTGTAAACCTTTTCCATAGGTAGGCAGATGACATTAGTGAAGCGAGATCAAGTAGACAACTAATTTTACTGCTAAATATAAGTAAAATCCTAAAAAAAAAAAAAGATATTTAACGTAACTTTTAAAATTCGTAAACACATAGCAAGTTAGGAAGACATCATTAGGGACCAAAGAGGAAACGTGAGCAGGATTTTAGGAAAGAAGCCAAGTGCTCGATTGGCAGCCGCCAGAGACCGTGCTGAGGGCTCTGACTACCTGGACAGGTGACCGTCAGTCCCCCTTCCCTGTCCCCGAGAGAAAGCGCCCGCTAAGACAGCTTTTTTCACTAAATTCAGGAATCTCAGCACAAGGGGGAACTGTTGATAAATTTCCCCCAAACCCAGGGAGGCCAGGGAAGCTTGGTTCTGAGTAGAGAAAGAAAAACAGTCTCTTCTGAGACACGCAGACCACAGGCTGGTCGTCCGTGGGACTTGCAGACTGAGTTCGTGCTCCTTGGGAGCTCACAGGGCACGCGGCTGCTCTTTGGCAGAAGTCATCCGGGGCATCGAGAGACTCGCAGGCACGCGACAGAGATGTGACTCCTCTGTGCTCTGCACCGGATCTCAAAGGACGTCTGCAGATTCGTTACAAAGGTCTCTTATCACACAAGGAAATGAGTTCTAGAAATGCAAACAGGTGCAACGAAAAAAAAAAAAGACGCAGAAACTGGGCAGCAAATTTTTTTTTGTTATGGAAATATTAGGCACAGGTCTGTTTACTACGCTTAATTAAATAGGGACACAACATCAATGACTTAAAAATGGTCAAGTAGATTTTTAAAAAGCTAAATGGAACTTCTGCATGAAAACCTGTGCTAACTGACATTAGAAACTCCATGGACAGATTTATCATCCTGTTGGAAAAAACGGGAGATAGAAGAATAAACCAGAAGGTAGATCTGGAGAAATTACCCAGAATACTATTGCAAAAATAATAATATAGTAGAATATCATGTGACTTAGGGTCAGGATTTTCTTTAAGAACAAAGACAAAAGGAAGCAAAACAACAGAATACCTTGAAAAGGCAAAAGTTTGAAGTATTTTATTCTTCAAAACGAAGCACACTGTGAAGACATTTGCCAGGTGCCAAAATGAGAGAATATATTTTCATTGACCAAATCGATAAAAATATTTAGATTCTAATATTTATACATGTACATATGATAAGTATGCAAAGGATATGAAGTGGCAATTTATAGAAAAAGAAGCTGACACAATGGAGAAACGCTCAAATGTTCTAGTGAACAGAAAGATGCTAATTAATACAATGTCACGTTCTGCCAATAGATGGGCTGAACTTAAAAAGCTAAGCAGGACGGAGAGTCCCGGATGCCCCATGCTGCGCTGTCAGCGAGGTTGTGGACCAGGGCAGCCGTTTGAGAGGACAACCTGGCACTCCCCAGGCAGTTTAACTATGTGCAAACTTTCCCTAAGTGTGTGCAATTCCTCGCTTGAATATTTATCCTATGGCAACCCTAGGCAGGTGCATCAGGACAGGTGTACATGGCAGCTCCTTCCAAGGGTTACCTGGAGGTGTGGCAGACAGCTAAGACTCCGCAGCGGGGTTTTCTACGCACTAGGACCAGCTCGCCTCTGAGTGCATGGCTGCATGGATGGATCTTAAACATATAGTGCTTAGGAAAGAAAAAAAAAAAAGGGTAAGAAACAGGATGAGCTATAAAACTCGATACCGTTCACTTAAATTAAAAATGCATTTGCATAAAGCAAAGATACACGTCATGCAAAAGCACATGCCAGCAACATTGCATGCATTAATGACTTCAGAATATTTTCCTGTGGGTAGAAGAGACTGGGGGGAAGAATGTGTTAAAAGGGAAGTTAAAAAGAAAGGGAAAAAAAAAAATAAGGAAGGTACCATAGTGCGCATGACAGAGGAATGAATAAACAGATAATTAGCGCACAATAGAGAGCTGAGACACATGTATATTTATAACTAAATATGTAACGGGAGAGCTGAGAAAAAAAATATATATATATGAAATCACAATCGAGCTCACTTTGTAGGTCAGTAAAGAAAGGATGGGTTTTTTTAATAAACAAAATTAGATTACTTCATCATACTCCTGAAGACATAAATGTTAAAGATAAATTTAGAAATTTTAGAAAATAATATAAAGAGAGCTTTATGCTCACAGAGTAGGAAAGGACTTCTTTAATAGCACATGAAAAATTACAAATCATAAAGGAGATAAATTAAACTATAACTTATTATGCTAAAATAATCTAGGTCCCAGTACATTCTTAAATGGGGTTAATCAAGATGTCATAAAAACAGCGAAAAAGGCCAGTGCCAAGCAAGACCTGACTATTTTCAACACGTTGGCAAAGGGTCACCCATACTGACGACAGAGTATCTACAAATCAACAGGAGAAATTCACGCAAGCCATACAGAAATACAGAAAACTGGACAAAAGCAATACAGAGTAAATCCACAGAAGAGAAAATGCAAATGACCGATGAACATATGAAAAAAAAAAATCTTACCATCGGTAGTAACTAGGGAAAGACACATTAAAAAATAAATGAGATGCAAGTTCTAATCTAATCGATGACTATCTTATTTCTGAAGTCTGAAAATATCTAGCGCTATGTGGATATGTAGGGATTGGAACATTTTTCTAAAATGGGTAAGAGTATGTACATTTTTTTTGCGATGATTTTGGAAAATCAGCATTATCCGGTAAAAGCTGATGTAATCGTGCATTCTCTGTGATCCAGAAATTTCCATTTCTGTGTGTGCACCCCAGAAAAATGCTCCCCCTTCCACCTCGTGGGGCGGGATATCCATGCCGATGTCTGCCCCTTCTCGACCACCTTCGCAATAATAACGTAGCTGGAAATAACCCATCGTCACACACTGCAGAGAGATATCCTAGTACAGCCATTAAGCAGGATATTATTTATCGGCAAAGAAAAGCAATTGTAGACGCACACAACACTGTGTGGATGCATCTCACCCAGAAAGATCCCACTTCTATAAAGTTCAAAACTATGCAGAACTAAATACATACAAAAAAAATATGTGCTTGAACTTGAAGAAAAGCAAGGGAACGGTAGTTAAGCACACAGGAAATGCCACGAGGGTGGCGGGGGACAGGCGTGCAGCGTGACCCGCACACGTGCGTGTACGCTGGCTGGCGTGTTCTCCGGCTGACTTAGGTACACAGGCGTTCCCCATACCGTCTCTTCTTATTTTTTGATATACATTTTTATTAGGTATCTTTGGAAAGCTGCCCATTATTTTTAAAAGCAGCTTTTTATTTTTTAATTCGGTGAGCAAAGAAACGTCCCGGGCAGAATGCTGTGGAGGAAACAACGTGGAGTTCTTGAGGTCAGTGCACAGAGAGTCAGCCAGACACGCGGCTCACGCCCTGGATGAACCGTTTGCAGGAAACTTCAGGCAGAGGTGAACTCACACAGGTAGAAAGCAGATGGGAGGTTGCCAGGGACTGGAGGGAGAGGGGCCCTGGGAGTGGTGGCTTAGCACCGGCTCTCCCTGATTGCACCTCCTCTCCCCACCCCTGACGGGAAGAAATAGCTGGATGGGGGTAGAGTCCATCTGTTCCTGAGTATGCAGGACATGGACACAGGTGTGTGGGGTGAAGACCACTTGAAGACCATTTGAAGACCAATTATTTCCCATTCACATTTATGCATTTCATTATCGACTTTTTAATCACATTTATTTTAACATTTAATTATTTTATGGAATATTTTTCGTCATTTTTTTCTCCAGATTGTTCCAATTCTCAAAGAGGCAGAGTCTAACTGCCCCTAACGCTGTAATACTAACAGGTAGGTTCTTGCTGTATGGATTTGGGGCCATAAAGCTTGGGACATAGAAACAACAGAATGTCCCTCTTCTTTATGGCTTTGTGCTTTTGAACTTAACATTGTCCCAGCGTGCCCTTCTGCCTTGCATATTTGGGTGCATTTGTGGAATATCTGTTTATCGCCCGTCCTGAGCTGTCTGTTAGGATGGATTTGCTACTTGGTGTCAACAACTTTCCCCAGAGTTCTTTTAGACGAGGCACGAGGCTGGTGCGTTTTCCAAATGATTGCTTATTCACGGTGCTTTCTTTTGCTCTGTAAAGGTGATTGACAATTTCTTGCATATCATCTGGAGATGTTGTCAGGACTCCCAGAGACTCCCAGCCATGCCCTGGGAGTCTCAGGGCATGGCTCAGAGGCTGCCTGCTGCTCCACAGGTGGGCTATGGAAGGACGAGCCACCACCTTCTGCCAGCATTTGGGGTCCTCTGACAGCCAGGTATGAGTCCCACATCTAAGGGAGCCCAGGAGCCTGAGAGAAAACCAACGGTGAGGATGAAGTCCACACCCTCTTAGTGATGACAAGTGGAACAGCCAAGAGCAGACTGCACACACAGAAAGATTCTTCCGTGGCTAAGAACCACAGCTTCACGCCTGGAATGCTTCACAGGTGAGTTCAAAAGGAAGATGGGTACCATGGACTCCTGGAAGGGAGACCTGGGAACCCAAGTCTGAGAAACATCTCAAAGCACAGAGCAAGACTGCAGGGTCGGAAATCAGGGGAACCCCCCGGAAGAGACCAGACGCGTGAGCCCCCGTAGACGAGCGTGAGAAGGACGGGAATTCTGGAAGGAGAAGAGGAAATGAAAGGACTTCTGAGATATTTCACAGACATGCCTCAGATAAAGAAAAGAGTGTAAGTTTCAAGAAGAAGCAGGTGGAGAAATAAATAAGAGGTAGAAGCATCCTAAGTCTACCGACTGCATGGATTTCTCTAGAAGATACTGTAACAACATCTCAAGTTGATATTCGAGAAATTGTCAATCACCTTTACAGAGTGAAAGAAAGCACCGTGAATAAGCAATCATTTGGAAAACGCACCAGCCTCGTGCCTCGTCTAAAAGAACTCTGGGGAAAGTTGTTGACACCAAGTAGCAAATCCATCCTAACAGACAGCTCAGGACGGGCGATAAGCAGATATTCCACAAATGCACCCAAATATGCAAGGCAGAAAGGCACGCTGGGACAATGTTAAGTTCAAAAGCACAAAGCCATAAAGAAGAGGGACATTCTGCTGTTTCTATGTCCCAAGCTTTATGGCCCCAAATCCATACAGCAAGAACCTACCTGTTAGTATTACAGCGTTAGGGGCAGTTAGACTCTGCCTCTTTGAGAATTGGAACAATATAGAGAAAAAAAAAAAAAACAACAATGAAAAATATTCCATAAAATAATTAAGTACTAAAATAAATGTGATTAAAAAGTCGATAATGAAATGCATAAATGTGAATGGGAAATAATTGGTCTTTAAAGAATCTTGCATTCCCTCAATGGAGAATACTTTCATTCACACGTTCAGGGAACATTTGCAAAATCGATCACTGTTTTAGTCTATACGATGAGAAAGTCCAGATAATCTAAAATAGAGAATGAGGACTATTGTTAATAAAATACTGAAAATTTGCTAAGAGAGTAGATTGTAGGCGCTGTCTCTCTACACAGACACACATACACACAGATACACACACATACACACATGCACACACATACACACATATGCACACACATACACACACACAAACTGAAGGCAACAGATGAGGGAAGTTGCTTAATTGTATAATCACTTTACTAGGTACACACATATTGGTGCACACCTTGCACATATACAAGAAAAATATCAAAATACATTTTTTAAGATGAAAATTGCATTGGGCTCATTCTGTGATCAAGAACTAATAAAATCACAAACAATTAACAATATAAAGGGCCCCAAATAACACCATCCCTTAGGAACCATGAGAAAGGCTCCTAAACAGACAACTCAATGCAAAGACACGATCACAAGGAAAATTATAACTTTATACAAGATAATAAAGAAGAACTTTTTTTTAACAGATAAAACTATGGAACAAAGGGAAGGCCAGGCTGTTCCTAGCAAGGCGAAATGCTATTTCTGTGAAATAGCATCATTATTTACAAAGAAACTGAAAGAATGAAGGGAGTTGGTTCTCATCCTAAGAATATAGAAAATAACTCCAACAAAAAGCAAATAAGAAATGTATATTGGTAATAAAAGCTAAAATTAATGAAAAATAAAAAGGTAGCAAAAATTAAAAAATTCAAATATCATTTTATATCAGATTATTTTATCTTGTATTTTATTGTGATAAAACACAAATAACCTAAAATACATGATTTTAACCTTTATAAGGGTACAGTTCAGTAGTATCAACCACATTCGTACTGCTGCTTGGCCACCACCAGCATTTATACCTATAACTCTTTTCATCTTGCAAAACCCAAACTTCATACCTCCTTAAACAATTCCCCATTGCCCGACCCCTGGCCCCTGGCAACCACCTTTCTACTTTCCGTACCTCTGAATCTGATTACTGTAAGAACCTCACAATGTCCTAAAGACTCATTTATGTTGTAGTATGTGTCTGAATTTCCTTCTTTTTTAAGGCTGCATGATATTCCTTTCTATGTGTAGACCATATTTTCCTTATCTATTCATTGGCTGATTTGAGCTCCTCCCACGTGTTAGCCATTGTGAATATTGCTGCCATCAACACTGTGTATAAATATCTCTTCCAAGACCCTGTTTTCAATTCTTTTGTGTATATACCAAGCATTCCCCAATGATACTTGCTATTTTTTAATAGCAGCCATTCTAATCAAAGTCCATTTGATTATCCTTATGCCTCATGAGCTTGTTGAAAGGAGAAAGAGCGAAGATAAAAATACACCAAATTAAGACAGAGAAACAGGGAATAACCATACATACAGAAGTGATTAAAGCCGTCATAAAAATATATGTATGAAACTTTCTGACAAGACATTTGAAAGTTTAGAGGAAATGGATGATTTCCCAGCAAAATATGTGTTGCCAAAATTCACCCAAGAAGAAAGGAGAAACTTAAATACATCAGTTACCATAAGAGAGTTTAGAAAAAGACACTTAAAAATCTACCATTGAAAAAGGCACTGAGAACAGATGGATTCCCAGCTGAGGTTTATGTAACATGAATTTTATATAACCTTTAAGAAAGAGAGCTTTACAAAGTTAAATTATTCCAGGCCTTAGAAAAAAAAAGATGAAAGCCTCCCCCCCCAAAAAAATCATTTTACAAAGGCAATATAACTCTTTTAAACATCTGATAAAGATAGAGCAACAAAAGGAAATCAAAGAGCGGTGTGGTTTATGCGTAGAGGTGAAAAAATTATTAAAATATGAGAAATTCTATTTCAGCAGTACTTTCCTTTATTTATTCAACTTTTTTAGTTGATTTTTGTTGTTGTTGTTAGGCACCTAATATATTCCATATACTCTTCTCTGTGCCAGAAATGTAGAAAGGGAATAAAGAAAAAATCTATACCAGGCCCTCATGGGGCTTTTTGTCTAGTGTGACCAGGAAGACACCAGACAAAATCCACACACATAGCTGCTATGTCACATGACGTTAGGTGACATGGGGAAACGCTAAGCAGAGGATGTGGGCAGAGAGCTCAGGGGGAGTTGGCAGCACTCGGTGGTCAGCAAACACCGGAAGCAGGCGAGGAAGAAGAACATCGGGGAGGACATTCCAGGCAGAAGGAGAAGCCAGAGCAAAGCCCTCAAAGATGAAGTGCGTGCATCAGAACGAGCCAGGAAGAAACTGCAGAAGAGGTCGTCAGAGAGCCGGCGGGAAGGACATTACAGGCAATGACGCACCTGTCTCTTACCAAGCTGTCTGAGGCGTCAGCTCAGACCAGCCCTGTGGACCCCCTTCCAGTGGGGTCCCGCTGGCTGCAGAATTGAGACCCGATTGAAGAGCTACCCATCGGGGTCCCGGCAGGAGGTCCTGGCCCCTGAGATTGGGGCAGTGATGGTGGAGATGGTGTGACATCATGTGACCCTGGATATATTTTTAAGATAGGAAAAGGAGGATAGTTTGATGTGCTGGATATGTTACATAAAGGGGAAAAGAAAGGAGTGATGAGGGTGACTCCAAGGACGGAGGCTAGAGGAAGCCTGCGGGGCCAGGTAGCCTAAGGCGAGACGGAAACAGTAGCGGTGAGCAGGTGAACGAATGCATGCAGGTGAGCACGAAGACAGGTAGCATTGGCCAAGCCTCAGCAGCCAAGTGGCATCAGACAGAGGCTTGGCGTGGTGAGACTTGGGTCAACAGGAGAACTCCCGTCTGGGAATCTTAAGCAGGTAGTTGCTACTGAAAGTTATGAAATTGGATGAGATTTCCGAGAGAGCTTAAATAGAAAAGGAAGCTTATCTAAGGAGGAATTCCAAAATTAAGAGTTGTTTCAATAGAGAACTGGGGGTCAAAAGCCCAACTGGAGAGAGCACTATAGAGAATGGGAGACACATTATATTTTATAATTTTTATTATTTGCATATAATAGAAAACAATATTCATTCTTTTTATACTTCAATTCTCTAACGAGCAAGAACTATGAACTAATGATCATCTCTAATGGGGTTTTTCAAGTTGCTTCTCTGGGTTTTTCCAGGAATATGATCATTTCTCCTGTAAATATTGATAATTATTCCCTCTTCTTGCTAATGCTTGAATATCATATAATTCTTGTGCTGTTATGAAATGGCTAGTGTACCCAGGAAAAAATAAGTCAAATAGTGGTGGAACTAGCTTGCTCTTCTGTCTTGTTTCTAACTTTAATAAGGTTGAGCATAACATTCCACCTTTAATGATGATAGCGACTTTGTTTATATATATATATATATATATATATATATATATATATATGTTAATCATTATTTTAAGGAAGGTAATTTTTTTGTAATTAGAGATGATTGTTGGATTTTACCAAATGCCATTTATATTTTTTGGGATAAGTATAAGATATTTCTCATCGACCCTATTAAATATGATAAATTATATAGATGTAAATTTCCTGAAAATGGACTTTTGTAACATTACTGAAACAACCCCTGCTTTGTGTATTTTGCTACAGTAACCCTTACCATAGCGGTGAACTTTATTAACATCCTATTTTCATTTTATTATAAATACTAGGTGTGTGAGGTTGATCTCTAATTTCCTTTCATTGTAATCTTTACCAGGTTTTGTTTATTTAATTGTGTCATCTCACCCACATTAATTTAATGTCAGTTTGGATGTTGTCATTTTATACTGATGAGGTTCAGGACACCCTACCCTGAAATATACCTCCTTGGCATTTGAGACAACGGCAAAAGCTGGAAGGTCTCTCTGACCCCCTCCCGCCATCCCCCTGGAAGCAGGCGATGAAAGAATTCTCTGACCTGCTCTAAAGCCAGGACAGACCCTCATTCCGGAGAAGTCCTCCCTATTCCTGGAGGACAGGAATGAATACACAGACATGTCAAAAAGGGCCTTGAGCAAACACGCCTTGCTAATTCCTGCCAGTGCATGGCTGCCAGCTGACACCCCCTTTTCTCTAATTGTGCTCCTACACAACCGCCCAGTCTGCATCAAACCTGGGCATACAAATATAGTTTTCATTGCTTCTTTGGGTCTTTATTTCTGAATGTGCCTGTGTCATGTAACACTTACCTTAAATTATTTTTTTTATTCTTTAGACACGAGAGAAGGAGAGAATGGGAGGACAGGAAGTGGAGAGAGTAAATACCACAGTGTGGAGCAAGTGAGGGACGTGGGGTGACAGTGGGCAGGAACGCAGGGCAAAGAGGGGGCTTCCTTCGGTGACTGGAGGGAGGCCGGCATCCGTGCACAGTGGCGGGGAGGATTCACCGGGAGAACGCGGTGCAGGCTGGGGGAGAGGGGCGTGGCCCCCAGGGGAGTGGCAGGTGCCTTTGCACACATGGAGGAGAGAAGATAGGTGGAGCCCAGGTCACCAAGGTAGGTGTAGGCAGCCTTCAGTGTCACTCCAGGTGGCCACCTTGCCCCGAGATGCAGAAAGCGAGGGCATCGGCCAAGGGCGAGGATGGGCGAGGATGGGAGGCCCTGTGGGAAGAGGAAAAGAACCTGGACAGGCAGTGTGGAAGCTCTTGGAGTTCCCCAAGGAGTATTATTCTTTCTCTAGCCACATCAGCTGTGGACACGGAGTGGGCAGACAGGCGGGTCATTCCTCAATCATGTCCAATCCATTACACAAGCTTAAAACATTGACATAAAGTGTTAAAAGCATGTTTAATGAAATTCTTGCTTGCCATTCTTTTCTAGAGCTTTAAGTTAAAAAAAAAAAAAAAAGGAGTCGATTTGAACTGCTTAGGTAAAAATCATGACTACCTCTACCAAACAAGAGGAATTATTATTTGAAATGTTAAAATGGTAATTCTATGTTAATTAAATGATACATTAGACATAGGTCATGACTATTACCTGTGTAATTTAACATTGTTTTCAGAGATCTAGTCATTGTAACTAGATACAGAATTTAATAAGTGGGACAAAGTTTTTAAAAGATAAAAAATATCTGCTTTTTTATGACATGATTTTGTAGCCAGAAAATCCAATAAGCTCAACATAAACAATTGTGATTAACAGAAGAATTTGGAAAGGTGGACGGATATAAGATAAATATGGAAAAGGTATTGGGTTTTTTTTTCAAGTTTAATAATAGTAACTTAGATGAAAATGAGAAGAACATTCTCATGATAATGAGAAAAACATGAGATATTTAGGCATAAAACTCACCAGAAGGAAACAGAAACTAAAAAAACACAGTAATACCTTATTGAGGAACAAAACCTATTATATGGACAAATGGAAAGATATACAATATCTTTTTCAAATGTGGCACATAATGACAATTATATTAAATTATATTTGAATTGTATGACCATAAAATTTATATGAGAAAATAAATGTTGAAGAATAGCTAAGAAAATTTTAAATACAAAGACTAGGATGGGAGTGATCAGACTTACCAGATACAAGAAAAGAACTGGAAAACCATTAAAATCAAATGAATGTGTGGTCGGCATAGGGATATTTACATAGATGATATGAGAGACTAATTATTATAAGATAGCATTTATTTTTTAGTAAGAAAAGGATAGACTTTAATGAATGCAACTGGCAAAAATAGCTACACATCTGGAAAAAGATCCAATCTGAACACTATTTTGCTGCACATAAAAATAAATTCCAAGTGATTAAACACTTGAATTTAAAAAAATAAAATAACATGGTTTTTGGAATAAAACCTAAGTGAGGAGAGACAAATCCAGATGGCTTTGGAAGCTCACCTCCCTACTCTTGGCAGCTGATCAAGAAACTGCTTCAGTAGATCTAGGTTAGAGTTCTGTAGGTTTCCACAACAGTGGGGTTCACTGCAGACACCCCCTATACATATGCAGAGAGTGACAAGGGAATCCGTGTGCACTTGTCCCAGCCACAGCCCTGCAGGATGGACGGCAAGAGGATGGAGTTCCACCTAACTCACGGGTAACTTCCACCCGTGAGTTACCCTCATCACGTTGGCCTTTACACGCTGTGTCATTACAGCTGTCTGAGTTTTTGCACAACACGAGGTGACCACAGCACAGTCTAAGGATTAAAGCATCCCACTTAACAAAGGTAGGAAACTCAGAATCTATAGGAAAGGAAGTACATGTTCTATTTCACAGCCATAAAATACTTATGTGATAAAGTATACCACGAATAAAGTAAAATAGAAAGAACAATTCTTTGGGGAGAAATTGCTAATATATAATCATATGAAGATCTAAAAAAAATTTACCTGAAGAGAGCAAACAATCCAATAGAAAAATATCCCAACAGGTTGAAGAGGCAGTGACGACGTATTCGAACTCACGGTACAGACAGGTGGGTGCCAGTAACAGTAGGCTGTCATTGTATAATATATGAGAGAAAAAGTCACTGCTGTTGCTAGCAGAGACACAGAAGGTGGCTACTCTCATACATTAGCAATTGAAATGTGAATTGTTGTAGCTTTTTGAAAAAAAAAATCAGTGCATATGATAGCATTTATAGATTTATGTAAATTTTGTGTGTGTGTGTGTGTGTGTGTGTGTGTGTGTGTGTGTGTGTGTGTCTGTGGAGAATTTTAAAAAAAGAAAGAAATGCAGTCTGCAGGTTGACGCTAATATGGGATTCTAGACTTTGGGTAGAAAGACCAGTTCCAGACTGCACACGATGCCTAAACTGGAAACACTTCCAACAGATGGCCACGTCCAGTTAGGACGCCCTTAGGAACCAGGCAGACAGGAGAGGAAATAGCAGGCGATTTTTGAGTGAGAAGTCCAAATTAAAATGCTGTTTATTTTGAGTTCCACTTTTTCCCGGGACATAGAAAGGTGGGGGAAAAAAAAAGTCGCTCCTACCTTATAATGAAAGAGAATGACAAGTAATGTATACAGTCAGTAATCTTTCTGGAACTCCTCTGAGAGCTGAGATTGCAGGACATCCAAGTAGCCTGAAATCTAGGGAAGGGTGGCCCAGCCAACGACAGAGGGGCTGCGGGACAGGGGCTGAGCGCGGGAGGCAGAGAGGCTGGTGCCACACGACGAGCAGGTGAAGAAGACAGGTAAAAACTCTCAACACATTGGTCATTTCAGAGAAAATTGAATCCAGTGGTCATGAGAGGTAACCATAGCAACAGCAGAACCCAAACTCAGCTCAGCTCCTGAGTAGATTTGACTCAACCTCCCACACTAACAGCCTAGCCGGGGAGGTGCGTCCATGAAGAAAATCAGAGTACACCACCCCAAAGTATGCCTGTTTGATAGAAAAGTCATTTTTGATCTAAAGGCAATTAAGAAGCAGCACGCAGAGGAAAAGCCCTCCCCCCTCCCCCCATACACCACTTTTCTTCCTAAAGACACAATGTGAATTCTTCTTTAACGGAGAGAATTTCTGATTAGCCCAGAGAGGGCACCAGAGGAATCTTCAAACAAATCTCCATAAGTTTCTTCCCATCTATTTACCTTCCCACAGATTTCTGCCTTTGGAAGCCTAAAGCCGTTTTCCTTTGTCCTGTCAGTTGTCTGCAAATTTATTATTCTTTGGTGAAGATGCTACACAAGCCAGCGTTCTAAGTGGCTGCCCCAAGTTTCCTTTCATTGAGGTTTCTCCCACGTGATGTGTGCTGGACACATTAATAAGCTTACTTGTCTTTCTCTTATTAGTCTGTCTTTTGTTACACGGTTCAGTCTCAACAGTGAATTTGTGAGGGTTGAGAAGGAATTATATTTCATTCCGACGTCTATGTCTAAGCATAAATAATATTGATCTCTGTCTTACTCTTCTACTCATAACATCTAAGATTTAATTAAAAGTAATGAGTGAATAAGCAAGGGTGGTGGGGAACATTTTCAAGAGACAAAATGATCAATACAACCAGACTCAGAGATGGCCCAGATGCTGTGACTGTGAGACTCTTTCTTTGCTAAAGGCTGATGCGGAAAAGGCAGACAACATACATGAAAAGATGGGGAATTTCAGTAGAGGGATGATAATTATAATAGTCAAATGGAATGCTAAACATACAGACAAATAAAAATTCCATGATGCCACGGATGAAGAATGAATTTAACAGACTCATGTTAAACTCAACACAGTCGAGGAAAGAATCGGTGAACTGGAAGTAATAGGTTAATAGAAATTAACCAAACTGAAAATGCAAAAAGAATAAACTATAGAAATGCAATTTTTATTATTTATTAATTATTCCTCTATGGGCCTGTACATTTATGTGCCTCTCTGGACCTCAGATTTCATTAATGTCTCACTATTTACACCATTTCATTCCCCTTAACTTTCCCTTCATATCTGAGTATTTTGTAGGAAACAAGCAGTAACAAGTAAGAAAAGGAACCAGTTAAAATTCCAGCTTTAACAAAAATAACCAAAAAATATTTAATCTGCACACAGTCCACCCAGCCCTGCCAAGGCAAGCAACAAACAGCACACGTGTCTGACCCTCACACAGAAGGGTGAGGGGCATGAATCTGTTGCGTTTCATACACATCACTTACATTCTTACCCTGTGTAGATTTTACTTTCTGGAAGTCCTTTGCCAATAGCAGACCTACATCAAAACGGGCCTTATACAAAGTAGGTTTCTGTATTGTCAACTGTAATAAAGAAAATGTAATAAATATCTCAATTAGGCAGTACATGTAAAAAAAAAAAACCAAAAACAATGCCCAGAACCAGATAGGCACCTAATAAATGGAAAGTCTTGGTGCTCTGTCCATTATTGAAGTTATTTTTACAGTGCACTCACACTTTCAAACAACAGAGTATGGCTAAACGTCACAAACTGTATGCAAGTTATAAGGTCTCTGTCTCTGGAGGGCAAGAGAAACAACCATCTTGCTGAAGTGGTTCAAGTGAACCCTCCCAGTGGGAGGAAAGAAGAGATCCCTTCCAGGGCGAATCTCAGCCCTCTGATTCTAGCAGTTTCCTACTAAGTATATGTGACCTTCCAGAAGCCTCCTCTGAATTCACTGCTTCTGTAAGTGAACTGGGGAGAGCGGATGGGAACATCTTAATATAGTGCCCATAAGAAAATCATGCTAATATTTACAGCTAAAACTTGGGATATATATATACTGGTCCACTTAAACGTAAGAATTATCCTATCCTATTAAGCATCCATAAAGACAAAGCACATAAAATATTTTAATAACCTCAACCATTTTATAAAAGTTATCCAGCTAAACCTGGAGCTAAAATAGCCAAAATCGAAACTCCGAGCTAATTCTCTCTTGCACCTCCTCCTGGCTGTACATTAAATATATAAGATTATGTTTAAAAATAACTTTGCGTAAATGGAGCGTGTCCACAGTTGGCCGTATTTTGAACCAGTTATGTAAATACGAGGGTAATAATTAATTTTAACTGCGGAATAGCAGATTAATCACTTGTGCAAACTTAAACGTGCACATAATTTGTCAATGTTGGTGTCCGAACGAATGCTCCGGAGTAGGTTTAATCCACACGCCCGCATTTCAATTATTTAACGCTATTTCACATCATATTAATCAAACGTGATTAATATGGAAGAGAATAGGATTTTGGCTCATATCGTAGTTCTCATAGTCGAGATTGTGCAAAGTGCTTAGCAAATTAATGACTCAGGTGTGCAGTGACTGGCAAATACAATAAGGTCACGGCCCCATTATAGCTCACAGTCAGCCTGAGATACCAGAGCTCATTTTACTATTGCAATGAGGTCTTTTAATGTCAACATTTATAATGGCCAGGGAAGGAATAAAAGGAATTCTTACAATACCTCATCAGGAAATGGAGCTATGACAATGCAAAAAAACCACTCGGACTGGTGGATCTAATAGCACGGAAACTTCCACTGCAGGACGCCAGAGATGGGGACAGTGTCGGGAACTGTCCGCGTCAGGGGCGGAGAGTCTCCAGGATCCACTCGTCTTTCTTCTTCCCAATCCTATCCAACTCCATTGGTTGCTCACAGGATTGCCGCCTCTTTATTTAGAAAATAATTACAGAATTTTAATTACCATTGCATGTAAATAACGTGATGGAATTTTACTGAAGTGTCATGAGCAAACGCACAACCGAGATGCACCGAAAGTGAGGAATTTTCACCGAGCAAACGCCTCCGCCAGGGTCACCTAACGAAATTGTGCAAGCAGCCCAGATCCCTGTCCCGTTCTGCCCAAGTCACCTCCCTTCGCCAAATGGCTCCACTGTTCTGACTTGAACACTGGAGTTTCTAGGTTTAGCATTTGCAAATTGTGATGAAGCTGTCCTATTTTCTGAATGCTCCACAATGTATTCGTTCTGCACTTTATATGCATTGGTTGTTTTGCCTTTGGAGTTGTTATGAAGAGTGTCACCATAAACATTCTTGTACACAGCTTTTTATGAACATTTGTCCTCATTTCGGTTGGACGGAGTCCTAGGAGTAGGATTGTGGGTGAAACTGCATGTGTGTGTTCCATTCTGGGAGAAACCACAGCACGAGGGCTGAGCACATTGGTGTTTGCACCGGAGAGGGCTGAGTTTGGGAGGCTGGCCACCCCACCTCCCCCCCTCTGCATGGCACTGCTAGCAGCCAATTTGCAACTTAGCAGTTCTGGTTGGTACTTAGTGGAATCACGTTTGATTTTAAGCTTCAGTTCCCTATGGCTAATGAGGTGGGGCTTTTTAAATGTGTTTATTGGCTATTTCTATTGCATGGCCTCTTTTGTGAAGCGCTTGTTCAATTCTCTGGGCTGTTTTTCTATGGCATTGCCTATTTTTTTAAATTAATTTTTAGAACTGTTTTATATATTCTGGATGCAATATAATGCCATATGGATTGCAAATATCTTTTCCCAGTCTGTGGCTTGCTCTTTCATTCCCTTAATGGTATATTTGATGAAAGTTCTTAATTGTAATAAAGTCAAATTTGTGATTATTTTTCTTTTATACTCAATGCTTTTGGAGTCCTTTTTAAGAATTATTTGCTCACACCAAGAGCATGAAGGGATCCTAGTATTTTTCTTCAGGGGATTTTTTTTTTTGTATTCCTTTCACATTTAAATCTGTAACTCAGCTGAAATTCATTTTTATGAATGATATGTGGCAGAGTCAAAATGGTTTCATATTAGGGAAACAGCAGTGAATGAACCACAGTGCCTGACTTCAAAGACTTTGCTTGCTAATGAGAGAGGCAGACAATCGAACGATTAATTACAATATAGTGGACAATCCTAAGCGATACTCTAATAAGAAAAGGAAATGGTTATTTTAATAACCACTCTTTGAGTATGCATTAAGAGGCCTGAGGAAAATGCCTTAATTGGTTGTTCTGTTAGTGAAAGGCAGGGTTTCCTGGCATAGGTGATTTAGGCTTCTTTAGAGAAACCAGAGCTTTCTTAGTGGTTTTGCATGATAATGAACAAGGTTATCCGGTCTTCCCTTGAGGTGATAAAACCTGAGAATGGGATATTCTGAAATGGTAGAAACCTATCCAAATGGTGGCCACAAGTCAAATTTAAAATATTTGCTCTATTGATTAGCTTTCTGAGAAAACTTTGCAATCACTGATTTTTTTTTGCATTTTAAGCAATGTTTTTTTTTTTTTTTTCTTGACCTTCTGGTACATTACCCCTTATCATGTCACTTCATTTCTTGATGTTTTTTCATTGTGTAGGTATTTCACAGTAAGTGTATATGTATTTTCTGTTTAATTATTAAATTCCTCCAAGAGATACAGACTAAATCCTCATATTCTCCCGTTTCTGGAGCTTGTAATAGGTACCCAATAAATGCGTGGGTCTTCCCTGATCAACTGAAAACCTATAACTTGCTTCTGCCCACCTGGGGCCCCCAAGCTTAGCACACCGCACTGCAACCGGTATTTAGCCAAGGCTACTCCATAACTGCGGTTGTGTGCAGCTAATTCCCAAAGCCATTTCTTGAGCAGTCTCCCTAGAAGTGGCCCCAAGAGAGCTATTGCTATATCGTGCCATGCGCCAACATCAATCCACTCCATCCGCCGGCCAATAGGGAACAGACCCAAGCCGGGCAGAAAGCAAGGTCCAAGCAGTGGTGATATCCACCCCTGAGCAGATCCTTCCATTGCAAGAAAGGAAGAAGAAAGCAGAAGAAGTTAGAAAACTAGAAGCAATTAGAAGAACGGTGGGGCAAGCAATTTTATTAAGACCAGAATAAAAAGAGCCTAGGATTTTGAGAACAGTGAGCTAGATGACATTTTTTTTTTTCTTATGCTTTCAAACATAAAGTGAGCTTCTGCGCTGAAGAAAGGACTAGGTTATTAGCGTCACGATGCAATGGAAGCGAAGGAGCAGTTGTCATGACTCGGGGAGAGTATTTGTGTGTGCATCTTTGCCTGTGTGCACACGTGTGTGTCAATGTGTGTCCGCATGCGTCCCTGTGACAGTGTGTGTCTAGGTGGGTGAGTGTGTCTCTGTGTGTGTGTGTGTCTGTGTGTATTTGTGTCTCTGTGTTTCTGTGTGTGTCTCAGTTCAGCACAAGTCCTTCTATTGTGTTAAGATGCAAGTCCTTCCACTTCACTTTTCCTTTCACAGTGTCTGCAAATTTTAACTACGATCTAATTTTATTGCTTGAAAGCGAAACTGTTCTGACTAATATCCGATGCTTAGTGTTAGCTATTCTCATTCTTGGAATTATTTAAAATTCCACTGAAAGCACAAACTTAAACTGAGATTTTTTTATTTTTATTTTTATTTTTTTGAGGAACTCAAACATGCAGAATTGAGATCTGAAATCTGCTGGCTGATGCAGATTATACCCCAAGATAGGAAGTTAGGGTTTTGGTCGCTTTAATGGAGAGGAAATGACTCATATCAACACAAGTGTGCAACAGAGCTCCTAAATTTAGCTTTCCTTTTAGTGTAAAACCTAATATTGACACAGTAATGTGAAACTTTATTTTTACTAAACTGCAACGTTCTTGCTGCCTTTTCCCATCTGTCAGTCAATTAGCACATCTTTCATTAAGTCCGTGTTAAGACACATTTAGCGTACATAAAACAAAGTCTCGTAAAAGTCTAAGTTGGGTTCACAGAACATGCTGAGTTGGGAAATGCTGTACATTTCAACGAAGTGAGAACAAAGGGTCTCGATTCTGTTTGGATTTGGAGACCAAACACGAGGAACTTTGGGGTGGTATTATTACATACATCCGTTGACCCTTACGGAAAACGGATATGGAAACATTGACAAACAAAAAGGTGTTTCAGAGGTAGAATTACTGTTACAGTCTCCGGCTCTTACTTGTTGTTACTATTTGCTAGACTAGCAGAAGACACACCAATGGTGCATAAAAATAAATCTCAGCACAAAAACCGTAACTAAGTACTCTTTCTAGAAGCCGAGGAAGGGAAGACGTGAAAGAGCCCGAGTATGGATTTACGGGGAAAGCGTTTAACAATTCTTTACCGACCTGCACGGAACGTCCACTGAGTGTTCTCGCCGCTTTCTCTGGGGCGTCTTCACAGCAGTGCACCCGGGAAACACAGCGATTAGGGCGACACAGGGGCATTTTTACAGCAGGTGGGTTTTCTGCTCTCTGAGGCACCTTAGCAGCCCCGACCACAACCGCCGGAGCGTGCAGCAGGGACGGCGCCGATGGAACGACGCTGAACGTTTCTCTGTTGTTGTTGTTTTTGTTTTTTTTTTTTTGCAGGGGACCAAATACAAATTTTAATATAATTTTAAACTTGAGCATTGGCCAAAAATAACTCGGGTCCAGGATTCCTAATTGAGAATCACATCAGCATGGGAGGGAAAGCACTCGCTCTAATACACACAAGAACTGATGCTTCCACACTGAGCACCTTACCAGCACTGACACGCATTGACTCAGAACTTGGGAAATCAACGGGGGCTGGTCCAAAGAATGTAAGTGTAACTCTACAGAAAGCCATCTTGTCCCCACCTCAGCAGGCCCCAGACTCCAGTGAGGCTTCTACGGGCCATGGATAATGGGTTTGGCTGTTGTCCCAGGGCAGAGCCCGTCATGGGGGTCTGAGGTAGACGAAAGCAGCAGGGCAGCCAGGGGTGTCTACAGAAGAGGTTTCCAACCGGCTTGGACTCACCAGTCTCGGCTCCATTACAAACCCTAGATGGCTTAACCAGTTTGTCCAGCGACGCTTCAATGCTGGCTTTCTTGGTTTCTGTTGCTGCTTGGTTTCAAAAGTAAAATAGAAATAACAAAGATAGGCCAGGCGCGGTGGCTCACGCCTGTAATCCTAGCTCTCTGGGAGGCCGAGGCGGGCGGATTGCTCTAGGTCAGGAGTTCGAAACCAGCCTGAGCAAGAGCGAGACCCCATCTCTACTATAAATAGAAAGAAATTAATTGGCCAACTAATATATATATAGAGAGAGAGAGAGAGAAAAAAAATTAGCCGGGCATGGTGGCGCATGCCTGTAGTCCCAGCTACTCGGGAGGCTGAGGCAGGAGGATCGCTTGAGCCCAGGAGTGTGAGGTTGCTGTGAGCTAGGCTGACGCCACGGCACTCACTCTAGCCTGGACAACAAAAATGAGACCCTGTATCAAAAAAAAAAATAAAAAAACAAAAAACAAACAAAAACAAAACAAACAAACAAACAAATAACAAAGATCGTTGGTGGGCCCTGGCTTTCGGGCTTCCTTATGATGCCGGCTGCTTTCCAAACTGCACCTGAGAGTCACCCAAGAATGGTGTTGTTTTGCTACCGATGCATGACCACCGGCCACACCCTGTGCAGCTGGGAAGCAAACACGTGCTTTTCTCTCGTCATTGCCGGGGGGCCAGGAGTCCCCCCGCGCTCGGCTGGGCCTTGCTGGCACCAAAGGCCTTGCTGCCGGGCTGTGTCCTTGCCCAGAGGCTCAGGCGTGGGAGGGCCCACCTCTGAGCCGACGCAGGTGTTGCAGAATTTCTCTCTCTCTGTGGCCGCGCGACCGGGGCACTGGCTTCTCTCGGGCTGTCAGCTGGAGGCCGCCCTCGCTGCGTCCTAGCGGCTGTCCACCCCCCTGGTCCCCAAATACCCAGGAGTGCACGGCGTGGCAGCTACACCTCTCCAAGGCAGCAGGACGGCCCCTTCCCGCCTGCCCTGGCCGAGTCTCCTGCCATCATGGGAGCCTCCCCCACGTCACCGCCATTCCTTCAAGACAGGGACGTGCCGTCTCCTTGGGTGTCCGGCGTAGGTCAGAGTAAGCCACAGGCCCCACCCCACTTAAGGGGGGAGGGTTACACAGGGAGGACCCCCTCCCCCCCCCGGGGGGCGGCCTCACCCTGCGTACCTCGCCGTGCATCTCAGGGGCACCGTTGCCACCGCGTTTTGCCCGTGGGCCGGTTAGTGTCAGAGCCAAAGTGCCAAAATCAGCGTTGCCAGTGACACACTGTGTGATGTTTATTTCTATTTTCTGACTCATAATCCAATCCTTCCCTCATTGGAGCGCTGCTACCTCGTCGTCATTAACAGAGTGTGCCCCGACGCTCACAGGCTTCTCCTTTGTGAAGCAAAGGGTTCCCCGAGTGACAGTGGCACGGGGGCTGGGTGGTAGCAGAGCGGGATGGGTCTCTGGTTTTCCCCCACTTCCTGCACACAGAAGGGGGGTTTTGCTGTGTAGTGGACGCGTTTACAGGCTTGCCGGTGAGTGCAGACAAATCTGCCTTTGCGGAAGGTTGCTCCAGTGACATGCGGCTAATGCCGCCACCCTCTGATGAGCAAAACTTTGTGACCCAGAGCAGTGCATGTCACACCTGTGTGCCTCAAGGGACCAACAGGTGCCCCTTGAGTCAAGGGGGCTGGCAGAGGGGCTGGGAGAGGCGTCACAATAAAAAAAAGTATTGGGAGGTCGGGCGCCTGTCATCCTAGCACTCGGGGAGGCCGCGGCGGGAGGATCGCTCAAGGTCAGGAGTTCGAAACCAGCCTGAGCAAGAGCGAGACCCCCGTCTCTACTAAACATAGAAAGAAATTAATTGGCCAACTAAAAATATATATAGAAAAAATTAGCCAGGCGTGGTGGCGCATGCCTGTCGTCCCAGCTACTCGGGAGGCTGAGGCAGGAGGATCGCTTGAGCCCAGGAGTTTGAGGTTGCTGATGCCATGGCACTCTAGCCCGGGTGACAGAGTGAGACTCCGTCTCCCCCCCCCCAAAAAAAAAACAACCAAAGTATTGGGAAATGCTATGCTTTTAAGGGAAAACAATTAAGCATATTTCTTTCTGTGAGGCCCTCTCAACAACTTCAACATGCCGGCGTGCTTTGTGAAATCTGCAGAGGTGGGTATTGCTCTCTGTATAGATTGTGAAGCAAAAATTCTAAGAGGCCATTGTTTGGGACCAAACTCCCGCATTGTGTCCCAGACAGATCAGACCAGAACTCACAGTGGAGCCAGCCAAGCTCACCCGGTGGAAAGTGGGTTGTTACCTGGCTTTTGGAGAAATCGGGGGAGAGAGAGAGAGACAACAGCCTCTATCGTTCTGCCTCCCTGTGCCCCAGCTAACGAGGAAAGCAACTTGGAAACGAACAATTCCCCTTTTCTTCTTAGTTCCTGCTTTCTCGGGTCCTTTTCCTGCCCTGTCCATAAAGCCAACGTCCTTCACTCCACTTTCTAGAACACCTGCTCTGTTTCGAGGAACGGAGTGTTCGTTCGATTCTAGCAGCTCAATAAAGCCAACCGATACTTCGAAAATGAATTTGATGTAACTTTGTCTTTTGACACGAGGAAGCTTTTTGAACAAAACGATGTGGTCGCGCACCTGTTAGTACATCCCAGGGGGGTCTCCCGAGCAGTGCTCGTTACGACATGTCCTTGCGTGGGATTAGGGTCCTCAGGAAAATGCTTCAGAAACCCCATTGGAGAACACCCTAAGGCAAAGCTTGGCATATTAGTGATTCGGGCTATGTATTTATTTCCTAAAAATTCTAAATTGGACAGAAGCAGGAAATACTAACTGGGCACCTGAGTCTGGCGGCCTTCAGGGTCTGTTTACAGGTACTGAGGGATTCACTGTGCTGAGGCCGGCGTTGACAGGGACCCAAGGGGAAACTGAACCAGGGAACTAAAGATCCTTCCCCTAAAATGAATGTGTCTCATTTGCATAATGGCCTCCTTGTGTTCCCTCCACCCAGACAGGCAGTTGATGATTTTAGAATACTTCAAACACAGGGTTGGTTTTCCTTTTTTTTTTGTAGATTTGCATTTTATTTTATTTTATTTTATTCCTTCATATTATGGGAGTACAAATATTGTTAGGGTTACATATCTTGCCCCTGCTCTCCCTCCCCGACCCCGCTATGCCAGAGCTTCTAGCAAATCACTGGACTAATCCTCGTTTGATAGGAGCCAGGCATTGCTTTGCCAAGGATCGCAGTTTGTGAATTGCAGAGTGAGATGTGGCTAATATTATTTTATTATCTCTTCTAGTATAATATCTTCAGTTTTGGAGTCACGGGTAACTAACATTTATTTGTAGATTCATGCACTCACTCTTTTTTATTCCTTGCTACATTTCTCATTTAAGATATTTTTAATGAGGTGGAATTTTTTTTTTCTGCTTTTTTCGCTGTTAGTATCTTCCGAGTAGTAGTAATCCAGAGAAAAACGAGTCGAGGTGTTCTCTTGGCCATCAGTAATTTATACCAACAAGAATGTCACCGTGAGTGACTCAAAGCCACCTTGTGCATGCCGTGGGCTTTTCTAGAACAGTTTGAGGGGCTTGGGATTCCATATTTAGGCAGTGACGGCAAAGTGTCCCCCCTGCCCAGAGAATAGGTGTTTGTCTAAAATGTCTGATTACACAGATGAGAGACGCTGTCCTTAAAATCTACTTTTGACAGTTTTGGCCTGAAGTGAGCTGAGATGGCAGAACGTGCTCTCTCTGCAGACCCTGCGTGTGCCCCCTCCTGCATTTTTTTTTTTTTTGAGACAGAGCCTCACTCTGCTGCCCGTGCTAGAGTGCCATGGTGTCAGCCTAGCTCACAGCAACCTCCAATTCCTGAGCTCAAGCGATCCTCCTGCCTCAGCCTCCCAAGTAGCTGGGACTACAGGCATGCGCCACCAAGCCCTGCTAATATTTTCTATATATTTTTAGTTGGCCAATTAATTTCTTTCTGTTTATAGTAGAGACGGGGGTCTCACTCTTGCTCAGGCTGGTCTCGAACTCCTGATCTTGAGCGATCCTCCCGCCTCGGCCTCCCAGAGTGCTAGGATGACAGGCGTGAGCTACCGTGCCCGGCCCCTCCTGCATTTTAAACACGTGGCACTTAGAGGCCAGAGTCCTCTCTGTGGGCAGATGTGGCATCCGTCAGCTGGATTCTGCGGAGATTTCCTGCACCAAGTTTCTGTGCGGATGCAAATATTTGCTTCCTGTTTGATGCTTAGCCCCTGAGGTTATGGGAATCCAATGCTGCGGCAGAACATTAAATGCAAGGCGGGGAGGAGACAGGAAGGGGCAGCGGGAAGAGGCGCCAGTGGAAAAACCAGCACTGGGATCCGGGGTGTGGGAAACGCAGCCAGCTGGAGTCAGAGAAGCAAGGTGCTCGGCTGAGGAGATCCTGAGTGCAAGTTCAACGCTCACTTCTGCAGCTAGGCCGCTGTAGACGGAAACACCCTGCAATTGCTTTGTGCTCTCCAGGGAAAATTTACTCCTCAACAATGTTCACTCCTGTTTTAACATAGGGAAAAATCGTTCTTTCAGAGTAATAACTAAAAAAAAAAAAAATAGTAAAGATTGATTAAATAAAATTTCTGAAGTTTTGTGTATTTAAACTATTTTTTGGGCCGGGCACGATGGCTCACGCCTGTCATCCTAGCTCTCTGGGAGGCCGAGGTGGGCGGATTGCTCGAGGTCAGGAGTTCGAAACCAGCCTGAGCAAGAGCAAGACCCCGTCTCTACTATAAATAGAAAGAAATTAATTGGCCAACTAATGTATGTAGAAAAAATTAGCCGGGCATGGTGGCACATGCCTGTAGTCCCAGCTACTCGGGAGGCTGAGGCAGGAGGATCGCTTGAGCCCAGGAGTCTGAGGTTGCTGTGAGCTAGGCTGATGCCACGGCACTCACTCTAGCCTGGGCAACAAAGCAAGACTATGTCTCAAAAACAAAAACAAAAAACTATTTTTTGGCTGTTTTTCCCATACGAAAATATAAAGACAGTTAATAATGTTTTTTAAATAGAGTATTTAATATATATAAATATATATGTGTATGTGTATAATTGTAATCTTTTTCAATTATTAATAAATATAAATGGCGTTTTAAAGTATCAGAAAGAAGTTGCTTGAAAACAGTTTACTGTGAGCTCTAAGCATTTTCTGTGTATTTCTGCTCTTTCAATGATCTGCAAAAACAGTATTGGGGTTAGCCAGGGTGGGGGAGATTGACATTTATTGAATACCTCTCCCCAGGAACTGTGCACATGTCATCTCAGTTCCTTTTAACAACACACAGATTTTGGGTGTGAGGTTCCAAGAGGGCAGATGGTCTGCCAGCGTCACACGCAGGACGGTGAGTGGGGGGTTGGCGTGGGGTCCCAGCCCGGGTCACGCCTCCGCCCCGCTCCCCACGGCCCAGCTAGGAGGGGCGCACCTGCTCACCACCCACCCCCCAGGGCCGCGTCGAAAGGGCTCGTCTCCTGCCGCTCCTGCCCCAAGACCTGCCCTGCACTAAAAATACAGCCACAGCACCAAGCACATCTCCGCATTTGATTTTCGTTGAATCCTTAAGTCAAATGATTGACATGTGAGGGCTGTCTGGAAAATATCTAGCCATAAATGTCTTCATTCTTCATGTTACGTGGCTGGATACTTTCCGGACAGCCCTTATATTACTGGTTTTTATTATTACTATTGTTTTTAACAGAGCGTTTGTCAAGTAGTATGAGCATTTTGAACATGAAGATGAAGGACAGATTCCATTATTATATGAAGCGGAAACGAACCCTTCTCTTCAATCCAATTACTTAATATTGTCACAGCTCCTCATCAATATATACCGAGGGACGTTCGAGTTACTCCCAGGAGCGTGCGGTTAGAGAGAAACGCCAGCTTACTTTCTTGGCTATGAGATGCAACACTTTCTTTTGGTCGAGAAAGAGAGAGACCAGGTGTGGGGAGGAAGCAATAGGATAAACAGAGCACGTGTATTTACCTTTTTAATCTGGAAAATATAGAACATCCCAGGCTATTCTATTCTACTTCAATATTTCTATGAGAAACTATCCTCAAGTGAATTGCCAATTCTCCAATGCTAAGGTAAGCATTTTCATGTTTATCTGTAACACGGTAAAATACATTTTCAGATTTTCCTATAGAGTGGGCTGGGGTGAATATATACGTAATCACTACCTTACGGTTAATGCGGGACACATAGATCGGTTAACAGCAAGCTGGCGGTTTTAATCATAGTAATAATAATTGCATGCATCTGTCTGGAAGCTTGCAGCTAATAGAGCATTTTCACAGACCTCGTCTCACAGGCGAGCTAAAGAGATCTGATGTGCTTTGTTGGCGTGGCTCATTTCGCCAGATCTAAAACAACCCGTCTCGTGGGTGGAGCTCAGCGAGGAGGTGCGGGTGGCTGGGCAGTCAGGACACCGGCCTGGCCACGACGGAGGGTTGACCTCTGTCCCCTCTGCCTCTCCCGCTGGCCACAGGAGTGGCGCTGGGAGAAGGAGCTGGGCGGTGGGCGGTGGCCAGAGGGGCAGCTCCGACCCCCCAGAGGTCAGCCGCCCCTCCCCCACAGCAGCAAGGAGAGGAGGTGGGAGTCCCTCGGGGAGGAGGAGGAACTCACACCCTCCTCCAGATCCGGGACTTGCAGAACTTCACAACCGGTACGTTCCTCGGAGAGCCGCCCAAGCTTTTCATCTCCCCCCAGGAGTGAGCTGTTTAATCTCTTGCCCAGTCTTGCACTGATGGTTCGTAAAACACACAGACCACGAGTCTCAAAACACCTTTCCAGTGGGCAAGTACTATCTTATTTTATTGTGAGACTATATATATATATATATATATATATATATATATTTAAATCTATATTTAAAGACTATATATATAAATAATATATATATTTAATATATATATTAAAGACTATATCTATAAAGACTATATATATATTTAAATCTATATTTAAGACCATACATATATATTTAAATTACATATTTATATATAAATATATATATATATTTAAATCTCCTTTTGAAAACCCTACCAGAGCCCAAGAGAAAGGTGCAAATTAGGCTCGTTTGCTGATGCTTCTTTATCTTTGTGATGATCGAGAGATGTTAGTCTAATAATACATGATCCAATGCATATTCAATGTGGAGAGAAAAAGGATTGGACGATGTCCCTAACTACCATCCTGATAGTCACGGTGGTTGAAAAGGGAAGAGAGGAGGTGTTTCATAAGATCCCCCCCAGGGACCAACCCGCCCCCAGCCAGCCCCCATCTCTCAGCGTGGTGGAGCTCGTTAAACCGAGTAATGTCCTGTCCTGGAGACTGTTGGAGTGTCTATCCAACCAGGAAAGCAGATGCACTTTCGTATTTTTAAGATACTTCTTGGCAACCACATGACACAACAGGTGTGGCTGTTACAAACACGATAATTAACTCTGGTCAATTATTTTTTAAAGTCTAGAAGAATCTGTTCCATTTTTAATTATAAAGTTTTTTTTTTTATGAAGTTATAAAAGCACAAATTAGAAATCTAGGAAAACGGGAAAACTTCGTAATTCCACAACCCTACCAAAGCCAATCATATATTTATCTAGAAAAGTTTTACGCCTGCTTTTTTTTTTTTTTTTTGAGACAGAGTCTCGCTTTGTTGCCCAGGCTAGAGTGAGTGCCGTGGCGTCAGCCTAGCTCACAGCAACCTCAAACTCCTGGGCTCAAGTGATCCTCCTGCCTCAGCCTCCCGAGTAGCTGGGACTACAGGCATGCGCCACCATGTCCGGCTAATTTTTTTTTATATATATATCAGTTGGCCAATTAATTTCTTTCTATTTATAGTAGAGACGGGGTCTCGCTCTTGCTCAGGCTGGTTTTGAACTCCTGACCTTGAGCAATCCGCCCGCCTCGGCCTCCCAAGAGCTAGGATTACAGGCGTGAGCCACAGCGCCCGGCCCTATATGCCTGCTTTTATTTTTGTCAGTAGGGCCCCTGGGCCCTTGGTGACCTGTCTTGGGGCTGCCACTTGCATTGAACACGGGGACCTGGGGCCTCTGTGAGCTCTTCCACCTCTAGACCCTGCTCCAGGGTACAGGGACCCTGTACCCTGATGCAACTTGCGTCCGCCCAGGTGTGAACCTTGGCTCCTCGCGACCCACATCAGTAGCGATGGCTCGCTTTCATTTCTGATGTCACCGCTTGAATCTTTTCCCTTTCTTCTTAGTCATCCCTGACTAGAAAGTTTGTCATATCAATCGTCTTTCATTTCTCAAAGAACCAGATTTAATTTCACTGATTTTTCTCTGTTGATTTCATGTTATCAGTCTCATTGATTTCTGCTCTAATTGTGTTATTCCTTTTCTTCTGCTTACTTTGGATTTAATTTGTTCTTCATTTCCTAATTTCCTACAGTGGAAATTAGAGTATTGATTTTAGATCTCTCTCTCTTTTTTTTTCCCCCCTTTTTTAACATAGGCATTCAATGCTGCAAACTCTCTTCTGTGAGCTGCTTCACCTGCACTCTACAAATGTTGACCAGTCATATTTTCATTTTATTTTAGTTCTCCTGGGATTTCTTCTTTTCTTATAGAGGAGCATGAATAAGAATGGCAGAATATGTGTTATATTAGAAGTACGTTTTTAATCTCCAAGTGTACTGGGTTTTCCAAATATCTTTCTGCTACTGGGATGAGGAGTTATATGGGAACCCTGTACTTTTGCTTAGTGTTTATGCAAATCTATAATCACTAAAAAAAAAAAAAAGATAGCCCGTTAATTACAAAAAAAAAAAAAAAGGAACAGAGAATCAATCCTAATGCTAATGGGTTAGAGATTTTTAAAAACCATATGAACTATTATTGCTTTTAAATTTTAAAAAAATCTAAGAATTCTTTTGGTATTAAAAATTTTTTTAAGTGTAGTTTGCTTTATTTTATAGAAGTGTTGTCTTATTAAATTTCTCTAAGGATTTTAGTTGGGGGTGATTTTTAAATGTCTTCTGTTCCCTTAATATTTTGTAGTATTTTCTCATCTTGGTGATTTTAGCCAGGCGCAGCCCCCGGTGTTCCTGCCGTGTGGTGCCCCGGGCTGCTGCTCGTCGTCTGGATGGGTGAAGGACCATTCCCTCTGCACACGGTACGCTCTGGCGACTGGCAAGTCCCAGCCTGAGACGCCCGTGTGGGAAGCGCACGGACCCCGCGCGCCGGGCAGGATGAGCGAGGCGTGGCTCCGGCACCAGCGCTGACAAGGGCCAATCCGGACTGTTCCCGTCTTTAGCAGGTGCACGGAATTATATTCGACCCCGAGGAAAGTGCTGCCACAAGAGGCTGTGTTGTGTGTGAGCACATGTGTGCATGTGCGAGTGCATGTGTGTTGCGTGTGTGTATGTGTGTGTGCATGTATGTGTGCATGTGTGTGCATGTGTGTGCATGTGTTGCACGTGCATGTGCATGCATGTGTATGTGTTGTGTGTGTGCATGCATGTGTATGTGTGAGTGCATGTGTGTTGAGTATGTTCACGTGTGCGTGTATGCATGTATGTATGCACATGTGTTGCATATGTGTGCATGTGTGTGTGCACACGTGCGTCTGTGTGCATGTGCATGTGTTGCGTGTGTGTATGTGTGCATGCATGTGCATGTGTGAGTGCATGTGTGTTGCATGTGTTCACATGTGCATGTATGCATGCACATGTGTGTTGCATGTGTGTGTGCGCGTCTGTGTGCATGTGCGTGTGTGTGTGTGTGTGAAGCAACCTCCACAGCTCCACCAACAGCTCTGCAGACAGTGATGCTGATCTCTGCCCGTCCCCCGCTCCCTCTCCCAGCCCTTTATTAAGCAGACGAGGGTTTCCCCACACACACTCAGTGGAGAGAGTGGCTTATACGTCCTCTCCTACCATTTCCTACACTCGTTTCAGACTTTGGGCAGCTCTGATTTAAATTATAATCATCGTTTGCATTGTAAATGACGCCCAAAGTTTCCAGCGGTCTAGACACTTACCGATGTTTCTGACCTGCCGTGGGATCTCCCTGTTGGAACACCAGGAGCTGCCCCCCACCAGCTGAAATCGCAGAGAGGAGAAAATAATATGAAATAGTAAGGGAACAGGAGAGATTTAAAATCATCCCCAATTCCTATCCTTGGAGAAATTCAAGAAGGCAATGCTTCTACAAAATGGAGCAACCTACACTTTCATGAATGGACTTCTTTGTACCTTTTAACCAGCACCTTCGTGGGATTTTAGGGAGGAGAGGGAAGAATTGCCCACCCTCTTGAACTTGCTGATGCGCCCAACCCTCCCACAGCGTTCTGCAGTGAACGCCTTCCCTTTTTGATGACAGCATAATATTCCACCCAGTAGCTGCCTCCTCACCTACTTATTTATTTTCTGATTGTGTATGTTTACCGTCTTCTCGGGTTTTACTTGTAAAAGAACATGATATGATAAATAGGTTTTTGTTGTTGTTGTTCACATAGATTTTGCCTCCATTTAAATTATTTTCTTTGGACCAATTCCCAGAAATAGGATTACTGAGTCAAAGAAGATATTTACTTTCATGACTCGAATGGTTTACCACAGGAGTTGTGCCAATTTACACAGACACCAACAATAAATGAGCACAATAATTGGAGTGTACTTTTTCACCTTTGGTCATTAAAACCATTTTAAATATTTGCTTTTCTGTGACTTTTCAACTTTTTTTCTTAATTAGTTTAAGTCTCTAATTATTACCTTTGTCTGGCTAATTAGCAAAACAAATGGTTTAAACAAAGAAATCCATTCGATTTTTTAATTAAAGGCCAGACGTTATTCAGATTCTTTTGATTTTAATGTGTTAACTTTTAATTCACTTTAGTTAATGAATTAAGTGAAATTAATTCCTACATTGTAATCAATAATTTCACCTTTCTATTCTTCTTAACTAGATTTAGTGCTCCATTTTCACTACAAATAAATTGCTTTTTAACTGAGTAACACCTTTTCCTCTTGTTTGCACAGTTACAATAGGCACGGAAGAAAAATAAACCAATTGACTTTAAAGGATAAAAAATTTCTTTGAAGAAGTAACAACTTTTATAGTACACCTACCAGGTACTATTTGAGTCCAACAAATAATTGGTTAAACAAAGGACCTCTGTCATAATGTGCAAATATTGTGTGCAATTTTCATGACACTCCTATAAGGTAGATGCTATTGTTATTACCTAGTTTTTTTTTTTAAACTTACAGCAGATTAGAAGCAGTAATTTAGAACAGCTGTTTGAGATTAAAGTATGTGAGGAGAACCCTTAGGATAAAATGTAATGTTTTCTGTTAATAGTTAATCACAGGAGGGATAGATAGAGAAAAAAAAATCATAAATCACGTTATACAGATAATAAAAAAGTTTATAAATAATGACCAACTAGGTCATCAAAAAAAGTTTAAAATCTGTTCAAGCCCGTCATTTAAAGAAAACTTTTTAACATATTTTAAAAAATCATATTCAATAAATGGTTTGAGCCTTGAAGTCACAAAGTCATTAACAGGAAAAATACTTTTAGCTTTGTTCAACATAGCTATATAAATAAAAATTTCTTTGTAATAAAGTGGCTTGTGTTTAAGAATTTCAAAATTATCAAGTTAAATTCTGAAAGTCATGTGACTTTTTGTCACGTGGCAAGCACATAGGTGTCCCATGTCACCTGGAATTCTGTTCATAATTACCTGAGGATACATTTGGAGGGAGACGGTTCACCTGCCTAAAATAGAAACATGAAATAATTAGCACATAAAATAGTATATCATGGTCTGGTGAATTCTGAGCACAGAAGAACAGGCTCTAATTTTACATTGTGGAAAATACTTTCAGAAACTGTGTGCAGAGCCAAGAGGTGAATATCGCCTGGGACGAACAGGAGAAAATTCGGAAGGGATTTGCGTTCAGTAGCTTCAGATCCCTGCCTTGAAAGGCCGGGTTATTGTATTTCATTTTCTTAAAGTAGATCTTGATCCAATCAGCTGAAAATCGCTAACAACATGACTTCAGCTTCGAGTAGAGGACTGCTATGTGGCCGTGATTCAGTATGACTCCCGTCTAACTAACAAATCCACATTTTTGGCTCACGTATTTAACTCGTTTTGCTTTCTTACGAACATGCTCATCAGCATGTTCCCAAGTAAATCATCATTAATATAAAGACATCCATTACATGTGAGCTTGATGAAGCACAAGTGAAAATTATGTGCCCTCAGTGGACTGAATTCTAAAACCTTGCCTTGGTTGCAATGCTGAAACAGGATATTTAGGTGATATTGAAGCCGGTGGCAAGGGGAACAAAGTTAGATCTCCTTCGAGTGTATTTCCCCTGCAACCTAAATCCGATAGAAGTTAGGGAACATTCTCTGCTGAACCCCAGCTGAGCAGAGAATCTCATAAGATCTGCTGTTTTGAATGTGTCCCTTGAAGCTCATGTGTTGCAATAAAGGGGTGTTGGCAGGCGGGGGCCCAGTGGGAGGGGTTTGGATGGGGCGGGGGGCACAGTTTCCATGAACGTACACCTGCCGCTGTTGCAGGAGTGGGCTTGTGATCACAGGGGCGGGTTGTGTACAAAAGGACAAGGTCAGCCCCTCCTTGCTCTCTCTCAGAACCCTCTCTCTGCCCTTCTGCCACGAGAGGATGCAGTCATAAGGCCACCGCCATGCGCCGTGCCCTTGGACCTCCCAGCCTCCCGAACCGTGAGCCAAGAGACATCTGTTCTTTACAAAGAACGAGGACAGAAAATCAAAAGAGAGACCTTAGCGTCGTCCGTGGTTTCTGAGAAGCTGCAGTGAAATTTCATCGCCAGGACTCAAGATGTCCTAGTCCGTGTGAATGAAGGCAACGATGGCATCTAGACCTCGGGGCTGCCTGGGGCTTCCCTGCTGTCCCACTGTCCTCCTCCCAGTGAGAAAGGAAGAGAAAGAGCTCTTGGTTGTGTTTGAAAAGAAACACACCTACATCCTGTTCTGATACGGGTGGAGACCAACCAGTATTCTTCTTGGCATTATGTGCAAATATTAAATACTGTCTCCAAAGCAGCCTTCTAAGATAGATAATATTATTGTCTCGTGCTTCAGATGGGGAAAAGGAGAACCTGAGTTTAGGAAATTTGTTCAAGGTTATACCTTTGAGCAATGGGAGAGTGGATTTAAACCATGTCTCAATGTTCTGAGCCAATGTTCTTTTTAACCATTAACCGTATTGCCTCCCTAATGTGCTTGAAAGTGTCTATGTTAGCACTCGATAAAAATGATTAAATTGATAAAAAATGAATAAAAATTGGTTATGATTGCATATCATCTAAATTCCCAAAGGACAAAAGAGATTTTTATGCCACAGCAGACTTTTCCATCTTTAGCATGTTTTTTTTTTTTTCTTCTTCTTCCTAGCAGTGCCAACAAAAGCTTGCTTAATTTAATACTTGTCAGGGCCATATGCTGACAGGGTGGTTTTTCTCTCTTTCACCAAACACAGAGACCATGCATTTAAGAATTACATGAGAATCTGCAATTATTCTTCCAGAATGACCTTTCCTCTGCTCCCAGACAGAGCCAGTAAAACCCTGCTGGAATATGGAATGTTAAATGAAAATAAGATGTCGTCTCAGCGCCAGGGTTCCTGTTCCTCCTGCTCCCAGCTGTCCTGAGCCAGGCGGGGTTTCTCAGCCCCGAGGACAGACTGAACGGTGAAAGCACAGTTGTGCATCACGCGGTCCCCGTTTGTGGCGCGGATGAGTGAAACTGTCATCATGTAGGAGCTGCAAAGTGAAGCACACTCATCAACGATACCCACTGGTGACGCGCCGGCCGCACGGCGGACTCATACCCACAGTCGCAGGATGCAAGACCCTAACCACTTTTTCCTCCGACTGAAAACAATAAATAGTTCAAGGTGCCGAGGCTATCTCCTGAGGTTTATGAACATGTACGTATTTTTGCTCGTTTCTCGCCAGTAAACTTTTCAATCACCCAATACCTGAAAACTATCCAGGTGCCAATGGCTTAAAAGGAAAAATTTCAAAACAAAGCCAAGTATTGTTCCTTCAATCATTACATGGAAAAAAAAAAAAAAAAGACATTTGTTTTCGATCTTGATGAGTCCACTTTTTAAGACAGAATGTGTAACTTAAGTAGTACTAAATTCTTCACCATCCTGGTAAACCTTTCTAAATTCCACCCCCATCCTCAGGGTCTAAGCCTGGTTCCACTCTGCACGAAGCCCTTGCTGTGGAACTGAATCCATAACTACGTCTCTTTCCTTGGTGATCCAAACATGCTTCATGGCACTCAGTGATGTTTTAGGCATCAGTCCTGTGCATTAGCGTCCTATCTATTGCAGCAGGAAGGGTGCAAACTAAATGCATATCAACTCATAAAACCTTTCAACAGGCCGGACATGGTGGCTCACGCCTGTAATCCTAGCACTCTGAGAGGCTGAAGCGGGAGGATCACTCAAGGTCAGGAGTTCGAAACCAGCCTGAGCAAGAGAGAGATCCCATCTCTACTATAAATAGAAAGAAATTAATTGTCCAACTAAAAATATGTAGAAAAAATTAGCTGGGCATAGTGGTGCACACTTGTAGTCCCAGCTACTTGGGAGGCTAAGGCAGGAGGATCGCTTGAGCCCAGGAGTTTGAGGTTGCTGTGAGCTAGGCTGACGCCACGACACTCTAGCCCGGGCAACAGAGTGAGACTCTGTCTCAAAACAAAAAACAAAACAGAAAATAATAATAATAATAAACCTTTCAACAGTCTTCCTAGTAGTACTAATTGTTGCATGGCCTAGCGTCTACATCTGGGCACTGTAGGGTTGTGGTGCCACATTGGAGCAAAGATATCTAAAATATGAACTGAATTGTACCTCCCATAGATAACTTAAAAATTGGACTGTATCGCCCAGAAAATGCATTTCTAATGTATTCTAACACAGTTTCTCTTATTATTATATTAATAGATTCTCTTTTTAGACTCCATGGATGAGGCAAAATAAAAAGAAGGGATCTTCCAATATATATTGATACTTTATAGGCTAAGAAGGAGTCTGGTGTTTTCAGGACACTGTAATGCTTCACTGTTTGACCCCCGTCCCTGAGCCCAGCCTCACTTGTAGATAAGCACAGCAAACAGGGACCTGGTGTTGCCCTTAGGGAGTGAGTGGAGTTGGCCAGTCCCCATAGGGGCCACGTGTCATATCGTTTTCACTGCCCTCTGCTCGCTCATACACTTAAGCTTCATTCGCTTTCTTTGGGAGAATGTCTCGAAGGATATTAACTTGTGTCTTGTTCCCCTCCCTAAAAGGTAAGCTATTTCATAATCCTTGCAAAGTCAGCTAATTGCTTCCAGGAGGAATTCAGGGGTTGGCGTTGCAATTTCCTCTAAAGGAAACACCCCCGTTCGGAACCTGTGCGAGGTGCCTCCTCCTTTCTTAATAGCCCAACTCACACGTGACAGACAAGCAATAATGTGGCCGTCCACCTCCAAGAAAGAAAGCAGAGCTGAATATCTTTCCAACTTTATACATGAGTTTTAGAAGCCCTACGGGCAAATGTCACTGAAGTAAAGAAAGAAAAGTTGGTAGATGGAGTGTTTGGATTTTATTGATGAATAAATGTTTAACTTTGCTACAGTCAGAGGTCTACACCCAGGCCCACGTGACTGAAGGATCCGGAAGCCCTGTTGCTGTCTCCTCTTGCTGTGCCGAATGCATGCCAGGGCCAGGGAGAGGTGAGCCACTAAAATGAGATAATTCTCCAGGTCGAAAGGGAGCAAGCAGGACTGAGAAAATTCAGAACAGGCTGGGACAGGCCGTTCTGTGTTAGGACAGGGCATGGTATCGGAGCGTGGGAAACCCGCGGTTCTCCGGGGTGAGCCGGGCAGGCCGGGGTGGGTCACGCTGACTCAGAGGGGCCCCTCAGACACAGGCTGGCGCAGGGCCCAGGGGCTGAGAACGTATGAAAAAGACAGGGATGGGTGGAGGCCAACAGTCAGGAAAGGTTTCTGGTCAATAACACTTTTTTCTTGGCTGTGAAAGGGGGAAACGATTTGGGTAGGAAATGAGCAGAGAGGTGATTTCAAAGCAAGAGACACAAATAATTCAAGGTTAGCGTGAACAGTGGGCACGACCATAACTCAAAACACAGCAACACCTTTCTCTGCCAGGCGAGGGTCGAGCAGTTTCAAAGTTGTGCCCTATCAGAAGATGCCGAAAAAAAAAAAAAAAACAATGTGTATCCTTAATTTTTTTTTTTATTCATTAGGAGAGGTGCATTAACAAACTGCATCTTTGATTATTCCATTCCCAGGAATGTCTTGGAATGACATTCAAAAAAAAAAAATGACTTCAAATTACAAGTTCCATACTACGTATTTGAAATCCATTTTCAAAATTCTTTTAAAAGTAATTACAGGAAATTATCTGCCTTTGCATCTTGCCGGCTGACACATCGTATAAATCATTCAATGTGTCACTTCTGATAAAGCCCATGTAATCGCATTACATGACAGGAACTGCCCGTCATAAATAGACATGATAACCTGATTTGGGAAACTCAGACAAATACAGTTTCTCTTAAACTTTAGTCTAAAGGCACTGGCAAAATTCTGCAGTGCATTGGCATCTTGGTATGACTTTGAAGAATACCTGTAACATTTCCTTCTTTTAAAACTAATTTCGGTTTCATACTTTAGACATAAGCCCATAAAAGTGTGTAATATAAAATATTTATAGCAAACGTTAAACAAAGAGAATGATATAATTATTTGGCTCAATTTTTACTTGGCTCTACTCATTAGAGTCTTTGTGAAGTGCAGGATATATCTTGGGTTTCTTCCCTTGGCAGAAAGCTGGGGTTTGCCAATGGAATCATATTTGGAAAACCAGTGGCATTTAATATAGAGAAGGAAGATGAACTAAGAATTGTGTCTACATGGCTGTGGCTGCTGAACTTTTAATTTCTAAGCAACACAAACACCACAAATGCAAGAAACTGTGCTTTTTGGACCACAGAGGATGTTGTTAGGAGAACTCAGTGACTGAGGGCAGAGTGGGATTGGCATCCTTAGTGCCCGGTGCTGGCCCCCCCTGGCCCCTGAGCATGGGTGATACTGACCTGGGGTGTTGGACAGGCTTGGGGCAGCTCAGTTCTGACTGTTGTCCTGGGTTGAGATCACACACAAAACATAAAATGAGATTAGTTACCTGTAAAATTTACCTGAGGTTAGCTTCTCACACGTCTGAAGAGGAAAGATTTAGCTTTGAAAACTCTAATAAAATGTACTGATATAAATAATCACAAAACTGGCAGTCTAAGGAATGGCATCCACGTAACTGGTGAAATATTTAACTAATGAAAAGAGGGGCCGGTGTCACGGGAACTAGAAAAGGAAGAATTAGTGAGGGAAAATCATTGTAGTGTTTGTACAACCACCCCAGAGAGGGAGCTAAGAAATCCAGCAGACCTGGTTGTTCCCGACCACAAGGGAGGCGTTCTATGTCTATTTGTAGCCTAGGGAAAGTTTGTCTCTAGAGCATGCACGCCCTACCATCATTCAACATCACGTTGCGATTGTTGTAAATGCAATAAGACAAGAAAAATTAAATGCAAATGCTAGAAAGAAGATATTCTAAATCTACATCTCTTTTTATAAGACATTCCCCTCCTGATACCCTGACGGAGCCCAACCCTCGCCCCACTATAGTTTATTGATCGGGTGTATTGGATGTCTTCCTCAGGAGTGGCCACCCACAGCCTGATGAGCAGCATGGAATTTATGTGGCTCGGTTCACAAAATGAATGGCCGATCATATTTGCTTCTCAGGAAAACAGAGCTGAGTTTGTTCACTAAGGGAAGAGGGTGACGGTGAAGTGGGAGGAGCTAGGAAGGAGAGACAGCATGGAAACACCCTTCCCAGCAAGCTGCCCTCATTCAATGCTTCCTACTTTCCATGGGAAATATTTTTACTTGGCTTCCAGTCGTTAGATTCCTATGAGATCTTTCTGTAGTCTTTTAATAGTTGATAATCAGTCTCTGTTTCTTGAAGCTAAAAGAGCCCTGAAAATCCAGGGTAGATAAAGATAATATAAAATTTTCAGCGATTACTGGGTGCACATTGCGTGACAAATGCTTTGCCTATGTTGACCCATTTGCCCTTACGACAACCCAAGGTGCAAGTATTATCGGCACCAGTTAACAGGAGGACAAGTTCTACATCAAAATAAACGTCAATTGCTTATGATCACAGAGCAATGGGAGTGAGGATTCAAACACAGGTGTTCTGACTCTACAAGGCTGCATCTTCGCAGGTGCAGATGGGACAAGCTACCTCGAGGGCCAAAGAGAGCAAATCAGAAAACTATTAAAACTACTGCAGTTCCATGATTCCAAGACGTAATTAAATTTAAATATTTAAAATCATTTTAATAATAGGAATTTATAGAAAAAAATAAAACACAAATAACTTTAAACTCCTCTTCCCCTAAGTGCTAATAACAATTTTTTTCATCCATGCAATTATGTACTGCCTTTCTCTGCAAGGCATAATAATCAATATTGAGTGTAAGTGATCTTCATTTCACAGTCTGGAGATTCTTCTGAATGATGTTCGGTCTTTAGCAATGATTCGTATCTTCCTGGGGACTTGTTGGCTTTGGTAACCTGCAGTCTTAACCTTTGAGGTTGACAGTATAATTTCAAGAACCATAGAAAAGTTTGGAGTTTGTCTATACTTCTAGTTTGATCAAAGTAGTAGATTTATCTAATTCTCTTAATTAAATTGTGTAAGGACAAAAGTTAACTTTTTCCTGGAAAAGATATATGGAAACTTTAGACAGACACAGTCTGCCATAATCCATGCATCTGTTACAACCACCTCTCTGAATTTAACAATGGTATGATCTATTGGAGGTATATAAAAATCAGTAAGTACCACATCAAATGGGTATGTAGAAGCACTATCTGTACATACAATAAATTTTCATCTCCATGTTTTATTATGCATAATCATTTTATAGATGAGTGACAATGTTCCATCCAAATTTAATTTAAATTTCAACTGCATCCAGTGCTACCCATGCAACTACCTCTCATGACAGCCAAATGAACTGATGGCTTCTACGCCCAGATGAAAGTGAAGTCCCAGCCATGGCAGGTCTGACAGGACTTACCTCCTCCAATGACAGCTCTAGGGAGCATATTGTTTCTGACATGGGTTATAAACCATGCCTTGATTTCAGAGACACTAAAATGTGAAGAAATTGTGCATTTAAAAATGACAAAAATAGTGATGCGAGAGTACGGTAAGGTAGCCAGTTGCAAAATAAATATAGAAAATTCAATGTTTTTCCTATATGTCAGGAATTTAAAAAAATCATTATATTTTCCTTTGGTGGGGGTGTAAGAAATGTTTGAAAAAGATTATACTATTATAATGTTTATGCTATTATAGCAATAGCCTCATGATCACAAAAATACCTTGCGGTAAACTGTTATGAGTGGCCACACTCAGATCTATTTCTTTTCAATTCTGAAGTTCAAGCAAATTTCCCATCATTGCGTTGTTTCAATAAAGTATTTTATCTCAGAGAAAGTTACCAGTAGAAGTTTTTCCAAAAATGAATAAAAGACTCTATTACTTGCTAGAAATGTTATTATTTTTTAACTTGGTTGAAACTTTTCGCCATTGTAGGAAAAAAATTTAAAATATATATAATTTTAGTTCGATATTTTTTAAACCCTTCTATGAAACATGGTCAAGCTATTAGAATTTTCAAAGACCGTAAACCAGAAACAAAAGCCAATGAAGAACTTTTTACATGTTTCTGTCCTAAAAATAAGAAGGGTTCCAGTTCCAGTTTAAAACATGATCTGAATTGGTTTTTCCTCCTTTAATCTCCATGGCTAAATGTAACCAAGGCAACGAAAACACCACCATATGGCACGTATCCAGTGAAAATGCAGTCTTTAAGTGAAGATAGTGCATATGTATAAAAACACAGAAAACTGATGAAGTGATGAAAAAAAAAAACCTCTCTTAAATTAAATTAAAGAAGTTCTAGGGATTGCCTGCACTTTTTCCTTCCAGTGTGAATGAGGAATCCCACGAAACCCTTGATGTTGGCACCGTTGATTTTTCCACATTTTATGCCTCAATTTCAGTCCATTCTCAAAATGTGGAACGACTGAATTACATATTTACCGACTGGGTTTGAAAGCAAAACTATGTAAAAGAAAAACACCGTTGAATGAGGAATCCGATAAGCAAGAGACATCATAAATGGAGGGTTTCCGGGGAGACGCAAATGTTGTCACTGTCGTATCTCCATGCCAGTGGGTCACTGCAAATCTTATCCAGGTCAAACCGTGGGCAGCATTTCCTCTTTCTCACCCTGCTTATTGCTACTTTGGGCAATTACTAGCGTGAGTCTGTAACTTCCTGTAGGACTTCGGACTCACCTCAGCCGGAACATCAGCATCACCTCTAAAGATAAATTAAAAGAAAGGGTCCCCCTTGCCGTGGTTTTAATCCAATCTGCAGGGGACAGGTGTCCACGGTATGAACGCAACACTGCTCCCCCGATAACCTCTGGGGAGGATTTCTGAGGCTGCTGCTGTGCCACGCGCCAAGACCTCTTTCCAGGTAACCACTTCATGCAACTAATCAGTTTTACTGTTTACACACAGGAATTTACATGTCTCCCAGGATAAAAGCAAGAGTCATTTATCCATTTGGTAAACATATATGCAGCACCTACTGTATACAGCAGTGCTTGTGCACGAGACTCTTAGGATGGCGTCAGAGAACGGGATGTACGAAGATCTCGCTCGCGTGGAATGGGCTTTCTGGCAAGGCAGAAACGGAAAACGGTCGATAAACCTAATAAGCAAGTCAATGGTCCAGTGTGTTAGAAGGTGGTAAGTGTTAAGGCAAAAAAAAAAAAAAACAGAAAAAAGAGAGAGGAAGGAGGGAACGCAGGAAGGTAGGAGCGTGGTGGCGTAGGGAGGTTGCAACACACAGATAGCGTCCTAAGGGTGGAGCTGCCGCCTCTTAAAAACACGACCTCCAGGGGAACCGTCCAGACACTGAATTCCACGAGATGCAAAATTAAAATTCTGGCTCTATGCGACTCCCTTCGCCCAACTTGTGCATCCTCCCGCGGGGAAATTCTGACGTCGTTATCGTTGCACAGACAGGCAGAGAGGAGCGAGGTCTATGCAACCCCCCCAGGGAGCTGCTCTGTCGTCGTAATGTCCTTCCTGTGATGCAACTTAAGGTTTATGTCACCGGAAGACAATAGAAATTCACGCAATACACCTCGGTATGTTGAGGGGAAAAAAAAAATATGATGGCAAAGGGAGGGAAGATCATGTGAGAGGTTTTTTAGGTTTCTGATAAGGCTGAATTTTCACACTGAGCCTCCACTTAAAGACTCGCTCCTTTGCATTTTGGAGAAAACAAAATAAGATTAACCCATTTCTTTCACAGGTTGGACCAGAGTCAGGAATTCTCTTGCTTGGGACGTGGCGGTACGATGGTTTAATTCCCCAGGTTGGGGAATTAGGATGAAGGGAAGTGGTACAAGGAGAAATTACAGTGTGTTAAATATGCCACTTTCCTCCCTGGCATCTGAGATGGCCCTTGTGTCAGCTGACACCCCGTCTTGGCCACGTCCTCTCCATGCTTGTTTGTTTGTTTGTTTGTTTTTGAGATAGAGTCTCACTCTGTTGCCCAGGCTAGAGTGAGCGCCTTGGCGTCAGCCTCGCTCACAGCAACCTCCAACTCCTGGGCTCAAGCGATCCTCCTGCCTCAGCCTCCCGAGTAGCTGGGACTACAGGCATGCGCCACCATGCCCGGCTAATTGTTTCTATATGTATTAGTTGGCCAATTAATTTTCTTTCTATTTTTAGTAGAGACGGGAGTCTCGCTCTTGCTCAGCCTGGTTTTGAACTCCTGACCTTTAGCAATCCTCCCACCTCGGCCTCCCAGAGTGCTAGGATCACAGGCGTGAGCCACCGTGCCTGGCCCTCTCCAAGCCTGTGACCCACACGTACACCCCACAGTGCTGAATTGTGTACTTTGCTTTGTGTCATCTTTGTAATGTGAGGGACCCGCTCTGCCACACCAATTACTTGGAAAGGTGCCGGTGCCATTTCTCTGTATCCCCCGGTGCCTGGCACGCCCCATGCACTTAGATGCACACACACAAAAATTTATCAATAATCTGCATTGCCCCGTTCCTGATGCTGCTTGATTTGCAGAGACTGGATGGCTCAGATTAAAATGAACGGACAGCTGTCTTTCTTATTTCCATATATGCCGGGATCACTCCTCAGTCTAATGAAGTAGGTGGCCTTGTTCAGGGCACTTATCTGTATACAGGAGTAAGACAAAGCGACCCGGGTCCTCCAGGGAATATTCCAGAACCAATTATCTCTGCATACCAAGTGTGCGTGTTACGCTGCATAAAATCCAAAATCACAACGAAGACTTCGCCTGTGCCATCGTCTGAGACGAAGACTGGGCTGGCTGCCGCAGAGCTGTGACAGAGAACACGGCGCTGCATCCTGTCTGCCTCCCATTCGGAGTGGAGCAGGCGGAGGGCGGGAAAGGAAGGGACAGGGGCTTCCGAGAGCCACAAACCATCGGTCGGATCCCAGCTCCACCTCGCATCACATGATTATGGGGAATCTACCCCCTGAGAAGCTCAGTTTCAGCCTTTGTCAAATTGATAGCTCACGCATGTAACCCTAGCCCTCTGGGAGGCCGAGGAGGGAGGATTGCCTGAGGTCAGGAGTTCGAAACCAGCCTGAGCAAGAGCGAGACTCTACTGAAAATAGAAAAAAATTTTAGCCTACCCTAAATGTGCTAATTTGAGCCCAGCAACCTGGGCTCAAGTGATCCTCCTGCCTCAGTCTCCTGAGTAGCTGGGACTACAGGCATGCGCCACCACGCCTGGCTAATTTTTCTACTTTTTGTAGAGACTGATTCTTGCTCTTGCTCAGGCTGGTCTCCAACTCCTGGCCTCAAGTGATCCTCCCGCCTAGGCCTCCCAAAAGGCTAGGATTACAGGCGTGAGCCACCTGGCACAGACTGATGGATAAATTTTGAATGCTGTGTTACCAATTCATGGCTACAGTATCCTTCTAAACTTCATTGCATATGTGAGAATTGTGGTCAACCTATAGATTGGGTCTTCCACACAGGGATATATAAAAATTGCTTCTGCTCCCAGCAGTGGAAGAAACTAAATTACTTCTGAAGACGCATCCCAATCCTATATTTCCTTTAAGGACAACTGGCTAATAAGAAATATTTTAAATAACATAATTTCTTATTTAATCCAATGTATTTTTTTTCTGTTCTTTCCTTCCTTTATAACCTGGAGCTAATAGAATTACCAAAAATAAAAGAGAAAAGAAGTATCTGCTTCGAAAAACATAAGCCCCCAATTCACTAACTTACCCAAATCTGTGATTCTTACTATAGTATATAGTCAACAAACGAGCTGGATAGCTGGCAAGTTAATTAGAAGAAGTAAACCGAGACATATTAAAGCTAAAAAAGATTTAAGATTAGGGTTTTTTTTCCTTTGTTGTTTTTAAAAATCAATAGTCTTCCAGCAACTAGATATTTGGTGATGATAAAGTATAATTCAAAACTGTCATATTATGGGCAATTGGTAAAACTTTACCTTAGGCGAATTTTCCTTTGCTGCCGTAAACGTCTCGGATAATTGCAAAGAGACATCGCAAACTGTCAGCCCGGCTGCACTTAACGGAAGCTCTTGAAATGATCGAGTGGCGTGCAGGGGAAGCTGAGAGGGTGAACGGTGATCCTCGCACCTCTCTGCACTGGGGAGACGCCCACGTGAGAGGAAACCCGTCCGTCTCAGCCAGTGGCTCAGACTCTGCTAAGGAAGCCAGACGCACCAAGAGCTGCAGAGGGGCGGTTGGCACACACCAGGTGACTCAGTTACCCTGGGCTCCCTGAGCCAGGGCTAAGCCTACCTCAACCCACACCCTAAAAGCGTCCAAGAAGCAACGCTCTCGTACCATCTCTTACAACTCCTACTGGCACGGCGGGGACGGCCCCCTTCGCCTGCCAGGAAAACGCACTGCAAAAGCGCAGCCTCCCCAAGCCCCTGCCTCATTTCAAAGCCCCGGTGCTTGTCCCCCCCCCCCCGGCCTAGAGCGCATTCCCATAAAGATATAGGGACACAAGGCAGCAGCACTCGCCGCTCTGAAGGCAGCTGCTGCTCGTCACTTGTCATTCCGAGAAGCTTCCCCTCTGCATGTCAACCGCAGGCGACACTGGCCACTTCCGAAGGCAACAGCAGAACCCAGACCCCAGGTCCGGGGCCAGGTCTGGTCTGCAGCCTGTGTGTGTCCCGCCCGCGCTCTGCTCACGGACCTCCCTCCCCCACCGTGTGGCGGCACACGCCTTTGCAGCGGATGCTACCGTCCATCAGACACCCGGCTTGGGCACAACCGTCCATGTTCAAGGCCCTGTCGCCACCGTTACAAATTCTGCAGAGGTTTGTTTCCTAGATGGTAATAATGCCATGCATATCGCTATTGTTGCATATAATGGCGTCTCCCTTGCTTATAGGACCCTTGAATTGCAGCCCACGAAGGCCATCAAGTGTGCTAGAAAACAAAAGGATCCGTGCGGGGAAGGAGGAGGGAATCACGGGAATCACAAAACGTGCTTTGAGCTTCATCATCGTCCGGACTCTAGAATGCCGGCCTGGACTCTCTCCCCAGCCTGGTCTTGATCCTCTGATTGGTGAGTTGATGCTAAAAGACCAATTTTCATTCCCTTTCGTGTAAAGCAATGGTAAATGATCAGGTGTGTTCAGGAAGCTGGTGAGAGTGCATGTTTATTTTGGCACGATTATTATTCTCAGCTGTAGCCTATGTGACCCTGGCTCTGGGTGGGAAAACTATTAGAATGAGGAATTTACAGAGAACAATATAAATTGACATGAAAAGGCAAAACATCGGGACTGTTAGGTCTTCATGCCAATCACATACATTAAAATGTGCCTTGGATGCATCTCTGTGCATTGAGATTTGGGGTGAATTTTGTCTTCTTCTATGCACGTTTCTGCATTTTCAAAATGTTCTACAATACATAAGCATGACCTTGAAAATTCTCGTTTTGAGGTTTTTTTTAAAACAAAAGATACGTAGAGAGATTCCATCCAACTGGAAGCTTTAGTGTACATAAGAAATCTAATATAAAAATTAGAATCGTTCTTCCACCGCAACTCACTTTAACCTATTTTCTAGAAAACAGTATAAGGGATCTACTCAAAAATGTTTAAAAAATGAAATTTCAAATTCATACCAAATGGTTAAAATTAACCAAATATTACTCTTAAAAATGTCATCCTCCTGATCTTAATGTTTCGGATGTTTTATTTTTAAAACAAGAGTTCTGATTTTTTTTTTTTACTACTTGGGTGGGATTATAGTGTTGTTCATTGTGATCAAAACTCAAAACATGTTAGATCTTAAAGACAGACATTGCATCGTATAACTTCCTTAGTGTGTCCTTAAAACACACATCAGAAAGCAGAGGACCAGAGAGCTACAGCGATCGGTCCAAGGTCACAGCGACCTTGGACAAGGACCACAGCTCAGGTGGGCTCACTTCCACCCCATTGCTTCTCGGTATGAGTCTTGCTGTCTCGGCGCTGGGCACGCTTATAAAGTTGACTCAACCTGCACAAAAGCAAAACGTGCAATCAAAACGTTTGCACCCCCCATGATATTCTGAAAGTTTTTTGTTTTTTTTTTAAAAAGATCATCCTGTGCTATTTTAACTGAAAACCGTTTGTACTTATAGTTCACTGCAACAGCCCAACTCACACTCACATCCAATGAATGCTCATCCATGAATCACATTCCAGCATGGAAGTTTCAGTTAAGGACTCAAACAAACATCCCAGCTCTGCATGCTTATACTCTCCCGCTCGTGACAGTTTCTTTCGCCTGCCTTTTGTAAAATAACCTGTTTTTCACGTGTAAATAAAGCTAAGATTAAGTGTGACAACTCTACTCAGATGCGTGGGACACCCGGCCCTGGGCCTGGTCAGGTTGCTGCACACGGGAACGTGCCCCAGGACCTTGGTGCGTCCTCCGGGGCTGGTTTGCTCACAGGCTCCCATACGGGACTCCACGCCCTGACTTTGCCGGACGTGCCAGGTGAGAGGGCCAGGGACAGTCTCTTGGACTTGTCCCCAGGGCAGCCGAGGAGCCAGCACCTACAGGAGATGCCCAAAGAATGAGTACTGTGTTTCCCCAAAAATAAGACAGGCTCTTATATTTATTTCTCCTCAAGAAGACATCCTAGGGCTCATTTTCACGGGATGTGTTATTTTTTTTTTAATACGGTACAACCATCTACATTGATTCAAATACAGTTAAGGTGTCTTCTTCTGGAACATCATCGTCACTCTCCAAACCCCCAATGTCATCCTGGATTTCTTGCGACTCTATTTCCTTTAGAACCATCGGCCCCAGTCTCTCATGTTGAGCACTAGAGCTCTCACGGGGCGGATGAGAAGGGCTGCTCGTCTTCTTTCCCGCTCCGCGACGACACGCATGGGTTGTGCAGACGCGCTGCGCAGCCACGCCCGTCACTAGGGCTTATTTTCGGGGTGGGGCTTCTATCACGCACATGCTTAGAAATCCTGCTAGGGCTTATTTTATGGGTAGGTCTTATTTTCGGGGAAACACGGTAGATACAAAATCCCAATCCGACTCGCCTTGACAGGGATAGCTGCCTGAGTCGCTGTGTCAGGCAGGTATGGACACTGTGGATGTGAAATCAAAGGACGGGTCACTAAAGGGAAGAGATTTGACGGTGGCCCTGGTCCGTCCAGGCTGCTGTAAGAGAATAGCGTAGACTGAGCGGCTCTCACGCGACAGGACGGACATTTATGGCCACATTTACTGCTCGAGGCTGGGAGTCCAAGATCAAGGCGGCATCAGATCGGATGCTCGGCGAGGGTCTGATTCCTGGCTCACAGACAGCACCTGGGATCACTCTGGGGTCCCTTTTAGAGCAATGCTGATGCCACTCCTGGTCACCTCCCCAAGGGCCCCACCTCCTAATGCCACCACGTTGGGGATTAGGTTCCGGCATAGACGTTGTGTAGGGACACAGACATCCAGTCCATTGCCGGGACGACGGCTGTCAGCGGTCCACGTGGGACACGCTTATCACCATTTTGCAGCGGGTACAAGAGAGTGCGTTGCCCAGATCTCTCCGTGTGGACACCGGGAAGAAAACCTAGGGTGTGAATTCCCTCCTTTTCAAACCATAAGGCAATGACCCTCCCCGAGTGACGGCGCAGCCCTCATTTCCCAGGAGGAAATGGGCCATCCCTGAAGGGGGTGTCTCATGCTCACCCTTCACCTAAGTGTCTTTCCACGGGGGATGTTTTCTAGGGACAGAGAGATTCCCTTTCAAGTTTCTTCTCCTCAACTCTAAGGACCCCACTCCACGGCCTTGAAGAAGAGTCCCATGCCCCGTGGCAGAGCATGACTGTTACACAGCTCAGAAAAATGCCCTCCTTACATGTAGCAATTGTCTTTCTAATTAGAAAGGGAAAAAATATCTTTAAAAACTTTTTTGGGGCCAGGCATGGTGTAATCCTAGTATTCTGAGAGGCCAAGGCGGGAGGATCGCTCAAGGTCAGGAGTTCGAAACCAGCCTGAGCAAGAGTGAGACCTTGTCTTTACTAAAAATAGAAAGAAATTAATTGGCCAACTAAAAATACATAGAAAAAATCAGCCGGGCATGGCGGCGCATGCCTGTCGTCCCAGCTACTTGGGAGGCTGAGGCAGGAGGATCGCTCGAGCCCAGGAGTTGGAGGTTGCTGTGAGCTAGGCTGACGCCATGGCACTCTAGCCCGGGCAACAGAGTGAGTCTCTGTCTCCAAAAAAAAAAAAAAAAAAAAGAAAGAAACTTTTTGGAAAAGGGCACACTATTTACTATTTCTTAACCTAGAAGTAGAGATTACTCAGGGAGACAACTTGTGATAAAAGAATTCTAAGACCGCAGACTGCCTGTCAATCCCGCCAAGGCCCTGGAGGACCAGAAAAAAAGGAAAAAGATGAAAACAGCTGAAGGCATCAGAGGCAGGAGACCTGGAGTGACTAATGTGGTTTGTCATGGGATGGTGGCGAGCACATGCTCTCAAACAGAAACAAACAGTATCCCATATTCTTAGCCACCCTCCTTGTTCTGTGATCAGATGATAAGCCTTTCATGTGAAATGTCTCTTTTTTTAAAAAAAAAAAATTCTTGACTGTCCATTAGCTTTTTTTTTTTTTTTAATTTCTTGAGTCAAATGTGCGTACACACTTGCAGTTACGTAGACATACATCGAAGGCCCACCCTGTGGAGCAGCTCTGGGTTCAGACCTGCAGGAAGCCTCAGACACTAGGTCTGATCTTAGGAATTTAAATCAACCCTGGGATTGACTCAGCAAGAGTAGAAATTCCTACATATTTTGAAATAATCCCAATAATCGCAACCAGAAATAGGGGAGGGTTAGCCACGGATAAGGGCACAAATCTAAATTTAGGAATATCTTCAACAGCGAGGGCTTGAGGAGGGCAAAACAGGGTAGAGGCAGGGGCTAGTCCCAACTGATGGATTCCTTGTAAATTTGGGGTGAGAATGAGCTGGCAGCATTTGGACAGAGACCAACGCTGTTAAAAATATAAAAATAAAAATAAATTCATGCGCCAACCATCAAAATAAAACAAAGTGGAAGAAGGAACCCAGGGAACATGTCGTTTGGCTTCTCCGTAAACCGCTGCGGTGACGTCTTGCGCCCCTTCTCCTGGCTGGGGACTTGGTCATACTCCAATGTCAGATTGTGGAGCTGCTCTTGGGCTGACAGGAGCTCCCTGTTGTGGGAAGATAGCACAGCTCAAAAATCCTTAGAACATGCACGTGACTCTCAAAACACTTCAGAAAAAGAATCACAACAAAATGGCTCCATGACTAAGGAGAGACGTTTGTCCCTACTATTTGCCATTAAGACCCAAAAGGCTATTTGCAGGAAAAAGACCAACACGTTTCCTTTAAATCATCAGTCCAGAATCTCAGTGAAAGTATTTGGGTTGAGTCCTGGCACTTTCTCCAGTCAGATCATTTCCTCCCTCCACCATGTCCCCCCGGCTCCTGGGGGGACCCTCGGTGGCTGAGCCGTCCCCCTCCCTGGCTCTGCGGAGACTGTGGAATGTCCAAACCGAGCATGTCACCAAGCAGGCAAGACGATGCAGGCTCAGGGAGGTGGTCCAAGTAAATGTTCCGAAATGCATTCGTGAGATCTTCGAGATCAAAGCTGGGCTGCTTCGCCTGGACTCCCCGTGCGTCCCTGCTCTTGTTTGTGAGAGTCCTGGGCCTGGGCCCCCGGCTGGCTTGTCCTGTCTTGCTAGACGCTGGGAGGGGGCAGACACCAGCATGTCGATCTGGCTGCCTGGCCGGGCTCTGGGTGTGAGGGTGTGCGCTGTGGGTGTGTGTGCACACGCCCAGGTGCGTGGACGCGCCCCTTGGTGCGGTATTTTCATCTCACTGCACGTTGCACGTTCTTCTTCCTGCCTGCAGTGAGCTCCTTCCCTTCCCCAACCTGCATCATCCTACGTGTCACTCAGACGCGGTTCGAACGCCATTTTCTTAACGCGTAGACTCGAAACACTGGAATCCAATCGGGAATTCGGGGTAGACGATCTCATGACGCCTGCTCTCCACAGAGTTGAACGCACTTTGCTGTAATCTATCCGTCTGGGTTTTTAACCCTTTGCACTCGGATGTCGAGTGTGACTCCACACGGTCAGCAAAAATTATGGAGATTGAAATTACTCTTTGAATGCATCAATAATTTGAAGTATAAAAAAATCCAGATAAATAAGTTTGTATGAAAAGAAACTCCGGTTTTTTGTTCTACTGCTGCGCTTTGTAAAATCTGGGGTATTTAAAAAATTAAATCCCAAGTAGAATAAAGGAATTGAGAAAAAAGCAAGTGCAAAGGGTTAACTGTCCTGCACATAACTCAGCTCACCCATAGCACAGTATTAGTACCTAGGAGCCCGGTAATTAATAAATACCGTTGGGCAAACACGCCAGTGAGCGAGTAAACAAAGATGACCCCACATAGCCTAGAAAGCACCTGTGATTATCATTGCTACCACTTTTATCATCCCTGTTCTCATCTGGGGTTCAGTTTTAACTATTTACAAATCATTATTATTTAGTAATTATTATGTTTAGTATACTGTAAATTAATGATGGCTATATAATAACAATACTATTTTTCAGAAACGTATCACAAGTTGTTATTATAGAAATGAGAAACACTGTTTCTTCAACTAAATTATTACAAACTATTATTATTGTATTCTATACATCAGACGGGAAACAGTATCTCTTATGTTATACAAGTGAGGTTTCTAAACTGAAGCTCATTTCCACTTCTTACGCGGCATCTTCCCAGATCTACGCAGAGACACCTTTTGTACTCCACGGGTTGTGGATGAGCCGCACCCTGGCCCTGGGTGGGGTTAGGCCGTGACGCCCGCCCCCCACGGCGCCACCCGGCCCCTTCCCCGCACCCCCACGCTGCAGTGCAAAAGTGCTGGTCCAGGAAAGAAGGCCGCATCCATGCACAGGAGAAAACAAACGGAAACCTGCAGCCCTGCAAGCTCTTAAACCCCACCCGGCTGGCCTGTGAGACCCACGCGGACTGCCTTGAGGGCAGGTGAGCATTTAAGACATGGAAAAGGAGGGAAACCCAAAGCGTCCTTTCTCCTGTTCCTATCGAGCCTCTCCCAAATCACCCTCACTCTGCTCCCTCCAGGTGGAATTTGGGGCTGATCAGAGGGAGACTGGAGTGTCGGGCCAGGAGGCCCAGAGGAACTCGTTGTAGCTGGTTAAAATCGGGGCGGTGGGAAGGATGCTGGGTGTGCACACTGAGACCCAGGCTTCTTCTGGGGGAGAAGCCCAGGTCACCCCTCCACCTGCACACACCTGCCCATGCACATTGCGCCGTCCAAGTCGGTCTTGCCTTAAAACTGTGATTCTCACCCTTGACTGCCTTACCTGTCAGAATCACCTGGGGAGCTTTGGAAACTCCCCCAGGAGGAATGATGCAGGAGGCACCTCTGACAGATCGAATCAGAACCGCTTGGGATCCCAAAATGCCAGGTTGTTAAGGCCTCCCAGGTGGATCCCACCTGCAGTCACTGCCAAGTCCCCTGAACAGGATCCAGCGTGGCTCTTGTGCTAAATCAGATGCAGAGTGGAAGAAGCAACCGCTCTGTTTAAAAATAAGAACCACCTAGCATGCTATTTTTACAAGGTTTTATATAGGCAAAATAAAGCCTACATTCAATTCCACTCTTTTCCTCCTTATAATAAATTTTGCTTTATTAGAGCGAAAGTAACGTCAACTCTTTTACTCTCTATGAAAATTTTCTGTTTCCCAGCTTGGTTTTATAGCGTTTCTGTTCCTACAGCTGTAATTTTATATGATGCTCTGCTGGTATTTTCAGAGCAAAAACATTATATGTAGTTCCTAGTGCCAAAAGGTATAGAAAGTTTTGTAAAACTATGGGAGAGGAAAGAGCAATAGGTTTATTTTAAGATCATAAAAATTTTATTTGGCTTTTTTTTTTTCCTCCTTTGCACTGGTTGCTGTTACTTTAAACGTCTTCTGGCATTTAACTGGCAATAAAAAGGGCAAAACAAACTGTTCCTTCCTTTAGATTGTGCAATTTTATTGCTCTGTTTTAGTGCAACTAAATGTTACTTTAAAAAAAAAAAAAAGATGCATGTTTAACTACGTTCTTTTTTGCAAAGCCCAGGGCTGTGAGCTGAGAAACTCCAAGGGTGTTGGAGGCACTCTGTGGGTGCCTGAAGCTTTTCAAAGACGCTTAGGAACAATCTGAAGTTTGGTGGCTTTCATGACATTGGTCCCAAAGCTGGGGACGGTTGCGTGTCACTGAATCTGAGACGGCTGAGCCCGTGTTGAGCCCAGGCATTAGACAGTCACAGTAAAGACAGACGCGTCTCGGTGACCATCACGCAGCTCCCAGTAAAGGAATCCGTGTAGGATCAGATGTTCACACTGTAAGTTGGAAGCCAGGGACCAGAGTAAATGTTTCCACACTCAATCCGTTTACGCATTTTGGATCACATAGGCGATGCTATCCGGTGGAAATGGGGAGTTTTATTCTATTTTAGACAGTGCCGTGCTCTGGTTTTCACATCCTTTCTTTTTATTTTCGTTTTTATTTATATATATTTTCCCCTCCCTTCACCCTTCCCTCGGTTTTCACATCCTTTCTACACGTGTTCACAGAGATCTAAAAAACTGCCGTGTGATGAGTCAACACCAAACGGGGAGCTGAGTTCCAACCTATCACTCAGGCGGAAAACAAAATTTGGGTTTCATAGCAGAAAATGTATTTGAACATAGAATTTGAAGAATTTGGAGGATAAGAAAGAATTTTTTTTTTTTTGCAATACGTTTTGCCTCTAAGGCAAACAGAGCAATAAACTCTACTATCAAATAGCTTTTTGTTTGTCTGTTTTCACATTTCTTCATGGCTTTATTTTCCTGTGGTTATAGCAGCAATCTGAAATGAAAAGGTTATTACTTCCTATTTGGGACTGGGTAAAAGCTCCCAGATAGCCCCAGCCACTCTTCCTGCAGGGTTTCCTGTCTCCCTGCTATTATTACACGGTGCAACTCCAATTGTTTTCTCTAATGTTGCTTTACCTTGTTGCCACCTTCATCAGAAATGTTGTAATAATAACAGTATTTAATTTTATAGACTATTTCCTGCATACTAGGTACTTTGCTGATCCACACTGTCTCATTTAATGCCACTAATTTAGGAAGTGTTTATCTCATTGCACCATTTTGCCACTGTAAATGAGAGATTGATCGAGAAACAGCCCAATGTCACATTGCCAGAAAGTAAAGGCCAGCCCATTCTATTAAATTTTTAATATTAAAAATCTCCTAAATCTATTTCTCCTTTTTGGGGGGCCAATATTTGCTTTTGAGACTTTATTATTAAGCCGTATGTGAGCTTAGTTATATCTTCCTTGGGGAAATTGAAATGTTTATGTTATAAAATGACCCTCTTTAGTAATGGCTTCTGCCTTTAAGTCTCTTTTGTCCGATAATAATAATATTATACCAGCTTTATCTTATTATCTGTCCGGTGTGTATGTATATATTTGCAAACAGTTTATATGCATATATCAGCTTGTAACAGGAGTAGATAGATATAGATAATCAGTTTACAAAAAGAAAAATTATTTTTACTGCCAAATTTTTCTAAATTCTTATCATTTGGATGTGTCTCTTGTAAATAGCAATTAGCTAAATGTATTTCTTTTTAATCCAGCATGAAAATATTTGTGTTTTCACCAGAATGTTTGGTCTATTCACATTTAGTGTTGCAGGGAAGAGTGCTAAGCCCATAGCATAGCTTCTCCATTTCTTTCATTTACCCGGAGAAACTTCTCTCAAGCTCTGCACTGAGCAGAGTATTAATATTTCCAGGCCTTCTTGCAGCTAAATATGACGGAGTTGCTCAAAATGAAATGGACAAAACGGACACAGGCAACCTCTGTGCACCTGGGTCACGCCCTCAGAAGGGAAGCTCCTTGGTGTCTCTCCAGCTGACCAGGAAAATGGTCACACCTGAGTAGATAGGTCTGTTGGGGCCAGAGAAGCAACGCAAGAGAAGAAGGTGCTAAAGTTGTATACCAGCCTAGCACCCTCTGCAGAGACGGAAAAAGAGACTCTTCTATTCTCTTCATTATAGAAGCTCAGCCTGCTCTTCGATCAAAACAGTTTGGATCATTGATATATTTGCATTGATTTTACTTTTTCCTATTGTGCTATTTTTTTCCCACTCGTGCTGTAATTCTTTTGTGCTTTTCCTTTTTCTTGACATCTTTTGAATTTCTTGAGGAATTTTTTCCTCTCCCTCCACTTTTAAGATTTCTACCAAGTTGAATCGATAATCCTTGCATACCAGGTACTTTGCTAAATGTATTATCCGTGCATGTTATGTTAACGTTTGATGTTATTTAGTGGTTTCCATCAAAAAGTCAAAATTCAGTATCTGTTCCCTCCTCCACTAGAATATAAGGATCTAAGAAGATATTGGATGTTTGATAGTGTTGGTTAAGTACCATCCAATACTATGAATATCACAGAGAAATAGTCTCTTTTTGCTTTTTAGATAAATAAGTACATGTGTATCGTCGCTTTTTCTGATTACGAGAATGATTCGTGGTCATGCAAGATGGTCAGAGTTCAAATCCCAGCTGTACGAGTCACTAGTTTTATGATCTTGCAAAATCGCTCCAGTTCTGCCTGCCCTGTTCACAGAACGGGGGGTCGTGGCGACACCCGCCTCGGGCAGTTTTGTGTAAACTCCAGCTGAAAATGATCCTAAAACTTTCTCTGGAGCCTGGCACTTGGAAACCACAACCATGTGAGGGAGCGATCAGTGCAGAAAAACATAAATCAGTGAGCCTGCCAATAACCCCACACTGCGAGCTGGGTACTGTTGCCATAAGAAGTGTTTCTCTCTGGCTTCCCCAACCAGACCTCTCTCTCTCTCTCTAGCATTTGCATGTGTGTGTGTATGCAGTTTTTTTCTAAAAGAAATGGAATATACTATCTCACGTTTATTACCCCCTTTTATCAAGTGACCATATCCTATGAATATTATTGGGTGGCAATAAATATAGACCGAGAATAGATGGTCATTCTAATGGTTGCATAATAGCTCATTGCATAGCTATAACAGGATGTATTTGACAAATTTCCTATCGACAGGTTTTAATGGTCTTTATTTCCTTTTTCCCCTTTCTATAATGACTATTGTCATTTTGTGTGTGTGTGTATGAACTTGACTACTGATTCCCCTATGATAAATCCCACAAAGTGTAATTGTACCATCAAACGGTCCACCACCTTGCTAAGGTGTTTTAACCTGTACCTCCGAACTGCTAAGGCGTTTAACCTAACTGCTACAGGTGTTTAACCTGTACCTCCAAACTGCGTTCCAAAAATGTTGTACCAATGTCCACGTTGGCAAGCGATGCCTGAGGGTGCTCGCTTTTTTCATATCCTTTCAATTTTGGCCAATTCCACGGACCAAAAAAAAATTCTCTTTGTTGTGATAATTCGTGTATTTTCCATTGCCGGTCTAAGCAGGCACGGCCGTGCAGGTTTATAAAATGAGGCTGGCAGCTTCTGCGTGCAGCGGCAGGCGCGAGCTGTGGCAGCAGATAATGGCCGGGACGCCGCCACGGACTGTGGCCAAGGCTGTCTCCCCCCGGCAGCAGCGCCGCGCCGCGAGGGCCCTGCTGGGATCCGCCTGCCAAAGGAGGGCAGAGCCGCCCGGAAGAGACAGGCACAGAGAAGCCACCTGCGTCCCAGGACTCAGAGATAAGAAAACCTATTGAAGGTGGACGGGCTGTGGCAGGTAAAGGGATTATGACCAAGATGCGACATGCCACCTGTGACGGAGAAACTCACCAGTGGGGACGGGGAGTCTGAGCCGAACCCAACACAAGAGCCCAGGTGCACGGGGGGAGCTGGGGCCACCGGAGCCCGCTGTCCCGCTTTAGGGGACGATGCCTGAGCGCGGGATCATGAACTGGAAGGTTATGCCCCGGTGCCAGCGGGTGGCAAAGACCTCGGCCAGGAGGGGAGCTCCAGCCCCAAGGGACAGTGCAGCCCCCTGAGCATCACGTGATGGCCACAAGGTAGACGTGGACTCACCTGTCCTGGCCCTCCTTCCTCTCTCTGCCGGACGCTTGCACCGTGTCTGCCCCCAGGGGCTGCGGCTCACGAAGAGGACGTCTGGAGAAAGACGCAGCGTGCCCTGGCTCCGTCCCCGAGGGCATGGGGACACCGGAGCCGTGTGCCGGGCGGGGAAGAGGCCAGCGGAACACGCCAGCTGCACCACTGTGCGAAGAGAGTTTCCCGTGTCTGTTGACATTTTGGAATTCTTTCTTTGAGAATTTCCTATTTATATGCTCTATCAGTTATTTTTTTTTCTTCTTCTTCTTCTTCTTCGTATTGTTCTTTTTCTCAGGGACAAGGAAGGACAAGTGAAGCTGACCGTTCTCGTTTGTGTTGCGAATATCAGTAGAGGAAAAGAGCAGGGGAAAGCGAAAGCAAAAGCGAAACGGTTTTCAGTTTTAAGAGTTTCTTATTTACGTGCCGTTCTCACTAATAAAGCATTTAATCGATTGATCAATAAAACGCTTACGAGACTGTTTAGAAACCTTCTAAAGCATGAACAGATCCTTAAAGGAGACTGTTTAGCTGCCGGGGTCTTTAGGACACGAGCCGGGCGCTGGGACAGAGAGTGGGAGCGGAAGTGAAAGGGTCTGGGACCAACGGTGTCACGTGTCACTTGGAGACAGGAAGTGCCGTGAAGCAAACGGAATGCTCGCGGTCAAATTGTTCTGGAACATTCCAGCAAACGGATCCCTGCTCGCGGTTGGCATTGAGACAACAGGGAAGACATTGTTCAGAAAAAAAAAAAAAATTGGCTTATTTCAGACACACACACGCACAGAGAAAAGGCTTGAAACCACATTTCAAACGAACTGAAAGCCAAAAGGCTGATTTCAAATTGTAGCGTCCATGCCTCCCGGGAAGAAATCTCCGGAAAATTAATTTTATAGGCCAGTGGACTCTCGAGGAATACCAGCTTCACGCCGGGACGTCGAGTCAGGGCCGGGATGTTTAAACGGTGACCGAACAAATGATCGCTCTCAAGGAGCTGCAGAGGGACGGCAGCCATGCGAACAGACAAGCGTGGGCGAGTGCTAGGTCCGGGACCGTAAGGACAGGGACGGAACACGGAAGAGCGGCTGACACACAGAGGCTCTGAAGGCAGAAGAAAGAGGCTCCGGTTATTAGCTGTGTGACCTTAGGCAAGTTGCTTGGGTTCTCTGGGCCTCAATTCCTCAAGCTACAAAATGGAAATGGTCACAGCCTCTTCCCCAGGGTTTGACCTGAGGATTGCACTAGTCGACATAGGTTACGTGTTCAGAATTGCGCTTCACACGTTGTTGAAGGGACTCGGTAGGTGACGGCTGCCTTGGGGTTCATAAGCAGCCCCAAATCTCAGCCTCATCGTCTGTCAAATGGAGCTAATGATTCTCCCCACCCCGGGGACTGCCTCGATGGACAACTACCGTGTTTCCCCGAAAACAAGACCTGCCCATAAAATAAGCCCCGGCAGGATTGCTAAGGCATGTGCGCAGTAGAAGCCCCACCCCGAAAATAAGCCCCAGTGACGGGCGTGGCTGCAGTGCATCTGCACAACCCGTGTGTGTCGTCGCGGAGCGGGAAAGAAGACGAGCAGCCCTTCTCCTCTGCCCCGTGAGAGCTCTAGTGCTCCACATGAGAGATCGGGGCCGATGGTTCTAAAGGAAACAGAGTCGCAAGACATTCAGGATGGGATTCGGGGTTTGGAGAGTGATGATGATGTCCCAGAAGAAGACGACTGAACTCTATTTGAATCAATGTAGATGGTTGTACCGTACTTAAAAAAATAACAGTTCCCCTGAAGGTAAGCTCTAGGGTGTCTTCTTGAGGAAAAATAAATACAAGACCCTGTCTTATTTTCGGGGAAACACGGTATGATGCTTGAGTGACAATAAGAGAGTCGACACTTGAAACCGTTACAAAGACTGTCCCAAGGCGAGACAAATGTGCCAAGTGTCGCCACCCACCACCTAAAAATGTCTGAGTTTCTGAATTACACAGTCAGCACCATGTTCCTTAGTTTTTCCACACTGGCTCCACTTTGTGCTTTTCCAGATATGTGCTGGTAATGAGGCCCAAACCGTTGTTTGCCATCGACAGGCAGGTGGTCACTGCTTTCCACGTGACGTATTCCATCAAACAAAAGCCAGTAATGGATAAAAATCCAGATCGCGTGAGACTCTAAGCAAAGCCCTCTTCACTTCTGGAAGATACGGAACCCCCCACCCCGGTGAACACGCCTGCCTCCCTTCCCAAGGCGGCCGGGGGCACCGCATGTGTCCCGTGGACAGGGTTGGGGCCACGATAAGGGATTTCCCCGTCACAGGAATGAGGGCAGGCGCCAAGCCGTCGCCGCAGCCCAACTGAGGATGACGTGGCAGCACTAAATCTGCTGAACCCCGTCAGCTGCATTCATCGTGTCCTCGCTTGTTCCCCAGCTTGGCCGACTCCGTGGAGAAGTCCACCCAGAGCCTGAAATCCAGAGATGGAAGAATATTCTTTTCCTCTCGTATGTTACATGTTACATGCCAAGACCTAATTATTAGAACATTGGCAACTTAGCTCTATAGAAATGCATAGAAAACCACGCTAACAAACGACCTGCCGAGGAGGCCGGGTCTTGTGCAGAGACACGGCCCATCTTTCCTCATTCCCAGGCTTCCAGCCCCTCCGTGTTCCTGCTGCAAACCACGCAGGAGAATCCACTCTGTGAGCATGTATGAAGAATATTGGAGGCTGGGCGCGGTGGCTCACGCCTGTAATCCCAGCACTCTGGGAGGCTGAGGCGGGAGGATCGTTTGAGCTCAGGAGTTCGAGACCAGCCTGAGCAGGAGCCAGACCCCCGTCTCTACTAAAAATAGAAAGAAATTCATGGACAGCTAAAAATATATAGAAAAAATTATCCAGGCGTGGTGGTGCACGCCTGTAGTCCCAGCTACTTGGGAGGCTGAGGCAGGAGGATTGCTTGAGCCCAGGAGTTGGAGGTTGCTGTGAGCGAGGCTGATGCCACAGCACTCACTCTAGCCCTGGCGACAGAGTGAGACTCTTTCTCAAAAAAAAGAAAGAAAAGAAACTGGAGAACGTTGGAGCTTGAATGTGGAGAGGCGGTTTATTTCTGAAGCTACACTAGTGTTTTTCAGTGAAACTTTATAAAATAGTGGAAAATAGAGCAAGGCATCATGAACATGCAGGTTTTATGCTACACCTTCAAAGATGGACAGAATGTAGCTTCCGCTCTGTGCAAGGGGGATTATAGCTCATTTTACTCTGTTAATATCATTTCAAATATTACTAGTCATTAGTAAATGATATAAGACTATCTGTGCATTTCTATAGAGCTAAGTTGCCAATGTTCTAATAATTAGGTCTTGGCATGTAACATGTAACATACGAGAAGAAAAGAATATTCTTCCATCTCTGCAGTGGGTGACCCTGGTCTCTCCCTGAGATTTTCTGAAGCTGTTTGGTAGATGCTATAATGGGATGAAACTTGCCACTCAGCCTGATGCTGACTGATTTCTAAAATCCTTACTACTATAATAAGATATCATGTTATTTCCACACCTACAACAACCCTAAACAAGGCAGTAAAATTAACGTGTTTGTTTTCAGGCTTCTGGGTCTCTCTGTTGTTGCATTTGGACTGTTTCTGGTTGCTGAGAATATCTGTCAATGACTAACGAAATACTAAACCAAACATTTAAGGGAGACCCCTTTTATTTTGTTTGTTTTTTGGTCATAGTTTTTGCTTTGTGTTTGTCACTGCCTCTACCACTGAGACTGAGAAGGCAAAACACCGCGGCGTCAGCCTTCCAAGAGTTGACCCTTCCGGTGGGGTGGGGGCATTTTCTAGAAAGGCTAAGCTCATGCTCCCTACTTCCTGGGAGGGTGCAGGTTGCTCTTATAAACCTGATGCTGGAACATCGTAGTAGGGTCTTTGTGAGGAAGAAGAGATAATTAACAGAGTACATTATCCCGAACATAAATTACCCACCGCCATGCCTCCCTTAGTTACAATGGAGGAGTGAAAACAAAGGGAAGAGGCTAGTTTCCTTTAACTCTGATTTTCTGGCTCCTCTTGGTTGGCAAATTTCAAGTCGGAGGCTCCTAAGCTGGCATCTCTCCCTATAAATCCTCAATTTGGTGAGCTCTTACGTAAGTGTTTGTAGGAACAAGTCCAGAGATCTTAGCCAAACACTGTGCTCCCAATTTGTTTTCCCCCTTAAAAAAAAAAGTACAAAAACAGACTGAAATGTAGTATAAAAGATCTGCAGAGAAGATGTTTAAACTTTCATCCAATTACGAGCCTGCTTCTTTGCATGGTATAAAATGGGAGGATAGAAATATCAGAGACAGAAATGATTTTTTTTCCCAAGTCAAAATATTTACTAATGATTCTGAGACCCTTTGTTTTCGAGTCTGTCATGGGAGTTCAATTTTACATCAGTGGCAACTTTCCAAAGGGATATGCATTAAAAAACAAAACAAAACAAAATAAAAAAAAACCAAAAGATATTTGCTGCACTTAGAAAAATGATGCTATTTAAAGTTTAGCTGACAACCAAAGCCAAAACCTTACATGTCCTAAAATATTCTTCTGAGACTTTAATGAGCTGATCCCATGTGGCCACTTGACATTCAAGCAGCCTCAGACACCCGGGCCACCTCCAACGCAGCACACCCTGCCTCCTTGGGCTGCTGTCTCCTCTCTCTGCCATGACGTGCTCTCAGAAGATACAGCCTGCGTGTATTTATTTTGATCTTGCCAGCTAATGAACTGAGGGTAGATATACTCTTTGCAGAGATGTTCAGATTTAAACTTTCATCCAATTACGAGCCTGCTTCTTTGCATGTATAGAATGGGAGGATGGAAATATCAGAGACAGGAATGATTTTTTTTCCCCAAGTCAAAATATTTACTAATGATTCTGAGATCAGTCTCTTTTTGGTTAGAGCACCACGATTTTGTGTCTCCTAAGAAGGAAAAGAAGAGAAACAGGTTTCCAGACAACATGGAAATTCAGTCGATACTTAGAACATGCTATGTTAGAAAATCAGGTTCTTAGGCTGAGCTTGCACAAGCTCAGAGTTATTGTGATACATAAAATCTTATCAGAGCCGCCGTCTTTCTCCAGCCTGGCTGGCCTGATACTCTTGACTGCCTACCCTGTCCAAATAGTGTGGAAGGGTGGAAAGGGCGTTAGAATGTTTTCCATGCACTGCAGTGGTGTGTTGTTTTTTTTCCTTCAAAAAAATACAGTGTTAATGACAAAACATTATTTTCCTTAATAGAAGAAGGAACTTTTATACCATTGGCTACGTTAAAAACATTTACAAGTTGAGGACCTCAACATCTGGAAGAAAGAAACAAAGGGTACGTCAACATGTTCCATATCTCCCAGGTGAGAAAACAATGGGAAATAAATATTTCATCCAAAGCGACATAGTTCCAGTGAGAGTCTCATATTTTCCCACAGCCTCTCCTGGCTGCCAGACTTCTTCTCCGTGAGTAAAGAATGCTATTTACAGCAGGCACCACCTCTTGCCCACGCTGGATGCATGAGGCCGTGCTTACTAAAATTCCTCGCCCTGTTAGAGCCGTGGGGCGGGGGGCCCAGGCGAGAGATTGTCTTTCACTTTCAAAGAGCCCCGGTTGAAAAGGATCTTCGATGTTATGGGCTGAATCCCGTCCCCCAGAACCCATGTGTTGAAGTCATAATCCTCGATATCTCAGAATTTGACTACCTTTGGAGATCAGGTCTTTACAGAGGAAATTAAGGGAAAATGAGGTCATCGGGGTGGGACCCACCCCTACAGGACTGGTGTCCTTGTAAGAAGAGCTTAGGACACAGACACATACAGAGGACAGGCGGCATGGAGACTTGCGCAGAAGAGACCCCGTCCACGAGCCAAGCAGAGGGGCTTCAGGAGAAACCAGCCTGCTGACACCTTGACCTTGGACCCATAACATCCTGAACCGTGCAGAGACAATGCACATCTGCTGATGGAGCTGCCGGTCTGTGCTGTTTGTCACGGCAGTCCCAGCAAACTCCTAACACCTGGTGCAGACGTGTGTCCACCAAGAGCTCATGTATCCTGTCAACAAGAGCGCCCCATTGTCCCGGGGGGCAGGAAGCGTCTCATGCATTTTGCAGAGAAGCGGGCGCTAGAACCCGCCGAGCTGAGCTGTTGAAGTCTGACTTCCCCCACCTGTGCAGAGTGTGCGGAGACGGGAGCCATGGGGAGAGGTACAGACGCCAGAGACAGAAGAAGGACATCAAAGCAAGTGCTTCCTGTACATGCACACACAGGCACGTTCACGTGCGCGCGCGCGCACACACACACACACACACACACACACACACACACACAGTGCCACCGGCAGAGGCTGCTTCTCCAAGCTGTGTTCTCCGGCGGCAAATACTTCGACGTCGGGAAATTAGGAACAACTTGATCAGAATTCTGACACTGATAGGAAAGCACTGGAACTTTGATCTAGACACTGACGTGGAGACTTCCGTCTTTCATAAAAGAGATCAAAACCTTTGGGGACTGATGTGCTAGCTTTTTCATCTTTCTACGTGGAATCTGAACTGTCATATCCTGGCACCGGGACTTGGTTTCACTTCTGAAATAAAATGCACGCTTGCTCGCTACCGGTCCTCGTAATAATCAACGGACGGACATTTTAGTTTCTATGCCCTTGTCCCTCCTCATCAGGACCCCTGGCTGATTTTCCCTTTAATGTGTTCTGAACTCTCCAAATTCCTCCATTTTCTTTAAAAACCGAAGGCTCAACAACTTTAACATCCAAATGGGAAGGGAGTATGCTGTTTACGATTCAAAGAGCCCCAGATATTTCTCAATCTTCTCAAACAATATCTTTCTATGCCTTTAGATTTTTTCTTGAAAGGTATTAGCTTATGAAACAGAAGTGAATCAACACGACCTCTTGAACAGATGCTGATTTGCTACTGATGTTCACGTTTTGTATTTCCCACCGATGGATGTAGTGGATGGAAATAAAGTCTTGGCGGCTGGCGCTGTGCGCTGGTGTATGCCATCACTTCCTCCCGTTGCGAGAAAGGAAGTGCCTGTCCCAGTTGCTCCAGGAAGATAAGGGGACAGGGGGCTCCGTGGGGGAGGGGCGTGGGGGAAGGGGTGGGGACCGCCGTGAAGGGAATCGACAAGAATGGCAGGGCCAGAGGGACTGACACTGACTGTGTCCCGGCTAACAGCCACCAACAGGCTGACATCCACCCACAGCCAACGGCTTGGTTGTCCCCGGGGCTGCGGCTTCTGTGCTCATGCAATGATCATTATCTTACCGCTGCTTTTTCCTTTATTGATTATTTCAACACCTCTCTCTGTTGAGGGTCTGCTGCGTGTCAGGCCCGGTTCTAGGCTCTGGCCCCTGCAGAGCACTGAGCCTGCCAGACAGAAATCTCTGTCCTTACACTCTGCTGTTATAGCATGTTGAGACAGTGCAGCCCCAGGGAATAGGACATTATCATCAGGTTGCCTGCATGTACTTGTAGGTTAGAAATTAAGACGTGAGTTTTGTTTTCGCCTTATCAGCCCCGCCCCGAAGGTGACAATAAACAGTTTGTGTATCTGTCACTCTAGGTGTACGCACTCTGAACAGAAATAATCGGGTATCATTCCGTCTCCTGTCCAAGTTCTACTTCTCTAGTCTGTCTGACCCTTCCAGGAGAAAAGCTCTTTCTCCCCACTAGATAGCGTGGGATGAAGGTGCATGGGAATTTTGCAGCCATTTTACCATCATGAGGGAAATGAACGTGAAGACAAAAGTGATCTATCCGTGCAGTTAGGAAAATGCACGGGGGTCACAGGGAATTGGAGCCAGGTTCCTGCTCAAACCATACGGGACTCTTGTCCTGCCTGTATGTAGACTTACCTGTTGCATGCGCCCTTAAATGACGCAAGTTGTGCAGCCACCATGTGGTGGCCTGAAAATATGTGTACACATTCTTCGACACCTGTCCCTTCAGAGTTGGAGTCTAATTTCCTCTGGACTTGAAAGTGGGCCCTACTTAGGGACCTGTTCCTAATGAATAGAGTCTGGCAGAAGCGATGGTGCGTGGCCGTAATAATGTTGCTACCTGTTCTTTCTCTCATGGTGCATGCTGGGGAAGATCAGACACTGTGTCGTAAGCACAGGCAAGCAGCCTGTGGACAGGCCCATGGCAGGGGGCTCCATCAGTAGCCATCGAGTGTCTGCCCACCATGCAAACGAGCTACCCTGGAGACTGGGCTCCCCTCCCCAGTTGAGCCTCCGGATGCCTGAAGCCCCAGTTAGTGTCCTGAATTGCAGTTTCCCGAGAGACTCCAACTAAGCTGACCTTAAACTTCTGACCCTTAGAAACTGAGAGAGGATAATAAGTGCATATTGCAACTTTAAACCACTGATCTAGGTGGAAGGTAATTTTTTATGCAGCAACACGCAACTATTGCAGGTTTTGGTAGCAGAAGTCGGGGGACACAAAGCTGGGAGAAGCTGCAAAGATAAAAAAGATCTTGAAACACCCTGTAATCTTGTAATTTATGTATTTTTATAACAGCTAACTGATAGTCTGATAGTTTTCATATGAAGTTTCTATTTTTGCATTTTTCTTTGTTTCTAAAAGTTTCAGCTGACACAATAATTGTATATAGTTATGGGTTGCAATGTGATGTTTTGATATATGTATACATTGTAGAAAGATTAAATTAAGCTAATGAAGCCTGCAATTTGGTTTTTTTTTTCCCTTCTAAATAAAAGTTCACTTATTTTCTACTTGCTATTCTGTAATTTTTAAAGAGGATCCTCAAAATTGTACGTTTCGTGCCCTACAAAATGGGATTATTCCATTGTGCAGAGTAACTCTTGTGACTAGGTACTATTCACATAACACTTTCAAGAGTCTTGAATGAGTGAGTAAAAAAAAAAGAAGAAGAAGAAGAAGAAGTGTAGGGGAAATGGAGTTAATCTCTCTTTTTACCTTACTGTTCTACGGCTCTTGAAAAATGTAATTATGGCTCCCTCAAATAGATTATATTGCGTTAAACCCTCTTTGTATAACAAAACACAAAACAATAAAGACAAAATTAAAGTACAGATCCCCTTAAATAAAAAGAGAAATAAAAATAAAGGCATATTCATTTCAAAGTTAATATGCAACTCGAGAATAAAGAACTGCCAAAATGAGAGGAAAAATGCTTCCCAAGTGGTCATGGTTGGGGGCTGCGGAAGGTAGACTCCAGGAGAAAAAAAATCTGGAGATCTGAGATGCTTTGCTCAATGCCCTCAGAGCTAAGCTGATGTGTCAGGTCACCCTCCCCTTGAGGGGGTGGGTTGTCGTCTCCATGCAGGTCCTCGGGGTGCAAACGTAGGGCATCTCATGGTATTGTCACGAAGGCACCTGAAGACCAGCCGGGTGACTTTCCTGCAAGGTCAGATTGACGTCTCTGGTTGACGTGGAAGTCCTATCTAGAAAGAAGCTTTTCGTGGCTCACTGGATAAAGCTTAGCTAAATGGCTGATTCCCACGGCAGGGCTTTTAACAGTAGTTAACAGGGTTCCATGCTGTGAGTGTAACGAGACTGTCTGCTTTGGTGCACAGGCCAACGCATGGATTTGCGCCTTAAATAATAAATAGAATAAAGGATTTTAAAAGTGAACATTAGACATGGTTAAAATCGCTGTTGGAACACTGGTGTGTGTTTTTCCATAAAGATTTTGTTTTGAGTATAATTAACTCCCCGTCATGAGCTTGCTAACCTCCCATACGCTTGATTGAGATCACCGACGCTTTATCAAATGTCACAACGGTGGAAGAATTTTGGAAAAATACCAAGTGGAGCTCAAACATAAGAAGAGGAAGGAGATGAGGAGGAGGAGGAGAAAACAGGACAGAGCGCAGGAAGATGTGGCCATCTCTGCGTGCTCTATGGCGTCACAGAGGAAACTGAGGCAAAGTAGGATCCATGAAGACAGACCAGCAGCTAACAGGGGAAGAACCAGAGAGAGAGACATGCGGAGGGGCTAACACACCCTCTTTGCATTTCTCATGGTTCCGGATGATCTGGTCTCAAAGAGAACCGAAGTGACTTGTCAACAGACAGACTACATTATTTTAAAATAACAGGTCATTGACATTTTTCTATAATTCAGAAAACACTTTAAATACTTTAATCAAATTCTATAGCACTCCAAATTTTCTCAAGGCCTATATCAAAAAAAAAAAAAAAATGACCAAGAATAGGTATGATGATACACTCACTTCATTCTGTCAATTAAGTAATAATTACCTATGGATACATAAGCTAATAAAAAAATACATCTATCTCCTTAGGATATGAATTTCTAATTAAAATTTATGCTCTTATTTGCTGAATATAAAATTGTATCATATGTGTGTGATTGTGATCAGTTCTGTACAAATGTTAATTATAATGACAATTCAATATAGGAAAATGTAACATTCAGAGCCATGGGGGCAAAATTGAAACATTTTTATCTTTAATTTATATATTCTCTTCACAGAAGGACTTGTGAAACAAGCAATAAAAATGTTTCCAGTAAAGATTACATTAAGATAAAATCTATGGGAGAATAAAATTGGAATACAAGAGGAAAAGGAACAATGTCCAGTTTCCTACAATTGAGAAGCTTGTTTGTGGATTTTCTTTTAATAGAAGATGGTCAGTATGGAATCACTTTGTTATTAAAACCCCACTGTCTACATTTAAAAGAGCAGGTTCATAGTTCCATTTCTACCAGTCCACAGTGTGCTGAAATTTTCATCACTTGCAACTACTTAAGCTTACGAGGAAAAATTTTATATACCAGTTTAAAGATGATTGAGAGTTTGAACTTTGCAAAATAACAGGGTAGAACAATGACAAACATTCGAAGATCATCGTTCTAAAGCGTTGTGAAACATCCTTTATCTAGTAATATTATCTGAAAATTGACATCCTTTTTTACTCATTTAAACAGCTTTGTCACTTTTTCTCAAAACAGTCAGCAATGAGAAAAATACCTTTATTATGCCTTTCTATGATGGACTGTGTATCATTTTGTTAAATGAAATAATAATTCCATCACAATTTTCAACCGCTTTCTTTCCTGAAACTCTATTTCCGATGAAATTCATTTTCTTTGGATTTAGAAAATCCACTCAGAGGAAATGTTTAACCTTTTCTTTAATGAGGTGGTTTATACACACTCTCATGCTAACCTTGTGGTATTTTAACAGACACACACACACACACATTTAATGAGCTTTGACGTTTAACACCTTAGAAATACGTTAGTTCTTATTGTTTTAAATAATTAGCTTCATTAGAGATATAACAGAAAATAAATTAAATTACAGTAGATAATTGGAGACTATGGTACCTAGTATTATATATAGATGTACCATCTGGACTCAAAGTGAGGAGTGAAATATAGCCTTAGCTGATATGTTCTGGCCTGAACAGATGTTTCAAAACCCACACGGAGGATATGAGCCTCTTAAAATAACACAACATTTCCAGGAGCAAACATTAGAATTATCAGCAACAAATTGCTGTTGCCTAAACCTAAAGAACATGTACCTAGGATCTCAGAAGTGTCTTAATAAGTGGAGAAGGTCATAATTACACTCTTCACGATGTTCTTACATGCGGTAGTCACCCAATAAAAATGTGTAAATAGCAATTATACACACAATTACGTTAAGAAAAACTTTCTTTCAAATTCTGGAAGCAAGGCAGAAACACGGGAATGTACGTGTGTGCACACGTGTGTGTGCCTGCGTGTGTGTACACATTAGCAATTTTGAAACAGAGGCATGTTCCACATGACGGAAAGCCCTTTCAACAGTCCTTCTCTCAAATGAAGTCTAAGAATTACATCTCCTCTATTTAGAAACATCCTGTGCTTTCTTGCTCATGCAGAGCTCAGGGGTCCTGCCGTTTACATGTGATACTGCACCCACCCGTGTACCTGCGCCCAGCCATGTACCTGCGCAAAACTCCCTCTTGTTGCAGGTGCGACTGATGACCGTGTAGTCACCTTGTCTTTAAGCATGACTCCAGGCCGGGCGCGGTGGCTCACGCCTGTCATCCTAGCACTCTGGGAGGCCGAGGCGGGCGGATTGCTCGAGGTCAGGAGTTCAAAACCAGCCTGAGCAAGAGCGAGACCCCGTCTCTACTATAAATAGAAAGAAATTAATTGGCCAACTAAGATATACAGAAAAAAAATTAGCCGGGTGAGGTGGCTCATGCTTGTAATCCTAGCACTCTGGGAGGCCCAGGCGGGAGGATCGTTCAAGGTCAGGAGTTCGAAACCAGCCTGAGCAAGAGCAAGACCCTGTCTCTACTAGTCTCTACTAAAAATAGAAAGAAATTAATTGAACAGCTAAAATACATTTAGAAAAAATTAGCCGGGCATGGTGGTTCATGCCTGTAGTCCCAGCTACTCGGGAGGCTGAGGCAGGAGGATCGCTTGAG